>NC_143252.1:113202100-114452100 GCF_984573655.1 Nuphar pumila | reverse complement strand
TAGGAAAATCATGTTGATATTCATCATTTTCATATAGCATGTTTATGATTAGCTTTTTTTATGTCCAGTGTTTTCTTTTGTATTTGGATACTTAATAGTAGAAAGGAAGAACTTTAGAGTGACTAATTCTTCTACCAAATTTAGAAGTTTAAAACATTGGTTGTCAAAACCTTCAAATTTCCTTTTTTATGTTTATAATATAGAAATTTATGTGAAATAACTTGGGTTTCTTTTCCTAGTATGTCACTTAGCAGTTATAGTCATCTGATAAGTCGTGGCAGAGACATTCATGGTTAGTTAGATTCCCTATAGTTGCTTGGTCAGTTCAAGGTTTCAAACAAATGCAACTGCTTGAGTAGCCACATCTAGTCTCAAGTTTGTCAATTATTTTTCTTTTCAAGTTAAATGATTTTTTTCTTTACTTAAATGGCATCTAAAAAAAACTTGTGATGAAAATCCTTCTATTTGTGTATTGTTGGATCTAGGTGATAGATTCATTGTGTGGCCATAGGGTCTCACATGTGAAAATCTAAAAGCCACAAAATGTTGTGCTCATAACTTATGAGAAACCCAAAAATGTATGAATTAAAACATAATAAAATTTAGGGATGAAAACAACTACACCAAGGGAGGCTATAAATAAATCCACATTCATATGTACAAGACATGGTAAAAAAGTTGATCCATTTTGACGAAGGTAATTTCCCAATCTCTCATTTCCTTTTTGTTTTGTGTCATTGGTGCTCCTCCCTCATTGCACATATCTCCGATAAAAAAAACCCAACACTGCTATCAGAGCTTTGTTATCGATGTGCACAAAGACTTGGCCTCCACTCGAGCCAAAGTCGCCAAATGCATGGATTCAACTACCATAAAAAAAAATAGAAAAAGCAAAAAACAAGTTAATGTTTTCCCTTTTCTATTTGGGGATAGTCGTCGGATATTTGACCACTTAGTTGCTGAAAATCTGGCCACTTGGTCATAAAAAATGCACTAGTTGTTTCTCGATACAAAAAAAAACAAAAATATTCACATACATGTTTTTTGGCTGGCAGAATCCATCGTTCAAGTAGGTCAGTGAAACTTAGACTATCGTTCGAGTATGCAAGCAAAATCCATTGTTCAATTTTGTTTGCAACCCTTTAAGGAGGGGAAAGAACAGAGGAAGAAGGAGGCCATCGTCGAAATTCAACAAGTTCAGGGAAGGTCGATACAACATCCTAAAAAAGAAAAAAAAATAGAAAACCCCTTCACAAGGCACCCTTTCGTTGAAAAACCCAAGAACCCTCGACTTTATCTGGCAATGTTGCCTGAGGAAATCAACTGCAGAGGAGAGGGGTCCTTCGTCGGAGGCTATCCTCGGCAGACGACCATTCCTGGCTAATGTTTCACATGCTAAAAAATCGAGGAAATATTAGCTATATTTTATGGTGATGCCTGAGGAGAGAGGTTGTCATAGAAAGGAGCCTTTCACCGCACAATCGGTGGAGAGAAGAGCCATGTGTCTGGTGGCTACTAGAGAGAGACTATTGGTGAGAGGCGGGTGGTGTAAAAGGGGGGAAATCAGAGAGAAGGAAAACCATTAGGAGGTAGAGGATACTTCTCCATTGGACAGTCGTGATCGACTGCCCTTGATGCCAGAGTGTGACGGTGGAAGAAGCTGCAGAGAAAAAAAATAAAAGGGAAAAAGGGGGAGTTAGGGTTTTTTAAGGGTTGAGAACCCTTTAGGTTCCTCCCCTTTCATTTTGTTTTTTCATTTGTTTAATATATTTTACTTAGTTGGTCCATAAAAAAATTTGATATTCTTGTTGAAGGCCTCTAATTTTTTAAAACAATGGCTCTATTTTTGGGTAATTCTAGAAACATACCTCTTCTCTAGAAAATATCCAAGGCAGGATTGATGTCTTTAATTTTTTCAGAACAACCCCCAAACTTTATGAAATTTTTGGAAATCACTCAAACTTTTTTGTTTAACTTAGCAAGTTCTTGATAGTTTGATTCAATGCTCTGGTTTGTTGTTCTTTTTCAGAACAGTTCTTTAATTTTTTTTATTTTACAGAAAAGTATTTATGGTTTGTTGAGTGCTTCTCAGTGCTTTATTCAGACAAGTTTGGATCTTGTAATCTCGATTGGATCTCTACCCTGATATGGGAGAGTTTGGATTTTTTAGCATATATCTATATTGGATCCCAAAATGCTTTGTGTGATTGATATTGTTTTTTATATGCTTTATATTTTGTTCATGTTCTAATCCTATTAATATATGGATCTAGTATATCTTAGTATTGGTCTAATTTTTATAGTGGATCAAGTTGGATTAGATCAAATACTATTAGATCTGATGCTTGGATCAATAAAACTGATATGGGAGCAAGTTTGATCAAATTGAGGAGGTCAAATTCTAATATACCTGGTTGGATTCATTAAACATATTGCATCTGGTTGAACTTGAATAGATCCAATTAAATTAGGCAATACCATTGGATTCAATTGAACCTATTGGACCTATATGATACAGGTGAGTTGGATCCATATTGGCACTATGAGATCTAAGAATGTTTTATAGGATTGCATATATTTTTATTGCATGTGTTTATGGATAGCCCTTGTTTGATTTTATTATATATGGGCAAGTGTGGATCCAAAATTAGTATAATGGGATTCAAAATTATTTAATTTGGCATAATTGGACTATGTATGTATGAAAATGTGCTTTGAAATCTCTTATTGTATTGATATATATATATATATTTTATGATAGATCTGGATATTGTAATGCATGATATGTTTTGGACCAAATAACATAATATTGTATGGATCCATTTAAATTTTAAATCTAAGGATATAGGTTTAGACTATAGCCAAATCTTAGTGATTCATGATTAGACATATGAATGAACTTGATATATAATTAATTTGATCTCCTAAAATTGCATAGATCTAAATAAACAATAGACCCATGATGGTCCAGGTTTTAGAGCCAATTGATTTACATTTGATCCAAGGTTATGAGATGGGTCTAAATAGTTGGATTATATGTGACCCATGGTCTTGCTTGAGCTATCTAAGCTTGCATCAAAATCTATTTTTTAATATGAATTGTGTTGAACTTGATAATAACATCTTAAGTTGGTTTTGGATATAGATTAATATAAATCCAATGGATTTGGATATTTTTTTTGTTTGGATCCATTAATGGATACTATATGTTGACATGCTTGGGCTTTGATTTCTTATTATCATATTTGATAGGATTAAAACTTTGAAAAATGAATGGCCTTATAATGTTTGGCATAACCAAATGGTAATGGCATAAGAAAAGATAACTCTTATTGACTATGGATCTGATGCATATCAAAATTGAATCTGGATATAAGGACTAAAGTTTTATTATTAATGCATATTGTTTTTAATTTGTGATATCTTTTTTTTTAAAGAACTCTTTTTAAAGTTGATTTTGAAAGAAGCTTCTAATTTATGATGTCTTTATGCACCCATTGCTTAAATGCAATACATTAGAAAAGTAGTAGTTGAATTATTATTTGTACATGCATTGTGAATATTTATTTGCATATAACAATAAATAATCATCATAAATCATGCTCTCTATAGTTTGCTTGTATGAATGCATGGATGAATATTTTTTCATACTTTAGATGTTTTATGCATGGTATGCAACATGAAGTTTTTTCATGCTTTAGAATCTTTATTCATGGTATGTAATATGATGGTATTCACATTTTTAATTATATTTATAACTGTTTGGATTTGGATATATCGATCCAAAATGATCAGGTGGTGGTTAACCTAATAAGAGTCAAAGCATGTTGCATGTGATGATGATGTACATTGATCGTGGAAGTATTGATCATGGTAAAAATTTTGAGAAGTGAAAGTATTTGTAATGTTTGACAAATCATATTTTATCATGAATACATGATGTCCAAATCCATAGTGCTCCACTAGTGTGCATGTGGACTTTATGCAAGGTTGTTAGCACATAATGATGTATTATGATATGATAATGAAAGAGCCATAAGAAACCTATGACTAATTAAGAAAGCGAGACCCACAATATGATGTATTTGTTTAAATATGGTATTCCACATTAAGGATTATGTTTTAAATTATAACATAATAAGAAACACATAGTTATGTGAAATGAGTGTTTGAAAAGATAATGCCATGGCTAAATCCATACTATATGTTAAAAGAATCATGGTTTATATGATTATAAAAAGACTGCATGACTATGTAAGAAATAACTATAGCATGTGTGAAAACTATCATACTTGAAAATGAAGAAAATGTACATAGCTACGTAGAAAATAACCTATAGCATGTATGAAAATCTTATATTTAAAAATTGAATAATGAAAAAATTCACATGACTATATGAAAAACTACCTATAATATGTACAAAGATCTCATACTTAAAAATGAATAATGAAAAAACCCACATGACTATGAGAAATAACTCATAGCATGTGAAAAAAACTCCATACTTAAAGACTAATATAACCCAAGGAATTGTGCAGGTTTATTCGATGCATGTTTTGTCATGAAGTGATGTACATGATGCACCATTTGAGATATAATATGCTTGTTCGCTTCATATAGCCAAATGAGAGATGTTGGATCCATGTAATGGATCGATTGTGTGGCCATAGGGTTTCACATGTGAAAATCCAAAAGCCGTAAAATAGTGAGCTCATAAGTTACAAGAAACCCAAAAATGTATGAATTAAAACATAATAAATTTAGGGATGAAAACAACTACACCAAGGGAGACTATAAATAAATCCTTGCTCATATGTACAAGACACTATCAAAAAGTCGATCTCCCTTGACGGAGGCTGTTTCCCAATCTCCCATTCTCTCTCTGGTTCTTCTCCCTTACGCACACATCTCCGATAAAAAACCCTCAACACTATCATGAGGTTTCTATCTGATGAAGGAAATGTATGAAGTGTTGGCATGATGTTTACTTAGTATGACGATGGATTACATTCCAACGTTATAATTGTTTATGCGAGAGATCATGATATATGTATGATATGAAAGGTAGAACAGGTTTAAGAGAAACTTGTTACAGTAAATGGGTTATGAACATAATAAAATACTTGAAGGGAAATAAAATGAAAAATCAAACATGATTTTTGCAACTTTTTTGACTTGATGTTTGCACATTTTCTAGGGGCAACGTATCACTGCCTTTTTTTTTTTTTGGAAAATTAAACAAAAACATGAACTTTGAGAACACCTTATGGTTTATATCCCATGTATTGGATGGTCTATATTTAGGGTTGTCAACGGGTCAGGTTTGGTTCAGACCCGGACCTGATTTGAGATGCTGGTACCAGGTTTGGATCCGGGTCCAATCAAATTCACCATAAGAAAACCATACCCAGATCCTATAAAGATCACATGAACCAGACCCGGACCATACCTGGTTATTTATATTTTATTATCATTTTTACATTAAAAAATTGTGAATCTTAGTCTGAACTCGGGTCGGGCCCAGGTCTGTTATGAAAGTTCACCAACCATATATACCCAGCTCCATATCCAGATTCCATTTGAACCTTCTTATTTATCACCGAACCCTGACCCTATAAGGTTTGGCACGGTCAGGTCCAAGTCAAACCCGACCCATTGACACCTGTATCTATATTACTAGGTTGGGTGGGGAGAGGCGTGGTTGTGTGTTCATGGCCGAACACTAGTGTGAGGGGGGCCAGTACACCAGGGCCTAAGCAACTCTATCTTTTTTACAGGGCAGCCACTACGTGGCTCCCCCTAGTTGGCCAGAATACACTTATGAGTGTTCTGCCCCAAACACTGGATCCGCTCCCAGTTTGGCTAACGGGAGCCAACTTAGCGTTTGATGCACAAGGTTTTAGGCTCGCTCTGATTCGCTAGCTACCGGGCTGAAACCTGGCCCGTTATATACATGGACCCAGCTCAGGTCCAGCTACCTAATTAATTTTTTAGTAGTTTTGAAAGATAATTAGATGAATACATTAATCTTTCATTTCCTTCACTGCTTTCATCTAAAAATAACCTACAAATGAGTTTAGGCAGAACATTGACCCATTGCGCCAATGGGCCGGGTCTTGGGCTGCTCTTCAAACTCGAGCATCTTAATAACCAGGCAAAAACCCAGCCCATTAATAAATGGGCCGGTCCATGGCCTGGCCAGGCCGAACTCTAAATGAACTTAGGCCAGCCTGATGCCTACCCCTACTTCCAATAGGTATGGACTGGACCCAGTTCTGAATTGCCGTAGGGCACTGTATCACTGGACCCAATTCTTTTTTTTTCAGAAAAAAAAGGAGATCTCCAACAGGTTATTTTTGCATATGACATACGCTTATCTGAATGAGTCCGGATCAGGTCACAAAAATTGTAAACACCAGACAGGTCCAATCTCTAAGATGAAGGGTGATCGTGTGCAAGTGCAATCATAATGGACCTGATCTTTTTGGATAGGGATCATTCGTATATTATCGGAATTCTTTCACGTCAAATCCTGCACGGGTGGGAGAATTTCAGCACGAGTCAGAATTGGGCCCCACCATCATAAACTCGCCATTGATTACACGTGTCATTAAATTTCTATTCTTTTATTTCATAACACAGAAAAGGATAAAAGCGAGGGATAGAATTTAAGTTCCCATTGAGTAACAATTACGTGAATATGTCCCTCACATATCTTGGCATGATGCCCCCCATCTGAACGCCAGACACTTCCCGGGACCCACCAAATGATTTAGAATCGCCTTAAGTACCGTTGATTTTAATATCCGACGGTTATCAGGATGTTCCGCCAGAATCAATGTGGATGATGCACTCACCGAGTCGAGACTTTTAGTGACCGGTTGCGGGGCCCGCCCCGATCCGCGAAAAAGGGAGCGGCAGTTGAAAAGCGGCGTCGGTTTTTCGGATCGGGTCGAGATAAATGTAAACGGAACGGAGTCCAGTTTCCCTGTCGAGATGGGACTCTTCCGTGGCGACGTGATTCGTTATCTCTCTCCTTTTTAATTTGTTTTTTTAATATTTTTCTTCCGCTTAAAAATATCGCAGTATAATTTTTGTTCCTTATTTCCGTTCGCTCGCTCGTTCGTTAGAGAGAGAGAGAGAGAGGCAGTCTAGGGCTTCTTCTCTTATCTGAGATTCTTTTCCTTTTCCGGCGTTTGGTTTACGGGCGAGACTCCGTTTCCTGGGTTGCCTTTCTCTGTGAGTTCTTCTTCTTCTTTCGTTTTTCTTATTCTTCGTGGCGTCTTTTTCTCGGTCCCTTTATGTTAGGGTTTTTTCTTTCGCTCGTGTAATTGAATTAGAACGCGGGTTTTCTTTCTGTTCTTCTTTCTTGTTCTTCCGTTTGTTTATTTGTAGTGTTTCTGTTTTTGTTTGAGTTTTTCTTATGTTCTTTGTTTGGTTTTGGTTTTTTAGTTGTTGGGGTTTTTCCTTGTATGTGTTCGAGGCGTTGTTTTGTGGGCGGATTTTTTGGTGTTTGGGCATTGGGGGATTAGGGTTTTTGGGTATTCGGAATGCCGCAGGAGGAAGGAAGGTGGATGGGGTTGCCTTTCTTCTTCTTCTTCTGGTGGGGGAATGTTTTGGTGGGTTTTTAGGGTTTTCTTTGTGATGAAATATAGCTTTAGGGTTCGTCCCTTCTCTCTGTTAGTGTTTTCGATCGTTCTCTGTTAGTTATTTTGATTGATGACTTTGTTTGTAGTTTGTTTTATTTTTGTTTATTGCGTTTTGAATCAATGAGTGTTATTTGGCGTGGTTTTAGGTGTAACCAGGCAGTTTTTTCGGTTTCTGGATCTCCGAAGGGTTGGGACGTTTTCAGGAATCGCCGAAGAGTTTTGAAGCATTGCTGTGGACTGGGAACCGTCCTGGGATGGGGAACTCAAATTTTTTGGGGTTTTCTTGATTGTGGGAATAATGTTTGGCTTCAACTTCGCTTTCGATGTTATATAGAATTTGAGTCATCTGCTGGTTTCCAGAGGAAATTTTAGGACAACGGATAATTCTATGAACTATTGAGATTCGGCGGTCCATTTGGGGATGAATTGGTTTTCTTAATCCGGAAGTAATTTGATGTGATTTAGATGAAGTTGTAGGGAAGAAACCATTGTGCGATCTTGCCAGCTTCTTCAGCTCGAGGTTTTTCAGTTGACTGACTGGATTGGCTGGCTGCTTCTTGGGTGCATTATTCAGTTCCTCTCATTGATTGATTTAGAGATGTTTTGACTTTTGAGTACGTGTCTTGGTTCTATTAACCAGTTCCAAATGCGGATAGGGTATCATGTCTTCTAACTACAATGGATGGGAGTGAACCTATGTTTCTTCCAGAGTGGCTTAAAGGAACTGGTGGCACAAGCAGGAATAGCTCATCATCTCATAGTGATCTTTTTGCTTCTCGAACTAACAGAGGTAAGACGGATATGCAAGTAATTTCCACTTTTTGTATCGAAATGTGGCATTCTCATTTTTTGTGTAATATGTCTCATGGAGATTTTCAGATATTTCTACTTTTTATTTTACTCCACCATATACTTTTTTAAGTTTGGTTGTTGCATATTTTTTTGGCTATGAATATTTTCATTTGTTAGCATCCATCAACCTTTTGGAGTTGTGGTCCTGTGGCGTCATGATTTAGTATTACATGTCATTGAGATTTTCATAATGCATGGCCTCTGGTTTTGATTTTGCACCATCCATAGTGCTTTTCTTTTTCGTTTTAAGATTGATTCCGCATTATTCCATGTTGCAGAGGTTGGTGGTGGTGGTTTATCTCTGCGTAATAGATATGGCCAATCACAGACTACTTTTTTAAACACTCCAGCTGATGATTTTCTGAAAAAGCCAACTGAAAGGCTGTTTGCAAACACATCTTGTAGGGGAAGTCTTAGTAATGCTGGAAACCATCATGGTCTTTGTGAACAGGATGGATTTTCTAATTCACAAGACTATGGTAGCTTTCACCGAAGCTCTTCAGCACGGGCCCGTGATGCTGGTGCCAAGGACAATGAGCTGAAACATGGGAGTGATCCGAATGCACTTTACCAGGATAGAATGCCAGGTGCTCAGATGAATCTTAATTCTAGTGACAATAAGACCCACAATGACATTTCTCGGAGATTATCCGCTTCCCCCCTTGGAAATAGGACTCAAAACAATTCATTTTTAAGGCGTTCGAGATCTTTTGCTTCAGAATCTGGATCAGAGGATGGCTCTGAAAAACCTTGGACTGACAACAGGAACTCTGGTGCTAACCATACAAATCGCAGTGTTTTGCCGAACAAAATGCAGAGGGCTTCATTTGATAAAGATTTTCCTTTGTTGGGAGCTGATGTGAAAAATGGAACTGTTGATTTGAGTCCAAGAGGTAGCCATTTGTACGCCATGTCAAAACTATGTTCAGGGAAAGGTATTGCTGGCACAGAAGACAGCATCATGGCATCTCCATGTTCTTATTCCCAATGCGATGGATCTTCTAGCATAAGGTGTGATTGGAAATCCGCTTTGGCAGAACCTCCGTCTTTTGCCTCAGTTGCTCCAGCACAAACCCAGTTCAATCGCAATGGTTCTACACAAAATGCTTCCTCTGATATGCTTGGGGTTTTGATCCAGAAGACTTATTGGGAGGGGAGTCCTCAGGTTAGGATTGTGCCCGACTAAGAGTCTATTATATCTTCATTCTCCATTTCTTTAGTTCCTTTTTCATAAGCATGTATTCTTTCTGTGCAGTCACAAGCCGAAGAAATGGCTCTAAAGCAGCCTAGACAGCTAATTCCAGCTACTCCTTCAATGCCTAAAGAACTGGTACAAAATTATGTTTCTCAATATCTTTGTCTTAGAGTGCGGCATTACTTATTTCTTGCCACATGTGCTTGCTTTCAAACACATCTGCACACTTTCACACACACCACACACACACACACAATGAATGCATGCAAATAAGGAAAGTCCTTTACCAGTATATCATTTTGATGCACTTTCCATGAATACCAGGCTCTCTACTTTGGGCAGTTAGTGACCATTATTCCTAGTGCGCCTGGACCTTTTTTGCTCAACTGATTCTACCCTAGCATATAGAGTCTTAGGGCCTTGGTAACCCATTACCTGCAATCATTCAACCCTTGACTTTTGTCATGACTTTCATCAAGTTTCACAACCATAAGCCACACATGCATTTTCTGTCGTATCTGCCATAGTTGAAAAGACAAGATAAAATCATAAGTAAATCAAAAGGCTACCTAAAAGATGAGCACTACTGCCAACTTTGCTGCTTTCCCATCTGAAACCTTATACTTAAATGATCACCCCTAACTTGAGAAATCAATATCAAATGATTTTTTGTCACTTCCTGGATGCTTTCATTCTTCAGTTAAATGGTCCAAATTTTGAATAGAAAAATGTTTGGGAAATTGAAAAAAGGAATTTAGAAATGTATTGTGGAGGGAAATATGTAAAATGATAAGGAAAAATCTTTGTACAGCTTAATAAGAATTTGGTAAAACCTGTTTGATCATGTGGTAATGGATGTTGCATGATTTGTTGCAATGCGAAATATAGATATTTAATTGATTATTTTTTTTGGATGTATGCTTACTGACTACAAAAGCTAACAAATGGATCTCTGTTGCCAAACCGCAAAGCATTGCATGAAGACTGGGTGCCCAACTTGTTATTTTACTGGTCAGCAACTTAGGATCTAATTAAGTTCCTCAAAAATGCATGCTCCTTTAGTAACTCTGGACCTAATATCCACTTTTGTTCATTTTCTCACCTTATACTGTGCCCTTTCTTTCCTCTCCCTCTACTGCTATATTATTGCTTTACTTCATCATATATCTTTCTTGCAGCAGTAAACTGGGAGGGGTCCAACAAAAGCCCCCTTTGCTTATTGGGGAAAAAGGAGGCCCATTGAGTTTTAGGACTCCACATAGTGTCGAGTTGTTCCCTACATCTAGTATTACCGTTGAGCTGTAATTCATAATGCATATCCTAGATCATCAGTCTATGAGGTTAGTTCTCCGTATAATTGGCAAGCACATGTCTTGCTTCTTGACATAAACATGCACATACATGTATAGATTTGTTAGTTAATAATCTATGCTGTAGAATAAAGTGATATTGGACTAAATTTGTACAACCCACATGCACATTTATGCATGCATGCTCAGACATGAAAATCTTAACCTTCCAGTCCCATGCTCTCCAGGTATATGGCAAAGCATGGTTTGGTTGATGATCTGGGCAACATTCTTTCAGACACAATAAATCAATCATTTTTTATAAACCTTTTTTTAGTCAATAAAGAAAGCATTTAGGTCACAAACACTTGTGAAACTTAATTAGACATCGAATAGATGGGGAAGAACTGATAAGTGCTAAATGCTAAATGTGTTGATGGACTTTGGTTTTATCTATAAAGAATTGTACCAAGTTGTGTCTTTCTGGATCAATATAAAAATTAGGAACAGTAAAGGAGAGGATTCAGAAGACTCATTAATTCTTCATGGTGCTTTTCATTGTCTTTTCAAAATCTGAGCCTTAAAACTACCATCACAAGTTACATATGCACTTTTTCCAATTACTGTATATCTGGTGGCAATTGTTAGAGAAACTGGGAAATGTTTGATTTTAGAAGGATTTTAAGTACAGCTACATTGACGTATTTATTGGATAATACATAAGGGAGCACCAAATTACATGAACAAATATTAACATTGAGAAGTGCTAGGTCAATGCTTGAATGCTTGTTTTGATCAAATACGGTTACTGTCATTATAGTGCTACTTTATCAGCCTTTTCATCACCATTTCTCATCTTTATCTCATTTAGGGATGTCAATGTGTCGGGTTATCTCAGATACCCGACCCATCCCAACCTGAACCTATATTGACAGGTTTGAAAAAGAGACCTGTAAGAAAAGTACCAGGTTTGGATTTGTCTTTTAGAATCCGACAAGGTTCTGGTCCAGTTATGGGTGCCAGCTTTGGAGCATCAGGTCATATACCCAATCCAGTGAAAGAACCATCCAACTGGGTATCCAATCCGAATAGTACTATGTTATGCATGAAAAAGTGTTATTGTTGTTCACAAGATTCAAACCCCAACCAACTCTTTAAACACACAAAAGCTAGCCAGTACAGCCAACACGTTTGCATGTAACAAAGAGAAAAAAATTTATTTCTACACTTTCTCAAACCACATTCCAACAACTCTACTTGACTTGACACTGATCCTACCCATTAGTAGGCAACTCAGGTCCAGGTCTGGGAACTTGAAAGGATTATTTGGTCAGGGATGATTTTTTAATAACCCACTCGGCAAAATACCCAAACCCATACTCTGTCACTGTTTATATTGGGTGGATCTGGGTTGACCCACAACCACCCTGCCTTATGTGGCCCACCTCTGAAAGCTACGGACACCCATGCACCAGCGGGGTTTGATCCGGGGCCTTCAACTCAACAGCCCTAATCTCATTTGATTAAATTACTGCTTCATTGCCTATAAAATATAAACTTGTGTTTAACATTTAGAAGATCAAAGCCAATCATTGGTGGTCCCATGTAACTTGCAAGATTCAAAGCGACATTTTGGTACTTAGGTATCTTTTTTGAATCTATATTTTGTGAGAAAGCAGATCACATTCATAGTCACCAATATCCGGTACCAGCACTTTCTTGGCAAATTTTTTAAAAATAATTGTATTTCTTGGGAAAGTTTCAGCTATAGGGGAAAAGCAAGAAAATCTAAGAGGGTGAAGGGAACATGATTTTTTAATTTTTCAATAACAAAGGCAAAAAGACAGTAAATAGAATGTGAAAATAAACTATACTATACAGGAAGCATTGAAAAGATGGAATTTGACATTTAGGTGTTGTCCGGGTCAGTTTGTCGGACTCTTTTCATTGGATATACTTGTGTGTCCCATGATTGCATTTTTTTTATCTATTGTATGCAATGATGGAGATGGAGTACTTGGGATCAGCAGAATTCTCAAATTATGGACCCAACTGATGTCACACCACTGTACTCCATCTTTACTGCTATTATGGAATAGGATAAATGAAATAAATTTCAGTAGAGAAAGGTGATGATAAATGACTAAACATAACAAATGATAAAAATATTAATTGCTAATTGTGCCACATGTAAGATAATATGCAGATTTGTATGTACCTCTTCTCTTTTTGTCAGTAATATGACTCAAGGATGCATTTTCTTCTCTCACCATAATCACCACCTCCATTGCCTAGTGTTGTCATTCCTTTTTTATCTCACGAGCAGTTGTTGCCCTTTTTCACTTTCTGTACACATTTTCCCATGGCATGTCCAGGACGATCAGTAAATCCACCAGTGGGAAAATAGTTGAGATGACACTGTCCATGTTGGAAGATGCTGTCTGATTTATTCCTGATCATTTGTTTGGCCATATGTTAGCTGGATAGAGGTCATCTGATTAGGTCACATATGAGGACAGAGGATAAAGGGGATGTGGTAGGGTCGACCTCTAAAAGGTGTTTATCTCTTAAGAAAATGAAGCCTCCCCTCAATCCTAGGTTTTGTTTTTTGGGGGAGGTAGAGTTGGTGTCCGCAACACCTGCAAACACTTGAAGTGCCATCTAGATGGCATTTTGTATGTCATCCATATGCCCTCTTAAAGATGTCCACTCAAAATTGATCTGGGAGTAAGCTTGGATTTTGGTGTTGTTTCAGCTGTTGTGAACAGGAAATGTAACGACATGGCAAAAGAACAAGTACATTATAGTGATCTAAAAGTAGCTCCAATAAAAGTGCCTGACCGGCATAAATTTTTTGTTTGTTTGAGGATGACAATGATTTAGCAGGCTCAATATTATCAAGCATGGTTTTTAGAAATGCTTATGCTTTCTTCTGCCTTGAACCAATACCCATCATAAAGCAGAACATTGATAGTGTGTTGCAATTTTGTCACAAGATATGCAGATTTATCTGCAAAATCCAGTGACTCATGTCTCGACTTGTCATGGGCTTATTTCTTGACTAACAGGTATTTGATGTATTTGTTTCATGGCTAACAATCATACAGCCTGCAATATGGCAAGAAGCACACATGTAATACACAATCCATTTGGACGTAGACATGCATGTAAAACATAATCCATTTGTGGTGCACATGCATGATCCATCTTGTCTTTTGAAAAGCTAATGTCAGCCATACCTGATATCCTGGAAACATTACAAGGATAACATTGAATGTAAGCAAATGATTTTCCTTTCATAAATATAGCATCTTCCAATTGAAAGTATATTTGAGCCAATTAGAATGGAACATCACTCACATATAACATGGATGATGGATGTAAATTACTGTGGTTACTCATCCTTCTCCAAGATGCAGACACAAGTTGGATGTAACTTTGATCTCTGATGTTGTCTCGACATTTTCGTTCTTACTGTTCATTTTCAGTTTTGTTATTGTTGTGCTTGTTTTTTGGGAAAACTAGGTTGAATGTGTGTGGCAACCTTGTAGAAACTTTTTCCAACAGATAAGGGATGTGTTTTTTTCTTATAGTGAGAGAAATCAGTCTTTGATTTGGACCTCTCCTCATGGGCTAACTGTCCCTGTTTCAGTGCCCGTGGTGTAAAAATTCACCCCACTAACCCCTCCTCCTCTCCTGCCACTAGAGATAGTTTCACATAGGCTTCAGCCTTGTGGCAAGGGACATGCCCCTCGATGTGGTGCTTCTTTCGAGTTAAATAACAACCGATGTTCCAATGCAATGTTTATTAACCGAGATAAACTAAGCATGAATTCTGTTCACTTGTTATGCTAAGGGGTCACAACTCACAAGTATGACAGGATTGCTAATCTACATCCATTTGTTGCTGCATATATTTAAGATTTTCTTATTGTGTCATTCTTTTAAGTTTTCTTACTTCTTTGGGTCTGAATAGTAGTACATAAGATTGTGGTTTGCTTTTCTCATGCAACTTTTCATCATGTAATTTGTAACTGAATTTGAGTAATGCGTAAGATTATTTATATTTCCTTTTTTCATAAAACTATTCATCATCTAATTCAATAGTCATTGGTGTTGCATGATATACGTTTATGCATCTATGGAGCTTCATATATTAGTGGCTAGGTGAACATGTGATTGTTGTTGCATGATATATGCTTATGGTATCTATGACTTGTGAAGATCAAGCTGTTAAAATTGCAAAACAGTCATGGTCTCATCAGAAAATAAGAGAAACCTTGGCATACGAGTATTTTGATCAATTGATTTGTTTCACGTCTGGAAATTTTGCTCTGCTACTTGATTTATGTGCAGGTTTTGAGTTATGAACTATTATAGAAACCTTGACTTACAATTATTTTGATGAATTGATTTGTTTCACATCTTGAAGTTTTGCACTGCTACTTGATTAATGTGCAAGTTTTGAGTTATGAACTATTATAGTATCCTTGGTCGGCTTTATTCTGAATATAGTGCATCATTTTGTGTTAATATCAGCCATGGCCTTGTTCATGTGTGTCATACACTATAGATGCAGAAATTGCTTAGTCTATCTACCTTAATGTTTTACATGGATTTTGCAGCATGGACTTGGCTTTTCTGATCGAGCAAAAGGGAAACCATCATTGCTTGTAAATACGATGAATGCTACTCAAGCTGCAAAGCCTTGCCACTCCAATGTGCTAAATTCTCCTACATCAATCTGGGGAGGCGGAAAATTACTCGTTCTTAAGACAGCCAAGGATCTTCCTGTTGCTACAGATAGACCACTAAATACTGACAAACTGAAAACTCTAAGTGGTTTCAAATCCAGCAACATTGTTATGGCTGATAATCATATTGATACTGCAAGCGCTAGTAGGGAATCTATGCAAAAAACTTCTGGAAGAGCAATGAATCCCTTCTCATCTTCAACGTTAGAAGCAGCTGGACGTAAGGATTCTCTCCATTTATGTGCTGAACAGAAGAGGCCTGCCAGGCGAATTATAAAAGAAAGAAATGATTTTTTCAATTCACTTAGACAAAAAGGGGCAATTGGGATTACATCTCTGAACGGTTCTGTGCCGGTTTCTGGGACCCCTTCAACAAAGCTGGACGAATGGGATGACAATTCAACTATTCAATGTGATAAGGATGAAGTTTTAGATGATATAGTGTTTGGGGGAACTGTAAATAGTCAGGATAACAACGTAGGTTTTAGCAGTATTGTGGTGGAGACAAGTGCTTCTGCTGTCAGTAGCAGATGTGAGGGAGAGCCGTTTTGTGTGAAAGTTAGCTCAGAGGAGGAAAAGGACAAAGTAGGTTTTAACAGTATTGTAGTGGAGACAAATGCTTCTGCAGTCAGTAGCAGATGTGAGAGTGAGCCGTTTTGTGTGAAGGTGATCTCAGAGGAGGAAGAGGACAAAGTAGGTTTTAACGGTACTGTAGAGGACACAAGTGCTTCTGCAGTCAGTAGCAGATGTGAGAGTGAGCCGTTTTTTGTGAAGGTGAGCTCAGAAGCGGAAGAGAACAACGTAGGTTTTAACAGTATTGCAGTGGAGACAAGTGCTTCTACAGTTAGTAGCAGATGTGAGAGTGTACCGTTTTGTGTGAAGGTGGGCTCAGAAGAGGAAGAGGCTGCATTTTTACGTCGTTTGGGTTGGGATGAAGGTGCTGGAGGTGATGAAGCCTTGACGGAAGAGGAAATAAACGCCTTCATTCTACAGGTGAGCAATTTCAATCTTCTTAAATGGCTGACAAACATGCTTTACATTTGCAAGCAATTTGCATCCCCTTTGCTTGTTCAAACTTTTGAAGATGTGTGCTCTTGTTTGCTTGGGAAAATGAGAGACTATAATAGACTCGAGCTAACCAATTTGATCTGTTGTTGAACTTATTGACGCTGTGTAGTGTGCATGGATTTAAACCATGCTATCTTGAAATGTTTTGTACCTAGTTTATAGGACCTACAGAACTATGCAATAGTAGTCTCTAGGTTCCTTGTAATGGTTCCGGATCACTGGGTATTTGTTGTGTTATGTTCTTGATTATTGTATTTTTCTACATAGGGTTCCTATTTTGCTTATCTATTTATTTTGTGCATTAATTCACTTTTTTCCTTTTACCAGCACATGAAGGCAGTGCTTTCAAAGAATATGCTCCGAGGCAAGAGCGCATGGAAGTTGAGTGCACTTAAGATGCACGAGATGCATGTAGGCAATGTGGGTAGTGTCTCTTCAGACTGACAAAAAAAACACGTTGGAATTTTGGTACACCTCCACAGCTGATGTTTGCTGGAGTTAGAAAGGGATTGTGGGTCGGGAGAACATTCTCATGACTTGTAAGTAGATTGAAACTTGATCTTTGTTCTCCATCTTCTATTTTCACCCCACCTTAAAACTCTGGGATCTAGCTTGCAGAACTCTCATTTTTTGAAGCCCATTTTTATATTTATTTTGCGTGTTATTGATTCTTTGATTTTTCCGTTACATCTTTCACATCATACCTTGATTTGTATTACCAAGTAGCAACAAAGGGAATGAAAGTGTGGATAGCTATTGATGGCATGCATGAATCTTTAAGGAATGTGTGTGTGTGTATGCTTGTGTGTGTTGAGAGAGAGAGAGAGAGAGAGAGAGAGAGAGAGAGAGAGAGAGAGTCTCCATCTCTGCCTTTAGGGATGTAAGGTTGATGCGGCTCATATGGGCATTCAAGTGGTCCACCTACCAAGGTTTTATGCATTTTAATGATGATATCATGAATTCACTCGTGATTGGTGATACTGCAATGGCCTCTCACGGAGAATTCATGTGCAGTTCACCAGAGTTGGTAATGTGTAGTTTTCCTACGTGCCTTTTGCTTTGCTACTTATCGGTTTTTATGCCATTTCCCTTCCACATACCATCACTTGGCAGGATCCAGTCGTAAGGAACCCTCTTAAAACTTCTCCCACGCTACGAAATTGTGCACTTGTGGGGAGGGTAAGCGGGTTCCATGATGTGGACAAAGATTGCCTTTTTTTTTTGTTGAGTAATGAAGGGCATACTATTCATGATGAAATTATTGGAAGGATGCTTAACACTGTCACATGGATACTCTAATATGCCGCAGTTGAATACATCTTTTTTATGAACCCAAATAAGCTCACTGCTGAACCAAACTGGGTTAAATCATGAGTGACTTAGTTCATTTACCAGGCTTACCAAAGAGCACGGCACTCGATTGATTTTTAATGGAGGGAAGAGCCATTGTGGTGTAAAAGCAGCTCTCTTGTGGAATTGTTTCAGTAGTTAACTTACCAGTCCCTTAGGATACATGATTTATTGATAAGTACCATTAATATAAAGTGTATTTGAAAACCCAATGCCCCTTTTGATGTACGCAAACGGGATGAACTGAGATATTGCACTCTATACAAGAAAGAAATAGCCCAACTTATCCTGTTTTTCTGGTTGGACGTTGAATTTGGACTCGATCATACCTGGGTGTAGGCCCAGGGCCACAGGCAAGCCAGATCTTCAACAAGCTTGGATGGGTAGGACTTAGGCTCGATCCGATGGCTTATCAGGTTTCTCAAATATGATCGGAAAGAGTGGCAGTGTTGGGTTGGACCCAACCCAATGTCCCCCCTGTTGGTTATACAGAAAAGTCCCGTGAGAGATGGGTTCATAAGGGCTTTGCACACCTGGCTAGATGGGTTGGTTTAAGGCGTACTTCAAACAGAAGGATGTACAGAGTTTGATACCCAGAGCGTGCTTCCCTTGCTGAATGACCAAAGTAGCAGGCTTCCTGGTGCGCAATAATGGAGGGAGGATCAGGTGCAATGTAATTGCACACTTTTAGTGTGCTGCTGCACTCGATCAGTCTCCATCATTGCTTGGGCTCCACTGCTGACAGGCTGTATTTCAAAGATGAAAGGTGATCAGGTGTCGCAGCACACCAAAGGAAAATCAGGACCGGCTGGCCTCTTTGAGATTTGAGACCGCTTAGGGCTTCAAATGAAAAAAAATATATAATGCAGGGTCTCTAATGAAACATGGCACATACTCAGGGCCTCATGCAGAGGGCCTCCAATGAAATATGCCTAGGGCCTCAACTTCTCTTGAGCCTCCCCTGCTAGCAATGACATTGCACCTGATCCTCCCTAGCAAGAGGAGCGGCCTCAAGGTTTTGTGCCGTTGTGCGTGACCACCACAGCTAGTCCACTCATCCGCCGTCCATTTCTTTATGTAATACACACAAAAAACGGATGGCTCATTTCAAACATTTTGTTCTTTGCAGTGGTGCTTGACTGATCATATGAACAATTAGTAATTCTCCTCAGGAAACTTAAGGGCATACATATCTCAATATGGATCCAACCCGTTCCAAGTATATGGATCTGGGTAAGGGCCCAAAGGCCGTAAACCAAATGAGTAGGGACCAGGCATTGCCCATTTTTTTTTCATGAACGGGGAATGCACCCTCGGGATCAGAGACCTAGTGGTGCTGGCTCAGCCAGCCAGCTTTATGATGGTATAAACTCATGGTGCACCCTTTGCCTCTAGGGAGTCCCAGGCTTCATCATGGGAAAATCAATCGATCGGAGTTTTTTGTAAATATTCAAGCATATAAAATCATATTTATCGATCCAATTATGATGATCCAATGGTCTATTCCAAGCCAATGAACCACAAAAAATTCATCTATTTGCAAAAAAACCTATAAAAATCTAATTTCATACTTAGTTTTCGACTCAAAACAATGCTGTTATATGATGCTTACGTAAGGTTATTTTTCTGAGAATGAAAAATCAAAAGTAGATAAAAAAACCGGATCGGGAGGTACTCGTGTTCTCGTCGGCTATTTATTATTTTATTTTTAAAATAATAAAGAGAAGAAAGAAAATTCCCAAGAAGCAATAAATTATTTCCCAGAAATCTGCACCGTCCGATCTGCCCGCAACGGTTCTTTAAGTACTGGTGCGCCTGCTCCTCCCTGCTCATTTTTCTGTGCCTTCGTTTACCTCTCTCCTCCTCTCCTTCTTCCCCACTAGGGTTTGGTTTCTCCTCTCTTTCTTTCTTTCTGGCTGTGGCGAAAATGGCTCAGAATGATCCGGACTACCAGGACTGGAGCTCCAAGGCCGTGGAGTTCTCGTCGCTCAAGCCGAAGCTCGTGGTTCAGGCGCCCAGGGCGGCCGACGCCGTCGTCTTCTACAAGGCGGCATTCGGCGCCGAGGAGGTGGAGCGCTCCAACCACCCCAAGAGGAAGGCAGATCAAGAGCTCCCTCTCATCCTTTACTCTCACCTCCGCTTCGGTGCCGTTGAGCTCTTCGTCTCCGACGAAACCGATGAGTCCGGCGCCGGGTTAGACCTCTCTTCTCCCTTGCCTTCTCGCTACTTCTCTCTCCTTATCGCCCTTTTTGTGCTGGTTTTTCTTGTTTCTGTTTCTGCGTCATCATCATCATCTCTCTCTCTCTCTGTACAGGTTTCCTTTCTTTATTTGTATTTACGTAGTTCGTTCATTTTGTTTGTGTTTTTTCCTTCTATTTCCGACGGAAGTGCATCTCAAAACTTGTTTATGGTTGACCGAAAGGAAAAAAGTCTCCTATATGGAGAATGCCGAGAATTTTTTTACGCTTTTTAGCATCGTCTCCGTTGATGTGAAGGTTTTGATCTTACACGAAGATCGCTTGCCGTCTTGTGAGTTTTCTACTTCTTCGCTTTTCTTTCCCTAGTAGAGGAAATTTCGTAGAAAGCCACGTTTTATATTCTCTATTCTCGCCGTAAGGCTTTCTTTCCATTTCGAGTATGTCTACTATTCCTCACTCCCGATCGATTTCGTGATCTTGTCATCATCTGCATCGTCTATGATCGTTATCCTTGAAGCGGTTCTACATTTTTTCAGGTTTTTCTTTGCTTTCCTTCTTAAGAGACCATTCGTGTTCGTTAGTTGTCTCACTTGCTTTTGTTTTAAATCCAGAGTTTCCTTTTTCATCATCAAATACATTTTATTTCATGGAAAACTATTCCGAAACATCCTGTAGAGATTCAAGCTTCGTTTTCTGAATGGATCGTTGTGACTAGATGAATGATCATGAAGCTTCGCTTGAGATTAGAAAATGACGATCGTGTCCCCAAGGGGCGCTCTCTATGTATCCACGAACTCACTCGTCATTTAAACTTTTATGTGAAATGCATGTCTGAGGAACCTTTTCTGAAAAAGCTTTTTTCGTGCTTTGCTGGTTGTGAATAAAACTAGGGTGAAATCCGCGGCCACGCTCGGCGGGACGCCGTTCGTGCTGTGCCTAGAAACGGAGGACGTCGAGGGAGCGATGGCGAAGGCCGTGAAGGCGGGAGCGGTTGCTGAGGAGGGCGCCGGACTCAGCCCGTGCTGCAGCGGATGCTGGACAAAGGTGAAGGACCCATTCGGCTTCGTTTGGGCCATCGGTTTGCCGTCGAAGCCGATGTCCAGGCCTAGAGGGCTTCCCCTCTCCTGACTTCGTCAGTGCGTCCCCCTTCTCTTTTTTTGCAGTTATAAGGAAAGAAAATTGAAATCTGACTTTTTTTGGAAGGGTAGGCTTTTTTATTCCGCATCGCCTGGAAAATTTCCCGGTCGCCGGGAAATTGCTCTCTCGTCGGTTTTAACTGCTGTTTCTGGTTTTGGGGATGTAAATTTTCATGGCAGTCCGTCCGCGGGCTCCCGAACATCGAATGATCTTTATGGACGCGTGGCTTCTTCTGAACCCTCAATCTCTTTCTCTCTCATATCCATGTTCCGTATGAGATGCGATTTCGTGGGTTGCGTCGACAGAGAATCTGTCTGATTTTTACCACCTGAACTGCATGCCGGTTGGGTGGCAACGGTGTAATTAGCGTGATGTTTGTGGGTATTTTCTGTGTTGGTGGTGCTCTGTTTCCGACGCAAAATTTCCGCCTTCCCGTTGTGTACGTTGGTTTGGTGCGCGTCCTGGTGGTTTTCCGTTTTGTTTGTTGGAATTAATGAAAAGTGGGACCGGCGACGCGGCCCACTTGGGCCTTGTGTCCGCTCTCAAAGACGGCCTAGGTGGGCCCGTTTTTAAAAGTAGTAATATAAACTAAAACGGGCCCGCCTCCCGACAACCGGTAGCGGTCAAGTTTTGGACTTGCCTGGTCAGGTAACGGGTAACTACCAACATCATGTTTTCAGTCACGGGATTCTTTGAACGGCACTGGTTGCCCACTGTAGCTATCATCTTCTGCTGGTGATGCTTTTGGGCTTCCTTTTACGAAAAAAAAAATACAAAAAACTGCCTGATTTTTTATCTATTTACAAATACACAGCTGGGTTTTTAGATTTTACAAACACCGCCTATCTCTGATACAAGGCCAAGCCGAAGCAATTTCGTTGTTTGTTTGAGTAACTTACTAAGTGTTAGAATGATCAAAAGAATTGTAATATCCCGTACTGCCATGGTTGATGATTGGACTAAAATTAAGAATATGGGACGAAAATTCTTTGGCTGTTGTGATTCTCCTTTGTGGGTTTCTTTTTTGAAAGTTTTTTTTTTTGGAAAGTTTTCTTTGTGGGCTTCTTTTTTGAAAGTTTTTTTTTATTCAAAGTTTTCTTTGTGGGTTTCTGAAGAATGGGAAGTTTCATTTCAACCGTTTGATGAAATACTAAGAATAGGAAGTCTCATGGATTAGCACGAGTCATGACTATATAGTTTACCATTCATTTTGACTGTTTTATTTACTGTGTGGCTAGAAGTTGCCCTTCTTACTTCTAGCTAAATAAGCTTTTCAAGTCAAAGGATATGAACCTTGGCTTTAGTTTAATTCAGAAAAGAAAAAGATGGAGCAGATTGGTAGGTGAAGACCTTATTCAAAATGTGTATAGTGCTTTCATTAAATGCCCTAATTGGTTCTAGTCTTGGCTATATTCTGAAATTGGGGTGTTACTTTTTTGGGCATAACATTTGAATTTGTATTTGCTTATCAATTTAAAATTCAATGAGTTCAATAATTTGAATATTCTAACAATTTGACCCATAAGCCTACCCGATTTGCTTCGAATTTGATTCTTGGTCTGGGTACGACTGAAATTACAAACTTGCGTGGGTTATAAATAAAAAAATCATGTATAAATGGTTCATGTGTCAGATATACTCCATTTTTAATAAGCCTATTTGATTTGGGTTCAGATTGTTAGTCACGAATCTCGTTTTGGGGATTTGCTCGGTAAAGGAAAATCTCACGATAAATTAAAAAACTGTGTTTCTTGAGAAATTCTTGAAGAAATATTGGTATATTTAAAATTTAAAAATATTATACCAAATATGTAACAATATGAGAATAAACATTAACAATGTAACAAACATAAATATCACATCGTTAATGTGATAATAGCATGATATTTTCAAAATGGCCAATAATTTCAAAATATTAAAAACAGGAGATTTTCAAAAAGTAGCTGATATTTGTGACCATGTTCGGGTTTGGGTCTGACCCATATAGGTTAATGGTCGGGTATAATTTGTGACCTCTTGTCTATCTGTATCGAATCATAATTCCAACGCTTCTTGAATAGAGACAAAGATATGGATGTTTACCCACTTTCACCAACTGTCTGGTCTTTACTTGTGTCAGCCATGGTGCATTTAGAGTCTGACCCATTTTCAAATACACTGTTAAGGGGTCTGTCTTGGGTTGGGTTCTACAGAACCGATTTATAATGATCCACCGATAAATATATGTGGGCCAATGTGGCCAACTTTAAATAAATAATATAAAATTTTTGTTAAGGATTCTTAACCAGCCGTCTTAGCTCAGCTGGTAGAGCGCATGGCTTTTAACCATGTGGTCGTGGGTTCGATTCCCACAGACGGCGTGGTTCTTTTTTTATACGTTTTAGTTAGTTTCCCATCAAAGACTCGTTCCACTCCGGCACTTACTAATTAAAAAACTCTTGACTTTTATGAAGTTGATTCCGGGTGTTTTTTCTTAATAAAACTAATCATGATAAACACGTCTGTAGGTTTTGATTTGAGCAAATAACAAAGTTTGTCAAAGATTTTAGATGCAATACTTGGGCACATATTTAAAAAAAAATTTGCATATCAAAGAGAAAATTATTATATTTAGCAGAAAATTCATACAGTTGATTGAAAAATCATATATTTAGGAAAAAACTTGTATATTTAAGAGGGAAAACACATATTTAAGAGGAAATTCACATATTTAGAAGGAAATTCACATATTTTTTTGCAAAATAATTTATATTCTCACATTTGTATCTCTTCGATCCAACGTTTAAACTTGTATTTTTATAGTCATTGAAAAGCTAAGACAGAGGCTTGTAACTTTCTTATTTTGAGCTAAAACCGAAAACCACTCTAAGATTCTCGTTTCAAAATTCTAAAACCGAAATATAAATACGCTCTGCTGACTAAAACAATAATACAGTCTATCTTAGAAAACACATTTCTTCACAACCGTTCATTAGATGAAGGTGATCTTAGTGGCGTTATAAAGCTAATGCTCGATCTGTCTCTATCTTTTTTATTGTTTTTCAAATTTTTGACATAGGTGGCCAGAAAATAATATAGATAATCGGGATTGGTGCAACTGTGTCTGTTTTATGAATGTTGTAAAGGTTGTATCTCAGTGTTCGTTCGTCATTTTCTAGCGAATCAAGTATCGTTGGAAATGTATTTTGGTCTAATTTTTTTGTTCTTTTATGTGTTTTTCAAAATTATTTATTTTTTAAGTAAAAAATCAGTGGTAAAACCTATCACAAATCTTGGATGCAATACTTGAGCACATATTTGAAAGAAAATTCACATATCTAGAAAAAATTAGCTCATGTGAAGGTTAAAATGAAGCTTTTAATGTCAGACATTTACAGTTTTGCACATCATGTAGATTTTCGAAAACTGTAGGAATTTTTAAGAAATACATCATTTTTGTTCTACAATACAATTATTTTCTATTTTTTCATATAAAATATTGTCAACAAATTAAAACAGGTGCCCATACAAAATTATATCCCAAACCCAACGGCCATATTGTTATGTACCCCAAACCCGACTTGCATACTGCTATGTATCTCAAACCCGACTCGCAATATTGCTAGGTTGACCTAAACAATATTTGAGTCAAAAGTTTTCATCTCCACAACCCCAAGTTTTTGTTTCTGGTCAGGTCACGTACCGACACAACCCCAGCCTGTTGACAGCCCCATGTGAGTTTTTAATCGCCTAAGCCCAGACCTAGCCCATTAATATATATGGGTGCCCTGGCTCATTTTAAATCTCCATGCAACTGAAATGGGCCATAGTAATTAGGTCAAGTAGATAGGGCTGGTAAACGAGCCTAAAGTGCTATGCTTGAAGTGTTCAACTCAGCGAGCCAAGTTGAGTTTGAGCTCACAATGAACCATAGTTAAACTAGCCAAGCTCAGGTTGGCTTGTTTACAAACAAAATACATTGTTTTAAAGCTCGAAGAAATAATATTACAAAAATAAATAAATTATTTCAGAACTAGAAGTAATAAGATTTAGTGGTTAAATTTAATTTTTGCAAAACAAATAATTTAAACATATGTTTTCCATATAATATATGATGTAAAGTATTTCTAAGATGTATTTTTTATTACTAAACGTGCTCGCATGAGCACCCATTGTTCATGTTGCTGAGCCTATTTTACAAGTTTTGAGCAAATTCTTGAGTCCAACAACCCATAACTAGCTAGCCAAAAGTTACCTAAAAGGCCATAATTAGGGCTGGTAGACGAGCTTGAAGTATTCAAGCTTGACCCATCCTTGTGGCGAGTCAGGCCGAGTTCTAGCTTATCATCAGTGCAAGTTAAACAAGTCGAGTTCAAGCTGACTTGTTTATTTCATATTTAGAAGAAATTATATTACAAAAGAATATATGTAAAATATATTTCTAAAATTATAAAGTCAAGTCGAGCTGAGTACATATTGTTCATATCCAGCTTGCCGAATTTTTTAAGTTTGGACAAGTTCTTTTACAAGTCAAGAGTGAGTAGGGCTGTCAATGGGTTGGGTTTACCTGGACCCGACCTGGACCAAATCATATAGGGTCCGGGTATGGTGACAAATACCAAACCATATAGGGTCTGGGTATCTGTGACATTCTGTTGCTGTTTCTTTCTTCTTTCATTCTTGTGAAAATTGTAAGAGGCAATGGCATCTTCCGGCGGTTTCTTTGTAACATTCTTTGCATGTAAATTGCTGTTTCTGCAACCTTGTATACAACTTAATCTGTAATAGCTCGTACCCACTTGAAACAAGATCCTGTGAGGCATGTGTAAACATCAACGAGTCAAATGTGAGGCATGTTTGACGCGCTGGACAAAAGCTGCCTGTTGGCTTTTGTCCTCTCAAATCTTGGGGACAATGTGGCCCTGTGGGAACAGTTTTGTCCCCAGGTAGGGCATGTATCAAATGCAGGACAGCCCACCACAGGGACTGCTTTGTCCCCTAACAGGTTTTGTCCTGCTAAGGCAGATTGAGTTGCTTCTAGGTGACCCTCATCTGTCTTTCCGATTTTTTTTTCTTTTTAATTTTGCACAATGACACTTGGTCATGTTTATGATCTTGGGTCCACCATATTTCGCATGTATTGGTCTATAATAAAAAATTATTTCTCACCAACGAGTCAGAGAGCATTTTGAGCATGCTTGTGGATCCAGTTTAAGGTCTCATAAAATCCATGGGGAAATCGTTTGAACAATCCTGGCCCATTAATACAGGCCCAAAGGCATTTGTTTTTTCCAAAAGAAAACCATCACCAACCCCACATTGGCTGGTCTCCAATTGGTAAAACTCTTCAGGTCCCCCCTACCTATCGGGGGTTTCAATCTTGTGATGTCCCGTCAGCTTGGTGACATTCACAAGTTGACCCTACCAGATGAGTGGAGCCCTTGTGGACAATACAGCCCTAAGGGCCTAAAACCAATCACGGGGCATTTTTTCCTTAATGCAAAATGTCGTCAAATGTTAAACCTATTCAACTACAGATTACATCAGTGATACGTTGATCCTCCGTAGAGCCCAATAGTTCCATTATGCCACACTGCAATTTGCAGAAACAATGGTTAACTTTTTGGATTAAACAGAGTGGATGGAGGAGAGAAAATCATTTCTCTCGACAAGAAAAAACTTTATATTTTGCTCGGGCAGTTAAGGGTTTGGATTGCAGGGACTCTTTAGTGAGGGAATGCTCTCACAAAATTACTGAGAATAAAACATGAAGATTAAAGAAAAAGCCAGACGAAACACAATATCATCTACTCATACAATAATTGTAAATCCCATTAACAAGCCCATTTTCATTTGGTGTGGAGAAAACTAGAGCCTGAGAATTCCCCGAGTGAAACTGACATGTTTGCTTTGGTCACAGGTAGGATGAACAGTCGGCTGAGAATCCAAAAAGCTGTGATTGTTGGTCACAAAATCAGTCTTGTGACCAACTTTCACAGGATTCTCAAGTGAAAAACAATCACAATTTGCACTTTCTGTTTCACTGAACTTGAGAACGTGCTGTGATTCTTCTCAAGAGAGAGAGAGAGAGAGAGAGAGTGCTGTGATTGTGATTTGCAATCACAGGATGCTGAGAAAATCGAAGAATCACAGGGCATCGTAAAAATATCATGAATAAACATGGGAAAAGGCCCTGCACAAGAAGTCGAATCAAGATATACCTTTCTCCCTGTCCAAGCTGCTCTTGAATAGTACTTTAAATCTTAAGCATGCTCGGGACTTCATTTAAACAGGTTCCTAACAAAGTGACCAGGCAGCAGCTCAAGAAACTAACACGTTTGGATCCAATTGGTCAAAAATAATCTAATCTGATGCCACAATCATCACAAACTCTACAACCTACTTCAGCCTCTACCGAGGCACAGATCTCTCCTTCAGCATAAGAGAACAGACAAGAAATTATAAAATAAACTTCAAAACCAAATAATCCGTTCAAACTTCAAAATCTTTACAAGAACCAATTCCTCGTTGGATTCTGCAAGGTCTGATGTCTTCCAAAGCTCTTCCACGCCAAGACACTGTTGTCAGCACTCAAAATATGTGCACAATATCGTATGCAAATCTGAGGGTGTTAAAGAAACAGTTCCCAGGAATCCAGTGTGTGTGTATAGGGAAATAGAACCTACTAAACATAGATTTCAGGTGTTTTTTTCGAAATTCTGACCCCATAGATGTGTTCAGCATGATTGATCTACTAGAAATTGCCACTTGGATCATGCATTTTGGATGGAAAAAATGGTATTTGGAGCCTCAAAAATTATGAAAATTGTAGTCCATTGATTTTTTTAAACCATATAAAAACCTATCCATGCATCCAAATCAAATGCTTCAAGAAGTGATTCCTATAAAAACAAGCATATAGATCACATTTATACAGTCAGAATTTCGAAAAAACACCAGAAATTTATGGAAATCCAATAACATGTTTCATTTAGTAGATTTCGTGTATATATATATATATATATACACACACCGATGAAAGCATGAAAAATGAAACATGCTAAATGGGTTTTTCGGGTTTTCCAGTATTTTTTTGCAATTATGACCTCATCGATGTGTTTGAAATGATAATTTTACAAGGAATCAACACATGTATCATGCTTTTTCGATGAAAAAAAATGATATTTGGAGGCTTGAAAATTTACAAAGATTTTGGGCCGTCGATTTTTTAAACCTCATGAATCGAATGCTCCAAGATCTGATACCTATAGAATGTGTAGTTCACATCTGCACGGTAAAAAATTTAAAATAAAACAAAAAACTCAAAAAACCCATTTGGCATGTTTCATTTAGCATGCTTTCATTACTACACACAACGAGACAAACAGTTTAAAGATGTTTGTAGTTACGAGGATCAAGGACCAAAAAAGTGTAATAAGGATACGTCCAGAAGAGCACAAACGACTGCAAACAAGAAAGACTAATGTTAGTTAAATAGATAACTGCATATAGGACAAAGTTATAACATAAACAGATGGCAAAGTGCTTAAGCATTTTAATCTACAACAAGTAGCCATCATCACAATGAACACACACACACAGACACACACACATGCACACATGCATGCAAGTACCTCAGAAATGTTCCATGGCTTAGGTCAGCACAAAAGAAAGAATGGTATCTTTTTATAGCAATGTATGCTAATTATGTGCACAGAATAAGCAAAGACCACCCTATGATCGAATTGACTTAGCTGGCTTGGATCCCCAAGAATTCCCCAAGGATAATTCATTCCACATCCAATATAATGTTAGTGAAATAAAGGTAAGATAGGGAAAATAGAATATTGGACAATACCCTGAAACAAGCACTGCAACTCTAGGCTTTCTAACAATGCCACAGAACTGGGATAGGCTAAAACACATGGGCTATGCCTGAATTTCCAGTAACGATTGTCTCAATGATCAGAAAGGCATTCTGTTACATATCAATATTTTTCTTAACCCTGTGTTTATGATTGTAATGATATTCTGATATCAGATCCACAGAAATGCAATAAAAAAACTGATGTTACCACAAGGCAGATTCCTGTATTGCCTCAGCCAACATATATGGCCAACACCAGTGCAAGCATAACTTTTCCATGGTTCTGCAGAATTCCATCTACTGTAGGTTACTGTGAGAAAATGGAGTTTGGTGACATCCACACACACACACACACAGTTGGCTATGCAACAAGCAACATCTGATGATAGAGGTGGTAACATACCATAAGCCCACCAAAGAGGCCATCAAGTAGAACCCGGTTCCAAGAATCAAAGTAGTCATGAATAGAAAACTTTGCCTTTGCTGCAACTCCCAAAGAAGTTACTGCCATGATCAGGAAATAAAAGACTAAGCCCATCAAACCAGTAAACCCCAAAATTCCAGCAACCACACCCCCAATGATTGACAAAAATGTGCGGCTGCAGAAAAGGAAGAAAATACAGTATCACTTATACAACTTCGTGCAATAAAAATGAAAGAAGCTTTCTCTAAATTGAGCAAGACAGTAGAAGCCTAGGTGATAAAAAAAATCCTGAAAGCAAATCAAACCAAATGTTCTTTCAACAGAAAAGGAAAAGGAAAAACTAAGAGAAACATGGCCAAACATTAAAATGTTCAAGATCCTTGTTCTAGGCACAGTGACATCCTAATTAACTGGATACTTGGTGAAAGCAAACTCCTCAATATAAACCGTGGGTGCAACATGCCTGCTTTCATCAAATGCTATATGTATATTCCAAACTTTCTTCGTACATGTCACCATAAGTAGAAAATTGGTAAATATGTGATTTATCTCATGTTACAAACACATTGATTGACTAGATATATGCCAAAGAGAGATGAGAGCCTCTATGCAAGTTAGTTATGAACAGAAAGCACCATTTAAAGCACTTGGCAATGGATACAAGTTGTCTAGCCTCTGGCTTGAAAAGGATAGGTGATGTGACACTAGGACACGTGTCATGAGGGTGACGTATCATAGGTGATGTCCTAATTATAATGAGTCATAAAGTGTCATAATAGGAATCCTAATTATAATAGGAACCTACCTGAGGATAGGACTGGATAAGATGTAGTCCAACTCAAAGTATTGTAAAGTAATCCTGATGTAACACAAACTATGATTAATTTATTCATATATAAATACATGCCTAGGGACGTCCCCCAAATCAATGAATACAGAGGGTCATCCCTTAGTGCTTTCTCATATCATTTTCTCTCTCTCTCTCTCTCTCACTTCTGACCTGAGGGCTCAACTCTGCTAAATCTAACATGGTATGGAAGCAGGGCGAGAATAAGTCTCAATCAATCAGAGGCTGTTGAAAAAGGTTTGATCTTTTTTATTCCTTCTTGCTTTCTTGAGCTTCCTCTTCTTGTTTCTTTCTTCTTCTTTTATCTCCTTTCTTGCTTCTTTCATTTCTTTTAAAAGCACGTCCTCCAAAAAATCATGCCCTCCATAAAAAAGGAAAAGAGGGAATTCAGATCTGAATAGTTTCAGATTCCCACAGCGTTCTTCAAAAAGGTGGAACATATCCTTCATCCTTAAATATTTTTCTTTATTGTTTCTTGAAACTATTTATTTCTTTCTCGTTCTTGAAAGACCTTTTTCTTGATCCCTTTCTTGCTTCTTTTGATTCTTTTCTTGATTCTTTCCCTCTTTCTTGAAACCTTATATTTTTCCTTCAAAAAAAAGGGGGCCTGCAGCTGCTGTTACCGACCAGCAAAAAAAAATGCTGGTGTTACTTGCTCCTTATATCCCTCTCTCCTTTGTTATTTGCTATGGCTACCTTACATTCAAGTTCTCCAATTAATTCCTCCTTCCTTAGTCAACTTGTCTCCAACAAGTTAGACTCCAACTTTGTTACTTAGAAAAAGCAGATTATTCAATTTATCAGCAATCATGGTTTGATTGGGCATCTCGACCGGACTCCACTTGTTCCTGCAGAGTTTATCCTATAGTCTGAATCAAAGAATGGCAAGCAGACCGAAAACTTGTCTCAAATCCGGACTTTTCTATATGATCTAAAAATGACCAAGCAATCGTGGTTACTTAGAAAAAGCAGATTATTCAATTTATCAGCAATCATGGTTTGATTGGGCATCTCGACCGGACTCCACTTGTTCCTGCAGAGTTTATCCTATAGTCTGAATCAAAGAATGGCAAGCAGACCGAAAACTTGTCTCAAATCCGGACTTTTCTATATGATCTAAAAATGACCAAGCAATCGTGCCCTATGTTAGGGCTACTTTATCACAGGAAGTCTTGCTCCATATTCCCACAGGCGTTAATGCTTGCGATCCCTGGCAGATCTTACATCATTGGTTTGAACAAATATCTAAACCTAAGATTTATCATCTGAAAGGAGAATTTGGAAGGATATCCAGATGGGATTCTAGTGCGATAGATTATCTGAGCAAAATAAAGTCTATCATCGATCAACTTCCAGCAATAGATGCCCATGTTGCTGATGAAGATATATGCATGCAAACCATTCGAGGATTGAGGTCAGAATTTAACATGTGTGTCACTATGTACTCGGGTTAGAGACTGCGGCCCTCCTTCAATTAGTTGTGTTCGATGCTCTTAGAACATGAAGGCATGTTTGACCTTGGTACCTCCTCAGCAAAGAAGAATATGGACCACACCTCTTGTTATGAGGTTTTGTTCACAGGCTCATATTCTAGGCTTGGTCCCGGTGGAAGAGGCAAAGGACGTGGCAGAGCCAACTTATTTGGTAGAGTTGCAGGACTTTTACCGACTCCTGGTGGTGGGCCACGTCCAAACGACAATGTCACATGTCAGATGTATGGCAAACGCGAACACACCAGCTCAGACTGTTACTAGAGGTACGTGCCCACATATCGTCCACCAACAGTCCCTATTCAGCTCATTTTCGCGCTCTTTCTGGAGTCCTTTTTGGAGGTTCAAGGCCTCCATCACCTTCTACAACACCACCTTTGTATCCTGCATCAGTTGTCTCGTATTAAAATCATGATGCTGTTAGCACCATATTCAGCCAGCTGAATTTATTGTTAAAGTATGTCTATAAATATTCTCAATGTAAAGAATATATATAATAAGTAAAGCCCAACAAGGGCATTTTAATCATTTCACTTCTTGTAACTAGGTTTGTCCTACAGGGACAAGTTAGTTTTATTTTTTTCTTTTTTATATTTGTAATTCTTTTTGGATTGAAAGGCTCTATGGTAAACTGCCATAGAATCATTGGGATAGCTTCCAACGGCTATACGTTGGCTATAAATATAGCCCTTGGGAGCTCCCAACGACTCTATGGGAGCTCCCAAAGCCTTTTGTCTCTCATGATTTTGTGTATAAATAGGGATACATTGTCCCCATTCATGTTATGCTTTTTCCTAAGCATATTATCAATAAATTCTATATTTTTTATATTTGTTGTAAGCCCTTATAGGCTTTTTGTATTGTCCCTAGTGGACTTGTGATTGGGCTTTTGTATGCCCTTAGTTGGCTCGTGTTTATCTTCCGCTCATTTCATTACATGATATTAGAGTGCTCTTGATCTTGTGAATAGTGGCCATAAAGTGTTCATGCTTGTGAGAAAGCACCCAAAAGTGTTCATGTGTTCGTGGTGCTTGCAAGTGGACATATTTTTTCACACTTCTCTTTTTTCCTCTTTCTCATTCCAAATGGAGTATGACTACAAAATTGATCTTTCATTCAAACTCAATAGTACCAACTATCTGCTATGGAGAACAACCTCAAGGGAAAGAAGCTTTGGGGATAGTGATGGACACGATTCCCAAGCTTCAACTCAAGCTCACCAAACTAGAAGGTGGTCAAGAAAAAACTCTGGAAGGAGATGCTCGAACTAAGGCTATTGAAGATCATCAATCAAAAGTAGAAGATTGGGAGAATAACCATGCAAAGATTCTTGCATGGTTTATAAATAATGTTGAAATAAAAATTTGTGTTAATATTATCCAATTTAGAAAAGCAAATAAAGCTTGGTTGTTCAAGAAAGACATGTACACTAAAAAAAAATCTGGCAAAACAATATTACTTGCAAGAAAAAATTAAAACAACTAAGCAAGGGGACATGAATGTCCGTAATTTTTTTTAGTGCATTATTCCCTCTATGGGATGAATTGATACTTTTGGAGCCTAAGTGGGTGGCCACTAAAGATGTGAAAACTTACGCAGGAATAAATGAAAAGAGAGCAATTTTTTTAATTTTTGTATGGATTACGCCTGGACTTTGAACAAGATCTTCTCTCCTTCATAGAACATCTTCACTTTCTTTGGAAGTTGTGGTTCCCGAAGTATGCCAAGAAAAAACTCGTCTTGACATGGTTAAAAGATGAGATAAAGTATTGGCCGTATCTAAGCCTGGCAACAATATAAGAGCATATAGACCTCTACAATTTGGGAGGCAAAATGGCTTGTGCAACAACAACTATAGAGGATAAAAAAGAGTTGTTTGTAATTTTTGTAATGAGTCGCGTTATATTAGACTGGATTGTTCAAAGCTTAGAAACAAGGTGGCTTTCGTAAAAGAATCCACACCAAAGGAGGAGGAAGAAGGCAAAAGTGAAAGTCGACTAAAAGACACTCTTTGTCAACTAACTGTGAAACTACAACAAATGCTCAAATCATCATCCTCTAAATCGGGTGTCGCCATTGCTTCCTCTTCTTATCCCAGTGAGTACTCATGGATTCTTGACTCGGGAGCTTCCTTTCATATGACCCCACACGAGAATGCCTTGTTTAATATATGCACTAACCCAAATTTATCATGTGTTTATACCGTCGATGAAACATCTTTAAAAATTAAAAAGTATTGAAAATTTAGATTCTAAAAACTCAAAAAAAAATTGTTCCAAAAAGTAGAGTTGTTCCTAAGTTAAATTTGAATCTTTTCTTTATCTCTCAAATTTTCGACCATGGATGTGAAATCTCTTTTTCATCTAAATGTTGCTTTGTGCAAGATCTCTAGTCCAAAAAACATATTGGGCAAGCTCATAGGAGGGAAGATCTTTATTTAATGAATTATTTATCTCTTTCTTCAAAATCTTTTTGTAATTATATCCAAGATAATGATATTTAAACTTGGCATAAAAGACTCGGGCATCCAAGCTATTCTAACATGTATCTTTTTCTTTTTAAGAAAAAATTTTATAATGAAAAAGATGCGTTCAAAGATTGTATACTTGGCAAATTGAAATCTATTCATTTTCAAAATAAAACTTTCATTTCTAAAAGACCCTTTGAGTTAGTGCATTTGGATGTTTGGGATCCTTCTCTAGTTATATCAAAAGGAAGTTATTCATATTATGTTATATTTATTGATGATTTTACTAGATATGTATGGGTCTACTTACTCAATTTAAAAACAAATATGTTTTCTTTCTTTAAAGAATTTCACATGATACTCAAAAATCAATTTCAAAGCAACATTTTCATACTTAGATTCAATTCGGGTGAAGAATATTTATCAAATGAATTTAAAATTTATTTAAAACAAAATCGAATTTGCCATCAAAGATCTTGTCCTAGAACTCAACAAAATGGGTTAACGAAAAGAAAACATAGACATATTATGGAAACCACTAAGACCCTTCTTATTTCTAAAGATATTCTAAATTCTTTTTGGGCCGAGGCCGTCTTGACTTCAACTTATTTGCCATCATCATCTTTACAAAATATTTCTCCTTGTAAAAAAGTGTTTAAGACGGAGTTACCGAAAGCGCCATAGGGAGTGGGGAAGCACGCTTCTCCGAAATGCATTTCGAAAGTGCGAAACGTCGCGCTTCCGAAACATCTTGGGAAGCGCACAAAAAAAATGGGAAGCACGCTTTCCCCTTTTTTCTTTTTTTCTTTGTATTTTTATTTTTAGTTTTAGTTTTTTTCTCTTTTTTTGCTTTCCCTTCGCTTCCTAGGTCGCTTCCGGTTTGCTTCCTAAGTCGCTTTCGAGACGATTCTTGGTTCGCTTCTAAGTCATCTCATGCTTCAAGCTTCCTAAAATTTTGAAAGTGTCTCGCTTCCCACTTTCGCTTCTCGCTCTCGCTTCCTTAACTGGCAACTCTGGTTTAAGATAACACCCGACTTCAAAAGATTATGAATTTTTTGTTGTAAATGTTTTGTACTCCTACACAAAGGAGATAAATTATCTTGAATGTATTTTCATTGGATATGGGGAAAAACAAAAGGGCTATAGATGTTTTGATCTAAAAAATAACAAAATTTATTTCTCTAAAGATATGACTTTCTTAGAAAATAAAAATGGTTTTGATAAAAGTAATAGAAAAGAGGAAGTAGACTATACTTTTTTTATTTGATCTCTCTCCAAGAAATGATGATTCTAATTGTGATAAGTACTTGAATAATGAAGATGTTAATGAAAATCATCCTAGTTATGAAAGTATAGAACCTTGTGATAGTTTAACTAAAGAGAGTGATATAGTAGATGAAAGACCTACTAAAGATATACATGTTTATGCCCGGTGTGAGCAAAGAAACCCTCAAAAAATGCATTAGAAAAGTATTCTTATCTCGAAGAAGACCTTGGATAGTAATTTAGAGATTGATCATGATTCCCCTTTAGAAGAATCTAGTCTTAAAAGATCTAGTCGTACTTCAATTTCACCCAATAGGTTTGTGTTGTATGACACCTTGTCCCATTGTATTGAGATTATTTTTCATTGAATTGAGGCCATGAATTTAGAATTAGATACCCTTAAGAGAGCCAAGACATGAAATATAACTAATTTACCTCTAAGAAAGAAAATCATAGGTTGTAGATGGGTATTCAAGGTTAAAACCAAAAGTGATGGAACTTTAACGAGATATAAGGCAAGGTTAGTAGCCAAAGGTTATTCTAAAAAATACAGGATTGACTACAAAGAAACATCTGCACCTGTAGTTAGGATGACTAGTGTTAGTACCCTCGTAGTAGTTGCTTTCATACAAAAATGGCCTATCTATCAACTTGACGTCAGGAATGCATTTCTCAATGGAGAATTAAATGACGAAGTTTATATGGACCCTCCGTCGAGCTTTGGTATTGATAAAGGAAAAGTCTTTAGACTTAGAAAGGCCTTACAAGGTCTCAAACAGGCTTCTAAAGCTTGGTATGATCAATTTAGCAATGTTATGACTCATTTGAGTTTTCATTCTTGTTATACTGACAAAAATTTTGATATGTTTGATTTGAGATTTTTAAGATATTTTTTAAGTATTGAAGTTGCCTACTCTCTCAGGGGCTATATCCTCTTTCAAATGAAGCATTTTGCTGATATTTTTGATAAGTTAGAGATTATAAATGACAAGAAAGTGGAAACTGTTAAAATGTAAACTGCAATATATATATATATATATATATATATATATATATATATATATATATATATAAAATTTAATATTATTATATTTTCTTTTATTATTTTATTTTTCTATTTTTTATTTTCTTTTTTAGCATCTAGTTCAATAGAAACTAGATATTTTGATCCAGTCAAGTTCCTGTTGGAACTTGACTGTGCAAGTAGTTGTTGGACTGTAGTCCAACATCTATAATAAATGTTGTTGGACTATAGTCCAACAGCTATAATAATAAATGTTGTTGGACTGTAGTCCAACAGCTATATTAAGAGACGTTGGAATCCAACGTCTCTTTTTGGAGAGCTCAAAATGAGCTCTCCTCTCTCTCCCATTTTTTTGTATATATAGGGGTGAACCCCTTCAATGTAATGTACAATGCTTCTTAAGCATTTTGTTCATGAATAAAGTATTATTTATTTTTCAAGTGTTCTTCCCTTTATACCCTTTCAAGGGTCATGCTTGTAGTGTCTCCAATAGACACTTGTTTGTGAGTTATTTGTGCATTTGTTGAAGACCACCATTTTATTACATGGTATCAAAGCTATGAAATCCTTAGATCTTGAAGTGCTTCCGTCTCGATTTCCGTGCCACATTTACAAAAGGTGTTTCATCACCTTGTTTTTGGCTCAAGAAGATTTGTTTGAAGAAAGGCGAACTTGTGCTACAAAAAAATTTGGTTTTGTATCCTCTCTTATTCCTTTGTCTACTCTTTTTCTTTTCTTTTTATTTTTCTCTCTCTCTCCTCCTATTTATTCCTCTCTTACCCTTGTAAAAGATGGATGACAATGATAAGATCACCATCATTCCTATGAAGCTAAATGATACTAACTATGTAATGTGGGCTTCGATTATGAAGCACCACATTTGGGGAAAAGGTTTATGGGGTATAGTGGATGGTTCCGATTTGGAACCTAAACTATCTCTTACCAAGAAAGAGGGTGATAAAGAGGTTCCTCTAACGGAAGAAGAGAAGAGTAAGACGTTAGCCACTTATGAAAAGAAATGGAAAGAATGGAGGATAGGGCATGCAAAAATTATGTCATGGCTCATCAATAGCATTGACATTAAAAAATGCTCTAGTCTAGCTAAGTTTGAGCATGCCGATAAGGCTTGGGAATACCTCAAAAACATGTATTCCCTTAAAGATATTGCACATGTATGCAATTTACAAGATAAAGTTCGGACAATGACTCAAAAAGATAAAACTATTCGAGAATATTATAATGAGTTGTCCGAACATTGGGAAGAGTTGGCTCTTCTTGAGCCCAAATGGCATTGTGCCGAAGACATCGAGCTTCGCCAAAAGCAACTCGATATGAAACATTTCTATCAATTTGTGAATGGTCTAAGGCCGGAGTTTGAATCCACCAAATCAGCCCTTTTACATCGTGGAAAAATTCCTTCTATTGTTGATACTATAGAAGAGCTCACTATGGAGGAAAATAGACTTAGAAAAAGTACTCCAAAATTTGATGATGACTCCGTTTTAGCTGTATCTAGACCGGGGAATCATACTCGTACTTACAAGCCGCCTCATTTTGGAAGGCAAAACGCCGACTTTGATATAAGAAAAGTTATTTGTCATCATTGTCATGAACCGGGGCACTATAGGCCTCAATGTCCAAAGTTAAAAAGAAGAGAAGAAAAAAGAGTTGCATCCGTTGAATCTGAGTCAAAAGATCAAGATGCACCTGTGTCTATGGCTCAACTGATGGAAATCCTTCAACCTCTTCTCAAAGGGGTATCCTCCTCAACCGAAGCCTCAACTGGAGCGGCAGTTGCATCTTTCTCCGGTCCAGGTAACTTTCCTTGGCTTTTAGATTCTGGTGCTTCTTTTCATATGACCCCAAATGTTAATAGTCTATCCGAATGTCTTAAAAATAACTCAAGTGTGTCAAAGGTTTTTACAGCCGATGGCACATCTCTCGAAGTAAAAGGAATAGGATGTTTTGAAAATCTTCAAAAATCCAAAAGATTTTTTATCCCAGAAGTTAGATATATCCCTAAACTTAATTTGAATCTCTTATCTGTCTCGCAAATATCTGATTATGGATGTAATATCTCCTTCTCTTCTCATGGTTGTTGGGTACAGGATCGCCAGTCAGGGAAGCTGATTGGGGAAGGCCATAGAGAAGGAGGACTTTATTACATGGACTTTTTGGAATTACCCAAGAATGCATTTTGTTATAATATTCAGAAATTAGAATTGGATTTATGGCACAAAAGGCTTAGCCATCCTCATATGTCTAAAATTCAATATTTTCCAAGTTTGGAAAAATTTTGTAATTCTGAAAATTTTTCTTGTAAAGACTGCATTCTTGGCAAAATGAAAAGGTTACCATTTCTTAGTAGAACTTTTGTTTCCTCACGACCACTTGAGTTAATACATTCGGATGTTTGGGGCCCCACACCAGTTATTTCCAAAGGTGGTTATACATATTATGTCATTTTTGTTGATGACTTTTCTAGACATACTTGGATTTATTTTCTTAAACATAAATCTGATGTCTTTGCTAACTTCCAAATATTTCATAAAATGGTTAAAAATAAGTTTCAAAATGATATTTCTGTTTTTCGCACTGATTCAGGGGGAGAATTTATGTCCAACGAATTCAAAGACTATCTCAATTTACATGGTATTACACATCAAAGATCATGTCCACACACTCCACAACAGAATGACCTAGCCGAACGCAAACATCGGCACATTATGGAAACTACTAGGACATTGCTAATTGCAAATCAAGTTCCAAAAAGTTTTTGGGCTGAAGCGGTCCTAACTGCCACCTACCTCATTAATAGGATGCCATCTTCCTCATTAAAGAATACAACTCCAATAGAAAAGCTTGTTAATTTAACTCCAGATTATTCTAGATTAAGAGTCTTTGGATGCAAATGTTTTGTTTTCACCAACAGAAATGATAAACTCTCTCCTCGTGCAATCCCATGTGCCTTTTTAGGATATGCTGATAATAAAAAAGGCTACAGGTGTTTCGATTTTCAAAATGACAAATTATATGTGTCAAGAAATGTATCTTTTTTGGAAAAAGAAAGCTTCTTTGAATTTGAAAAATCCAAGGATGTCACTGAATACTCGTTTTTAATTGATCCAACTTCAAAATCCAATGAATGTGATGTTGGATGTGACCTTGACAATGATCAAAGTCCTATTGTTGTTGAAAATGATGATAATGAAGAGCAAATCCATAGGGATGTTAGTCTACAATATTCAAGACGTAGAGAGCAAAATCTTCCATGTGCATTACAAAAATACTCTGAAGTCTCACCTAGAAGAACGTCTAGAATCTCTAAACCTCCAGAAAAATTTGTGTCTTATGAATCTTTTTCACCCACGTATAGGGCCGCCATTACATTAATACAATCATATGTTGAACCATCATCCTATTCTCAAGCAAAAAATCATATAGAATGGATAGAAGCCATGAAAATAGAATTGGATGCACTAGAAAAGGCCAATACTTGGACGATACAAGATATTCCTCCGGGTAAGAAACCTATAGGTTGTAGGTGGGTATACAAAGTCAAAACCAAAAGTGATGGGACCCTGAAAAGATATAAGGCCCGTTTAGTAGCAAAAGGATATGCTCAAGAGTATGGCATCGATTATGAAGAAACATTTGCTCCTGTGGCCCGTATGACCACTGTTAGAACTTTAATAGCCTTGGCCTCCATTAGAACATGGCCTATCTTTCAATTAGATGTCAAAAATGCTTTCCTGAATGGGAATCTCGTTGAAGAAATATACATGGAAGCCCCACCTGGTATTAGTATCCCTAAGGGTAAAGCTCTTCGTCTAGAAAAAACTCTTTATGGTCTTAAACAGGCTCCAAAAGCCTGGTATGACCGATTTAGTCATGTTATGCTTGATATTGGTTTTCAACCTTGTTTAACTGACACTGCTTTGTTTGTTAAGAAATCTGATGCAGGCATTATTATTCTTCTTCTCTATGTGGACGATATGATCATCACCGGAGGCGACAAACAGGGAGTTGCAAATATCAAATCTCTTCTTAAAACTCACTTTGAAATGACTGACTTAGGTTTATTAAGATATTTTTTAGGCATTGAAGTTGCTTATTCCCCTCGGGGGTATTTGATATCTCAATCTAAATTTGCTCTTGATATCGTTTCCAGGTCTAGAATTACAGATGATAAGAAAGTAGACACTCCAGAAGTTGTCAATGTTAAAATGAAAATTGATGATGGAGAACTTCTTAATGATCCTACTCCTTATAGACAACTTGTTGGAGCTCTTTCTTATCTTTCCATTACTAGGCCAGATATAACTCATGCGGTTCATACAGTCAGTCAGTTTCAGCATGCTCCCACCTCCGTGCACATGGGAGCGATTTTGCGTATTATTAGATACTTAAAATCCTCTCTTTCACGAGGACTCTTCTTGTCTGCTTCATCTTCATTAAATTTAATTGCATATACTGATGCTGACTGGGGAGGTGATCCCAATAATAGACACTCAACTACTGGTTTTTGTGTGTTCCTAGGTGAAACCTTAATTTCGTGGAGGTGCAAGAAGCAGCAGAAAGTCTCTCTTTCCTCCACCGAAGCTGAATACAGAGCCATGGCAACCACCACTATGGAAGTTGTTTGGCTCAGACGATTGCTAGCGGATATGGGAGCTAAAGCAACGCAAACTTCAAAGATGTGTTGTGACAACAAAAGTGCGATCTACATTGCAAGCAACCGGACATTCCATGAGCGCACTAAACACATTGAGATGGACTGTCACTATGTCAGAGAGGAATACTTACATGGAACCATTGATCTGCCATATGTTACATCAGAATATCAATTAGCAGACTTCTTCACCAAGCCTCTCGCTGCTCCCAGATTTCACTTCCTCTTAGACAAACTTTCGCTCATTGTACCGTAAGTTTGAAGGGGAGTGTTAAAATGTAAACTGCAATATATATATATATATATATATATTATTTAATATTATTATATTTTCTTTTATTATTTTATTTTTCTATTTTTTATTTTCTTTTTTAGCATCTAGTTCAATAGAAACTAGATATTTTGATCCAGTCAAGTTCCTGTTGGAACTTGACTGTGCAAGTAGTTGTTGGACTGTACAACTATAATAAATGCTGTTGGACTATAGTCCAACAGCTATAATAATAAATGTTGTTGGACTGTAGTCCAACAGCTATATTAAGAGACGTTGGAATCCAACGTCTCTTTTTGGAGAGCTCAAAATGAGCTCTCCTCTCTCTCCCATTTTTTTGTATATATAGGGGTGAACCCCTTCAATGTAATGTACAATGCTTCTTAAGCATTTTGTTCATGAATAAAGTATTATTTATTTTTCAAGTGTTCTTCCCTTTATACCCTTTCAAGGGTCATGCTTGTAGTGTCTCCAATAGACACTTGTTTGTGAGTTATTTGTGCATTTGTTGAAGACCACCATTTTATTACAGAAACTCCTAAAGTTGTCAATGCAAAACTAAGGCTTAAAGATGGGACACTTCTACAAGATCTAGTTCTTGTTGTTCACTCTGCCAGTCAGTTTCAATAAGATAAAACCATGGTTGCCAGTCGAGGAAGCGGGAGCGGGAAGCGAGGCACTTTCAAAATTTTAGGAAGCGAGAAGCGTAGGATGACTTAGGAGCGAATCAGGAAGCGACCTAGGAAGCGAGGGAGAAGCAAAAATAAAATAAAATAAAAATATAAAAAATGAAAAAAATGAAAAAAATGAGAGAAGCGAGGGGGAAGCACGCTTCCCATAAAAGGGAAGCACGCTTCCCAAAAACAGTGTGCTTCCCAGCATATTTTAAAGCACGACATTTCGCGCTTCCAAAATGCACTTTGGGGAAGCACGCTTCCCCACTTACCTAGGCGTTTTCGGTAACTCTGGATAAAACCACTGTACGCATGAGTGTTGCGTTACGGATTGTGAGATATATAAAGAATTTCATAAATAAAGAGTTTTTTTTATCCTTATCCTCATCTTTAGATTTATTTGCTTATACTGATGTCGATTGGGAAGAAATCCCAATGATAGGGTCGCAGCCACCGTTTTTTGTGTTTTTCTACGAGACTCTTTGATTTCATGGAGGTATAATAAGCAACAAGTATCACTGTCATCTACTGAAGTTGAATATAGGGTTATGACTATGACAACCATGAAACTTGTATGGCTAAGGAATCTACTCAGAGATATGGGAATAGTCATCTTTAAACTTTTGAAGATGTGTTGAGACAACAAAAATGTTATTTAAATTGCCAGCAACCATACCTTCCATGAGCGCACTAAGCACATACATGGACAACCATTATGGGCAGGATGAATATCTGAGAGGAGTTATCGAGCTACCATATGTTACATCTGAGTACCAGCTTGCAAACTTCTTCACTAAACTGCTTTTCACACCTGGTTTCATCTTTCTTCTTAACAAATTTTTAGTGTTTACATCGTAAGTTTGAAGAGAGGTGTTAATGTATATATATAGAGTGATTGGTAGCTACTCACATGTTAGGTGCGAAATGAACATGCTAAATGGGTTTTTCAGCCTTTTTCATTTTATTTTTAAATTTGGATCGTACAGATGCGATCTATGTACTTGATTTTATAGGGATCAACTCTTGAAGTGTTCGATTCCGACACATGGGTGGGTTTTTATAAGGTTCAAAAAATCAACGGTCCAAATTCTTTGTCAATTTTTTAAGCTCCAAATATCATTTTTTCATCGAAAACACATGATCCAGGTGTGGATTCCTCGTAAATCGACCATGCCTGGCACATTTATGAGGTCAGAACTGCGAAAAAACACCAAAAGGGCAGAAAACCCCATTTAGCACGTATCATTTCGCACCTAATGTGTGAGCGGCTACCAATTTCTCTCTCTCTCTCTCTCTCTATATATATATATATATATATATTCTCAATATAATATATATATATATATATATATATTCTCAATATAATATATATATATATATATTGCTTTATTGTAATAAGTAAAGCCCAATAGGGGCATTTTGGTTTTTTCATCTATAGGGACAAGTTAGTTTTATTTTTTTCTTTCTTATATTTGTAATTCTTTTTGGATTGAGGGGCTCTATGGTAAACTGCCATAGTCTTTGGTTACATTTGCGACCGTTGGGGGCTCCCAATGACTCTCTCTCTCCCCTATAAATAGGGGTGAACCCCTCGCTTGTATTCGAATGCTTTCTTAAGCATGTTCATCCAATAAAGCCTATATTTTTTACTTTTGTTCTTGTTCTAAGACTCTTTAAAGTCTTTGTATGCACTTTTGTGCTTGTATTGTGTCTTTGTGCCTTTGTATTGTCCATTCTTGGACATGTGTCTGTGATTTTGTACTTTGCTTTTGTAATTCTGCATATCGCATTACATGGTATCAAAGTCGTAGTGCTCTTGGTCTTGTAGAAAGTGGCCATAGAGTGTTCGTGATTGTGGAAAAACATCATCAAGTGTTTGTGGTGCATGTGATGACTCAAGTGAGCGAGTTCTTTCACATTCTTCTCTTTCTCTCTTCTATCACTCAAAATGGAGCATGAACAAAAAAATGATCTATCCTTCAAGCTAAATGGCTCCAACTACATGTTGTGGGCATCCGCAATGGAAAATAACCTCAAAGGAAAGAAGCGTTGGGGATATATGATGGGCACTGACCTCAACTCAAACTCACCAAACTAGAAGGAGATCAAGAAAAAGCTTTAGAAGGAGATGCTTCAATAAAAGCTATTCAAGATCATCAATCTAAGGTACAAGATTGAAAAAGTAACCATGCGAAAATTCTTGCATGGTTTATGAATAATGTTGAGGTCAAAATATGTGCCAACATTGCAAAATTTCGTAAAGCCAATGAGGCATGGTTCTTTATAAAGGTATGTATACTAAAAAAGACCTTGCAAAATAATTTTTCTTGCAAGATAAAATATGAATCATTAAACAAGGAAACATGAGTGTCGGCAATTATTTTAGTGCACTTGGCCCTCTATGGGATAAGTTGACACTTCTTGAACCCAAATGGGTTGCTAGTGAAGATGTGGAGCTAAGAAGCGAATAAATGAAAAAAAAAACACTTTTTTCAATTTTTATATGGGTTTCAGCCCGAATTTGAACAAGTTACATCTTCTCTTCTCCATAGATCTAAACTTCGGTATTTGATCTCATATTTGTCGATATTTATTTGAGATTTTCTATTTCATATTGGTTGTTGCTTCATCAATAAAGCATTTTTTATTTATTTGTATTTTTAGATATTTTTAAAGGATTTTTTTAAAAAAATTGAGGCTTATGCTTTACGCCGGGAGGCTTACGCCTCACTTTAGTTTTTGGTGAAGCACTACGCTACGCCACGCCCTCAACGCTTTTCACAACATTGATTGTGACAATCTAAGTGCAGTGGCAGTTGCAACTAATCAAGTCCAACAAGGGAAAATAAAGCATGTTGAGTTGAACAACACTTTGTTGGCGAGCGAGTAGAAGATAAAAAAGTACAGCTACAATTTATTTATGGAGAGCATTAAGTGGCTGATATTTTCACCAAATTGTTACCCTTTCTTCATCATTGGATGCTTAAGGACAAACTTTCTATGGTTGTAAACCATGCACAGTGTGAGGGGGAGTGTAAAGGCTAGGTGATATGACACTAAGACACGTGTCATGAGGGTGACGTGTAGTAGGTGATGTCCTACTTATAATGAGTCATAAAGTGTTATAATAGGAATCCTAATTATAAGAGAAACCTACCTGAGGATAAGATCAAGGTTGTCAAACTAGGAAGTGAAAGCGAGAAACAATACGGGAAGCAGAAGCGAGAAACGATGCTTTTTAAAATGTATAGGAAGCGGGAAGAGAGGAATAAAAAAACAATATAAGAATTGAATGAGAATAGAAATGGAACACAAATAAAAATTAAAATAAAAGTGACTAATCTTAAATTTCATGATTTTTTAGAATAAGAATTAAACTTTTAACAAAATCTAAAAATGATGCCTGCCAATTTAGAGAAAGCACATGGAAGTGAGTGAATAGCGTATAGCGTGAGAGGAAATACATAAAAAACATGAAAAGTAGAGTGAAAAACATATAAGAAGAATAGATGAAGTGTGTGGAAAGCATAAGAGAAGCGTAGGAGAATCGAGATTCCCATCAAGTTTCAGAAGCGAGAATTATCACGCTTCTAAAGCGAGTTTTTGGAAAGCGGTCTTCCCACCTATCTAAGAAGCTTCTGGTAAACTCTGGATAGGACTGGATAAGATGTAGTCCAACTCAAAGTCTTATAAAGTAATCCTGATGTAACACAATCTATGATTGATTTATTCATATATAAATACATGCCTAGGGACATCCTCCAAATCAATGAATTCAAAGGGTCGTCCCCTAGCGCTTTCCCATATCCTTTTTCTCTCTCTCATTCTCTCCCTCACTTGTGACCTGAGGGCTCAACTCTGCTAAATCTAACATGGCTAACCCAGATCTTTTTTATTTTTTTGATAAGAAAAAAATATGGACTATTTCTTGATTTGTGCATGTCATCCTTGTGGAGGGGCAATAATAATCTTCTTTGAGTCGTTCAAATTTTATTGTATGCTAGAAAGAAATGAGTCACATGTTTCGAGGTGAAAAGCAACGGAGGAAATTCTTGGTAACTGCACACAAGAATCAGTATTGCGGCACACCACAAGAAATTCCTTAGAAAAGGACAAAAAGAATTGAATGCGCTTATGGTGATAGATCATGGTACAATTAATGAACATTATTGTGGGAATAACAAGTAGGCCTGGGAAATGCTGCAGCTTATGACTTGGCTAGTTCAACTCGCAAAATAGGCTCAGCATGGCCCATCTCATATAGGTCATTGGGACAAGCATGAACAAGGAGTGGCCTGCACGTCATGAGCTCGGGATCAATACAGCTCACCATGAGCCAAAGGCCAAGATCAAGATACACTTCAGCATAAATGGACAGATCTTGTATAGCCCAAGCTCAGCTTCTTTGACACTTTTTACCAGCCTAGCAAGGATGAGAATGAATAGGTTAAATATTCATCCCTCATTAACTTCCTCAAAAAGACAAAGAAACTAAACTGGAGTCTCACCATATCAAGTGAATTAGACATGAGATCAACATATTAATCAATTGCTATGGTGATACATACTAAGTAATGGAACCGATCATTTAAATTTTGAATCAAGATGGTTAAGGCTGCTTTGATGTAAATATAGGCTAGTCAGTATTCAGTCTCAGTAATATATATAATTAAGGGAGAAGGGGAGAAGATCGAACACACACACACACACACACACACACACACACACACACACACACACACACACACACACACACACACACACACACACACACACACATATATGTATACATGATTGATGTTTGGTGCTATTCAAAGAAGAAGAAGAAGAATGTTAATCTCTCATATTTTTTAGTACTTATAATTAGTTTTCCAGTTATGTAATCAGTTTCTTAGTTACTTTGAATTAATTAGATTATTTTACTTTTACTTTTAATTAGTAAGCTTTTAATTAGTTTATTTTGCTTTTTATATGTTAATCTCATATTTTTTAGTACTTATTTGAGATTTTCTATTGCTTATTGGTTGTTGCTTGCTTTATAGGACATTATATTTTTCAATTATATAATTAATTTTCAATTTATGTAATCAGTTCCTTAGTTACTTTGAATTAATTAGATTATTTTATTTTTATTTTTAATTAGTAAGCTTTTAATTGGTTTTTAATTAGTTTATTTTGCTTTTTATATGTTAATCTCATATCTTTTAGTACTTATTTGAGATTTTCTATTGCTTATTGGTTGTTGTTGCTTTATAGGACATTATATTTTTCAATTATATAATTAGTTTTCCAGTTATGTAATCAGTTTTTTAGTTACTTTTATATGTTAATCTTATATTTTTTAGTACTGATTTGAGATTTTCTATTTCTTATTAGTTGTTAATTCATCAATAAAGCATTTCTTTATTTATTTGTATTTTTAGATATATTTTTATGATTTTTGTAAGTTTTCAAAAAAAAAATTGAGGCTTACGCTTTACGCCTCGCCTCAATTTTTGGTGGAGTGCCTCACTATGCCTCAACGCTTTCACAACACTTGTGCTATTGAAGGCACAAAACTATTGAACTGGAAAACATAATTTCAAGCTTTATCGACTCAATCTAACCACATAGATGTGTTCAGCATGGTTTGTTTGCTAAGGATCAAACCTTGGATCGTGTTATTTCAATATAAAAACTATAATTTTTTGAGTTTTTAGTGCATTGTGGGCCATTGATTTTTGAAGCCCTTAAAAAACCTGCTTACATGTCAGAATCACATGAATTAAAACTCATTTTCTACCAAACAAACCTTCTAGATCACATTCATAAGGTCAGATGTACAAAACAAAAATCCAAAAAAAAAGAAAGAAAAAAAGAGTGATTTATACTCAATAGATTCATGCCTTCAATAGCACCATATATATATAAACATCAATGTGTTTTGTTCACTATTGATATACATGGACACTTAACATCATGTGTCGACATACACACGAGATCAAACACGCAACATTTCGCGAGCATTGTCAAATTATGAGACTTACTCAGACACCATATTAAACAAAAGATATTCTTCGCTATAGGCAGAGTGTGCTTAAGTAAATAAGTCAACCAATCAATGAGCCCATCTCCATTTATAGCTATGCATGATGTCTTCCTAGAGTGGTAATGTTCTAATCCAGCACCACCAATTTCAGTTTCATTATTTTACAATGAAAATGAAGAAATGCATAGGTCTCCCAATATACGAGACTGTACCAACTATCAAGTTCACAGATCACCTCCACTACTTGTTCCTCCCCCACCCACTACGGGCACAAGTTATGCATATTACACTCTTACTTCATGAATTACAGACCATGACAAATATTTGTTTATCAGAATCAATCCTACTACTCGTATTGAGGTTTTGATGTTCAAGGGAGAAAATCTAGGACATATCACTCAAATAATTGGTCGGGTGTTAGCTGTAGCTTTTTCCCTTAAGACATGCCTAACAATTATTATTCACTCAAGGATGAGATAGCAAAATTCACAAAACTAATGTGACTTGTGAAGTACCACAATCATTAGGATAATTAACTTAAAACACTAAATATGAGTGCTTCAAATGGCCCAATAAGAGGAATGGAAGAGGCTGACAGGATCCCTCTAAGTGTTCCATTAGGTGCAGCCTCTCCATCAAAGCTTCTCTTTCTTGGAGAATCTATTGAAAATTTAGGTAATGTAGTTACTCGGTCAATGTCTCCTAGTGCTAAAACCAGTTGAAAAGCATAAGGAGACTCTAAACAGCATAGGCATTCAGATATTCCATTCATAGTCACTGGATTGTCCTGCTGTTGTGAACCATGCTCCTCCTCTTATGCATTTTTCAGGTGATCCTACACAAAAATGACAAACCTAGAGGTCCCAAGAGTCACTCCAGGTCATGCTCCTGAAAGCTATAACTCCGACTAGGTGGCTTTCTGATGGCTTTAATATCACAGATGAGGCCTAGAAAGAATGGCCCAGATAGCTATCCCCCTATCTTGCCTATAAATAGAGATAGAGGAAAAAAGGAAGAGGAAAACGCTATATTTAACCATATGAGTGGTTCTTTAACAGATGCATGTAGATTCACCGTCTTCTGGAAGGTTCAACAGGCAAGTATGATCCTAGAGCCATAAGCAAGGATCCTTTCCAACATCAAACTCTTTGCAATATTTGTACATCTATCTGGACTTCCAAGAGAGGATTACTATCATTGTATCCAACATGAGGAATGTTTGATGGAGTATCATCAGCATCCTTTATCATTGTAAACATTGTCCAAGGGCTATGACTTTGTCCACATCCATTACTATATATTTCATAAAAAACTCTTCCAATTTTTGTGAAAGAAAAATAAGACATGCATACATATAATCAACATACATAAAAAAGAGCAAACTTTTTTATGCTTGTGAAGACATTAAGAACTGTTCCTATTTCTTGATATGCAGGCATCAAGAAATTTGGTTCTGGACCTCATGAGATACTTATTTAACAATCTAACCATCAAGCATTCACTTGACCAGAGTAGTCAAGATTAAAAAAACAGCAGGGCAAAAGAAAGGGCATTGAAACAAAGAAAGCAGTTGTTCAAACGAGAACCTGTAATAGATAATCTTCATATTGTTCTGCAGATTCTCTGCACTAAAGTTCGGCACGTCGTCCTGTCTACACCTCGACTTCTTTTCGGAAGCACCCAGTTCATCCGCGACCGCCATATCTCTTCCAAACTAGATACTAAGCAACGTAAATAAAAAAGAAAAAAGAAGAAATTATGTTCAATTAGCAATAAACGATCGAACTACAAACACCAAGAATAGGGTAAAAACTTTCCCCAACCAATCGATCCAAAAGCAAACAATGCCAAAAGCGAAGAACGATCAGAATTCGTTCGGAAATATCAAATTCGGCACTGGAACAACAGAAAGAACGAATTACTCCAATAATTTTCATTGGCGTCTGGCTCCTTCCACCATCAAGATATGAATCCCTCGAACAGAATAGAGATCGCGACGGAAAAAGAAAGAAACCCACCAAATTCATCGAAAAAAACGCAACGCAGAACCGAGAAAAAGAAAGATTATCTGTTCATACCGATCGAGAGACGGCAGATTCCAGACGTCGATGCGGCGGAGAGGAGGGGAAGGGGAAACGATCGACGCTCGGACGAAGTCTTGCTTCGGTCTTCCAACTGCAGACAGTAAAACGTCCCCGACCCTCTTCCTTATCGAGATTTTATCGGAAAAGGAAAATATCGCGATAAATTAAACGTTTTTCCCTCCGGCAAATATCGGCAGATTTAAAAATATGAATGTTATAAATATTGTATTAATAGCATGATAAAAACCTATTTCACAAGTTCATTTTTTATTTTTTGGAAAATAGGACACAAGAACGAACCGAACAGGGATTGTTTATTAGTGGATTGAGCTCATGACTCGGCTCATGTTCGTGTTTAGACTAGTCTAGCTTAATCTCAGCTCCTCTTTAAATGAGACAAGGTTGACACGAGCTACTTTGTGTAAAAATATTTCATGTTATTTATACTTAGAATATATATATATATATATATGTTATATATTATACTTTAAATATATTATTTTATATAATACACTTAATAATTCTTATCATTTATATATTTTTCATGCATCGTTATATATTTTATGCATTATTTTTTATATATTACACTTTAATATATATGAGCTCTTCCCAGCTGAAGATCTCGTATTTGGTTAAGCTGAATGAACCGCTCATGGCCCCACTTGCCAGATCACTAATGAGTTAGTGATGAGCCTAACCAAGTCGAGTAAAAAGCCGCTCTGTTCATTTATCAGCCTAAACAAAGACATGTAATTTTTTAATTTTTAATTAATAAATAACTATTTTTTCTATTTTAATATTAAAAAATATTTTATTGAAATAAAACTTTAAAACAATGAAAATATTAAAAATAGCATTAAAATATTGTTTGTACGTGTTAGCATCCATGTCCACGTGTCCGAACATGTCCGCTCATGTCACCAAGGGACGCACTGCCAAAAATGGCATGTCTATGTGGCAGATTATAAAAGCATAATAGCTTAAAAAATAGACTATATTTTTGAAAATATCGTTTTTTTCAAGATTAAGTGGTTTATGAGACTAAAAATGTCACAAGATTTTCAAAAGTTGGCCGATATTTGTGACTATGATCCTCAACCCTAGGATGTAAACGGGTTAGATTTGGTTCAGATGTAACCTATACTTAATCCAATCTGTTTGGATATTGTCTAATTTGATTCAAAGTTAGATTCGGATTCAGGTGAACGACGGTAGTACAAAATCTTGAACCAACTAGCATAAAATACCGTGTTCTCGCAAAAACCTACAAATTAATATTCTAAAATCCGAAGTAAAAAAAAATACCCAAAAAATGTTAAAATTGCGACCAAGTAAAGCAAAAATGAGTACAATACAAGAAAAAGCACATCGAACCAGAGAAGATGGCTACAACCTAAAAAAACTAAAAAATGAGAGTTGGTAAAGCCTATCAAACAGAGCTTGGATCACCATTGAAAACTAAGAGAATGCAGGTAATATATGCAGAAAATGGGGAAGAAAAATAGAGAAAAATAGCATGACGTGAAGGAACAAGGACGCTAATAGATGGTGGGTGGTGGTTGTGGTGAGATGGATGGTGGATGATGGTAGATGGTGGTGGAGAAAGAGAGAGAGGGAGACCACAAAATTTTGATAAGAAACTTTCCTTTGGATTTATTTTATTGTATTTATGCTCTTTTTGTTCATTTTCGGTGTTAATCAGTTTACCAATTCCAAATTGTCTTTCAATCGTCGCCGTCATCATTACCATCATCAATAACGTTGTTTTCTGTCTTTCAATGCCTTCGCCATGTGGAGTTTCATTGGTTTCCTCTCTCTCCACCACCACCACCCTCCTTCTCCTCTCTCTCATTTTTTCATATTTTCCCACTATTTTTCTCATGCTTCACAAACAAGCGAAAAACTTTCTTTTGGCGAACTTCTCGTATCCTTTTTTTCCTATGAGAGTTTTTTGCTTGTTTGGAAGCATGAAAGATGTAGGAAAAGTTATGCAAAATGAAAAATCCGTATGGATTTTCTGACCCTTCTAAACGAGAGAGACATTTTTGTTGAGAGAGTTTTCTTAAAAAGTACACTTTTTGATAGAAAACATTCCTCCACGAGGAGGTCCTACCATTTTTTTTTTTTTTTTTACACTTCTCACCACCCATCTCACCACACCATCACCACCACCCATCACCATCACCATCACCACCACCATTACCGCCACCCTCCTCCTCTCATATTTTCATATTTTTTCACTTTGTTTTTCTCATGCTACACAAACAAGCAAAAAACTTTCTTTTGGAAAACTTCTCATATCATAGACAAAACTTTTTTTTTTCTTATGAAAGTTTTTTTTTCTTCCAAAGGTGCCCTTAAAGCTTGAAATTTTGAAAAATTTTACATGTTGAAAACCAAGTAATGCCCTAGGGTGTTTTTTTTCACAATTTTTAGCTTGAATAAGGGCAAAGTGGTTATTTTTACTCGCTTTTTTTTGCAAAGCAGCCTCTTTCTTGGTTTTTGCAAAAGGATCTTTGAATGAGGGAAGCGAGTTACTTTTTCCAGTTTTGATGGTCATCCATAGGGATAGAACCATCAATTTTCATGCTCTTAACAACACGGTGACAAATCTCCCGAGATTTATGAAAATTTTGCCAAAATATCATGAAAAATGATCTAAAAGTTAAAAATAGCAATTTTTCACTAGTTTTTCATAAAAAAACATAAATATTGCATTTTAATGTGATATTTATGTTTTTATCAGCTATTTATCATGAAAAACATGTGATTTTTATTTGTATTTCTTATAAAAAAAATAATTTATATATTTAATTTATTTTTATTATCAAGATTTTGCCAAAATGCAAGATTTTCATAAAAAAACTATTTTTCATGAGTTTTTGGCTGCTAATATTTTTCTATTTTTTAATTTTTATCACTAATAACGGTTATCGTCAAACAATCTGAACCTGAAACTGGTTATTAATTGGACATGAATTTTGCTATCAAGCCGGACCAAATCGGTTTCGGATTCTGGGCTACATCTGACCCATTGACATCCCTTTATTCATTTGAATCAGCAACTATAGAGAGAGGTGTTGATGATCCACATGTTTTGGAGAGTCCTCCTGGTCCAAGACATGTCTTTAAGAGTCTTGATCCAACACATTATGAAGAGTTCAAGCTTGGAAAGAAGTTCTAATCTGTTAAAAACTCTCACAGAAAATAAAGATTGTAATCTTGGGATGAAGACAACCAAATATAATAGAAAACCTTGTGATTGGATAACATTGTATGATTGATAAACCTTCCATTGAGAAGTCTTGGAATAGGGAAACTCAAGATCCCTATTTTCTATTGGAACTTATTGAGAAGTTATAAATACAAACCTCTCTCTATCTCAAAATTAGGACGTGGAGATTTCCGGACGTGGAGATTTCCGGACGTAATTGTCAAAGAGGAGTCTTTTGCGCTTGATCTGCTTCTGGGCCCTATTGGAATTAGACGATGCAAGCGGTGGAGACTGATTTGGAAGACGTGGTTGCTTACTACTTGGCGCTTTGTTTGGATGACACAAAATGATGCTACTTTTCATCAAATTCCGGTCGTCCTTAATAATCTTGTCCATAAAATCTTGGTTGATATTTATGCGATCCTACGTATGCATCTTAGAGACCTCTCATTCTCTCTGAACAATGTTCACTCATCGATGGTTTCTTCTAATCCAGCGGATCCTGATTGAGCTTGGCTTTGTTGTCTGTTGTTATCTGTCTGTACTTTCTTTTTCTTTAGCTTTTTATTTTTTTATGTTTTTGTTTTGTTTTCTCTATTGTTCGGTTCATGGGTTCAACATTTTGTTGATCTTCATGAGTGGTAATGTTGATCTTCTTTTGGCTCTATCTCAAAATTGTTGAAAAGAGAGAAAGAGATTACCGTGGATGTAGGCACAGCCCCAACTAAATCACGTAAAATCTTGTGTCCCTTGTATTCCTCGTTATCGAGTTTCTTGTTTTTAACTAGATCTATTCCAACATTAGATCTAGTTTATTTTCATGGTATCAGAGTCATGATCGACTAATATTATAGAGAGTCATCCAAGCTAGTTGTGTTTTGATTCAATGTGAAGAATCAGTGAGTGCTTTAATTAGGAATCATGGGGTAAGCTTCGTTGATCTTCCTGTGTGTTCTGTTGATATTTTATGCATGCAAGTTTAGTATTTGGGGCCTTAAAACCAGTGTGAGTGTTGTGTGGAGGTGTCTACATTAATGTGGTGTTAGTGCATATATTTGTATGCTTTGAAGTAGGGGCCAGTTAAGTGTTTTTTGAACTTTGTTATGTTTGCTTTAGTGCTGGTGTGTGTGATCTATTCATAATGAGTTTATCGTCTGCATCCTTGGTTCCTAATGCAGTGATCCAATGAAACACCTTTTTGAGCTTGGTCTCGATAAAATTTTATTGTAACAATTACTTATTATGATGATCATAGATCGAATCAGTTATGTTTAGCAGGGGTTTAATCAAGTTTATTGATGTGATGTGTCTTGCTCCCAATCAATATTTTAGTGTGGCCAAAGAAGGTGAAACTCGTTTTATAAACCTTGAATATCTTGTGTAAAAAAGATCTGATCAATTGTCCATAAGCTTGATTAAGGTCACAATGACTCAAGTTATGCTTAGTCAAATCATTAAGATCCTTAATGCTAAGAAAGCATGGGTTGCTCTTGAGAAAGCATTTGCTTCTCAATCAAGCTTTAGAATCATGCAAATGAAAAAGATGTTGAGGATATTAGCAAAGGAGACAAAACCATAACAAAATATTTGAATCATATTAAATATCTTGCTAATTCTCTAAGTGATATAAATAAAAACTTTATGTTGTTGATTTAATGCATTATACGCTATGTCACATGGGTACGAGTATGGGTGCGGGTATAGGTACGAATATGAAGGGTACAACACGACAATTTCAAAAAATGTAGGTACGGGGACACAATTATATATATATATATATATATATATATTAAATATCATATAAATAAAAATAATTTGAATATAATCTAAATATATATATGTTATATTTAAAGTATATGTTATATATTAAAAATATCATTATAATTTGTAAATTGAATACAAACTTTTATGTATGGAGGGTAAAATGGCGTGTCCAGGTGTCGATGTGTATTGTCACGGGGACATGCATGCCAACACGAAGGGGAAAATGGAGTGTCCATGTAACATAGATTATATATTGAATGCCCATGAATATGAAAGTTTTGTTACCACCATGACTACTTTCGAGAAGCTCCCTTCATTCTATTAGTTGTATGATATGTTGTTAAATCATGAAAATATTATCCAATTGGTAAATTATTGATCCTCTCAAGACACCTATGCCACTGTCTTCTTTTCTCAGCAAAGAAGAGGTTGTGGTCAAGGGTTCTCAGGTGGAAGAAGTGGTGGTAGAAGATGAGGTAAGAAATTTGAATTTTTTGGTGATCGTGGACGTGGATTTTCTGCTTGAAATAACCAACAGAAAGGCAATGGTAGTGTAACACCCTAATTTTTTAAACCAAAAATTTAGGGGATTTATTTTTTAAATCCATTTATATGATTTTCAAGAAATAAAAAAAACTCTTTTAAATACGGTTCAAGCCTTTAGCAGGTTACAATTCTCAACTCACACGTGTAATACTAGAATTAACTAAATCAAATTATCAATTGAATTGAAATAACTTAAAGCACTAGTCTCACTTAATCAGAGTTTACAAGTTCAATGAAATAATCAAATCATAAAAATAAATCAAGTAAGCCTAAAATAAATGTAACTCTCTTGGTACCATCCCGAGCTTCATGTCATTACCGGCTATCTTACTCGCTACCTGAAAATGTTAAAAGTAGGGGCATTAACAACAACCTCATTAGGAAACATAACAAATTATAGACATAAAAAAAATACAATACATATTTCATACATCTTTCCATAATCCAAAACATTCATAATTTCATGGCATACAAACTTTCATAACAAGGATCAAGATTTCACAATAAGCAATATGCACACAGGCATTCATAATTAACAAATTTTACTTACCAATAAGAGCACTTGCAACTACAAATGTTATAAATCCATATCATAGGCAAATACACAACTATGTATGCCAATATTCAATACCTATGCATGTAATTCATAAAATTATGCATGAAACATATAAACATACATATAACATATGGCATTGTTGTACTTGTGAACATTTTAATGCATTGTTTTTCTTTTCATTCTCGGGGGGTACACTCCCGATACTTAACACCCACTCAACAATCATTTGGGGGGGTTTATTATTCTATGTATTTTAATTACCCCAAAGATCTGAAGAGTGTGAACTTTCACTGGGGTAGCCCATGACCATGAGAACCTACAGTGAATTATGCTGAATCTTGTTTCCTACTCTGCAAAGCACTGGACTACCTACCTAGGCCTTTTTGGCAGCTCGGGTACGCTACGTCCAAGGATGAGAAACCCATGGAGACGCCTTTGCTCACTGAAAGCATTTACAATACTTTTCACGACCGTGTGTACCGACTACTCTCTCTAAGGTAGTCATGGTCTAAATAGATTACTAGGTGTTCTTTATTAAGGTTGTTTAAGTGCTCTCAACACTAAAGCTCATTTAGCACAGTCCCCCCTCGAGGACAACAACACATGTCATTTATAGTCATTCAAAACCCTTGAGCCAACAATGTCTCTTCAAGGCTTAAGTGTGTATGAGCACGTCAATAATATATTTAACTTGATGCTCATTAGCACACTTGGTTCTACTGAACTTGACTCACCCACGAGCCTAGTGAATACATGACTTACAACACATCACATGACACATACCACACTATATGATGCATAAGACTCATTTCAATATAGCATGAATCATGAATTACATAAAATATCACATATATACCAATACATACTACATGATCCATCTATTATGCTCAAAACTCATATGCTAACATGTAGTCTTGTATCATCATGTATAAATCATCATCATGTTTGCATACAACATAAACCTGAAATATCATATATTAAGAAATACATGATTAACATTTTATATCATAAGAAAGCATAACATTTAAAATAAGGCAAGTTCACAAAACATGACATGTTCCAAACCAAGGACTGTATACATCATAATGTTTATGTTGTTCACGAGTATGTTAAATTATTATATCGAGCATATTCAAACTCTCAAAAATTTACAGTCCAAAAGCTCTCATGTCCAAGTGATAGCTCAAAGAAAACCAATTTCACCTATAGAAATTCATGGACCAAAAACTATTTTTTAGTTTTGTTAGAATATAACAAAAAATTGTTTAAAAAAAAAACAGTCACCAGACTCAATCCGAGAGAGATCTCAACCTCAAAAAAATTTTGGTGATAGCTATAGTTGTTAGATTTCAAATTCATCTGATTTTATAGAAAAACTCCATCATATTAATTTTATGAATTTTTTGGACTAAATCTTGTTTGTGACACTTTCAGATCCAGATTTTCTGCAGAATCCTGCATTTCACCTGACTTGTGTGAGACTTTGAGATTCAATAAATCTAATTTTTCTATTATTTTTGTCAAATTCATCCACATAATAACCATAACATATAACAAAATCAACCATTGATTTATTGGATTTTTGCAAAACTGACTGTCAAAATTTGCTCTGTATATAGGATAGAATTTTTGTCTGGTGTTGAACCAGCCATAACCCTCATTTTTGTACCACCACTGGGGCTCTATTTTTTTCTAACACACCTCTCAGATGTCTAGAATGTCTCCATAAAAGGATTTGGCCAAAAGTAATTAGGTTTGAGAGCTATAATTATAATATCGTAACAAATCGGTTAAAAAAATTATGATAGCATGTGTATCATAATATAAAACATGTTAAATATAAGAAAAATATAAGCATCAATTTCAATCATGAATCAACCATATGCACAATACCTACACATCACATAGGTTTATAGAAAACATCACATGAACATAAAATATGCATGAGATCCTAAACTCCCCATATAACTCATAATTTATGCACATAATATCTAGTTTAAGATGCTAGCATGCTAAATCATTATAGAATACATAATTTTTTTTTGCTGAAACATGATTCATACTTTAAACACATGAAAGAAACCAAATATTCACTCGATCATGCTGAAAACAATGACATACCAACTTTAAATCATGTAGGAGCATAAAACTATGTGTTTTACATTACATAATTTCCTGGTTTGGCCATTTGAGCATAGTTTTACCGAAAACATATTTTTTAATCTGTTTCAAAGCATGGTATTAATTCAAAAGTAATTATAAAATACTTCTCTAACTTGTTTCAGGTCTGATCCACCATGGACTTGCCTGTAGAATTAACAAGGTACATGATCTATGCGCTTACATTTAATCTATAACTATGAGTGAGATGAATCCTACCTTAACTGAGTTTTCAGATGTACTAACACCTTCATCTCTCATCTTAGCACCTTGGAGCAACTTTAATGGATGCTGAAAAAACTCTAAGATTGAAGAAGGAAGAAGAAGATGGTAGAGAGAGAGGTTTACTAGGAATAAGAGAGAGAGAACTTTAAATGAGATGGGAAAGGGGGAGGAGCATGTGGGAGGTTTTATATGTGCCCACACCTCCCTAGTTTCCTAATGAACTTGGGCTCTCTTCCCAAAACTGTATGGTTTGGGAGAGAGCCCAATCTCTTTGGTTTTTATCTCTTTCTAACTTTCTCTTTTGAATTAAAACTCTTAATTTGTTTTGGTCTTTCAAATTTTGACATTTTCAAACCACTCATTGCCATGTGGGGTCCAATAGGGGGTGTGTAACGCCCCAACTTTTTATAGTAAAAATTTTGGAGTAATTTTTTTTTTGAAATAGCGAAAGTGTGAAAACAAGAGTTGGGCGCATTACAGGATAAAACAGAGAAGTACTAAAAGCATAACATTCATTAATTAAAGCATTAATGTCATTAAGTACATCCCATAACAAAAATGTAAATCTACTAATCAGAGTTCAAACAGAAAACACTGAAAAAAACTGAGATCTCTTGACTACTTCCATACGCGACGCCCACGATGCTTCGATTTAGTTGCTTCCTGAAAAATTTTTAAAGCAGAAGGGTCAAACTCCCCTGTCTGCGTAAGAAGCATTATATTTATATGTGGTGCTCAATGTCCTGTGTACAAATATGTGCAACAACTGCAGATATAACTAGCATGAAAATTTATATCATTCTAAGAAAAAGATTATGCTTTCTAATTCATGATATAGTGCAAAAGATAACTGAACTAAAGATACATTTATTCACATTAGCATAAGCTGTAGATTCTACAAGTTTTATGAAAGTCATATCAACAGTTCACGATTCTTCAAGAATGAGTATTTCATTTAACTTAATTTATTTAATGTTTATCTTACTCTTACCTTGTGGGTACGCACAAGCATAGACCTCGTAGCGGACCGAGACCATACGGGGGTCTATTATTTAATGACCCGTATGACTAGCCGTACAGATATCCAAAGGAGACGGTCAGTGACCGAGAGAGAACTCCCCAGTGGCTAGAACAAGAATTAGGATGCATCATGTGACACTTCTGCAGAAGACTTGGATCTACCACCTAGGATACATAGGTAGTTCTGGTCCCCTAACTTCGTGGACTGGGGACCCGGTGAGACGCCTAGCTCTCACAAAACAAGAACGTCCATGAAGTTTGTACCACCTACCCTCTTCGAGGTAGACCATGGGTCCAGTAACATATACCGTCTTTCAGGTATACCCAGAGCCCGAAGAATCTGATAACATACACCATCTTGCAGGTGTACCTAGAATCTCAAAGGTTTTATTGTTATATTTTTATTTAACATTTTCTTTATAATCATGTGCAAGCTATTGCACTACGAGGGGTCTGGTAACGTATACCCACTTTCAGGTATACCCAGAGCCTCATGAATCTCATGTTTATACTTGCATTTTGATTTCTCAATTATTTTCCTGTGCGAGTCATTGCACCACAGAGGATTCTCAAAATCCCAAAATCGACTTGGGGTTCACACACATAGTATTCATTTCTGAGTCAAGGTATCATAAGCACCATCAAGGTAGCATTTCTCGGAACATGGCTCGACTCGGAACCCACATTTTCAAACATTTGTTCCTGAGTTAGGGCGTACGCGTTCGTACCCACCAATTTTTTTTTCTTTCCATCCATGTGGCATATCTACTTGATCCCATATATATATATATATATATATATATATATATATATATATATATATATATATATATATATATATATATATATATATATATATATATATATATTTGAACGACTTCTGCATGATTTGGTAAAACCATAGGCACGCCCCAGCACCATGAACCATTGACTTGAGGTGGCCTTATAGTTACCACCATGACATAGGAGACCCGAAACATGCAACCTCTTTAACGCCACCGGTTCAAGAGGAGTTGCGCCACTTGGTCTGGTTTATCACCCTCACCGGTATGAGGCTACAACTACCAGTTTGAGAAGAGTTAGACGTTGTGGCTGCACTATACTTAACCATATTCCGGATGCCTACTGACCACAGGGTCCATTCAGTTTGCAGCCATGGTATGAGCCGAATCAGACTGGAGTCAAACCGATCTCAGTCCAAAACCTGGTATGGGCTCTGCTAACTATGGCACACCCATACCAGTTAAAAATTAAGCATCGGTATTCAGCCCAACATGTCACAATAGATTGATATTTCAGTCCTACTTTGGCATTGCCAATTTCATCACTAATGCTGAAACACTACTAGTTTAGCCTACCATCCCCACACGATGGTAGGAACCACCATCAGATTGAACCCAACCGTGGGTTGGGTTCACCCCAACAAGGAACAAGCGAGCCAGCCCGATCTCCCTGCACCTATGTACAGAACCGACTTTAACAACAATGGTACAGGTAGATAACTCTATATATATAAATCTCTCTCTCTCTCTCTCTCTATATATATATATATATATATTTAAAGGTCATCGATCACACCACTTCAAGGTGGATAGTTGTATGGCTGATGCCAATCCAACTTAACTATATATGTTGGTTGTCATACATAACATAAAACAATCTTCACATCTCATGTTAAATGATGGTAAAGTAATCACAACAATGCACTTTTACAACAATGATCTAATATACACACTTTTACAGAATTACATCTATACACATATTTTTCTTTGATTGAAAACAAGCATCTTTATGACAATCCATCGTTCAGCCATAGGTAAAGGAAAAGAAATCATTCAGTTAATGCTACAACATACACATATGATTTTCTCTAATACTGTCCTAAATTGCAGATTTCATTAAACAAGAATCACTGTAGTTGACCTGTGCAATAACATGATACCACATGGATGAAACAAATTATTTGTGCTATTTTCAAATGTATACATTTTTGAACTTACAAACATGAAGATCTATGCATTTCTGTCCTGGTACCCTTGTATACCTATATATATTATATGTATACCAGATTTACACCAGCATTAATAAGATTACACGATGGCATGTGACGGCTCCTTTTAGCCTGTTATTGTTTTTAAATTATTTTTTTTTTCTATATATGAAGTTAAATAACGTTCAACATGCATAAGGTTGTGCATAGGTAAGATTTGACCTAACATGTTTCAGGATCATCATGGTCTGTATTCATTACAGAATATACAAACCAGCTTGCATATACTGCTGAATACTTAACTCCATCAAAGTGATCGAGCATACATGTGCACACCCATACATATAAAGTAACCAAATCAAAGCCCACTCGAAGTGCTGACTCGGGTATAAGCGTGTAGCAGTAGCACCCAGCTTCCTCAATGTCCATCATGGCGAAAACCATGGGCAAGACCACTACGTGTCGTCATATAGACGAATAGGTGGCTCAGCCCAAACACGAGTGGCCTTAATAATCCTATGGCCTGCATAAGTCGATGGTGTTGTCGCAAACAACCTTGGTGGTGCTGCAACAAGGTTGAGCTACAGGACATCGAACACTTGCATATAAAAATATAATACTCCTTACTATTTGAAGTCTTTCGACGTCACAGCTGCACTCTCGTTCCTTCGTTGGAGCAACCCACACAGCTTCAATAATGGAGTCCCCACGATCAGCAAGGAAGAAAAGGGTGGCTGGCCAAAACGTCAAGAGAGAGAGAGAGAGAGAGAGAGAGAGAGAGAGAGAGAGAGAGAGAGAGAGAGAGAGAGAGAGAGTGAGAGACTGGTGGAACAAAAATTGTGAGTTCATGATTTCCTCAAAGCCACCCCCCTACTTTATCTCCCTCAAAGTAGGTTAGTTTAAAATTTTTGAAACCCATGAAATTGTCCCCATCTCCCACATTTGTTGTTATTTTCTCACTTCCCTTGATGCCCCTATCCTACTTGAAGCATTTGTCTATTTAACTGTTTTTTTTTTCTTTTTGATGGTACCCTTCCTCCACTTGTGGTGAGGGTTTTCCTAAAAGTGTGGAAAAACATTGGGAAAAGCATCTTTACCTCCTAATACGTTACCTCTTGCTCTTTGGGTTGGCAAAAATGTAGGGGCTTTTAGCCCCACGTTTTTCCCTCTTTTTTTTCAACAAAAAAAACAAATTCAAATCACGTGCAAAAAGCCATGTGCACCAGGGGTTTTGAATTATGGTTCTCCAGCAAAGGGGCAATAAACCCCATCACTTGTGCTACATTGTTTTTCATTGCAATGTGTATGAATTAAATTGTATTTAACCCTATCCGTTTTGTTCTGGATTTCATAAAAAATATAATGTTTTTCACTTTTACTATGCGCACCATGAGTTTTGAACTTGGGTTGTGGCTCCACACAACCGTGCATCCTACCACTACACCCCTCCATCACTTGGTGTTTACTTTTGCAAGAAAATTTTTTTTATGTCATATTGGGACATTTTTCTTTGTTGTGGATTTCTTCCGTTTTCACTTGGATTTTTCTCCCGTTTATTTCTAACCTGCACCCTCCTACCTTAAATGTATTTCGAATCTCACGCTATTAACCCGAGACCATCGTGTTTCCTATTGGGCCCCGTGAGTTGGGTCGGATCATCGGATCTTGCCAAGATTTGAATCCAAATACCACTTTTAAGAGTTTGTTATCGGTTTCGTTCTAGAAACCTCAAGTCATCAAAACTTGTACTGCATAGCATAAAATCTTACTATTTCACATAAATGCTCCACTTTTACTCATTTAAAATTTCATAAATTTTACGGGTTTTACAGGGTGTCCCACCCTCTCTAGAACCCTCTCAAATGGTTAAGAATCTCATCCATATGGACTCTAGGGTATCAAGTGGGTCCCACATGGGTCCAATCCTATAAGATTGGATTTGAAAACCATGAAGCTTATTCAATCCTAATTGGGTTGGATCCAAAAATTACTAGTTAAATACAAATCCAATACTTAAGTTAAAGGTCCATATTCATTAATTAAATTCAAATATGTTTTGGATCCAAATACTAAGGTTTGGATCTAAATATGACCCATCCAAAATTCATAAAAAACCTTGGTCACCTTCACAACCATTGTGGGCCCCCATATTGACACATGGTACCCACTGGGTTGGGTGTGATCCTCTGAGCCTCATAAGGACTCTCGGTTGGGTCCAAAATACAACCCGATCAATTTTGAAAAATTAAATTCTAGATCTTATCCAAGTTAGACAACCCAAAATGGATGTCGGTCCATTTTGAAAAATATATTTTATGAACCAACCCATTTCCAAAATCACCAAATCAGATCTCTTACGAGATCTACGACTCATAACGAATCTAACAAGAGTCCTAGTTCAACTTAAGCTCTTGAATTTTGCTTGAATTTAACTTGATTTTAACCCAAATTTAACTTGAATTTGCTCAAATTTAAAAGTTAAAATAAACAAAATTTGCAAGTGTTACAGGTCGATAGGATAAAAAAAACCTCAATTAGCAATGAGTCATTTGTCAGTTTTATGAACAAAGAAACCATACTGCTAGGCAATGTTGGGATATTCCCAAAGCCTTTGTTGCTATCATGAACATGCCATCAGTAGAAAACTCCAATTGATACCCAAATACAGAAGCAACAAATCATATGACAGCAGAAGAAGAAGATATGACATAAAAGACAAAATACCAAGGTCTAGAAACAATTATGGTTGGTAATTGTGCTAATCTTCTCATATCCACTACACATACAATAAATCTCTACTATAAAGATAGATCTTTTATCTTAAATCATGTTTTTCTCATTCCTCAAATCAAGAAAAATCTTCTTTCAGTAGCCCATTTTACTCATAAAAATAATTATATATTTGAGTTTCACCCTACATGCTTCAATATTAAGGATATGAAGAACATTATTACCCTCCTAAAGGGACAAAGTGAGGAAGAACTATATGTTTGGAGCAAAGGAGAGGAGGAGCTAAGAAGAAGAGTTGAGGCACACTATGCTTAGATGGATATTTTACCAAAAATCTGGCACTGCATCTTGGACATCCTTATCAAGGTGTCAAGGATATTTTTCGTACAAGACAATTTTTATCTTTTGATAATAGTCTGCACTTATCTGATTTCTAATTGGAAAGACACAAACTGTTGTTTGGTTTGTCTAAGACTATTGCTTCTTATCCTTTTGAGATTTACATGCTAACTTGTGGGGCCTTACACACATGGTTTCTAGAGAATGACAAATTTTATTTATTGCTTGCAGATGATTGTTCATGTTTTTCTTGGTTATTTTTTTGGTGAGAAAGTCAGATACATTGAGTTGTTTTGAAATATTTAAAAATATTATGAAAAAATAAATTGGTTTTTCAATCAAGATTTTTTATAGTGATGGTGGTGGTGAGTTTATGAGTGGCCTTTTAAAAAAATTTAAACCATCATGGCATTAGGTGATAAATTTCATGTCCTCGCACTGCCCAGCAAAATGGGGTCGTTGAAATAAAGCACATACGTGTTATGGAGATAGAGTTGAGTATGTTATCTTATGCCTCAATGAGTACCAGGTTTTGGGTAGATGCCTTCAGAACAATTGCATATCTCACAAATAGGCTTCCCAATCCTAAACTTGGTAACAAGTCACCCTATGAGTTAGTTTTGAAGCAAATTTCAAATTATTCTTTCTTAAGAGGTTTTGGATGTACTTGTTATCCTTACCTTGTTTCCTATAATTCTTCTAAATTGACCCTCAATGCCAAAGCCCCTGTTTTCATTGGCTATGAAAGTAATTACAAAGGCTATCTATATCTTGATCCTGTATTGAATAAAATTTATATATCAAGACGCTATAATTAATGAGTCCAAATTTCTTTATGCTGGTACCAATATTTTTTTTTCCTTTAAAGAGGCCTTTAGTTAGTTATAATATCAAGAAGTCTCCAAAAGTCTTAATACATGACAAGACTTCCTTAAAATCAATTTCAATGTTATTCTTCAAAGTATTCCTCAAGTTATAAATAATTGTAACCCCATCTCTACTGGCCAAGTTTCTCATTCACCAATTTCCAGTTGTCTGGCCTTGCTCGTGTCAAAATCTACTAACATAAATCTCAACCTTGAAAACATCACATTAATTTAACCCATCAGTCCTGAATCAAGCTACTCTTTAAGGATAAATATAGTCGTTGATATTACCCTCCATGAAGAGGTTCAACAACCTGTCAGAACTCACCACATGGTTACCCAATCACAAGATGGAGCCTTGAAACCTAGATTGTTCTTGCCCACCAAATATCCCTTGAGCATTGCCATGATAAGTGAGTTGTCACAAGAGTTTGAACCAGAAACCTTTGCTCAAGCCAATGTACATAAAAAATGAAAAGAAAAAACTATGTAGAAAGAGTTTGATGCCTTGGTCATAAATGGAACTTGGACATTGGTTCTCCCAACACCTACCCAAAACCTTGTAGGATGCATATGGATTTATAAGATCAAGAGGCATGCAAAGGGGTCCATTGCTAAATACAAAGCTAAACTTGTTACCATGGGATACAATCAACATAAATTGATTATTTTGAAACTTTTAGCTTTGTGGTCAAACAGATTACTATTAGAACCATGTTGTCCTTGGTTAGCCTATACAACAATTAGATGTGAATATTGTTTTTCTTCATGGGCACCTAAAGGAGGAGACATATATGACTCAACCATAAAGGTTTGAAAATAGGCGGTATCCAAATTATGTTTGTAGGCTTAATCAAACCTTGTATAAATTGAAGCAAACTTCAATAGCTTGGTTTGAAAGATTAAACAATTATCTCATTTAATTGGATTTTGTTAAATCAAACGCAGATATGTCTCTTTATTAAAAGATGCAAAATATCATTTTACTTGTACATGTATATATGGATGGTATTATCGTTACGAGAAACTCTTATGTTAAAGTTCAAAGTTTGATAAATAAGTTTGAAAATGAGTTTTCTATCAAAGACTTAGGCTCTCTACAGCTAATTTGCAAAAAAACCTAAAAAATCTAATGCAGTTTAACTGATTTAGGTTTATAATTCCATTGCATTAGCATAGTTAAGTTGTGTGTAGGGGTGCACAAAGAGCACAACTAACCAAACCTGAGCTTATTTGAGTATACAAATGTGCTTCACAAATACTTCACACACACACATATACATATATAATGATATAAAATATTTAATTTGAAATATATAACAATATTATATGTTTTAATTTTTTTATTAAATCAAGAAATATGATAATATTTTTGGAACATCGGTGGGATCCGTGACAGTGGCCCAAATTTATGAGTTTAAATGCTTAGGCTTGAGTGAATTTGCCTATGCGTACTTGGACCTCCTAAACTAGTGATTACTAGGGCTGTCAATGAGTCAAGTTTGGTTCAGACCCAGGTGGAACCAGACCTGACCACAATTTTTGGGTATGGTATCGGGTCTAATCGGACCGACCATAAGAGAAGCCATACTTGGACCCGATAAGAACTACATGAACCAAACCCTAGTCATACTAGTAAAATAATATTTTTTATCATTTTTATATTGAAAATTTGTGGGTCTTAATCGGAACTCAGGTCAAGCCTGGGTCTGGTATAAAATCTCACAAACTATATCTGACTCCGTGTATTAATTGGACCTTCGGGTCCAGACCTGGGTCTTAATTAGGTCTTCTTATTTATCACCATACCTAAACCCTATAGGGTTTGGTACAGGTCGGGTATAGATAAACCCGACCCGTTGACACAACTAGTGATTACTGTAATGCCCCGACTTTCAAATCTAAGGAGATTTTTTTTAACACAATGGAAGACTTTTTGAAACTATGCCCAAAAACTCGGGTGCTTCACAAGTTTAGAATCAAGCTATTTAAACCTTTACAATTTAAATATTACCAAATCATTTCATTCATTCTATAAATGAAATTCATAGCTTATAATTCAAAAGACAAAATAGCAATACACTCCAGTCCATCTTAAAATCTAGAAGTCCTCATATACCTCAACATGCATCCAGCTACGCATATATATTTGAAAAGTGTAAAAGTATGTAGCACAATAATGCAGATCCTTACCAGGTCTCGCTTATACACATACCACACAAAGACTCGATGATTATGATATAACTATGTAACATTTACATCATCTAGAGATGATGTAAGAAAATATGAGACACATTATTATACGTGGATAACTATACAATAAACACATACTATTTATGCACACACAAGCAAACAACTTATGCATACCGCTATGCGTAAATAAACCTACACACTACATATACTTTTATATGCATATAAATTTTAATATATAATTATACATACATGTACTTATATATACTTATGGGCCCAAGTCATTCGAGTGTACTCTTTCACATGCAATTCATGCATACAGTTATATATTCATTTCACTCAAGCCTATCATTAGGTTCACGAATAACACATACATACAATTATGCATAATAATTTATACAAGTATATATTTTTGCTCTCCTAGTAATTCGTACATCCTATTATACATGTTTATTTTCTCATGTTATCCTATGACATACAAGAGATTAGTGGTTACAATGTAACCTACGTAACCCATACATTATCTAGTGATGATGTAAATATACAATCTATGTATACACTGTATGCATACCTTTATGCATACCTTTATGCATACAAGAGCAAATCATTTATGCACATTTTTGTGCATGTATCAAACATATTATGCATGCATACATTTATACATATATGAGCATACAAATTATGCACACACCCGTGTAATTAAACACACAATCCACACACACTTTTATATGCATGTTATTCAAACATATATAATCATCAACACCTATACTAACACATTCACTAATGCGTACAAGTTATTTGAGCGTACATTCACACTCACATGAAATTTATACACTCACAAAACTTTATAAGTCAAACACTTATCCAATTCACACTATTCAATCATGTATGCCGAACAATACGATCTTAAAACCATAGTAGGTTACATAGTTACCTATGTAACTATGAATCATCCTATGATGATTCAAAACACAATACACACACACACACACACACACACACACACACACACACACACACACACACACACACACACACATATATATATATATATGCTACTACACACTAGTTACACATACTTTTATGATGGATTTGTACAAATGTATATATATCTTTATGCATAGATCAACACACACATACCTCAATGCGTGTACCAAAAACAACTCATGCGTATGAGTAGTTTGCGGTACTCTTACGCCCAATCCGTCAAGCATACCATTAAGCAATTGATCTCAAACAAACATATAATTACAATAACACTCAATTCAACGTACAATTACACTCTTATGGGATTCAAACATGTAATCATGTTCACATTGAATTCCACACACATTTATGCACAATCTATAATTCAAACAAGCAATCATGACTTACCTTCTACATGACCACATATCATATCTTTCAATTAGCATTCATTTGCATTACCGAACAAAGGGGAGAAAAGTGAGAGAAAGAAAGAGAAAGGAAATAAGGAGAAAAGAGAAGCAAAGAGTGTGTTAATGCATGAATATTTCTTCTGTTACCCTGGGAGACTACTTTTGACCATTCTATGGATACTCAATCCTCGCAAGCGGGGTTTCATTAAACCAACTTGTATTTATGTTTTTAACTCCAGGGAGCACAAAAGACTTGCACTAGAGTCTAGGATATGCCATCACTCAACTAGAATCCTCGTAACACTATGAAGGTATACAACTATAGCTCAAACTGTGACACATATCTGGAGTACAAATCCCCTTAGAAAGTCGAGGTCGGGGAAAATGTTCACATCTAACCTTGATAAGAACGACTTTGGTCTATGTTCGCAAATCTTCGAGGTCGATGCTGACGCAGGTTCACATTTGACCCACTTGCTTGACCTCAATAGTATGAGCTAATGTCACCTCATACCTTTTAGAGTGTGACTAATTGTGCAATTTTTCTTATCTTCTGAGAACTTTTTTCTCAATGCATGTCGTTTCACAAAGAAGACACACGCCTAGATATTATCACATTAGTAGTTGCACTCGGGTCAATACCCATACATTTTGTACTATTCAACTATACATCATATCACATTTGTAACAATCATATTTGTAACTATATTGCAACTACGATGGGGCTTTAACCTGATCGTATAAGGTATCACCACGATGAGAATTTAATCTAACTGTCAACAAAAATTTAATCTAACTGCTTTTAGTATGACTACGATTGAAATTTAATCTAACTGCCTTTAATATAACTTATCTTATTTTACGAGAATTTTTTCTCAATGCACCACAGATCATTAGCTAAACATGCAAAGTTAAAAATGAATAACAAAAAGTTCACTTTCGAAGGAAGCATTTGGTTCAACACACAACATATTCATAACTTTCGAACATGCATCACACACATTACACATCATTTGTCATACTTGCAAATTTCTATCTCGAATAGAGAAACCTCACATTCAAAAGAATCATTGGAGTCAATACCCATAAAATCGTGCTATAAAATCATGCACTTCATGCATCACATATTATTCTCAAATCTTGCGAATATCAACACGAATAGCGAAACCTCACATTTGAGAAATCATCTTGGTCAATGCTCAACACTTTCACATTCAAAAGTGTACCATACCCGAAACAACATGAATAACAAGACCGTCACATTCAAAGCTATCACATAGTCAATACCCAAAATTTTATATTTTTCAAACATGTATCACATATCCACAATCTTTCATTTGTATGTCACTAGTGCATACGTGAAATAAGAATATCATTTATCATTTCGTATGCCCCAATTGCATACACTCACAATGAATATTATCATTCATCGTTTTGTATGCCACAATTGTATACACACACGTATCATCATTCATCGTATCGTATGTCATATATTATATATATACACACCAATATCCTCATTCATTGTGTCAACCATAATTGCATACGTACACACAAATATCATCCACTTTCTCTACATGACCTATTATAAGCAGATACCTTATAATGCGTGAAACATGCACCATGTAATTAAATTTTTAATGTATGTATTCATATATTCTAGCAATTTCCATATAAACCATTCTATACATCATGTATTCATACATATGTTAATTGGATATATATATATATATATATATACCTCACATCAAACATACATTCATACATATGCCATAATTGCATACTTACAACTCACATAAAACAATTATTCATATGTATGCATAATTGCATATGTACTCATTTTAACACACATTAGTATGTATGTTATACTTGCATATACACACATTACCTCAACTATTTGTACGTATGCCACACTGGCATACACACGCATCACATAAAATATTTATGTGTATGCTTCAATTGCATACATATGTGTCGTATCGACAATCAATTATATATAAACTGCACAAGCACATGTACCTCATGAATAATATCGTTTACTCTACTTTCTCAACGATATGATGCTTGATCAATGGTGATGCTCCAACCAAATTAAGTACTAGGGGCTCACTTGAGTGCAAGCACAAGTGTATATTAGCCAACTAGGAACTAGTTTGTGAAGAAAACAAGTCAGATAATGACTCGACTCTAGAAAATGAGTGCAACGTAATATACACCTCGATACATGCACACAACATAATCCTGGTAAGTATGCTATAATTGTATGTGTATGTGTCATAATGCACATGATCATGCATACGCCTCCATTGCGTACACGCATAAATAAACATTCATTTGTATGTCATTCTGACACAGATACACAAATAACAATATATTTTTCATATGTATGTCATGATTTCATATGTATATGTCACATCATGTAAGTCTATGTATATGCCTTAATTGCATATACACACAAATACATTCATACATATGTCATTCGTACACATGCACACACACACATCGAATATACACTTTTAGAAATCTAACATGCAACACATGCAATTTTATATACAATTTTTATCTTTTAATGTTTGAGATTCATCCTGCAAAATACAACACTTCTAACATTTTGGATTATCTCGGTTCTATGATTTTCATCCTTTGTTTGTCGATTACCCAACTTCAGTTAGTTTAATAAAAAAATTATATATCACGAACCCCAAGATGTCTTTTTTGGGGTCTACATAGCTCACTGAAAGTCAAGGCAAAGCTTGCCCTATTTTCGCACGATTATCCTAAAGACACAGCAAGGACTCGAGAAATCTTACCTCTATAGTCACGTCCTTCACTTTGAGGATTTTTTTCTGAACTCGACACAAACTTCAGTGGCGTAACGACCACGTGAAAAGCACATAACAACAACAATTGTGGTGGCTGCGGCGTGGGTACGTGACAACACATACGTATAGCATGACAATGACATGAGTGCAGTGTGGCTACAATAACAAAACTGTCTGGCATCAGTGGGACCCACATGACTCGGCGAGATGGTGGCAGCGGCTCTGGAGACACGACAGTTGTGGTTGTGCACATGTGCAGCAGTAGGGGTGCACATGGGGGGAGGGGGAATGCACATGTGGGCAACAATAGGGTTGTGTCTCGTTCTCCCCTCCTCTTTTCTTTTCTTTCTTCCTTTTTCCTTCTCCCGCCTCGCCTCTATCTTCCTCTTTCACAACATGATAGAGGAGAGGGGGGGGGGGGGGGGGGGGGGGAAATAGAGAAGAGGGAGGAGCGCTGGTCGATGGTGGGGATGACTGTTAGTAGGAGGTGGCAGCTGATAGGTAGGTGGTGGTCGGCTGATGTGGATTGGCTGGTCGGCAGAGGCGATGATTGGTGGGTGTGGACGGCAGAGGGTGGCCCCTGCTGTAAGGAAGCCCAAGTGGAGGGAGGCACGACTGATAGGGGTGGCGACTAGCTGGTAGAGATCCCTGATGGGTAAGGGTTCTGCTAGTAGGGAACCCCGACGGGCAGGGTTCGACTAGCAGGGAACTCTGACAGGCAGGGGGGCTCGATTGCCAGTGAGTGGTGGTTGGTCGAGCAAGTGATGACCGACAATGATGGTTGGTCAACAGGGGAGAGAGAGGCCAGTAGATGATGGCTGACGATGATGGTCGGCTGTCCAACTCCATGAAAGAGAGAAGCAAAAAGAGCGGTGGTCTGGCAAGAGGTGGCCGACGGACTTGTGAAAGGGGGAAACAGAGGAGAGAGAGAAAAAAGAAGAGACAAGAGGGAGGGAGAGGTGGTAAGAAGTGAGAGAGGATGTTGGCAAGAGGAGAGAGAGGAAGGAAAGAGAGGAAAGGGGAATAGAGAGAAAGATAAAAGGAAGAGAGAGAAAGGGAAGAGGGAGGAAAGAGAAAGAGAAGAGAGGGGGGGGGGGGCACCATGTGGCAGCTCTCCATGGAGCGCAAGGTCACATCCATGGAGAGTTCCCAAACTTTCCCTCATTGACAAAATTCCCGATTTGCCCAAGGATCCCAAAAATATCCTTCCTAGTTGCTTCTTTGGGCTTCGAGTTCCCTGGATCACTATCCAACCCACTACGAACATGATCCGCTTCGTTAAATGGGTTTTTTGGAGTCCCTGTCTATTCAACTTCAGTTTGGATAAAAAAATTTGGAGTTTGCATTGTTCCACTTACGAGTTTAGACCAGATTTTTCGGGTCTGGATCGCTCCCAGATCTGAACTTATGCAATTTTTATGTAATTATTCACAAAAAATCGTATTAAAAATTTTGACTATTACAATTACCCTAACCTGGGTATAGTTGTGTTATAACCATTATGATTGTGCATCCTAATCATCCAGCTATCTCATTCGAACACCATTATACCAGGACAGTTGCCATGAAAATCGTAAAAAATATTCAAGGTCGAAGCTGGGTCTATTTCCTGGTGGGCAAGGGGGACCTCAAGTGTTTTACCAACCAGAGGCCAGCCAATGTGTGGTCGGTGATGGGGGGGTTCCCTTAGAGAGCAAAGGGGTTGAAGTTTCAACCTGAGTCCAAACCTGATTTGGCTTAAAGTTATCTGCCTCATATGACATATATCTGAATCTGGGTTGGATGCAGAACAAATATATTTGGGTCAATTTAGACCTGAGATGAAATTGGATAAGCATATATGGTCAAGATTGTGTCGTAATCGGATCTAACTTTACCTGTCTTTTATTTTTTGACAATCAATAGGTTTAACCTGTTTTTGCTGGATCTAATATGACATGGTTTCGTTTTTAAATAGATCTGGAACTTCATTGTTAGATCAGTAAGATCAAGATCTGAATCCGGATCCACTTTCAAAATTTGAATTCAGTATCAGGTCAAGTTTGGAGCGACCAATATCTGATCCGTTTGGATCCCTATCAGTGTCACCACTAACTCACTAAGAACGATTGTCCGTGTCACCATATTTTTGAAATATTTTCCTTTCTACAAGCTAATGTCACAGAAACACCCCATTTTGGGTGTGTGTTCTTAATGATACGAGAGGATACACACGGACACTCCTGCATGTACAGAAATTATTTTAATATTTCTGATATTATATAATTAAAAATGCATTTTTACTATTAAAATATCAAAATATAGTTTTTTTAATTAAAATTTAAATTTTTTTTTGCCTTCATGCCTTGTTTCTCAAAAAAAAAAACAATTGAACTTGTGAGTGAAACCCATGTCATGTCCCTTGGTATCGATGTATCTTTGTGACATAGTTTATAAAGGTATTGTCTGATCACTAGATCAGGAACTCTCACCGAGAACTGGGTCACTTAATGGACCCGCTTCCCTGTAAGGTAAACCCACCTATAAGGATGCACACGAGCCGTATTTGAGCCGATCTCAACTCGTCTCGAGAAGAAATTTTGGCTGTTCATGGATGGCTCAAGCCGAGCTTGCCCGAGATCAGCTCAAGAAAAGATTGGCTCGGCTCAAACTGAATACTTTTATGTTTTATTTAAGTTTTGAAATTTGTGTTAAAAGCATATTTGAAAGAAGGGAAGACAATAAGATTTGAACTCATGGAACATCTAAGAAAGAGCAACAACCTACCATCAAACCATTAAAGTAAGACCCTTTTTATAACCATATTATGAACAAAATAATACATATATAAAGTATAATTTCTTTATATACCAAGCTGGACTGGTTGTTCAAGTTTGGCTCCTTAAAGTGTACCAAGTTTGAACCATTGTTTAAGCTGGGCTCATTTATTTTTTTTGAACGAGCTCAAGCCAAGCTTAAACAGGTCGAGCCAAGTTAGCTGGGCTCATTGTGCATCCTAGCGGTGTGATTACTGACACCCAAGCTTTTGCGGAGCCCACCAATTAAAGGCACTGGTACACTTGGTATGAGTCCAACCAAGGAGGTAGGGAAGCAGATCAGGTCATGCCGAACATGAGCGACAGGGGTAGGCGTAGAGCCGTTCAAGTTTTGCTTTTAACACATGGACAGAATTGATGCTGACACAGTGACACCCTATCACTGTCTGTTTTATCTTCTCTTCTGATCACTATGGATCGTTCTGGTGATTACAAGTTGGTCAGTTGGGGACAGGTTTTGCTTCCACTGGTGGCTGAGTTGTATGATAGCAGATGGTTCAAAAGTTAAAAAAAAAAAAGGTACCACTGAGGTGGTATCCCATGTGGTAAGCGGGGTCCTGTGCCAAGCTGAAAGCCCAGGTTCGAATCCCTTTGTTACATGGGGCTTAAGAGATATCTGATAGGGTCAGCCTAACCCTAGCTTGGCTTTAAAAACAAAAGAAAAAAAAAGCAGATATGATTTGAGCCTGTGGTCGCCAAATGCAATACGTGGATAAGAACAAATGAATACAAGACAAAAGTTAAACTGATGCTCCAAGTTCTGAAAAAAGTAGATGACATCATGCATCCACGACGCTGGCAGTTGCCACTTTTACTTCTGACCTTGATTCCATAGTGATAATATTGCGGCCACGCCATTACCTTTTTTCGCCGATATTAGATTCAAACTCAACGTAATTGCTCTCTCTCTCCATATATATATATATATATATATATATATATATATTAGCTGAGATCAGTGTTCATAGTGAGCGAACAAAAGTTTTTGGAGCGGTTTTTGCCAATTTGACCCCACAGATGTGTTTGGCATGATCTATTTGCTAGAAAATGCTTAGATCATGTTTTTTTAACAAGAAAACATGATTTTTAAGGCTTAAATATTTATTAAAATTTAGGCAGTTGCTTTTCAAATCTTATAAAAACCTATCCACATATTGGAATTGGACGATCAAAAAGTTGATATCCACATGTTAGAATTAGACGATCAAAGAGTTGATTCTTATAAAATCAAGCACACAAACATGAAAAAACCCTTCAAAAGCCCCATATGATAGCTGTAGGGCACAGATAAACTGTTATGAATAAGCTGACATCAATGTTATGATTCCAAGACACTGTCTAGGAAATTGATACCCAAGACAAAAAAGAAAGAAAGAAAGACAAGCCTCAAGTCATTCATGGATGTATCAAGCCCTGCACAATCAAATCAGTCATGCAGAGAAGCTTGTCTTTAATTAAGATCACTCTTGGCATGACTTCTAATCACACCCTTTGAGGTACCAAGATGCCCATGCATTGATACTATAGAACAAGGATACCACTGTACTCAGTACTACCAACCAACTGACATGCACCATCAAACTTTAGGCATGAATGAATTAACCTTGGGGCACTCAACCACCCACATACACCCTTGGAGTAGATGGTAACAAAGCTGCAATTCTTGGAGATATTACCAAGCATTGGCTGTCCTGAATAGCTCAGAAATAAACATGCCCTGCTGTTTTGCCAGGTAGTAAGATTTTAGTCGATTTCTTGTGTACAGCAAGCCTAGTGATAAAATAAGTACCCTGGGCCTCCAAAATCTGACTAAATGTATTCTGATGGTTTTCTTGCCCACAACTAGCCTGGTTGGGGAACCCTATTCAAGCCCTTTTCACCACAGTTATAGCAGAAACCAATTTTTGGAGATTGGCCAAGAGTAGTCATATTGGAGTTTCTGTCAAACATTTCATTGGCAAAGTTATCCTTTTGGACACCTGAAATCTAGCTATAGTAGAAAAGGAGGCTTTCCATCATTGGTTTGAGCCAAAAACTTTGTTGAAGCCAAAGCCTTGGTGACGCCATAAATCCAATCAGACTCCCCGGTTTAACATTTAAGAATTAAGATGTGTTTGAAAAGCCGACGCCCAGCATAGGCCTTGGGGACAAGGGTCCTAGCCTTGGAGTTTTACGCCTCTGAGACAAAAACCGTAGGTATTGGCAGGAGAGCCAGCGCGACCAGGTCTTAGATCTCGAACTCGGTTTCTTCGAGTAACAAATCGAAAAAAAACTGTGTTAAAAATTACATAAGCTTTTATAGAGTAAGCTGTTCAGATTGGACAGTCCAATAATAGACTAATAGGCTAATAACCACCAGCAAGTGGCAAGGTCCATGGACTCACAAAGTAATTCCATTATTCCATCAGCCCATTTTCAAGATGAATGAGAAGAAAACTCACTTTGCCACTGTAAAAATAAGACCACCCAAGTTAACATAGTAATTCTTCATTCCATTAATCCATTTTCAAGATGAATAAAAAGAAAACCATTACTTTACCACTGTAAAAATAAGACCACTAAAATAACTCAAGCATACATAACAAGTTACACTTTCACCCCTTCACTGCCACTAAGAACACCAAAGGACATGCTACATTATCAATGATCCACGCTACTAGACTGTTCTATGCTCCACCATAAATTCCTATGCAGTATTACTACCAAAACGATTCTTTTGTTCTGTCTTTTATGTGATTTTTGAGATGCTGGTAAATGCATGAGAATTTCTTGGTACAACTGCAACAGGAAATAAATAGTCTGTTTGTTTTAAAGTTGACAAATGATAGAAATTTGTTTGTGTGTGAATGGTTCGCTGTTTTCTTCTTTTTCTCCTCTGTTAACTGTGACACACACATCTGTAACGGTAGGCACTGTTTATGGGATCATTGGCATTCACGGGAACTTGCTCTGCTCTGCATTTGTTTTTACAGCCTCTACATTCGTTGTATGTGCAGATAGGAGCAGTAGAACCAATCAGCAATCGCCTTGCACCACCATTAATTTCCTTCATAATTCACCATCGTTATAGGCATGTTAGTATAACCTTTGTACAAAGATAACATGAAAAAACTATCAATATTTGATATAAAAATTAGACAAATGAGAATTGCTTGTTGAGATACTCACTTGTAAATTCCCTTCAGCAGGATGATTAATTGCTGGGAGTTGGCTTCCTTCATCTTCACTGCCTGCATTTGTTTCATGTTATAGTATGCCGCAATACAGTTACTAGGAAACAAAATGGATATGAGAACCGAGAAGTGAAAGCAGATGCTGGGAAGCGAGAGTGTTAAAAAGTAGAAAGAAGCGGGAAGCAGAATACCATTGCGAAAGTATTATGCAAGTGCATGAAGCACAGAAAGAAGCAACATGAAGATGTGTAAAACGATATAAAACCAATACGTAAGATTGTTATAAAAAAATATTATTTTTTAATATGAAAAACGTAGGAAGTGAGGGAGAAGCGAGTATGAAGTGACAAGAAGCAACTGAAAATGTTAAGAAAGTGAAAGGGAATTGATTTGGGAAACTAGGAGGAAGCGGGCTTCCCACTAAAAGGAATCAAGTTTGTCAAAGCTTCTCCTCCTTTCGGGGAAGCAAGGAGTTTTTCTTTCAAAGCAAACTTCCCCATCTAGCAAGAAGCTTCCGGTTGTGCAGCAATATTAACTGATACATGATGATACACACTCTTAAAAAGAAAAAGAAACCATGAGGATAACATGCCTTAGATTGGCTTAAATAAACACATCAATCCCTTTTGGTTTTTGAAAAATAAGAAAAAGAAAAAAAAAACTTGTGGATGATATATGTGCGCTACATCTTGGCCCTCCAATCAAGCATCTTAGTGTCAATAGTACTATGCTGCATAACATAAAATGCACCACACTTGTAGAAATTTTGCCTATTTGCATATATGCATGCTTTTATGAACACATGAACAATACTGATTCAGCAATCCAGTGATATATGAGGATGCATAACATGAGAAATAAGACGGGCATGAAGAGTGCACCTGACAGAGAATAAGCAGAAGCTGAAATAGCAGCAGCAAATAAGAGGAGGAGGAAGCAGAAATTTAGAAAGAAAATGTTGGTGGGTTTTGTAGCCATTAAAGGGGGATGGGTGATGGAGGAAGGAAAAGGCAGGGCTTATCGTAGAATAAGAGAGAGAGTCAGAGGAATAGGAGGATGAACAATATATAATGCTGTTTGATTTTTTGTTTTTTAATATGATGTGTAAACATTTTAAAAGTTCATTTTTTCACCATGCAGCTATACGGCAAACTAGTTGTGGCGCTTTTATAGAAAAGGACCGAATTACTGCCAAATTTTGACAGGAAGGCGGGTCATAAGGTCCCCGTATGCTTTTTCTTATCACTTCAATAATGGCAGTGTGTTGGGTTAAAATAGAACACGTATCCCATCGTTTGAAGTAGGATGGGTAATGGGCTCCATCGTACATTCAATCCTAGCCATCCAGGTGTTTGTTAAAATATCATTCATCTCTATCTAAGACTAAAACACCCTGTACTCAGCATGCATCACTACCAACAATTCATACTTTGTGGGCCACAAGCAGAGTCACTTTATATTATTTTGCAGGAAGGCACCTTGAATAAAGACAAGAACTGGTTAAGATACCACGTGACATCGTCAACGTTCTTTTTTTTAGTTAGGCAGACCCGCACTAATTACTATTCAACGTACCATTGGGTTTTTAACCTGCAACATCCCATCAGAAAAACACTTGCATTGACATTTGACAGCTCTTATATATATATGAAATGGGATCTGGTATGAGCTTTCCACCATCCAAATTCGAATCCGTTTAGCTAACATTAACATCAGATTAGTCAAATATGATACTGGTCACATCTAATGTGAGTCGAACCATTTACATCCCTATCCCATTATCAGGGCACCTATTCTTTTGAACAGATCCAGTCATAAGCCTTATTATTAAGGCTCTCAGCCCTTGGCACGTGTTCCATGTCAAGGATCCTTTTGAAGTAATGACATATACTGAATAATAGGTCCCAAAAAGCAAGCTGACATTGTTTTCCTGCCATTTGTAAAAGGAAATAATTTCATTTTCCTAAAAATTTAACAGTGGACATGGGGCTGGGCCGGACCAATTGGGCCCTGTAAAGGCCCGGCAGGTCTGGTAGGATCCGCTACTACACATTACCTGTGTTGGGATGTTGTAGGTTAAAAACCCAATGGTATAATTGTATAACTGGTAGGGATCGGACTAACCCCAGCTTGCCTTTCAAAAAAAAAAAGGGCCTGGCAGGTCCCATCAATCCTGGGCCAAACATCAGCCCAACCCGGTTATAATTGGGCTTGGGCCGGGTTTTGGGCCCAACCAATTATCCGGCCATGTCCTATCGGACACCATAAATATTTTAAGTGGGTCAGGCCTGATTCGCTCCCGTGTAGGCTTATTGGGCCGGGCCAGCCTGACTTCAACCATGCATGGTACCCAATGTCCACTCCTGAAAAAGGATTACTTCAAAGAAAAAATGTAGAGGGTTTTACACATGGCACCAGACCATGCTCGGCCTTGTTTTTCCAAGTTAAACCTTTCATTTATTGCTTTCATGGAGATATGGACTGACTGGAGTTTTCATGGAGATATGGAAAAAACATAAGTGTTGTATTTGTTACATTGGTCCATTCTCGTTGGTGCTCGAAACAACAAATGGTCGCAAATCTCAGAAAATCAAAACAGGGAAATTTAGCGACCAAAGGTCAATCATTTAGTTTCTTCTGTTTTAGGGAAAACGGGGAATCAAGAATTCCCGATTACGGAAAACCCGGTTCTTTTGGGTACGAAAAGAAAAAGAAGAGGGATTTAATCCTTACGTACCTAGGGTTGTCTGTCCGGTGACAGGATACTATCATCGGAAAAGCTGTAGCCGTCCCAGGTCAAGTTTATCAGGTCTGATTCCCTGTAAATAATAAAAAACAGATAAAATCATTGCCTGTGAAAACTGAAAAAAAAAGATAAAATTTTCTTTTACAGCATATATATATATATATATATATACAAAAAAAAGAAAAAAATATTAAGGGGAAAGGGATTTAGATAATAGCCAGTTTTTGTTTTTCGATGATCGACACCCTCTGTTGACGGTCACCGAAAATCCGGTGAACAAAGGAATCCAGGTGACTGCTCTAGGGTGTCCCCTAAATACATTAAAGAAAAAAGAAACAGGAAAAACAAAATAGAGTTAGTGGTCGCCAGAGGCTGCCGTGTGTTTTCCGGGCTTGGCTCACTGTTTTTATGCAGGATCAGATACCCTTCTCACCAATTTTTTCAGGACATCTCGAGGGATAGGAAGTCCGACGGCAACACTCGATGGAATTAGGTCCAGCTTGAATCGTCGGAGATCATCCATCTCATCGCCGGAAAAACTCCAAACGTGTTGTGAAAGCGGAATCGGCTCGATCAACACCCACTAAGGCATCGGTCGAGACCTATAGTGGTTGGACTCCATCGCCGGCTGACTGGGGCGAACTCCACCGGTGTATCGTCGCCAAAAACTGCAGCAGCGACAACGTGTTTTTGATAATAGGTGAGGGTTTAACCCTCTTCGGTTATCAGAGAAGAGAAAGGGTCGAGAGACCCTCCTTTTCGTTTGTTTGTTTTTTTAACGTTATTTAATGGTATAAGTTGTTTTATATTATTTCAGTCCATATTATTATGATATATAAGAGCCTCACTAAATTACTGAATATTTTAGTGGTTCTATTTCTAAAAATTCCAAAAATAGACATTTCTTATAGAATATTTTCAGTAACATGGTCTCTACTAGTTGTTATTTCTTGAAAGAGACTTTCTAGTTTCTAATAATTACAGAAAGGATCCTGTAACTTCTGTCTAACTCAGGAAATTTCAGAATTTGCAGTTTTGATGTTTTGGTTCTGTTTATTTCCTTATAGAGGCTTCTAATTTTTATGCTATTACATAAAATAAGTGGTTTTACTTTTCTAAAAGCTTCAGACAATGTTATGTTTTTGCTGAATATTACATAACTAGCAGGTCTTTGATTGTTTTGAAATTAAAAAAAGGTTATATTTTACTAAAAAACTTTTGAAGCCTAGCTCTGTCAAAATTGCATGAAATTTAGTACTTTGTGTGTATTTTTGCATATTTAAAGATCCACAATAAAAACACAAAATGCATAAATGATTATTTTGAAGAAAATATTATTAAGAATTACTAGCTGACAAAAATATTTTAATTAATCCTAGTATTTCTCTATGTTTAGGCAAATAACAAACAAAATAATCATGATTTTAGTAAGGCAAACATATCAAACTAATTTTTTTTTGGTTATGCGTATGGATCTGGTCAGTTTTGGGTTCATTTATATGATTACCTAGACCCAAAACAATTATTGAGATCCATTATAATCAAATTTATATTAAGTTGTATATAAAGCAACATGGGATATTTCAATATTTTGAGTGTATGCTTATACCCAATTATGAATTAAGTTATCTTTGAAAAATGTATTGATGAGATGTATTATGAAAATAACATATGTGCAATTGAGTTAGTACTAATGAACAACATGGATAGCCATCCATTAAAATTGTATCGCCATACTAGGATTAGATTGATTCAGTCATTTTAGATCAGATCATGCATTATAGATTGAATTGTATATATTGATCCAAAAAATAGACATCATCAAATCCATTGGAGTGTATTAGTAATTGGATTACACTAATCATGGTAAATTGTATTAGATCTATTTAAATCAGGTTATGTGAAACTGAGAGAATTAATGACTCAGTTTTAAACATAACAAATTCTTTTTGTTATTTTAGTCTAAGGTTAGATCATATTAGATCTTGTAAACCTTGTTTGGATCTATTTATACCAAGTTTGATCTATGAGATATGGTTGGACTTAGAGCATCTGATCGAACTTATTCGAGTAATGCAACTTATACTGAATCAGCTTGGATTCAGTATATTGGTTCAAACCTGATGAACCTGTTCTGATGATTCAATCCAGCTGGGCCTTAATGGATTACTCGAGGTTGTACAAACTAGATAAGATTCAGTCAAATTAGATTAGATTTGAATAAATCTAGTTAGGACAATTTGATCAAGTGAACTTCTTGGCTTAAACTAAATCAACCAAAGTTCAAATCAATCTCTCTAAACCATACATATTGGTTGGTTTAAATCAATGATAATTAATCTTGATTATACTGGTTAGCTCAAGTCAATGATAATTAATCTTGGCTAAATGGGTTAAATATCTCATGTGTTTGCTAATGAGAATTAAAACTTAAAATTTGTCTTAAACTCATGCAATATATTTAGGATCCAGGTTGAAGATGGATCCGGATAAGCATAATAGAATTATGGAATGTTTCATTTTCTTATGTGCTATGAATAACCTTGGTCAAATTTTATATGAATCAATAGAGTATCCAATTGGATGTAGATCCATATTGACAGGATTGTTACATGTTTTATTGACATTGCATCTTGTATTGAATATGCTTTATTAGTATTTTATGCTTAGATTTTATTAATACATGAATTCAATTTAATTCAGATGTTTATTGTGGATCTGGATAAAGTAAAACTGGATAAGTTTTGAGCCTAAGCATGTGTAAATTATGATTTGTACTATAGTTGAATCATAATTAAGCATATGAATGAACTTGATATATAATCAGTTTGGATTCATATAATTGTTTAACTTTCTGCTTGTATTAAACCTATTTTGAATGTCTTGATGATAATATCTCAAGTTAATATGAATATGTAAAATCCATAATAACATAATGAGATTCAAGAATATCTTAAGGGTTAAGCTTTATGAATGTTTCACAATTTGTTATAAAATTATGTAATGGGTTTGAATAGTTGATTGTGAATATTTTTGGATTCATATATATAATGGATTTGGACTATAGTCAAATCTTATATAGCCCATGATTTTGCTTGAGCTTTCTAGCCTTACATGAAGATCAATTTTTTAACTTGATGATAACATCTCAAGTGAATTTTATGACCCATATGAATCCATTGAAATGAGTATGCTGATAATATGGATTTGCACTACAGTCAAATTCTGCATGACCCATAATGGAATACATAACCAAGTGAATATGTTTTATATCTAGATATTGTATTATATCTCTGAGTCTTAAAATAGGTTTATAACCTTTGACATAATCATTGTGATAGAATGAAAAAGAATCTCCTATTGGGTTAGGATACAATTCATATTAAATTAATTAAAGAACTTGTGTTTTGTCCTAAGAAATGATACATGTGATGTTTTGCATTGAAAAAGTGATATGCATAAAAAAGTGAGAGCACAATTAACTTTTGCATTGAAGAAGTAATACGCATGAAAAAGTGAGAGCACAATTAAGTTTTGCTTTTTCATGTGAATAATGATGATAGAATCATACAATCATAGTTTTCTAGCAAGAAATCAGGGAAATACAAGACGTTGTGATAGAAGTCCAAGAGAAACCCCCTCTCATCATTGACCACACACTGGCTAATCTCTCTTTGATAAAACCCTTGAGGTCTCTCCTGCCTACCAGGAGCACACCCAACTTCAACCTTGTATCAAGGATCCAAGGCCTTTTGGGGATCTTATGTTGAGTTTGGGCGCATGGATCACAAATATGAGGATCTAGCATGGGGCCTGTGCAAATAGGGGTAGGCAACCGTTCGGGCGACCTGATGGGCCAAGTTTACCCTACCCGCCATGGGCCAGGTTTGGGACAAAGTTTTAGGCCCAGCCCCGTTAGTTAACAAGCAGAAACTCGGGCTGTTATATATGTGGGCCGGGTTTGGGTCGGCCCTCAAGTTACCAGCCCGACAGGTTTGAGCTATTTACTAATTTTTAATTATAAAAAATTAAAAATTAATTAATTGCATAGTATCTTGGTAACTATTATTATTTACCTAATTAGTTGCATTTGATTTTATAAAAACTAGAAAGATAATTAATTGGGTACATGAAAACTTGTTAATTATTTATTATTTAGTTGGGTTCAGGTTGGCCCAACCCGCTTCACATTGGCTCATTGGGTCAATGATGCAAGTCATGGTTGCTCTTCAAACTCGAGCCTATTAAGAACCAGGCCAAAGCCCGACACATTAATAAAAGGGTTGGGCCATGTTTGGGCTAGGCTGCACTTAAAGTTCGACGTGTCAAGCTGGCTTGATGTTAATCCCTATGTGCAAATATACATTGTTATTCAAACAAAGGATTTTAAATCAAGAATTTGAAATCCTTCTTATAAAAGAGAAATAGGGCTAGATCCTCGAATTTGAGAACGGTTGGGGGAAGGTCCGTTCTTCCTTGGTTTTGAGATCCAAACATTTTAAACACACATATCAAAAGATATGAGATCTGCTATTTGGCAAATGCCGCAAACCGTCTAATTTCGCACATGCCTCACTGCCACACCAAAGTTAACAATATCAATGTGAATCTGTCGATACATATTGAATTAGCCCAAAATCGATTCTATAACGGGATCGATTCTGATAAGGATAATAATAATATGGTTAAACCTCATAGAGATAAGAATCTCTCAGAAATCAAATGTGCCATCTTGGACTCCTTCCACATCAGCTCTTGTGCTTTAGATAAATCAAATGCAGTTCAGAGAGATAAATCAAATGAAGTTCAGAGAGGTCAAACCTGATCAGGAGTATCATGAGATTATTGTGAGATCCGATATATCATTTTTTATAAAATTATCAAAAATGATAATTGCCATCTTTTGTTATCATTTGTTAGTTATTGTTATCATATCAAAATTGCGTATGTCGATATCTCAAAACCGTGTATTCAAATCATTGTAACACTACTATGTTTATAAATAGAATACTTAATCTTTTCGGTGGACAAGAGAGCAATTATCGAGTTTGTTATAATGTTTATTATTCACTCATAGTATCAGAGCCATCAAGTTCAAACGAGTGTCCAATAGCCTTCTCGTCATCACTTTCCTTTCTTATGACCCAGTGAAATGCTATCGCTAGTCTTGTCTCGATAAAACTAAATAGAGACAACTACTTACTGTGGAGATCTCAGCTCAAATCGATCATGATCAGTCAAAATCTCCTCAAGTTCGTTGACAACTCCTCAACTCAACCAGACCACTTTATTGCCACATTAGATGAAGGTAAAATAGAGAATCCAAATGACCCTATTTAGATTTATTTTGATTAGCTGGATCAATGCTACTGTTTTAGAAACTATTCTCGGCCAAATCATGAGAACAAAAACAACCCGTAAAGCTTGACTTATCCTGGAAAAAACATATGGATCTCAATTTCCTTTGGGACTCATGATTCTCAAGAAAAGCTTAACTTTCATCAAGAAAGAAAGTTTAGATATACTGTCATATCTAGACCGCATAAAATTTTTAGCCAATTCTCTTGCCACCTCTAATCACCCTTTAGACAATGATGAACTAGTTCAAATAACCTTGAATGATCTCCCTCTCGAATATGAAAGTTTTGTGACCTCTATCACCACCGATCTGGCCCTGTATACCTTTATAGATCTATATGATCTACTTCTTAATGAAGAAAAATGTGTGCTTTTGATCTATGCCAAGCCTACTAAAATGCCCGAACTTCAACATACTACCTTTACTACCTTTAAGGGTCACGATCATGGACACAATTTTTATCGAGGCCATGACAGAGGCCAAGGGAGAAATCCCTCTCAAAACTTGCCTAATAGCAACCTAGTTCCTCAAAACCAAGGTGGTTGTGGGCTCGTCACCTATCAATACTGTAGAAAACATGCATATTTTGCCAAAACTTGCTGGGATATCTCTAAAGCCTTCTCTGCCATGTCTCTTCAGCAATCCTCAAATGAATGTTGGTATCATGACACAGGGGTTATGAATCATCTCACCATAGATGATCAACAACTCTCTAATAAATCTCAGTACTATGGGGGTGAGCAAATCATGGTTGACAATGGTAAGATGCTTTTCATCTTCCACATTGGTAATTTTGTTCTAAAATTTCATTGTTCTTCTTTTGATTTAAAAAATATTATTAATGTTCCTAATATCACGAAGAACCTTTTATATGTGAGCCAATTTACTGAAGATAATGATTATATTTTTTAATTTACGCCCTTTGAGTTCTTTGTCAAGGGCTGTCAGACAAGCCATATCCGTTTCAGGGGACCAAAATCCAGCACAAGACTCTATCCAATCAAAACTAACAATCATATGAAAGTGGGGACTTATGCAAAAAAAGTGACATCTTTTGATCTCTAGCATCAATGTCATGACCATGCAAATAAGAAGATAGTTTCTTACTTAAACTCCAGTCATGCTATTTCTGTTAATAAAAACAAAAAAATAAAAGTGTGTGAGAGTTGTCTTATTGGCAAAGCTCACAAACTTCCTTTTGGTTCTCTTTTTCTTCTACATCATCACCACTTGAACTTCTTCGCATCAATGTTTGGGGACCCGTTCTAGTCTCTTCCCACAAAGGGTTTTATTTTTATCTTCTTATAGTGGATGACTTTTTTTTGTTTTTTATGGCTTTTTCCTATGCATGCTATGTCCCAAGTGTTTGAGTATTTTAAGTCTTTCAAGCATATCACTGAAAAACAACTTCAACTCCCCATCTATGCCTTTCAGTTTGATAATGGATGCAAATTTACCAGTCATGATTTTAAAAACTTTTTACATGAACATGACATTTTTTATCACTTTTCGTGCCCGCATACCCCAGAACAAAATGGGCTCATTGAGTGCAAACATCAACACATCGTTGAAACTAGCCTTAGTCTGTTACACACCTCCTCTTTGGCCTATTCATTTTGAGTAAATGCTTTTTGCACAACCGTCTACATTATCAACCATCTTCCAACCTTAGTGCTTATCGTAAGGCCCCGTATGAGCTTTTTTTTCACACATCTGCTCGCTATCACCATCTTCGTGCCTTTAGTGCACATTGTTATCCGCTTTTGACTCCCTATCATACCTCTAAATTTTAACCCAAAACCACTCCCTGTATTTTTCTTGGCTATGTCTCTCGTCACAAGGGTTATCTTTGCTTTGATTCTTCTCAAAACTGAACCTATATCTCTCATCATGTTTACTTTGACGAGTCTGTTTTAGGGTCAATTTCTTTCTCTGCTCGTCCTCTCTCACCTGATCTTTCTAAATGGGGCATGTCTTAGGCCATCGTCTTACCCCTCCTGATCCTCCTCATCAGCTTTGTCCCATTCTAACAATCCCTTCGGATAATCCCGTATCTCCTTATCTGACTGTCCCATCCTCCCCTGTGACCCACCTTCCTGCTGATGACCCCTCTGACTCTCCTCTGCCATCACCCTCCTCTTATGTTGATCTTTCTTCTTCTATCATTAGTTGGCCAGCTGACCAAACCCACTTCATGATTACCAGTACTATGACCAACTCTCTTAAATCTCATGCGTTCTCCACTACCCGCTACCCATTCCCCCTTACTTGCTTTAGCTCTATTTTACTTACACCCGAACCCACTTTATTTTATACATGCTAATCTTTACCACAAGTGATGCACGACTATGCAAGATGAGTTTCATGCACTCCAACTTAATCATACTTGGCATCTCATTCCTCCTCAACCTCATTATAATGTCATTGATTCCAAATGAGTTTTTCAAATCAAACAACATGATGATGGCTCGGTTGCTCGCTACAATTAGGTGTGTCTCCTTGCTAAGGGTTTTCATCAAGAAAAATGAATCAATTTTTTTGAAACCTTTAGTCTCATTATGAAACCCACTACTATTCATGTTGTTCTTGCTCTTGCGGTTTCGTTACACTGGCATATTTATTAGTTAGATTTTAGAGAACTGTCAGACAAAACATCATCACTAGCAACTTCTCTACGGAGATCTCTCGCCTTGGTGTGGTTTTTTCTATCAAGGATCTTGGGTGACTCAATTATTTTCTTGGTATCGAGGTATTACATTCTCCCGTTGGTGTGATTATCTCTCAATGACTACACTCTTACTCTCCTTCAGCAAGCCTGCATGACTTACGCTAAACCCGTTTCTACCCTTATGGGCTCCTCCTCCAAGTTATCCAAAGATGGTATACCTTTGTTCTAAGATCCCACACTTCATCACATCATTGTTGGTGGCCTGCAATCTCTCTCTCTTACTCGTTCATGCATCACAATTGCTGTAAAAAAGGTTTGTGCATTAACCAACTGATGCTCATTGGTCTGCTGTCAAAAGAATTTGACCCTACTTGAAGGAGACTTTGCATCATGGCCTTCTCCTTCAATCATCATCTTCTCTTCAGCTTAGTGCCTACTCGAATGCGAACTAAGCTGGTTGTCCTGATGATTGAAAGTCTAATGTCGGCTTTGCTGTTTTTCTTGGACCAAATGTCATTTCTTGGTCGTCCCACAAGCAAAAAATCATGGACTGCTCGAGTATAGAGCTTGAGTATAAATCCTTGGCCTGCGGTGCCTCCGATCTACTTTGGTTACACTCTCTCCTCTGTGAACTTGGATTTCCTCCTATCGCACCACCTATGTTATGATGTGACAATATCAGAGCTCTTTACCTTGATGCCAATCTTGTTTTTCATGCTCAGACCAAGCACGTTGAAATTGACTTTCACTTTGTTTATGATCATTTCCTCTCATGACTAGCTTGCAGATGGCCTAACCAAACCACTTTCGTTTGTGCATTTTGTCAACCTTCATCACAAGCTCAATGTGTGCCCCCCCCCCGTTGAGCTTGCATAGGCGTGATAATATAAGCATAAGCTCCTCAAAAGAACCCATAACTTCAAATGATATTCCTCCAGGATGAATCTTGGAGTTACCAAAGTTATCATCAGTGGCTCCTATGATAGTTTTGGCTGGTTCCCCTAATGTAGCCATTAATAGTTGTGTATCATGATCGACTCATATTATGCTGGTCGATTCCTCTAATGTAGCTACAACCCTTAACCACTTTCTCTAATGTAGTCATTAGTTATCATGTAATTAGGAAACACTTTTCTTAATTTGTAGAAGTATCTATCGATTTTTTGTAACTCTTGTATATTGGATAACATTAATCTTGTTTAATAATATTGAACCCTGCACTCATGAAAATCATGTGAGCTTAAGTAGGTTTTTTCATTTGTCATCATTCTTTTATGAAAGAATAATGAACACGATAATAAACTTGATAATCGCTCTCTTGTCCACAGAGAGGATTGAGTATTCTATTTATAAACATAACAATGTTGCAATGATTTGAATACACAGGTTTGAGATATCGATATACACTGTTTTGATATGATAACAATAACTAACAAATGATAACAAAAGATAACAATTATCATTTTTGATAATTTTATCAAGAATGATAATATAAATAGAATATTCAATCTTCTTGGTGGACAAAAAAGTGATTATCGAGTTTATTATCGTGTTCATTATTATTTCAGATTCAGCCTCCTTATAGAACCTGACAATTGACCTTGAATGAGGAAGATAGCTGACAACAGATGAGGTGCAATCACATTGCATACTTTAGTATGCCAGTACAGCCGATCTGCCCTCTATTTTTTGTTAGGCCTCACAGTTGATCCCAGGGGTGGAGGGTAGTCAGGTGCAGCAGTACACTCAAAGTGTGCAATCTACATCATTCAACCCAAATCATCCTACACCCTTCTAGATCTACCAAAACCCATCCCAACCATAACTCTCAAAATCACCTCTTCTTTAAAATTTATTCTATCTATTTGACCCAGGACCCACCCAAGGCTGCTTAGATCCAATTAAGGAATACTTTAGTCCATTTTCTTCTAATTGGACCCAAGTTCATCTTAAAATGAATCTTCATAATTTAATCCATGTCTCCTATGGAGACCTATTTGTTTCTATGTTGCACCAACCACTTGATGATCGAATGACTATTCTTCACTTGCTTGGATATTTTATGGATCGAATCCCACTACTACCAGATCTCTATGATCTATGCATGCTAGATATCCATGTCCAAGAAGTTCTATAAAAAAAAAACTGAATAAAGTGCAAATGAGAACCAAACTTGAGGACAAGTCTTCTCCAACCCGGAGAGAATGATACAGTAGCATAGCAGTGTGCATTATGAGTCTAAAAGATCCAATTGAGTATAGTTCTACTTTAGGGTTTTTATTGAAATTTTATTTAGTTTTTGGTTTTTTAATGCAATGTATCCATCCTAGATCCAAAATAGGCTTAGGGTTTCTTGTGTTCTCTAAATATTCATTATAGGGATTTTTCAATGGCAGTTGTTGGATTGAGTTACTATTATTTTCTTGAATTTGATTATTTTTCATTAATCTTATTTTTGTAATATAATTGGTAAGAATAGTGTAACTTAGTTGCTTCTTTACTAATCAAGCAACCAAATTGCATCAATCAATCGGGGCCTAGGGGTGTCAAAGGTTTGGATATCACCCCATCTCAAACTTTACCAGATCCGGCAAGACCTGAGTCTGGTAATAAACAAAGAAGTCTAATTAATTATTTAGGTCGGATACATAGGGTCCACTAGAATGTGGATCTGTGTATGGTTTATGAAATCTCATACATACGCATGTTCAACCCAAGTTCCCATTAGGATTCACAAATTTTAATGCAAACTGCATAGAATTATTATTTTACTGGGTCTGGTTTATGTTACCTTTATTGGATATGGTTTTTGTCTATGATAGGTCTAATAAGTAGGGCTGGTAAATGATCCGAGCAGCTCGTGACAAACTCGTTCATGATCGGTTATTATAGTTGACGAGCTGACAGCTAGTTTAGCTTAAATGAGTGGAGCCCGAACTGGAAAGAGCTAGTATATATAAAAGATATATATTTTATGTATAATATATATTTTAAGTGTAATATATAAAAATAAAAATACAAAAAATATGTATACACAAATAAAGATGCATGAAAATATGTAATGATTAAGTATAATATATATTTTAAGTGTAATATATAAAAAATATGTATATTCCTGGTATAAACAACATGAAATGTTTTTACATGATCCCCAGTTGGCAAGTCTCATTCAGGGATTCAGGGATGAGCAGAGCTTGAGCTCCGCTTGGCTAAACAGGAACACGAGCCAGTCATGAACATACTCCACTAATAAATTAGCCGAGCCCGAACATGCCCTGTTGGGTTTATTTGGCTCCAGCCCTACTAGTCAGACCCAGACCCGCACCCGGTACCAGTAGGGCAGATTTGGATCCGGTTTCGGACTCACGAGGTCCGGTGAATGTCCGACCCGTTGACAGACCCCCCTGCCCAAGGTTTCCTGCTTGCGACCGTTGGTTCCCGCAACGTTTAAAAAATTTGAATTTGTCTCACGCCATCCCTCTTGGCGGTGGAGTTATCCCTTCCTTCCTCCCCAAGAAGAAGGGCGGCAGACCTCCTCTCCTCCAAAGCAGATGACGTCTTCTCTCTTCATTTTGAATATTTCCTATTGCTGTTATACCCAATTCTGGATTTGGTTCAGAAAAATATCAATTTTTCTACGATTGCTAAACCTAGGTTCCAATTTTCGTCTCCAAAGTATTTGTATTCTTTGCTTCTATAGAAAAATCCTGATGCCCTAGATTAGAATTACGTGCATTGATTTATTTCAGAAACCCTAGACCCGGATTGTCCCCATTGGTGGAGTTCAACATCCTCCCCAACAATAAATAGCCCTGGATTTTTCCCATTCTGAATATCGCGAATTCTCTAAATAATCTGTGACGGTTATTTTGGGTGGTTTCTCTGTTTTATCTTTTCTAATTTCTGAGAAGAAATTTGGGGTTTTAGCGAAGTAGGAACATGGCACAAGAATTGGGAACTGTATCTGCTTCGGTGGTCGATCCGGCTGCGTCCGGACGAAGCAGTGAAATTGAGGAAGATCTTAACATGCATAGAATAGATCAGTGCAAATACTCAAACAGGGTCGCTTTACGCGCGATTCTCAGTCGGACTGATGCGGGTTTGGGACTGGTCGGACAGAGGGTTGTCGTCGGTGGATGGGTGAAATCTGGTAAGGTGCAACATAAGGATGCCTCCGCACCTTCTTCCCCTGCTAGGGATGGGATTTGTTATCTGATACGTCAGTCCCGAATCCCTTATTGTTTACGCTCCATTATAAGGTTTGTTGCGGGAGAGAGGCCTGTTTCTACTGATAGATCGAATGGGATTGCGAGGGAAGATGTTCAATATTTGATGGGTTTTGCTCGCTTGCAAGTGAATGATGGATCTTGTGCTTCAAATCTTCAGGTTTGTTCTTGATTTTTCTTAAGAAAGGTGGAACAATTTTTTGATGTTTGGATTACCAAAAGTATTGACAATGTGCATTATAATGGGATTTTGCTACAATAGTTGCCGGGGTAGGATTGAATAATATATTATTGTTACTGGTTAATCTTGAAAAACGTAGGTTATGATGGTTTCTTCAACCTATTTGAATTAGTGGCTGATTTTTCAATTGCTTGTTTTAGTTCAAGTTAACCAAAATAAAGAATTGTAACCTCATGAGATAAATGGGTCCTAATTTGGGTATAGGTTTTGAAGTATTTTCTTCCCTTTTCTAATTGATGCTTCGAGGAAATAGTTGCTGACATTCAACTTCCTTACCTTTGAAGGCCGAGGTTGTTTAGTATATTACAATAATGGTATTTGTATTGGCACCAACAATGAACATACTTGCTGAATGTTTAGATATTAAATGCTTCCTCTGCTTTTTCTAGCATTGCAGCAGTGTTGTTCCATATTGGGCATTTTTTATTTTCAAATATAAGATGCTTCCCTTGTGTTTCTAGCATTGCAGTAGAGTTGTTCTATGTTGGACTTGTTATAGTCCTAAACTAGTGACACTTAAGGTACTAGTATAGGGGTATATAGTTCATTAAAAAAAAATAGTATAGCGGTATATAGTAACTTCCATATATTTTTTTCTCTGTTCTATTTTCTTTACTTATCCAGAGAGATTTTTCTTTATGACGTTAATCCGGCACTCAGATCATAATTGATAAATTGGATGAATTTTAATTTATCTGTTGTTCAACAGGTTGTGTTGGACTCATCGGTAGTTCCTCTCAGCCAAGTCACATCCAGAGGAACTTCTATTTTAGCAGAGGGAGTTCTACAGGCAGTGGCTGCATCAGGAAAGCAAAAGATTGAGCTCAAATTAGAAAGGATTCTTCATGTTGGAAATGTCTATCCTATGACTTATCCTTTCACAAAGACAAAAATGCCACTGGATTTTCTGAGGAGCTATTCACATCTTCGACCTCGCACAACTGTGGTAACGTCCTACTCATAGTGCTTTAAATTGCTCAGTTGCATGATTTAGGCAAGAACAAAAACATCTGGTTCTCAGGTGTCTAATATGTGACTGATTAGTTGCTTCTTAATATTTAAAGATTTGAACTTCTATTGGTTTTTTTCATGTTTATATACAAAGATGTTTTGTATTAGGCTGTTACTTTGTCATGGGAATTGGGCACCATAAGATAAACCGAGAACTTGCGCTTTTCAGCATACATAAGATGCTAGCATTACATTCAGGTATCTGAAGATCAGTTTTAGTAAAAAAATGAAAACATGCAAAAACAACTTCCTATGAGAGGAAAATAACATTAGTCATTTAGAAGAAAATTTCTGTGGGGAAAGCAGAATATATAAGTTATGTTTGTTTTCGCCATGTTGACGTTCACTTTCCCATCTTCAGGCTGCATCAGTTGCCCGAGTTCGCAGTGCAGTTGTATATGCTTCTCAGGCATTCTTTCAAAATCATGGTTTCCTATATGTGCATACTCCCATTATCACTACTTCAGACGCCAAAGGTGGCAGTGAAGTATTCCAGGTTACAACTTTCTTCAGTGAAGCTGAGCGTATGGAGCTAAAGGCAATGAGTGATGATGGCCAAACTGAGGTGGAAGCTACAAAGGCTTCTATTAAGGAGAAAAGTGATAGAATTGAAGATCTAAAGAGGTCTGATAGCAACAAAGAAACATTGGCGGTTGCAGTTCTGGATCTTCAAAAGACTAAACAACTAGCCTCCCAAATGGAAGCACGTCTAAAATTAGAATCTGCAATTCAATACAAGGATGGAAAGCTTAACTTTTCGAAAGATTTCTTTTCTCAACAGACATTTTTAACTGTGTCTGCGCAGCTTCATCTTGAGAGCTACGCATGTGCTCTTGGTAATGTTTACACATGTGGGCCGACATTTCAGGCAGAGAAAAATCAAACTACAAAGCATTTGGCCGAGTCTTGGATGGTCCAGGCTGAACTCGCTTTCACAACATTAGCGGTGAGTTTTTTTCTTGCTATTGTGCATCTGTTTATTCTAGAGTCTAGACACTTTGAATCTTACTGTCACATAGACTTCCTTCATCTTTGATGCAGCATTATTCACAGTAAGCATAATGCTGCTTATCTGTGCTACTATTATTGCTTGTTTCTCCCATCAGAAAGAAAAAGAAAACTTTTCTGCTTGTTTCTCTTGAAATAGTCAAATTTATAGTTACATTTTTTTCAATCCAACATGGTGTTTATTGGCCACATGGGTTCCACTCATCTGGTAGGGGCGGCTTGTGAATGTAACCAAGTTGATGGGACTTCACAAGTTCAAAACACATGAGAGCATCGCTGAGTGCACTCCCGGTGGGCAGGGCGGATCTCAAGGGTTTTACCAACTAGAGGCCAGCCAATGTGCGGTCGGTTTTTTGTTGGGGGAGTGGGGGGGTTCCCTTGGATTATCCCCAAAAAAAAAACATTGATTTCATTGTAAAGTTCATAGCAGTTTTTTTTTAAATTGTACAAAAATAACCATTGACTGATTCTTCCATTCCATGGCTAAAATGATTATGTTATTCGCTTAACTCTATTATTTATCTACTTAATCATTTCATTATTTTGTTGCATTTAGGATTTTTGTTTGTATTAAGAACACTTAATTTTCTACTATCAGGAAGCAATGACCTGTGCGGAACACTACTCGAAGTTTCTCTGTCAATGGATCCTTGATAATTGCCTTGATGATGTTAAGCTCTTGTCAAAGAGAACTAAGAGTCCTAGCATGGAGTGCCTTCGGTTGGTGGCATCAAGTGAATTTGAAAGAATTACTTACACAAAAGCAATTGAGCTTCTAAAGAAGGCCAATTTTAACATAGATTGTGGTATGCAACTAGGTGAAGAACATGAAAGGTAATTCTTTTCTTTCTTTTCCTTTTTCCTGATGAGTGAAAAGGTGATCCTGTTGCTGGATTACTGTTAAAAAGTTCTTAAAACTTTTACATTGTGGGAAATTTTATTGGTTCACCATGTCAACTTTTCTCTACATCAATGCTTCTTTCAGATATTTAACAGATGAAATCTGCAAAAAACCAGTCATTTTGTATAATTACCCAAAGGAACTAACCCAATTTCATACGCGAATTAATGATGATGGAACGACAGCTGCTGCTTTTGATATTCTTCTGCCCAAGGTAATCTGCAAACAAGGAACTATTCTCTATCTTTTTTCCTTTTCTGTGTATGTGTTTGTTGTGTGTGTGTGTGGGGGGGGGGGGGGTGCAAGTTATTAATCATAACAAAGGGAGTCTTAGTTGCAAAAGGAATTCTTGGTTTGCAGCAGCAATTCTTCTTGGTAATAACCATTTGGGCTGATCCATTTTTTTATAGGGTCAAAATTTGATTAAAGGAAGCCAAAGGGAGGAGAGGCTTGATGCAATTAACAAACGGTACCCATAATTTTCAACTGCTGATCTTAACAATGAATCTACTTCTTTGATACACTATAGTACCCTAGCTTCTAAGGGATTGTGCAATTTATGTATGGTTTGTGCTTTGTGATTCTTAAATGGAAAAGAAAAATTAAGCCCATGAAAATGGAAAAAACCCTTTGAAATGGTTAAATGAAGACAGATTCAAGGGTAAGATAGACCTAATCCTTTTCATGCTTCTTAATCAGGATACATGACCTTAGTTAGGATTGAATTGCAGCTCCTTAAAGAATTCATATAGTATTTTTTTTTTCTCATGCTAATACTATCATCTCTATTGGCCAGACATTATGCTGTGGGATAATATTTCTTTTTTCTTTCGTTGTTGCTTGTCACGTTTGGATATATTGCATGCAAGTTTTGGAAAGTTGAATACATATATATACATATATTAGGCTTTTGATAAAGCATATCACGTATAGTTGTTGGACCCACTGGTTTTATGGTATGGGACTATCATTTCAACCATGAGTTAATGGATTTAACCAGACACTACCTGTAGTGGCAATTCGAAATTTAAAGTTGCATTTTAAGATTAAAAAAGTTATTTTCACTTTTTAAACTACAATTAAAAAAGTGCACTTTGTTACTTTTGAAATGAGTAATTTTTCTTTTTCATAAAAAAACCTCTACTCTTAAAGTAACCACATATTTTAAAAAATGTCATTATTTTTTTAGGTTTTTTCATCATTTCAATCAATTGAATGTTGCCAACATAAAGGATTTAAAGTTAGATTAACATCTCTGTATATGTATGTAAGAGAGAGAGAGAGAGAGAGAGAGAGAGAGAGAGAGAGAGAGAGAGAGAGAGAGAGAGCACAAATCTATTTGGCATTTGTTGTCAACGTTCTTCTGATATTTCACTTTCTGATCTTTTGCAGAATCCAAGAGTTGGGGTTGCCAAGAGAGCCATATGAGTGGTATATAGACCTTCGCAGACATGGAACTGTCAAACACTCTGGATTCAGTCTTGGGTTTGAACAAATGGTGCTCTTTGCAACTGGTCTTGACAATGCTAGAGATGTTATTCCCTTTCCCAGATTTTATGGGAAAATAAACAATTAGCCCTTTGTAACTTGTTGCTTTAATAAAATGGAAAATGCTGTTCCTCCCACGTCTGTAGCAATAGCAGTAATATTATATATTGCCATGAATGCATCCACACAAGCAAAGATAGAATTATTTTTTTGAGTACTTTTGACATGAGGTGTCCCTTGCCATAAGGACAAGCAATAGAGAAACTTTCCTGGTGGACTGGGAGGGGGTACACGGAGGAGTTTTACACCGTTGGCACTGAAACATGGCTACAGTTAACGTGGCTAGGGCCGGAAAACGAGACAAGCAGCTCGCCATTAGACTTGGCTCCAAAATTGAGCTGGGCGAACTGAGTTGCAAGTGGGCTTATTTAGGTAAATGAGCCGAGCACAAACATGGCAAGCTCATCTCAGCTCGGCTAGTATAGGCTCGTAGGTAGGGCAGTTTAGCTTGAGTTCAGAGCCGGACCTGTAAAGAGGCTAATGAGGCTTGGGCCTCAGGGCACTTGGGCCCAAAAAAATTTTAGGGGCCCATTTTTAAGGCCCAAGCTCCCCATTTGATATAATATAAATATTTAGAATATCATATTTGTTTAGTAAAAATATAAATCTTATCGTTATTTGAATGATGATACTATCAGGACTTTCTTGTTTCACTGTAATTTCTGATTTCTAATTTCTGTTAGCAGTTAATTTTTGTTAGTTAATTACTATTAATTATTGTTAGTTAATTTATGTTAATTGATGTTATTGCTAGTTAAATCTAAAAATAATATAAATATTTGTATTAGTTAATCTTTGTTAATTAATGTTGAACAACTTGATTAAACTGATTTGATAACTAATTTTGCCTCTAAAACAATGTTTAGGTAGTTTATATAAATATTTTATATATTTTTATTTAATATAATATAAATATTTGAAATATTATATTTGTTTAATGTGAATGTAAATTTTATTGTTATTTTGATTCTTTAAAAAAAAATCGGAGGCGCTGCCCCCGAACTCCTACTATTAATAGGGGGCCCATTTTTTCCCTCCGCTCAGGCCCCATAAAACACAGGTACGGCTCTGCTTGAGTTGCTCAACCGCCCCTACTTTGCCTGGTGCTCATAACGTGCTACGGAACCTCCACCATGCCAGGGGCCCAAGCAGGGCATATTTATATATTATATATGTTTTATACATGCATTTTATATATTATTAATGAGCTCGGGCTCGTGACATGAGCCCGAGCAAGAGCATTCCCTTAACAAGCTGAGCCCGAACAGCCCAAGCACGGATCTTTTACCAGCCCTAAGTGGGACCTCCCAGCCCGTATATGGAATGTCTAAACCATAATGGTGATTTCTCATCAAATAACTAAAAAGGGCATTTTTCTTCGCCTAATTGTGTCATGCCTTGTTGGGCCTTTGCACTTTCTACAATGCTCACATAGACAACTCCGGCCCACCAACAGGGCTCAGCTTGTATGGTAGGAGCAGCTAGTGCACGTCACCTTGTGTTGGGACATTGCAGGTTCAAAACCCAATGTTACTGCCTAACCCCAGATTGTCTTTTCACAAAAAAAAAAAAAAAACTCCGGCCCAAAGGAAGTGGACGCTGAAACTAAGTAAAATAAACAAGAAAATATGCAAGTTTTATTTGAAATGCCTCTTTAGTGAACTGCAAGGAAAGACAAGGGAATTGTAACTCTGAAGACATTGAGTTGATTGGACAGTGTTAACCGAACAAGATAAGCTATTAATCTGAAAAAATCTAGTTAACCCTTGCTCAAGCCGGGTTAGATTGTGTTATTAAATCGGCAAAACGCCAGTCACTTTGCAAACGCATAAAAAAAAAGGAAGAAAAATCTTCAAAATATAGAAAACTTAAAAAAATTACAAAAAACAAACCTAATGTTGACCCAATTACAAACACACGCCTATGTTTTGAGAACTTACAAATACAAGTTTGAGTTAGTAAAATAATTTTCAAACACCTGCCTCCTTCAACTGAGGTAAGTTTACAATGGTAAAATCATGTTTAAATTACAAAATTACCCTCTCTTTTTTTAATACCATTTAACCAAAACTAAAATAAGACCTTCCTCTCCATCCATCCTCTCTCCCTTCCTTCAATCTTCCTCGTCCAATCTAATATATATATCTTTGGTGGCATTATCCATGTTCAAAAAATTGAAAAAAAGCAGGGTTACCGAAAGCGCACTTCTCCGAAGTGCATTTTGGAAGCATGAAATGTGGCACTTTCGAAACGGGATGGGAAGCACAAAAAAAAATTAGGAAGCGTGCTTCTCATTTAGGGAAAGCTCGCTTCCCCTTCTTTTTTCATTTTTTTGTATTTTTTTACTTTCTCCTCACTTCTCCCTCGCTTCTTAGGTCACTTCCGGTTCGTTTCCTAAGTCACTTTCAAGACAATTTCTGGTCCACTTCTAAGTCCTGTGCTTCTCACTTCTTAAAATTTTGAAAGTGCCTTGCTTTCCGAATCGCTTTTCGCTCCTGCTTCTCCAACTAGCAACTCTGAAAAAAACCCTCTTTTTTCTTTTTGTCGGTAGGCAAGAACTCCTCGTCTTTGAGTTTTGTTCAAAAATGTAAAAAAGAAAAAGAGAAAGGGTAACATGGTACTTTGATCATGACTAACCATGGTAAGCCTACTTTAGTTGAAGGAAGAGGGTGTTTGAGAATTATTTTACTAACCTAAGCGTGTATTTGTAAATTCTCAAAAGATAGGTCTTTGTAATTAGGCCAAACGTTAGGCGTGTCTTTATAAAATTTTCAAAACTTAATAATAAGAAAAAAATCATATTAGAAGTATAAAAATAAAAAGACACTAAAAATACGTACATGGTAATATTGCAACTAAAATATGATACTTTTGCAATAACATTGACAACACCCATATTAGTATATATTAGTATTTAGTTATATGAGATCGCAAGTAGATTTTAGCAGTGTTGTGAGAATCGGGCCTAGTCCTAAATTGATTTTCAAAATGATTCAAAGAACTGACTGATTCAGACTAGGGGTGTCGACGGGTCGGGTTTGGTTCAGACTCAAGTGGAACCAAACCTAGGTTTGATTTGAGATGATGATACCAGGTTTGCACCCTGGTTCAATCGGACTTACCATAACCATACCCAGATTCTATAAGGATTACATGAACTGGACTTGAACCATACTTGCCAAAATAATATTTTTCATTTTTTTACATTGAAAAATTACAGATCTTAGTCAGAACATGGTTTGGACTTTCACAAACCATATCTGGTTCGAGTGACCCGAATTCTAATGGATCTTCTCATTACTAAACCCTGACCCTATAGGGTTTGGTATGGGTTGGGTCTAGGTCAAACCCAATACATTGACACCCCTAATTCAAACTAAAATTAAATCGAGTTGAATAAGTCAATATTATCTTTTAATTTAATAAATACTTATTCAACACTTGATTTGAAGTGAATTGAAATTGAATCAGCTAATTCACAGTGTAACACCTCAAGATTTCAAACTCAAAAAATGTGTACAATTTAAAACTTTTCTTTTTGAATCATCAGTGGAAACCTTTTTAGCTTTTGGGCAAAACCTCAGGCGGGTTACAAAACGATTAATCACAATAATATTGAATTTAAAGTGGATAACATTTCTCAAAATGATTATATTGTATAAGTCAGAGCAATTACAAAATTCATAATAACACAAATGTTTTTACAAAATATGTATCTCAAAATTTAGTGCTTGGGAAAGGAAGATGATTTGATGCCACCTCAGCTTCTCGCAACTGCTCTGGCTCAACTACTCAGTACTTAAAATGGTTTTTAGTAGAGGGTCATAGGCAAACATGAAACAAAATATTTTTTGTAACAACAATATCTGTGCATAAGCATTTTAACAATCAATGAATATTTAATTTATGCATGACTTACTAGTGCAGATGAAACATTCATTCTAGGCATGGGTAACTTATAATTCTTTTTATTTACATTTTTTTCTTAGATGATGCATGACATGCTTTACTATATGTAAAATGCACTTTTGTTTCACTTTTACAATACTTAGTATGTACAACACATACAATACTCAGATTAGAGGCTCAGTTTAAAGGTATATTTAATCAATTTGTATCTTATTATCTGGGCTTTGCACCTCCTCACCTAGCTTCGGTGAGGGACAATCCAGTAGAGAGAGAAATCTCAATACTTGCAACCTGATATATCATATTTTCTTTACAGCTAAAACAATCTCACTACCACCCAACGACATCGTTGGTGGCTATCCCCTATTTCTGTTGTAGAAAAAGCAACCTTCTGTGTTTATATAAAACCTTACAGAACCTTATGTACTGCTTACTCTCTCATTGTAAGCCATATAAGAATTAACATACACATTCTTTATCATTTAATTAAATTTCTTGGCATCGTGCTTTTAAATAATAATAAATCTTTCACAGATTCAATAGCATCTACCATGCTTAAGCACATATGGTTTTAGTTATCCTATCAATATGTTATTGGCCACCCATTTGGAGCAGTAACATATCTCAATTCAGTTAACCATACACAAGGCCATGAGCCACCCATCCGAGTTTGAACACATATCTTTTCAACACATCCACATGCATATCACATATATTATCTTATCAAGTTTAAGCATACTCAAACAATATTCCTATGCACATTTCAACATTATGTATTAGCATATCGTTCATTCACATAGTTTTCTTACATTCATTACATAGTTCTCTAGCATGCATTGCACATTTTCAATATCATGTGAGGCATATTTTCAATTTCATACATTGCATGTTTGCATACCCGTGCATCTTGGCACAACACAGATCCCTCGTTGGACAACTGAGCACTTACCATTGCATTTTCATTAAAATCATAGCAAGAATAGGTCTCATAATCTGTTCTCGAGGTGATTCACTTGAATCCCAGGCTTAGCAGCCCTTCCTCAAACTTAAAACAACTATACAACACATTCTGTTACCCATGAGTCAACTCTTCTGGGAGGAAGGGTCGACTCTCTAGTCATAAGAGTCAACTCTGTGCAGTAGAGTCAACTATTTCATTCAAGGGTCAACTTTGTGAAGTGCAAGAGTCGACTCTCAGGAACAGAGGAACACATGGGATGCGTGGTTCGACCCTTGGCCTTTCCAATGACCTGGGAGCAGTAGTGGTTGACACCCAGAGGGCAGGGGTTGACTCTTGTTCTCTTCAACCTTTGATAGTTTTGCTAAAACTGCATTATGAGCATTCCAAGCCACTTTCTATAAAATTATAGATTTTAATACACATCAAAACCCTATTTAAGCCGTGAATACACATACTAATTAGTTTCATAAACCACAAATCAGTTTTTACCAAAAAAAAAATGCAGATTCAATTTTCTATAAAAAAAATAACAACAAATATCATGCTTGCATCAAAATAAAATGTAGATCTTCATGATGAATAAAAACATAGAACTATCTTTAAGAAAATAAGAAAAAAAAATACGTTTAGTCATGAAAAGGGCATTGTTCATGCAACCTAGAACTACACATATATGTTCTACCATGTCAACCTACCTCGTAATGCAGGTGGATTTACGAGAAGCAAAAAAAAATCAAAATACCTCTAAGGATTTTCCTCTAAAATATGCAACGTGGACAGCGCTATAGATCTAAGCACGAACAAGGATGTGAGCATTTGCCTCGGGTTCCATATTATGAGTATCAAAGTGTGGACAAATATTGCACCGTAATGCAGATCTGATGATGGTGGTGGAGGAGACCCCGTTAGGAGGCGGCAGAGTAGGTGGCAACGTGAGCTGCGAAACTCTAGTAAAAGTGGCGGCAATGCAAGCAACAGAACGCAATTGAAGATGAAGAGAGAGGTCACTGGGCGGTGGCCTTCTTCGCAAGTGGTGGAAAAACAAGTCAGAGGGTAAGAGAAAGAGAGAAGAAGAAGTGGGGAAGAAGGTGGTGGTCGATGAGGGTTTGGCTCACCGGAAGAGAAAAGGGGTCGTGGAAGGTGAGAGGGAGAGAGATATTAAAAAAATTGAGAAGGGCGGGAAGGTATTTGTAGGAAGAGAGGAGGAGTGGGGGAGAGGATAAGTGGAGGGCTTGCAGAGGAAAGTGGTGAGGTTAAGATGACCATGTATTAGGTTTTAATGTGGCTATGTGTGGAGTTTTAAGGTGGTCATGTATTAGGTTTTAAGGGAGTAGGGGCTTGGATATTGGATATAGGTTGGGTCTTGACTGGATCCAAATTTAGATTCAACTAGGTTTTTAGTTTGGTTGCTTTGTGGTTAGGTTTTAATTTTAAAAACTAGGTTTTAGTTTAGTTAGAATAACTATGTCTAAGGATATCCTCTTATAACAATGAAATTTCTACCTAAATCTCCAAAAGCAAGATTGTGCCAATATGCTATTAAGTCAGATCTTAATGATATGCATGTCTCTAAGTTAGTCAACATAGATTGGATGACTATGAGCCTCATATCATAATTGTTTCTGATTTTTTTTTGAAATAACCATTTTTCTCCTAAAACTTGTCGGGCGTGCTCCAAACTTTTTTCAATTCCGTTTTTGACGAAACAAAAACCGTTCTCATCAAAATTTCAATACGAACGCAACTATATACTAAAAAAGTCATGAAATGTACCTAATTTTTTTTCATAATGATTTATTTAAATATTACTATTTTTTTTGGATATTACACATAATGATTCTTACATTGTTTTTTTTTATGATGATGAAGTTTTTGGTTGAAGCGGGTTGAATCTGGGACAAGGGGTCAACACTTTTTCTCGAGGCGCTGCCATTCAGGTGACTCATGCAGGTATCTAGCAACATTGAATTTTAAAAAGTGAGTGTTGGGATGTGCATAATAAAGTGATCATGGAAGAGATTTTGGGGGAAAGGCCTTTTACAATTGACATGTTGAAGCATGGTAAAATGAGGGCTTGTTCTTCCCAAACACATCCTTTCTACTCGTGGACACAATGACCACAAAATCAAAATGACTCAAACGTTGACATTTTAAAAGGACAAGGTCACATAAAACTTAAAACCTCCCTCATTCTTTCCTTGTTATGAAAATCCAATAATTTCGTAAATTAAAATCTCCTATTTTTTTCCTTTTATAGAGCCTGACCCACCGGCCAAACCGTCCGCTAATTACTAATTAGCGACACTACATTGGCAAGTCTTTACACCTGCCATTTTAAGCACGGACAAACTTGCCCCCATCTAGGATGTAAACTGTTCAGATTCAGATTTGATGTGACCAATACCATATATATTTGACTAATCGGATGTTGGTTAAACAAATTCAGATTTGGATTTAGATTCATATGGTTACAAGCTTATATTAGATCCACTTTTTTACATATAAATATTGGATTTTGGATCAGATCAGATCCAACGTGGATGTGACCCATATTGACATGGGCACATCAAGGGGCATATATGGGTGTGGCTCTTGAGTTTTAGAGGTTACACTATAATTATGAGGTCTCATAACTGTTCATTCATTTCATGCTCATTAGGGACATCCATTAGTGCCCAATCATGAAATCATTATAAACCTCTACCAAGTCTTTCTATAAATAAGAGATCCATGAAAGCTTGATGATGACTACCATGAGGGCATGCGTGGTTGTTGAGTGCCACATTAGTGTTACATTTGTGTGTGATCTCTCTCTTTGGGCTTAAGGGTCCTGCTTAGCTTTCAACATTCTAACCTGGGCTCATTGTGGGCGTCAATTGGTTGAAGAGAACACCGACCACCCGCATCCACTGAAGCGTCGTTCGGATCATCAATGACCACATCCTGTAAGTAGCTCTTCCATGATCCATTTTATACTAACATTGGGTTATGGGCCCACATCGCGCTTCCACTGTGTGCATATTCGAGGTGTGGGTGTGCAAGCATCCATGCAGCGCTCACCAGATTTTTTGTCCGTGTGGTTCTCTCTCGCTGACTCCCGTTTGGTTGATCTGTCTGTTAATAGGGGTGTGAGCCTTGTCAACAATGGGAATGGCGGGTCTACATCCAAGCAAACTACAAACAGGTTCTCCTGCTGTTAGAACAGACTGGGAAAAGTTTTCAAATTCATAGGTTGCTGAGGTTGGTCAGTTAATATTTTGTTTTCTGCTTTGGTTTTGTTGTTTTTCCTTTCAGGAGAGTTTTTTATTCATTGGGTGCAATTGCTGCCAAATAAAACTAATTTTCGTGTCATTGGTATGTTAGATCATCCTCCTTGAAAGCAAAGGGATGTGAAAGAACATTCTTTTGTGGTCTGACTGAGAGTGGAATGTTGGTAGTTTACTTTTCTGGTCAGCATTGTTGCTTTTACTTCCATATATTATTTGATAGTGGTTCCCGTGTAAGCACAACTCATTCAACTTTGTTATAACTCAATAACTAGTTGATGAACCGGTTGTTCAACATTTAATTATTCTGTTCTGATGCAACCATTTTACTGGAAGGATGGTAATGGGTCCTACCATCGTTCCTGGTTGCAATGAGCATCAGGCAAACTTAAATTTCGAGTCACATTTTCATCATCACCACCACCACTACCATAATCATCACCATTGCCATCATTGCAACTGTTGCATATTTTTTTGGCTAGGCAAGGAGAAAACCCCCTCATCACCGACCGTGCATTGGCAGGCCCCCGATTGGTAAAACACTTGAGGACCCCCTACTCACTGTGAGTACACTTGCGATAAGGAATTTCCCTCGTAAGTTTTGAACTCGTGACATCCCATCAACTTGGTGACATTTAGTAGTCACCCCTATCAAATGAGAGGAGTCCTTGTAGACAACTCGATGCATAATTTAAAGAAAAACACATGAATATCCAGCTTTTGAGGGAAGTAAAAGATTTTTCGATACATTTCAGCATCTTTTTTGACAGAAAAGAATGATTTTGAGCCCTTCTGTAGAGAAATACGTACTGCAGGGGCCTAGCGTCTTGCATTCCATTCCATCTTTAATCATCTTTAAGTGAATGTTACTAATGGAAGAAACTGTTATCTTGTTAAAATATGATGGGAGAAGACTATCATGTGAAATTGTAATCTGGTTTTCTAGTTGTTATTACTTAGTGGAACCTTATCCCTCGGTGATTAAACTATTAAATGGGTGCAAAGTTTGAATTGATGAAACTAAATAAAAAAAGAGAAAACAAGAAGAAAGTGACCCCATTTTGGTTGGAGCAGAGAAAAGGGCACTGATGAAGCTGGATCATTTAGTGTAATGGAGTAATCATTCCATTCTTGCGAGAATGAGATCTATAAAAGTTCTGTGATAGAGCTAAATAAATCGAAAAGTGACAATTCAACAATATTCATTCTTCTAGCCAATACAGTACAAAAGCATAGAGGAGCCCTGTGTGCAAAACCAATTCAGTCCCCAACTCAAACAAAAGGGCCACCAGCACAACCTCCAACTAACTTACACAACCAACAAATGAAAAATTATTGCCTGGAAATGATGAAAGTGGCAAATGAGGTACGATGGCTACATCATATAAATGGGACTGTAGCATCCACCTAGTTGTATCTGCACAATCACTTGATGTATCAATTGTGGTCCATCCTTATTTTTGATGGTTCATACTCATTCAAATCCTCATGGAAGTGCCTGAGATTCCCAGTGTTTACCCTTCTCAAACCCATTCTTGCAATAGTGATAGTCTTCCATAGTTTGGTCTATCTCAGCTTGAGTGTTCATCACAAACGGACCATACTGCACAACAGGCTCATTCAGAGGCTGCCCACCAATGAGAACAAACCTCACTGGCTTTGCAGATTTGTTCCACGCACTGAGGCCATCTCCATGGCTCAGAACCAGAACATGGTGAGCAGTTGCAGGTACGGAACTAGCATTGCCGAGAACGGCCTCGCCTTCCATAATATACACAAAGGCATTCCATGACTCTGGTATAGGCTGATGCATTTGAGCTCCAGGTTTCATTGTAAAATCCAGGTACATTGTGGGTGTCCTGGTATAAACTGGAGATTTGATTCCTAACGACTCTCCGGCGATCACCCGGACTTCTACACCATCCTTCTCTGTTTTCTTGACATCTTCCTTCTGCAATTCCTGGTATCGAGGTTCGATCCTGCAATTCCATTGAAAATGAAGGTTATGGTTTTCCATGCGTTAGTGAAAATTGGTGTGTGTTTTGTAAACATATCGGTTGTCTCGTTACATTTTGTCCTTGGCAGAGAGATTGATCCATAGCTGTAAACCTTTCTGGGCTCCTTCTCCTACTGGCATTTCTGAGTGAATGATCCCTTTACCAGCAGTCATCCACTGCAGCAAAATCAAAGTTTAAGGACCAAGTTGTCAAAAACTATTCTATTGTCCAATTGAAATTCTCTGTCTAGAAGATAAGTCATTTTATGGCCTACCTGCAAATCACCAGTCCTAATGGTCCCCTTATGCCCTGCAAAATCTTGATGGGTCATAGCTCCCTGAAATTCAAATCTCCATTTTAGAACCTCTTCACTAAAGATGCACACAAAAGAAAAGTTTACCGCACATGATTATCATCCAAAAATTCACACACCTGAGTCATGTATGTAACAGTCTCAAACCCTGGAAAAACAGAACCCCAATTCAAGAAGCAAATTATCAGTTATCATAGAAGAAAAAGAAGAAAAAGCACTGCCACAGGTGAAATAACAGAACTTTTTCAAACCTCTGTGCGGATGGTCCGGGAATCCAGCAGGAGCAGAAACTGCAACACCCAATTGACCGAATGATCAGAAACTCTTCAAAATTCAGATCAAACAAGAAAACCAACTTCCAGAAGATACAAAAAAAAAGAACACCTGAGAATTCATCCAAGAGGAGAAATGGATCCAGCCTCTTCAACTCCATCCTGAAAAAAACAACACCCATCAAAATTTAACCCCCCAAAGATTCATCAGAAGGAAAGCCAAAAAAGAAAAGGGGAAACAAAAAAGGAAAAATATGATTCAATCAAGGAGAAAAATCAGTGACAAACCTTCCAATGCTTCTTCTAACCACAGCTCCATCTCCTTCACGTTGTGCCCTCGCCAATACCTTCTTCACAACGTGTCTTGGCTTCTCAAAACAGGAGGCCGGTTCTGCCATTCCAGACATACACCTGAATCTGATTCAGAAATTCAAGTGTGCTAAGAAAATGAGAACTTGTCGGGGACCTAAGCCATCTTGATGCAAGGTTATTTATAGGCACCATTCTGAACGCAACTTGTTCAAAGTTGGTTGGCCATTCCCACGAGTAATTTCTTGGGTTCATGATGGTGACATCAGTCTCACGTAATCATGATGCAGCGTCATCTCCAAGCGTGTTTGAAACGCGGACGTACCCAATCTTAATATCGGTATCGGCCCTGAATTGTCTGGCTACCGATTCATCCGTATCGGCCATGCCGATACTCAAATGAAAATTCTGTATCAGCCAAAAAAATAATAACAAAAATATTACCTGTCAATCATAACATGACACGTGTTAAAACCATTAAAATAATATTGTAAAAAATATTTTTTAGTTTTTTTTTTATATTCATTAAAGCATAGCAGATTCAGGGGTGAAGGGCATCAATTTTCTGCCGATACTCACCGATACTGATAAGATTGGACGTACCAGTACCATATACTAGTTTGAAACTCATCTGGGAAACTATAAATAGAAATATCAAATATTTAAGAAACTCATTTCAATTACTTGAGAAATGCATTGATTCTAAAACATGTTTTTATTATATTATAAATGAATATCTGATTTGTCTCGAACATAAGTTTGCATTGATTCTCGATAGACCCATACTGGTTCAAATCTCGTCTCCAAAACTATAAATAGAAATATCAAATGTCTAAGAAACTTGTTTTAATTACTTGAGAAACACATACTATTTTACATAAAAACATGTTTTTATTATATTATAAATGAATATCATTTTTTTCTTTTAGCATTTTTACATACAAACAACAACACCAATTTTGTTAAGAGTTTTAAATATTATGATTTGTGAAAATTTTATCATACAATATTAATTGATTTACATATTATTTTTATATATTTTAATTTATAAGTATCTTTACAAAAATAAATACTTTTTAGAAACTCGTACTAATTTTTTTAGAAAAGGTATCATTGTATACTAGAAACTTGTATCAGTATTTTTTGAAATTAAAATAAAAACGTAGCCGAAATTTTTTAAGCTCTCAAGTACCAGTACCAGTACCAGTACCCATATCCGTTTCTGGCAATTATGGCCCAGAAAATTCAGGATGCAAAAGTTGAACCCTTGTGCATCATTCACAGTTTGCATTGGGCCTACACACAAAAATGTTGCAAGTCTTTGAAGAGATTTCAAATGGGGATCTCACATTTGAGGATGTGGTATCTTTATTTGTAACTAAAACCTCTTTAAATCTTTGGATCTCTAGTGCAATTCAATTGGAGGAAAGAGAGGTCGGATTAGAGATCCACAAATTTTTTGTCAAGATCCATCAGATTTCGGACCCGGGGATCCAAGTGCACCTTCAGGATCAGTTTCGCATTGCCTTGTGGAGTCCAAAAGATAAAAGATTGGAAACAGCAAATTTTGCAGATCAGTGAAAAGAAAAATGAAATAAAATTAAGAAAAGTCAGAAGTCATAATTGGCTTATATTTGCTCGTCATAGTTTGAAGCAACAATTCTTATTGCTTATTGTATTTCCTGTTGTATTTTATTTTAAACTTTGCCAAACAAAACGCTGAGTTTGTTGTCAGTCACTTGTCATCAGCACCAAACTGATCTTCTAAGCAAATTGTAACTTTTTCTCTTGCTTATGAAAATTTGGGGCATACAAAATGGTAACGTGCCTCTTCATTTGTCTCAAAAAATGAGTGGACACTATGCTTTGAATCAAGCATTTTTAGGGGGTGTCAACGGGTCGGGTTTGGTTCCGACTCAGTTGAAACTAAACTTGGACTAGATTTTAGGGTATGATATCGGGTTTGGACCTGAGTTTAATCGGGTTCACTATAAGAAAAAATATACCTAGACTCGATAAGAACTACATAAACCAAACCCGGACCATACCTGGTAAAACTATATTTTTTTTTATCATTTTTACATTGAAAATTTGCAGGTCTTAATCGAAACTCAGGTCTGGTATAAAATTTTACAAACTATACTCGGGTCTATGTATTAATTAGACCTTCGGGTCCGGACCCGAGTCTTCTTATTTATCACTATACCCGAACCTTATAGGGTTTGGTTCGGGTCTGATCTATGTAAACCAGGCCCGTTGACACCCCTAGATAGGAAGCATGATAAATCTAGTGTATCAATCATCAGGCAAAGCCATTATCAATAGTTGCTATCATATTTTTCCCCAACTTCAGGGGCATTTTCTTACTTGCAAGGATAAGTGGCTATAAGACATAACTTTTGATGAAGGGTGATGAACATTGAATAAATATCACTTACTGAAAAGGTGCAACCCTTCATGAAAATGAGTGTTTTCCCAAGAGGTGTAAATAGGGGCGTCAACTGGTCTGGTTTACCCGGACCCCACCCGAACCAAACGCTATAGGGTCTGGTGTCAAATAAATTTTTTTGATTAAAACCCGGGTCCGGACCTCGATTAATACATAGACTTGGGTATAGTTTGTGAAATTTTATACCAGACTCGGGCCCAAACCGAGTTCCAATTAAGACCCTCAAATTTTCAATGTAAAAATGATAAAAAATATTATTCTACCGGCCGGGTATGGTCCTGGTCTGGTTCATGTAGTTATCGAGTCTGAGTACGGTTTCTCTTATAGTAGACCTGATTAGATCACCCGGGTCCAGACCTGATACCAAACCCAAAAATCTGATCTAAATCTGGTTCCACCTGGGTCGGAACCAAACCCCACCGGTTGACACCTCTAAGTGTAAACCAGCAAGTTCCTTTTTTACATGTTATAGGTACAGAAAATTTGAGATTTCAAAGAAGTTGAGCAATAAGGCTAACTATAAACAATCTAATGTCTTGAAAGAGAAGAGTCAGAGACTGCCGAAGAACTCAAACCCTTGGTGATTCCCAGTGCTTACTGACAAAAGTTAAAAACGGCAAAATCTCGAGAGTCAAAAACTCAGGAGCTTTTTGATTTTTTTTCATAAATCTTGCATTTTTTTGGCAAAATCTTGGCAATAAAACTTAAATTAAAAAATATAAAAAATAAATAAATTTTATAAGAAATTATAAATAAAACACATTTAAAAATGAAAATCTTGCAATAAATATCTGCTGAAATGGTAAATATCACGATATTTGTTACGGTTTGAAAATCTTGCGAGAAATTGCCATTTTAAACTTTCAGGCAATTTGTCACAGGAGACTTTTATAAATCTCGCAATATTTGTTACAGAGTCCCAGTGTCACCTTGTGCTCTTGGATCCACCACTTGGGTTAGCCCTCCACATATTCTCAACATTTCCAACCAAAGGAGGACAAGGCAAACAACTTCAATTCTTATAATCCCCAACCAGTTGGCATCTCATAAGATTCGAAAAGGATTAACTAGGGCCAGTAAATGAACTGAACAACTCGCGACTCGGCTTGGTTGAGGTCATCACAAGCTGGTTCGTGATCGGCTCATACAGCTGATGAGTAGAACCACGAGCAGCTCGTTTAGCTTAAATGAGTCGAGCCCGAACATAAGGTGTCTGACTTAGCATGCCTTGGGTTGGGTGTGCTTGTATATATAGATAAAAAAATATATTTTTGTGTGATCATATTTTAAGTGCAATACATAAATAATATGCATAAAAATTATGAATTATTAAGTTTAATGTATAAAATATATATTCTATGTATAAATCACAAGGAATCTTTTTACAGGCATGCTCATGTTCAGCTCACTTCTGTAATGAGCTGAGCTTGAACTCGGCTGGGCTAAACATGAACACAAGCCTAGTCATAATTTTCGTCCACTGGTAAACGAGTCAAGCTCAAACATGCCTTGTTTGGTTCATTAGGCTCGATTACCAACCTTTTTTTGACAGAGAAAGCTGGGGTTAGGCAGACCCCTACAAGTTATACAACCACATACCATTGGGATTCAAACTTGCTGCTCCTGCCAGACAAAGCGAAGCCCCCTTGGACTTGATTACCAGCCTTAGATCAAAGAAAAACAAACTAAAAAAAACAGTAAGTTTTTAGAAGCCCAGTTTTAATAAGATAGGAACCAGATAGTGAAAGAAGGGTGTTGAATACCAACCGATTGTTTGGTAGGAGCTGTTAGTGCATGTCACCATGTGTTGGGAGGTTGCAAGTTCAAAACCCTATGTTGTGTAACCGCTGGAGTCTGTCTAACCCCAGCTTGCCTTTCAAAAAATACAAAAATCCATAAAAAAAATGGAACCTGCTGTTTGTAAGGTTTGAACACCTTGTGGCCTCCGTAATTCCCGGTCCACAGGCATCTCTAGTTGGATATTGACCAAAAAAACTGGGAATTCGGCTCTTATACTGTATGGCTAATTATTATTTGGTGACATTTTCCAAGCATAAACATGTCGCATTAGCAGTTAGTGCTAGGCTGTCAAATGGTTGGGTTTGTATAGGGTACCCGACCCGACCCCAACCTGAATTTTTGGGTATAATAATGAAAAATGCCGAACCAAATAATATTTGAGTTTGGCCCAAACTCACCCGAGTAACATGTCAGCCAGGTTTAGCTCATGGTTTTTGCCGAGTATCTGACCCTACCCAGTTTTTTTGCTGTTAGCCGACACGACCCGAGCATTTTATATGTATGTTTAATAAACAAAAAATAATCTGAAATTATCCAGGTTGCGGTTTGAGATTCTATTTCTATGACCTGAAAAACCCAAACCTGATCATTAATTATATGAGTAGGTATAGGTTAATCCTAACCTTCTCTCTCTCTCTCTCTCTCTCTATATATATATATATATATATATATATATATATATATATATATATATATATATCGACGGTCATCATTGTTTACTATGAATTTAATTCTTATAGATTTTACTGCTACCGATCACTCTCTCTCTCTCTCTTATTATATATATATATATACGGTTGTATTTTTCATCTTTTTAGGGATTTTAAAAGGGTCATAATATGTTAAGCCACCAAAGAAAGTATCCTTGTAAAATTTTATGGAAAGTGGGGACATCTACAAGTTGTCCATGAGTCCTTGGTCGGCGTCTGCATGTGACCATCTTTTTTCTATTGTAAGGTCGCTAGTGATAAGTAGCTCCTACACAGTTTATGTCTTAAAACTGTCCTGAATAATTTTGAAGAAAAAAAGTTGCACACCATTGTTCATTCATTAAAGACATATTTCTTGTCTAATCGACTAGATGAGAAACTTTGATTTCTGTTTCATCAAGTTCTGCATATAAATACGAAAAAATGCTTTATCTAATACGTATTCTTTACTAAATAATAGAGAATACGATCTGTGAGTTGGGATTAAGCAAACACCTGAAACTTTGTCTCTTGAAAGTTGTTTACTATAGTTTAAGAGAACACTGTTTAGGTTCTGCTCATTACTCCTATCATGTGATTCTTGAAGCATTTTCTTGGTGGTGGCTATACCTGCACCGAAAAGTACCTCTATCAATCCTGTGAAACTTTTACTTAGGGCTGAGGGCATTTTTCTGTGAAAGAGGCAAATGCCATCAAAGTTGTTCAGGGGGAGGAGAAGAGGGTGCGATCCGACTTTGATGGCATTTCATGCCTTAGCCTGTTTAAATGGGTGGGCCCTATGCTACTTTTTGCGTGAGGTGTTAGTTTCACCCAAAGCGAGAAAGATGCACACTTTCCCTACATTAGTGGTGAAACAAACAAGCCCTTAAGTAGGGGTGGCAAAATCTGTCACGACCCGCCAACCCGACCCGCCAGCCCACTTCTTAGCCGGGTTTGGGTTTAGCTTAAATGGGTTCGTGTCGTAAACAGGTCGACCCGCCTAACCTGTTTATTAAACGGGTCGGGTTCGTGTTAGGGGTATGCCAACCCGCCAACCCGGCTGACCCATTTAATAAACGGGTTAGGCGGGTGGGTCAACCCCTTTACACAAACCCTGGTGTGGGCTGTGGACAAGGTGAAGAGGGAGGCGGACCGGCTCAAGAGTGAGCTCCAAAGTTTCAAATGCAGGAGACAGTGGGCAGGGTTCAGAGCCAGCCGAGAGAGCAGCTCTGCCTGAACGAGGAGCTGATGTGGCTGCTGCTCTGCCTCAACATAGTACCTGTGACCGTCCCATTTGAAAAGGAGCTGAGGCGCCTCCTCAGCCAGAAGATCGTTGGCTTGCTATTGCATCACCACTGAGAAGGAGGTGGTGGTGGACGTTGGACCGTCACAAAACCCAACATTCTACAGAGGTTTTCGCTAGAGCGTGCAAGCATCAGTGCCGAAGTCAAGGTCTCTATGGGATAGTTGTTGTCGGCGTCAATGGAGCCGGCTTTAGGGGCTATGATGGTGGTTTTTGAAGGTGGGAGCGGCAGAGGCAACCGGTGGTGGAATCCCCTCCACCGGACGGGCGAGCCTATCAGAACCCGTGCATGATGAAGGTGACATCAGCCACCCCACTTCTTCTTCTGGTTTTTTACCCATTCGTAAAAGGGATTTACGGAAGAGTAAATTCAAATAATTCAAATCATTCACATCAAGTATTGCAATACAACTCATTCATTTGCATCAAGTATTACAATACATTCAAATAATTCAAATCATTCACATCAAGTATTGCAATGCATTTAAATAGATGTTTGTATTACAAGATTTTGCTCACTAGCTTGAGAATTCTTCATCGTCACTTGTTTGACTTTCTTCTTCTTCTTCTTCTTCTTCATTGTTTATCCATCCACTTGGTATATCATTTGGATCACATTCTTCTATGAATGTTTCATCGGTCAATAGAGATATGACATGCATATCATGCGCAACATCGTGACCATAAGCAAAGTCATAGATATCATCTGATTGATAGTAATCGCTATCTTCAGCTAACTTATCTTCTTGTAACTGATCATACTCAGGGTATAGTTTGGACTTCACATTATAAACTGCCCACCATTCATTTCTATCTGACTTTTTTTATACTCGGATATGAAGTATAATAAACTTGTTTAGCTTGCGAGGCTAATATGAATGGTTCATATGTTCCAAACCTGTATTTATGATTCACCTCTATAATGCCTGAAGCTTTGTCGAGTCTTGTTGTAGTTGGATCAAACCAATGACACTTGAATAAAGTTACCATGTTATTTATGCCTAAGTAAGTCAACTCCATTATTTCCTCTATAACACCGTAGTAATCATGTTCATTTTCACTGTAGTTGCTACCCTTGACATACACGCCACTATTCATCATTGATTTGTTTATACCGTAATCTTTTGTATGAAATCGATAGCCATTTACGATGTACCCGTTATAGCATTGCATAACTTTTGTCGGACCATTTTCTAAATCACATATTCCTTGATCTTTAACATCATCATGGCGGACCTACGCACAAACATAAACAATGATTGTGATCACAGCCAATTAAGTAGCTTAGTGTTGTTTACAAGTATAAAATTTATGTTAGCTTCTTTACCAACTGTTTCAACCACTTCACAAACTTAGTTTCACGTTCTTTTTGTACTTCTGCATCAGTGAGATGTGAAACTTCTCTTTGCAACTTCAGATCAAATCGTCTGCAAACCACAAATACTTATATTACCAAGCCATGTATCCACGTATAGAATATAAAAGGATTTATAATTGTGTTGCGTCTACATATACTTACTCGATGTATGGGTCGATCGCTGAGCAATTAAAAAGAATATAGATGTGTGTTGTGTCTTGCTCTCGATTTGTCAAGAGCCTTGATCGACAACTACCAAATGCATGCCCAAGTGATTGAAATATCGACAGTTTGTCAGCTACAATTACTTGTTCTCCATCATCGTTATGGGGCAGGCATGTGTAACGTGTTGGAATATGAGGTTCGAAGTACATAGATGAGAAATTTGAAATCTCTTCTAAAGTGTACGCCTCACAAATAGAGCCTTCTACTCTTGCTTTATTACAAACCTTTTTTTTGAGGTCGAACATGCATCTGACAAAAATATACATTTCAAACTTTAAATATCTGTCATTAAAGAGACAAATATAAAAAAATATATACCTTTCAAATGGGTACATCCATCGATATTGCATAGGGCCACCAACCCTTAGTTCATATGGAAAATGTATGATCAAATATTCTATAACATCGAAAAATGCTGGCAGAAATATCTTTTCTAGCAGACAAACAATGGTGATGACAGAGTCCTCGAGATTCTTTACATCTGATACTACGACCTCCGATGCGCACAATATTCTGAAAAATCCACTCAACTCAGACAATACCCCCCATATAGGTTTGTCTAACATATCATGGAATGCTAGGGGTATCAATCGTTGCATAAAGATATGACAATCATGGCTCTTCAACCCATATAACTGTCTATCGTCAATCTTCACAGCCCGAGCAATGTTAGAGACATATCCATCTGGAAATCTTAATTGTCTCAACCATTGACATACATGTTTTATTTGATCAGGTCCAAGCACGTACTTTGCCTTTGGTTTCAGTACTTTGTCATTATACTCTTTGAGTTCCAATTCTGGTCTTTTACATATTACTTTTAAATCCATACGGGCCTTCGAATTATCCTTCATTTTCCCTTTAACATTCATTACTGTATTGAACACATTATCAAACACATTTTTCTCCACATGCATCATATCCAAATTATGTCGTATCAATAGAGTCAGCTAATACAGTAGTTCCCAAAAAATAGATTTCTTCGTCCAATTGTGATCTTTCTCAAATCCACGAAAGGGTGTAGGACTGCGGGCATCTGTTAATACATCTAGAAAGTATCACAATCTTCTTAGAATCTCTATGCTAGACAATCTTGTGGATGGGCCTTCCATTTCAGTTGTGCCTGCTTTAAACACATTCTTTTATCGTCGAAACAGATGGTCGCTGGGTAGAAATCGACGATGACACTCAAACTAGCAAGGCTTCCTTTCATGCGTCAATCTAAAAGCTTTGGAATCCTCCATGCAGTACGAACATGACAACCTCTCATGTGTGCTCCAACCAGATAGCATACCATATGCAGGGAAGTCACTGATTGTCCATAGAACAACGACCTTCATGTTGAAATTTTGTTTTTTGTGGGCATCATACGTGGTAACACCGTCATCCCACAGTACTTTTAGTTCATCAATCAATGGCCTTAAATATATATCAAGATTTTGGCCAGGTGAGGTCGGACCAAGGATCAATAAAGACAAGAAAAGATTTGGACGTTTCATACACAAGCTTGGTGGAAGGTTGTATGAAGTTACAAATACTGACCAACATGAGTATGGAGTTGATCTACCCCCAAATGGATTAAATCCATCTATACATAGATCGAGTCTAACATTTCGCACTTCCATTACGAAGTTCTGATGAGTACGATCTGAAAGAAAGAGAGAGAAGAGAAAAGAAGAGAAAGAAAGAGAAGAGAAACTCTTTTGCGGGTTTTCACTTGACCTTTATTTGAAAAATATTTAGAAAATTACTCGTCTCCGTTTTGAAAATGTTGCGGGAAAAATGGAGAGACGGGATTCGCTCGTCGGTACGAGGTTCGACCGTTCCTGGCGCTTTTACCAGGGGTAATCGAACCAAGGATCGAATCTATGCCTTTTGCTTTGCCTAAATATAATCTAAGAATTTATTCTAACTCTAAATGCACAAAGAATCATACTTGTGCAATGCAAGGATGTATGCTTTTTTTGAAAAGAATGTTTTGGAAATTTCCAAGTATTCTGAGATGAACTTGATAAGGGAGTGAAGAAATGATTGAATCTAACTTAGAACTTGAGATAGATCAGAGGAGTTCTAAGTTTTTGAAGTAAATCAGAGTTGGAAGAATAAATCTTGACTTTGAGAAAGAATGCTTTTGAGCTTTTGAAATGAAAGGAAAATGAAATTTCAAAGTCGGAAATGGACTTTGAATTTGAACTTGAATTTAGGAAAGGAAATGAATACTTGAGATGAAATTGAATTTAGATTTTGAAGTTTGAAATTTAGAATGGATCTGGGAAAGTCAAATGGTATTTAAAAGTAAAAATAGATTTAGGAAGTTTAGATGAGATCTGAAAATGGAATTGGATTTGAATTCTAGAATTGGGAGTGGAATTGGATCTTGAAATGGATCCAAAATCTGAAACCTGACGTTTGATGTAAAATTGGGTTCTAGATCCTAAGATGGATTTGGATCTGAAGTCTGAGATCCAAAAGTGGATTTGGATTCTGGATCCTAAAGTGGAATTGGATCTGAAGTCTGAGATCCAAAAGTGGAATTGGATTCTGGATCCTAAAGTGGAATTGAATCTGAAGTCTGAGATCCAAAAGTGGAACTGGGTTCTGGATCCTAGAATGGAGTGGATCTAAAGTCTGAGATTCAATGTGAAATTGGATTCTGGATCCTAAAGGAAATTTTGGATTTGAAGTCTGAGATCTAAAGTAGAATTGGGTTCTGGATCCTGAAATGGAATTGGATTTGAAGTCTGAGATCCAAAGTGAAATTGTATTTAGAAGACTGGATCCAAGTTGATCTGATTTTGGATTTGGAATTTCCAAAATTGATTTGAGAACTTGAATTTTGAATATGCAAACGAATTTCAAAGTCAAATTGGACTTTGAAGCTTGAATCGGGAATCTAGAAGCTGAATCCATATTTCAAATTTTGAATTGAATTTGGAAAATGAAATTTAGGAATTGAATCTTGAATATATAAACGAATTTCAAGTCAAGTTAGACTTTGAATTTGAAGTTTGAATTTGAAATTTGGAAGATGAAGAGAATCTCAAAGTTAAATTGAACTTTGGAGTTTTTGAATATAAATGAATTTGGAATTTCAAAGTCAAATGGAACTTTGAAATCTGATTTTGAATTTGAACATAAAATAAATTTGAAATCTCAAAGTTAGATTGAACTTTGAGATTTGAAAATGAAATAGATTTTTGAAAATTGAAAGAATGAATTGGATTTGATAAGGATTGAAGATAGATTTTGAAGAAAATATTTACATTACTTGGAGTTTTTGAAGAGAAAATTTCAGAAATATGATGCAATTCTATCCTAAATGATGAATGAATTTAAATTTTTGAAATTGGATTTTGAAAAAAAGTTATTTCATTCTTTAGATGAATTAAAATAAGATTGAAGATATAATACATCCTTGACTATGGTCATTGGATGTATTATATAATAATCTATATTTAGATTCAAGTGAAGAATGAAACATATTTTGTGCTTTTATAGAGTTTAAAATGGAATTAACTCTCAATATACCCTGACTATGACCATTGGTATATATTTTGAGCCAATTCTTAAGTTAAACTCTAATAAAAGAAGGAAATATTTTAAAAATATGATGATTTTTGAAAAAGGATCCAGTGTGGATCCAGTGTTATTTGATAAAAGATAAAAATACTAAGTCTTGTTTACATCCCGACTATGGTCGTTGATGTAAATCATCAACTTAGGATTAATTTACCTCTTACGAAATGGTGCACGTGCCATTCGTGTTGCCATTTGTGAATATTTGAGAAATAAAGGCAAAAGCATGAAAATAAACAATTTATGATATTTACAATGCTTATTCATTCTAATCTAAAACAGGCAATGTAAATTCTTATTTAAAATCTAACTATTACAATGTATGAAATTAAATTTATGACTCCAACTAATGAGATTTTCCACATATTCCCTGCAAAAATTAAGTTAGCACAAGATAAAATATGCACATAGAAAGAAATATCATATTGAATTTAAAATGCAAATGATGGAATGTTCATGCATCTACTTTATGCTAATGAAAAATTCAATGCGTCATGCTTGATGAGATGCCGATGCCTAAATAAGCTGAAGGTTTATACAGAATGGAGCATTGTACAAGGAAGAGGGAAATGCAAACACACAGCTTAGGGGAGGGCTGATAGGCAGTGAATAACATGCAAGAGGCACCTGTGCACGTGCATTGGAGGTAAGTGCAGAATGCACAAGTAATGGGCTGAGGGAGATGCTGTGATATTCGTGTAAAAGGGGCTACAACACATACTCGACATTGCTATAGATGTCCAGAGGAAGAACCACAACAGTGCATGGGCACTGCTGTAGGTGTATTAAAAGTTACAACATATATATAAAAGGGGTACAACACAAACAAAAGGCTACAACATATGTAAAAAGGAAAAAAAAAAAAAGAAAGCTACTGCAGATGCAATGGAGTGCAGGACATGCCTGGAAGATACTGGAAGATTTGCAAAAAAAAAAATGATAGAAAATATTGAACCAAACCTAAGATGCTATATTCATATGGAAAATATACATAGAGATACCCTTATTCAAAATAAAAAGGGTGATACTTACCTCAACCGATGGAGCATGCTTGTGGAAGATAGGTAATGTTGCAATTCAGTTGATCAGAGCCCTACCCGAAAGTGACATAAGTTGTTGAAGTTGAAGCCTGCTCACGCTCACCTGCTTCTATCATATTTATTTGTAAGACTCTCTTCTTGCTTCACATCAGGCCTTCTTCCCAGACTGTTGAGGTTTGATCCACTTATGGAAGCTCCTAGGCTTTTCAGCTTTGCAAAGGATATATTGGTCCTGACGTTGTGCTTCCCTGCAGATGACCTAAGTGAAGCATACATCCCAGTTGTGGCAGCCATGATGGGTTGATCCAACACAATCAGCAACCCACTCCCTTGAACAGGTAGCGATATTGTTAAACCATAGTGAACCTTGGTCATCAAAATTGGGCATATTGAAGAAAAAAAAATAATAAGTCAGCCACCTGCAACTAAAGCACGACATCAGTTTAGAATATATTCCACAGCGAGTCAACAATCTAGTCTCAGTGATTCACAACAGCTCTGAAGTCTGGTTCAGTCATTACCAGGGAATTACTTCTTGACACCCATTTGGCACAAATCCTAAACAAGCATCATCACCAATTGAAATGTTGGGAGAAGAACAGGATTACCTTAATTTGGGAAACTATTGTGAAATCCTGAAAGCCACAGCAACATGCTAATCTGTCATGAAGACTGAAGGGCCACAACAGTTTGCAAACTGCTACGAAATTTCAAGAAGCCACAACTTTTACCATCAGTTCTATGTATATATACATATATATACATAAACAGATAAACCAAAGCAAAGAAATAGAAAAAGACATCCCTTAATACTAAGCCAGTAAAACAGGCAAACCAAAGAGGGCAGACATGAGTTGCAAAGGGACTTCAGGCCTCAAACAGTAATCTGTGTTTATCTTACATAACATTCGTATTCATACCTTGTTTCTTAGTAAAACGGTGGGGTAGAGATTTATAGCATAGGAAAACCTGAGGTAAGATCAAGAACTAGATGGGTGTATATAAAGATGCCACAGGAACAATGAATAATCAAATTGCAAGATGCCCAAATAGTTTCTAGAAAACCGGTGTAGAGAATAGGCTGTTGTATTCAGTATTGAATCATTCAACCTCTTTCATTCTAGTAATGAACTGTTGTGCATCATATTGAATTGAATTTCTTATAAAAAAAAAATGATGCTAACAGGTTGCAACGATGGCCCGGTGACTTCCTCTAGTTCCAAAGAAAGCAATAGATCAGACAATTTGCTAAGATCATTGAGAAGAAGGAGCAATCAGGATATTGCAGATTGCCTATCACGATGCTCCGTATTAGCATATCCAGATATTTCCAAGCAGCATGCCATAATGGTGCCAGTCAACATATTGGGATGCTTTTACAGGTGGTTCGATGGGTAATTCCACACAGTCTATTGAATGGCTTCATTTTTATAGTCACAATGTCATTCCATCTGAGAAGATGCAGACAAATTCTTTAGAAGGATGTCTCCAGACACATTATGAGCCTTGGTTCCGATTGATTTAGATGATTGGAAGCTAATTCCTAGCACAACAGGATGATCACGGTGAATAGTGATTTTTTTTTGCAGGGAAATATCAGTTCAGATGGGGAAATTGGAGATAGTTGATGAGGCTGTGAAGATATCAGTGAAGATTCAACCGTTAATAAAAGGGCTATGTAGCATGATACTATAATGAATCAACATCTAATATTCTTGAAAATATATAGAAACCATCACAACTGTGAGAGAGGTTCAAACCATCTGGAGCACGTACACCATGATGCTAATTCTTCCTTTAATCTGGCCACCCGCAGACCTGCAACACTATGAAATAATGAGAACTTGGGCTATGCGTGACAATTATTGGTTATCAATGCTTCATCGCCACAGTTTGGATAGTAATTTCATTGAACAAGACCCTGCAATTCTGAAAACTATAATATGTATCAACGTATGCCAATAGGGGTTATAGTAAAAATAAAAATAAAGAAAAAAAAATGAGGGTAAGAGTTGGCCTCATCTGTGAACTATTTCAATCAACTTTACCTTAAACTCAAGAAATGCAGGAGGGATATGAAGTTACTATACCTTTTCACCAGCTGCTCAGAAGTGGAGAATAAACTAGCAATTGATGGCTTTCAAAGACAACCATTAAAAGGATTCTAAGAAGGACGATGATTACTACCACTTTGCTCAAAGCTACTTCATCCGACAGAAAATCTGCAAATGCTAAGTTGGCAATAAACCTGATTATTTCAAGAATTTCAAGAAGTGACTATAAAGTAGGGTGGGTTTTGGCAGAATCCATCCATAGAGTTCAGCTCCTTGACCAGAAATCTAACACGATCTCTAGCTAGTAACTCCTCCGCAAGGTTAGGCTTCTTTCAGCGTACTCAACCAGACGATCTTCGGCTGGTACATCGGTTTTAAACAATGCAGCAAGATTGATCATCACTTGTAAGGGGCTGAATGTTATAAGGATCGTCCAACGATTTTAATTCCTCAAGAGCCAAACCCATCATTACTGCTACGTGAGGAGATAGAACAAGCCCAGTGAATATTACCGGAAGGAGTACGCGGCAGGGTATATCCGCAATTGATGATGCTATTTTTATGAACATATTGGGTATACTGCTATAAACTAGACACAAGTAAATATTGCGAATAGATGGAGAATCGCTGGATCTAATACATAATGACATAAATGAGAAAATCAGAGATGAATTATAACGAAGAGGAGGATCAAACATATGCTAAGACGAAAGATCAATTATAACAACAACAAAAAAACAAAAAAAAATACATGGACGACTAATCAGAAAATAACGTTATCATAAGAAATCACTCAGAGTCAAAGAAAACCAAAGGTATAAATAGAAGATCAAAGCTGGAAAAGAGGCTATAAACAGAGATTCGATAATCAAAGAAATGGGGAATCAAGCTGAAAAAGGAGAACTAAAAGCAAACTCAGATGCAAATCATGATCCTGATGAAATACAAAGAGATATTAAAAGGAAAATAATAAAAAAAGGAAAGATGTTGGAATATGGGAATTTCATTTACTATTGCAAAGGAGTGAATCGGTTCTGCTACATGCAGATCGATTACACAATTTTGCTAAAAAAAAAAATGAAGAAAACGAAAACAACCGATGGATGAAACTTAGAAGAAGACCTAAAGAAATTTCTATGAAGAACCTAAGAGGGAAAAAGAAGAAACTCTTACCTGATATTACGGGAGTTCTGAAGGAGGAAGGAAGAGGAGGATTTCGTTCAGGGAAAGGAGCGACCGTGACTCTGCCTGATGGAGAGATGAGCAATGGATGAAGAATGTAAATGGAGAGGTGGAGACGGATCCCTTTTAGGGTTCTCCTGAGTCCCTTTTGAAGGAGGAGGCAGAAGGTTCGGGAAGGAAGGCAGTTGAAGATGAAGGGCGATGGAAGGAGGTTTGGAGATGAAGGGCCGAAGATGGGGAAGGACGTTTCGGGAGGGTGAAAGAGAAGGGGAGAAGGCGAGAGAGGGATGCACATGGGGGTCGGCCATGGAGGGTTTGTAAAGGATCTGTTTGTAAAAAAAGGTTGGATTTTCCAAAAAGAGGCTCCTTCAACAAGATTTTTCATAAAAATGGTTTCAAAAATGAGTTTTTTAGCAAAATTGACTTTAAAACTCATTCATTTTTCTTGTAATTTTTCCATTTTTTTTTGTTTTTATGTTATTTTCATTTTTTTTATTTTTGGAATAAAAATCTAAGATTTTATGAGAAACAAAGATTAAACACCAACTTTTTTGTACTTTTCTGAGAAATATTTACAAAAGTATTTTTCTGAGAATTTTAGTCCATTTCGAGAAAATTTCTTCAGAAAAAGGGTTTTTGACCCAGGTTTTGAGAAAATGTTTGAGTTTTGACACTCGAATCGAGAAATACAATGTGATGGATCCAAACGGATGTCGAATGGACTGTCCGAGCTATTTAAAGACTATTTTGGTATTTTCTATAATTTTAATTTAAAATTTGAACAAGGAGACTTAGACTTGGATCTGGACAATGAATCCAGATCCGAAATCAATTTAAACATATGAAATGAATTTGATTTCAGTAAAACTTGAGAAATGAACTGGAATTTAGATTTGAAATGACCCATTTGCTCAGAAAATGAATTTAGGGGCAAAAAAGGAATATTTAAAAGATTTTGAAAAATTTGGGGTGTTCACAGGTAGGCACGTCCCTACCCTAACCACAATATCCCCCCAATAAGGGGGTTAAGGTCAGGGTGGGCAGTCGGGTCAGAGCGTGCAGTGCCCACCTTGACCCGACTGCCCACCCAATGAGAGATCTGGTCAAGGTGGTCACCACCCGACCTGAATTTTTTTTGTGCCAAAATAACGAGTGGGAGAGTTTTTTATGCCAGAATAATTATGTTAAATCTAGATCTACATTCCACTTTGTCATCTGAGATTAGTTCATATTGGGGTCCAGACTCAATGTTTAGATTTGGACTAAGGCATAACATGGTCATCTTGTTAAAAAAACTTCATTCTGGATACTGACATGATTAGCAAGAACTTTGGATCTAGGGTCAAGTCCAAGTCTAAAAACTGAACCAAGACAGTCATTTGGTTGGAGCATGTTGTAAAGGGGTGAAACTTGTTCATTTCATAGGTTCAACCAACTTAAAAGTGGGCTGATCTGGTCTCACTATCAAGATCTGGCCAAAATATGCTTGACCAGTTTACTGTCTAACTTGATCATTGTAAACTAGATCCAGAATGGTGCAGATCCAACTAAAAGCATTCATGCATGGGTTGGATCAAGGGTTTGGACCATGACTCTACTAACATATGCTTGATTTGCATCAACCCATTAGAACTGGTCAATATCTATTTACTTGATCCCGAAGCAACCTTAAACCAGTCCGAATATGTGTCCAATAATGACAATTATGTCCATTGCTAAGTGGGAGGTAGGTAGCATGAAATGTAGGCCTTCTACAAGGAGTTTCATTTTCATTATATTTGGAAAAATGAGGTACATTTAATTTGGTTTTCTAGAATTCAAATTGTGAAAGCTTGTCTCAACTAGCATATCTATCGATTATGTTTGTTATGATTTAAGGTTTTGATTTAGTTTTTTTATAATGGCATAAATGTTTAATTATAATATTAAGGGTTTTGTATTTTTTTAATTACTATTAGGCATGAATTCATGTATCATGAATGCTTGATTTTTAGTAGAATAGTAGGGGCTTTGCTTTTTTATCAATTAGCATAAATGCAAAATTATGATATTTATAGAAATTATGGTTTTGATTTGATTTTTATAATTTTTCATGAACATTTAGTTATAGTTTTAAGATTTTTATGTGTTTTTCTTTTTCAATTAACATTAAATATGAATCCATGAATAATAAATGTTTGATTTTGGTTAGAATATTAAGGATTTTATTTTATTTAACAATTAGCATATATAGATGAGACTTTCATGATATTTATAAATTGTTAATTTTTTAATGAATTAGCAATGAAGCAATTATGAACTGTTTTCTAAATATGGAAAATCAATGTTGTCAATTGTAAAAAATACACTTTAGATAACTATTTGATTTTTTAACCTACTATTAGTATATTTTATTAATATTTTTTTTACTGTATATTTGTACGCATCGCTGATAACATTGCACATTTTTTATGTGCAACCGCACTCGAGCACCTTCCATCAATTCCATCCAGATTGTCAACTGTGAGCCCCGACAACAGATGGTGGGTGCTAAGTAAGGGTGTCAACCGGTCGGGTTTGGTTCGGACCCAGGTGGAATCAAGATAAGAACTACATGAACCTGACCCTGACCATACCCAGTAAAATAATATTTTTTTATCATTTTTACATTGAAAATTTGTGGGTTTTAATTGGAACTCGGGTAGGGGCTGGGTCTGGTATAAAATTTCACAAACTATACTTGGTTCATGTATTAATCGGACCTTCGTGTCCAGACCTGGGTCTTCTTATTTGTCACCATACCCGGACCCTATAGGGTCTGATCTCCGGGTCGGGTACATGTAAACCCGACCTGTTGACACCCCTAGTGCTAAGTGCAGCACTGTATTTAAAATGTGCAATGTGATAGAACCCAATCTTTTTCCCGATCGTGACAAGAGCAGATCCAATGATCGGGGCTGTACACCTTATAAGGTGTTCAGTCCCAACAAGGGGGTTCCCTCCTCGCTACTCAAAAGCGCCATGTCTCGGTCTCGCCGCATCATTTGCACCCCGCAAACCTGGAATGACCCAGTAGCTGAGAAAAGTGCAGTTTGGCCCAGCTCCCTTTGGCTCTGACTCAGCTCATTTGAGCGTGTCTCGAACTCATCTATTTGGAATGTTTAGATAAAATATGAGTCAAGTTGGAACATAGACCCAGGCTCAAGCAAGCCCAGCTTGAACAACCTAGCTCGGTTAGAGCTCATCTAATGTGCAGTGATGGGTCCAACAATGCAGGTCCATTGGAGCACCATCCACTGTGGAACCCACAATGAAAATACCACAGTTAGAGCATGAATCTAACCTCTGGCAACCATGCCCAATTACTGTGATGGATCAAATCATCAAAATACAGCCTCCTTGAACTCTACACCCATGAAAAAGTAATAAGACCATATCAAATCAGATGTCTCAAAGACGATAGAATATCTCAAGGTTGCCAGGATGGGAAATTGAAACGAGAAACATTTTGAGAAACGTAAATGGGAACCAAGACTTTTTAAAGTTCATGTGAAATCAAAAGCACATACTTTTAAAGTTCATGCGAAATCAAAAGCATAAATGTGGATAATATGCATGAAAAAATGTTGATAAATACTGCAATTCATGGGAAGTGGTTTTGAAGAAAAAATTATGGATTTTGTACATGTAATGAACCACATTACAAATATGAACCAATATGGTAAAAAGTAGTTAATTAAGCATAAAAATAAGCAAGGGTTATTTACAAAAGCATACTTATTTTTTCTGATTATTCAAATTCATATCTAAAAACTTAGAAATCATGCCTGGTTTTATCTTATCAAATCTATACTGTTTACTATTTTTCATTTAACCATAGTTTTTTTTTCAAGCTGGGGGGATTAAGGCCCCCTTCTTTTTATTAAACAAGCCCTACTGGTGGCTATATAACCAGGCAGTTATTCAGCCATCCATAGTGACTTGCACAAACTGTTCCTACCAAACAGATGGAGCCCCTATTGGCCATTTAAACATAGTTAATCTTAATTCTAAATCCTAAATATTATAAAGGCAAAAGCGAGATTGTGTGAAAAGATCAGGTGCAATATGATTGCACAAATATTTGTGCATTAAGCACCTGATGGAAGGCGATCGGGTGCTTAATGCACATTTTTTGTGCAATCATATTGCACCCGATCGATAATAGGTGCTAAAACTTAGATGCTTTATTGTTATTATTTTTCTAAATGACATTCTTACCATGTGTTATAACAATGTAATTAGAAATTTATTTGCCCATTTCTATAAGGTTTTCAAGAAAAAGTGTCACTTACATGGCAATATTGTAATTTTTAAAACCACAAGAATGATGTATACGTAGTCACCTCCTGCTCTCTCTTAATTGTCATAATAAAATCACAAGACTCTCACTGCTCTCTCTTAATTGTCTCCACTCCCCACTCTCTCTTTGTTAATTAACTTTATTAGTAACAAGTGTTTTTTGTTAAAAATAATTACTGCCTAATTATCAACCAACATGAACCTCCACCTCTTATACATTTGCCTGAATTCTGTTCCAAAATAGTTTGTTCTTTCCTTTCATCCCACATCTCTCCAATTGCAAACACTCCACTTTCTTTCGGCAAAATTGCTTTGAGTTCCTTTAGGAATGGTATTCTAATTTTCTTACCTTTTTCTGCATTTTAATTTTGTAAAAATGTTTTCTTCTGTTTTTTCACGTTAGGACAAGTAAGCAAGATAATTAAACACAAACTATTTATTTGTTTTTTTTAGTTGCATATTTTAAAATAGATATATAGCAAGTCCTATAATCAGAGTATTTAATTGCTTTAGTTCTTTTAGTTATATATTTTAAATTAAAATATAAATATAGTGCACATACATGTTTGTAAACCTTTATTCATCTTATTTGAAAGGAAAATAGTACCATAAACATGCATTTCTAGCCCCGGCCATATGGATGGGCCATTATACTATGCTAGTAGTTATAATGTTCAACAACATACCAAATTTATCCTCATTAAATATACTTTTCTTTACCCATTCTACTCTTGTTATATATTCATGAACTTTATCATAAACACTTGTAAATCGACAAAGCTAATAAGAAACATTACTTACATGAAATCTAAACAAATATATTGATATAAAAATGAGAAAATATATCAATCTTGAATTATGCGTATGAACGCAATGCGGCAAACTTGGTGTGTACACCCTATTCACAGAATTTGTGTGTGTGTGTTTTTGTATATCAAAGTTATTTATCGTAAAGTCACAAATTAGATTTATGCTAATAATGCTTATATAGGATGAGTTTGGATATGGAAAAAGTTTGGGCACATATCGGGGCTTTTGAGGTTGGCTCAGAAAATGGGTTGGGTCCAAATGGTCCAGGTCCAGGCTGGGTAAGACTTAGGTTGTGCAGAAATCTAAGTTTGAATACAACATTTCAATAGAACCATTTGAATTGAATAGAAACGAGATTGGGTTTATATTTTTCGATCCATGAAATGAATTTCAGGGCTGACCTATTATATCTCATCTGATTCACATGTGGATTTGGATCGGATCTACATTATACACTGTGGATTCAAATTCAGACCTAGCAAGATCTAGTCCATACTCGATCCATTTGCAGCCCTAATAAATGGCAAATCTGTCCATTGGAGATCAGAATCAAACTGGATACACTGACATCGTCATACATAACAATACACTCAAGAGGGGGAAAATATATATATATGCGATGCCAAACACGCGGCAGTAGATGATCATCAGGGATTTGTTTTCAAAATTTACCAGTGTCATGAAATCATATTTTCCAACTTAATCTCAATAGTCAAAACCTTTGAAGCTGTCACAGGGACACGCCATTTTGGTGGAGTGTCTTGGGAGATAGAAGCGGACACGTGAACACATACATCTACATGTACGTAGGGGTGGCGTGCACCTGTGAGTCTGTGACATACAGAGATTCCAGCTGGTGAATGAAATATGTTATGAGAAGCCTTTACAGAGATTTCGTAAGTGTTCTTTTTTCTTTATATTGATTTCCTAATTCTTCCTAACTTAAATTTATATCTTAATATTTATTTAATATTCTTCAGGCATTCAAAAGGAAACCTAAAAGTAAATCTATATAAAATCATTAAATTGTTTTTACTTCTTGTTCCTCATGCATTCAAAAGGAAAACTATACAATCGATCGATCTATCTAAAACCTCAAAAATTATAGGAAACACTTAATTGAAAAGGGCAGTTTCTCTCTAAACATAAAAATAACGACCTTCTCAAAATGGATTTGGTAAGTTCTTATTTCCTTATATCTATTTCCTAATTCTTCCTTCCTTAAATTTATATTCTTAATATTTATTTCCTATTCTTTATGCATTCAAAAGAAAACCTAAAAAAAAAATCCATTAAATTGTTTTTACATATTGTTTCTCATGCATTCAAAAGGAAAACTATGACATCGATCTATCTAAAACCTCAAAAATTATAGGAAACACTTAAGCCCTGTTTGGAAACTAGTAGCTGGGATGAGAGTTAATGCAATTGATAAAACCTTGGTCAAACTATTTAAGACAGCCGAGAGAGAGAGAGAGAGAGTTGTAAAATATAAAATTAAATTGAAAATACCCTTTGAAATGGCCCAATTCGGTTCGTTTCAGACCCGATTTTATTGTTTTTAAGAAAAAACTATTCGCTTAGCAAACCGATTTTAACAACATTGATTTGAACATTTTCAGCAATGGAGAAATCTGCTGACAATGTCAAAGTACTGCAACTCAGGAGGCTTGTGCACATGACATGCAAGCAGGGAAGACTTTAGCATGCACAAAAAGGTCACAATCATGTCCAAACCTTTCCTGATTCCATTGCAGTTTTGACTTTAATAAGATCTAGACATTCTTAGTCGTTTTTTAGAAATATGATCCAAATGAGACGAGCATCCGTTTAGGAGCTTCTTTTACACAACACGGCACAAGAGTGCTTGATGGATCCATACCTCCAAAGAACGCCACTACCCAAAACGATCCCCGTGAAAAGTGAGTTCACATTTCAAGACGCTACACCCTAAGGTTTTCGATGTCGATCAGATTGGTTCGCACACAAAACCGGAACCGAAATAACCAATGTAACCAACTAATTAAATAGATCAAACAAACAAAAAATGAATTTTCGCAGAATTTGTGCTCTCACACTGATCCATGGTTTAGGGTTTTACCTTATTCCTCAATTCCGCTCGGATGCCGGCCTCGCTGGGAGCCACCTGAACTGGCAGGGGCATGCAGACCTCCAACCCTTCACCTCCGGCGTCACCGAAAATCCTATGTAGACTCCAAAATTTAGAGACCCCTCCAAAGTTGCCTCAAATCTCAAAGAGGTCAGCCGGCCCCGACTTAAACTCGTGTTATATTTTACATAACATATGGGTTTGAATCTTCATTCAATCCAAATCCATTATATATATATATATATATATATATATATATATATATATATATATATATATATATATATATATATATATATATATAGCTGCACAACCCAAAAATTTAAGATTTTTTTTTAAATCTCTTTACACGATTTAAAAAAAATAGTTAAAACTCTTTTTAAACATGGTTTAAGCCTTGGGCGGGTTACAGTTTCCAACTCACATGTGTAAGACTAGAAATAACTGAATCAAACCATCAATTGAACTGAAATAAATCAAAATACTAGTCTCACTTAATCACAGTTTACAAGTTTAACGAATTCAAATCATAAATAAATAATTCAAATCCTCAAAGTCATAAAACAAATGTGACTCTCTTGGCACCACTTCGAGCTCCTCGCCATCACCAGTCATCTTACTCATTATATGAAAATATTATAAGTAAGACCATTAACAATATCTTGAGTAGGAAACACCCTACAATATAGGCATAAAAAGAATACAAACTCATAAAACATACATTTTTCTTCAAAGAGAATATTCATAGCATGTCTCTAACATAACATATAAGCATAATGAGGATCATGATTACAACAATGATAAATATAAGCATAAAATTTCACAATTAATCATTCTTACCCTTAAGTAACGAACTTGCATCCACATCATTAGTAATCAAGATCACAATAAGATAATGTCATATATGCCAATATATGCATGAACTCGGAATCATAGATGACATGCATAAACATTTATGCCAACAATTAATGAAACACTTAAACACTCATGAACCTCATCTAATGCATTATTACATTGTTACTTGTTTTCTATTATGTAAGGGTACACTCATAAGAACCTACACAAACTCATCAATTAGATGGAGGTTTATTATGCTATGTATTTTAATTACTTCATTGATTTGAAGAGTCTAAAAAATATCAACTGGAGTGGCCCATGACTGAGAGAGACTCACAATGGTTCAGAAAATCAATTTTTACTCTATAGAGCTACAGACCGCCTACCTAGGCTTCTTTGGCAGTCCCGACCCCTTACAACCAACGATTGAATACCAAGGAGGCACCTTTGCCTTTCAAAAAATATAATTGTCAGTCGATCGTGTGTACCTCTTACACTCTCCATGGTAGGCCAGAGTTCAAATGGGTTAATAAGTGTTATGACATTGGGCTCAACTACAATACTTAGTGCACTCAACACCAGGCTCCTTAGCCCCAAGCTCCACTCTAGGTAGCTTATCACCTTGCCTCACAAGGCATGAACCCACACCCCTAAACTTCTCTAAGGTGCAACTAAATATAGCTTATTTGATCCATCTCAAAGTACGTACTCCCCTTTAAGGAGTACATCTTGTCGCTTTAAGGTTTAACTGTGTATGAGAATACTTATTATAAACTTAACTTGGTGCTCACTAGCACCTTTGGTTCCACTGAATCTGTCTCCTTTGACCCCTATGTATGCATATCTTACATGACTTACAACACATCACATGCCACATACCACATTACATGATGCATGAGACTTATTTCAATATAGCATGAACTATGAATTTCATAAAATAACACATGTAGGACTATGCATACTATATGACCCAATTATCATGCTTAAAACTCATATGTTAATATGCAGTCTCATACGTCACCACACATAAATAATCAACATGTTTGCATACATCATAAACATAAAATATCACATATTAGAAAATACATTATTAACATCCCATATCATAAGCTAACATAAGATTTTAAACAAAACAGGTTCACAAGCCATAACATTGTCCCAAACCAAAGACTGCATATATCTGAAGTTTTATGTTGTTCACAGGTCTATTAGACCATTATACTGAACATATATGAACCCATAAAAATTTACAATCATATATGAGGGTATTAGATTTCATATCCAAGTGATAGCTCAAAGAAAAACAATTTTGTTTGCCTGTAAAAGTTCATGGACCAAAGACTATTTTTATGTTCTATCAGAATTTGACAGAAATTTGTGTCATGAATAAGCAGTCACCAGACCCAATTCGAGAGGGATCTTAACCTCCCAAATTTTCTGGTATTAGCTATACTTGTTAGCTTTTACAAGCATCTGAGTTTAGAAAAACTCTAACATATGAATTTTTAAAATTTTCTGAACCGGACCCTATCTGAGATAGTTCTAGATTCAATTTTTTTGCATAATCCTGAATTTCACACGACTTATGTGAGACTCTAAGATTCACAAAAAAGGAAACTTATTTTTCTATTATTTTTTTAAGATTTATTCATATAATTACCATCACATATCAAAAAATTAGCCATAAACACTAAACCATTGATTGATTAGATTTTCTGCAAGACCGACAATCAAAAACTACTTTGCACACAGGACAAGATTTTTTACTTGTGTTACAGTAGTCATAACCCTCAATTTCGTACCACCACTGGATGCTAATTTTTTTTGAGACACCTTCCAAATGTCTAGAAGATCTCTATAAAAGGATTTCACTAGAGGTGATTCGGTTTAAGAGCTATAATTATTTTACCGCAATGATTCAATTAAAAAAATCATGACTACATGTTCATCACAATATAAAATATTATAAATATAGGAAAAACACAAGCATCAACGTGCAATATTGATTTTCAATCATGCATCAACCATATATATTGTATATAAAAACCATATAGACTCATAAAAATGTTATATGGTTATAAAATATGCTTTGGATCCTAAACTATTAATATAACTCATGATTTATGCACATAATAACTAGTTTAATATGCTAACATATAAATTCATCATAAAACACATGAAGTAAATTTACATAAACATGATTCATACTGTAAACACATCAAATAAAATAAATATTCATTCAATCATGATGGAAACAAGGATATAGCAATCATAAATCACATAAGAATACAAAACTCTATGTATCGCACTACCCGATTTCTCAATTTGGCCATTCAGGCATAGTTTTACCAAAAATGTATTTTTAAATTCATTTCAAAGCATGATATTGATTTAAAAATAATTTTAAAACCCTTTTTTAACATGTTCCAGATCTGATCCGCCATGGATCAACTCATAGAATTGGCAAGATGTGTGATCTATGCGCTTGCATTCGATCTATGCTAAGAGTAAAATAAATCCTACCTGAATCATGTTCTCAGATGAACTAACACCTTCAACTCCCGTCTTAACACCTTGAAGCAGCGTTAATGGATGTTGAAAAAACTTTAAGATAGAAGAAGAAAGAAGAAGATGGAAAGCAGAATAGGAGAATTAAGAAGATGAAAAAGATATAGATGGAAAAGGAGAGAGGACTTTAAATAAAGAAATAAGGGGGGCATCCCCTCCTATTACAATCTCTCTCTTTATTCTAGAGTTGTTTCACATCTCTATCAACTCAAGAGGTGGGGCCCCACTAGGTGGGACGTCCCACCTAGAAGTCTCCTTCTTGGAGTCTCCCAACAACTCTCAGACTCTCTAAAAAATAACTTTCTAATATCCTAGGTCTCTTAAGAGTCTTGAAAAAAATTCTAAATGTGGGGTCCACTAGGAGGGGCATCCCACCCTCTCTAGAACCTTCTCAATTGGTTGAGAGTATTATTCATGATCAGGGGTCCCACCTAAGTGGCATCCCACTTGGGTCTAATCCGGGTAGATTAGATTTCAAACCCAGAATCGTATCCAATCTCAGTTGGGTTGGATCCAGGAATCATTTATTAATTTCAAATCCAGCACTAAAGTTAAAGGTCCATATCCATTAATAAAGTCCAAAACAATGTTGGATCTGAATAGTAAGGTTTGAATCTTAATATAACTCATCCAAGATCCATAAAAACCCTTGGCCACCCCTGAACCCTTATGAGCCTGAGCCACTACGTTGGCACATGGCACCTCATTGGGCTCGGTGTGACCCTTTGGGTCTCATAAAGAATCTGGGTTGTGTCCAAAACATAGCCCAATCAATTTTGAAAAATTAAATTTTGAATCTCATCCATGTTGAAAAACCCAAAATAAAGGTCAATCCATTTTGAAAATCGCATTTTCTAAACCAACCCATATCTAAAATCATCAAATTGGATCTCCTACAAGATCTACGGCTCAGATTTAACTAGAGTCTTAGTTCACCTTAAACTTTTGAATTTTGATTGAATTTAACCTGACTTTAACTTGAATTTAACTTAAATTTTACTCAAATTTAAATTTTGCTCAAATTTGAATGTTAAAATGAATAGAATTTGTAGGTGTTATATGCTCTCACATGTATCCATCTCCATTTATTACATTTTTCAGTTTTGCGAATTCTCGCTATCAAGAATCAGTCAAAGAAAAAATCAAAACTAAAATGAAATAGTATTTTTTTGCAAATTAGGCAGTTAAATGAACAATTCTAAATTAGATTCTTACATAGTATGTCAGTAGGCCTCATTTCACATATGAAGAGTATTCACCATGCCACCCCTCAAGAAGGATGTCAATGGGTCAGGTTTGGTTTGGACTCAAGTTAGACCAAACTCATGTCTGATTTGAGATCTTGGTACTAGGTTCAGACCCATCATAAAAGAAACGTACCAATTTTGTAGGAATTACATGAACTAGTACCATCCTTGCAAAATAATGAATTTTTTACTATTTTTCACATTAAATTTTTTTGGATTTTATTTGAAATTCGAGTGGGGCACAAGTCTAATATGAAATTTCATAAACAAAATGAATAATCAGTTGAACCATTTGGAAGCTAAAAATTTCTTAAAGGAAAAAAAGGTCTAATATGGGAAATGTTCTCTAGAAATCAATCAAGATTTATAGCTTTGATCAGCCAACCAAAATTATAAAACTCGTGTTTTTTCAAAAAAGAAAAACTTTCTGATCCAGGTTGGATCCAACTGGACCCAGACCTGAAACCCCTCCCTTGTTTTCTATTTAAACACAGGGGGTCTCGGCATGCTCTCTCTCACCCCGTTCCTCTTCCTCCCTCGGCTCGTCGGCAGGACCCTCGTCGGAGCCCTCCCTACTCCTCTCTCTCCCCTATCACCCTCACTCACGTTTTCCTCCCCCGACACTCCAGCAAGACACCCTCGCCGAAGGCCTCTTTGCACCGATGACCTTTCCCTATGCTGCTTCTCTCTCTCCCTGGAGCTCGACGCCTACTCCACCCCTCAGGTGCGTCTTCCCCTCGTGTCCTCTTCTTCTTCTTCTTCTTCTTCCTCTACTTTCTCACAGGACAACATCAACAGTTCGTTGTTGTTGTGGCAGTTAGGTGCCGACCCGAAGGGGTGGCTGAAGCCGCCATCCCCTGCACCCTTTTCTCCCATCCCTCTATTAACGACAGAGGGGAGGGTGCCTCTCTCCGGCTTCCCCTCTGTTTCTTCTTTAGTTTTGCCGAACAGGAGGCAGGACCGCTGCCTCCTGTCTCTTTTTGGCCAGCGGGCAGGGGTGACGCCCCTGCCCTCCCAATTTTTCTGGCCGACGAGCAGGGGCATGACCGCTGCCTTCCCTTTCTCTGTCAGGCAGGCAGGGGCGTAGCCCCTTCCCCCTCCCTCTTTTTTTTGGCTAGCGGGCAGGGGTCACCCCTGCCCTCCTCTTTTTCCTTTTCAGGCCGACGGGCAGAGGCCCAACCCTGCCCTCCCTGTGTTTTCCAGCCGGCAGGCAGGGGCGACACCCTTGCCTCCTTCCCTTGTTTTTCAGTCAGTAGGTAGGGGTGATGCCCCTGCCTCCCCTTTTTGGTCCAGCAGGAAGGGGCGCCGCCCCCTTACCCCCCACCCGTCCCGTCTTCCGGCCCCGACGACATGAACACAACACCGTGTGATTTTGAAAAGAAATTTTCTTATTCGTATTTTCACAGTGCGACAAGTACTTTAGCGCACCCCATCGGTGCAATAGACACGACACACACAACAAGGCATAAATCATCAGCTAGTTCGGTCATCTCTGAGGTAGGGGGAAGTTGCACAAAGAACAATAGATAGACAAATCTTAAAACTTGTGATTGAAAATATATATATGCATTTAATTCAAGGATGCAATTTTGTGATTCTTATCCTCTTTCCTTTTATATTTGCTTTGCCGCCATACTTTTACATGCACAGGGTTTTGCTTACGCATTTATGTAGCTCGATATGTGGTTTCACACAACGAGCATTGCTTTATGTCATTTACTTTGCTGCCGCGCTATCATGTGCACATGGTTTGGCTTACACATTTATTTAGCTTGATATGTGGTTTCACATATCGAGCATTGCCATATGTCATTTACTTTGCTGCAGTGCTATCACGTTCACATGCTACAGATTATGCATTTATTTAGTCGAGTTATGGTTTTGTACCTTGTGTACTACTTACGTATTTATTTAGCTAAGGTATGATTTTATACCTCATGCACTGCTTACGTATTTATTTAATTGGGGTACAGTTTTGTATTTCGTGCATTGCTTATACATTTATTTAGTTGGGGTATGGTTTCGTACATCGTACACTGCTTACACATTTATTTAGCTCGATGTGCAGTTTCGCACATCGAGCCTTGCTTTATACTTTGTCGTCGCGCTGAAATGTGCACAAGCCTGCATTATATATATATAGATGCAACCGTGTAAGACACACAAGTGTGTATTCTATCCTACCCTGTATCATGCTTCCGTTTTTATAAAAGACACGAATTTATGCATGAGTGCAAAAACGTTAAAAAAAAAGTTTTATTGCTAGAATCTAGCATTTAAAAAATGCATAGTTTTAAAAAGAAAATTTTGAATACTTGGGGGTTGCCTAATTGCAACTAAGTTTTTCCCAAAGCAGCATGATAAGAGGAATTATTTTAACTTTGGTTTAATATCTGATATGACCCGAATATCCCCAGATGGGAGCATGGGAATGTGTTTGTTTGGGGTTTCTTTTGAGAAACTCATACCCCTTTTATCGTAAGCGGTATTGCAAGGCATGCATCACATGCTTGATACTACGATAACTGGATGAGAGATTGAGATCTCGTATCGTGCAAAGTGTGCAATGATATAAAAGTGTTTTGAAAGACCATTTCATGTCAAACTAAACAAAAATGGTTACACTATTTCTTTCACGAAACAATTGAGCTGGGATTTTTTTCTAAGAAACCTGTACCCCCTCTCATCGTAGCGGTAGTATCAGGCATGCACAACATGTTAGTACTACGATGATTTGATGAGAGGTTTATGGTAACTTGAAAGTGTGTAAAATACACGTTATTGAAATCACATAAATAGTGATCACCGCCTTCATAGGTAAGATGCACATTTTGGTTTGAAAGACCAAAGGATGTAGAATGAGTCGTCAGTTAAAATAGAACCTGACGTATTCATTCGTCTCTTTGTTTCCGTCAAGGGAGAGGATAGGATGATACAAAAACTTTGTTGAACAGGTTGTTAACAACCACTCCTCGAGCAAATGACTTAATGTCCCCTGTCATCGGAGTTAGGGGACGGGACTATAAAAAATTATCCTAGGTAGTAGATCGCATGAAACTTCTGCAGAAGTTGGATGCATCTTTTGTCACGAATGCCTTTGAAAAATCTTTTCTCGGTCACCGACCATCCCCTTAAGAATGAACTCAACTAGCTGTTTGCGGCATAAAAAATATATAGCATAACAAACCCTCAGACAATTTCAGTTGTTTCTACGTTTCGCTTCTATGCGTATCCTAAGGACAGTGAATAGCGAAACAAAGTTATCATGTTCATTTTATTTATTTTGACTTGCACACCGCGAAAGAAACAACATATATGTTAGTTTGGTTTTGAATTTTGTTAGCATACTCATTTTGCTCACTCGTCAGAGACATCTGATAAAATTGAAACGATACACAAATAAGATTAGCATGCTCATTTTACTTATTAAACTGCATATCAGGAATGAAACTATCCATGTGTTAGTTTTGTTCTAAATTGTTATACTTGTGCATTTACCAGTTTTTCATAAATGGGTATAGGTGATGATTATGTTGGTATGGCAACCGATGTCACAATGACGTGATGGTATCAAGATGTGATTCTTTTCTTGACGTTTCACTCCTAAGAATATTTTTATAATTTAGTATAATAGTTTCTTTGAAATTTCACTTTTCGTATAAATTTTAAATTATTTAAAATCTTGTTTTGAATCTATTTGTTTTCAATGAATGTACGGAGTTACAAGTCCATTGTGTAAACGAAGGTTTGCGGTAATGCGCCCAAGGTCCATGACTTGTTATTTTAAAAATGTCATTTTCCGCTTAATTACTATTTAAAACTTTGATAAAAGAATGATTACAATGCTTTCAATTTTTTTCTAAAAAGTTACAAGTTCAAGATTTTGGGGCATTACAAAAATGATAATTGCACTACACATCCAACAACTAGTTTTTTTTTTTTTAAGGCAAGCTGGGGTTAGGGGGATCATACCACAAAAACAGCCACCACATGTGGCAGAGGGATTCGATACTGGGCCTTTAGCTTGACATAAAGACCCCTTACCACATGAGATACCACCTCAGTAGTCCAACAACTAGTTAGTGTTAATCCATAGTTCAGAAATTTCTGTGCAACTGCATGCACTTATTCTCTTCCTAACTTTTCATTACTTTTAGAAAACCAAGAATTATTTTATTTTTTACCCTGTAGAGTTGGCATTCAAAAGGCTCCATATCGTGGCTTTTCTAATTGCCCTCACGAAACAATTAAAAAAAAAGGTTATTATTTTCATTGGAAATACAACAACAAAAGAAAAGGAAAAAACAGTATGAATCATCTAACAAAAAGCATTACCAATACCAACAACAGCCAGTTTGGAAATATGAAAAAGGTTATAGATGTGCATAGATGAATGTGAGAGCATGCCATGCATCCATGCCCATCACCCATTTAAAAAAAGTCAACAAAGTAAATACTTCCTTTGGGAAAGACTCTTACGTTTTTAATTAGCGAGCTTTTAAGATCCAACAGCTATAAAAAGGGAGTAGGTGCTTTAAGAGTACCGTATCATTAGGATATATATATATATATATATATATATATATATATATATATATATATATATATATATATATATATATATATATATATATATATATATATATATATATATATATAGAGAGAGAGAGAGAGAGAGAGAGAGAGAGAGAGAGAGGATACAACACATTTACTAGAAATAGGATCATGCATTTTGAATGAAAAAAATGGTATTTGGGGCCTCAAAAATTTATGAAAATTGCAGGCCCTTTATTTTTTAAACTTTATAAAAACTTATCCATGCATTGGAGTCCAATGCTTCAAGAACTAATTCCTATGAAAATAAAACTAATTCCTATGAAAATAAAAGCATATAGATCACAAATGTCAAAAAAAAAACCAAAAAACTAATAGCATGTTTCATTTAACTAAAAATCATAGGTATGAGTTATATAGGAAAAATATTTGCTACCAATGGAGGTAAAGAAATCATAGGTATGAGTTATATCGACTCAATCTAAAGTAGATGTGTTTAACATGGTTTGTTTGCTAAGGATCATGCTTTTATGATGTAAAAATGTAATCTTTTGAATTATACATTTTGGTACATTGTGAGCCATTGATTTTTGGACTCTTTTAAAAATATAATTACTTATCGTAATTCACATGATTCAAAATAAGTTTTCATAAAAACGAACCATGTAAGAAAACAGTGATTTCTGTTTTTTGAAAGGCAAGCTGGGCTTTAGGCATACCCCCACTAGTTATTATTCAAACCACTGAGGTTTTGAACCTGCAATGTCTCACCATAGGAAGACGTGCATGATAGCTTCTACCAACCACGCAGCCCTGTTGGTAAAAAAAGTAGTGATTTCTACTCATTAGTTTCTTACCTTCATTAGTAGCCAATAAATAAATAAATAAATATATATATATATATATATATATATATATATATATATATATATAGAGAGAGAGAGAGAGAGAGAGAGAGAGAGAGAGAGACCATCAACTCACCTATCGGTGGATGGATGACTAGTTATTGGAAAAAAGTCTCATTTCCTCTCATGTTTAGAATGATTTCTAGGATAGCTGCAAGAGTTAGATAGAGGGGGCCTTGGTTGGAAAAGATAAGATAGGAATAAAAGTTCGAGATCCAAATAGTTTTCCATGGATTGACGACCTTTCCATTCTTCTACAAGAGCTGGAAAGAACTGTTCAATTACACGCTTAAGGTTGCACTTACCCCTTTCTACTCTTTAGTCATTGTAGTCTCAGGCCTTCAAATCAACAGATTTCATCTTTGCCCTGAGAGAGCATTTGTCAGGGGCCTCAGTGAGCTATCAACAAAAAGGCTTTATATTGCATGGAAGAAAAGAATTTAAAACCTTTAGATGCAAGGTTGGCATTCTTTGGAGTCGGTATCGAATCAGACACATGCAACTCGACTATTCGGACGAGTCAACTCGACTATTGGGTGAGTCAAGGTTTTTTAGTAAATTTATTAAAAAATGCAGAATATATTTTTATAGTATAAGAAATTTTAAATTAATATACGAGTGTGATTTATTGGATATAATAATACACAACTTAAAAAAATTTATGGTGACAAATATTGACAACATTTTCAAAATATCACAGAAAAATAAAATATATTAATTCATTATTTTAAATTGTACAATGACATGATATTTACCAAATATCATGATATATTTGATAAAATATAATTTACTTAATGCAATTGATAAAACCTTGGTCAAACTAAACCCTAAGACAGCCGAGAGAGAGAGAGAGAGAGAGAGAGAGAGAGAGAGAGAGTTGTAAAATATAAAATTAAATTGAAAATACTCTTTGAAATGGCCCAATTCGGTTCGTTTCAGACCCGATTTTATTGTTTTTAAGAAAAACCTATTCCCTTAGCATGTCCAAACCTCCCAAGCTGGGGGTGCTTAAAACAAGTAGCAAATTGTAGAGAACTTCACAATTCAGATCCAAAACAGGTAATGGAAAGCATTATCAAAATCACAACTAGTGCAAAAGGAGAAAAGAAAAAGCATAAATAGTAAAGAGATTATAATAAAGAAAGTTTTATACTGCCATGCACGATACTGCAATGTTTTAGGAATTTATTCACATACAGCACGCCAGTTTTGCAAACCATATAAAGATAGAAACAAGTCCACAGAAAGACACCATGAAAACAACAGGGTTTCATGAAACCCTGCATTTATTAAAACATCATTCTGCATATTGATAGTAATTGAAACATGGTGGACTCAATCATCATCATGCCTGTGGTGGTGGTGGCGATGGTGGCGCTTCTTTTCATCGTCATCATCATCATTATCACCATCATGTCGCTGTAAAATAACCCAATCAGAAACATGAAATGTTTAACTGTAAAGCCCCAAAAGAACAAAAAAGCAAGCACAGAAAACTTGGAAGATTGTGTGTTTGATAATGTCTCGTAACACACACACAACAACAACAACAGTTAACCAAAAAGCCCAAAAGTCTAATGAAATGATCCGAGAAGTCAGACCAAGCATTGCATTCAGAATATGTGAGAGTTAACGTTACAAAAAGAAGAATTGAAATAACTGTGTAAACGACCAGATCAAGCTGCATTGTGCCATTCTGCCTGACCTTAGATACATATTGAACCCGTTTGGGAGTCTGCAGTGTGTTGCACACACAGATGCATACAAAAGAACACACTGATAGAATAAGTAGCAACATTGTAGGCACATTAATAGAGAAGTTAACTAGCTTTAATAAAGCATTAGACTGTGAGAGAAAAGCACATGTAGATGAACTGATACTAGGGAAAAATCTCTAAATAAATTTATGGATTTTCAATCAAGGTAGGTCATGGTCTCAGTAACTTTCCAGCATGATTATGCGGTTGATTGGTCTACATTCAGCCCTAGATGAACCAGTAGAAATGAGTAAACCCAGTTCTTCAATAACTTAGATGAAAAGGAGTCGATAGGATTTGTAACAGGTACAACTTACCCTACCACATTTATGGATCTGATCAAAATTCAAATAATCATTGACCTTTTCTAGGTTCATAAATGTTTAAGCGGGTAAACTACATAATCTACAATATTTATAAGAAAAGGCTTTGGTATGGGCATCTGCAGGTCAGACCTGAGCTACCGACAACTGACCACCATATGCATATAAGGTATTAAGGGGGGCAAAAATGGACCAGGTTCTGGTTGGACATGCAACCTAAAACCAGCAAATTGTTTATAGCTTCAGATCCTCAATAAAATATCCAAATGTGCACTTGAGAGGATTTGGATTTGATTAATCAGAATAGTTTCAGTTCAATATTGGTTTTGGATCAATATTTCATGTTGGAGCTATGTTCAGATTTAGATCAAATTCAATCTGTTAGCACATTTTAGATCCAGGCTTCTTTTACAAGATCCAGTATTACCATATATAATTTCAGTTCTGGACCCAGATTGGGGTCTACTACATGCATTTCAGATTTGGATTCATGCCAACCAAGATCTGTTCGGTATCCTATCTGTTTGCACCCCCTAGTCTGAAGTCAGTGAATTGACATGGTATGCTTACAAAGAAACAAAAATAAACTACATGAGTTCATGCATAAGCACCAAAAACTCACTGAAGGTCATCTTCAATATCCTCGAGAAGCCCAGTACCTGACACAGCTTTAGACAGCCATAACATATATATATATATATATATATATATATATATATATATATATATATAGAGAGAGAGAGAGAGAGAGAGAGAGAGAGAGTAATGGGTCGGTGCTAAACACATTTGGTGCTAAATAGGTTGTTCAGGCTTTTTTATTTTATTTTTAAATTCTGACCGTACAGATGTGATCTATGTACTTGATTTTATAGGGATCAACTCTTGAAGGGTTTGATTCCAACACATGGATGAGTTTTTATAAAGTTCAAAAAATCAACGGTCCAAAATCTTTGTAAATTTTCGAGGCTCCAAGCATCATTTTTTTCATTCAAAACACATGATCCAGGTGTGGATTCTCAGTAAATCGACCATGCCCAACACATTTATAGGGCCAGAACCGCATAAAAAGCACCGGAGAAGCTGAAAACCCATTTAGCATGCAGTTTAGCACCATATATATATATATATATATATAACTAGCAAAAAGAATAGCTTATGACTAATGAATTGACAAACTTATTTAACAAACAAAAGGACTCTCACATCCTGAATCTACAAGGGCCATATAGGTTGCTCCAAGATTTGGTTTGAAAATTAATTTGATACAATCACACCATAATACATGTAATCATCCAAAATGAATCCAATGAGGTCAAATGAACAAAGAGACTGTACCGACAGTAAACAAATCAGATGAAACATAATTAGTAAGAATCAGATCTCCATTATAACATGCATCTGTAAACGCTCATACATAATGTACTACTGCTGTCATCAAGTTAGAAATGACCCATACTAATTCGACCATTCAACGAAAGAAACAGCTTACAGATTAAAAAACAAAGCTAGCAAAATGGCAAACTTTGAAGTTTGAACAATCAACCTATTCCCATATACTCGAAAAAAAATGAAGTGAAAAAGGAAAAAAAACGAACTAACCAACAAAAAATTTTCCTATAAAACAAACGAAATAGAAACAAAAGTCACATACTCAATTAATAATCTGCGTCCAAACAGAGAAAACGAGGAAAAAATAGAATCGCGTCGTAATAAACTCACGTATTTGTGACGGCCGTATCCTTCTTCCTCTTGCTCAGCACGAGAGTAAGAAGGCTTCCGATACTCCTCTCCTCCCTCTGGCTGATAGCTGGGCCTCCCGCCGTACTCGCTTCTTCCATACCCAATCCCTCCCCCAACTTCGTGCTTACGACCATACCCTTCTTCCTCTTCCCCATGGCGTCTCGGCGGCGGCTTCACATAACCATACTCGCTCGCCTCCGGTTTCGGCTTCCCGTAACCAAACGCTTGTTCAGGTTGCTCGAACCCGTACCCAACCTCCACCTGCGGCGGCGGAGGCGCGCCGTATCCATAGGTCTCTTCTTCCGATCTCCCTCCGTAGCCAGATTCCGGCCGGAAACCGTACGCCGGATTCGGCTTCGTCCGTCCATAGTCCCCAAAACCTCCCTCCTGGTACGTCTCCTCGCCTTCATACGCCGGTTTGGGCTGGGGTCGACGACGATCGTAATCACCAAATCCCTCCTCAGCAGGTTGGAAGTCGTAATCGGGCTTCGGCTTCGCATAACCGGATCCCTCGTAGCCGTAGGGCTTCGGCTTCGGCTTCGGATAACCGGATCCCGCGTCCTCGTCGCCGTAGCCATAGCCAGAGGGCTTCGGCTTCGGCCTCGAATAACCCGATCTGTCGTCTTCGTTGCCTCCTCCCGAATAGGAATAGGGATCGGGAGCGGAATCAGAAGAAGGACGGTATTGGGGCCTCTGGTAGTCGATTCCATGATCGGAACCGTCATACTGATAAGGAGAGGGAGACGACGACGATCCGTACTTGAAGGCGGAAGAAGAACCACCATAGTTTGAGGAGGAGGTGGAGGAGATCGGGTAGCAGATCTCGTCGTCGGGAGGGAGGGGACGGCCGAAGGTGAGGGCTAAGTCGTACCCCCCACCGTAAGGGGTGGGATCGTACTCATCGAAATCGTCTCCCCCCGAGGAATACATTGCTTCTCTCTGTGTGCTGCTTCTTTTGCTTCAGGTCCCATGCTTATAAACGAAGAAGAAAGGTTGGGGGGCAATTTCGGTATTGTGGAGATGTGATGACCTTTAGTTAAAAGTTTTGAACAAGAGAGGTTGGCTTAGCGTGAGACATAAATAAGTTTTCTTCTCGCCCACTCATCATATTGATATGCGGTGAGATGAAAGTCGTCCTGACGAAAGGTTGCAAGAGATTCCGTTGTAAAGTAGGGGGTGTCAACTTGGTCGGGTTTGGTTTGAACCCAGGAACCAGACTTGGATCAGATTTTCGGGTATCTGGTTTGAATCCGGGTCTAATTGAATCCATTATAAAAAAACAATACCCGGACCTGATAATAACTACATGAACCAAACCAGAACCATACCAGGTAAAACCATATCTTTTATCATTTTTACATTGAAAAATTGCGGGTCTTAATCAGAACTCGAGTGAGATCGGGGTCTGGTATAAAATTTCATAAACTATACCAAGTCCATGAGCCTTAATAAGGTTTTTTTATTTATCACCATACACGGACCCTACAGGGTTTGGTTCGGGTGGGGTCTGGTTAAACAAGGCTCGTTGACTGCCATCATGTAGGGTAGAGATCGTGTGTGCCATAACTCGCCCGTGCCCCGAAATTAAAAAAAATGAATATGGGTTAGGAGCGGAAATTGGTTGGGATCAACTAGACCACAAGATCCATATTTGATACAAATGTTATCAAAATCAGTCTGGATCGACCTGAATTCACCAATTCAAATCGAGCTGGCAGCTTTTATTTTGGTTTTTACTCTAAGAAAACACCCCAAGATCATAGACTTAGTCACGCTGGCTTCTGCCCGTTGTACTTACGGTTGCTGTCTTGGCAACTTACATGAAAAAATGTTTGAATTGTTATTTTTTGTTTTTTAATAATTATGATTTGCTTTTTTTTTTTACTATGTTTTTTAAGTAGAATTTGATTGGCCACTAAGCCAACATTTATTATTTCTTTTTTAGATAAATTTGGCTGAATGGTTTTTATTTTTGGAGAATGGAATGATTTTTTGAATTTTTAGTTTTTTTTTTTAAATAGGCAGATTCAAAACGATTTGATTTGATTCAATTCAGGCTGATTTTTTAAATCTTTTTAAAAAATGATTCGGTTCAGAAACTGATTTTGTCAACATTGTTCGATTCATTAATATTATACATAAATATTAAAAGCTAAAGATTGACTTGAGTATTTAGAACCGGTTCGGGTTTACCTCATTGGTTCCTGGTTCCGATCAGTGTCTAGTAGATTACTTTTGGATTTTGGATCCTGATCACGATCCAAATATTGTCTGATTTTAACACTTGTTTGTGACCATTCTTATTGGATTTGGTAATGTCATTGAAAAAGCTCTCATTAAATATAACACAGCATGCCCTTAATGACGTTAAAGAGACGAATCAGGAGATCGGTTAACTGACCCAACAGGTGATCTACTGAATCATAAGATCCGGTCTATAAGTGGGGATTGATTTGCGCCACATTGGCTAGATCATGCACTACGTCATTTAGCTTAAGGCTGTCAATGGGTTGGGTTTGTATCGGTCCGACCTGAATTCTCAGGTGTGGGCATAAAAAGTGCGGACCCAAATAATATTCAAGTTGACCTGAACCCAACCCGGGCAATATGCAGGCCTGGTACCCAACCCGGGCAATATGCAAGCCTGTTTCCCAACCCGATCCAGCTTTTATATAATGGATAGCCAACCCAACCCAACCCAAGTGTTTTATGTATTTTAAGTAAAAGTAACCTTCTAAAATTATACGGATCCTGATTTGGGATTTCATTTTCATGACCCAGCAAAACCTGAACCTGAACCCAACACTTTGTTATTTGGGCGAGTTTGGGTACACCCTGATGGTCAGGAACCCGACCTGTTGATGGCCCATTTTAGCTGATCTGACACTCTCTTTAATAAGCACATAAACTGGTACGTTTAATAAGCCAGGTCCGATCATGTATCAATTACAAAGGGTGTGACCCAAATTTGGTCTTTATAGTATTGCTCTTGCTAAGGTCCGATCCAATGTCTAAGATGGGATAGTCCTTGAATATCCTGTGTAACTTGTGTGGTTAAAATCGATCTGAATCAACGATTCGGACCCAACTGGTTATTCTTCCAAATAATGGGGTCAATTCGGGCCCATTCAAAAATTGGCCAATTTTTAGGAGGGCATATCAGGTGCTATCACATTGCACACTTTGAGTGTGCCGCTGCACTCAGTTACCTTTCATCTATAGTTGACAGCCTATACTTAACTACCTGAAGATTCAGAGACTCAAAAATTTCATCAATTTTTTTTTTTTAAATACAAAGGAAATTATTTTTAAAATAAAAAATTTGTTCTGATCTTCGAATTCATCACAGATTGAAAACCAAATCACAATAATCATTTGACAAACATTTCATTCAATTGAATGAATAACAAAGTTTATACAAGCCAAAAACACAAAAACTCAAAGATCAAATTATCCTAATCTATACCAAAATTTATGGAGTCCTCGTATACTGTAGGATCTGTTTGTGCATCCTTGTGAACTTAAAATTTTTAATAAAAACAAGTAAAAGAACTTAATGACAAAATATGTACTAGAAGACATCTATCAGTATGTTATACCTCTCATATATGACATTACAATTTATATACATAAAACATATCTCCTTTATACGTTCTTTTGTAATAAATAGATATTCTTAATTATTTCATTTCACATAACAATCTTTCTAAGTGAACTGAATTTAAATACTTGTATTTAATTGAATGATGATAAAAAATTTCTTGCATCTTACAATTTCTTATGATTTATGTATATAACCAAAATAATTTAATCTAAATAATTAATAGAAAATTATTTATAAAATCAATTTAAGTAATTAATAAAACAGATAATTATGTATCTACATGCATATCCTATATGCATAAATCATATTACTATTTTTCAAATTAAATTGCTTCTGCATTAAATGTTATGCTAGCAAACATTTTACAAAATTAAATGATTATCTTGATTTGACACCCGAGACACCACTATCTTGGTATACTATGAGCATTCATACCTCCATAGGGTGTTTATTCACACATTTTATTTTATAATTTTACCTCAAGCTAATAGATACGTCGGTACCAGAGTCAATAAACCTTCGTCAATGATTTTCTTGATTGACTATAATCGCAGTGCAACTACTAAAAACACATACGCGATTAGACTACCAATTTTTTTAGTTGAGACTGAAAATTTCCCTATTTCACCATAGTGAGGAAAAAATCATTATCCTTTGGATTTATTGATCTTGTATTTTCATCCCCACAGTAATCCTGAATCTTGAATTTTCATCTTCACAGGAAAATTTATCTAGATGACTTGGTGTTGAGAATTACTCTTCACAGAAACTATTAAAAATTTTATGAGATTGGTGCTAACATCAATTCACATTTGACCGACTCATTCGTCCACCATTTCTCAATGTGATAAGCTTCAAAATTATTATTAGTGTAACTTTTCTTATCATTCTAAAAATATTTTCTCAATGCATGTCATTTTCAAAATAAATGCAGCATGCTCCAATTTTATAATAAGTTGCACTTTTGGGGTCAATACCTATAAAAAATTTTATGCTATGCAATATGCCTCAATATGTATTTTAAAAAATAACCTTATTTGTAATACGAATAGCATAAATTTATGATTGAATTTTACATTTACTTTATCACACATATGCATCACAATATGCATTTTAAATAATTTAAACATAAATGTATAAAAAATGATGCAATATTTGTATCAACACAATATATTATGCTTTTTCAATCACAAATGGATTTCAGATTGCATACTTCAAAGTATATCAGATTAAATTATAAAAATTAAATAATAATTCAAATAAATTCATATGAATCATTGTGAGATTTTTTTCTTCATTTTTAGGATTTTTTGAAATATTAGGAAGTACTTGCCCTATTTCAGATTATAGTTTCAAAAATTATTTTAAAATTTTTGGACAACACTTGCTCTATTTTTTAGCAATAATGCCTATGAATTTACTAAACTTTGATTAATATCTGTCATATTTACTTTAAAAAGGCAATTTCTTTAATTGAGATCAGATGACAACACCATGACATCGAAGATTGTACTTGAGAACTAGAAACAGAGAGGCAAAAAAAATATTTTCATCTATTCAACTAAGTGTATAGTTAGTTTTGAGGACGGTTTTTTTAAAAAGCAGAAATATAATAACTGTAATTTCCAAATATTAAATAAATTTATTATATAAAACCTATGAATCTTGAAACAGATCTGGACATGATCCAAAATCCAAAAGCTTGATTAAAATAATATTCGAATCTAGATCTTTTATTGAATTTGAATACTGATCTAAACCCATATCTAAAAATAAAATAGATCTCTCAACAGATCTGAATATTATTCAAATGAATATTTTTAGTAGATCTGGATATTTATTTGAATTCATATTTTAGGGGTATATTTGTAAATATTTAAATTGACCATGAAAAAATAGTAAACATTTTAGGTGCTTAAATAAAATACTAAAAAATATACTTAACTTTTAAAATTTATATAAAGAATTAATAAAAAAATTTATTAAAATAGAAAAATATCATACATCTACTAATGTTTGATAACCTCCTTTTCTGGAGGTGACACCCCCTAAGGCTATAAATACCCCGGGGTATGTTTCTCTAATAAAAAAATCAAAGCCTCTCTCCTCTCTCTAGCCTAATCTAGCTCCCTTTCTCCTAATTTTTGAACTCAGACCCTATTATTTCCCCAGTTTGTTTCTCAAGAAACCTTGGAGCCTTACCTGCCTAGCTAGGGTACCTCGTTTACGATTTGATAGTGGAACATTGTCTTTTTTAAGATAGATTTGAGACTCTACCATGGAAACACTGTTAAAATTTTCTCTTACCATTGGAGTTTTTGAGAAAGCACTACCCAAATTTCTAAAATAAGGTATTTATCTGTAAAACTCATTTTGGCTTTCGTATGAATTTATAAAATCTCATAACTCTTTTCTGAACTCTTAGAATTTCTTTTATAGATCAAAATACAGTAATTATGTTAAATTTTATGTCCAATTATACTCCTATATAGAGAAGGTTCTGTCAAAAAATTTAGAACAATTTTTTAAATTTTCATACTAAAACATGGGAGGTTATGTCAAAAATTTTAAAATAATTTTAAAAATTTTTCATACTAAAATAGGAATGTTTTTGTCAATATTTTCAAAATAATTTATGAATTTTTCAGTATTTTATTTAAGCACCTAAAATTTTTATTATTTTGCTCATAGTCAATTTAAATATTTACAAGTATGTCCTTAAAATATGAATTTGGATAAATATCTAGATTTTCTATAAATATTCATTTGGATAATATCTAGATCTGTTAAAAGATCGATTTTAATTTTGGATATGAGCTTGAATCAATATCCAGGTCTAGTAAAAGATTCAGATCCGAATGTTATTTAGATGGATTTCATTATGTCCAGATCTGGTTCAAGATCTATAAGTTTTAGATAATGAATTTATTTAATATTTATAGTTATTATACTATCAGTTGTAAGGCCCAACAGCAGATGGAGGGCAGTCAGGTGCTACAGCACACTTAAAGTATGCAATGTGATTGCAGCTGATCAGCCATCAATTTTTAATCTGATTGGAATAATTGGCCCGAATTGGACCAATTCTCTCTGAATCGATTCACCTACATATTTTCCTAAAAAACAATATTTATAAAAATAAAATTCAATAAAAAACTATGAAATGGATCACTTCAAAAAAGATCCAATTTGATTCATATGTTGAATGATTTTGTCATCTATCTTTTTGAAAACACGATTTTAACAACCTTATATATATCCGAGCTACTGTCAATAACCCCAGCTAAAGTTTCTTTCTTTTTTCTTTTGATGACCAAGGAAAACCCTCACTGAGAACCGGGTCACTTACTGGGCCCACCTCCCAGCAAGGTAAAACTCCCGGTTGAATAGGATCTGACACAATTGACCAGCCTTTGGTTGCTTTGTAGATACCTGGATCTTGTTGCTCAAGGTTGGATCCAGCGTGAGGCCCACACCAGATCCAAACCTCATGCAAACTAGGGATCCACCCAAATCCATGAATTTTCTTGCCGGGGAGGGGGATGGATGGTTGTGTTTGTGTCCGGAGATCTTAGGACCTCAGATCCATTTGATTGGTGATCGTCATCTTGTATCTGAGATCTGACACCAATCAAACACCCTAAAGGTTATTTTTACTGGATCAAAACGATCAGATCTGTCAAGTTTTGAGACTTCATTTGTTTCCTATATATGCCAGGCCAAGAGAAAACTCAATTGCCAACCCTACATTTGGCAGGCTTCTAGTTAGTAAAACCATTGACATCCTCTCTGCCTACTGAAGAGTACACCTAGCCTTATCCGTGTAGCAATGGACACCTCTTGTGGGTAGAGATGCACACGAGCCGGGTTCGAACCGAGCTTGGGCTGGTTCTGCTCAGCTCATGAAGAAAAACTGGCTGTTCAAGCTCGAGCCAAGCTTGAACAGCCTAGAGATCGAGCTGAACACATAAAAAAAAATTCAAAGTTTTTTTTTTTAATTTGTGTCAAAAGCACTTTTTCAAAGAATAGTGGTGGAATTTGAACCCATGCCACTTCAAAAAAAGACCAGACTTACTAAGCTAGCATTTCTTTTTGTGTTCAAGTAAAGAAAAATAATATACATATATAATCATTTTTTTATATATAACTATGTGAACCAAACTTAATCTGGTTTATTGAGCCCAACCGAGATGGACTAACTGTTCAAGCTCGGCTCGTTTATGTGTGTACTAAGCATAAACCTTTGTATTTTTCCAACGAGCTTGAACTGAGCTTAAATGGGTCGAGCCTGAGCTAGCTCGGCTCATTGTGCATCCCTACTTGTGGGTTTTGAACCGTGGCCATTCCATATTCAGTTTACTATGGTTGCCTGGACGGGAACGTGAAGCCCTTGTGGTCAAAGTTTTGAGGCTTTGATAAAATGCATTTTCGGAAGCAGATCAGGTCTCGCTCATGCTGACATCGTGGCCATCCGATTTGCATTTTTAGAAAGCTCAAAAGTCAACAAAACCACGTGGCATTCATCCAAAATGCAAACAGACGGCCACGATGTCCGCATGAGCAAAAACGCTCATTTTCAGCATCACCTGATCTGCTGCCGATCGGACTAAACCATATGTTCCCCAATCTCTGTCAACAAAATACGAGTACGACCAGACATGACACTATTTCATAGTTTTTTTTTTTTGGGGGGGGGGGGGGGGGGTGGTGGTGGGGGGGGGGGGGTGGAAAGGGTATGATACAGATTTTTTTAATTTTAATTAATAAAATTATATTTTTAATATGTTTTTTGAAAAAAAAATTATTGTTAAAAACTATTAAAAAGACTACTAAAATACATTAAGACTATGTCGGTACATGTCCAGGTCGTGTCTGATTCATCTTCCCTGGACATACTGTGACATGGTTCCTCACGTACAAAACATATTGCCACAACAAATTAGCAAAATATTTTTTTCCCTTTTTTTCTTCAACAGGCAAGATGGGGTTAGGCTTAAATCAAATCTGCAAAATACTTACTAATATTCAAAGACTTTTTCAAATTTTATGCAATGCCCTGTGATTCTTGGATTTTCTTAAGATCCTTTGATTGCAAATCACAATCATAACACTTTCTCAAGGTTGGTAAAACATGAGAAAAGTACAAGTTGTGATTGTGAATGACTGTTTTTGCCTTAAATCTTGTGAAAGTACCTTATGACCAACAATCACAGCTTTTACTTTCTTAGCTCTGACCAAAGGAAACATGCCCTTGGAGTGATACAATATGATAGAAGTGTGGTAAGAACCTGAGCATGTCTTCCACGCCAGAACTCATCAAATGCGGATAATGCAACAGGCATTATAGTGTTACACAAATAGAAACAAACTGGATTGAGCATGCAATTGCCTTGCCTGACTGGTACTCGCACCACCTCACTCGCCATCTTAAGTACAAGCACCAAATGCAAGCTGAATGACATCAGCTTTCGAAAAATGTTAATTAGCGACGGATAAATTCTATCTCAAAATCCATCGCTAATTAGTGATGCATTAGCGACGGAAATAATCCGTTGCTAATTAGCGATGGATGAGCAACAAAATTTATCCATCACTAATTCCATCACGAATTTGTGATGGATTTTGCAACGGAAAAATTCTTACGCTAATCCGTCACTAATTAGCGACCCGATCGCATAAGGCTGACCCCATCATCCTCTCCTTCGGCCAGACTTACGAGTGCAACTACGCCTACGCCTAGTTGTACTCCAGCCAGACCTGTTGCTGCTCTCTCAGCAATCTCATGGCTCTATGAGTTCCGGTATCGATCATGATCGCAACCCCTCACCCTCACCGATGATGACAATGAGGCTGAGAACACCCATCGGTAGGAGCTCTCGCTAGTCCTGACCGAGCTCCCTCCACCACCACAAAAACCTTCGCCTGCTTTGCCGATGCCTCGCGGGCCTCAGCACACCTGCGTCGCACCTCTGCGGCTGGCCATCGCTTCCCTCGTTACTGCAGATCGATAAGCAGCTCCCCACCGGGCACTTCTCCATCGATTCTAGCAAGACCACCGAGTTGGAGAGGTCCATTGGTGATGATTCGTCTTCATCTCTCAGCTCCACTCATTCCCTGAGGTCGTTGGTGACCTATTTCAGACCGTTGGTGTCTCCGGGATCCCATGGCGGATAGGCCAATTGCTCGATCCATGAGGCAGCAACGCGGGTTGAGACCAAAAACCCTAAACCCTAAACGGAAAAAGGAAAGAGCAAGGATTTTTTTTGAATTTTTATATTTTTTTTAATTTGCGATGGATTAGCAACGTATATTATCTGTCACTAATATCCATCACCAATTTAGCGACAGATTATGGATGAATATTTATCTATCGCAAAACCAAATTTAATGATGAACTCGCGATAGATCATGTCCATTGATTATCTATCGCAAATTAGCAACGAAAGTAGCGACAGATCAGTTCTGTCGCTAATTAGCGACCATGAATTTGTGATGGACTCTAACCGACGCTAATCCATTGCAAATCAATGGATTAGCATTGGATAGAGTCTGTCTCTAATTAACATTTTTCTTGTAGTGAAATTAGCTATTTTGCAATATTTGTTTGATTTAGACTAACTGAAGTTGTGTTAAGGAGGAAGGGATCTTCACATTACAAAAAATACTTTTAAAAGTGTTTCTGTGTAGGTTGAACTATAAACACTAAAACTAAAATCAGATTAATCAAAATTTTTGTTTGTAATATTTTATGATTGTGTTGGTGTAACTCAGAATTCTTTCTAAGAGGATCCATTGTCAGTATTTTGGTCATAACTTTGTCGTATAAAGCCAAAAAAAATTATGGTTTAGTTCATTGAAATGCTAATGAACACCCCGATAATCCTTATGTTTTACCATTTTCTAAATTTTTTATTTATCACTGTTGAAAAAGTCCCGAAACAATGAGGACAACCACTCAGGTGACTGTTCAGAGCTCTATTAGTCCAGCCTACCATTCAGTCTGTATTTGGATCTTCAAACTCAAAAAATTCTAATTTTTATTGCGTTAAACTACTAACACTTTTATCTAAAACATTTGTGTTTTATCATTTTCTAAATTTGGGTGTTATCTCTGTCGAAAACTTCTTGAAACAAAGAGGACATCCACGTGGGTGACTGTCCAAGTCTATGTCAGTTCAGATAACCATTTAATCTATAACTCAGTCATTCAAATCAGAAAATTTTGATTTTTGTTACATTGAATAGCTAACAACTATATCTAAAACTTTTGTGTTATACCATTTTTCAAATTTTAGCATTAACCCTATCGAAAACATGTCGGAATAGAGAGGACAACCACTTGGGTGACTGTCTATGTCTGTATCAGTCCAACCCACTGTTTAATCCATTTTTGGGTTGTCTGGACTCAGAAAATTCTGTTTTTTATTTTGTTGGATAGCTAACAAGTATATCTACAACTTTTATATTCTATCCATCAACAGAAACAATCAATTTAAGCCTTATTCGAGAATGTCTTTAACTGATCTATCCCAAGTAAGGTAAAACCTGGGTCCACAACTAGTTTTTTTGGTTTGAGCCATAACTCGACAACCAATGGTCACAAAATTTTAAATTTTAGCTTTATACAAAGGTAACAAAACTGTCTACACTTTATGTGTTGACCCCACTTGTAGAATAGGCCAGCTGCTAAGTCAAAATACAACAAGATTGTACGACCAAACATAGTTATAAAAAAAAGAGAGAGAATTCTTGCTTTTGTGCCAAGAAGTTTTTGATATTGTGCCAAAAAGAGACCAATCCCCGACCATGATAGCTTAGGATTATCGTGAAGGCGTTTATGAATAAAACATGAAATACACTTGAAAGACACTTTTTTAGCTCAAAGGTTACCAAATGATCCACCATATCTATGCTTTGTTTTATACTTATTTACTTAAAAGAATGTTACTCCACACACCTTCATGCAATGAATTTTTTAGGGACAATCACTTATAGTCTGTGAGTTATTCTTCGTGCATAGTGACTCTTTTATTGTAGCTCTTTACAAGTTTTGCTTTATAGTTATTTTTTATCACATGATCTTTCAAAAACTTGTAATAGTGCTGAAGATCATTAAACCTTTGGCTGACAACAATGTCCTGATCGTTTAAGCTTGTTATTAGCCAATAAAAAGCTTTTCAATCATTAAATTTTTAATTTTATATAACCCATCATACAACTAAGATGCATTTGCTTCAAAGGTTTTCAATTGCTCTTCATTGTATGTGAATCTATTCAACCAAGTCTCATTAGTGTAAAAACATAAAATAATTTTAATGCCTAACAAATGCTCATATAACTTATACAACATACAAATAGTTTGACTTCTGAATTGCGTTTGTGCATCATTTTTATTTATCCTTATTTCTCTCATGTCATCATTGTCTTGGTCATCTATTCTCATTTTTTAGTCATCCTCAGCTAACATGGTATAGTTATCATCATTATCATTTAATCATCCACCTTTAACGTGATCACTACTACAACTATGTACAAACTATAAAAAAAGATCATATTTATCATTTCATTTGCTTTTATGCATGCAACATTCTTGTATTTCTATCTTTCAAGATTAACCATAAAAATAACACCTTCATCATCACACCTACATCTCAAACATAAATTATAAAGTCCAACAACTAGTACCTAATCATGTCATCTGCCCTAAAAGGCTAGATGTCATCCAAATTACTGTGCCGAAGATCACTGGCACTAGTTTTTTTTACGTAGTTTCACATCATTTGTAGTAATCTCTAAGTAGGGTACAATATCAATTATTCATTGAAGTTATTCATTGTTTTTACTTCTTACATCTATATCTTTAATTGGTTCGGACAACTGCATGCCTTCCGCATGCTTGAGCTCAATATTTGGGACATCAATATCACTTATTATTTGGGACAATTGGATATTCACCAAAGGACTAAGCTCAATAAATAGTTTCTTTTTTAGATGCGCATTCTCTATAGGATTATCATCATTTCAATCATTAACCGCTTCTTTTATATAACTTCTAACTATTTTTTGTTTAACTTTGAAAGTAACAATTGCTTGTTTAACTTTGCAAGCAACTAAGTAAATATCACCAATAAATAACATTTATTCTACATCATTATCATCTAAAATATCTATCCATATATGTTGGTCATATATGTTTGGATAAAAACTATATTGGAGGATTATTGACTCTTCCATATATCCGGCTTTATGAGACATTAAAGCCATAAATTCTTTATAGCTAGTATTTTTATAGACCACTATAGATCTCCAAGTAGGGTGATTAGTGCTAAGGTAGTATACTTTAACCCTTTCAGAAGTCATCATTAGCTATTTACACCAACCATGCAACATATCATTCACTTGATAAAATTAACATGTGAGAAAAGACCATCCATATAACCTACATTAATTTAATTAACAAAACTACCTACAATAACCACTCTAAAACCAACTACCTACAATAACCTTAATCATTATTCAATGCTTGTGCACAATCAACCCCAACCCCATCATACTAATTAAATGTTTGTGCGCAGTCAACCCTAGCCTCATTACCTCAAGACAAAACTATTGAATATTAAATAAAAGATAAGCTAACAAACATAAATCAAGTATCAAAACCAATATATATATATATAACCCCAAGCAATAAATTTAATGTCAAATATTAAATAAAATACATTAATAACAAAACATACATAAAACATCAACAACAACAACAACAAAACACAAATACTACACGGCTATTAAATGCTCATATCTACAAAAAAAACTTTACAATAAAATAAAATAATATATATTATTTGTATGAAACTCATCTTTCGATCTAACTGGAGAAGTCGATAAAAAGGATACCAGAACCTTATTGAAATGCTGCAAAAAGATTACATGAGAATCGCGACAAAGAGAGAAGAAAAAGGGTTAGGGTTTTAAAAAGAAAAAAAGAACCGCAATGACTTTATATATATGAATCAACAATCATGCGAATGTTCTAGAAGAAATTTGCATAAGTCCGCACACATTTGCAGAATACACTAAAGATAATTTCATCTAGGGAGATTCACAAGAACTCTATGCGAAGATCATACCACATTTGCAAAGGCAGTATCATATTTGCGAAAGTTGTATCATAGTACGAACATCATGGACAATCACATATGTATATGCGAATGTCACCACATATTTGTGGACTTCCTTGTGGTTTAGTTACTTAAAGGAGCTTAGCATGATAACTCACAAATGTCGTACTATATATATATGAATGTCATGAGCTATTTATGAATCTACTTGGGATGAAAACTAGCCTGATTCAAAAATTTGGTTATATGAAATTCGTGAGGTCCGAAAAAATATCATGAGATCCGAAAAATTATCGTGAGAATCTACATTTTAGTGAAAGGTTACCAGCTTCCTACAAAATAGGATTATATCACAAGAACCTTAGTAGGTTCACTAGTGCAAACGGTAAAAATGTTATAAAAAAATACCATCCATGATTGTGGACATGGGGAAGATATCAAAATTTTATGGGGCATTTCGAAAAATGTGTCATTTTTTTTTTGCAAAGACAGTATAGTCACTTTTTGTTTTTTTGGTATGCTTAGATTTTAGTGGCTAGTATTTGCATATCATCATCCACTTACATTGGCATACAAGTTTTGGTGTAATCATATTCAACAATGAAATATAGTTCAAGAGAAGTTTAACCGGAATAAGAGCTTTAGGACACGTTTGCTTGCATTCCATATGATTCTAAATCGCATGTGATTTCATGTCACGTGATTTGAAATCAGTGGACAATGCAATTTTTGAATTACACATTAAGTGAATAAAATGGTCCCTAATGTAATTTGGATTCCCACAGTCCCATTTTCTCATGTTTGCTTGCATGTGAGAAATCAAGTAAAAGAGAATCATTTTTTCATGATTGTGAGAGTGAACTATTCTCATCTGGGCCAAACAAACATGCCCTTAGATTCTTGGATCTGAGGGTTCACATATTGGAACTTGTGGATTTATATAGATTAGGAGTCATAGGACAAATGTTGGGTGCCAATGATACTGTTTGGGCCATTGTGTGCTCTAATGTTTCCACTACACCAGCATCCTATGAAACATGTCCGAGTGAATCGTTCAACAAATGTTGAAAACAATGTTGGTGCTCTGGGATAAGTTGAAAAATGTTTGAACTTCTGCATTCAGATGTTTCTATGTGGATCAGGTCCAAGACCTTAGGCGTTTGTTCATCACCAAAAAAAAAAAGGCACCTACCAACCTAAAGTGGCCTTTTCAAAAGAAAGAGGACCCAAAGGACACCTCTTTCTTTTAAAAGGGCTACTTTGGAGGGAAAGTGCTTTCCCATGGGAGGAGGCATGAACCTATTTTGACAGGGAAACTGTTATTTTCTTATTTATTGTATGGGTGCCACCACATACTTTTCATAGACATTTTTGTTTTACCCTGTCTAGGAAAAGAGGCTCTATTTCATACGAAAGGGAGTGAAACAAATGCCTCTTATGGGTTTAGACCTACTAAAGCCAAGAACAGATTTTCACTTGTTCTCTTTGATATCATGGCATTAACATATTGCACAATCTTCGTAACACCATTACCCAGTCACCATGAATGTGTCAAATTTTGTCACATCAACCATACCGACTTTTTGTTGTGGAAGACTGAAATGGTGGAACTAGTTAAAAAGGAAGAAAGGAGATTTTCTAATGGAGAGACGCGAACTAGGCTGCTGAAAAAGGAAGAATGGAGATCCAAAACCTAGCATGTATTGCTGACATCACTCAAATAAATTACTACAAAGGTGGATCACAAGCACACTGTCAGATGTGCTTGGATTGGTTGTTGGATTAGGCACCAGACTCTCAAGAAAGTGAGTTCCAGCTTGCGCAAGAAATGCATGGATTCGCTGAATGATTATGTTACCGTCACAGACAAGGCTATAAACCCTTTGTTACAAACCCTTTGTTACAAGCACGTTAAAATCACATGTGCCATCTCACCTGTCATCACTCAATAATTTGGTCTTTGGTCTTCTTGTGCTGGCCCTGCCACAAGTGATCTAAATGATTATGGTCTTTATTATTCCCCCTCAAACTGGACCAGGCCACAACCTCAGTTGTTTTTTGGTTTGTTTGGGGGGAAAGAGAGTAATAAAAAACTATAATCATTCATATGAAAGGAGAGAAGGCACAACCTGACAGAGTTGGTTGTATTTTGATTCTTGAAAGGTTCCCTCATTCAATGGGATCCTATGTGGGTGTCTCTATGATCATCTTGTGGTTGAGGTTGCCTTAAGCACTCTGTTTTCCCTTTTCTCAGTACTTTTTTTCCTTGGACTAAGGCTGGGAAACGAAATGAGCAGCTCATGGCTTGGCTTGGCTTGTGAAGAGCTGGTTCAAACTCATTAATTAGGGTCAGCATGCGTACATGAACCAACTCAGCTCGTATAGGCTCGTTAACTGATAATAAATATGTTTTACATATACTTTATATCGTAAAGAATATATGGTTGAAGTGTTTGGCTTGCAAGCAATAAGTTTAGTCAATCATATTGTTTATTAATGCATATTTATTTTGTAAACAAGTCAGTTTGAGGTCTGCTTAGTAGGTTTAGATTCCAATTTCTATTACTTTTATATATATATATATATATATATATATATATATATATATATATATATATATATATATATATATATATATATATATATATATATATATTGTTAATGAGTCAGCTCAACATCGACTCATCTGATTGGGCTTACCATGCGCTTGAGCTAGGCTTGGCTTGCCACAAGAATGAGTTGAGCTTGAACACCCATTATTGGGTTCGTTCAGCTCATTTATCAGCCCCACCTCAGACATGCCCAAAAGGACACAAGACACTATATTCTTACAGTTTCACATAGATAATAGCATATAAAGAGTAGGAGTGTCAAGGGTTTACCCGGACCCAACCGAAACCAAACCCTATATAAGGTCCAGGTATGGTGATAAATAAGAAGACCCAATTAAGGCTCGCAGGTATGGTCTGGGTCTGGTTCATGTAATTCTTATCGGGTCTATTTTTTACAGTGGACCCGATTAAACCAGGGTCCGGACCCGATTCAATACCCAAAAATCAGGTCCAAGTCTTGTTCTACCTGAGACCGAACCAAACTCGGCCCGTTGACACCCTAATAAGGAGGCATCGCTATGAGGAAGATGCAGTGATCGTGCCAGCACACTTGTAAAATATTTGATGCATGAGGGTATATGACGTGTTTGTGAGGACCACAGTCTCAAAAGTCTGAGTTTCTCCAAAAACTAAACGCTGTTAAACCCCAAAAAAACCTGAAATGATCAGGTGCAATATGATTGCAAAAATATTTGTGCATTAAGCACCTAATCACCCTCCATCTTGGGAAGCAGATCATGATGAACATGAGCTTTTTGCTCATGCCAACTCTGTTTGCATTTTGGATGAATGCCCTGTAGCACATAACTGTTCTGTTGACTTTTTGACTTTTCAAAATGCAAAACGGACGGTCACGATGTTAGCGTGAGCAAAAAAGCTCATGTTCAGCATGACCAGATCAGCTTCCTCGATCTTGGGACAGGCCTGACAGTTGTGGACCTAAAGCCTGATGGAGGGCAATGAGATGCTTAATGCACAAAATTTGTGCCATGTGATTGCACTCAATCCGGACTCGAAAGAAACCCAGTGCCAGACTTGTCACCTTATTTTTCTTCTTCACTCTCTACTCAAACTCTCCCACCTTTTTTCCTCTTAGTTTTCTTTGTTTTTGTTCTTCTTCTCTATATATGCAAAGCCCTTCACATGCTTCATATTGCTTTGAGGGGTTCGCTTTCTTCCTTGTGAAAGATACAGGATAAGAGGGATAAGGATGATGAAGGGTTTCACTTGTAGAAGAGGCTCTAGTTCATTATGTTATATGATGGTGGGATGGATCTTTTCATCCTCCAATCTTTTATTGTGTAAAAGCGGTTCTACCTTCTCGATGAGGACGACTTGGTGTGTTGGAGCTCAAAATTTCTTATGATAGCAGCCAATAATGTTAGACCTGATAGTTCTCTCTTGTCCAATGGATTTTATGATGACTGGAGAAAGGTAGCAGTGGGTATGGTGGGGTTAAATGAGGAGGCAGGGTTGGAAGAAATAAAGAACTTGTGGTGGTGATTATGCACATGATAGAGGCAACGGTGGTGCATATAATGGTGAAAGTTGTTCATAGTTTGAGGGCAGATTCACTGCTCGAGGCCTAGTTCTTAACAAAGTAATCATCCCACACAAACAACAGAAAACCGTTGTGACTCACGCGAAGCCTAGAAAATCTCTACTGAAATTGCTGTGCACCATGATTTTTTGTGTTTCGGGTGAGTTGTGCACAGTGATTTTCTATTGCTTGTGTGGGTCACAGTGTTGTGCACAATAATTTTCCATTGCTTGTATGGATCACAATGATTTTCTATGTTTCTTATGAGTTGTATGTAGTGATTTTCTGTTGTTTGTGTAGCTCGAGTACTTTGTTAGCATACAATTTTTACCTTCGCAATAGAACATCAACAAGTGATTTTTAGTTTTATAATAGAATGCTGACATGTAATTTTTTATTTCACAATGAAATATCGACATCCCTCCCAATATTTTCTTTATCACTTTTAACATATTGTGCCTCGATGCACATTGTTCTAATATTATGCTATCAAATTCAAAAAAAAAAAGAGGAAGCTTAGCTATATCAGCATTCTCATTTCATATAATAATCATCATAAAATATGATAAATATGCATCAAATGGCCATTGAATCCATAGAAAGTAGATCTAGTGTTCGAGGACATTGTTGAAAAAAATAGTTACGATCTTATTGGTTCCTTATTCAAAAAGTATTAATTCATGATACCAATCCTTATAAAAGAGGGTTCCACTGGATGAAACTTATAACAAACATGAATTAGTGTTAGAAAAAAAAATATTGTAGGAAAATATAACTAAAAGACATTGTGTTGTTGAGTCTATATTTGAAAATTATTAAATCATGAACTCAATCTTTATAAAAAGAACATTAGCTAAAATTTATGTAACCTGGCGAAGCAAGATTTTTGTTAGCAAAAAACATTTTAGGCAACTCAAATATCAAATATACCAGGGTCACATTATAATATCTCATTATGAAATAAAAGTATAAAAGTATTTGACTATCAAATTTTAGAAAGATATGAATGACGAGTCTATCGTCTAGTCTTATCAGGAAGCAATTAGAAAAGTATGCATTTTTTCTTTTATATTTGTTGCACTATTTATGAGGCACCAAATTACCTATTGTCTATAATAGTGACATGTAGTTTGATTATACATAGGAACCCATGCACATTACATGTTCAAATGTGGATCTTATACCCATATGCAATATTTATCAAGAATACCACGAGACCTTCAATTTTTCATGTTTGATGGTTGTATCATGCAAAATAATTTATAGTATGCATGTTTAGTTAGCAGTTACATAACATTTTGAAAAGTTCCTTACATATATTATCTTTTACATTCGAGAACATATAAAAAACCAAGCATAGCAAAGAGGTTAAATACTTGCATGGAAACGATGAATTGTAGATACATAAAGATGATTGTGATGTCTGAATTTTATTTGATTTTGAAAGTTTAGAATAAGAATTGTTGATTTTAAAAGGTTTTTTTGCAACAGTTGAAGATAAATCTGTGTAAGCATAGTCATTGTGTTTACATGTCGGATAAATGCCTAATTATTGTGGCATTAATTTTGTATATACATGACTAATGCAATTGAAAGTAGTTGAATTTTTGTAAACAGTAAGTTTGTGAGAATGATATGAACCAAGCACAAATTAATGATATTCATAATATTGTTGGAAAAAAGTAACATTGTTGTTGACTCTTATTAATTTTGTAAATTTTTCTAAATTTTGTATAAACACAACTAATATAATTAAAAGTAATTAAAGATGCATTTGTTTGAAATTTTGTAACCAGTAAGTTTATGAGAGTAATATATAGCAAGCACAAATTAGTGGTATTTATAATATTGTTGGAAAAAATTAATAAGGTTATTGATTCCCTATTTGAAAAATAAGACTATTATGAAGCAAATACAAATTAGTGGTATTTATAATAATATTTGAATATTTTGATGAGGTTGTTGAATCCTTATTTGAAAATGCCTAATTCACGATCTCATTTCTTATAATAAAGAATATATTTGTTGAAACTCATGTGACAATTAAGAAGCAAACATAAATTAAGGGTGTTCATAATATTATTTGAAAAAATTGATGAGCTTATTGATTCTTTATTTGAAAATGCATAATTTGTGACCTTGTTCCTTATAATAAAGGATCTATTGGTTGAAACTTATGTGACCATTAAGAAGCAAACATAAATTAGTGATGTTTATAATATTGTTTGAAAAAAATGATGACATAAATCTTTTTTTGCAACTTCCTAATTCATTATCACATTCCTTATAATAAGGGGTCTATTGGTTGAAACTTATGTGACTATTAAGAAACGAACATGTATCAATGGTGTTCATACTATTATTTGAAAAAATTGATAAGATTGTTAACTCTTTGTTTGAAAATGCTTAATTAATAATTTAATTCCTTATAATAAGTGGTTTATTGGTTGAAACTTATATGACCATTAAGAAACAAACAAGAATATATATGACACTACAAGGACACAGGTCAATAGCGACGGCATATCTCACCTTTATTGACCTATTTTCACCGCTATAGGCGTATAATGACAAGAATTCATGCTGATAAGTCATCGAAAAGAATTGGCCTTTGTTGAGTAATAACTGTGACATTTATAGTTTGTTGTTAAATAGTGAACCAACACCAGCGAATAATCTTGCCAAAACTGAGAATATGAATAACGACATGACAATTTTTAATGACGAGGTTGTTTTAATGATGAGATAGGATATAATGGCGAGATCCTTTCTAGGCTACCTATAGGTTATAACAACAAGGTATTCTTGTCGTTATAGGCTAAAGAAACATGAATTTTGCCCATAACAACAAGGTATTCTTGTCGTTATAGGGTTAGAGTGGGTACTGCTCTGAAGTCTAGGTGCATTTCTGCTCACCCTATAGGATTCTTTTTTTGGTCAGGATGGACACCCCCTACATCCTCTCCAAGCTTGCAACAAACATATACACTTTTAATATTAACACAAATAAGTAAACAAAGTGAGTCTAGAAATTGTATTCTCCAAGCCTACAACAAATACACTATCTTTATCACAGAAGAATCAAAACAATTACATCATAAACAAGTAAACAAAGAGTTTATAAATTATAACAAGGTAAAAAATTATAGTTAAATAATATAACAACAAAATTTTGGATCTATGATGGGGGTTCTGTCTGTGTGCATCCATGAAAGCCAACATCTCCTCTCTGAACTTCTTAGTTGCTTCTCTCTCTCACTCTATTTTCTATCTATATCACTTCCATTCTTCTTGCTCAATCTTTTATTTTCCTTTTAATTGTTGGATCTCCATCTGCATCGCCCCTAACTGAAAGGATAGCTCTAAAATGCATACCTAATTTTAGGAGGATGGTTTGGATGGAATGGCAAATGCACCCATCCCCTTCACATGTCGATATTGTTCTTCAAGGACCTTGACAAAGACCTTTCGCTGCATCATCGATAGGCCTGTCATAGTCATGCCCCAAGGCCATTCTAGTAATCATTTTGCCTTGTTTTCCATTTCAAATTTACGCACCATCTGCTTTACTTCTCCTTTTGATTTAATGGTTTATGTTTCGCTTGGCTTTTGTCGTTGGGGACCCTTTCGGTTCGGTTCAGCTGAAATGGTCCAGGCTGCTGGACATGTCCAACAACACTTTGACCCCCGGAACGTCCCCAGCTGAGGCGTTTTTCTCCTTTTTCCCTTTGATCCATCATGGACCCAGGCCACACCCACAACCGGGTGAGGGTTGGACCGGTATGTCCTTGGCCTGACATGGTCTGGACCGCATAAGGTCCAGACCTGTCAAAGGCCTAAACTCATCTGGTTGGGTGTCATGCCCTGCACGCCCTTTTGCTTTCGGGTTTTGGTTTCGGGCCTTGCTGCAGCCGTGCAACAGTTAGGCTGCAGCTGGGCTTGCACCCCTTTCCCTGTGTTGCTGGCTGAGTCCAGCTTGGGTCTGGACGCACAGTCCAAACCGTGCTCGTTAGGGAGCACGCCCTCCATGGTCTGGACCAGATAGTCTAGACCAGATAGTCTAGACCTGGATTGGTTGTCGTGGCTGAACCACGCGTGGTCTGGGCGCTCAGTCCAGACCACTGCATGCCGTTGGAACCGATCCAGCTTGGGTCTGGACCAGTTCGGTCGAGACCTGGACCTCCCCTATTCGCCGTGACCACCTCTCATGGTTTTCCCTTGGACCAAATCCAGTTGGCCTAGGTGGCTCGGTCCCAGCAACATGTTAGACGTTGTCTCGTCGCCTTGGTCGCTACCTCCTGTTGGTGCAGCAGGGCCGCCCTTTTTAGGGTCTGCTTTGTGGGTGCGTTTGCCCCACGGCACCGAGTGTCAACCTCGTTGTAAGTCGGTTTTGGACAGACTCCAGTCAACTGCGGAATCCTTTCCCGTTTTGCCACACCTTACGGACCAATTTAGCGAGCCTCCGGGCTGCAGCCCATGAGGCTGCGTATACACTTTCGACACGGGCACCATAACTCCAAGGTTTTGGCATGTCACGTCATGTATATATTTGTGCTATTCCAAAGTAAATGTATATACAAATATATATATATATATATATATATATATATATATATATATATATATATATATATATATATATATATTTATATATGTACTTGTATGCATAAATGAATACCCTTAGCACGGGTATCATGTATACACATCTTCATGCATGAGTTCTCTTTGGCATAGAACGTAAAATTGTGTTCTAACGACACCCTATCTAATGCAATTGGGTAAAAATAAGGGTTTTTGCATAATGAAGGAACGAATGAATAAGTTAAATATGTATTGTTCCTGCATGCTTATGACGTGGGATCCAATGTCCCAACGATTACATTACGAGCTTTGACTAGTTACGCTTTGCGCGACGGGTGGGCATTGTCCAATGTGAAATTACAAAAGAGAATGTGTTTATGTTTGCGAAATCAATGCAATAGCCTTTTTATGGAAATAAGGTTTTTGTGAAACCTATGGTGTAAAACATTAAATGAATGTAGTTACCTAGTCGTGCTTGTTATATTTGATTACACGAGATCGATATATATATATATGCATTGGAATTAGCATTCTACGTGTTTTGAGGTTCGCAAGTATGTATGGCAACTTAATGCTTGTGTATGACACCCTATCGAATGTTTTTAAGTCAAATAAGGGTCTTTGCGGAATCAAGGGATTAATGACGCTTGTAAGATGAAATAATACAATTATAGTGTTTCCTTTATCACGCGTTACGGGCACCCTGGTACTTCACAATTTATTTAAACATATCATAATGTGTTACGTAACGTAGAGTATGAGAAAGTACGTGCACTGTCACTCACCCTAGCACATAAGTTGTTTCAAAAATGAATATACTCACATGCTCGTGTTCATGATACTTGAGTGTACAAATCACGTGGGTTATTGAATGTATTCTCCCTAAGTACGTAGGGATTTCTTGAGACTCATGTTTGAGATTATGGTCTTTTGAGACTTATGCAACTCCCTGGCCTGACATGGCCTGAACCACATAGGGTTCAGACCTGTCAAAGGCTTGTCTCATATTTTGTTCGGATGGGCGTCAACCCTTTTTGTTTCTAGTTTAGGCCTGCCGCAACCTTGTGCAGTTGTTGGGCTGCAGCTGGGTGCAGGCAACGGGCCTGCACCCCTCTCCTTTTGTCGTGGGCCGAGCCCAGTTGGGTCTGGACGTTCAGTTCAGACCATGTTCCAGATTGTGCATGCTCTCCATGGTCTAGACCATTCAGTCCAGACCTGGACCTTTTCTTGTTGCCGTGACCATCATCAATGGTTTTTCCCTGGGCCAAACCCACTTGGTCTAGGGGGTTCGGTCTCAGCAGTATGCGGGTAGCGGGGCAGTACAGCTTGTTGTCCATCTTCTTCTTCAGTTGGATCTTTGCAACAAATGGGTTGCTGTCACCTCATCGTGGGTGCTGCCGCAGTTCGGCAGCACAACCCAAACCGGGCCTGCTTGTGTGCGCCTGGTGCCTTTTACACCCTATGGCTGGTAAGGTTGCCGGCCCTTTTTAGGAAATGTTCCAACACAGTTGTTCGATTTTCCTCCCTTTCATCGCGCTCTCCACTTCGACAGAGAGCTCCGGACTGCAGCCTCAGGGGCTGCATTAGTGCCTACGACACGGGTCTCAATGATCCAGTTGCCTAGGTCTGTACCCTTGTCCAGACCAGCGGGCCACGTGGACTCGCATGGCAGCAGCACCTTTATGGTGTTTTGAAGGCTTCGTTCCCGAGCTGTGCGGCTGCAGCACTTTGGTTGTATTCTAGTTGGGTGGTGTTGCGGGTTTTGAGCCAAAGCTTGGCCTTAGTTACAACCGGATTAGGTTGATGCTGCTGCGGTTTTGGGGCAGCAAGCGTTCGGGCCTGCCCTTGTGGTTTCACAGTCTTTTGCACGAGATAGCTAGTTGACTAACCATGCTTCCCAATTGCACGACATAGTTGTCACTTTACCTTTTCGCAAACAATTGTCTTTGTCGCTGCCATGACAGCAAAAATAAATAACTAAATATGTATTTGTCACGCGTGCAATGACATGCTAAATGCATTGGAGTTAGCACTCTCCGCTATGTGTGGTTTGCCAATTGTAAAGCATACTAACGCTAGTGTATAATGCGATTCAGTGTAAACCAAGGAAAAATCGTGTGCTTATTGACTTGCACAAGATTAAATTACCCGAATGCATTGGTTCGATGATTCAAACACTTTGTCTCCACCTAAGTATTCATGACACTTGGCATTTGTACACTTTTCGATGTGCATGTCCCTCGTTGTATAGTTATGGGATTCACGAAGTTTAAGTGTTAGTATGACAATACCTTGTGTACTCATGTCGTAGAGCTCCTTGGCGAGTTATTTCTGGTTGTAGACCCCCCCTTCGCGAGACGAGCTCACTTAAGTTAGAAATACAAGTTTGTATGCTTTTGCTCACCTCTTGATTTGTTCGAGAGTTGCCTTACCATGGCCAAATGTTTCTAACTGTCTCATCATGAGGCATGTTGCTCTGAAATGTGAAATTAGCTTGTTTGTATACTTGTCGTATACTACACATGCATGACTACTCGCACTTGTGATTTACTCGCTTAGTTCATACTATTGCATTGACTTATGATGAATGCTCACACTTGATTATTTAGTACGCACTCGATACTGTTTTGCCTTGCTTGTGAACATGCAAAGTGCCATTGTTAATGAGTTAGAGACAATTGCTTAAATAAATGGAAAATTGATGAAATGTCATATGCATGAACTGCACATCTGCTTGCATACTTAATTGTCTCTCAGAAATGAATTGATGTAATCCCTCTGTTGTTTATACTTGTGCAATAGTTAGTAAACATGTGGTACTTTTACACTTTGCACATGGCACATCCTGACACTCACAATGAGTAGTGCGTACCTTGAGGAGGTATAGTGTTGAGGCATTGGTAAGCGCACTAGGTGCACTTACTTCTAGAATGAAAAGACTGAAAATATAACACCATAGGGTATAAATATAAATGACTTATTGTAGGCTTAGTTAGAGTCCTCAGGCAGTGGCCCTTGTGTTGTGAATGGACTCTTGTGTGATATACCCTGAATCAGAAATAAATAATATGGTGTTGTGACTGGTTTCACAAGCAGTGTGCTCCGTTAGCTGCGTGAGGCTGAGCACGTGAATGGGCAGGCCAAGTCCTCTTTTTGCGTACCCCACAGGGACCACGAGGCAAATTCCTCGTTGAGAGGTATGAATGAACATGAGCCTAAGAAAGATAAACCTGCTTCGCCCCATTCACAAAATGATTCACATTGGGAGAGGGTGGATGGTACAACTGTGAGTGACTTGTCGTTACTACGACACGTGTTTTAACAGGAGCTGTAGCGTCCTTTGGCCTCCAGTCACTCAGAGTCAGGGAGGTCGAGGTTACCTTTTTAGGACCTCACTACTGCAGTAGTATGGATTGCAATCCTTGCCTATGCGAGTGTTTTCTCTCAGTTGTGTGCTGCTCGCATGAGGTTGACTCGGTCTGTAGCTTCCCCGGTTACCACACTAGAACTTGAATAACAGACGCCGGGTGCATGTCTCACAGAATGCGAGGTTCCTTCGCATACCCGAAGGAGTAATCAGAATAACTTAAAGACTAACCAATCAACTGACTTACTGTAGTTGCTACTTTACTTGTTCTGTAGTCTGTGCTTCAGTTACTGTACTTGTTTAGTTGTTACCCCAGTTGTCTTTCTTGTTTCGTTGTTACTTTGGCTACTTTGTTGTTCAGTACTTGTTACAGCCTGTTACTGCTTTGAGTACTTACCTTTCAGTTACAAATGTTATGAAATGTGTTTAATTATGTTCTGTGATGCATACCTCTATATAAATATAATGAATTGTGCATATGGACTGTTTGGTTGATTTCTCACTAGCTCGAAAGAGTACTGACCCCGTTTTATGGGGATACAGGTGTTGCTTAGGCGTGCGATGGAGCTTGATGTGTTGCAGCGGACTTGAGCCCACACTTCTGGCACTTGTTGGATCTTGGCAGTTGTTGGTTTCGTTTTAAGGGAAATGAATTGCACATCTTGTAAAAAAATGTATTTAATAAAAGTTGTTTCCTTACTGTTGTATCTTGATGCACTCACCTGTGGTGGCCGCCCAGACTTGCGGCTTTGTGGTTTTACGTACACTGTGTTTTCCGCTGTTCTCTGGTTAAACCTTTTAAAAAAAACCACAGAAAATTCTAAGTTTTTCCAAGGTCGGGGTTTGGGGCGCCACAGTTCTTGTGGTTAGTCAGCTATTGTGAATTCAAGATCTCTTGTCTGGGTTAGAGCAGGGGTGCTAACAAGCACATTGCCTTGAAATGGAAGGTGATTCACATATCAAACAGAGAAAGAAGTTGCAGTTTAGGAACTGTTGTAAATATAGCAAAAGGAGGTTACAAACAACAATTGTTGTAAATGTAGCAAAAGGAGGTTATAACTTGGTACTTTGCTAGCACGCGTTGGAATGAATTCTGATTATGTGATATAATGATGAGAGCATCTAGCATGCCTTTTGAAAGTATTGTTGAGGAAGCAAAGCGTAGAACCTGGAACTTGTTGTAATGATGTATTATATTATATTATTTCTTCTCTTGGTAGAGGACTTTCTTGTAATAAGTGCAGAGATTGAGTGGTAATGGCTTGGACTGGTATCCCCATCGGTGGGGATAAAGTAGTCACGGAGGTGTGTGCTCTAGCACTCAAGTGAGAGCACGTATTGATAATCATCCATAAGTAGTAGATAGTTGAAAAACCAGAACTCTATCATTTGATTTTATTCTTCATTTATGGGAACTCAATACTGGGAATTAGTGTATATTAGTCTATGACATAAAGATGTCAAGTATTGATTGCAGATCTGACTTGTTTTCAAGAACATTTGGAATATGTTCGATTTCTAATATTTGCACCCAAACTTTTCCTTGTTATGTTTGCTATCTTAGTAAACATTTACTGACATGTAGTGTTTACACATGATATGCTTGCAAGCATTCATCTAACATTCATAGTAGCAAACATTATTGGTATTTTCAAAATGTCACTAAAATGTCATGAAATGGTAGACTTGCACAGGTGCAGCCTGTGTAGGGTAGTAGCTGGGTTTTGTTTTTAAAAAAAAAACTGAAAATAAAAGTTTTAAAAACAGAGCTTGTGTGGCAGGTGGGTGGCCTGCTACCCCCAGCTAATTGGGTTCAGCTGGGTGGGGTTTGAACCCCTAGCGGACAGGGTCGGCAAGGCTATAGGCCTACTTCAAAAAAAATATGATGAATGAATTATATTTTTGAAAACAAAGTTTTTATAATAAAAAAAAGGCTTTGTTTTGGATAGGCAGGTGGCTTGTTTGGGATCAACCGGGTCGGAACTGAACCCTAGTCGACGGTGTCGGCTAGGCTTGATAAGCCAACTTAAAAAAAAATATATATATATATATATTTAATACTTATGTTATTTAAGTTTGGAATCAGATATTTAATATGCATGTTAAAATTCCAGAATTTCGTTATATACATGTGGGTTGATTTGAATTCATGTTGTGAATGAAAACTTTCACATGCTTTGAATTGATGTGACATACTTAAGTATTATACTATACAAAGTCTGTTTCAAGTGCATGTGCATACATAAATTAATGTGTGTTTTGCGTGTATATAAATGCATTGATTGTTCACTTGTCTAAATTGAAATGATTCATAAATGAAAGCATGTTTGTGGAATGGTTATATAAAGGTACATGTACATGAATACTGAATATATGCATATGAAGGTGGTATATCATGCACATGTTAAATTGACATATATGAATATGCATATGATGCATCGATGATCAATATATCATCGCAGACCTGGTGAGCCCTGAGCTTGGATTGCTCCTTTACTTATTTTTCATACATCGCAAAATTCATATTGATATTATTTTTTATATTGCACTATTCTATGTTTCTCACGAGGGGTTGGAGTCCTGTGATGAGCCTCGCATTTGAAAATGTGAATTTGTGATATTAATTTGGCATGCTGAATTGCAAATTAGTGAAACAATTATTTCTAATAACTTTAAAAAAAAGAAAAGTATAATGTACCTTCTGAGATATCTCGTCGGGAGTATGAGACTCTTGGAGTTGCGGTTTTGGGAGACCATGAGGATACAAAAATTCTGCGTGCATTATTGTTACCCCTGAACCCGATATTGAGGTTCTTTCTTCTGGCCACTGTTTTAGGGAGAGTCTGTCACTTTGCCTGGGGGTGGTGTGTAGACACAACTGTTGTTTTGATATACCAAGAAGTGACACTTGCGGATGTTATTTTTCTTAGTGTCCCGACATTATATGTTGTTTTCTAATATTTCGATGGATGGTGTTGTTTCCTGATATCGGTCAAGGGCTAAGTTTGGAACCCAGTAATAAAATATAAATTGTGTGCTAAGCTATCCTAGGAACCTAACTTGATCATAGAGATTTTACCCGTTTGGTGTATCCGCAGGCAATAATAATTAAAAAGAGAAACTTAAATTATGTGCATTAGGGACATGCATATAAAAAGAAAATTCTAATAAGAGGTAATAATTTGCTCATGCATTGCACTAAAGCCATGCATAAGCATGTTATGCATTAGATCATGCATGTTTACATGTTCTCTTAACTGTTAAATGTTGGTGAATGCATAATGTTGTTCTCTAATGCATGTTAAATGATTGTATTGCTTAAATTATGATCCTTGTTATTTATTAAACATTCTTTCATACTTAATAATTATTTTTATTGTATGAATGTTTAATTGAATTATGTATTTATCATAATTGCATTCCTCTAACTTATTGCATGAATTCTTATCTGTATTCTTTATGCTCATTTATTTCATTAGAGGTACCTGTACACAGAATTTTTTAGATTTCTGGCACTCTATTTTTATTGTTTTTCACAGTCTCAGGGGATCAGTGAAGCGACTGCTTCTGAGAGAGCTACAAGTGCTACATGTTTACTAGACAGTGTCACAGATGGACTGTGTGGCTCTGTTTTTCTTTAGATTTACTTGTTCATGCACTCTGATTCTTTTTTTGCAATTATTTCAAGATTACTATTTCTTATTTAAATAAATAAAATTTTGTTTGCTATGGTTTGGATGATAAGTGTAAGATCTCTTGTAGTTTGTTGAGTTATCCAATGGTGAGTAGAACTATAAAGCTCCTGGGTCTCTTGAAATGTTTTTGCAATGGTTTAAAAAAAATCCGCACCTTTTAAGGGGTATGAGTTGGGGTCGTTACATAGTTAGTGTGATCATTTCAATAAATAGGTAGGGGTCCACCTAACAGAAGCAGATCAGGTCATGCTGAACATGAGTGTGTTTGCTCATGCCGACATCATGGCCGTCTGTTTGCATTTTGGATGAATGCCATGTGGTTTTGTTGACTTTTGAGCTTTTTAAAATGCAAATCGGATGGCTACGATGTCAGCATGAGCAAAAATGCTCATGTTCGATGTGCTTCCCTGCCTAACTCTAGCTTTCTATATAAAAAACAACATTAAAAGTATAAGAAAATATAATATTAAACACTAAAAATTTTACCAAATAACAACTCTCCAAAGTTTTATTCACAATTTATATAAAAGAAGTTTGGAATCATCACCTCAATGTCTTTTTTTTTACTAGGAGAAACCGCCTCAGGCACGAGACCTAGCCCCACTGGCTCAGCCTGCAATACTTAGGGTTGTTGTCCTGTCAGCATAAAACTTAGAGTGCTAATTACCCCTTGACCCTGAGTCACCAAGCTTCGGCGTAATACCCATGGGATTTAAACCTAGACTGCTCGTCAAACGGTCTAGGGCCTATCCCACTACGCCAAACCCCTTGGGTCACATCACCTTAATATCTACTATGGTGTCTATCACCACCTCCCTCCACCAACATAGCATCCATCAGATGAGACTAAATCGCCAAGTCTGATCATATCGATATCACATATTTGGACGTTGAACTCCACCAAGTTACCATTTGAAAGGAGGTAGAACTACTCTAATCTGATGTAGGCTCAGTGGATGAAGATGCCCTTGTTGCTATCATCTTGTTAATACACCTGAAACCCTTCTACAAGCAACCACCACCATCATCATCTCCCCCTTCTCCTGTGCCATCTTTCATGAAAAAAATAATCTAGAGGAAAATGAAACTCTTAAAGAAAGTAGGATTATGTAGGATTGAGAGAGAGAGAGTAGGATTACGTAGGATTGAGAGAGAGAGATCCCCACGTTCACATGGCATTCCCACATTAACCGAGTATTTTGTTAAGTGAGCTGGCCCGATCACCTTATAGGGCCCCAGCACGCAATAGTAATGGTAGTAAATTGACTTAACTAAAATATGGATGTGGTTTGAACCTAGGTTGGATATGTAACGAACCCTTGAATCTTTGTTGGACTTTGTGTCGAGAGCAGATCAGGTGATCTTTCAAATCACTTTAAGAAAGTGATCTTCACCGTCCATTGATTCATCTCACAAGGACCTCATTGTCACCGTCCAATGATTTGGCAGACCACCTGATCTGCTCTCCTTTGTGTTTATGTCACGATCGAGGACATGCCGTTTTGGTGTTAAATCCTCGGTGACATGCTTGGACACGTGGACACAGATATGGCACACATTACTAATATTTTAATACTATTTTTGCATTTTTAATGTTTTAGCATTATTTTAATAAAAAATATATTTTTAATATTAAATATAAAAAGTAGTTTTTTAGTGATAAAAAATAAAAAATAGTGTCCTCGTGTCCAAAAAAATTTCTAGCTTGCAAGTCATACCATCTTTGTGACGTGGCTTTGTATAATGGTATTACCAAGAAAAAAGAGTTCAAAATGGTTATGTAGAGAAATAAAAATGGAACAAATCTGAACTACATCCTACAAACAACTCAAGCATGCCAATGTAAATATGTTCTTAGTCCTATAAGGTTTAACCAAATATACCCACAGTTCGAACTGAAGCATCCACAAATTGGCTCAAGTCAGGTTCTACCTAAATCTGAACCACACTCGACTCCTTGATACCACTATATATATATATATATATAAGTGATCACTTTCAAACATGACCAGCACCAACTTGCGCAGATGGACTCTCAGCACAAATTTGCATCAAATAACACCTTTATTGGCAACTTTTGTCACAAAAGCTCCTGCTAAGACTTTTAGTGACTTTTTATCGCCACTAAAAGTATTTATGTGGAGATAATGACGCTGAGAGCAGTGCAAGTTCGTTTTGGTCCCGTAACAAAGTGATCATGCACTTACTAGATACATGTAAGCAAGGTAAATTTTTCTGGTAATTTTTTCCTGAATTTACATGTAGGTGCCTTTATTTTGAAAGTACCAAGTACTCTTGGGTGTCACTACGAGAGGTACCGAGTTGTTGACTACTTAATTTTTCCCTTAATTTACATGTAGGTGCATTTATTTTAAAAGTACCAAGTACGCTTGGGTGTCACTATGAGAGGTACCGAGCAAATTTTCTGCTAATAGTAGTGCTAAATGAGCTCACGATGCCAAATTTTACCTTAGTACCTTCATGTTTGTAATTGAGTTCTTTTTCTGTTTTTAATTGAGTTCTTTTTTGTGTTTTTTATTGTCGTTTACTTGAGTTCTTAGTGAATGGGTTTTAATATTTACAGTTTTCTTTTTTTTCTTTTGAGTTTATGACAAGAAGAAACTACGTTTAGGATAGGACATCTGATGGTGCTGGTCTTATCATCATTTTATTTTATAGACAAGTTGGGGTTAGGCAGACGGCCATCACTCATAGAACTTACAATATTGGGCCTTGAACTTGCAACTTCTCATCACAAGGCTCGCTAACTATTGTCATCAAATTTTAGTACAATATCAATTTTTGATTTTTGTTTACCTCTTTAAAATATATATTTGAGCTTAAAGATGCTTGATAAAAAACATGTTTCGAGTTGTAAAGGTTTTTTTTGCGTTTTCTTGACTCGTGCGAAGAAAGAGATTGATGAGTTATTTGGGTCATGTGACACGTAGCTTGCCTTAAGCAATGAGCTACGTAAGCCTAGCGAAAACGAGTTCAGAGTCATGGATATCTCATGCACACTTAGCACGATGAAATATTGAAAGTGACATAGTTGAATGGGTCCATAGAACAGAGCAATACCAGTTATCAGTGCGAAGTGAATTCAAACTGACGACAAACGAATGCGTCACATTTTCTGTGACGAGCACACGAGCAGTCGATAGTCAATATATCAAGCTACACATCCGAATAAACATCATAGATATTAGAGTAAGCATCGAATTTTAGAGATGCATCGAACGAGAGGTATATTACATTTTGGTATTTGTGAACCTTGCAGAGCGTAGTGCGTGTCTCGTGGGTAACCTCTGCTGCGATAGAGAAGACCTTTCGCCTCTCAGCATAAGCCAGTTTCTAGTTTGACGTAGTAAAACTTCTTAACTAAAAGGAATCATCATCACTTGACATGCACTTGTCGAACTGTCTCGCAAGGATGCGAGGTTACGATAAGGCGGACGACTTTAATGGGCTTCGCACATGCTTGCTGATACCCATAAAGAATTTGCATACTCATGAGCACCCCGTGCACTTCGACGTGCTACTCACAAGATATAGGGATTGTTCGCATCTAACAATTAAGATATAACATAAAACACCTAAATCATGATTTTGAGAGGATCCTAATGCGACCTAGCAAAACAAAGATTGAAACTCTCTCTCTCTCTCTCTCTCTCTCTATATATATATATATATATATATATATATATGGGTTAATAGTTACTAAAATTGTTCGTATGTGCAAACGACTTAGCACCTTTCATTTTTTTTTTAATTTTTATAATTTTTTGATCCAAGTGAACCCATGGATTTAATCTACATGTTTTTAATGAGAATAGGTTTTTGAATTATCAGAATCTGCCAATGTATATGTTTTTTGGTGATGCAAAAATCAATGATTATAAATGCATCATTTTTTTCTCAACTAAAAAAGTATGTCTTCTTCATTGCAAAACATGATCAAGGGTCGTTTTCTACTAATTTAAGCTTGTTGAACGCACCTGTAAGATTAGATTGAGTCAAGACAACTTTCATTGTATCTAAATATACACCTAAAAGAAATCATAGAGGTATATCTTCTCAATCAAGCATCGTAGATGTGTTCAACATCATTTATTTGGTAGGAATCATGTCTTTTTGACATAACATAAGATTTTTACAATCATGAAACTTTAGTACATTGTGAGTCATTGATATTTTAAGGTCTTAAAAAACTTATACAGTCTTCACAGTCATATAATCCAAAATTTGTTTTGTACTTAAAAATGCATGCAGATCATATGTATAAGGACTGATCAACAAAAAAAAGGCCTAAGAATTTTAAAAAAATCCAAGCTTTTACTAGGTGGGTGTAGGTGCTCCCATAGCACACTATCATTACTAGTGTGTGTGTATATATATATATATATATATATATATATATATATATATATATATACCAGGTGTCCACTGTTATTGGGAGCTTCTCTGCCGGTAATCCTGCACGGATTTGCGGCTAAGTTTTTTTTTTAACCTATACAGGAATTAGCGGCGGTGGTGACCACCACTAATGACCCTAAATCCTTCAAAACTTTTTATAAGCCAAACACGAGCCAAGCCACTAGTGGCTGGGCTTGTTTCGTGAAGAAAATGGCACACATGTAAAACCATTTATCTTTAAAACCAAGTTGAACAACATCCAGTACAAACTTTAGCAGTTGTTTGATATATAAGAGTTCAGGACCCGCATTGCCCAATTATTAATGAATTGAGTGGGTGTCTTTTTATTTTAAAAAAAAGTTTAGGCCTAGTTTTTTAAGAATCACCAAGGGGTGCTTGGCATAATTGGTTCAGTACATGTCTCCTTGTGGTGGACGTTTGAAGTTCAAAACTCAATGATATGTTGAATAACTGGTATATATATGTTGAATAACTGGTAGGGGTCTGCCTAACCCAGCTTGCCTTTAATCAAATATTGATATGTAAAGTATCTTTCAGCCGCGTGTCAAAAGCGGGTAAGGGCAAAGCACTAATAATGTACTTTGGCCTCTAGATCTGTGACATCTGTCCCAAAAACAAAACATAAAACTTTTAGAGAAAATTAATGATACTTGGCTCAAGAACCTGTTTAGCCCCCACATGGTACATGACCAAGTTCATGAAATTAGGGCTTCTCTTTGTTCTTGAACTTGGTCATGCTTTATATGGTGTTGAGATATACACCATATATAAGTGATGCCTATTTTTCTAGTGCTTAAGATAAAAATTTATTTTTCCCATATTTTTAAGCAAATTTTGGAGCTCACAAGTTCCACTAGATAAAAGAAAATAGTTTTACTTTTACCAGCCCTCCAAATGATAACATGGGAAAAGCTTTGTTTGGGATACATGAAAATTCTCACATGGTCAGAAATATACAAAATATGTTAGAAGAAAATAATGGTTTTTCTTTTCAAATTTCTTTCTTTTTTGGGATAGTAGAAGGGAAAAAACACATTGGTTCGGGTTGGTAAAACCTTTGAAGTCCCCCCTACTCACGGGGAGTACATCCAGTTTCTAACTTGTGATGCCTTCACAAGTAGCCCCTACCAGATTACCTTTTTATTTTCAATCCTCACATATACAAAGCTTACCTAAACTTTCTATTATTACACGGTTTAAATTACACCCGCTCTCCAACTTCTTCAGCTATCGAATAAAGTGTTTAAAAAGCAATGTTATCAGTATCTGTGCCTATCGATACGCATCATATCGGCAGAAATTTGATACGCTGCAGGGTCGATGCGGTTAATTTTTAATAAAGGTAAAAAAAATATTTTTTAAATATTATTTTAATAGTTTTAACACGTGTCACATAATGATTGACACCTGATAATTTTTTTTTATTTTTGGGCTGATACAGAACGATTCAGCTGAGTATCGGTATCAGCCCGATACAGCTGACTCGGCAGCCCAACGATTCAGGGCCCCGATACCGATACTGACAACATTGTTAAAAAGGCCTTAGCATTTTATTTTATTAGCAAGACCTGCCCATAAAATTTTTAGTTCCACAGCTCAGTAGGTTTTTGATGAGCATTACAAAAAGGACAGGCAGTTGAATATGGTATCAAAAAACGTTAGGTGGTTATATGTAAATAGGCGATAATTGATGCAGTTCTTTGTAATTTACTCCACATAATTATCAAGATTCAAGGTAGATCATATAGGATATAATGGAAAATGGCCCAGCTAGTGCCACTCATTATCTGAACTCCTTTCTTTATATCGTCCTGTGTGTAGTGCAATGGGTACAATTCTTGTATTATCAGCTATGACATTTAGATCATTCAATCTCAAGTTTTCTTGCATAACAATATTCAATATATTAGCATAGGGCTTGGGGTAAGAGTCCTAGCCTCGGAGTTTTAGGCTGCCGGCATAATTATGATCATAGGTATGGCAGGATGAGTGCGATCATATCTTCATGCCGGGTGCAGTTTCTTCAGGGTTATAAAAAAAATCACTATATTATCCCACACCCAATGACTTTACTGATGAAGGGAAGGGGAGAACAAGTCTAGCCGCTTGTGGCTTGGCTCATATTGATAGTAAGAAATATATTTTAGATACATTTTACACATATTTTACATGTATGTTTTTGTAAGCCTATTTCTCCCAGCTCTAAAACAATGTATTTTGTCTATAAACCAGCCAGCTCAAACTCGGCTTTGTTTAGCTGGGGCTCATTATGGGCTTGAACTCGGCTTGGCTCCCCGCAATAATGAGCCAATCCTAAACACTTCAAGCTTGGTTCATTCAGCTCGTTTACCGGCCCTACCTGCCTAGCAGGCAGAAGGGTACCTCGAGGGGTTTTACACCAAGATTCTGAAAAAAGGTAAGCATGTAGTGCAAGGGTGAACATGAATTCTTCCTTTCGAATCCAAAAAAAAATCAGTAAGAAAAAAAAAATCCTGTAGTATAACATTGGCATTGATAGATTGTAGTCTTTCTATGTAAACTTGCCAATGATTTTGGCATCCTTGTAGTCTTTTCTATGTAAACTAGCCAATGATTTGCCTAGAAAGATTCTTCCAAGTACATTGCCATCATTGTTATCTTTGAAACGAATTTATCCAATACAACCACAATGTTCTCTCTAGGGGCAAGGGGTGCCCTATGAGTTTACACTGCCGGGAAAGCGATCACAAATACAGCAGACCAGTGCAGCTAGATCTTTAATCTCGAGGATGATTTCTTCATTCCTCATGGGAAAAACCACAATGTCCTCCCATAAAATTACGGGCATTTTCATGGCCAAGCATCTCTGACATACATGTTGCCATGGGATGAGACTAGTTTGGCATGCTTTGTCCACAAGTATCTATTGGTCACCCTAATTATGGCTGGATTATTTTTAAGTATGGGACAAATTGGGGTCCTACATGAAAGGTGCATCACCCCTTCCTCAAGGCTAGCAGTTGCTTGAAATGAAGGGTATAGACATGTGAGCTACCCTAATAATAAGTTCCCATCTCGACCCATATGTTGTCTTTGAGCCCATAAAATCCAACATATGCCAGCACATATTTATGAGTCATGCCAATTACAGGGGGACCCCCCACTCAGTCTACACCATATGCAAGCTGCAATTATGCTTTCCTAAAGGTTCCAACACGTTAAAGTGCTGCTCTCTAGGCAACCAACACCAATTATGCAGGAATGCTTATCCTTCCCTTTGTTCTTGTTGTAAGACTGAACCTGATCCACATGGCACCGGAGGCCTGCTGGACCCATGGACTCAACCAGTTCAATGAGGACCGGACCGGTTTCGACTTCAAAGTTCATTGGGCAAAAGGCCATCTGAATTCATTGCAGATGCATTCTATGCAACCGTAGATCACATGCTGCACCTAACACACGATGGCTTCCCTAGCTGAGCTTCAAGGGTTCAAGGGGAGAGCACTTGTGTTGGTGCATTGTACTTTTGGCTCACCAGCATCCTCCATCTCAAAGATGTAATGACAATAATTGTAGAGGTAGTTATGGGAACCGAATGAATGGTTCATACTCATCATCTTTGAGGTGTACCACGTGGAGCAACCTGAATCACATTCTAGCATCAAAAGGCATAAAGGGCTTCTTAACACTTACAATCAATAAGGGCCTGTTTGGAATCTCGGCGCTGGGAACGGCATTTATGCATTTAGTTGCCCCGAGGTAAAATCTTGGTCAAACTACCTTGGTGGTCTTATTTGGAATCTCGGCGCTAGGAGGGGCCCTTTTTCCTTTGTATTTACACAATCATGGATTTGGCAGCTGCCATTTCTTCAAATGCATAAACTCCATAAACGCCCATCCCAGCTACAGATCCAAACAGGCCCTAAAGAACTTCTGACTGCATTTGTTACTTCATCACTCTTAAATCCCACCACTTTGGGGAATGATTTTTCAGTTGAAGGATATATTGCATCTTCCCAAAAAAGAAAAAAAGAAATACGATCAGTATGAAGTACCAAGCCTTTTTTTTTCTTTCGATAAGCAAGATGAAGGGAACATCCCCCAAGTGTGAAGTACCAACTTGCTCCCAAGGTTTTGTCCAATATTAAGCTATCTTTTACTAACAAAAAAAGAAATGCCTTGTGTTTTTGCAAGAAACAACAAAGATTAACCAAATGTTTTCCAATTGCTGAACCTATTTCCCAAAATTCGTGAACTTGGTGTATTATTTGAAATATGAGAAATCGTGAACTTGTTGATTTTTTCCACGACAAGAAAATGGTAATTATGTGCTTTCTTTTCCGTTATGAAGATTCATTCGGTTTCCAACCTGTGAGAGAGAGAGCAGATTTCTCAGGCTAAATTATCAGAGGTGGTTGTAGGCTCCACATACCCTGTTTGCTAGCATCACATGATGACAAGATGATCAATGTAACAGAGGAAAAAGGAAAACGGCTCTTGAAGAAATGAATCAAGCAGCTGAGTCCGTTATTTTTTTTGATATTTTATTCAGAAAAATCGCCTCAGGACCTAGTCGCACTCGCCCAGCCTATCATACTTACCGTTGCTGTCCTGCCAGCATAAAATACCCCCAGGAAGTCGCCAAGAACACAGAAGGTAACACCCATGAGATTTGAACCCAAGAGGTGTAGGCCCCATCCCACTACGCCAAACCCCTTGGATCAGCTGAGTGCGTTATTCTATCATTCAAAAGAGCCTTTTTTTATAAGCAATTTTACAGATCAAAAGAACAACTCAATCTGTTTGATAAAATTCTCCCCCGCCCTCCACCTGCAAAAAAATCTCATAGATATGGACATCAGGTTGACATTCTTACTAAAAAATGTTGAGACACTTTTGCTTTATTCCATGATCAACAGTGTTTGAGATGGCGCCCATCGGCATCTTTGATGTATTCAACAAATCCATCAACCATATCATATATCTTGCAAATCTCAAATGAGATGGAAAAGAACAAGGCCTTACCAGGTAGGTTACAAAAAACTGCTTCTATGGTGCCTTGGAACACACTAGGGCAGAAAAAAAAAGTGAAAACCAACTAACTTTGGACCTGAAATGCATCATATTCAAGCAAAAGGGAGGATGATTATATATGGGCTGTGCAATTTACATGCGTTGAATGAGATGGATCTACTGGCCGAAAACCACTATTTACAAAACTCCCACAGCTTATTCAGAGGAAGTCATGCTGTGTTGGTGAACCTCCTCAGCCTCTCCAGTATGCTCGCGGCTTTTCTCCTCGCCCTCGATGTGCCGTTCTGCGAGAGAAGCGAGATGGTGCCGTTTTCATTCTCCTCCTCCCTCACCTCTTTCAGCTTGGTTCTGTCGATCCAGCAAACGGAGTAAAGAACTGCTACTGCATTCTCCCTGTTACGCCCCGAGGTGCTCTCCCTTATGATATCCAACAGGCTCTGGACCCCTCCGTTCCTGCCAATATCCTCGAGAGCCTGCTGGCTACTCGAAAGTATCGCGAGGATCGCTAAGGATTCATCCACGAGGCCGGTGGACTCATCCATGATTGTTTTGAGAAGAACGCGGACGGCCCCTTCGTCGACCGCCCTCGTTTTGTTATCATGCATTATGCACAGGTTGAAGATAGCTGCTGCTGCATCTTTCTTTGCCATGGAGCTTCCTTGATCAAGGAGTTCTACCAGTGGACCAATTGCATCAGCCTCCCCAATCTTGACCTTATTGGCATCCAGCGCCGAAAGCGTGAAAAGGGCAGCAGCAGAATTGCTTCTAGTCTCCATGCTCCCTTTCTTCAGGGCTTTTATGAGGAGGGGGATGGCTTCCGGCGTCTCTGCAACAAGCTTCTTGTTCTCATCATGGATAGAGAGATTCAAAATTGTAGTCACCACATCCTCTTGGACTTCAGGATGATGGTCGGAGTCCGCACGAGATAACAGGGAGAGCAACAGGGGGATAGCGTCCGGAGTCTCGCCCAGAAGCGCCCGGAACGAGGGCATGCGCTTGGTGAGCAATCGGAGCTCCTTTGCTGCTTGTTTTTGTTCCTCTACGGAAGGGAAAGCTATCTTCTCAAGCAATGTGTCAAGGTGGATACGTTCTCCCTGTGTAATTCCTTCTTGGTGGACGTCCCCTGTCCCATTCTGAGGGGCTGGTAGTTCTATTCCTTGGCTTTCACACCACTGTTGTATCATGTTCCTGACCAAGTAATTTGGAGTGAGGATCAGATGTGATAGAACCTGCTGTGTCCGAGGGCATGTCCTGTGCCCTGCATTTAACCAGGCTTGTATATAAGCTCGGTCATATGTCTGCAAGAGAACAAAAATAGAACCTCATGAAGTAATGTGTACAAACCAGCCTAATTGCAGATGACAGGTATATCCTGCCTCAAGTAGAGAACCAAATGTTGCATTAGAACAATATTTCGAGCCTCGGGAATTTGAGTGAATAATCTGCTTAATATAAAGGGAAAAAAGAAAAAACAACCAAGCAATAAAAACAAAACAAAAGAAAAGGAATCTTGACAAACACTGTTTAGAGGAAAAAGAGGTAGTTTAGATCAAATTTTCATTGAAGAGACAGATGAAACAGGAAAGTACCACCCAAAGATTTATGACCATCAACAAATCATCACTATGCAAAATTAATAGTCATTAAGATACGGAGATCAATACCCCAATTAAGACTAAAAGACCTGGAAATCGGGTAAGCTCAGATATTACTATTTGTAACCATCAACGCATCAAACATTAACAAAAGAAAAGGGGACGGTCAACCAGCATGGGAGAAAACCAAAAGAGAAACACATTGAATACAGAGACGAGACTGAGGAAAAAGAGTTTTAACTCTCTTTTCAGGTCTAAACTCTTCAAGATAACGAGAATCCGTTAATACGCGGAGTTGCAGCAGCCAAGATGTAAAATTAAATGCAAAGGAGATTGTTGCAACGACACCATTAAATAAAATAAGTAAAATTAGTCCAAGCTTCGTCCTTCCTCTTCTACAGAGTATAATGAACTATGAAGCGTTGATAGTTAAAAATAGGAAACAAAGCCCTTTCTTTTTTGCAATGAAAATATCGGAAAAAACCCAGATTTCAAAATTCTTGCGGAGAAAGTATCGGATAGATGTAGTCTTTTGAGATGGAGAAAGCCAAACAGAAAAAATACAAAATAATGAACGACCGGTACCTTTCCTCCACAGAAACGAATCCAAATTCGTGTTTTTTTTCTGCATATATATACTCTTTAAAGAGAAAGCAGGCCAGAAAAATAAAAAAGGAAAAACACTCCAAAACCCTAAATTCTCAGAATCCGAAGCGAAACGGAAGCTTAAACCCCAATTCTTTTATCACTATAAAGATCAAAGAAAAATATATCCCGCATTCCGACCCGAGATCAACGAGAAATTCCCTAAAGAAACTCATAAAACACAATAGGAAAAACGATCCTCCATAACATCTACAAAAGGAAAACCTACAGCCTAATTGCTTCCACATACCAACACCGCCACAGATTCTCCAATTCCGACATAAAATCCACCCAGAACACCGCTCAGAACGTCAGAAAACACATCGAAAATCCCTAAACTCCTAAAATTTTCATACTTCAACGATAAAACCGCCCTCAAAACACCAAATAGTCGTAAAACCCCATGTTTCGAGCGAAATTCGCCTTCAAAACACGAAATAGTCGATAAAACCCCCGTTTCCGAGAGAAATTCGCCCTCAAAACACAAAATCGTCGATAAAACCCCCGTTTACGACCGAAAGTCGCCCTCAAAACCGACACTCCACAAGAACCGAACAGCAAAAACGAGAGCGAGACGATCGGAAGAAGCAGAGGCGAGTTTTTCAGTTTTCACCTGTCCGGTGGCCAAGATGACGGGGTCCTTCATGAGCTCCGAAGAGATCGGGCAGAGGAAGTGCTCGGGAACGGCGACCGCGTCGAGCTTCTGCGACAGCGTCCTCTTGAGCTTCAGGTCCCTCAAGGCGGTCAACGTCCTGGCGATCCGGTCGAACACCTCCGCGACCCTGCTCTCGTCGCCATCATTCCCTCCGTCGTCGCCCTCGGGTATCTCCCTCACGAGCCTCTGCAACTCGCGTTTCAACTCCAGCGCCTTCCCGGAGAGGGAGGAGGCGCCGCCGTTCATCGCCTCAGATTTCCCCATCCCCTCCCCTCCTCACCATCATCACCCCCTCCTCAATCTAGAGCCAAGACTCCGTCTCCAAGAAAACGATGGCAAAACGGTAATTAATAACAATTCATCCCCTTCTCCCCATAGTCTCTCTCCATCCTCTGCGTCTGCGTCTGCGTCAGCGTGAGCCCTCCCAGTGAGCGAGCGAGAACGACGATTTTTATATTTTCGCTGGGGAGGGGTCCTCCGGGCCCGCGTGCGGTGGGCCCGATCATTCCTGTGGGCCCCACGGTGAGTCACCCCCTTTTCTCTGTCTGTTTTGTGTCTTGCTCCACAATCATGGTGTTCATGCAGCGACAGCTGGCCAGCCCTCGACACCAAAGGCTGCTTCCTCATCACGTTTTGTATATATTCGGATCTTTTTATTTCGTCTCGGTGAATTTTCCTTTTTTTATATTTTATTTTTGTTTCTATAAGCGACCACTTATCATATGCCACCGGTCTGGAGGATAATTACGGATGATGCCACTTTCGGCGTTTTAATTGGTGGCGATCGGTTATTATTTCGTCTCGGTGAATTTTGTATATATTCGGATCTTTTTATTTCGTCTCGGTGAATTTTCCTTTTTTTATATTTTATTTTTGTTTCTATAAGTGACACTTATCATATGCCACCGGTCTGGAGGATAATTACGGATGATGCCACTTTCGGCGTTTTAATTGGTGGCGATCGGTTATTAGAATCGGGTTTTGGTTTGGACTCAGGTGGAACCAGACCTGCCCCGATTTTCGGATATGGTATCCAGTACAAAGCTGAGTTAAATCGGATCCATCATAAGAAAAACCATACCCAGAACCAATAAAAACTTTATGAACTAGACCCGGGCCATACCCAGTAAAATAATATGTTTTTATCATTTTTACATTAAAAAATTGCAGGTCTTAATCGGAACTCGGGTCTGGTATAAAATTTCACAAACTATACCTGGCTTTATGTATTAATCGGACCTTCAAGTCCGGACTCTACTCGGGTGTTAGACGGGTAAACCCAACACGTTAACACCCCTAATTGGAATTATGTGCAGTGTTTTTTGGGTTTGGGGCTGATATCCAACTAAATCTCAATCCGATTAGGTGGATTCAGTAATATACCTTGGCCTGAACCCAGCCTGAGTTGGCCAGTTTACATCTGTAATCTGGCCAGAAAAAGTGGTGGTTGGATCTGGACCCTAAATGGAACCAACCTGGCATTGTGACGTCCTGTGAGCAGGACCTGAGCATGAACTTGGACGGTCAATGGATCCTCCGGGAGTTTGAGCTATAAAATTTGTTGGATAACCAACCTGACATGGCCTGACCCGATAATTATTTATGTACTCCCAAAAAAAAATTATACTGAAATTGCTTTTTAACTGATATGGGTCTTGTGTGGGCTTTCATTTTCATGACCCGAACACGCCCCCACACCCAAATAATACGCAGTGCAAGTTTGGGTTATGATTTTGATGGGATATCTAAATCAACTCTGCTTGACCTCAATATCTTTTTATGTGTTTTTAGTGGATGTAAACCCTTCAAATTATGAAGATCCAGGCTTAAGATCTCATTTTCTTGACCCAACGAAACCACAACCCGGGCCCTAATCCCTCAATTAATTATTTCCAATGGGTTTGAATCAGGGAAAACTGAAAAGTATGAACTCGGGTCGACCAACTCCAAAAGCGAAGAAAAATCGAAAGGATAACAATTTCGTAATTTTCTTCACATCACGAGGGCAATTTCCCGATAAAGGTTTCACCGTGTGACTTTAGGCGCGGTTGCCCAAAAAGGCGGGGAAAGGCAACAAAATCCCGCGTTTTTTCTTTTAATTCTTAGCGAAGGAAATTAGTGTTCCGCCACGAAATCACACGGACGACGTGATCTTCCAACCCCCACTGCGAACAGAACCGTGGAGAAGCGCCGATTCCTCTCCAAAAACACGGCGATTAATTCTAAATGCACTTAATTAGCTAATTAGTGCACCCACGGTTTCCTAAGAAAAAAACGTTGATCCCTGAGAATCCTTTTAATTGCCTTGGAAGGCGTCAACAAATTTCCTCTCCTTTTGGCCTTTTAGCACCCGAAAGAAGCAGCCATAGCAGTGGATCAGGGTAAACTGGGCCCCTGCCCCGCCTCGCCTTATTTGGACCAGGGATGAAGGTTAAAATACAAACCGGTGTGGGGGATGGAGGCAGGGATGAACTTTGCTTTTAGTTTGAATCCTGGCCTTGCCCCATCCCGTTTCCAATCCTTCTTTAGGGATATCAATGGATTGAAGTGAAATGGGGCCGCCACCCTGCTTAGTCTTGTTTGGACTGGGGATGAAGGACATTAAATGGGAATGGAGGGCAGGATTTTGAAACAGGGCGGAGGTGGAGACCTTGTCCCCCACCCCTACCCTCCTTTTTTTTCACCACCATTGGCTGACATCATCTTTGAGTATGGCTCGACGGCAATGTTGTCAGTATCGGTGTAGCCCTGAGTCGTTTGGCCAACGCATTTAGGTGAATCGGCCGATACCGATTCTCAAGTGAATCATTCTGAATTGGCAAAAAATAATTAAAAAATATTACGTGTCATGTACATGTTAAAACCATTAAAGTAATATATATTTCATTATATATCGTAACATAATATGAATGGATTAGGTATTTGGATCACATGCAACAAGTTTAAAGTTCATATCCTATTGCTTTTAGCTTTAAAACAATGTTTTGTTTGTACGTGTGTGTATGTACGTGTGAATAAGCCAATTTTAGCTTGCCTCAACCAATGTTGTCAGTATCGGTGTGTATCCACAGGCCTATACGAGCAGAAAATTGATACGACTTTACTTTTGAATAGATTATTTTTTAATAAATAAAAATACTTAAAATTATTGTTTTAATAGCTTTAACACGTGTTATATTTTGATTGACAAATAATATTTTTAATTATTTTTTGGCCAATTTAAAATGATTTACTTGAGTATCAGAATCGGCCAATTCACCTGAATTGTTGGCCAAACGATACAAAGATGATACTAATACGGCCAACATTGGCCTCAAGAGATCTAGAGCTCAGAACCTATTGCTTTCAACTTTGAAACAATGTATCACTTTTGCAGATGCGCTAGCTTGAAGTTGGCTCGTTTAACTCTAACTCATGATGAACTCAAGTTTGGCTTGACTTGCTACATGAACATGCCAAGCTTGAATACAGTGGCGGAGCCAGGGGTGGGCATGGGTGGGCGGCCTCCCACCCTAAAATTTGAAACCGAGTCGACTCATGACTCGAGAAACCGAGTTGAATCGGGACTCGTGAAACCGAGTCGATCGGGACTCGGGCTCTCGATGAGTCTAAAGCCTGCCAAAAGGGGCGAGAGGTAAAACCCTCGCCAGCTTTTTAAAGCTCTGCCCCTCCGTTCCGGCGTTCCCCTTCTGTCACAGGCAAGGCGGCAACCCCATTCGCCGGCAACCCCTGTGCTCTGCAGTGATGCCGGCCTCCCTTCGGTGAACCCGCGGTGGCGGTGTCCCCCTCCGAGCTTCTTCCTCTATGTTGCAATCTCCGGCGACGCGAGGCACCGATGTCGCAGTCAGTCGGACCTTCGCCAATCTCTGGCAACCATTGCTAGCAGTTTGAAGAAGACTCTCTTATCTCCTAAATTTGAAGGTGGGTTTTGTTCATGTTCAGTGGCTCTGGTGATACAGTATTTAGTTATCCATTCTACAGGAGCAATACAGGCCAACCCTTCAATTTGGTTCTTGGTCCTTTCTTTTTGGGGCACAAACGTGGGTCTAGTTTCTTTCCTCCTTTTTGGGCGCAACCTCATTAGAAGAGTCAATCTTGCGATCCTTTCTTGGTCATCGTGCATGCATAGGACTCTCTTTTTGTGCCTGCTGCTAAAACAAGTTATGGATGTCTATCAATGTAACAAAGGCAACAGATAGTGTATCTTTATCTACCAGATAGTTGGTGTGAGTGAATTGCTTGTTCTCGATTGTCTAAGATTCTTGTAGTGAGTAACTGTGGCCATTGACAGATTTTAATAATTGGGCGTTTGTGTTTTTTGTCTAACAGACATTTTTATACTCTTTTTGCTTGAATTCTGCATATGGTGCATGTTGGTCATCATCGATGTCATAAAAAATGTATTCATTTTTTAGCTTAAAGCTTTTTATGGGTTCTACAGCCAATCTTGGTGGTCAGGGGTGGAGCTTGTGAGCCCAGTCCCGCCTCCCGAAACATTTAATTTTTTTTTAAAGCCCAATCCTAGCCCCTGACTGCAGCAAATAGTTTGATTTGTCCATATAAAATAGATTTTTATTAATAATTGTAGCCATTTTTTATTTTATCTCAAAAAAATTTTTTTTTTTTGCTACACCCTTGTTTGCCCACCCCTCACATCAATCCTAACTACGCCACTGCTTGAATACCTCAACTTTTACTTGATCGGCTCATTTATCAGCCCCGACTTCTAAGTGTGATCAACTGATTATAGCTAAAAAAAAATGAAAATTTTATTTGCCATTTTAAATAGAGGAATTATTTTCTCTATGACCAACGGGGCTCCGCTTGTTTGGTAGGAGCAGCGCTTGTTTGGTAGGAGCAGCTAGTTCATGTCACCTTGTATTGGGACATTGCATGTTCAAAACCCAAAGGTACAGTTGCACAACTGACATGAATACCTAAACCCAGCTTCCTTTTCAATATAAATATATATATTCCTTGTCTAAGTTGGGATCCATTCCATTCGTTCGGGGTCGGAACAAGGTAGAGTAGGTCCTACAGAAAAAACTGCCAGGTCATACCTGTGCATACTGGATCCCACACCCTAGCGGGGCCCACTCCAAGGAGGGGGGGGGGGGCTACCCTCTTGGTGATGCAGTTATGACGTTCACGCCCATTTAGAGATGCCGAATTCCTCGGCGATCTAATCGGGCGTGGCCCCCTCGATCCCATCGCCAAAGGGCGAAGGGTAAGGTTTTGCACATTGACGTCATCATCGATTAATCGTGAAATTAAATAATTAATGAGGTCGAGATAAGATTAACGCGTAATAATTTACCCACTCTTCTCTAAAAAAATACCTAATTTACCCACTCGGATCCGATTAGGGTAGCCTGATCTGGATCGGGTAAGTAAAAATGAGAATGGGGTCGGTATGGATCCACCAAGGCAAACGTCGAAGGCACTCTCAAGTCCTTCTTGGTTGGCTTCAAGCTCGCATGAACTGTCGCTGTATCCATTTTAACTGGACCGATATTTGGATCCCATGAGATATTGCCGTACGTGTTCTGGATTTAACTCAAATTCGCTTAATCAGATAATTTTGGATTTGAATCAGTGTTCCATGTTAGATCAGATCCAGATTCAGACTAAAATCCAATCCGAATGCATTTTTTTTTCACATGTAAGAAGCATGTTTTTTATATGTTTTTACTGGGCCGAGTATTACTGCATATAGTTTGGATCCAGATTCAATTTTAGTTTAGGACCCGTATTTGGATCAGCTACACAAAATTCAGATTTGATTCAGATCAATCATGGCCAGTCTAGTTTCCGATCCATTTGCAGCCCTACCATCAGTACGGTAGGACTCGGTGAGATTCGAGCCCAAGACTCCTTGGGATCAGACACGCATGCTCGGATCTTGGTTCTATATTTCAAGCTCCACGTCCTCTATATGATTAAACCCTGATGCATGAAGTCTGGTCCAAACCCGAGACTGCGATCAGCAGTTAGATCTGATATCCAAGCGACTGATGGCCTCTGCTATGTAATATGGATCTGGATCCTGGATATGAATCCATATAAAGTGAATCCTAACTCATTATCAGCCGACGGTGGTTGATCCGGTGAGCAGTAGGGATGGCAGTGGGGCAGGGCGGGGCGGGGGACAAGGTTTCCACCCCCGCCCCGCCTCAAAATTTTATCCTCCACCCCCGCCCCGCCTCCGCGGCGGGGATGGATTTTATCCTCCACCCCCGCCTCCATCCCCGTTTCATTCCCTTCATCCCCGGTCCAAACGGGGCGGGGCCCCGCTTTCCCCCGGTCCACTGCCATCCCCAGTGATCAGGTGAGGTCGAGCAGACGAGGGCATTATGGGGATTTCGCATGACTTGAACGATTCGAACAATCCCAAACGTCTCAATCGTCCGAGTGTCGGTGACGCTGACGCGCGAGCAAAAACAATTTTCTCAAAGAGACGAGGGATCTCATCGACTGAAAAGGACACGAGCAACGAATCACCCGCCGACACGATCGACACTTTTGCCCCCTATAATCAAACTCACCGATGACGTTTGTTTATCTCTCACGAGAGTACTCCACGCTTCATAAATGTCACCAAGCTGAGGGGACGTCACGAGTTCGAAACCCACGAGATCATGTCTATTGCTGCTGAGACGTAAGATAGGTGTATCCCAATGTTGACAGTATCGGAATCAGACCTGTATCGTTTGGCCAACTATTCAGGTGAATCTGCCGATACCGATTCTTCAACTGAATCATTCTGATTCGGCAAAAAAATAATTAAAAAATATTACATGTCATATACATGTTAAAACCATTAAAGTAATATTAAAAAATTAATTTTAAGCTATATTTTACATTTATTAAAAAATAACTGATAACACTGGTGGCATTCCCTGGGGCAAGAAACACCGGAGGTATTTTCCATCAATGAGCTCACGAATGAGAGGTGGCTTTCGGTCGTTCTAATTTCTAATATTTTTGATTTGTTACTAAGCTTCATTATTATTGAACTATACAATTGAATAAGATTGACAATTTATTGTGTTCCTCTTCTTCTCTCTCTTGCAAATTTATTAAAATGTTATTGAAAATATTCTGTCATTTTTTTAAGATTTAAAAAAAATTATTTTGGAATTTATGATTTTAGATTTAGGTTTTCTTTTTTTGTCTGTAAAAATGTGAATGACGATTTTTTTTTTTTGCAGATTGATCCTGATTTTTTATTATAACGATTAATCACGATTTGCCGAGGAGTCCAACGGTCGATGTAGACCGATTTTTGTGCCCGTTAAATGCTATTTGTCCATGTTGATATTATCAGTATCACCAGCTCCTGCTCCAGATCTAGTTCCACATGCAACGACTCTTAGTCCCTTATCACACACGATGGAAACCTGCCTAATGAAGATTTACCTAATGTTGAGATTCTTAACTAATCCCAAGGGCGTGAGGATAAAAACCGAGAGGGTGGTGTATGCTCTCCCCCCATGATTCACTGAATCTCACGTCTGTGTTCGGGGGTCTGAATGAGCATCACGTATATAAGCACATGGGGCTCGTATTCCCGTGTATGTTGACGTCACTTAGCATTGGAGTCTGGTGCAGTTGCAATGACTTAAGTACCCTTTTTTGCTATTCTTGTCATAAAACGACGGTTTGAGAAAATGACAAAAAATGCCTTTCATTCAAAAAAGAAAAACAAATGATTCAAAAAAAGGATAAACATGTCCTTCAACCAGAAAGTCGAGGATGATGTTGACTCTTCAAAGTCTACACAGTGAAACGAACCTTAATCGTTTCGCCGATGGTGATCGGGCGAAATGATGGTGAGCCGGCGATCCGATGGTGATCCGGCTTAACGAACCTGATCCATCAAAAATGTCTGTTTGAACTTTTCATCATCATCTTCTTCTTCTTCCTTCTTCGTAAAACACTGTAAAACCCTTTCACTCTCACTCTCTCTCTTCTCTTGCTGCTTCTGTGCACATCCAGCAGACGATCCTACATTGCTCCATCAAACACTGACTGACCTGCACACTAACTATAGCATCGTTCAACTTGATGAGTTGTGGAGCCTGATTCAGAGTTTTTGCCCTTATAGGAGGGGGGTTTGGGGGCTCTTTCTACCGTGGGTAGCATAGTTTTTGCCCTTACAGGAGGGGGGTTTGGGGGTTCCTTCCATCGTGGGTAGCATAGTTTTTACCCTTACAGGAGGGAGGTTTGGAGGCTCTTCCCAGCGTGGGTAGCATCATTCAACTTGATGAGTTGTGAAGCCTGATTCAGAGTTTTTGCTCTTACAGGAGGGGGGTTTGGGGGCTCTTCTCAGCGTGGGTAGCATAGTTTTAGCCCTTACAGGGGGGTTGGGGGCTCTTCCCAGCGTGGGTAGCATAGTTTTAGCCCTTACAGGAGGGGGGTTTGGGGCTCTTCCCAGCGTGGGTAGCATCATTCAATTTGATGAGTTGTGGAGCCTGATTCAGAGTTTTTGCCCTTACAGGAGGGGGTCCGGGGGCTCCCCCCGACGCGGGTCCCGCTATGGTGAGATTCGTTAACACTATAAATCGTGGTGGGTCTCGTTGAAGACCCGAAAACACTACAAATCGTTGTAGGGAGACCTGACAACACCACAAATCGTTGTTGGAAGACCAAACAACACTATAAATCATCGTGGGGCTCGTTGGAGACCCGAAAACACAACAAATCATAAATCGCTACTCTCTAATCTGATTTTTATTGTAAATCGCTAATCTATGGTCTGATTTCTACTGCAAATCGCTACTCTATAATCTAATTTTTACTGTAAATCAGATCAAAGAGTAATGATTTACAGTAGAAATCAGATTAGAGAGTAGCAATTTACAGTAGAAATCAGACCATAGAGTAGTGATTTACAATAGAAATCAGATCATAGAGTAGCGATTTATGATTTGTTGTGTTTTCGGGTCTCCAACGAGCCCCACGATGATTTATAGTGTTGTTCGGTCTTCCAAGAACGATTTGTGGTGTTGTCGGGTCTCCTACAACGATTTATAGTGTTTTGGGGTCTCCAACGAGCCCCACAGCGAATTATAGTGTTGGCGAGTCTCACCATAGCGATTTATAATGAAAATCAGATAAAAGAGTAGCGATTTATAAAAGAGATCATATAAAGGCCCCCAAAAAATTGGTCTGCGGGGCACTGCCCCCCCCCCCCCCCCAAGCCTCCCTCCAAGGGCGGCCCCCCTGGACCCCGCCCGCTGACCACGCAGCGGGACCCGCGCTGGGGAGAGTCCTCGGACCCCCCTCCTGTAAGGGCAAAAACTCTGAATCAAGCTCCATAACTCATTAAATTGAATGATGCTACCCACGTTGGGAAGAGCCCCTAAACCCCCCTCCTGTAAGAGCAAAAACTATGCTACCCACGCTGAGAAGAGCCCCCAAACCCCCCTCCTGTAAGGGCAAAAACTCTAAATTAGGCTTCACAACTCATCAAGTTGAATGATGCTACCCACGTTGGGAAGAGCTCCCAAACCCTCCTCCTGTAAGGGTAAAAACAATGTTACTCACACTGGGAAGAGCCCCCAAACCCCCCTCCTGTAAGGGCAAAAACTATGTTACCCACGCTGAAAAGAGCCCCCAAACCCCCCTCCTGTAAGGGAAAAAACTATGTTACACACGCTGGGAAGAGCCCCCAAACTCCCTTCCTGTAAGGGCAAAAACTCTGAATCAGGCTTCACAACTCATCAAGTTGAATGATGCTACCCACACTAGGAAGAGCCTCCAAATCCCTCTCCTGTAAGGGCAAAAACTATGCTACCCACGATGGGAGGAGCCCCCAAACCTCCCTCCTGTATGGGCAAAAACTCTGAATCAAGCTCCACAACTCATCAAGTTGAACAATGCTACAACCAGTGTGCAGGTCAGTCGGTGATTGATGGAGCAGTGTAGGATCGTCTGTTGGATGTGCACAGAAGCTTAAAGAGAAGGGAGAAAGATAGAGGATTGATGTTCATGGCCTTTTCCAAGGGGGATTCCTTTCTCGGATGATCCTACAATGCAGGGACTGGGTCATAAATAACCATTTTCAGGGTACTTAAGTCTTTGCAACGACTCCTTTTTCTAGAATCGTCATTTTTTTTGGCACCAATGGAGGAAAGGGTACTTAAGTCTTTGCAATCGCATCAAACTCCAACACTAAGTGATGCTGACAAACATGGGGATACGAGACGCAAATGCTTATATACGTGGTGTTTTTTGGGACCCCCGATCATGAGATGCCTTGTTCGGGGGGTAACATATAACCTGCTTCGCCCCTCCCTAATGTGGGAGATCTCACCTTATCTCAAGGAAATATAAAACTACATAATGTGGGAGACTTACCTAATGGTGAGATCCTACCTTATCAAAGTTGGTGATCTCTTAAATGGTTTATGGTATCAGAGCAGAAGATGCGATATCTCTTTACAAGTCTACTATGGCTTCCACATCATCTTCATCTTTAGCTCTTAAGTTAATTTTCTTATCCTGCAACTCTCAATGTTGTCAATTTAGTTTCAATGAAATTCACCCATACAAATTACCTAGGGTGAAGGACACAACTTTTTGGGGCAGATTGAGAGCCAAGACCTTAAAAAGATTTATTGATATCAATGTCAATATCCCGATCAGTACCTTATCGGTATTGATGGTGTTTGTATAGAAATTATTGATTACATCGCTTGTAGAAAGTCGGATTGACTTTTCAGAGGATATATTATAGACACTCTATCAGAGGATGTTCTCTAATTAATTTGTTGGTGGTATGGATATTATTGCCCACGTGTTGTAATACTTGCAAATTTTGTTGGGATTTTAATGGGAATTATTCAAATACTTTTTGGATAATTAATTTATGATTATTTATCGATAATATCTCAAATTTAATTAAGAACATTTGATCATTGATTTTATTAAAATTGATGAATTTCAAATATTTGATAATTAAGTTTATTTAAACATTTAATTGAAGAAATTATAAGGTTTTAGAAATATTTGGGTCTATATCCCAGATCCAGGTAAATCAAATCATGAGTATTTTTTAGACCTGAATCTTGGAGAAGACCCAAATTAATAAACCCATGTGTTCGAGATTGGATACAGTTGGAGGACCCAATTCGACGTTGAATCATTAGGTTTGAACCTGATTGAGAATCCGAACTCAAACAAATTTATTGTGAGTTTGAAGACTCTGAATCCACTTTTTATGGATCTTCGTATGATTCAGATCAACCCAAATGAGTTTGGGTAGGGTTTAGACCCATATCAGGATTTAAACCAGACATTGAAGAGATTTGGATCTATTTGAAAACCACATGAATCTCATAAAGTATAATAAGATTTGGATCAATTTTGAATGATTCAAATGGATCACACTAGTAGTTTAGATTCATTTGTAAAACCAAATGGATCCCACTATGTAAAAAGGTATCCCACTAAAGAAAATAAGATTTAGATCCATTTGAGATCCAAATAGACCTCCCTCTAAAATAAAAAATATTTTGGATCTATTTAAAAACCCAAATGAATCCCACTAAGTAAAATGGGATTTTAGATTCATTTGAAGATTCAAATGAATCTCACTTAAATAAATAAGATTTGGATCCATTTGGACCCAAATGAGCCAAATAGAATGTATATATATATATATATATATATATATATATATATATATAATATTGGTTGAATTTGGATTTTGAGTCACACCAAAATCCAAATTCAACATAAACCCAAAACCCAAACCTGTCCTATGGCCCGTCATCACCCATCACATCCCAGTTGCACGCCACCCTCCTCTCACTTCGTTGCACTCCCCTGCCGGATGCCCGGTTCCAAGGGAGTTGGCCCTTTGACCTCCCTCTCCCCTCTATTTAAACCCCTCCCGACCTAAGTTTGTTTCATTAAAAATCATATGCACGCCCCTTCCCCATTTAGTTCCTCTCTACATATGAGGACCTCCACCAGATACCAGGGAGCATCAACTGGCTGACCTACATCACTATGGTGCCACCCCACCGGGCCACCGCTGTGACCACCCACCGGACTACCCCAGCCTCACGTCGCGTTCCCCTCGCCCTTTGTATGCTTGCTCCATGACACCACCCACCAATCCTGTGTTATTGTCTCTCTTTGTCTTATTTTTGAAGGGTCATCGGAGACAACGACCTCAACTTCCCTTATGGCTGCCAGAGATGGTGAGAACCACCATCTGTTAGCGCCAACACCAGCACCTCGTATGGCACCACCATTCCCTCCTCTCTCGCGTCTGATTGGGAGCCACAAGCCCCAACAATGGCCTCATTTCTTTTCTTCCGGTGATTGCCAAAACTCAAGGTGGTGGTGAGGATCACCACCACCATCTTTTTCTGGTTCTTCTTCCTACAAAGCTTTTTGAAGGGAGGCAGGCTGCCCAACACCGCCTACCTCCTCCTCTTTGTTTTCTACTACCGGTTTTTTATTTATCTAGGTGGAAACTGTCAGCATGCGCATAAACAATAAACAGAAAGAAGGCATACCTGATGCCACTATCGGTGAACCGAGGTAGATGGCGGGCAGTGGTTGGAGCAAGAGATGATGCTGGTGGCGGTTAAACAGGGAAAAGCTTCTCCTCAGCCAGACTGTTGCCCTTCACGAGCGCTGACAGGCTGCTGGATGCAGTCAGTGAGCAGGATTTGTTCCCTCACCAGATGGAAAAACATTGAATGAAAAGGTAAGGCTTTCGACCTCTTTTCTCTTTTTGTTTTTCCTCTATATTTTTAGTGTATATTTTTGTATATGTCGTATTTGGGGGTCGCTCATGATACCCCTTTTATAGGCACAGAGTGAGAATAGTTTGTGTAACCGTTCCCCCTGATTCTGTGTGAGTTTATCAAAAAGAGCATCTTTCGTGGCGATGTTATCCACATCGTTGGTAACCACCACTACTTGCGGTTGTTTATCCCAACATTCTTCTACTTGTTTCGATGATAAACCCTTAACCAGAAAACTTTATGGGAATGACATGATGAATAGATTGACATTTATTATCTATTCTGTATATCCTTAGTTGAACCTCTAATCCTTATGAGATTAACAACAAACAAGTAATAACGAGAATCAATGAACTGAATATGATCACTTTATTCATATGCATATGTCAAAAAGAGTTTTACAAGTCATCCTCAATATATGTTCGGAATATAATCCCGGTGCTAGCCCTTTAGTAAGAGGATCAACAATCATCTCTTTGGTACCCATATTGATAATATGCACTAGATGATTCTCTGTCATTTCTTTATCAACAAAATACTTTAGCTTCATATGCTTGCATGACGTAGTACTTTTGTTGTTGTTTGAAAAAGACACTACAACTTCATTATCACAGTAGACCTTCAGTGGCTTCTCAATAGAATCAACCACCTTTAACTGTGATATGAAGTTCTTCAACCATATGGCCTGCAACATAGTCTCGTATAATGCTATGAATTCTGCCTCCATGGTGTGAGCAACAGTGGTCATCTGTTTCCCACTCCTCCAAGAGATCGTGCCCCAGCAAGTAAGAAGACGTACCCAGTAGTAGACTTTCTACTATCAAGGCATCCTCCTAAGTTTGCATCTGAGTAGCCAATGACCTCGAGGTGATCAACTTTATGATACGTCAATATATAGTCTTTTGTCCCTTACAAATATCGCAAGACTTTCTTGGCAGCGTTCCAATGGGGTATGTTTGGGTTAGACTGAAATCTGCCAAGTACGCCTACTGCAAAAGAGACATCTAGACGAGAATAAGTCTGCGCGTATTGCAAGCTGCCAACAACTGATGCATATGGATAAGCACTCATCTATGCTTTGTCAACATTGTCCTATGGACTATTTTTTAGGCTCAACATATCACCTTTTGATATGGGTGTTGAACTAAGAGAACAATTCTTCATCCCATATCACTTTAACACCTTATTTAAATAGAATCTTTCGGAGAGGCCTAAAAAATCTTTTGCTTTGTCTCAACGAATCTCTATGCCAAGTACATAAGCACCCTCACCCATATCTTTCATATCAAAATATGATACAAGAAATTGTTTTGTCTCTGAAAGTAACTTTATATTGTTGGTTGCAAGCAAAATGTCATCCACATACAACATCAATATAATGAACTTACTCCTACTTTTCTTAAGGTATATACATTGATCAATAATGTTTTCTATAAACCCAAAAGTCATAATGACTTGGAAAATTTTAATATACCACTGTCGGGAAGTCTGTTTAAGTCCATATATAGATTTATTAAGCTTGCAAACCAGACGATCATTTTCAGATAAACCAAGAGGTTGATCCATGTATACCTCTTCATTTAGATCCTCGTTGAGGAATGTTGTTTTCACATCCATCTGATCTAGCTCCAAGTCATAATGAGCTACGAGGGCCAAAATTATTCTCATTGACTCTTTAGTTGAGACAAGAGAAAATATTTCATTATAGCCAATGCCCTCCATCTGGGTGAACCCTTTAGCAACCAATCTTACCTTATGTCTCTCTATGTTACCTTTGTAGTCCTTTTTTGTTTTAAAGATTCATTTACACCTTACGGGTTTTACTCCCTAGGTAACTCGATAAGATCTCACACTTGATTCTTAGCCATAGAGTTTAATTCTTCTTTCATAGCCTCTATCCAATATGAAGATTGTTTGCTTTCCACAGCTTCCATAAAGATCAACGGGTCATCATCTATATCTATGAAATCATCAGGCTCCTGAATATACACCACATAATCTGTATGTATGGCAGATTTTCTAATTCTTGTGGATCTCCAAACAGGTCATTCTTCAGGCTCAGATTGAACCTGATCATCTTGTTTGTGTTTTTCTGCATTGTCCACAATAGGTTCACTTTGGATTTGTGCATCAACAACCGGGTGATCAACCATATCATCATTAAGGATAATAATGTGGTATCTTTTAGTGTTTTCTTTAACAGGTGGTAAAACTGGATCATATATTTTCTCCAAACCAAGGTTTTAAAGTGCACTTAATCCTACTGAACCATCTTATAAGAATTTTGCCTTATTCGTTTCAACAATCTGTGGTGAGTGAGATGGGCAAAAAAACTCGTATCCTTTTGATCTTTCTAGATAACCAATGAAATATTCACTGGTTATTCTTGGATCAAAGACTTTAATATGAGGCTTATACAACTTAGCCTCTACAGGACATCCCCATATGAGCATATAAGACAAAGATGGTTTCTTACCTGTCCACAACTCGTAGAGAGTTTTAGGTACATATTTTGTAGGTACCTTATTTAAAATATGCATAGTTGTTCTTAAGGCTTCACCCCACAACTTCATGGAAAATGTTGAATAATTCAACATGGCCCTAACTATTTTTTAAGTGTACAATTTCTCTTTTCAGCTACACTATTCTGGTTGGCACTATCAAGCATTGTATACTGACGCACAATACCTTCCTCTTTTAAAAATCATGTTAATAGTCCTTCTCTTTGCCCCATCTCAGTAAACCTACCACAATATTTGTCACCTCTATTAGACCTGACTATTTTAATAACTTTATCGGTTTGTTTCTCTACTTCTTTCTTAAATTCCTTGAATATCTGAAAAATATTAGATTTTTCAAAGACCAGGTAGAGATACATATACCGTGAATAGTCATCAATAAAGGTGGCAAAATATTTTTCGCTTGTATAACGATTCATATACATCTGTATGAACTATCTCTAATATCTCACTACTACGTTTGGCACCCTCTTTATATGTATTCGTATGCTTAGTCTTTATGCAATCAACACACAGGTCATTGTTGGTAAAATCTAGAGATTTCAAGATCCCTTCATTTGCGAGTCTCTTTATTCTCTTTTCAGAAATATGACTCAACCTTCGATGCCAAAGCATGTAGGATTTATCATTAATCATGCTATGTTTATTCTCAACCAATGCGTATTCAAAAGTCAAAGACTCCTAAGTTTGGATCTTCACGTTTAATTTGTACAAACCATCATAAACTAATACAGAACCAATTTTAAATAAATTTTTGTATATGAATAACTTGGAATTTTTAAATTTAAAGCAATATCCAAATTTATCCAATCTTGAAATTGAAATTAAGTTTCTACTGTATGATGGAACATAAAAGACATTATGAAGATCCAAATTTACGCCTGTATCTAAAGTAATCCTGCAGGTCCTAACACCCTTCACATGGGAACACATCTTATTTTCCGAATAGATGCTCTTCTCATGCATTCTTGGTTCTATTTTGCTCAGAAACAACTATAGACAGTTGAAAATATGAACAGTAGCATCAGAATCAATCCATCAACTATTTTTAGGAATTTGTAATGAATTACATTCATGAGAAACAAATGACAGATAACTTTTTTTTTCCAACAACTTTTTGTACTTTATGTAATCTGCCTTCCTGTGTTCCTTTTTTTTGCAAAAGAAGCACTTTATAGGAACATAGTTGGATTGCTTGCCTTGGGAAGTCTTATCCCTTACTGGTTTTTTCCTAGCATTTTTTTTAAATGCATTCTTCTTTGATCCTATCTTGGGTACATGAGAATCCATATATGCAATCTGTACCTTTTTACCTTTCAATCTCTCTTCTTCTTCAACACACTTGAACATAAGTTCATTAAACATTTATTTATCATTATGTGTGTTGTAAGAGATTTTGAAAGGTTCGTACTTCAAGGGTAAGGACGCTAAAACTAAATGTACTAAGAAAGAATCGGAAATGGTCAGCTTCATGTCATTCAGCTGAGACGCTATGTTTCTCATCTCCAAAATGTTCTGCTAAAAGTTTTTGCCTCCAATATATTTCATAGATATGAGCTTTGACATCAGGGTACTGGCTCTGGCTTTGTTTCAACTCACGAATTGTGCTTCAATAGCACTCAGGAATTCTTTTATTGTCCTGCATTGCAGGATGACACTTTGAATATTCTTAGCCACCTTAGATTGCAGAAGCAATAGGCTAAGCTTATTCGAAAGCTCTCACTTCTCAAAAGCACTCTTTTGTTCAACAGTGCTTTGATTAGTTAGGACAGCGGGTTCTTCTATCCTTAAGGTCATATCTAAATCCATATACTCTAATATAAAGAGAACATTCTCTTTCCAATTACTAAAGTTTAATCCATCTAGAAAAGGAATACAGCTAGAGCCATCTAAAATCACAGGACTAGAAACTGCATGACAAAAGACATGTATCAAAAGGCATTCGTACGAGACAAAACTTAATGGAAAAAGCAAATGAATAAAGGCCCTTAATATGCTTATTTCCAAGTGAGTGTAGGGGGTCATTGAAGCCTTATTTTGGTAAGAGCTCCAACATGAGAAACCACTTCGCCTACCGACCATATTTGATAAAACTAAGGTTCTTGTGAAGTTAGACCATCAACACAAGGTACCTTTGGATACACGTGTGTGATGTATTTTGACACATTTACTTTATTTTATCCTACTTAAATTCTAAACCTGATAAAATTTCCTTTGGGTTGTTTATCATTTCATGAATCTAAGTACAATGTTTATATTTGCTAAAACTGTATGATAGTACTAGAAATTTTTTGATAACATAGTGTATTTAGTCACTTTGGTGACATGAATACACTAAATCATCTAACTATCCTTAATGTCAATATTGTACATTCATTTATGCATGCATAATTACAAATAAATGCATGAACAATAACAAAATTCAAGTTTAAATGGATAAAACCCTGAGTCCATAAGCAGGAACTGGTCTGAAAATACTCTAAACCGATCTGAAACAGCTCTGAATCGGTCATCCAAGGGGCCGAACCGGTTCTGAACCTTATGAACGGTGTCAAGTAAAAAAAAAGTTCATAAAAACCCTATAACCGTATGCCAAAATCCCTATATCTTCTAATATTTACAAAAATAGGGTCTTAACATCTTAGAACTGACGAGAAACTAGAAGGAACCGGTCAAAAATGGCTCCAAACTAGTCCCGAAAAGGGCCGAATTAGTCCTTGATCCGGTTCAGGCCAAATAGTGCCTGAACTCTTACTGGATCCGGATTTGATCTAGTTATAACTGGATCCAGGTCTGACCCGGTTATCAACCGGATCCATGTCTGACCCAGTTATAACTGGATCTGGGTCTAACTTGGTATGAACCAGATCCGAGTCTAACCCAGTTATAACCGAATTCAGGTCTGACCCGGTATGAATCGGATCCGAGTAAGACCCAGTAATTACTGGATCCGGGTCTGACCCGGAATGAACTGAATCTGGGTCTGACCCAGTACTAACCAGATCTAGGTCATACCCGATACTAACCAGATCCAGGTCAGATCCGATATTAACCGGATTTGGATCTGACCCGGTTTTAACCGGATCTGAGTCCAACCCGATTTTAATCGAATCTGACCCATACCCGGAACCGATGCAGTTCCTACGTTAAAATCAGAAAAATAGAAAACCTCAGGGTTTCTGTTTGCAAAAATTGTAAAATCAAAAGCGAGTTTACCCTCTTGGCTTGTCGGTGACCGATGTCGCCTACTGGCGACCCGCCTCATCTATCGGTGACCCTCACAGAGCTCAGCTGACAATGCTCCACCAACAATGATCCTGGCTCTAGCAAAACCTCACACAGACCTTGACGGAGATGGCAGTGACCCACGTCACCTACTGGCGACGCACATCGCCGACCTGCTCACGGTGGAAACAACATCAGCCCTGACAGCCTCTGGTGACAACTCCTCCCACCTCGCCCGATGGTAGAGGGGGAAAAATAAAAAAAAAGTTTAAAAAACCCTTATGTTGCACATTGCCGGATGAATGTCGGCAATCCGACGAAAGCAACCCCCTTTTTCGACGACTAACCGCGGTTGCCCCCGGCGATGGCTAAAATTCCTGCAGCCCGATGACCACAAGTAAAAACCCAATCTATTTTTTTTTTACTCTGTCACCCCACTGCGACAGTTGCTGTCTATCGGTGACACCTTGTCGCCCCACGGTGACCTGCTGTCAACTGCCAGCAACGTCGCCCCATGGTGACTCCGCTCTGCCAGAAAAACACTATCACCCCATGGTAACAGTCGTCGAAAAAATGCCATCGCCCGCGCAGCGGAGGCATGGCATAGGCCCATAACCCATTGTTGGGTTCAACCTGCGCATAAACAATAAATAGAAAGAAGGCGTACCTAATGCTACCATCGGTGGACTGGGGTCGATGGCGGGCGGTGGCTGGAGCAAGGAAAGCTGATGGTGGTGGCTGAACATGGAAAAGCTTCTCCTTAGCCAGACTACTGCCCTACACGAGCGCAGGCTGCTGGATGCAGTCGATGAGCAGGATTTGTTCCCTCACCGGATGAGAAAACACTGGATGAAAGGTAAGTCTCTCGACCTCTTTTCCCTTTCTGTTTTTCCTCTATATTTTCTGTATATACCATATTTGAGGGTCACTCATGATACCCCTTTTATAGGCACAAAGTAAAAACAATTTGTGTAATTGTTCCCCCTCATTCTGTGTGACTTTATCGGAAGGAGCATCTTCCGTGGGGATGTTATCCATATCGTGGGTAACCACCACTACTTGCGGTAGTTTATCCTAACAGAAACTGTTTCTTGGAGTGGGAAGAAGCAACCTATTGTTGCTTGATCCGGACTAAGGCTGAGTACCGATCTCTAGCTTCTGCCACTCTTAAATCACATGGATTACATTCATCTTCATAGATCTTGGTATTTTTATTTTTCAAGCTCCCACCATCTACTGTGACAACCTCTCAGTTCTTTGTTTGACGATGACCCCAGTTTTCCACAACCAATTCAAGCACAGAGCCGAACCTTCAAAGCTTTATTGATAGCAATGCCAATATCCCGGACCAGTAACTTATTGGTATAGATGGTGTTCATGTCGAAAATGTTGATTATGTATCCTGGAGGAAGTCAAATTGACTTTTGAGATAATGGATTACAAACACTCTATCCAAGGATGCTCTCGAATTTGTTGTTGGTATGGACATTGTTGCCCAGGTGTTGTAATAATTATAATTTTTTTAAGATTTTAACGATAATTATTTCGATACTTTATAAATAATTAATTGATAATTAATTATCAATAATATCTCAGATTTAATTAAGATCATTTTATCATGAATTTTATAAAAATCAGTGAATTTTAGATATTTGATAATTAAGTCTATTTAAATATTTAATTAAAGAAATTACAAGATTTTAGAAATATTTGTGTCTGGAACCTATATCCAGGTAAATCAAATCATGAGTGTTTTCTAGACCTGAATCTCAGAGAAGACCCATATTAATCAACCCATGTGTTTGAGATTTGATCCAATTGAAGGACCCAAGACGATGTTGAATCATTGAGTTTGGGCTTGAGAGAGAATCTGAATTCAAACAAATGTATTATGAGTTTGAAGACTTTAGATTTACATTTTAGGAATATTCGTGTGATTCATCAACCCAAATAAGTCTAGGTAAGGTTTAGACCAATATCAAGGTTTAAACTGGACATTAAAGGGATTTATATCTATTTGGAACCCAAATAGATCTCATAAAGTATAATAAGATTTGTATCTATTTTGGAAGACACAAATGAATCTCACTAGTAGTTTGGATTCATTTGGAAACTCAAGTAGATCTTATTATGTAAAAAGATATTTGTGGATTCATTCGGAGACCCAAATGCATTTCACTAAATAAAATATGATTTAGATCTATTTGAGACCCAAATAGACCCTCTTGTAAAATAAAAAATATTCTGAATCCATTGGAAAACCCAAATAAATCCCACTAAATAAAATGTGATTTTGGATCCATTTAAAGATCCAAATGAATCTCAATTAAATAAATAAGATTTGGGTCCACTTGAACTCAAATGAACCAAATAAAATATATATAATATAATATATGTTAAATGGGTCTCACAAAAATCTAAATCCAATATAAACCTGAAAGTGTCATGTCGCCTGTCACCTCCATCAGTCACCCATCACATCCCTAGTGCACGCCACCCTCCTCCCACTTCGTCGCACTCCCGTGACGAATGCCCGATTTTAAGGGAGTTGACCCTTTGAGTTCCCTCTCCCCTCTATTTAAACCCCTCCCCACCTAAGTTTGTTTCATTAAAAACCATATGCGCTCCCCTTCCCCATTCAGTTCTTCTCTATATATGAGGACCTCCATCAGACGCCAGTGAGCACCAACTAGCCGACTTGCATCACTGCGGTGCCACCCCACCGGACTGCCCCAGGGGCGTAGCTAGGATTCATGTGAGAGGGGGGGGGGCAAACACGGGTGTAGCAAAAAAAAAAAATTGGTGTGATAGCCTCAGGTTCGGGGGCAGCGCCCCCCCCCCCCCCCCCAATTTTTTTTGAGATAAAATAAAAAATGGCTACAATTATTAATAAAAGTCTATTTCATATGGACAAATCAAACTATTTGCTGCAACCAGGGCTGGGTTACAAAAATGGATAAAATCTATTTCATAAGGAATCAAGGCTGGGCTAGGAATGGGCTTTTTATTTATTTTTAACTTGGCCGGGAGGCAGGACTGGGCTACAGCCCAGTTCTGCCCCCCCCCCAGCTCCGCCTATGGACTGCACCAGCCTCACCTCGCTTTCCTCTCACCCTCTGTATGCTTGCTTAGCCTCCCACAACACCACCCACCAATCCTCTCTCTCTCTCTCACTTATTTTTGAAGGGTCACAGGAGACAACAACCCTTTTGGTTGCCTGAGATGGTGAGAACCACCATCTGTCAGCGCCACCATCGGTGCCCTGTATGGCGCCACCATTCCCTCCTCTCTCGAGTCTGATTGGGAGCCAACCGAAGCCACCACCCCCAACAATGACCCCATTCTGTTTCTTTTGGTGACTGCCAGAACTCAAGATGGTGGTGAAGATCACCACTACCATCTTCTTCAGGTTCTCCTTCTTCCTACAGAGCTGCAGGAAGGGAGGCAGGCAGCCCAGCACCGCCTGCTTCCTCCTCTTTGTCTTTTGTGTTTTTGCTGAACAAAAGGGTGCCACCCCCTTCTGCCCTTTCTTTTCTCTCTCGGTATTTTCCAGCAAGGAGGTCTATAGGCACACCTGCAGTAGCCTCTTCCTTAGTGCACCCAATTCTTCCTTGTTCCTTACAGTGAAAGAAAGAAAGGAAGGAAAGATAAGGGCGGCCCATTCTTCCTTGTTCCTTATAGTGAAAGAAAGAAAGGAAGGAAAGATAGGGGCAACCTACTAACCGCGAACCACCACTGAAACGGGTGTGCCCAATTGTCTTGGGATTTGTGCCCCTACTATTATGAGAATCAAGACTATCTTGGGATTCATATATCATCATGGGATCTATGTATTATCTTGAGAATTGCACAACCTTCACTTTACGTGTGTTGCCCTGCCAGATCCATCGCCACCTTTGTCGACCTTGCATGTGTTTTCATACTCTTGACACAAAGTACGAGGTAAGGTAAATCTATGCTAGCTCTAGTGTTTATTTGTTTCTAATGCATGCAAGTGTATCATCCTTATGCAGGTCTTTTCATAAAATTATATAATATATAACTATATTCAATTTCTATATACATATAAATATATATACATACTTATACAATAATACATATATTTATGGGAATATATATATTTATATTATGCAAAAAATTCAAGGGTAAACATTTATGATCTTTTTTGCATATTCACGAGCTTTTAAAGTAATTATGGACTTTTAAAATATTTATTAGCTTTTGAAATAATTATGAGCTTTTGAATTATTTATCAGCTTTTGAAATGTTTATAAACTTTTAAAGTATTTACAAGCTTTTAAAATATTTATGAGCTTTGGAAATATTTATGAGCTCTTGCATAATTAAGAGCTTTTGCATGTTTATGAACTTTCGTATGAACTGTTGCATGTTTACGGGCTTTAATGATGCATGCATAAAAAATCTTATGATTCAAATCACATATGTCATTTTATGATAAAGATTATAATTCATCTGTAATTATATTACCATGTTAATGCAAGTGATGATATACTTTTGAAATGTCATGTGATGATGCATGTAGTAAATGTTTTGGTAGAGTTATGTGTTACAACCTTGTTAGCTATGCTCACATGTTGAAATGTTAAATAATTGTTTTACAATGCATGTGATAATGTGCTTATTTGAAATTTCATGTGATGATGCCGATATGTAATGAATGTTTAAATTCAAATATAGGAGCTATAGGTCACAAAGCTCGTCTAGCTATGCTAGTATGATAAAATATTAAATAAATGAGGTACATGATGTATGCATGGCTCATGATGGAGCTCAAAGTTCATGGAACCCATCAGAACAAGTAAAACATGATTTTTTGTCTTTTCTTTTTGACATATGAAATGATGCATGATTTGCACGTATGTTGGCTCATGTTGGAACTGGAGGGGGGGGGGGGGGGGCAAAAAACCTGTGGAGTGCCATTGGGCATGCGATGTGTATGATGTGATATAATAGTGATATAATATAAGCATGCATATACTTATGATGGCTCATACACGAGCTTGGGGTTGATATAAACTCATGAAGTATGAAAGGCACACTTTACCATGAAGGATACATGATTACACACATACACTTATAATGGTGTGTTTATCTTTACAACCAAAGTGCCCTTATGAGCTAAAAGTGCCAAAACATCTGAATGGATTGGGTACTTACAAATGAATCGTGATTACCCTAGAGGGGTAGTAGGTTTTTTGAACCTTTAATTGCCTAATGATATGAGGCACATGAAATGACAAGATCGTATAAGAAGAACCCTGTCACCCATTCATATATGTGGACTACATGAAAAGGTAAGTGGCACAAACCTTGAGTGACATTATTAATTTTTTATGAAAGCAAGATGTCCCAATGGTCTCTAGTCACTCGAAGAACAGGAGACCGGTACTATCAACGTATCATAAGTGATAGATTTTTAACTACTACAGCTAGTCTAGGATGCATTATATATCGAGTATACACTATAATAGGTTTTTCTCTATGTCATAGACCACCTGCTTTAGGTCCTGCTCAGTTCAACACCTGGGCAAAATATAACTCATAAATAGTATACTCCCAAAATGTCAAGATTGTTTAAGGTAATCGTTCTCCCGCATACATGAGGGGACCGTAATCAAAATAAACAAAGACCTTTTTATTCACATAGTCTTGAAATAAAAATATGTCCTAATATTGCATAGTTACATTCTGAATAATGATGCATGTTTCTTTATAGTTGTTAACTTTAAAACCTGTCGTACGGTTTCCTGTTAAACTAATTCATGCCTTGATAAATTATATTAAATTATATTAAATTATACTATGCTTTGATGAATGGTGACATCTTCTATCGAAATGTACTATACCTTGATAAACTGTGACATCTTATACATATGCATAAGAGTTCATGTGTTATATATATACTTTAAAATATGAAATATAATTAATTCAATGTATCAAATGCGCATGCTTGAATTTTTATATGCATGTTTTGATTCACGTACATATGTTCAAAGTTCAATTTATGAATGTGTAAATAATATAAAATACGATATTATGATGTGATGTGATATCTGACGTTATATATGTATGAATTGATTGAATAAAATAAAATCTACATCATGAATATATGATTCAATAAATTATGTTATCATTAAATGTGTCCTTGAGGTTTCATGTCTTTATCAACTATGGACCCTGGCAGGACATCATCATTGAACATGTTATATATGTTAGTAAATAACACATCATGCCTACTTAGTTACTTTGCAAATGAATGCATTATGTTCTCTGGATTGATATATATCACATATGTGTACCATGATTTAAGTATATCGTGTATATCTGATTGAATGAATTATGTTATCATTAGTGTGCTACCTATATTAGTTTTGTAACTCGTCATGTGTTTTGATGTAGACCTACTAGGCTTTCACGAGTCTAACCCATTTTATGGGCGTATAAGTGATTATAGGTTTAGCTTCGAAGCAGATGCAGGATGTTGCGACGTTATCGACAAGCCAATCATTTTTCTTTCTCGAGAACTTTACTCAGATACATGCTACTATTGTTTTGGTTTTCTAATACTCTGTTCTTTTAGAATTAAAGTATTTTAAATGCGCTATTTTATCTATATTTAAATTCAGTATAATATTTTTTTTGTGGAATGTAACCTGCTTGAGGTTTTGAACTAAAGTTAAAAATGTTTTGGCTAATGATTATTCAAAAAAAGAAAAATCTTGGTTTTTATGTGTTTTACAAGTGGTTAAAAATCTTGGGGTGTTACAAGTGTGGTCGACCTTGAAGGAGGCCTTCACATCAGATTATCAAAAACATGAATGTTATCTTCACTAAAAGCTCCTGACGTTTCGTAAGGGCAACCTCTCTCTTTCTGAATACATTGTTGCTTTAAAACATACTTGTGATGAACTTGCTGATATCGACAAACTTGTTGATGATCGAGCAAAGGTGTTTTCTTAATGGTTTGAGTCTGGGTTATGAGGCCTTTGTTACTTCTATGATAAAGCCTCCTATCCCCACATTTAAACAACTTGTGTTATTACTACAGGGTCACAAAACTTTTAGAACTCTTTAATCTTCAGAGAACCCCAACTAACCAAATTAGAACATGGCTTTTTTCAACTAGCGCCAAGGTAGAAATTCTAATAGGTGTGGTGGTTACCAAAATTGATTATCTTCTAGGGTGCATGGGTTCTCACAAGTGAGGAATCAATCCTCTCAGTAGATGAACCAAAACTTAAACCCCAACCAAAACTCACAAAACAAGCATAACTATCAAAACAAACCAGCCACTAGCAACCAACAAAAAAATAAGAGTATGGTCTGTCATATTCGTTTTAAGCCCAATCACGCAACCCTAAAATATTACCATCAATTTAATCAGATGTATCAAGCAGACGACGTCCCAAAGGCTTTGGCTGCCATGTCAATTTCAGATGGCTAGGATCATGCTTGGTTCTCAAACATGGGTGCCAACTCTTATGTCATGACAAACTTAAGTAAACTTCATAAACTTTATCAGTATTTTGGTCATAAAAGAATCGTGGTTGGAAATGGTGATAGGCTGAAAATCACTCACGTTGGATCCACCAATTTGGATGTTGATTTAGGAACACTAACACTTAAAAATATTTTAGTTGTTTCTAAAATGAAGAAAAATCTTCTATCAGTGAGTCAATTAACTTTCGATCAACCTTTATTTTTTTAATTTTATCATGATAAATTTTTTTTATAAAGGATAAGGAGACTACGAAGGTGGTAGCATCCTTTTTTATCAACCTTTACGTGTTGCAGCCAAGAAATAAAGAGATTTTTCTCTAACATACAACACATTATGAACAGAGAAGCATGACACTATCATTTAGGGCATTCAAGCATGTATATAGTTTATCGACTTTCATTTTCTGTTTATGAGTCTTCTTGTAGGAAACCATTTGACAAGATCCATTGTGATATTTGGGATCCTTAGCCTGAGCCATCATACCAAGGGTATAAGTTTTATGTAGTTATGGTTGATGATTGTACTCGTTATGTGTGGATTTATCCATTAAAGTTCAAATATGCATTCATAAACCATTTCTATAAATTCTATTAAATGATTATGAACAAATTTTAAATAAACATTAAAATATTTCAATCTGACGGTTAAAGTGAGTTTATGAGTCATGAATTTGATAGTCATTTAAAGAATCATAGCATTCATCATAGTATCTCATGCTCTTATATAACCGAACAAAATGGATGGGTAGAAAGAAAACATCCTAATTATAACGCCCTAAAATTTATCCAATTTTTCAGATAAATTTTTTTTGAAACCAACATCATACAATTTGTGCATGTGTGCAAACAAAATGTCAGATCTACACCAATCAAATCATGATGCATGCTTTATTTTACATAAAGCAAAGAAAGACATTTAAACGGACAATCTCAAGTACATGGATTGTAATTATCATGCACATATATGATAACTCGTGTATGTATATATATTTTCTTTTGAAATACCCTTTAAAATCAATCATGATTACACGTAGTATGCATACACATATATGTAAAAATCCTTTTTTCTTTCATTTATAGAATTCGAATTACATGCATACACCATGAAATTCGATTGCACTCGATATACTATTGATCTCACCAAGGAATACAAATTGATAAGCATATTGGAGTGCGGTCCAGCATGATCATGCATGTTATCCCGTTGCTTATGCACACTTGGTAAAAGACCCTACCTTGCAAGTCAGTTGAATTGGCAAGGACTAGATGCAGTTTTTGGTTGAGCCTTGGATGCATGCACACTCTCTCAATCAACATGAGCTCCATTAAAGGAATTCCTTCCTCAACCGTGTGAAAGGAGATGAGAGGGAAGAGAGAAGTAAGAGAGAAAGAGAAAGAGAAAGTAAGAGAGAGATAGGTAGAGAGAGGGATTGAGAGAGAGTTATGTAAATAGAGAGAGGGCATTATGTGTGTGAGGCTCCCATTTTAAATATAACACCCCAAAATTTATCCAAATTTTCAAGCAAATTTTTTTATTGTGGAATTCAATTTCAAGTTTTAAATTCCTTGAAACCATTAATTTTATTATAATTGATAATTTTAAATTCTCACTTGTTTTTGGTAAAATTAAACAAGAATTAAAATAAAAAAATTAAAATAAAAAATTTAAATAAAAGCCTTCATCATTTATTTAAATATTTTATAAGAGTTTACAGGTTTACATCGCTCTGATACCAAAGCTGTAATGCCCCAAAATTTACCCAAATATTCAGGCAATTTTTGTTTGAAACCAACATTATACAATTTGTGTGTGGTGTGTACAAAAAAAATGTTAGATCTATACCAATCCAATCATAGATACATGTTTCATTTTACATAAAAAAATAAATGTATTTAAATGAATAATCCTTAGTACATGGATTATGATTATCATGCATATATATATATATATATGATAACACGTGTATATACATATATTTTCTTTTAAAATTCTGTTTAAAATCAAGCATGCAATGATTACATATAGTATGGACACACACACATATATATATCCCTTTTTCTTTCATTTATAAGGTTCGAATCATACACATACACCATGGAATTTGATCGCACTAGATTTGTCATCGATTACACCAAAAGAGGTGTATTGACAAACATATTGGAGTGTGGTCTAGCATAAACATGCATGCTAGACTGTTACTTAAGCACACTTGATAAAAGACCCTACCTCGAAAGTCAGTTGAATTGGCAAGGATCGAACATGGTTTTTGGTTGAACTTTGGATACATGCACACTATCTCAATCAACATGAGCTCTGTTAAAGGAATTCCTTTCTCAACCATGTAGAAGGAGATGAGTGGGAATAAGGAAGATAAGAGAAAAAGAGATAGGAAGAAAGAGAGATAAGTAGAGAGAGAGATTGAGAGAGAGACAGAGAGTTATGAAAATAGAGCAAGGGAATTATGTATGTGAGGCTGCCATTTTAAATAGGGCCTTATTAATATGGAAAGGGAGAGGAAGAGACCATGTTCCATCATGGTATTTTTTCTTTCTTCATATATTAAATGTTTTTTTTTATTTCTTAAAGAGAACTAGAGAGGGAGGGGTGATTCACCTTTACTCTTCCTCTCTTAATTACAAATAACAAAAAATGAGCTCACCAATAGTGGTCTATCATTTATTTAAGGAGGGGTGATTCATATTTACTCTTCCTCTCATAATTACAAACAATAAAAAATGAGCTCACCAATGGTTGTCTATCATTTATTTAAGGAGGGGCCTACTAGGGAGGGGTGACCCTCACTTGCTTCTTTTTTTTTTAATTAATTATTTAGTTTAGTTTTTTCTTAATGGCTTCAATTAAATATTTAGAAAACATTAAGATGGTTTTAGTTTTAGGTAATATATTAAGTAGATAGACTATTTAATATTAAATTTTAAAACATTCATTAAAACTTTAATCTAAGTTTTTTATTTGATTATAGATCTAGATTGGATCTAATTCTACTTAGATCAAACCAAATCCATATTCAATTCTAACTTGGATTTCAGATTCGCCTGAGATCCATATTCAAATACCAAATTCAACCACTTCCACTAATGAATTTTGAATCTACCCTGTTGGTGTATTCATGAAATTAAAATCAGAATGCAAATATGTATCTATAGATGCCATAATGCGATGTGCGGGTGCTCAGCGTTCTTCTCAGCCTATCGATGCCCAGGTCTTCAAGTCGATGGTGAGTAGGACCCTGAACCTAAATGGAAATTATGAGTATATAGGCAATAGGCTAAGTTTCTGGATGTTGGTTGTTCTCATCATACAACCTAGTCTTCCCTGTTATAATAGAAGATAGGGGGTGGTTACTGAATATGATCTCTCCATATTCATGTAACCTCCACCCCACTAACACCCATTAAGAGCTCACTAACCCTATCTATAGTATCAAACCAAGTCACCCTATGGGTTGGACCCAAACCTAAAATGTCCAACATTCTCCTATTTGACCCATTGACACTAAAAGGGTACTAAATTGAGGTTTATACTATTATCTCAACTTAATTTTCATGTGGGTTCACATGCTATCTTGTATCACAAGAATGAATCATATAAGTCATAAAGATGAACACCTCTTTATGAAATATCATATTTCTATATACTACAATACAATTCATTTTCAGTGCTTTAGCATATTAAGGTTTCCTGTATAAATATGTTGATCTCTAACCTATTGTATTGGTCATTTAATATTGTTATTCTGCTATTCTCTTTAACCATACGAGAGATTTTTTATGCAAAATTAACAATACATAAAGCCATAGAGAATCAATTTATTTTCACAAATGTGATCATATAATATATTGTCATATATCAGAAGGAATAAAAAAGACCCATCCCCTTTACATTTTGGGAATACAAACACAATGCTAGCCCTTTAGTAAGGGGATCCGTAGTCATTTCCTTCATACCAATTGTATCAATATATACCAGATGATTCTTAGCCCTTTCTTTAACGACAAAATATTTTAACTTCATGTGTCAACATGAGGTTGAGCTCTTGTTGTTATTTGAGAAGGACAGTTGCTTCATTATCACAAAAGATCTTTAGTGGTCTCTCAATGAAGTCTATAATTCTAAGACCCATAATAAAGTTTTTTATGCAAATGGCCTGAGATGAAATCTTGTATAGAGCAATAAATTTTGCCTCTATGGTATGAGCAGTAGTTGTAGACTGCTTTTCACTTATCAATGAGATGGCACCACTTGCTAGTAGGAAGATGTATCTAGTAGTATACTTTCTACTGTCGAGACATCCTTCTAAGTCCACATCAGAGTATCCAATGACCTCTAGGTGATCAACTTTTCTATAGGTCAATATGTAGTCCTTCGTTCCTTGTAAATAGTGCATGACCTTCTTCGCTGCCTTCTAGTGCGCAATGTCTGGATTTGACTGTTATCTATCAAGTATTCCTACATCAAATGCTATATCAGGTCGTGTGTAGGTCTGCCCATATTGCAAACTCCCAACCGCTGAAGCATATGAGACAATTGCCATCTGAGCCTTTTCATTATCATCCTGAGGACAATCCTTTAGATTCAATTTATCCCCTTTTAGTATGGGTGTCAAACTAGGAGAATAATTCTCCATTCCATATATTTTAAGAACCTTAACAATATAGGATTTCTGAGAGAGGCTAAGGACACCTTTAGTTCTATCACGACGGATCTCGATTCCAAGGATATATGTGGCCTCATCCATGTCCTTTATATCAAAATGAGAGAAAAAAAATCTTTTGTCTCATGTAGTAGACTGAAATCATTAGTTGCAAGAAGAATATCATCAATATATAACACCAAAATTATGAACTTACTCTCACTAGTCTTAATGTATATACACTGATCAACAATATTTTCAGTGAATCCAAAGTTCATAATTACCTTATTGAACTTTTTATACTACTGGCGGGAGGCCTTTTTAAGTTCATAAATTGACTTCTTCAATTTACAAACAAAATGATTCGAGTCATCTGCATTGAAACCAGAAGGTTGTTGCATATATACCACCTCTTTCAGATCCCCATTCATGAAGGGAGTTTTTACATCTATTTGATGTAGCTCTAAATCAAAATGAGCTACGAGAGCCATAATTATCCTCAATGATTCCTTAGTTGAGACCGAAGAAAAAATCTCATTATAATCAATGCCCTCTATTTGTGTGAAACCTTTTGCAACAAGCCTACCCTTGTACCTCTCCACTTAACCTTTAGAGTCTGTCTTGGTCTTAAAGACCTACTTATAACCAATAGGTTTAACTCCATCAGGTTGAGGTACAAGATCTTACACTTGATTCTTTGTCATAGAGTCAAGCTTTTCATTTGTGATATTGATTCAATGTGTTGATCTTTCACTTTCAATGGCTTCTGCAAAGGTGAAGGGATCATCAACAATATTTATGAAATTATTAGACTCTTGAAAATACACCATATAGTCTGGATGGATAGCAAATTTTTTTGTCCTCGTAGACCTTCATACAAGTGCTATAGGTGGTTCAAAATGAATTTCTGTATTTTGTTGTTGTTGTATATCCTCATCAACAACTGGCGCTATTTGAGATTGATGTTTATTGACTAGACTTTTCCTAACATTATCCAAAAGGGATAATGACAGGAAAATTGGGTCCAGATCCTTCATAGGTATAAAACCTAAATCCTGCATTTTCTTAAATTCAATACTTTGAGATGCATCTATCCCAATAAAACAATTTTCAAGAAATCTCATTTTATATGTTTCTACTATCTATAGTGTATGATATATACAATAAAACCTAAAGCTCTGTGATCTTTCTGGATAACCAATGAAAAATTTACTATTTGCCCTAAGATCAAAGGCTTTTATATGTGGGTTATACAATTTGGCTTCTAATAAACATCCCCATATGCGCATATATGATAAAGAAGGTTTCTTACCTATCCATAACTCGTAAAGAGTCTTCTAAACAACCTTCGTATGAACATTTTCAAAATATGCACTGTTGTCCTAAGAGCTTCACCCCACAAGGTTAAGAAAATGTTTAAGTGATTCAACATTGCTCAAACTATTTCTTTAAGCGTATGATTTTTTTTCTTTTAAGTACACTATTTTGGTAATCACTACCAGACATGGTATATTGAGGTACAATACCTTCCTCCTTTAGAAACTGCGCTAATGCCCCTTCTTTTTGTCACATCTCAGTTAAATGACCATAATATTCTCCACCTCTATCAGACCTGACTACCTTAATAACATCACCAGTTTGTTTCTCTACTTCTTTCTTGAAGTCCTTAAAAACCTGAAAGACTTCTGATTTTTTAAATAATAAGTAGAGATACATATACTGTGAGTAATCGTTTATAAAGGTGACAAAATACTTTTCACCTGTATGACACAATGAAAAATGCTCGCAAACATCCTTATGCACTATCTTCAACTTTTCATTATTGTGTTTGACATCTTTCTTATATGTGTTAGACTGCTTAGCCTTTATGCAGTCAACTCATGACTCTATATCCGTGAAATCAAGGAATCCAAGGATTCCTTCTTTCACAAGCCTTTAAACAATCTCTTTCGAGATGTGTTCTAACCTTCGATGCCAAAGTAAATAAGATTGATCTTCCTTTAGGCTACATTTATTGCCAATCATTATGTTCTCAACGAAGTGAGATTCCCAAATTTGGAATTTGGTTTTTAACCGATACAAACCATCACACATGTATGCAAAATCTACATTAATAGAAATTTTTATAATAATAAGCTTGGAATTTTCAAATTTAAAAATAAAACCAAACTTATCAAGTTTCAAAATTGAAATCAAGTTCCGACTATAGGATGAAATATAAAATGTATCAACCAAATCCAAAATGAATCCTATAATTCTGCAGGTTTCAACGTTCTTGACATGCGAACACATCTTATTTCCTAAGAAGGTGTTTCTTTCATGCTCTGTTGGTTCTCTTTTGTTCAAAAATGCCTATAAAGAGTTGACAATGTGCACCGTAGTACCAGAATCAATCCACCAACTATGCAATGGAACATGATTCAAATTGTACTCATAAGAAATAAATGACTTATTATCTTTATTTTTGAGTTAGTTTTTATACTTCAAGTAGTCCACCTTCTTATGTATATTCTTCTTACAAAAGAAACACTTTATAGAAGAGCCTCCTTGCTAGGATTTGGCTTTCGTCTGAGAGTTTGAACTCTCCCAAGAGGCTTTCTTCTTATTCTTCTTTTTTAAGGAACTTTTCTTTGGTTTCGACTTTTGTTTTTCCTTATGAGAGGTCATATGTGCACTCGGCACCCTCTTACCCTTCGGTCTCTCCTCCTTTTCAACACACTTGGATAGGTTATTAAAAGACCACTCATTGTTATGTATGTTATAGGAGATCGTGCATGATCCATATTCAGTAGGCAATGAGGTCAAAATAAGATGAACCAAGAAGTAATCATAAACAATAAACTTTATGTCATTCAGTTGAGATGCAGTGTTCTTCATTTCCAAAATATGTTGTCGGATGTAACTGCCACCAATATATTTCATAGATAGCAGTTTAGACATCAATGTACTGGCCATTACCTTATTAGAACTGACAAATTGAGCCTCAATGGCTTTCAGAAATTCTTTCACTGTCCTGCAGTGATGAATGACTCCTCGAATGTTCTTAGCCACTCGAGATTGCAAAAGCAATAGGCTAAGTCTGTTTGTGCACTCCCACTTCTCAGAGATAGTCTTCTATTCTGTTGTGCTCTACTATGTAAGAACGAGAGATTCATTAGTCTTAAGGGACAAATCAAGGTCCATGTAACCGAGAGTGAACAATACTATTTCTTTCTAATCTAAAAAATTAGATTTTTCTAATAGGAGAATATTATTAGAACCGTCAATGAGGAAAGAGCATGATACAACAAGGAATGAAAGAAAAGACCTTATTATTGCTCAGTCGAGACTCGTGATGAAAAGGTAAAAACTGAGACTCTTTATTATTTACTCTTTCAAAGATAAACATAGTTGAGCCATTATCATTCCACTTTGGTTGAAACGACAATACTCATAATTGTTACGTCTCTTCAATTCAAAAGAAATTGACTCCAGTTGGTGAAACTAGCAGATTATATAACTAGAGGAAATTCAACAGTATACCTTTGGGTACGAACATGCTTCATGAGTTGGAATACACATCTACTATTATACAATGTGTGAATTTAGAACACAATGACCTACCTTTGGGTAGAATTATTGCTTCATAGAGTCACACACAATCATAATAATGAATCTTAATACGGTTTAAAAAATCCTCAATCAATGCAACTTAGATCACTTTGGTGATTGCATGAGTCTGTCAATTAAGATCTTTTATCGAAATCATATTCGTATTATAGAGTATACCAATGCACACATGTTAATGCATGTATATTCATGACAAAATATATATTATATCATCAAAATACAAGTTCATGCTTCAACTTATATGCATAAACTAATTTTGATGATAAAATGTTATGAATTTAGTTATAATTCATGCTTAAAAATATTATGCATAACTTAACCAACATAAAACGCATGAATTAACATGCATAAGTCATATTTTCTTAATAATGAACACTTATAATGCATGAAAAATAACAAAAACATGCTCATATGGGTAAAACCTGGGGACCTCAAGCTGGAATCGGTCTAAAAATACCCTAAATCGGTCTGAAACGGCCCCGAATCAGTCATCTACGAGTCTGAACCGGTTCTTGACCTCATATAGAACATGAACAAAAGCTCATAAATCCCTATAATTGAATGAAAAAATTCTTGTCTTTTCATAAATTCATGAAAACAGGATCTCTACATCTCAAAACTGGTGAAAAACTGAAAAGAACCATTCAAAAATAGCTCTGAACCGGTCTCGAAAAGTGCTATATCGGTCACTGGTATGGTTTAGGTGTAAATAGTATATAGACCTATTTTGGATCTGATCTGATTTAATCTGGACCTAGATCCAGTTAAAATAGATCTCGGATCAGATACCCTTAGCCCATATCAAATCTGGATCCAAACCCATAATGATCGGATTCCGAATTAGATCCAATGATCCAAAACCCGATCTGGACCTATATTTGGTCCGGAACAGGAACCGGGTCAGGTCTAGAATCCAAATTCAGATGGGTCTAGATCCATACACAGTCTAACCGGATCGGTACAGATCTGGTCCATACCTAGATTAGGTTGAAGCTGGATCAAGACCCGATCCATACAGATCTGATCATACCTAGACCATACCTAGTCTGGTTGGTTCTGGATCATGACCTAATACAGCCAGATCAGATCAGACCCAAAATCCAAATGGGTCTAGTTTTGATCCAACCAGGTCGAATCAGACCCAGACCCTGAACCATAATGGGTCCAGGTCTAGTCCAAACCCTCACAGCGGATCCGGTTCGTCTAGTGGATCAGGCCTCGATACAAATTCGGATGTCTCCATTTCAGACCTAGACCCGGACTGACCCGATATACCGGTAGACCCAATCCACCCAAAATGGGTCTGGATCGGGCCCACCATGGGGTCGGAACACCCGGTTCGTCCCGAGTTACCAAAACAAAAGCCGATTAAAAAGGAGCTTTCGGCTTCTGAGAAACCGAGCCTTTCCTTTATATGGGCAATAGGCTAAGTTTCTGGCTCTTGGCTATTCTCATCATACAGCATAGCCTTTCTTTTTACAATGGAAGATAGGAGTGGTTATTGAATGTGATTTTTTCTCATTCACGTAACCTTCACCTCACTGACACCCATTAAGAGCCCACTAATAGCCCATTAACCCTATCAATAGTGTCAAATCGGTTCATCCTATGGGTTGGACCCAAATCCGAAATGTCTAACGTATTCGAGATTTAAATCTAAATACTATATCCAACCACTTTCGATAATGGATTTCAGATCTACATGAAGTCCAGATCCAAATTTCAAATTCCAAAATCAAATAGACTTTTTTTTATTTATTGTGGAATTCAGACTCTCGGACCTTATCACAGGATGAAAACCGACTTACCTAATGTTGGGATTCTTAACTTATCCCAAGCAGGGCGTGAGTATAGAAACGTCCCTAATGCGGGAGATCTCATCTTATTTCAAGAAAATGTAAAACTACCTAATGTTGGCGATTTACCTAATGGTGAGGATCCTACCTTATCGCAATGTGGATGTCCAACTCATAGTATATCTCCTTCCCTACCAGAAAATCAAGGAAAAAAGAAAAGGATTATCAAGAAAAATGTAAATCCTCTGCAAGTTGTAAAGGTTTATGCCTTGTTTGATTAAGAAAGATTGACACCTACCAACGGGGGCTCCGCTTGTCTGGCAGTTACAGTTATTTCACGTTACCTTGTGTTGGGACGTTACAAGTTCGAACCCCAAATGATATGGTTGTATAACTGGTAGGTGTCTGCCTAACATCAACTTTCTCTGTCGAAAAAAAAGAAAGAAAGTTTGACACTTTCTCTCCACCCATGGAGGTAGGCACTAAGAGGCCGAACCACGTATATTGTTCTCTCTCTCTCTCTCTCGTCACCCTAGTTGGTGATCTGTTAAATCGTTTAGTTGACACATCGCGAGAATTTGCCGAGGACGAGTTTGGTTACTACACCGGTCACGTCGTAGAAAAGGAAATTATCGGCATAACAAAAATGATTATAGAAAGTTGATCTAATTCGTTAATGGAAAAAATTCATTAGGGTTTCCCTATACCTCCTTTCCGACTTGTTACTTTTGAGTTTGAGTAGCCTAAAGAAATGCAATGTTGGTTAAGTTGATCTAATTCGTTAATGGAAAAATTCATTAGGGTTTCCCTATACCTCCTTTCCGACTTGTTACTTTTGAGTTTGAGTAGCCTAAAGAAATGCAATGTAAGCTAATTATGGTTATTAGTTTTTAAATATTACCTGACTATTTTATTTAGGGCAACATAAGCTAATCTAGATTCTTTAATTAGAGTTAGGGGTAAACAACACTTTTTTTTTCCCTTTTGTTAAAGATAACATGGTGCTTTCTCCAATCACTCTCAAGCCCTAGTTGGTTCTGAGTTGGATCTTGGACTAATTGGATCCAAACCCAACTGAACTGAAATCCACACAATCAACAGGATCTGGTTCGGACTCAGGGGAGTCTGATTTTGAGGTGCTGGTACTGGATTGGAACTTGTGTTCAATCGAGTTTGCCATAAGAAAAACCACACCCGAGTCCTATAAGGATTATATGAACCAGACCTGGTTCATATCCAGAAATGTAATTTTTTTTGTTTTTTATATTAAAAAATCACAGGTCTTAATCGGAATTCAGGTCGAACCGGGTCTGGTATAAAATTTCACAAACTATACCCGGCTCCATATACTTCGAGTCCAACCTGGTTTCTAATTGAACCTCCTCCTTTATCACCAAACCTGACTTTACAGGGTTTGGTACAGGTCGAGTTCAGGTCAAAACTCGACCCATTGACACCACTAGGTCCTGCCAAAAGTTGCAGGTGTAAAATTTGCTGGATCGTGTGCTATTTTTTTTGGGGGGGCTGACTCGAGAGCAAACCTGGTTCTCATTGGCAGCAACCACGATGGGTGTGAACCCAGTTGGCTTTAGTGCAGGCCTTCACCTGTAACACCGTTGAGGTTCGCTACACCCATCTGACAGTACTCTCAGCTTTGGCTTTGCACACTGGGGGTATTGAACTCATGACATTCCTCAACTTGAAATCTTTAAGACGACTTACCTAGCCAAGTGCCATTGGGGCTAATTGTATTATAAAAAATAACCAATATGCAAAACAACAACAATTCATAAAAAATGTGTTGCATTAAAAAAGTTCCCGGTCGTGATCAAATTTCTATATGGGTCCAAGTTAGCTGCCTAAAGTCTAAACTGTACTGGGTCCGGTTGCTTTGGAAGGTGGGTCCAGTTGAGATAGCTAGGTTTTGAAAATCATCTAGCTATCTCAGTCCAGCTAGATGGATAGATCTTGACTCATGGACATTCCCAGGCTCCGAACCCACATATTCTAGATTGTGGGACCTGGGTGATGCTCTCTTTGATCCAATTTGAAACCCGACTGGACCCAAGTTTGGACCAATAGCCTCCGATGTTTTTTTACCCGTTTTACGTGTCACTGGGTATATTGCTTGGAAGGTGGGTCTGGGTTGAAATGGCTAGAGTTTGAAATCCAAGTCAACAATTCTAGTAAGCATAAACAATTTGAGTAATTTTTGGCTGGTTTTACTGGGGCGCACGTCTACATTTTCATCGGAAAATGAAAACCTACCCAATAGGAAACCTCCCAATAAAAAATATTTATTGGATTTTCAGTATTTTTTTAAAATAGATACTTGGATCATGCATTTTGGATGGAAAAAATGGTTTTTGGAGCCACAAAAAATTATAAAATTGTAGACCGTTGATTTTTTAAACCTTATAAACACATATCCATGCATCAGAATCAAATGCTCCAAGAATTGATCATTCCTATAAAAACAAGCGCAAAGATCACATCTGTAAGGTAAAATTTTTGAAAAAATACCAAAATTCTGATAAATGGTTTTTATTGGGTAGGTTTGGGAGGTTTTCTAATGGGTAGGTTTTGATTCCTGCATTTTCTTGTACCACAAGGGTCTTGGCATTGAAAATTTTGAGTTAGGGTTCACGAGCAACATAGCTTTTATTGGTGTTTTAATTTTAAAATAATGCCAATCAAATTGTCATGTTTTTTTATCGCTACATTATAATGTTATTAACTTTTTCATTTATTATATTTTTTTGAAGGGGTGAGATTTGATAATGGCGACATGAGGTACAAACTTTTGGTTATTTTTCATGAAATTAACCTTAAAGACCTGATTTTCATAAAATTAACCTTAAAGACCTGATTTTCATAAAATTAACCTTAAAGATGTGATTACATGTTTCACTTAGTAGGAAAGAACTCTTAAATGGTCCAATTAGGGCACAAAAATTGACAACTTACAATGTGCAATATTTTCCTGGGTCATAAAATCGTACTTTTACATAAAAAAAAAAGATAATTCAAAGGCTGGATCCCGCTATTTTAAGGGCACTGAATCCATTCACAGGGTCGGATTGGATCAAAACAACTTGGGCATGCCGATCCAGAGGCATTTGCACATAATGGCGCCCTTACCAAATGTTTCTCGTTTTGTAAATTCTTTTGTCTTTTTATAAATTTTGTTCAAAAATATTAAATCTTATATAGGTCGATAGTTTCCAAAGATTTTCTAAGAGAAAAACCAAAAAACGTAATTTATGGCATAGTTTCTGATCAGATTGATGTCAGTCAGAACCTACGTGGTCGGATCTGAATTGGAACTGAACTAGATCCAGACCCAGTCTAATTTGCCTTTTTTTTTTATTTAGTTATACGGAGAAACCCAAGGCCTAGGAACTGGTAGATCATAGATCGACCCTCCAGGGAGGAAAACTGCGTAGCTAGGACCCTCATCCCCAGGGTCTATGTCAGATATAATCCTGTCCAATAAGCTTAAACTAGACCCTCAGTCATATCTGATAGAACATAACTGACTGGCTTAAAAAGGGACACTAACCATGGGTTTTGAACTTGTGACATCCCTTGGACATATGGTCATTCGCAAGTCATCTCTACCAGATAAACAGAATCCTTTGGGGCCCTCCCTAAATCTGATTGATGCAGAAGAAGGAATAAAAAAGATTCTGCTCACATGGAAGAGAAAAGGGTCTGAAATCTGTTCATGCTTAGCTTAGAAGCTAATAATCTTGTGGCAAGAAGAAAGGGAAATTTGACCCTTTGTGGTAATTATTTAGGTTTAATGGCAGACAATGTGAGGAAGGGAAGGCTCATAATTTCCAACAAAAAGATTCCAATCTTTGTAGGAAAGCAATATCATCTGAAACCAGCAATGCCTATAAATGGGGATTGTAGGTTTCCTTTTCAAGTTTGTATGATTTGACATTAAAGTAATATTAATCTACATCATCAAGTTTATATCCACATTGCTTTATTTTTTTTCTTTATGAGATTTCCAAAATACAAAGTAAATGTCAAATTGGTTACTTGTTTATTGCAATCCATGTCTGGTTAAAAAAAAGATGCTAGGCTGATTCTAGTAGGGGGGATTTTTTTTATAGATTTTTTTCTTGTTTGTTTAAATAACCAAAGACACTCTTGAGATGGTTTGATGGGTATTACCCTGTCTAAGATCTGCATTGTCTTGATCATAGTTACCAAGAACCGTGTCCCTATATGGATCTGACTGCCAAGCCTGTTCTTAGAACTATGAAACATGGAGTTCTACGAAGGAGTGACAGTTTTTTTAAATGGCAATCTGGTGGAAGTGCACCACTTCACCCGTACGCTTGGTCGAGGACACATCGGACGGCTCCGCATTGAAGTGACATTAGACTTCTTCCTGCAACCGTCCATAGAGATACGAATCGAGAATGGGAGAAAGATCAATGAGCCTATTGAATATGAAAGATAAGTGAAATTCTGCAAGGGATGCGGCTCGCCCTATCACTCAGATGCAACGTATCCTAATCAAGCAAAAGAGCAGCCAAGGTGATGGGTGGACGCTAGTGAAAATGACAAAGAAAATCGAAGCCAAGGTCTGTGCTAGAGTCAAATAAAACTTGAAACAGATTTCAAAATTTATCCTCGGATCCAGCAAGATGATGGTTCTGTCTTCGTGAATGCAGAAGAAGAGAAAAACGACTCCCAAGAACAACATCCCCCACTTTGTAAGCTGAGTGCCCACCAGGTTTTGAACGCCACACCACCCAATAAGAGGACGTCAACATGCAGAGCAGACCCTGTGATGACGATGCAGGCCATGAACAACTTTACACTGAACAAGGTACCAGAATTTCACCGGAATCCAGCATAAGCCAACTCCAATCCGGTGAGAAGTCTGTGCCACTTGTCCCACCTTCTAATTTCTTGGTAGGTTCTCCCTTATTTGGCTTTCCCCCCACATTTGACGCTAAGATAGGTTCTCCCTTATGTGTTTTTCCCAATCTCTTCCTGGTAACACCTTTGTAACATCTCTATGAGACCTCTCGAGTTTGAGTTTGTAAGTATTACTTCTTAGATAAAAGAATTCAAAGTGAGCATAGAAGAACCATGGCATAATTTTTTTTTTTTTTAAATCACATCGTATTTTCATAATCACAAGTCCTCTCAAGCTACATCATTCATACATATAAAGAGTTTAATAAAAATATAAATGAAAGTCACATCTTGATCTAGCCGCCTAAGGACACCTGCTGGAACAATGGTGACTTCGATCAATCTCTAGTCAATCACTTAGAACCTATAGTTGTAATTATTAAAAAGAAAGTGAGTCTACAACTAAGTAAGAAATATTTATAAACAACTGAAGACTTTGACTTATAACTATAGTGAGCTCTATGCCGATAGTCTTACTTTAGTATTACATTACATAATACATATTTGTTTCTTTAAAAAATTTCTCATTAATCTTCTCAAAACTCATAGTTAGCATTCACTCGATGCTAATTAATGTACTAAATTAGTTATACCAGTAATAATCTACTTTGGGCGTAGCAACTTACGTAGAATACCTCAATTCTATATTGTTGGCCAAACTATAAACCACTCTTTGTGATCTCACGAAAGTCATAAGGCGTTGTAGTGAAGAGGACATGTCTGTAGTTAACCGGAGAGTCAGACTAGATAGCTATACCTGCTCGCCAAGACTCGTGGTTCATGCTACATCCTGATATGCTTAGAGTCCCAATTGATGTGTGAAACATAATCTCTAGGATGTGTGTTAAGCAACTCATTGCTTTCTCATATGAACTACAACGAGTTCACTATTTTTTTTGATAACTTAGCTAAGTTACTCAAGTTCTTCCTAGGGTTCTGATATGCACCAAAAGATCTAAGCATGCAGATGATGTAGTGACACTACATCAATAAATTACCGATGGCCTACTCTTATGGCGGCTCTCACTTTGACGACCATCAGGTAGCCCTTTCTATCTGTCGCCTCTTTCGGGATTTATGGGGTTAAATTTAGCATGCTAAGTTACCTTAAACTTCCAGTAACCTAACTAAAAGAAGAGACTCTAAGTACTCAATTTTGTTCTTATTCATGTATAAATCACCTTTTTAACAGAGAGAGAATAAAAAAAACCACGGTCGTTCAGAGAGAAATTTTATTGCTCTTTTCAACAATTACAAGAGAGAAAGAAAAGAAAGAATTTATATGAGGCAAGGGCGACAACCTTAAACCTAAACAAGTTGGGTCTGATCCATAAGAAATTGTATCTCAAACATAAGCCCAAAAAAATTTTCTTCTGGGGGATGCTGCCCCCCACGACCCCCGCCAGAAACGCCCCCCCTGGACCCGCGCTGGGGGGAGCCCCCGGACCCCCCTTCCTGCAAGGGCAAAAACGTTGAATCAAGCTCCACAACTCATCAGGTAGGAACGAGAAGGCGACCATGTGTTGTAACACAAGCTAAAAACAAAGGTGAAACGTGCAAATCTATTTTCGGGGAGCGGGAGGACATTTTCATCCTAACGCATATCTATCTTATCAGAGGACATTTCCGTCAAAAGCATATCTACCTTTTTTATATGTTATTTTATTATAAAGTCATCATGGGCAACATTGGCATATGATATATCATGGGTCCCAAGATATTCCTCCGTACACACAGGAACACACAAATTTGTGTTTCAGGGAGAACACACACCACCTTGGACGGGTCCATCTTGGATTTAAATTCTACCAACAAGCTATTTACTCGAACAATCATAGTTTTGGCCAATGACAACTCTGGCATTTATTTACCGTATTTCTTGTACCACCTATTAAAATATCAAAACAAATAGGCCCTGGAGCTATGGATGTAAAAGGATCGCATTTTATATGGTATCCCAGCAAGCCAAAACTATGTCCAATTATTCGGACATGGTTTTAAATTTTTTTTACCAAATCCAATGAATATCTCCATTTGACAGATATTTGAATCCTATTACATGTAAAAAACCAGATTCAGTATCAACTTTTTTTGGACCAGAATCTCAACCATTTACATCACTAGATATGTAGATGGATCATATTAGATTGGATCCCTCATCCAAACACAACAAGTTATTCTAGGATTTACACCTTAAAATTGTCAAGGACCTACGGGTTGGATCCAGATCCACTATTGTGGAGCTCAAGGAAACTAATTTATCTCAGGAAAGTCGGTTCAATAAGCAACTTCTTGAGGACGGCCTATTACAATAATTAATGGGAGACCACCACTTAGCGGAAGTGGTCATTGTAGATCCGAACGTGGCTTCGATAGAGGTGGGTTGTCGGCATTCTCTTCAGCCAATCAATGCCTACAATGAACCCATGCTGCCAAATCGAGAGGTGTGCATGACCCTTGAACCCCAGAGAATGAAGAAAATGAAATCACGTGTAGCACCCAATCACACTACCTTGATGATTTACGTATAGTCGAAGGTCTACATTCATGGACAGTTATGAATGCTCTTCACATTCTCATAATTGTCCTTTAACCATAACCTCCATCAGGACTGGACAACCTTTGATGTTCTTGGGTTAATATGGGTCATATCAGGTTGAATTTGATCCATAGTTCAATATTCTTTCACTTGACTCATTGACACAAAAAAATGCAATATCAAGGTTTTGTACAGTTATCTCGATTCAAGTTTCATGTGGGCTCACATGCTATACTGAATCAAAAGAATGAAACATATGTCATAGGGATGAACATTTCTATATGAGATGTCATATTTTCATATACTACAATATCATTCATTTTAAGTATTTAACATATCAAGAGTACCTTTATGAACAAGTTGGTCTCTAATCCATTCTATTTAGATATTTTAATATTATTATTCTGTTATTTTTTCTTCACAAACGAGAAACACTTTATAAAGAGTTCAACAATGCACAAAAAATAAAAAATTAATTTAGTTTTCAAAATGTGATCACATAAAACTATAATGTATTATCACATATTACAAGGAATCAAATAAACTCATCTTCATTACATGTTGAAAATACAATCTTGGTGCTAACCCTTTAGTAATTTGCTTTGTGTCGATTCTATCAATACACACTAAATTATTCTTAGTCAGTTATTTCTTTAACAACAAAGTATTATAACTTCATGTGTCTATATGAAATGAAGCTCTTATTGTTATTAGAGCAATACACAACAACTTCATTATCACAAAAGATCTTTATTGGCTTCTTAATAGAGTCCACAATACCAAGAGCCAAATTAAAGTTTCTAATCCATATGGCCTGAGATGAAATCTCGTATATAGTAATACATTTTACCTTTATAGTGTGAGTTGCAGTTGTAGACTGCTTTCTGCTTCTCCATGGGATGCCACCACCTGCTAATATGAAGATGTATCATATAATAAACTTTTTAGGGTCGAGACATTTTTCTAAATCTAAATCTGAATATCCAAAGACCTCTAGATGATCTACCTTTTTGTAGGTCAATAGATTCTATTTTGTTTCTTGCAAATAACATATGACCTTCTTTGTAGCTTTTTAGTGTGCAATGTCTATATTAGATTGATATCTACCAAGCAACCCAACAACAAATGTGATGTCAGGTCACATGCAGGTCTGTACATATTGCAAACTCTCAACCTCCAAAGCATACGAGGCAGTTTTCATCTGAACCATATCATTATCATCATGAGGCTACTCCTTTAAGCTCAATTTATCCAATTTTACTATAGGTGTTGAACCTTGAGAATAATTCTCCATCCCATGTCTTTTAAGAATTTTAAGCATATAGGATCTCAAAGAGAGATTGAGTACACACTTAGTTCTATCATGACATATCTCAATTTCAAAGACATAAGCAATTTCACTTATGTCACTCATATCAAAATGAGAGGAAATTCATTTATTTCAAGTAGTAGACTCAAATCATTGGTTGTAAGAAGAATATTATCAACATACAAAGTGAAAATTATGAACTTACTCTCTATAGCCTTAAGGTAAATGCATAGATCAACAACGTTCTCAATGAATCCAAAAATTAAAATCACCTGATTAAACTTTTTATACTACTGGCAGAAGGCTTGTTTAAGCTCACAAATTGATTTCTTTAATTTATAAACTAAATAGTTTGAGTCTACACTGAAACTAGGAGGTTGCTACATATATAGTTCATCTTCTAGATCTTTATTGAGGAAGATCATTTCTACATCAATTTGATATAGCTCTAAATCAAAATGAGCTATGAGGGCCATGGTTATTTTTAATGATTTCTTAATTTAGACAAGAGAAAATGTTTCATTATAATTAATGCCCACTATCTAAATGAATCTCTTTGCAACGAGTCTCACCTTATACATATTCACTCACTCTTTAAAGTCGATTTTGGTCTTAAAGAACCACATACAATAAATAGCTTTGACTCCATCAAGTCGAGGTATAAGATCTCATACTTGGTTTTTTACTATAGAGACAAATCAGCTTTTCATGGCATTGATCCAATGTATCAATTTATTACTTTTAATGGCTTCTGTAAAGGTTAAGAAATCATTAACAATATCTATGAAATCATTAAGCTCTTGCAAATACACCACATAATTAGTGTGGATAGTAGATTTTTTTATCCTTGTGAACTTCCATACATGTACTATTGGTGGTTTAATTTGAACATCTGCATCATATTGTTGTATATCCTCATCAAAAATTTGTTCTACTTAGGATTGATTGTCATTGACTAGATTTTTCTTAACATCAATCGAAGGGATAATGATCAAGAAAATTGAGCCTATTTTATTTGCATGTAAAAAATAGAATATTATAATTTCTCAAATATAAGACTTTATGATGCATTTATCCTAATAGAACTTTGTTCAAGAAATCTCATTGTATTTGTTTTCACTATTTGACAAAATAGTTGCCAAAAATAGACTTGTAAAAAATAGTTACTAGAAATATTTGACAAAATAGTTGCCGGAAGGAAAGCAGGTTGGGGACTAGTAGTTGGTGACAAAAGACAAAAAAAACCTAGATTATGCAAAAATAATCAGGTTGGAGACCTCTGTGGGTTTATATATTATTTAAGAAAATATTTTGCAACAAATAATCAATATCATTTAGGTGTCATGGTTTTGCAAATAGTTAAGTATGATATTTACGATATTAAGTAATTCACAAATTATGTTATGCGAGAATGTGTAGTATATGCAAATTTAGTGAGGTTTCACAAAATGGAACAGTGATATAAATTTATGCAATATCACGTCATATATGCAAATATGTAACATATTTGTAAATTTAGTGGTAAGTATAGTTTTACAAATAAATTTATGCGATTTTGGTGGTTAGATGGAATGTAATGCAACTAAGTGCAATCCAATCCAATGACTGCCTGAGTTGGCCTTGGCCAAAACTATGTTATTTCCCAGTCAATTTCTTGTTGGTTGAATTGGCCCTAGCTGGTCAAAGAGTTGGCAGCTGCAAACGCAACTTGACTAGACTATACACGCTTCCCAGCTCTGTTAATTCAACTTCCAATACGTTTCCATATAATTGTAAAGCCCATTGAGTTTGAAGATAAAAAGTCTGGCAACCAAACAACTCAAAGATGCTTGGTGAAACAATGTGAGAGGACACATTTATCTCAATTTTGAACATTGATTCTGACGAGAGAGAGAGAGAGAGAGAGAGAGAGAGAGAGAGAGAGAGAGAGAGAGAGAGAGAGAGAGAGATCCCATGCTGTTACCTAACCTCTATTAGTTTTACACACTTTGACTGCTGTGGATAAGGCTACACGTTTAGTATTGCTATAGGACTCACTCTTTCAGGCCAACCTGCTTTTCTTATGAAAAAAGCGTAGTTGGTGAGAATAATTCATAGTCAACTCAAAAACTGGAGGCCTTGGTCCATCCTAGCATGCAGTTTTACGTATGCATGTACTTTCGGTCGATCCCTTTGCCTATAAATATCCACTGGAGCAATGCATGTCAATCATCCATCTACCTAGTGCATCATAAGAGTTTTTACCCTCTCATTCCTTTAGCTTTCTTCTTCACAAGAGCTTGTTGTGACCATGGCACGCATCTTTTCTTTCCTTTTCGTCATAGCGGCAGCAACAGCCCTTGTCACCGCTGCTTATCATCCCTCTGGTTGAGTTCACATCCCAAATGTTGAGAAGGACCACCACGTTCAAGAAGTGGGTGGGTTCGCCGTGAAAAGGTATAACGAACAGAATCACGGCTACCTCAAGTTCTTACATGTGGTGGACGGACAAGTACTGGATCGCGGAACTCAACACTACACCTACCATTTGATCATCAAGGTTCTTGTTTCCCATCAAGTGAAATTCTACAAGAGCGAAATCCTGCGGGATCTGTCAGCACCTGGCCAGCCTCCTGTCCTCAACTTTGGTTACTTTGTGCCCCTCTAGACATAAATATGGGCATCTAAGATCTTACATAAGTTCTTTGAATAAATGATGCGATGCACCAACTTATGCCAGATTGAAGTGGTTATCTAATAAGGCAGTTGCCATTTCCTAGAAAGTATGTTCATGCATTATTATGTTCCATAAAGGAGACTATATATTATTCATAGTTTGTTATGATTCTGCAATAAAGGATTTATTTTTCTTAATTGACGAGCCTCTCTGCGTTAAGCACAATCTCATTCCAAATTTGTTATTGTATTGTCAGTAAACAACTCTTTTTCTTGTAATCTATATACATACACCTATTTCACCACTCGCTCGCGTGTCCAGTGTGGTGGTTGTGAAGGTGCTAAGAGGAAGGCACCAGATCAAACCCCAGTGGTGCACGGGTGTATTCATAGCTTTCAGAGATGGCCCACGGAGCCCAGTTGATCTTTTTGGTCAAATTTCATTTAGAGACCCACCTTTTAACTACCCTCTTCGTAAAGAGTCATGTTTTGAAAAGACATTTGCCATTTTATTAGGCATAGGGGCAGTTTAGTGATTCTATTTTGCAAAACTCACCGTAACCCAGAAGTTTCTCTAACTAGGGGTGTCAGCGCGCGGATGACCCGATCCCGACCAGTACTGGATCCTCTAGGGACAGGATTTGGTTACAAAAAAGGTGGTCCGATTAATTATCCGGGTCGGACCCATGAGGCCCGATTATTAACTGGATCTGGTCTGGTTTATGATTTCAGCAGGTACCGACGTTAGCAGAGTCAACACCAAAAAAAGAAAACGATGAATTGGTTGAACGTCAACTGATACACATTCGATTCAGATTTTCAGACAAATACAAAATTTCAGCAGACAGAAATTTCTCACAATACCCGTCCTACACACGATTTCTGTAACAGGGTTCAACATAAAAAAAGACAGGGTTCCGACGTTTGGAAATAGCACAAAAAATGATATTAAACCAAAAACAAACAAACAAAATATTTGAGTAGCAATGATCTTCAACAATTTGAGAACAGCATTACAGCCTAAATTCAATCCTAAAGGACGACAAAGCTGAATCCAAAAATGGGTGAGTTTGACGTCAAGTGCAGGAAAAAAATTAACATGTCCAATCCTGTTTTTTTTTTTTTTTTTCAAAACTGGTGTAAACCAAACATGAAACTTAAATGTATCATGTAGAGCACAAGTGGAATGCATTGACGAGTGCCTGAACATGGGAACCTAAATTCATTAAAACCTCTATGCCTTGTCTCAACCATAAACTACCGGAGACAGATATTGAGCAATGGCATAAATCGATTAGTGAAACTCTCATATTGAGAATCTGGTCTTTCCCAACAAAATTTATTGACAAAATTCGATGTTGTGCTATGGACGAGCTCGAGAAGAAAGCACATTCGTAAAAAATGAGCCATCAAACCCGAACGCGAAGCTCAAGCTGGCACCAAGCTTGAAGAGTCTGGGCTTCAATTTTTTAGCACGCAAGATTACATTCTGTCCCGACCTGGATTTTGCATAGTTAGATTTTTTACTTTTTAATGTATTTTTACTTTTATTTTTTAAGACTAGTTACGCTGACCATTTTTTTTATTTATTTGAGTGCACGAAATTTGGACCTAAGAACTGCCCAAATGACTTGGGTGGCTCTCAGGCCTAGATAGGTCGGTTCCTGGATCCAGACCGGTCGACCCCTCACCCACTTTCTTTATTTCTTCTTCTCGTTAGGGCACCACCCTCCGCCCCCTATTAGACGGTCATTCACCCTCCTCCCCACTGGTTCGGCTGGCGACCGGTCCCTCATGCCATCCGGCATCTCTCTCTCTCTCTCTCTCTCTCTCTCTCTCTCTCTCTCTCTCTCTCTCTCTCTCTCCCTTCTTTTGCTTCCTCCTTTATATTGCTGCCTACTATCCTGCACTCCTCTTCTTCCTCTTAAACACCATCCTTCAACGTCTTTCACCTCTCTCACCTCCTCCAATGGTCGCCCCCAGTGTTGTGAGAGGCGTACGCCTCAATACCTGAAGCGTACACCTCAGAGGCAAAGCGCACACTCAAGGTATTAAGGCGTTGCAGTGAAGCGTTTCAGGCTTGAAACGCACGCTTCACTCATGTGAAGCGCATGCCTCAAGTCGAAATGTGCTTCGCTTCTAAGGCGTGCGCATCATGTTTGGAGTCGCTCAAATCGGAGCTCGACGGGCTTCTCGGACTGAGACAGAGGATGCCGGCGGTGACGGAAGAGGGGCTGGCACTGCCGGAGCTGTTGGATCGCTTGGCTTGAGGGTTGCAGACAATGGAGCACTTGCGCTTGAGGATGGAGTTCCAGTGGTTCTTGTTGGTGTTGTCTGTGCGGTCGGAGAGGATGCGGGCGATGGTGGCCCACTTATTGCCGTAGCGGGCGGGAGGAGGGAATGAAAAACCTCACCTACGACGCCGAAGATGCCTCTGACAAGGGCTTTGTGGAGGGGGAAATCCCTGAGGCGCTCGTAGGTGACGATCCAAATGGGGGTGTAGAGGAGGTGGCGAACCACGGCGGGGGACCACCCCCGGTACAGGCCGAGGGGACCCTCCAGCCTCACGATCTCCTACAACACATTGAGCGCGCCCGCCCGCCCGAGAGAAGGAGCTGCATCCTCGTCTTGGTGATGTCAATGGGGAAGGTCGCACTCTCCGCCACTGATGCTGATGCTGAAGCCAGGTCCACGCGCACCAGGGCACGCTGCTCGTAGCCTTCTCCGTTCCCACGCCCCATTGATGGCTCAACACCCCTACAACCACACCAACACCAGTCCGTTCACTATGAGGATTTGAAACTTAATTGATCTTGTGAAGACACAATTTATTTTATACTATCATTTATTATTTATTATTAGTTTTTATTTAAAATTTTCATTATTTTATTAATATTATATATTTTATTATTTTGATCATGAAGCTTACGCTTCAACGCCTCGAGGCTTACGCCTTGCTTTATAACAGGCTCAACGCCTTGCTTCGCCTCATCGCATTTAATAACCTTGGTCGCCCCTCCCTCTTCTATAAAACCCTAAATACCTAAAACCGAAAGGAGACTTTTTTTTTTAACCCTTAAAGAAAAATCGTGTGTTGTGAGTCTTGTGACCTTGGGTAGAGTTTGGCCAGCATTGGAATATGCCGATGCTAAGAAATTTCTCACTTGTTCATTTTTCTGATTTTCAGTTTTATTTTTAGTTGCATGGGATGTATTTGGGCTGAATTGATTCTTCTATAGAAATTCTGAATTTGTGTTTCTGTCTTGAAAGTTCGTTGTTTAATTGAATATTATATTTTACGTAGATTCCTTATGTTGGATCGACATATATAAGTTATTCGCCATTTTTGTTTTAGCCACTGAAATGTGTCATGTGTTGTTTATGCATTGGCTGAATTAATATATGTACGTATTTGCGTTGGAATCTGAATTATGGCGTGAACATTGATTGATCATGTACCTTGTTGAATACGTTACTTGAGAAATTGTTGTCTAAGAGGTTTTCGTTTAATTGGTGTGACAAATTCTTGAATTCCAATCAAATTTTTTGAAATTAGTTGGAATGAAATTTTGAATCATATTCATTTCTTAGAATATCTTCGTTTGGGGCCGAATGGTGTGTTACATGCATTAGCATTAACTATTTAGGACAGGGTGCACGCGTTTAGTGGATTTAGCTGCTTAGGACAAGTTTGGGCTTACGGATGGTTTGACGATCGTAGATTCTGAATGTGTCACTGCATATATATATATATATATATATATATATATATATATATATATATATATATATATATATATATATATATATATATATATATATATATATATATATATATATAATTCTGTTGGTATGTGTTTTTGATCGTTTGAATACCTAAATAGTTTTCCTAAATTCAACTTATAATCATTATTAGTTTAGGCACAGTTTAGGGTATCCACGCTCGTTGCATATGTTGGTGTTAGGTTCTTGTCCTTTGTCATTTGATTCATGAACTTGGTTCTAGCTAGTGGGCTTGAGCTTAAGTGAGCCCCCCCTAGTGCTTAGCCTGATTTGAAGCATCGCCATTGATAAGGCAACCCTCTTATCCATCCTAAATCTCCTTAGCTTTAGGTCTTGTTTGGGGGTGTTCGCTTGTTACGAGTTTAGTGTCGTAGACACCCTCTTAGGATGTACCTTCTTTTCGTTCGCATCAAAATTGACATACATAAAAATAAAAATATAAATATATATAAAGTATGTACTAAAATATATTTATAACTATAGAAATATAGAAATTATTAAAAATGTATTATTATTACATTAGTATCCAACAAAAATTAGATATTATGAAAACAAAAAATGACCATATTGTATGGGTAATTTGACGTGGTTTCTTAAAAACCCTACAAATTTTGATATTCTACTGATATCCAAAATCTCAAATATCCGACATGGTTAGGACACATTTACCCTTCACAACTGCAAATTTAAGCATTTTTTGTGATAAAATTATACCACTCATCGAATATGTCCAACACCCACTTAAATCCAAAATTGTATGTTTTTTATACAAATTTAGACCTCAAGAACTCACGTAAATTTATTTGCAAAATCTCGGTGAAACTGAAATCACTAAAATTGTTAATATCATACTTTTTCGCATATACATTAATATTTCGCATAAATATATTTGTGAAACACTTATCACTAATTTCATAAATATCTTTTTTTCACATATATTGAATGCTTTCGCATGAAGTTCTTTGTGAATCTTTAGATATCGCAAATATCATACTTAAATATTTTCAAAATTCTTGAATCATATATAAACTTATGGATTTTTGCATATAACCACCCAAATAACACTGAATGTAAGCAAATAGACATTCAAATGATTTGAAAATATTTAAACATATAAACAATGATATTTTATATAAATCATTCAATAATGTTTTTAGTTTGAACATTCAAATAATTTAAACTACAAGAGCAATGGCTTTAGTTTAAACATTAAATAGTTGTTTCAATTTTATATTCAAATCATTTAAACATTCAATCAATTACATTATATACAAATGAATGACAAACAAACAACTTTATATAAAAATTTATTCATATAAACTTTCAACTGACATTATATACAAATCAATGAGTCACAATCTTGATCTTCAAATATATACAAAAAACAAAAAACAAAAAACAATCAAACAAATTTTTACGGTTGAGGATGATGTGATTGTTGTAATCGTAGCTCCTCGGTTGCCTTATTTGCATTCTTCAGAAGGCCAACTTGAGTACGTATCATACCTTCTTGAGTACGTATCGTATTCTTCAGCATGCAGATTTCTTCAAGTGCAAAAGTCAACTCTCTCTCTTTCTCTGATCCACTTATGCTCTTTGTGTGATTCTTTTCAGCTTTCTTCTTTTTCTGAAAGGCCCTCTTTATCATTGAAGAACATGTAACTTGCTGGACTGGTACAAAATCATCATTGGTGTCACTTTCATGGATGACAAGCCGATGGTTTTACTTCCCTCATGTTAGTCTTGAAGTTTTGAGAGGAAAATCATGGGGTAATCCTTCATTCGATCCTTCGCGGCATGCAATACAAATTTTCTAACTACGCAATGGCGACTCATTGGTTGCTAAACAAACTCAAACTACCGAACAACTCGGCTAGCTATTTAGCACTCAACTTCATTCATGTTGTGCATTCAAATATCCTTCTTGGATATGTTCTTCGCCCCCCCCACAACCACATTGACATTCTCCTCATCCTCTAACACGCCTTCATAGGAGCACCAGTTTACATACATTTTCTTTAAGGTTAGGCCTACATACATGCATTTATTAAAAAAATATATGAAATATCAACAACAATACTTGCGTTTGGCCTAGTAATCCTAAGAAGCGATATAGTACAATCGACACATGACATGCATGCAGGGACTCACCAATATTCGATCACAACCCTCTACATTTCATGACCGACTATATATTATAGTACATAAAAAATCATGGGCAGCGTCACTAATTTGAAACATTTCAATGGATATGTGCTCCTATATCCAAACATGCATAATAACGATTAACAATGATTAATTTACAACATACACACTTGTATTCGCACATATAATTATATGCACAGGTCATTTGGGCATATATTTACGCTCACATTCAATCCATGCATACAGCTAAACATTTATACAACTTAAGCATGCAATCATGCTCAAGATATCAATTTAAACATACGAGTATACTCTTAAACAGTTTATACATGCAGTTATACAAACATGTCATGACTTACCTCATGCATGAGTATATATTTTTCGTTCTATTAACTTTCTTTTGAAATTCAAGCAATGCTTGCAAACATCAAACTTAAAGTTCAACATGTTACCCTGAGATACCACGCTTGGCTAACTATGGGTACTCAGGTCTTCATATGAGTGTTCATTCACATAGTTTGTATCTTTTATTTTTTAATGCACAGGTGAACAAGAGACTAGCACCATAGTCTGAGACATATCGTCCTTCACAATAGAACATCATAGGTGCACTACTATCGATATATAGTTATACCTCAAAATCTGACACATGTTGGAGTGCAAAGTTCCATTAAACTGTCAAAGTAGTAGAAGGGTTCACATTTGAGCTAATGGGATTGTCATAGTCTACGTCTGATGGGATTGCAAGATTTTAAAACTCGATGACTCATCACTCCGCTTGTCTAGATGACTCGTCACTCGGTCGGGTCAACTCAATGACTCGGCCAAGTCATGTTAACTTTATATTTTATATAAAATATATAAATATATATATATTATCTATATTTTATAGTATTTTATCAATATATTATATGTAATATACATTATATGATATTGTTATTATATATTTAATGTATAATTTTATTAATACATATATAATCATATTTTTATATATAATATACATAATATTTATATTATATTTTATATAATATATATAATTATATATATAACATATTACATATGTATATATATGCATGACTCGCCCATGAATCGGTTGACTCTCCCATGACTCAATCGAGTTTTGTTAAAGCTGAGTTAAACCTATTTTTTTACCTGGTGACTGGGGGATCTGGGCTGAATCAACCGAGTCAGTAGGTCAACCCAGTGAGGTTTTAAACTATGGATGCAGGTTCATATTTGACCAACTTACTCGACCTCAATAGTACGAGCTAATGTCACCCCATCTTTCAGAGTAACGCATAGTGCAACTTTCTTAAATTTTGGAAACTTTTTTTCAATACATGTCATTTCACATAGTAAACATACATACTAGGCAATATCCCATCAATAGTTGTACTCGGATAAATACTCATAAATTTCATGATATTCAATCATGCATATCTTGCATCACATATGTCAAAATTGCAGATTAAATCACGAATAACACAAATTTAACACAACAAACAATAACTTGTTTTAACATCCATAAATTCATGTCATTCATTCATGCATCACATCATAGTTGATACACATGCACATTTCAACTTTAACATAAATTTTAACACACAAACAAACACTTGAGTTAATACCCATTAAATTCGTGTTATTTGATCACACATATCATGTATAAATCGTGTTTGCTATACTTGCAAGATTTAATGCATAGAATACAATTGCAATATACTAAATAAATATTTGGGTCAATATCAAATATGAAACATGTCTTTTGAACATGCCTCATATTTATAATCCATCATTTGCCATGAATCATAAGGTTTTATATTTAAAACCATCATAAGGGATTGATGCCCGTTATGATGTCATATATATATATATATATATATATATATATATATATATATATATATATATATATATATATATACCCTAAACAAATACTTTTTAATAGGTGCAAGCAGCCCTATGCAGTTAATTTCTAATGCATGCATCTATATATTCGGTCACATTTCATACATCATCCCACACAATACGTATAATTATAAACACACATCATATTTAATTATATATACACATCAATTTACATAAGCATTTGTATGTATGCCTCATCTGCATATGCATAAATCACAACACAAGCACATTCGTATGTATGCCTCAATTGTATATGCACGAATGACATCACATCAACATTCATATGTATGCTTCAACTATATAAGTACGTATCACATCACAATGATATTCGTATTTGCAAACCATCCCAATCGCATGTACTTCATCAATATTTCTATTCACTCAATTTTTTTCGATGGTACAAAACTTTTCAATGGTGATGCACCAACCAAATTAAGCACTAGGGGGCTCACATAAGTGCATAAGTGTATATTGGCTCACTAGGACATAATTTGCCAAGGTAACCAGCTGTAACAAGAGCTTAACCTCAGAAATTTAGTATCATGGAGATATACACCTCGGGCACACATGCACAACAAATACTTGCATGCATATGTCGTAATTATATATGTATCAATACACATCATAAACATTCAATGTGTATGCCTCAAAGGCATACACTTGCACAACATACACATAAGGTCCACTGTTACCTGCAATCAATTAACAATATATGTCAATTTTATCTTTTTATATTAAGAGTTCAACCTGCAAAAAACAAAACACTTCAAAATGTTTCGGATAAAACTGATTCTACAATTATATATAACATCCATCAAACCCAACTCCTGTTAGTTCACTAAAATATTCTAAAAAATATATAAGCCCAAAAAGACCATTTTTGGGTTCTAAAAGCATCGACAGGTAACTACTTATGCACCCCTTGCATAATTAAAAACATGATAAACATAAGATAATTGTATCCTAAGCCTCGAGCCCCGATAAAGATGTGAGAATTATGCCTCTAGAGACATGTCCTTCGTTTGGGGATTTCTCAAACTTCCTGAATTTGGCTTGTACTCTGATGTAGCACCGACTATGCGAGAGAGCACACGATAACAAAAGGAACTATGGTACGGACCACAGGGAAGTGCGTACGTGGGAAAATAGTGGTGCAGTTCTAAAGGCAGTGCATAGCACAGTTTATGAGAGTGTGTGACACGGCAGTAGCATCGACAATGCTATGGTGACAGCAATAGCGAGTTGATGTCTAGTGTCAGTGGGGCCCACCAGGCTTGGTGGTGGCAACGATGGTGGCGTGCCCGTACATAGAGAGAGAATGAAATGAGAGGGAGAGAGAAGGTCACGCAACTCTCCTTTCTTCTTTAGAGGAGTAGGAGATAGAGAAGGTGGCCAAGGTGGTGGCTGAAAAGGGTGGTCTGATGACTGCAGATGGTCGGCAACATGTGGTGGGCCATAATAGTGGTGTCATGCAACCAACAAAATGAGGGAGAGAGATGGAGATCTGGTGGTGCTTATAAAGGGAAAGAGAACGAGAGGGGGAGAGTGGTGAAGGTGGTAGGGAGAGGCAGTCAGCGAAAGTTAGAAGGAAGGACGGTGGTCGGCGTAAGAGGTGGTCTAATGATGGACCTGCAATGGTGGCTCGTGGTTGCGAGCTCCCCAACGACAGCTAAAGTGGTGATAGCATCAGATGGGATGGGACTCAGGTGAACAATAGAGGGGACAGTGTAATGTTCTGAGATTTTAACCCTAAAATATGGCTATTTTTTTTAAACCGATCTAAAATGAAAACATACTTGGTTAAAAATACCGAGCGGGTTACAGGTATTCTAACCGAAAAGTAACCATGCCATTCATAAATAATTTGAATCATCCATTCATTGGTTTATAAATCACCATAAACCATTCATTAGAATTAATAAATGAAGTGTTGTCAAAACACAAATCCAGAATATAGACAGTTGGCTCGTGGCACACCTCGTAACATTTCACCATCGCATCTAGCATGTCTACTCATTACATGTGTTTATAAATATAGGGGTCAAACTCCATCCATGTCTCAAGTAGGATACACATTAATACTGCATGCGTACACAACACTGAGCATACATAAGCATGTCATATAACATCACATAATACATAATAACAAACATCTAATTGAATTTCAACAACCATTAATTTTAGGATACACATTAATACTGCATGCATACAAAAGCATGTCATATAACATCACGCAATACATAATAATAAACATTTAATTGAATTTCACCAACCATTAATTTTAGGAAACACATTATCATAACATGCCATTATTAAATATCATAACATAAGCATGCTTTCAACAAAATAATAAATAAACATAACTACATAATGTAAAGTGATCATAATCATCTAATTAATTGTTTATCTTGTTTAATCCTGTAGGCACCCTCAGGCATAAATCTTCATCTAGTTGAGACCATTCGGTCATTTATTATGCTATGTGTTTGAATGGATTCAATAGAAGAATGGTGAGCAATCGAAAGAAAATCTACTAAAGGCATAAACAATAGGATCGATCTCATAAAAGAAGACTTTGCAGGTCAAAGAAACTATCACCTATGACAAATAGATAGTCTGACCTCACATGTGATTGGAGACCAAAGTGAGACCTTCCTCCCACAAACAACAATAATGTTAAAGGAGTTTGTACCATCTATCCTCTCCAAGGTAGACAGGATGTTAGATCCAACGATGCCAGTACCCTGTCAAAGTACCAAAAATCATATAGTGTGGGGTTATCTTTATTAAGGCCATAGGTCAATGATATGTTTTCATAAATTAATGCACAATTAATACCTTCTGGGTTCATAGAACGCCCTTGCTCACAAGTGAGCAGTCCCATGTGCTTTCTTGTTACACATACCTTCTAACACAAGAATATCATTTGACCATATTCCCTCAACATTGTACATACAAGGCACATTCACATGAGCATATGTAACACATCAATTCAGACTCTCAAGCAATCATGCATCATGCAATTCATGTATCATAGATAAATTATGAATATAAAAAATTAACAACTATAATTCCTTAAAACCTGTTTTCCCAAAAAGAAACCTTGAATCCTCAAAAATGATTTTCTCTATTTGGTTTCTTTCATTTTTTTTTGATTTTTTTTAATTAAACCATAAATATCAATTTAAATATGGTTTATGCATGTTGATCATGTCAAATACACATCCATCATAATTTTAAAATATCAAACAAGATTTTTATGATGAACGAACATGATTTAGGTTTTCTCGTAAAACATTTTTGGTAAAAATTTATCTAAAGGCTCGTAGCTCTCCAAAATCATAGGATATCAGTCAAAACTCATATTTAGGACAAATATCATTCAATATACAAGTCTGAAAATTTAATCTCACATGGATATACACTCTTGGTGCTATGCACATATGCAAGTCAATAAGATCGTACCTCAAAAAGATGAAAAACATGATACCAAACACTAAAATGAGATTCTCACATTATTAAAGAACTCTCCTTCTTATTGTATACTATGGAGGTACAACGACACCAGCTACAGACCTCCAAGTTCCTTCAATAGAGGTCTAGACCAATGCAAACTTGAGGTAGAAAGAGGAAAGAGAGAGAGATTGTCAAATTAATGTGATGGGAGGGGTCTCCTCCCTTCTATTTATAATGTTTATTTAAGAATCTATTTTCATATGGGTCTCCTCCCTCACCCCAAACTCTATCCTTCTAGTTCCATAGGTTTTCTAATTAGATATGTAAAACTTTTCATAATTAAGTATCTAATTAATGAAATAAAATGAGAGTTTCACTTTGTATCCCCACATGAAGTCCTACATGGGGTTTGGTGACAAGATGACATTTTGGAAGGCATACAGACATGAAGAATCAACTAAATTCAATGTTTAAATAGTCGATTTGATACCCTTAAATCATAGATGATCGTGATGGTTTTAGATTCAATCGTACATACATGGATCTACCAAAAGAATATTATTCGATATCAAAAACGTAAATTTTTTACCTTTAATTAGGCATGAACTTCGACTGATAATGAAGTGTTCAAATCAACACTAATTTGGCAGTGTAGATAATTGATTTTGATGCCCTCGAAATGAGGAATATCAAGGTCAACTCTGATTTAATTGATGACCTACTGATAGGCATGAGATTTTTTGTTAAAACAGTAATGATCTTGTTTAGGGCATCCCTCACTTGGGTCTCCATTGGGTCCAAATACCAAATTAAACTCAATTAAGTTACAAATGGGTATTTAAACATAAATTTAAAATAAATACTAATTAAAATATTTATTACAATTTCAAACCATCCTTAAGATCAAATTCTAATTTTATTTATTTAATACTTATAAAAAATTTATAAAAAGATTTGAGTATTACATAGAGAGAGGAGAGGGTTATGGCGTTGGGGGTTTTCGTGAAGCACGAGAAGGGGAGAGAGTAAGATAATGCAAAGATATGAGAGAGAGTGAACATAAGCAAGGGAGGAAGGGTCGATGAGAGGAGAGAGAAAAGAAAGAGGGGGGATTGCGTGGAAGGGGAGGGAAATAGAAAGAGGGAGGGAGCTGTCACATGGCAGCTCCTCATTGTCTAGGGTCCCCTCCATGGGGAATTACCCCCATGCCCTTCCTCTTCCTCTTCCTCTTTCTCTTTTTTCTTTCTTTTTTAAATTTAATTTTCTTAAGTACCCTTGACCCTTCTTTCCTTCATAAATGTCGCTTTGAGCTCGGGTCATTTGGATCTCAATCTAAATCCCGCATACGTACCTGACCTGCTTTCATTAAATGAACTTTCCAAATTTGTGGTATCAGAATTTTGTACGGATCGATCATTTTGAGTCTGCACCACTCTATCTCTTGCTCAAACCGAAAATTGAGTATGGTTTATTTCAACCCACATCGAATCTGAAATCAATGGGTTTGGGTCTCTCTTGGATCTGAACTTACGTAATCTTACATAAAAATTCTGAATTTATCATTAAAATTTCTCGGGTATTACATCGATGAGATTAAAGGTTAATTCAACAGTACCAATCTGAATCCGCTTGCTGAAATTATTCGCCAAACTACGATAAGTTGATATCTTTGAGGGGTTTGCGGGGCCTTTGGGCAATGAATACTTTGGATGTTGATTATTATACAACTGAAACAGAGGCTGCAATATGCAAAAGTGAAATTCGAAGTTCCTCAAGATTTTCATCATACTCCCTATGTGGACATTGAAATAGAGAATGAGTGAATGATTCAATAGGAGGTGATATATGAGAATAATATCCAGTATTGCTCCCATGTTAGAAGCAATTACTTACTCCTATGAACGATGCAAACTTCAGCCAAAAGTCAAAGAGACGAGCCCTCAGCTGGAAAAAGAGGGGTGGCACCAAGTTAAGGTTGTCAAAAGACATCAAAGGAAAGATAAAGGCAATGTTGTCAGCATTCCTATCGGGCATGAATTGTTGGGCTGTCGATTCAATTGTATCGGCCCAGATACCGATACTCAGCTGAATCATTTTGTATCGGCTTAAAAATAATAAAAAACTATTACATGTCAATCATAACATTTACATGTGTTAAAACTATTAGAAATAATTTTAAAATAATATTAAAAAATATTTTTTCATATTTTTATATTTATTAAAAATTAATATCAAAATTTTGCCGATACTATGCGTATTGATCGATACCCAAATAACATTGGGTAAAGGAGAAGACAAGTCCAAGAACTTCAACTGATTTGATCTTCTCAAAGGAAGGAGAAGATATCCAGACAAAGATGAAAGAAGAAGAGAGCATAGAAAATGGTCATCATCAAATATACACCAGAAAATTGAAACAAGAACGAAGTAGAGAACATGGGTTCAAACAAGATCAAGAAAAGAAAGATGATCATAGCCATTGTAACCAATCAAAATCCAAAGGAAAAGCTCAAAGCATAACAGAGAATGCATCCATGGTGGGAGAACGTGTGAGGGAGGACACAAATTGTCAAAAGAGTAGAAGAAAGAGCCAAGCTAAACTCGATGGGAATAAACCGGAAGCTGATTGGAGATGGCAAGGCACAAGCAGCCCAGCTGGCAATCTGCAGGGTGGAGAGGTCAATTCAAAGTCCAAAAGTACAGAGGAGCAAGAAGAACACCATTAAGATGGAGTCTCATTATAACCAGGTTAGGCAAACTCCCCTTGAATGATAGGCCCCACTAAGGTAGTGGGAACCTAACCATAGGGGAGGGATTCCCCCAATTACCCCAGGATTCAATAACCAGATTATTAAGGAGAAAGGTGGATTGGACCTGCACTCAGATCCAGACCCAAGGCCATTTTAACTAGAGGATTAGGGATGGCAGTGGGCCAGGGCGGGGGCGGGTTAGGGGGGCAAAGTCTCCACCTTTGTCCCGTCTAAAAATTTTGCCCTCCATTCTCATATGGGTTTTGATTTTAACTTCCACCTCTGGTCCATTCCCCGTTTCATATCTTTCATCCCCAGTCCAAACTGGGTTAGGCTGCCCCGCCCTCCAGTCCTTCCACTGTTGACGATTTTTGCCTTTCGTTGTTTGCACCTTTCGCCGTTAGAAGAAAGAAAAGGGGAGGAGATAAATGACAGCTGGCAGGAAGAAGAGGAAAGAGATATGAGATATTTGAAAAAGGATTTTATGTTAGGGTTAAGAATATATATATATATATATATATATATATATAGAGAGAGAGAGAGAGAGAGAGAGAGTTTTATAATATGTATAAGGGTATAATAATGATTTTCTTAGGTGAGATCGAGGATGGGGCGGGGTGAGGCGGGGTAGTGGCAAGAGTAAGTTCATCCTTACCTCTATCCACACGGGTTTTGATTTTAACCTTCATCCCCGGTTAATTATTCATTTCATGTCCTCCATCCCGGGTCTAAATGGGACAAGACGGGGTTGGGCCCATTCTCCCCATTCCACTACCATCCCTATGGAAGAGTATAGACAAAAGATGGAAAAAAATTAAAGAAAGAAAATAGAAAGATATTTCATGATTTAAAACCAATGTTGTCAGTATCTGCATTGGCTCTGAATCGGTTGACCAACGATTCAGGTGAATAGGCCACTTCTCAAGTTAATCGTTCTGAATGGGCTAAAAAATAATAAAAAAATATTTCATATAAATCAAAACGTGACACATGTTAAAACCATTAAAAAATATTAAAAATTTGATTTGTAATAAACTGGTAGGGATCTGTCTAACCCATCTTGCCTTTAAAAAAAAATGAACTGGTAGGGATCTGTCTAACCGTAGCTTGCCTATAAAAAAAATGCTCTCCCAAAAATTGTCTCCCCGCGACATGCAGTATCCTTTTTGTATTATGTCTACCGATTGAGAATATCCAATAACGTTATTTTTTTTGAAATACTGGGTATATTTTTCTGGATATGAAGCTACGTTTTAGGCAATTCCTACCCAGATATACCAATATAAGTGTGATGATGAAAGGAAACCAGCTAAGAGGTTTCTCCTTCAAAAACCACATTTCGACATAGGTTTGGGACCCCTGCGTCACTCTTCAGATATCAAGCTTAGGCCCATCTGACTCTTTAAGAAAGAAAGCATGTGGACCCCAACAGAGAAAGAAAGAAAGCATGTGGACCCCAACAGAGAAAGGCTCATAATTTGTTATTATTTTTTTATTTACCACAAAAGATGCCCAACAGAAAAGCTCATAATGCCTGAGTTGGCCTTGGGCAAAACTATGATTTTTACAGTTGTATTTGAATGGGTCCTGCTATGAATAGTATGAACCCAAGATGGGTCTTGGTTTTGAAAAATTAGTCAATATCATAGGGGGTTGGCTGTAGGCACATCTTGACTAGGGGTGTCAAACCTGCTAAAACGGGTGGCTCCAAACCTGGATTTGACAAAGTGATGCAAGTACCAGATCCAGATTCGGGTCAGACCAGATTTTTTGTGAGAAAAATGATACTCTGATCCGATAAGAACTACATAACCAGACCTAGTGATCCACACCTAGTAAAATAATAGTTTTTTAAGTTTTTTACACTGAACAATTTCTGATCTAAATCAAAACTCAGGTCAGACCCTGGTTTGGTATAAAATTGCATAAACCATACCGGACCTATTTAATAATCGGACCTCATGACTAGGGCTCCTAAAAGAGTAAAACGAACCAAACACGATGTGTTTGGGCTTGGCTTGTTTACCAGTGGATTGACCTCGTGGCTTGGCTCGTGTTCATGTTTAGCAAAGCCAAGCTCGAGCTCGGCTCGTCCTTAAATGAGACGAGCAGAACACGAGCTGACTCATGTAAAAATATTTTATATTATTTATACATGAAATATATTTTGTTTGTGTTACACTTTAAATATATAACTTTTTTATATATTCCACTTAATAGTTCATATTTCTTTATACATACTTTCATCCATTTTATTTATATATATTTTATGCATTCTTCTTTTTATATATTATATTATAAATATATATTATACATAAAGATATATATATATATATTATCTATACGAGCTCTCCCTAGCTGAGCTGAGCCGAACACCCTGTGTTCAGGCTTGACTCATTTATGCTGAATGAGCTTTTCGTGACCTGCAGAGCGGCTCAAGAGAACTTGAGGCCCTAGGCATATTTCATTGGAGGCCCATTTTTTTGTTTTCATTCGAAGCCCTCAGCATATGAAACATAAACGTTATATTTTTTTTATATTTGAGGCGCTAAGCGGTGGCCTCAAATCTCAAAGAGGCCAGCCGGTCCTGGTGGCTCCAACTACACGAACGAGTTCATAATGACTTATGAGCTGCTCGGTTCGCTTACTAACCCTACTCATGACTCCAACCCGGATAGTTGATTGGACCCCCCTCTTTGTATCCAAATCCTGAATGATCTAAAGGATCCGGAATGGTCATACCCAATCCATTGGCACCCCTAATCTTGACTGGCCCATACACGCTTTTCCCAGCTAATTTGTTAATTCAACTTCTAGATCTCACCATCAGTTCTACACACTCTGACGCGTGAGGATAAGTCTACAGAATGAAAAGTTGGAGCATGGTGGCTCCTTTTTAATATGGTTATAGGACTCATTCCGGCAGGCCAGCCTTGTTTTTTCTTTTGAAAAAAGCATATATAGTTGGTGAAAATTATGCATAGTCAACTCAATAACTTGTAGCCTGGAGCCATCGATCCCAGCACTCAGTTTTATGTATACATGTCCACAATCCCTTTGCCTATAAATATTATGATTGCATGCAAGCCAATCAACCATTCGCCCTCTGCTTCTCAAGAGCATTTCCCTCTCTTTCCAGTACCTTGCTTTTTCACAAGAGCTTCTAATTACAACCATGGCACGCTTCCTTCCTTTGCTTTTTGTCATAGCAGCAGCAACAACCCTTGTAGCCGCTGCTTATCCTTCTTCCCACCACGGTTGGGTTCACATCCCAAATGTTGAGAAGGACCACCACGTTCAAGAAGTGGGTGCGTTCGCCGTGAAAAGGTATAACGAACAGAACCACGGTTACCTCCAGTTCTTACAAGTGGTGGACGGACAAGTACTGGACCGTGGAACTCAACACTACACCTACCATTTGATCATCAAGGTTCTTGTTTCCCATCAACTGAAATTCTACAAGAGCGAAGTCCTGCAAGATCTGTCAGCACCTGGCCAGCCTCCTGTCCTCAACTTTGGTTACTTTGTGCCCCTCTAGACATAAAGATTGGCATCTAAGATCTTACGTATGTTCTTTGAATAAATAATGTGATGTAGTAACGCATACCAGATAGAAGTGGTTATCTAATAAGGTAGACCTATAAAGACTGCCATGTGCTTCAATTCTCTGTACCATGAGGGAGATATTATGTTCCGTCGCTGTTGTTATGATTCTGCAATAAAGGATTTATATTTTCTATTAACTAAGCATCTTTTCACTAAGCACAATCTCTTTCCAACTTTGTTAATGTATGGTCAGCCGACCACTCTTTCCAACTTTGTTATGTTCTGAAAAGGCATCTGCAATTTTATTAGGCAATAGTGACAATTTAGTAATTTTATTTTGCATAACTCACGGTTAACCCGAGTTAATCTAACAAACTAAGGTTAGTTTTTATTTGACAGATTTGGCAAAAGGTCCGGCCCTAGAAGGTCTTAAAAAAATATGAGACCCTTTTCAAAATATGAAGCAAAAAATATATAGGATTCTTGATGGAATTTTTTCTGAACCCAAAATGCCATGTTAGCATTTGTTTGATGACGCGTTCAAGATTGGATGGAACGGCATGACAAAACACAGGTTCTGTCTGTTTTGTAACCATTGTAATCCATCCAAAGTTTGGTGGCTTGTTCATGAAAGTTGTGTTAGTTATGTCCAACAATTGGTGGCCCAGCTACACAGACAGTATGAACACATAGACAACACGCCGGAGAGGGTTACACAGTCAGATGCGACCGAGAGAGATAGAGAGAGAGAAAGAACGAGTGAAAAGGGCTGGGGCTGACCCAGTTTTTTTTAAATGTGTCTTTTTTCTGACGCACATTTTATTTGCTCAAGAAAAAAACATTTTTTTCTGGCGTACATTTTATTTGTGCCAGAAAAAAACAATTTCTTATTGCGTTAGAAAAAATTACTTTTACTAGTGCAGCATTTGGATGCTTCAAAAAAAAGTTTATTATATTGGTACAGTACATATAGCGCCAGTATAACAAACATTTTCCCTGGTACTACGTAAAATAGCGCCTGGTGAGAATGCTCTTTTACTGGCGTGCAAAGAGAGACATGCCTGTAAAAGAGGTTTTTCTTGCAGTGGAATATACATTTGGACCTGATTCCTAGAACAATTTGGCAGATTCAGACAAAAATCTGACCCAAGGAACAAATAAAAACATGAGCTCATATTACAAAACGTGAAATGGATCTGTTTGATCCAGATTCAAATATAGATCGAATGGAAAATGCTGATGTCATTCTGAAAAGTCCAATCCAAATTTACATCTGTATCTTATTTTCTGGATCCAACTTTGATCCATTTACACCCTCATGTTTAATGCTGTCAATGGGTTGGTTTGTGCAATGTACAAACTCATCTTGAACCATAATATCGGGATCCAGGCATAAAAACACTGACCCAAATATTCTTTGGGTGAATCCAAACCCGGCCCAAGTAACATGTCGATTCGGTGTGACATATGAGATGGCAGCTGCACACACAACTTGACTAGACTATACAAGCTTCCCACCTCTCTTAATTCAACTTCTAATACGTTTCCATATAATTGTAAAGCCCATTGAGTTTGAAGATGAAAAAGTGTGGCAGCCAACCCACTCAAAGATGCTTCGTGAAACAATGTGAGAGGGCTCATTTATCTCAATTTTTAACATTGATTCTGACGAGAGAGAGAGAGAGAGAGAAAGAGAGAGAATACCTAATCTCTATTAGTTTTACGCACTTTGACTGCTGTGGATAAGGCTACACGTTTAGTATTGCTATAGGACTCACTCTGGCACACCAACCTGCATTTCTTATGAAAAAAAGTAGTAGGTGAGAATTATGCATGGTCAAACTCAAAAACTGGTGGCCTCGGTCCATCCCAGCATGCAGTTTTACGTATACATGTACATTCGGTCCACAATCGATCGATTCCTTTGCCTATAAATATCCACTGGAGCAATCCCTACCAATCATCCATCTACCTACTGCATCATAAGAGTTTTTACCCTCTGATTCCTTTAGCTTTCTTCTTCACAAGAGCTTTTTGTGACCATGGCACGCATCTTTTCTTTCCTTTTCGTCATAGCGGCAGCAACAGCCCTTGTAGCCGCTGCTTATCCTTCTTCCCACCATGGTTGGGTTCACATCCCAAATGTTGAGAAGGACCACCACGTTCAAGAAGTGGGTGCGTTCGCCGTGAAAAGGTATAACGAACAGAACCACGGCTACCTCGAGTTCTTACAAGTGGTGGACGGACAAGTACTGGATCGCGGAACTCAACACTACACCTACAATTTGATCATCAAGGCTCTTGTTTCCCATCAGATGAAATTCTACAAGAGCGAAGTCCTGCAAGATCTATCAGCACCTGGCCAGCCTCCTGTCCTCAACTTTGGTTACTTTGTGCCCCTCTAGATATAAAGATTGGCATCTAAGATCTTACATAAGTTCTTTGAATAAATAATGTGATGTAGTAACGCATACCAGATAGAAGTGGTTATCTAATAAGGTAGTAGCCAGACCTATAAAGAATGCCATGTGCTTCAATTCTCTGTACCATGAAGGAGATATTATGTTCCGTCGCTGTTGTTATGATTCTGCAATAAAGGATTTATTTTTTCTATTAACTAAGCATCTTTTCACTAAGCACAATCTCTTTCCAACTTTGTTAATGTGTATGGTCAGCCGACCCCTCTTTCCAACTTTGTTATGTTCTGAAAAGACATTTCCAATTTTATTAGGCAATAGTGACAGTTTAGTAATTTTATTTTGCATAACTCACGGCTAACCTGAGTTAATCTAATAAACTAAGGTTAGTTTCTATTTGACAGATTTGGTAAAAATCGGGCCCTAGAAGGTCTAAAAAAAATATGAGGCCCTTTTCAAAATATGAAGCAAAAAATATAGAGGATTCTTGATGGAATTTTTTCTGAACCTAAATTGCCATGTTAGCATTTGGAGACAAGAGAACCAAAGGGCTTGTTTGATGACGCATCCAAAATTGGATGGAATGACATAACAAAACAGACAAAACACAGGTTATGTCTCTATTATAATAATTATACTTCATCCAAAGTTTGGTGCTTGTTCATTAAAGTTGTGTTCCTTATGTCAAACTCTTGGTGACCCGCAGACATCATGGACACACATAGATAATGGGTGAGATAACTTCATTTTGGATCGTACAACTCGATCCACCCAGCCATACAAGTGTTTTAACATGTTTATTATAGATTTTAGCCCCGGATATAGATCTCAGAAGATTTAAAAACTAAAAAATGTTTAAAATTTGAATAATTTGAGAAAAATCAAATTGATATTTTTTTAGATATAAATGCTTTAATCAATGTCACATTACATCTAATTATGAAAGATTGTCATACAAATATCAAACCCCAAAATTTATAAAAATCAAATTATCAAGACCTATTAAATCATAAAAACCTTAAAATACATGAAAATAAATCATAAATATACCAAAAAAACCATGAACTATAAGAAAAATAAACCATAATATTAAATAAAAAATCCTAATAAAAAAATAAAAAATAGCCCTAATCAAATACAAGAAAAACCTTAAACAAATTAATTGTGAAAGGCCTTAATTAAAAAAGTTTGATTCAAATCCCTAATCAAAGAAAAAATGTGTAATCAAATCAAAGAAAACTCTAATCAAATTAACTATAAAAAACCATAATTTTAAAAAAAAAATTGATTCAAAGTCCTAATAAAAAAACAAATAAAAAATGATAGATAAATTTGAACAAAAAACACTAAATCTGATTTTCAAAAAACACTAAAACCTAATTTTTTTGCTCAATATTCGAGACCTATTGAAAAAGATGATCAAGCATAGTGATTTGTCAGACTAAAACAGAATATAATCAACCAAACCCCCCAAAAAATAACAGAAAAGAGCAAAAATTAACTAAAATGGAATCAATAAAGCAGAAGAAACAACTGAATAAAAAAAATTAATTGATGGTGTCGATGGATTAGAGAGACATGCCGACATGAATCTCCCCATGGATATCTCCACGAAGAACGAAGAGAGAGAGAGAGAGAGCTTACCACTAGCCTTATCACGGGACGTCGGTGTCCTCGTTGGCCGCCGATGTACTCTCTGCCGAAGGGAGGATCGTTGGGGTCGGGTGAGAGAAACAGCGAGAGAGTGTCGGGTGTGAGAGAGGCAGTGAGAGAGTGTCGGGGGTGAGGTAGAGTGTCAGGGGTAACATATTTTTTATTTTTTTTATTTTTGCTTTTTTTGTTCTCCCGTCCCTATTCTTTTCGTAAAAGGGAGTGACGATGTTTAGCCCTCACAAAGGACGCAACGTGAATTGATTTAATGTCAAAATGTAAATATTTTATCATCAAATTTTAGTTAAATATCAACCTTAAATTTGTTCACCTCTTTAAAATACACATTTGAGCATAAAAATATCTTACTTAAATACATGTTTTTATTGAGTAAACAATGATAAGCACACCTAATAGCACAAATAGAATAAAAGTATAATTGAAAGTATGCTTTTTGGAAGGTCCTAAAGAGACCTAATGAAAAAGGAACCAGACCATCCAAACTATATATAAATATAAACAATATAAAAATATTATAAAAAATATTTTTGTTACATTAATATTAGGATGGAAATGTGATAATAAGTGGTATTTCATAAATATAGTTGTTGTTTTTATAGCCAAGCTGGGGAATAGCCCCAGTGGAATTAGACGGCTGGCCAGCCTTGATTTTCTTTTAACAAAGGTTGCGTTGGTGATAATTAACAATAATCAACTCAAAAACTTGCAGCCTTGAGACATCGCGGCAAGCAGTTTTACGTGTACACATTGATCGACTCCACAATCCCTTTTGCCTATAAATATCATCTTTTGCAATGCATGCCAATCATCCATTCACCTTCTGCTTCACAATAGCTTTTCCCCCTCTTTCCATTAACTTGATTCTTCAAAAGAGCTTCTTACTACCATGGCACGCTTCATTCCTTTCCTTTCCTTTCCTTTTGGTTATAGCGACAGCATCAGCCCTTGTAGTCGTTGCTTATCCTTCCTACTCTGGTTAGATTATGATGCAAATAAAAAAAAAATCTATTCGCAAATAAATATTATGTTATCAACTACTCTTATATATTTAGGTTACGAAAGCAAACCTAATCAAAAATCAAAAAAATAATACATAAATTAAATATAATAATAATCAATCATCCAACTCATCAACTCCCTGTCTCATCTATAAATAGCTGAGACTTCCTAATTCTAATTCAAGTAAAATACCTACCCTGATAATCCTCTTAAGAGATGTTAGACTCTCCAAAATTTTTGAAGAAGGTGGCTTGGATGAAAGCGCGGAAGGTAGATCCGGATTTTCAATGGATGGGAATTACAATTTGAGCCCGAAGGATTCAAGAGGATCAAACCTGAGATTCTTGGATCGTGAAACCTGTGGTACATGTGTCAGGAATGCCGAACCCTGCTGGACATGGTAGAGAAAAGGTTTGAGGATTTTCGTGGTTGCGGATTGGGAAAAATAAGAGAAACAAAGTTAAATTGCTGAACGAGTAGGTGCGGTTTGGCCCTAGTAAGTGTTTCAAGTGCAGTTTTGGTTAAGAACTAAAAGGACCCGGTCCAGGGGTTCTAAGGTCACCTAAAAATGTTTGTAAGGGTCTAAGATACATTCTAAACACTGAAAAAGGCTACTGACAATCTTGGGTTATCAGATTATGATATTCAAGTATTTTGGGTACCTGACAAGATATAGTTTTGGGTTTCAAGATCTAGGAACCCAACAAAAGCTATTCTAAAGCCAAGAAAGGGTTGGTTTCCCTGATATATTGAGTGGGAGGGCCTCAATGCAACTTACGGGGTTTGCAATCGACCACTCTATACACTTCAAGTGGTTGCCTTGCTCTATGCTTGCATGCCATTGCCGAACAAGTTTGGCTTGTGTCTATTCGGCAATCTTTTGAGTTTGTTTTGCAAGCTTACAGATTTCTTTCTGCTTATCAATATTAAAGGGTGGATTCTTCATGTTGACAAGTTTGCTCTATGAGGTTTCTCGTGGTTGCAGATTGAGCAAAATAGGAGAAACATGTTAAACCGCTAAATCATGCATGTAGGTGTGGTTTGAACCTAGTAAGTATTTCAGGTGCAGTTTTGATCCAGAATTAAAAGGACCTAGTGTAGGAGTTCTAGGGTCACCTACAAACGTGTGTAAGAGTCTGAATATGTTCTAAACACTGAGAAAGGCTGCTAATGGTCAAGGGTTATTGAATAAGAGAATTCAGATATTTTGGTTAACCGACAAGATGCGGTTTTTGGTTTCAAGATCTAGGAAGTCAGCGAAAACTATTCTAACGCTAAGAAAGGATTTTAGTGGTACCTTGGAGATCTGTAGTAGACTAAGATGAAGTTTACCACAATATGAAACTCGAACACATAATTTGCAACACGGGGACACCACTCAGCTCATCAAAATAGCAAAAATGCACGGTCAGGAACACTAGGAGAGCTCAAGCTCATTAAGAGGGGTGATCGTCCAACCCTTCGAGGTTTGGTTCGTTGATAACTAGAGAAGTAGAGAGAAAAATGATAAATAGAGAAGAGAGAGAAGGAGACTGCTAGAGAGGAAGAGAGAGGGAGACAACTAGAAAGAGAGGTTCTGAGAACTTTAATTCAATTAATCAATAATTAATAAAGCTCCCTTAAACTACCTTAAGTAGAGAGAGTTGAGATTGAGAACTAATTACACTAATCTTCATTTAATTAGAAAAGCTAAGAAACCAACTAAGCTAGGACTCCTACTTAACTAAGGATCTCACACTATTTATCCAAATCAATTAAAGACACTTAAAAGAAATTAACTAATTAACTTCTAGAAGGGGGGTCATCCCCTAGGACTCTCTTGTATTCACTTCCTGCTCATGTGGGCCCCTGTGCTAATTGGCGTACCTCCTGATAATGCATGTGATCAACTCCTCCTTTTCCTTCTAGGACTCTGAACAATTAACTTTTTCTTAATTAGAGAAGCTATATCAACTGACATGTCATCAACCTGTGACCCACACAATGTTGGTCGACCCTCATATGGCTCTAGAGGTGGTGTTTTGGTCCTGGAGCTTGGATATGCACCTTCTTCTAAATTTTGGGTCATAACAAAAGATAAACTTTTCATAATCTAATAAAATCTTGATATTGAATCTAATACATAAATTTAATATGCATTACAATTGACCCAAAATGCAAAATGATTCAAACACAAAAAACTCAAATAATAAAAATCCAAAATATGAATCGGATCCAAATGGATCCTTATGAACCCAAGTATTTTGCTCTGCTCTTGCATCATTCTTCTCGGGTTAGAGAAGACTTTTCCTCAAGTCTGGTTCTCGCTTGTGTCACTTCTAATTCTGCTCTACCTATGGGCCCACAATATGAAAATGGATATCATGGTTGGTCCTCAAACTAAGTAGCCTGAATTGTTTTGGTATGTGCTGGAAGCCCAAAATATTCTTCCTGAACCATCTTTAGTCACATGGATCTAATACTGATATGGATTGGATGGCTCTAGGGCTTATTTGATCCAATATAAAGAAGTTTATGAACAAATGATTTGGACCTCTTGCTTTATCTCATGCTCCACATGTTGTTGATGCGATCTAAAAAGGTTTAGGGTGTGGGACAAGTTTTTTTATTCCAGAACTAGATGACCCAAGTTTTGGATCAAAAAATGAGGTGATGGCAAGGTCCAAATGGGGAGGGAACTTGGCTCTGGATCCAAAAAATAAAAAAAACTCGGTCCACTAAAGAACAAACTAGCCACCGACCTACTCAAATCATTTCCTTGAGGGCAATCTTCACTCAGTAGAGGCTTTGTCTTTTGGGCACACTTCTGACTGATGACTCACATCAAGTGGGCTTACAAGAAATTTAACTCTTCCCATTACCAATTTTATGTTGAATGACACCTTAGAGTGCCAAGGAAGTTTGTGGTTTTGTCCTTGTAACATTCATCGGTTGTTGTCCAGTTGGCTGATAAAATGTATATATGTCCTTTCCATTTCTTCTATATTGGCTTGTTGTCTTTTTTACTTTTTACATTATATTTTTGGTGGTGTTTGTATATAATGAGTCATATTGTTGCTTTGTGTGAAGCGATGTTCAATTGCTTGAGTGTCTGCTATGAATTTGCAGTAGTGAAAGTCTTGGAATTAACAGCTACCACCTTTAGTAGGTTGTAGTTTCCAAATTTAGTTTTGAGTTCAAATACAAAAGAGAGATCGTCTCACCTCATTTCTTATTTCTATAAAGTACCTTCTCAACACCACCACCCCAAGTAATCACCATTGTAGTAGTTTGACCAAATTCAAACCCAAATCGTTGACTCCCATCTCAGGAACCAGCTCCCAAACAGAGCCATAGGCTTGTCATGTTGGTGGACACTGCAGACAATGTTGTTTGATCTGCACCAATGTGGATGTCGCATGTTGCTTGGTCTGTAGATTGTATGCCTTTGTTTTCTTTTTAGTTTTCAAGGTAACAATTGGAATTCTTCATTCTCTAATTCATATATTTGCTCGGCTTAGGAGTTGTATTTGTTTTATGAGAACTACTGAAGTCATTTTAGATCTATATCTGTAATGCCTTGCCAAAAATTAAGGATTTTTTTTAAATACAACGAGAAACTTTTTTCAAGCAATTCAAAACTATTCCCAAACTCGAGCACATCACAAAATTATAATAAAACCATTACAATTCAAACATCATAAACTAATTTCATTTATTTCATAAATAAAATTTCAGAGTTTGTAGACAAAAACCAAAAAGAATAGAAGAGTACAGTCCAGTTCATCCCAGCAGCCCCCATGTGCATCGGCATCTGACCAACTATTCCCATGGAGCTGAAAAGTAAAAAGAAATGGAGCATAAGATACATCATGTCTTAGTATAATTTTGCAAACCTTTACTAAGTCTCAAAAAATGGAAAACAACAAAAGAGATAGTAGTTACAGTTTAAGCTTTGTAACCTTTACATCATCATATGATGATGTAAGCATACAATATGCATATACCTTTATGCGTACATAAGAAAATCATTTATGCATACCTTCATGCATATTTCAAACATACAATACATGCATAACTTTATGCATATATAAGCATACAATTTATGCACAATTTTGCATAAATAAACATAAAGCTTATGCATACCTTTATGCGTAAATACTCATACAACATATGCACACCTTTACGCATAAATAAATATATAATTCATGCATACTTTTATGCGCATATGTAATTCAAACATATAACTATATGTACCTGTACTTGCGCATCCAATATATGCATAGGTCATTTGAGCATATACTTACGCTCGCATGCAAATCATGCATACAATTATAAAGTTATTTCACTCAAGCCTACCATGAGGCTCACAAGCAATTCATGCATACAATTATTCATATATTTCATTCAAATATACAATCAGCTCGCAAGCAGTTTGTGCATATAATTCGTTTAGGCATATAATCATGCTCAACAACTCATGCATATACTTATGCACATATGCCATGACTTACTTCATGCATGAATATTTTCCTATTATTCATTTTTTTTTTCATCATGTGTCATGCTTGAAATCATCTCACATTAATTTCATTTTATTAGCCTGAGGCACCACTCCTGGTCTATTATGGGTAGTCAGGCCTTCCAGGGGTGTTCATTCTGACTTTTTCTTTTGACATTTTAACCCCTAGAGAACAAGAGACATGCACTAGGGTATGGAACATGTCACCACGTCATCCCACAAACTGGTACATCGTAGTGCACTATTAAGGCATGTCGTGGTAGCTCTACCTTAGCCACATGTATCAGAGTATAAAATCCCTTAGGCTGTTGTGATAGAGGAAAAGGGTTCACATTTGACCCTGACAAGATCGCGTCAGTCCACGCTCACAAATTCCTACGAGGTTGATGCAGCACAGGTTCACATTTGACCCACTTGGTTGACCTCAATAGTATAAGTCAATATCACTCTGAATCTTTTAAGCGTGACAATTAAGTGCAATTTTTCTTATCTTTCAAGAACTTTTTTTCAATGCATGTTATTTCGCAAAGTAAACATAAATGCTATGCATTATATCAAATCAGATGTACTCCGGTCAATACCCATAAATTTCATGTCATTTTATCATGCATTATATTTGCCAAAATTGCAAATTAAATCATGAATAATAAAAATTATCATAGCAAGCAATAACTTGGGTCAATACCCATAAATTTATGTCATTCATTGTGCAACATGCAACATATCACACTTTCCATAAATACATAATTTATAGCATAAATGATAGAATTTCAACATACAAATGAACACTTAGGTTTATACACATCAAATCATGCTTATGCAACATGTACCTTATGCATAACACATATTTGCATACTTGTAAGATTTTAAAACATGATTAACAAAGTTTCAATACACAAAACAAATATTTGGGTCAATACCCAAGACAAATCATATCTTTCAAACATGCAAAACATTTATCACCCCATCATTTTTCACATTCGCAAATGTCACACAAATCATAAAGTTTCACATACGAAACCATTGTAATGGTCAATACCCATTACGTTCATGCAATTCCAACACACATCACATGTGTCACAATGTATTTGTCATTCTGACAAATATCCAACATAAATAGCAAGACTTTGCCTTCGAAGAAATTATTTAGGGTCAAGACCCTTCAATTTCACAACAAGCAATCACACAAAACTTTCACAGATATAACATTCACCCATTTTTGCACAACTTTCCCTAAGCATATATCTTTTAATATGTGCAACATACTGTATGCAGTTAATTTATAATGCATGTGTTTATACATTTTATTTCATTTCATACATCATCTCACACATTATATATAATTATTCAATATCATTCCACTCATATCTCTTTTCCCATATAAGCTTCAAGATAAATCCAAAGCTATAAGTAACTTAATGATGCAACCCTGACCATTGACACATACGCTAAACTAGTGTACATACATCATACTGTCTATATACGTTAATAATGAGTACAACATATCCACATACCTGCATTTCATGTTTTCCATTCATTCATTCAACAACCATAAACATATATCACATCCGTTCATATGCATGCCAGTTGCATACGCACACATCACATCACACAAGCATTCGCATGTATGCCTTAGTTGTATACGCACCCATTATATCACACAAGAATTTGTACGATGGCATAATTTCATATGCACGTATCACATATTGACATTCATTTATTTACAAACCAACCTAATTGCATGTACTTCATGAATATCATCATTCACTTAATTCATTTCAATAATATGAGGCCTTATCAATGGTGACACTCCAACTGAACTAAGTACTAGAGAGCCCACCTGAGCGCAAGCGTGAGGGTATATTAGTCTACTAGGACCTAGTTCATGAAAGAAACAAACCACAGACAAGAACTCGACTCCAAAAAATAAGTGGAACGAAAATATACACCCCGGGCACACACACACACACATAAACATATTTCTTATATGTATGTCATAATTGTATATGTATGCATCATATCACACATAATCATGCATATGCCTCAATTTTATATGCTCACTTAAGACCTATTTAAGAGTTGCACCTTTCCCTGCAACTGATTAACAATTAAATATAGGTTTTATCTTTTATTGTTTAAAGTTCAACCTGCGAAACACGCATTTTTAATGGTCAATTCTTCAATTTTAAATTATTGCCCGCTAATCTCATCTCTTATTAGTTTAATAAAATATTTAAGTATTCTTACGAACCCAAAAAGGATATTTTTTAGGTTCTAAAAATATCGTTAGACATTAAGGTAGGGCTTGTGTAATTAGAAATCTGGTAAGGGTTTGAGAATTATACTTCTATACACACATACTCTATTCGGAGATTTCATGAACTTTCTCAATGTTGGCACGCTCACTAGTAGAGGATCGTCAAAGCAAGGGGGTGTGATAGTGAAAATGGGGTGACTACGGCATGGGTCATGCGACAACGGTAACAGGGGTGACTACATTGTGGGTCATGCGATAGTGGTGCAGGTCACACGATAGCAACAATGGCTCACATTTTATTGTTCGACAACATTCATGTTGTGCAACCATTTGTCCTTTTTGGTGAGTTCTATCGCATGGATAATCACATCCATGTCATCATTTCCATTTTTTTATAAGAGTACCATGTTACCTATATAATAAAGTTTTATTCATTAATAAGTATATTGCATTATTTATAAAATTAAGAACCCCTTGTTTTACATACACTCACATGAGCTTCAGTTAGCATTCACAACTTCACACACCAAAGAGCCCTTCCTAGAGTATGACCCTTCCTTCTTTCATCATTTTTCTCCTCCTCTTTCTCTTTGTTTTTGTTTTGTCTCTTACATGACTTGCTCTACATTGCCTTACATAGAAACCCATGCATTGGGTCACGTCTAAGGGTCCTTTCAATGGATATGTGATCTCATATACAAACCTACAAAGTGAACAAGTTGGGCTACACAAATTACATCATGGATCATAAATTCATGTTTTTATATAAATCAAATCAAAACCTTCAATATAACTAGCATGACAACTACATATTTTCTAACATGCTTCACCAGAGTCAAACTTGCATATAGGTGTACAAATAAAGCTGCCCTCATGCAAAGTCATCAACACAATCCAAGTATTGCATAAGTTGCACATAAGATGCATGGGACATTTTTCCACCAATGTCGATGTACTCATATGTGCCAAATAAATATAGTAGGAATGCCCTCAACACCCAATCTAATTAATGATTACTCTTCCCACCCACACAAGGCAAATTCCCCTTTATTCTCTTTGATTTGCTACTTTCATATGTCCTTCTCAACCATGATAGCTTCAGCCCATCACATTAAATGCATCAACGGTTGGTACCAATAAAACTTCACAATAATACTTGAAGTTTTCAAACTCTCACCATGGCAATTTAATCTTGTGATGTGTGTGACGACTTTCAAGGTGATGGTCGCTCAAATTCGAAGAACTGAAAAGTGTTTATAGAAGGATTCCAAAATTAGATCATGAAATCTATAAGACTATGACCAATAATCCGTCACAACCTTCAGGAATCATCGAGAGTGCATTTGTTCTAGTCGGTTCTTTTGCTCCTTCAATAGTGTTGTAAACCACTCATGTGTTTGAAACCAATAGAATCAATATGTCAAACATTATGGATCTTCTACTATTTATGGTTGCGGATTTTGCAATGACAATAGAATTTGTCTGAAATCAGTCACATGACATAATTTAATCATTAAGTATAACATTAAAATTGATTCATTTTAATTTTACTAGTTACAACTGCACACATCAACAAATAATTGTTTCACTACTGCATACATATTAATCATTGAATACATGATCATGGTTCTCTTACAAACATGCTTCACACACATTTACATATCACAATTTAATCATTGAATATAATATTAAATTTATTCATTTTAGTTTATTAGTTATAACTATACACAACAACAAATAATTCATCTACTATTGCAAACAAACCAATCATTGAATACAGAATAATGAATTGTAATATATAACTGACTTTCTTACAAACATGTTTCACACTCACATATCATAATTTAATAATTGAATATTATAAAACTTTATTTATTTTAATTTATTAGTTATATCTGCATACAACAACAAATAAATGATTCACTATTGCATACACATCTACAAATTTAGAAAATATCTACCTACGAGCACAAGACCTAGCATGCACTTCTTCCTCCATGGGATGCTCTTGTCCCTCCCCCCTTCTCCACCCTCTTATCATTGTCATCCTTCACCTCAATTTGGCCATCCTCCCTCTCCACCCTCTCCTCCACCTCAGCCTCATCCCTTTGCTAATGTTCCTACTCTGCCTTCTCACCACCTACACTATCACTTTCTACCTCAGCATTGGCCTTCTCTCTTCTACACCCTCTTCCATCTCATTCTTGGCCTCCTCCCTTTGATGGGGTTCTTCTGCCTTATTAACCCTCACAGTATTCACTCTCTCCCTCTCCATCTCATCATTTTCACTGCAAGTAATTATGTCTCCTGCTTCCTCTAGTTAGGCATGTGTTAGCAATGATTAAAAAATCTAAATTTATGGGCTCCTTACATCTCTTACCCACTGACTGCTCACTAACATCCCCCTCTTTAGAAGCTTCTTAGATGAGAGACATGAATGTGGATACAAACACATCAACCTTTTTTTTTGCAAGATTTTTTCTTATATAAGTCTCCTTTAGTGTGGTCTAAGACTTCTTATCTGCTCAAACAAATCTTGACCTCATCTTACTAATGTTGCATTTCTTGTGAATTATATTGAAAACCCATGCTCTTGGCCACAGACCAGGTTCCCTACCTATCCACTTATCAATTTTTTCCTATATATCATAGTATGAACCATCAAACAATGAGTATTGTTTATAAAAAACAATATTCAAAAGAGAGAAACTTTAGTATATTACACAAGGTTTATGGTAGATAGAGTGATTTCAATCGGCCTATTTGTAGCATATTTTCACGATGAACCATTAGGTGTTTGTGCCTCCATGACACTTTATTCACTCGACATCTTTATAATACAAGATGAATAATTTTCTATACAACCAAATTCAAAAATAGAGGTGAACAGGTGGGCAAAGGTCAAGACTCACATAAAAATGAATTACAAAAAAAATGAAATAGCCTATTAAAATGCAAAAATAACTTGAGAATCATGTCATCTGTCATCATCTTTATAATATAAGATAAACAACCAAATTCAATGAGAGAGGCATACCAAATTAAGAAAAAAAGTGGGCAAAAGTGACTATTCAATATGCAAAAATAACTTGAGAACCATACCGATGTTCCATGAAATAACTGATTCATGCTACTATTTCAAAAAATAACTCATTCAATTGTTACAGGGAGTGAAACTTATGCTTACCAGAAAATCTTTTTGTTGATGATGTGACGAACGCTAAAAAATTTATCGATGATGTGTTGCCACACGACAAAAATTAGGAAAGATTAGCAACAACTTGCCGAAGAAACAAGTTGGGGACCACAAAACCCTCTCTAAGAAACCCTAATGTTATGCGAAAATGGTCCTCAAATGTGAAGCAAAGCTTTTATACATACAAATAGTCACATTTAATGTGTGTACAAAAGTTCACAAATATTTTGCACAAAGGTCAAGAAATTCGCAGAAACTTCATGAAAATATTCGTGAATTGCATGTTAAATATATGAATATTCAATATGTTCGCAACTGAGGCCAGAAGTTTCATACGTACGGAGGATGTCATGAGTCATGTGTGCGAACATTAGGAGGACATTCACAAATGTATGGTACAATCAGAAGTAGAAAACATGTGAAGGTAAGAATATTTGTGAATATAAGACTTTTGAAAATGTCTAACTTTTACAAATATCTGACTTTTGAAGTCGTACATTCAGACTTTATGTGATTTTAGTTCAAGGATGTTTGCATGGTATTTGTGCCAAGGATGTGACTTTCGCAAATGTGTGACGTGAACCTATAATCAGAAAACATACAAAGATAAAGGCATTCATAACACATATTTGTGAATGTCAGACATACATTTATAGGCATACGTTCAGACTTGGTGCCTGGTATTCTAACAGGTTATTCTAATCTGGACCAGGTTAGATGGAATGCAATCCAACTAAGTGCAATCCAATACAATGAATGCCTGAGTTGGCCTTGGCCAAAACTATGTTATTTCCCAGTCAATTGCTTGTTGGTTGAATTGGCCCTAGCAGGTCAAAGAGATGGCAGCTGCAAACACAACTTGACTAGACTATACACGCTTCCCAGCTTTGTAAATTCAACTTCCAATACGTTTCCATATAATTGTAAAGCCCATTGAGTTTGAAGATAAAAAGTCTGGCAACCAACCAACTCAAAGATGCTTGGTGAAACAATGTGAGAGGCCACATTTATCTCACTTTTGAACATTGATTCTGACGAGAGAGAGAAAGAGAGAGAGAGAGAGAGAGAGAGATCCCAGCAGGCTGTTACCTAACCTCTATTAGTTTTACACACTTTGACTGCTGTGGATAAGGCTACACTTTTAGTATTGCTATAGGACTCACTCTTTCAGGCCAACCTGTTTTTCTTATGAAAAAAGCGTAGTTGGTGAGAATAATTCATAGTCAACTCAAAAACTGGTGGCCTTGGTTCATCCCAGCATGCAGTTTTACGTATACATGTACATTCGGTCCACAGTCGATCTATCCCTTTGCCTATAAATATCCACTGGAGCAATGCATGCCAATCATCCATCTACCTACTGCATCATAAGAGTTTTTACCCTCTCATTCCTTTTGCTTTCTTATTCACAAGGGCTTGTTGCAACCATCACACGCTTCTTTTCTTTCCTTTTTGTCATAGCAGCAGCAACAACCCTTGTAGCTGCTGCTTATCCTTCTTCTCACACCGGTTGGGTTCACATCCCAAATGTTGAGAAGGACCACCACGTTCAAGAAGTGGGTGTGTTCGCCGTGAAAAGGTATAACGAACAGAACCACGGTTACCTCCAGTTCTTACATGTGGTGGACGGACAAGTATTGGATCGCGGAACTCAACACTACACCTACCATTTGATCATCAAGGCTCTTGTTTCCCATCAGGTGAAATTCTACAAGAGCGAAGTCCTGCAAGATCTGTCAGCACCTGGCCAGCCTCCTGTCCTCAACTTTGGTTACTTTGTGCCCCTCTAGACATAAAGATTGGCATCTAAGATCTTACATAAGTTTCTTTGAACAAATAATGCGTTGTACCATCGCATGCCAGATTGAAGTGGTTATCTAATAAGGCAATTGTCAGGCCTAGAAAGAATATTCATGCACTATATGTCCCGTAAAAGAGACTATTATTTATGGTTTGTTATGATTCTGCAATAAAAGATTTATTTTCAGAATAGATGAGCCTCTCTGCATTAAGCACAATCTCATTCCAAGTTTGTTAATGTATTGTCAGTAATCTATATACGGACACCTATCTCACCACCGTGGCCAGTTGGGGTGGTTGTGTAGCTGCTGAGATGAAGGCACCGGATCAAATGCAATTTCTGTAAAAATATAAGACCCTTCTAGAAGGCGTGGAATTGCATGGATGAACTGCATGAAAGCAAGCAGACCTGTGATACGCACACAATTTACATCAAGTGACCCACGTTTTTTTTGCATACCATCTTCACAAAGAATTATGTTTTGAAAAGACATTCGCCACTTTATTAGGCATAGGGGCTGTTTAGTGATTCTCTTCTGCATAACTCACCATAACCCAGAGTTACTCTAATCAGGGGTGTCAGTGGACGACTGGATCCCAGTGTTACTAGTCTGGATTAGGGATGGCAGTGGGGCGGGGCGGGGGACAAGGTCTCCACCCCCGCCCCGCCTCAAGATTTTACCCTCCACCCCCGCCTCCATCCCCGGCGGGGAATGGATTTTATCCTCCATCCCCGCCTTCATCCCCGGTTCATGTCCTCCATCCCCGGTTCAAATGACGATGAGGCGGGGCGGGGTGGGGATCATGGCGGGGATGGGGCGGGGTGGGGAAAAGTGCATGTCCATCCCCGCCTCCCCCCCCGGACGGGGATGGATTTTAACTTCGTCCCCGCCTCCATCCCCGTTTCATACCCTTCATCCCCGGTCCAAACGGGGCGAGGCAGGGCGGGGCCCCGCTTTCCCACGGTCCACTGCCATCCCTAGTCTGGATCTTGTTGGGTCAGCATTTGGTTACAAAGAAGGGAGTCCAATTAACTATCCGGATCCATGAGACCCGATAATTAAATGGGTTGGGTATGGTTTATGAAATGTTATACCAATCTTGGGTCCAACCCAAGTTATATTAAGATCCACAAAATTTCAAGGTAAAAATTTAAAACATATATTATTTTACCAGGTGTGGATCAGGTTTTGGTTTATGTAATTCTTATTGGATCCAGGAAATTCAGTAAGACCCAAATCCAGATTCAATACCCACATCATTTGGTTGGATCCCGTCTTGGATCTACCCATTTTAGCAGGAGTCCGACCGGTTGACACCCATAACTCTAAATAACTAAGATACTACATCTGAAATTGAAGACCTGAAACATGCCATACCTTCTAAAGGCGCAAAACTGGCCCAATTGGCTTGCCCAAGGGGTGACACCAGATGCATTTCAACAACTTCAGAATTTTAATCCAGACATGGCCTTTATTCTAGATCCCCAACTATCAGCTGCTTGGTTAAATAACATAATTATAAAAAAAAAAAAATTATTCAGCCTCAATGAAGAAGATGAGAAGGGAGAGGTTCGTATATGCTGGTTATGGAACCCCTGCAACATTCAGGTCATTCTTGAATCTAAATTCAAATACTTTATCCAACTCCATGTCTGCCATTCAACGTTGCAAAGGCAATTTGATGTACATGGAGTGCATATGCCAATTGAGCCACAATTGAGGCGTGCGACTTCCAACTCTCCTATCGCAAATATTAAACTCGCGACATACTGCCTTGTTATTGGGTGACTTCAATGTGATGCAGAGCGCACATGACAAAACCGGTAGGCCTCCGCTTTTCAGCTCTTGCTCCCAGTTCAACTAATTCATTACCTGTGGAGGTTTAACAAAAGTTGCAGATCCACTGTAAAATGATCAACTATTGTGTGAAGAAGGGAAGCACAATCATAATGTCAACGCTGGTAAACACAAAGAAAAGAAGGCACACACAAAAAAAAATGAAGCACAATTTTTTTACGTGGTTTGGTTAGAACAACCTACGCCCACGATCTTCTATCTCTCTCAACGTTTTCTGAGATAGAGGTGCTCTCTTATATATTCAACCATTATAATCAGGTTGGTAACCTGTTTTCTTCTTTAGAGGAGTTCTACTTACAAAAGAGCAGTTACAAGAGAATATATCTAAAATAGGAAAACTGATTTCACTAGTCATGCTTGGACTTGTTTATGATATCCTTATCAAGAGAGTTCTTTTTGGACTTTCTATCTTCACACGTTGAATCCTAAGAGTCCTTCGTGGACTTTCTTTCTTCAGACACTGGCTTCTTCTGGACTTCCTTTTGTAATTCACAACAGTAAATGTGCACCATAGGATCCGGGTGACGAGTTTAGATCAAATTGTTTGCACCGGGTCCATTTGTCTTAACATCCCTCCGCAACGTAATGGGCTAGGTAAGACGTTGAGCTTGGACCACTAGTAATTGAAGCACTGAACTGCAATAGGTTTTGTAAGGACGTCTTCAGGTTGATCATCAGTGGACACATGTCTAACTTGAAGAACACACGCTGCAACTTTGTCTTGAACGAAATGGACATCGATTTCAATGTGTTTACTACGACTGTGAAAGATGGGTTGTGCAACTAGATAAGTGACAGATACATTATCACAGTAGATGACCGATGGGCTCGGAATTGGAAGACCAAGTTCACCAAGTAATTGCCAAAGCTATATGCACTCAGCAGATGCATTGGCAACAGACCAATATTTAGCTTCGGTACTGGAGTGGGAAACAAACGACTGTTTCTTAAAGCTCCAAGAAATCAGATTTGTCCAAGATACGACAAGTAAGCAAAAGTGGACTGACGATAATCAGGGGAACCAACTCAATCAGCATCCACATAAAGAGAAAGTTGTGTAGTGGAGGTCGGGCAGACCATGCTGGATGGTGAACTTGAGGTAACGCAAGATGAGTCTGACGACAACCCAATGATCTGTGGTAGGAGCATGCATGAACTGACACACCTTGTTGACCGTGAAAGAGACGTTGGGACGAGTGAGCATGACATATTGAAGAGGACTAACATGTTATACCAACCTTGTGAAAATGGATTTCAGAAAAGAGATCTCAAGCCTAGAGGCACGTTCTTAAGATCGCTATCTTTAGAACTTCAATCGCCTCATTCCGGGAAGACCGAAGATGCGAAAAAGGGTTTGATGCGACTGAGTTCCCAGGATACAACTAGGCTTGAACCTCCAGAGAGTCACTGTTTCACAAGGACAGATGATCTCTACCACACTTGTACTCTGCAAGCCAAATCGAGAAGAAGGAAGAAGAAGATTTTGGAGAATCGTAAAATTCTTGTCCACTCAAAAGATGAAAATAGAAGATATTTATAGACTTTTAGAGAGGCCAAAACGTTTTGCGATAAATGAGATTAATGACCATAAATCTGACGGTTTGAAAATAGGACAAAAAAGAACCTGAACGGTCACCCACCTTTGACTGTCAATCAAAGGCCTCCAAAACCGCCCAACAGTCACAATGCAACATTAACTCGATATGTATGCAACTTAAAGCTTTCAAACGGCCAGATAACTCAAACCGAAAAATAAAACGAATATTTTCACCTCATAAGCACCTTGCACCGCTGCGAGCGAAGTGCAAAGTGCGCCATCAAAATGTCACATTGCGCCTCAAGCGCCCTTGCGCATGCACGCGCGCGCGCGTGTGCGCGAACGGCGCGTCCGTTGCTGTACGATGCGCAACAACGTCCGCAATCCACCTAAAGAATCAAGGCTTACCAAAGTAAAGAATAGATAACAAACTCTCTATTTAAACCTTTTGAAAAACTTTTCTCTCTTAGATATGGGACTAAACTTTTTCAAAACTCTTTTGGTAGTAATCATTAATATTTTAAAACTTTCCTAACAATCCCCCACTAGTTTTAAAATATATTTGGCTTGCATAGAAACTTATGCATTAGTGAGAGTGTCTGCATGACTTGAACCCCCACTACTTGAAAGAAAACCTAAATTAACCAAGGTGCTAAGTGGACTTACCTTGAACTTAGCTCCTTATATTGTTAACGGAGTTTTCAATCATACATAGGTTTCCAAAAGTACGATTGTGTGGATTTCATGTTGGCACATTTAGAGCCTTGTGCTTTCCTGGATTCATGAGTGCTCTAGAGAATTGCCAATTCTCATAAGAAACGGCTCACATTTCTACACTCATATAGGTGAGTTTGTCTAGGTGTACTGTAACACACACCTTAGCCTTAAGGCCTACAAACTCATTAAGAGCTATTAGCTCAACCCTCATATTAGTTACAGCTCATGAGCACACATCAGTAATGGGCTTACATAAATATGCTCAATATCTGTCATTCACCAATTTGTTTCCCATTGAACCTATGCATGTGTGATCTCCAGCGCTCTAGGTTGGGTATCCTTAGGTGATGACTTAATTGGCTTAATTTCCATTCCCCTCGATGTTTTATTGATGATATCTCTCGAAAGGCCTTTCGTAAATGGGTCTGCCAAATTTTGACATGACTTTACATATTTCAATGAAATAATATTGTTATTAATCATTTGTCTTATAAAACAATGTCTTAGACTAATATGTCTAGACTTTCCATTGTATTTCATATTACCTGCTTTACATATAGCTGATTGGCTATCACAAAACATTGAAATAGCAGGTATAGGCTTCTCACCTAGTGAAATATCCACTAGCATATTCTTAAGTCATTCAGCTTCTCTACAAGCAGATGCCAAAGCAATAAACTCAGATTCCATTGTAGAATGAGTTATACAGGTCTGTTTCTTAGACCCCCATGCAACTGCTCCTCCACCAAGGGTAAAAACCCAACCACTCGTAGACTTGGAATCTTCAAAGTCAGTATTCCAACTTGCATCACTATACCCTTCAATAACAGCAGGAAACTCGGTATAGTGAATTCCATAGTCTAAAGTATGCTTTAGATATCTAAGAATCATATTCACTGCATTCCAGTGTTGATAACCAGGATTATCAGTGTATCTACACACTTTACTCATTGCATAGGCAATGTCAGGCCTTGTGCAGTTTATTGCATACATAAGGCTACCTACAACACTGGCATATTTTAATTGTTGAACACTAGCACCATCATTAGGAGTCAATTTCATATTTGGATCATATGGGGTGCATGCTGGTGAACTATTAAGATATCCATACTTTGTAAGAATTTTCTCAATATAATGTGATTGACATAATACAATGCCATTTTTATTTCTTATAATTTTGATTCCTAAAATAACATCTGCAACACCCAAGTCTTTCATACAAAACAAGGAAGATAAAAATATTTTTGTTTGATTTATGCATTCATTATTGTTACCTAAAATAAGCATATCATCAACATATAAACAAATAATAATAATTGAACTACTATCTACTTTACTGTAGACACATTTGTCAGCATCATGAATTTTAAAACCATTATGTACCAGAGAACTATCAAATTTTTCATGCCATTGCTTAGGGGCTTGCTTTAATCCATATAAGGATTTCTTAAGTTTGCAAACTTTGCGCTCTTGCCCTAGCACTACAAAACCTTCAGGTTGCTCCATATATATCTCTTCATCTAATTCTCCATTCAAAAAGGCCGTTTTCACGTCCATTTGATGGATTTGAAGCTTATATATGGCAGTCATGGCAATCAGAATTCTAATATTAGATATTCTGGTTACAGGAGCAAAAGTATCAAAATAATCAATACCTTCTTTTTGTTTAAAGCCTTTTGCAACCAAACGCGCTTTAAATTTATCGATTGTACCATCAGATTTTAATTTCTTTTTGAAAATCCATTTGCAGCCAATAGTTTTGCAACCAATAGGTAAATCCACTAATTTCCAAACATTATTAGACATAATTGATTCTATTTCATCATTAATCGCTTCTCTCCAAAAGGCAACATCTTGAGAAGACATAGCCTCTTGAAAAGACACAGGATCATTCTCAATTAGAAATATATAAAAGTCAGAACCAAAATTAGTTGGTTTTTAATGCGTTTACTGTGTCTAACTTCAGTTTATGGTTCATCGGCACAATCATTAGAATATTCAATCATGTCATTAGCAGGATGTTCATCTATTGTAATGCGATTGCCATCAAGAAGAGAATCAAATGCATTTTTATGTTCTATGAAAGATGCATCTCTAGATTCTATAATAACATCATTAACAATGTCCAGAAATCTATATGCTTTACTATGTTCAGCATACCTAACAAATGCACATTTAAATGCTTTAGGTCCAACCTTCTTTCTTTTATTTTCTGGAATTTTAACATATGCTAAACAACCTCAAACACGAAAATAACTAAGATTAGGTTTCTTACCAAAACACAATTCATAAGGTGATTTTTCAGATTTGGAGTAAGGAACTCGATTAAGAATATAACAAGCAGAAAGTATAGCCTCTCCCCATAAGTTGGAATGCAAACCCATATTAAGCAGCATAACATTCATCATTTCTACAAGTGTTCTGTTTTTCCTTTCTGCTACTCCATTCTGTTCAGGAGTTCTAGGAGCTGACGTTTGATGGATAATACCATTATCTTCACAGAATTTATCAAATTCTCCACCTAAGTATTCACCTCCTCTATCTGTTCTTAAATGTACAATCTTTGTTTTAAACCTATTTTGTACTTCAGCTAGATAAAGAAGAAATTTGGAAAATGCTTCAGATTTATGTTTCAACAAATAAACATAACAAAATTTTGAGTAATCATCTATAAAGGTAATGAAGTACCTATTGCCACCATGACTTAAAACATTATCCATCGTACACATATCAGAATGCACTAATTCAAGCAATTTATAATTCTTTTCTACACTAGGAAACGGGAGTCTAGTTAACTTAGTTTGAATGCATGTCTCACACTTATGTTTATGTTCTATTCTAACATGACAAGGAAGAAGACCAAAGTTATTCATATTATGAATGCAACGAGAATTTATATGTCCTAATCTTGAATGCCAAAGAAAATAGGAGTCAACCATATAAACAGAAGTAGTAGCTTCATTTATGCTCATCTTGAACATACCACCAGTGGCAAACCCTTTTCCTACAAAGATGTTTCCTTTGGTCACAGTTACAATCCCAGACTCAATAACAATCTTAAAGCCATTTCGTGACAGTAGATCTGCAGAGATTAAATTTTTTCGAACTTCTGGAGCATAGTGGACATTCTCAAGTGTTAGGACTTTCCCGGAGGTGAACTTAATTTCCACACTCCCTTTTCCCAGCACTTTAGTTGAGGAAGAGTTTCCCATAAAGAGATTGCATCCCTCCCCCACTACTTCATACGACTTGAACAAGTTTCTGTCGTTTGCCACTTGAACAGTGCTTCCAGTATCCAGGTACCAGTCCTTATTTGCAGCCACCATAAAGGTTTCAGAGATTACAGCAACAAGCCTTTCTTCTGACTCATTTGGCTTAGGACCAGTCATCTTCCGTTCTCTGCATTCTCTAGCAAAATGGCCAAACTTGCCACAAACATAACAACTAATTTCCTTTTTATCAGTTGGCTTTTTCCCTTTCACGAAATTCTTTTTGATTTTCTGGGTTTTCATGATTTTGCCACCCTTGTTACTAACAAAATTCACTTTAGGATAACCTTCTTTAGGACTCGAATTCTTTTTGTCACAAAGACGAGTCTCCTCCTCAATTCGGATGTCCTTAAGAAGACCATCTAAAGTGATTTTTTCATTTTTATGTTTTAGGTGACTCCTATATTCTTTCCAGGAATCTGGCAGTTTTCCAATGATGACAGCAACTTGGAAGTCATCATCAAGATACATACCTTCTCCTTTGATCTTATAGGTCAGAATCTGCATCTCATGAATTTGAGCAAGTATCGGCTTATCATCAACAATAGAAAAATTAACATACTGATCTACGATAAACCTTTTGTTACCAGCATCTTCTGCATTGTACTTGATCTCGAGAGCATTCCACAACTCTCCAGCCGACTCCAATGGTGAATACAGGTCAAAGAGAGAATCGGCTAAAGTGTTCAGGATATGCCATTTGCATCTGTAGTTGTCAGTATGCCATTTCTCTCGTTCTTTCTTCTGTTCTTCTGTCTCAACTTCTCCAGCAACGACAGTGGGACAGGGCTTTTTGAGGACATAGTCGATATACAGTTCGGACAGCAAGAAAGATACCTTTGATTGCCACTGCTTGAAGTTTGACCCATCAAATCGATCAAATTTTTCAAGGTCACGGCTAAGCAGATTGATGGAGTTGGATGTCGAACCAGAGGCCATATTGAAGTTCTAAAATTGTTATACCAACCTTGTGAAAATGGATTTCAGAAAAGAGATCTCAAGTCTAGAGGCACGTTCTTAAGATCGCTATCTTTAGAACTTCAATCGCCCCACTCTGGGAAGACCGAAGATGCGAAAAAGGGTTTGATGCGACTGAGTTCCCAGAATACAACTAGGCTTGAACCTCTAGAGAGTCATTGTTTCGCAAGGACAGATGATCTCTACCACACTTGCACTCTGCAAGCCAAATCGAGAAGAAGGAAGAAGAAGATTTTGGAGAGTCGTAAAATTCTTGTCCACTCAAAAGACGAAAATAGAAGATATTTATAGACTTTTAGAGAGGCCAAAACGTTTTGCAATAAATGAGATTAATGGCCATAAATCTGGCGGTTTGAAAATAGGACGAAAAAGAACCTGAACGGTCACCCACCTTTGACTGTCAATCAAAGGCCTCCAAAACCGCCCAACAGTCACAATGCAACATTAACTCGATATACATGCAACTTAAAGCTTTCAAACGGCCAGATAACTCAAACCGAAAAACAAAACGGATATTTTCACCTCATAAGCACCTCGCACCGCTGCGAGCGAAGTGCAAAGTGCGCCATCAAAACGCCACATTGCGCCTCAAGCGCCCTTGCGCACGCACGCGCGTGTGCGCGAACGGCGCGTCCGTTGTTGCACGATGCGCAACAACGTCTGCAATCCACCTAAAGAATCAAGGCTTACCAAAGTAAAGAATAGATAACAAGCTCTCTATTTAAACCTTTTGAAAAACTTTTCTCTCTTAGATATGGGACTAAACTTTTTCAAAACTCTTTTGGTAGTAATCATTAATATTTTAAAACTTTCCTAACATAACAACACTGTGATACATAGTGGGATTGTCCAGAGGTGTCCCATAAAACGTAGATAGCGTTGTAGAGAAAGCCATAGGAGTGAACATATGTTTTGCATCAAGCATATTGGTGTGCAGAAGGAGCTCAAAAATGTATTTTTCTTAAGACAAGTGTAGGCTGGCAGCGGAGCGAACAACATGAATGTCCAAAAAATAATGTAGATCACCAAAGTCATTAAGGGCAAAACGAGCACAAGGAAAGTGACGAATGACTGAACAACGGTGGGAGAGCTTTCTGGAACAAGAATGTCATCAATATACATGAGCACATAAGTGAAGAGAGCCACGAATAAGGATGAACAACAAATGATCTATGCGTGAACTATGTAAACCATGTGAAAGAAGTGCTTGACTAAGCTTCTGAAACCAGGCGCAGGGGGCCTGGCGCAAGCCATAAATGCAAGAGACAACCATAATCAGGACGTTGCGGATCCTGAAAACCAGAAGGTTGTCATATAAACTGATTCACGAAGATCACCATTGAAGAAGACATTATTGACCTCGAGTTGTCAGATAAGCTAATGAGAGCTCACAACAATAGCAAGAACAGTGCAAATTATGGATGGTTTGACAACAGGACTAAAAGTATCACTGAAATCAATATCTTCTTTCTAATGAAACCCCTTTATATTGCTCAAGAGACCTGTCTGCATGGCGTTTTATCATGTAGACTGACCTGCAAGAAACAGTATTCTGATGGAGATGAGGAGGAACCAACGTCCAAGTGTGGTTAGGAAAGTGCCTGATATTCACTAGACATAGATTGCTGTCACTTAGGATCAGAAGAGGCATGTTTGAAGGTATGGGGTTCAAGGTCAACAGACAACTGAACAAGAAGAGCATAGGGAAGGGAGTGGGCAATTCTCAGAAAAGTATGGGGTTTGAGAGTACCATCCTGGGCCCTAGTAACCATGTGGTGGGTGCGTATAAGAGGGGAGGGAGGAGTTGGCTGGTCAGGAGAGCAAGGCACAGGAGGAGAGGGAGGAGCTAGTCGATCCGCATCCATAGAGAAACAACTATGAGCGGTGAGCTAAGAGAAGGTTTGGATAAAGATTGGTCTTTGAAGGGAAACACATGTTCATAAAAAATGACATGATGCGAGATAATGGTTTTGTTGGAGGATGGATCCAAACAAATATAGCCATGCTGCGTAGGACTATAACCAAGAAAAATATGAAGTTTTGAACGATACACAAGTTTATGAGTTCTATAGGGATGAAGGTTGGGAAAACAAGCATAACCAAAGGTTTTAAGAAAAAGATAATTAGGTTTCCTTGTAAAAAGAACTTCAAGAGGGGTTTTATTCTTAAAGTTCAGAATAGGAAAGCAGTTCATGAGATAAACAACAACAGAAAAAGCATAGGTCCAAAAACGAGTAGGGACACTAGCATGGGCCATAAGAGAGAGTTCAAGTTCAACAACGTGCCTATGTTTTAGTTCAACAACACCATTTTGTTCTTGGGTATCAGGACAAGACACTTGATGTTGTATACCACATTCGGCTAAAAAGGGAATCAAACTTTGGAACTCACCACCACCGTCAGATGAAAAAAACTTGATTTTTTTACCAGTAGTATTTTTAGCAAGATTCTTAAAATTTTGAAATGTTGTAAGAACATCATATTTATGAGACAACAAATATATCCATGTATATTTAGAGAATCCATCAACAAAAACTACATAGTACTGCAGACCATTATTTTCAGTAACGGGAGCTTGTCCCCAAATATTAGAATAAATGAGCTCAAGTAGTTGCATCATAGGATTAACAGAAATAGAGAAAAGCAACTTGTGTGATTTACCCATTTGACATGACGGACAAATATGTAAAAATGTTTTATCTATGAAAGGTAAACCAAAGCCATTAATAACAAATCTAACAATGGTAAAAGATCGATGTTCGAGACGATTATGCCAATGTTGACTTCTTTATTGCAGTATCAAACATAACAGAATAAAGACCATCTTTGTTTTCTCCTTGATATATCTCCTGTCGAGTTCTACGATCCTTGACACAACAAAAGTTTGGGTGAAACTCAAAAATCACTCTGTTGTCCTATGTGAATCTTTGAACATAGAGCAACCACTCAGTAATACCAAGTACATGTAAAATATCTTTTAATAGAAAATTTGAAAAATTTAGCAAAACGCAACTACTTATAGTATGTAAAATATTCAAACCTGTACCATTTCCAAATTTCACAGAATCACTGCCGCAATATTCATTGTGAAGGTTCAAGGAGTTCAGATATCAGGCAATATGATGGGATGCACCTAAGTTTGGGTACCAAGAATCACACAAATTTCTTGCCTCATAATCTGTTGAATAAATGTGAGGCGAATCATTTTCAGGTTGATTTTGAGTGTAGGAATAACAAGTTTTGGCAGCATGTCCACTCTTGTCGCATAGCTGGCAAATGACCTGTTGGCCATACCATTAACCCGAGCCTTGCTGGTGGTTGCGAACTTGATTACCTCTGCCTCTGGACTGCTGAAATTGTCCTCCTCTATTGCCATGATTTCTACCTCTGATACGGTTATGAAAACCACCTCGGTTTCCTTTATTGCAATTTTTTTTTGCACAAAGTTTGCCTTAACAGCGCCAGATTTTTCTTCCCTATCGAGGAGTTGTACTTCTTTGGACAATACTAAATGATGCAACTCATTCATAGAAATAGGCTCAACACGAGTAGAGATTGAAGTGCGAAAGGAGCCATACTCGTGTGGGAGACCCCTGAGGACATACATCACCATGTCCTCGTCATCGACCGGTTTTGCTGGCCATGGCTAACTGATGGCCGATCATTCTGGCCTTCGGGATATAGTCTTCGATAAACTTATCGCCTTTCCTTATGGTATGCAATTGACCCTTTAGCTGCATGACCTTAGATCGAGAATGGGCAGCATACCCTTCTCGTAGAGATTTCCATACCTCGAAGGAGGATCTCAACCCAAATAGCTGAGTATGCACATATTCGGTGAGAGATGAGATAATCGAACTCAATAGAGCTTGATCCCGTCTCTACCAAGAAACATATTCAGGATTCAACTTACGGGTATCATTTTGAATAATATATTGATTTAAACAAAGATTGGAACCATCAATGAATCCTTCAAAGTCGTGAGACACAAGAAGGGGAGTAAATTGCGACTCCCATAACATATAGTTTTTTGTCGTCAATTTTGTTGAGGGGAAATATTGAAGAGAACTCAGGGACAGCAACGTTGAGGAGGAAGCAGTAGAAAGACTTATCTCAGATAATGATTTTTCCATTGTAGCAGCTTGCAGAAGATGTACCTTGTCACAACAAATACCCAAGGGAGAGCTCTGAAACCATAAAATGATCGACTATTGCATGAAGAAGGGAAGCACAACTATAATGTCAACGCTGGTAAACACAAGAAAAGAAGGCACAAATAAAAATGAATCATAGATTTTTTTACGTGGTTCGGTTAGAACAACCTACGTCCACGATCCTCTATCTCTCTCAGCATTTTCTGAGATAGAGGTGCTCTCTTATATATTCAACAATTACAATAAGGTTGGTAACATGTTTCCTTCTTCAGAGGAGTTCTAATTACAAGAGGACGGTTACAAGAGAATATATATATATATAAATAGGAAAACCCATTTCACTAGAGTCCTGGTTACTTGTTTATGATATCCTTATCAAGAGAGTTCTTTTTGGACTTTCTTTCTTCACACGTTGAATCCTGAGAGTCCTTCGTGGACTTTCTTTCTTCAGATGTTGGCTTCTTTTGGACTTCCTCTTGTAATCCATGGCAGCAAATATGCACCATAGGATCTGGGTGACCAATTTGGATCACACTATTTGGACTGGGTCCATTTGTCTTGACAGACTGGACCAATTTACATGGTCTAATCACAAAAAAGGTCTAGACCAGACTTTTTTTAAGCTGGATTGGGGTTTCATTAACAAGTAGTGGATTGACTCTTGGGGATCCAACCACTCCTTAGCAGTGTTGCCCCGTAGTATGTTGGATCACTCTCCTCTTCTTTACCCTCTCCATTCTTACCCCTTTGGCATGAAGCCAATCTGTTTCTTCAAACTGTGGTTGCTTCACCACCAATGCAAACTTATTGTCGAAAGGTGCTGGCGTGTTTGGCATCAGGGGTGCCCCATGGAGTGCATACTTCACAAGCTTTATGATATTCAAAACCAGCTATGCATATGGAATCATCAATTTATTGGTGATGTAGAAAAGAAGGTAGCAACCATGAGGGAGCGTATTGATACTAACATTGTTGACATGGCTAATGGTAATAATGAGGCCTTTGCCAGGGAACCGCAGTTGCGTCAAGAGTTGACCATAACTCTAAAGAAGAGAGTTACTGGAGGCAAAAGTCTCAGATCTCATGGCTCGGACAGGGGGATGCCAATACAGCCTATTTTAACTCCCCAGTGAAAGCAAGAAGAATTCAGAACACTGTTCATGCAGTGGAAGTAGGAGGAGAAACATTCACTCTTTTGATGATATGCAAAGAACAAGGATGTTGTTTATAATATCCGCTCATAGGACCAGCCATCTGGATGTATGTTTACTAGCCTTACCCCTGGTTCTAAGGTTAGCTCTTTTGAAAATCATCTCCTTGGCCAACCTGTAACCAAAGAAGAGATAAAAGTTGCAATCTTTCAAATAAAAGGGGACAAGGCACCGGGCTCATATGGGTTTCGGCTTATTTTTACCATGCTTTATGGGACATTATGGTCAATGACATTACCAAAGAGATCCAGGACTTCTTGATAAAAGGCCGAATCATTCAAAAAATCAATGCCACCCATTTGGTCTTCATTCTCAAATCCCCCAGTGCAGCTTCTTTCAGTGAATATAGACCTATTTCACTTTTCAATGTTCTGTACAAAATCATTTCTAAAGTCATGGTCAATCGAATGCGGCCCATCCTCACACGAATTATATCCCAAAACCAAGGGGCATTCCTCCAGGGTAGGACTATTCATGAGAGTATTTTACTTGCCCATGAATCTACTGACTCTCTTATGCATTATGAAGTTCCTGCAATTTGTATGAAACTTGATATAGCCAAGGCCTATGATTGAGTGGATTGGAATTTCCTTAACAGTGGGCTGCTCCAACTCGGATTTAACAATGATTGGATCCATAAGATTATGACCTATACAATGGCAAGTTTTGTGGTTCTCATTAATGGCTCCCTGGGAGAGATATTCTCCAGCTTTAGAGGACTTCGACAGGGTGACCCCCTATCTACGTACCTCTTCCTGGTGGTGATAGAGTGCTTGGATTGACATATTCAAAGATATATATAGATATGCAAACAACATCCAACCGGCTATTCCCCAATGATGGGATACGGTGACTTCCCTCATGTTTGCCGATGATGCTTTATTTTTTTGTGAAACTAACGCATCCTCTGTGAGCAACTTCAGGGACATTCTACCAGAATTTGAGCTGGCTGCAGGCATGAAAGTGAACCCCACCAAATCTCAATTCATCTATCTTAATGTGGATCAAGCCACAGGAGAACAATTACGTGCTATTATGACATGGAGTCCAGGCGATCTTCCCTTCAAATATCTCGGTCTCCCTCTCTTTGTAGAAAATCCCCAAGTTGAATGGTGGACGGATCTCTTGACCAAAGTAAACAAAAAGCTAGATGCTTCTCTTATGCGGGAAGAGTATGTCTCATCAAACATGTGCTGGCCAACATCCCTCTTGATTGGCTGCTGGCATTCAAACTCCCCTCATCCATCATCAAAGGCCTGGAATAAATTTTCAGCAATTTCTTATGGTTGGGCACCAGCCCCATGCCTAAGCTTCATCACCTAAAGTAGAACCAGATATGCCGACCAACTTAGGAGGAATAGGCCTCAAAAAAATCAAAGAGGTGAACCAGGCAAACCTAGCCTTCTTGGGGATACAACGCATAATTTCCAAAATCTAGATAGGCTCGGTTCCTGCACAATAAGTATCTCAAACGAAAGAGTATATGATGCTTTAAAGGAAGTAGCAGAGTGTCCCACTGTGGGTTCCCAGACACCCCTATCTATATTTGCTTCACCAGATGTGCTTCGATGGCACGACAAAGAATACTCTCAGATTTCTCGAAAGTGCATATGAGAAGGGACACGTGTTAAACCTAATAGAGAGGAATGGAGGCATCACATTTAGCATAAACAACACCTCTCACGAACATGGACCTTGTATTTAACTTGCAAAAACAGACTCCTAACTTTCGACAGGCTTAAGAAGATGGGCATCCAACTTGCCAACAGATGCCCTCTATGTGGTAACCAAGAGGAGAGCAACACACACAAAGTTTCTAAGTGCTCTTTCACAGCCAATTGTGGGATAATATCATATAAAAATTTGGGAGATCTAAGAGAAGAGCCTCATCATTGATCCACATGCTGCAGTGGTGGTTCAAGGTCAAGTTCAAGCAGAAATGGCTGTCAACTTGCTGGAAACAATGGAAGATGAGAAACCGTGTTGTCCATGAAGATGAAAACACTGTAGAGAACAAAGAGTTTCATAGAGTCTGGGTCTCCTATAAAGAGAACTACATGAAGCTGTCATGGAAGGAGGAAGAGCGTGAGATGATAGTATGTTGGGAGAGATTTAGCATCATACTGTGTCAATGGGATCCCCCGCCAGACAACATCGCTGACATACAACTAGCTACGGATCAAAGGGAGGGCCAGGCCAGAATAGCCTTTGCTATGAGGAATAGCACTTGCCACTTTCTTGAGGTGGGATATAGCATGTTTAGCGCAGACCAGATTAACAGAGAAAACCAAGTTCTAGAAGAACTCCTGCCAATGGTGCAAAGGACTCATCAACAGGTTTGGATTCATTGCAACCGAAGGGACTGGATTAGTAGAGCAAGGGAGGTGCAGGTAGGAAGAGGCATCAACAGAGATTTCAACCAGGGGCGTAGCTAGGATTCATGTGAGGGGGGGGGGGGGACAGGAGTGTAGAAAAAAAAATATTTGTGTGATAGTCGGGGGTTCGGAGGCAGCGCCCCGAAAAAAAAAAATTGAGATAAAATAAAAAATGGCTACAATTATTAATAAAAATCTATTTCATATGGACAAATCAAACTATTTGCTGCAGTAAGGGCTGGGCTAGGACTGGGCTGGGCTAAAAAATGGATAAAAATCTATTTCATATGGAATCAGGGCAGGGCTAGGACTGGGCTTTTAAAAAAAAAAAAAATAACTGTTTGGGGAGGCAGGACTGGGCTGTAGCCCAGTCCTGCCCCCCCCTAGCTACGCCCCTGATTTCAACGGAATTCTATGCATACTGCGAACCAAATGTTTGATCCGCCACCGATTGCCTGATCTTAGGATATGTTTTCTTTTGAACTACTCTGTAGATGAGGCCATTGTAATGTATAAGGACAAACCTCTAGATTGTGTAAGGCTATAGGGCCATAAGGTGACACTTGGGAGGCTATCCCAACAGTCACTATCTTTGAAATACAAAGAGATGCATTTCTTAGGGTTGAAGAGATTTCTCCTAAGGATGTATCCCAAAATTGAACTCTTTACAAAGTTATAAATGCAGTACAGTAGTATAGAAACATACGGTTACAATAACTAAGGCATTCAATTATAAGAGTTGTGAGTGTGGATCTCGTGGGCGATTTTGAGTGTAACATCGTATACTTCACCCTACAGAAATTCTACACTTGCACATTCAAGTGCCTATTTTGGTATCAAAGCTAGGTTCGTCAAAACCCATAATCGGTGATTGTATGCGCCAGTCAAAATTGCGTTCAATACTACAAATCAAAAAATTCAAAACAAAGAGCAAAAAGGTTAGTTTTATTTTTCTATTTTGGGCAAATCGGTGAACCAAGGGTTCTTGATTGCGGAAACTCAAAAACAAGAAAAAAAGAAAAGGAAGACATTGATTAGTGCCAAAAATTGGTGAGTAGTCATTGGCGTGCAGAAATCTCGTATGGCATAAAACACCAACATAAAAAAAAGGGAAAGGTAAAGGGTTTGGTTGTCCTCTTCAATTTTGTTTTTCAGGTAGAGAAGGAAGAGATCACCACCACCGGTGGTGATTGGACACCATTGGTGGCCCGATCTTCCTCTTTCTCTCTCTCTCTCTCATTGTGCGTCGGACGACAATGGTTTCTTGGTCCGGACCGCCAGCTTTCACAGCAGTGGTTGCATTGTCGAAGCAAAAAAATGGTGGTTCCCTTCATCGTTGCCGTTGGGGGTGCTACTTGACACTAAGAGCAACGCACCGAGTGGGTCCTCCATTTTTGATGAGTCGTTGCCGAAAATCGCCTGCATCGCCATTAGTTGATCCGTTGAAACAAAAAAAGGAAAAAAAAACATAGAGGGCTCAAAACTGTGCTCATCTTTCTCGGTCGGTTGGATGGCTGGATTCACCACCGGAGGTGCCGATACTAGCGTTGTTGCTGGGGATTGATTGGCTGGATTTTTCCAGCCCTCAAAACTTCATCGGCGGTGGCCTCGTTCTCTAAGGTCGTGCAGTGACTGCCGATCACCACCTCTGGTGCAACGTGTTGTCGTCGAACCGGTCATCGGGTTTCACCTGATGCAGCATGTCGTCGTCGGTCTAGTGACTGGTTCCACCGTCGTGTGGCCTCATCACCGAAGAAGGAAACCTACAAGGGTTTTAGAGAAGAACCCTTCTTCTCTCATTACTTAAAAATTAATAATTTTCATTTTAAGTCCATATATTTTAGTTAATTCCATTTAAGATCCCTCTAGAATTTTTGTTCAAAGGGTTTGTTTTCTAGAAATTCTAGAAAGAGGCTTACTTTCTGATTTTTTCAAAATAAGCCTCTGCTTATCATTTTTTTGCAGAAACAAACTTTTGATTTTTTGAAATTATAGAAAAAGGGTTGAATCTTTCTATTTAACTAAAAAAAATCATTTTGAGGTTTTTGTTTTTGCTTAGAGAGGCTTCTGCTTTTATAAAAAATTGCAAAAAGGTGGTTCCTCTTTTTCTGATAAACTCAAAAATTCCAGAAAGTGTTCTCCTTTATTGAATTTTTGTAGAACAAAGCATCTAATCTTTTTTATATTGCAGAAAGAGGGTAAAAAACTTGCTCTTTAACTCATAAAGTTGTAGAAAGAGGTTTATGTGCTTTTAATTATATAAAGCATCTTCTTTTACTTTTTAAATTTGCAGAAATGTGGTCCTGAGTTTCTGAAAACCACCTAGTACTTGTTTTTGTTAAAAATATTTTGAATTTATCATCTTTTATGCATATTTAAGTATCTTATTACATACTAAACTTTCTTAGAAGGATCAAAACTAATCACATTCACAAATATTAGATGAAATAAATTTATTAATCCTAATATTTGTTTATTAGGAAAATGGCAAATCGAGCAGTCATGGTTGAGTTGACCAAAATCAAAAAACTCAATGGAACGAATTTTGGAATATAGAGAAGGAAGATAAAATATTTATTAACACATGACAAGACTCTGCATGTATTAAATAATAAAAAAACTTTTATGCAAGATGACCTCATTTGAGTATTTGAAGACTTTGACACTGCAAAGAAAATGATGGAAAAAGTCAGAAAGAAGTATGATATGACTTAAGAAACCCACATTCAACTTCTTTTGGAGCAACACTACAAGAAAATAGGGGATTAGCGACAGATATTAGCGACGAAAAAATTCCATCGCTAATTTATGATGGATTAACAAGAGAAACAAATCCATCGCTAAGAACCATAATATTTACAAAAATATCGACGGAATAGCTTCCGTTGCACAATCTGTCGCAAATTAGCAATGGCTTAGCGACGAAATATTTGGTCGTATTAACCGCGTATTTTAGCGGCGGATTTGGCGAGCGCAAGTGTGTCGTCGCTATCTCGCGACGGATTTAGCGACGGAATAGTTTTGTCGCTACGTAGTTATATTAATTTATGATGGCTTTGCGACGGATTTAGGCCGTCTCTAAATGTTGCATAAATCCCTAATCAGAACCCTCTTTCTCTTTTCTGTTCTGTTGTTCCCGTCGGCCGCCCTCTCTCTTCTGTCGCCCCATATCTTGCCCATCAGCGTCTCCCCGACCCCCACCGCCCACCGCCCACCGCCCATTGCTCCCCGGCCTGCCCGTTGCCCACGGTCAGCCGCCCCCCGTCCAGCGTTTCCCAGGTTTTTCCAATAAAAGACACATTTTTTTTTTCTGATAAAAAGGGCAGATGCCCCTTTTAGTTTTTCCAGCAGGGGGTCGCCCCTCGTGCCTCGTTAGTATTTTTCGGCAGGGGGGCCGACCCCCTGCCGCGTGTTGTGTTTTCCGGCAGAGGGGACGACCCCCTGTCGCGTGTTGTGTTTTCCAGCAGGGGGCGACCCCCCTGCCGCGTTTTTTGTTTTCCAGCAGGGGGTCGGCCCCCCTGCCTCATTAGTATTTTTTGGAAGGGGGGCCGACCCCCTCCCGCGTGTTGTGTTTTCCAGCAGGGGGCGACCCCCCAGCCACGTTTTTTGTTTTCCGGCAGGGGGGTGCCCCTCTGCCGCATTTTTTGTTTTCCGACAGGAGGGGCGCCCCCCTGCCAAAAAAAATAACCGAGGCAAGGGGGCGACCCCCTGCCGCGTTTTCTGTTTTCCAGCAAGGGGGCGACCCCCTTGCCTCATTGTTTTATTCTGGCAGGGGGTCGCCCCCCTGCCCCTTTTTTGTCATTTATTTTTTTTTCGACAGGGGGTCGCCCCCTACCCCTTTTTTCCGGCATGTGGGGTGACCCCCTGCCTGGGTTTTTTTTTTCAGCAGGGGGTCGCCCTCTGCCTCATTTTTTTATTCGAGCAAGGGGTCGCCCCCGTGCCTCTTTTTTTTCGGCAGTGGGGTGACCCCTGCCTCGTTTGTTTTCTCTGTCAGGAGGTTGCCCCCTGCCTCATTTTTTTATTCGAGCAGGGGGTCGCCCCCGTGATCCTCTGGTAGGGGGGAGGGGGGCAACCCTGCCTCTTTTTTTTTGCGGCAGGTGGTCGCCCCTCCGGTCTCTGTTTTTTTTTCGGCAAGGGGCGACGGGTCATGGTTCAGGAACTCGACGCTCGTTGGGTTCCTAAACCACGTCATCACCATGTGCCTGTCGCTTCGGGAGACGATCACTGTCTCTGGAGTGTCTTCATTTTAACACAGTGTGATTTCATTTTAACACAGTATCTCTTGCAGATTTCTCAACGTATCTGGCTTGTGCTCTGCCACCCGTGGTAAGTAATTGACAAAAACAATGCAAATCGGGTAAATACTCGTGGTGAGTAAGTGATGCAAGCGCTTCACATGTTATTTAATTTATTGGATGCAATACTTTATTGTTCACACACTCACTTATTTGTTGATATCTAGGACTGCTTTATTAGAGTTTGGAGATCATGCTGAGCATGATTTTAATGTACGAGAATAGAAGTGTTCTTATTTTTGGAGTATGGATTTCATGCTAGGCATGGTAGTAGTTAGCGAGATATTGAAGTGTATTTGTTACAGGTACATGTTTGATATTTTTTTATATGAATGATTTTCATGTATTGTAATATTTGATGTGATTATATCCATGCTTGCATGTAGTTAATTTCAATTTAATTATGACTTCCATGTGAAATTGTATAATGATAGTATGCTTCAAAGTAATGCATTGTGTTATGAATAGTTTTGCACATAAAAATATTAAGTTATCAATGCATGCATCATAATTCTTGTGATTGTATGACATCATATATTGCATGATAAATTTGATATTTTCTTCATCATAGCATTTTGATGGTTCTCTTTTAACTGGTTAGGATACATTACGTAACATCATACGACAAAATGGCTGCAAACCATGAATGGATGTACCGTAGGGTAGTTGACAATGAGTTATCGCATGAATATATGGATGGTGTTGAAAGTTTTATTGAATTTACAACTGCAAGTGTCAGTACAGTGGATCTCACAGGTCGGATTAGGTGTCCCTACAAGTTTTGTAAGAATAATCGGTTTGTAGAACCTGATGATGAATAAGAAGAAGAATATGAAAGTCAAACAAGTGATGAGGAAGAATTATCGAGCTAGTGAGCAAAATGTTGTAATACAAACCTGTATTTGAATGTATTATTGCAATACTAGATTTGAATGATTTGAATGTTGTGAATGTATTATTGCAATACATGATGTGAATGATTTGAATGTATTATTGCAATACTTGATGTGAATAATTTGAATGATTTGAATATATTGCAATACTTGATTTGAATTATTTGAATGTATTAAAATACTTGATGTAATTGATTTGAAACAATTTGAATATATATTTTAACATTTTTTTTGTTAGAATATGATTCGTGGAGGTTACAGTGGTCGATCACCCAGTGGTAGTCAGTCTCAACATTCATCTTCACGAGCTCCTTTGATAGGTATATCATTTAACTAATTGGATACTTGATTAGTTGAAATATGCACTCTGAGAATTTCTAACATATTTTTTTATAGATGATATTGTGCTTGTACATGACCCACCTACACCAGTTGATCATACAAGTCAGGAGCCAACACAGGATGCAGGGTCTTCTCAGTTTGGCACAAGAAGACTCATTCGAATAGTGTATATTGATAATCGACCGTAACTATTTCATTTTCACTTATTGCATATCTTATAAATATTGTATATTGATATTTACTATATACCAATTCATGTGCAGCATGATGTTTGAACCACAAGAAGTAGTACGCGATATTAGGAATTCACTACTTCAATATCTACCAGGATCAGTCGCTTAATGGAAAGAGTATCCAAAAGAGATGATAGACATATTATGGTCCTCATTCACAGTATAGAGTTGTTTGTCATAGTTAATGTGTTTCATATTTAATTTTTTGTTATAGCCATGTCTACTAACTTTTTGAAAATATATATAGGTTTTGAATCGCTTCGCGACTACGGTGGAGGAACATGATGCAAGGAAGGTGTGGCAGAAGGTGATTGTCAATCGATTTGCAGACATGATGCACAATATGAAGACTGCAGCCAAAAAAGCATTTGACGGAATAGATGATCCATTACAGTGGAAGGGACATGACCCTATTACTATCAAGAGAGATTATTGGAAGGGAATGTGTGACAAGTGGGCGGGGGATGCATTTCGAAACCGCTCAGCGAAGCCTGCACAAAATCGAGCAAAAATGCCCGAAGCCCATCTACACACAAGTGGATCTAGGACTTTTGAGAGCCACCAAAGAAAATGGTAACTCATCAATATATATATATATATATATATATATATATATATATATATATATATATATATATATATATATATATTGTCATTTTTATAAGTATTGTTGCAAACCTGTTAACTAAATCTTTTATCATTTCACTTTGCAGGAAGCAGAAAAAAGAAGCATTATGTCATACAAGGATGTGTTTGTTGAAACACATAAACGTAAGACCATGGGAGAGTTCGTATCAGAGAAGGAGAGAGCGACAACAATATGTATTTATTTTATTAATAAACATTATAATAGACAAATTACTATGAATTACATTATCACAAATATTGTAATTCTTAATTATTAATTCATATTCTAATCATTACATTGTAGGAGTCATGCGAGCAGCAAATGGTACAGCGATATGGCGATGACTCCACTCAGCATCCGCCTTTTGATCTTGCAGCATGAGTGACTGCAACCGGTGAACCCAAAAAGGGTCGTGTGTTCGGGTTTGGGAGTCACAAGAACACCACACCAGTTGTTGCCTCCTGCAGCTCGGGCCCACAGAGTTCTCCCGCCAGCATCAACTCTCAACGTCCAAATGACCCTGCTATGTCTTGGGATGGTGTCTGTCAGCATTTTGAGGACAAAATGCAGTACTTTTTAGATGAAGTCATTCCCAACATTGTCTGTAATGAGTTGTGCAACTTTTTTCAAGACAGAGGAACTTCGTCTGCATTCAACATGAACTTCGGTGCCCGGCAGGTATACAGTTTTTTTACTGCCTTAGAACATATATGAGCATGATAGAATCACATATGAAGTTTTTTTACTGCTTTCTAACACATATGACCATGGTAGAATCATGTATAAAGTTATTTTACTGCCTTAGAACACATATTAGCATGATAGAATCACATATACAATTTTTTTGCTGCCTTAGAGCACATATGAGCATGATAGAATCACATATAAAGTTTTTTTACTACCTTAGAGCACATATAAGCATGATAGAATCACATATACAGTTTTTTTACTGCCTTAGAGCACATATGAGCATGATAGAATCACATATAAAGTTTTTTTACTACTTTATAACACATATGAGCATGATAGAATCATGTATAAAGTTATTTTACTGCCTTGGAACACATATTAGCATGATAGAATCATATATACAGTTTTTTTACTGCCTTAGAGCACATATGAGCATGATAGAATCACATATAAAGTTTTTTTACAACCTTATAACACATATAAGCATGATAGAATCACATATACAGTTTTTTTACTGCCTTAGAGCACATATGAGCATAGTAGAATCACATATACTATTTTTTTACTGCCTTAGAGTATATATGAGCATGATAAAATCACATATACAGTTTTTGTCTGCCTTAAAACACATATGAGCATGGTAGAATCACATATACAGTTTTTTTACTACCTTAAAGCACATATGAGCATAGTAAAATCACATATACAGTTTTTTTATTGCCTTAGAGCACATATGAGCATGATAGAATCGAATATAAAGTTTTTTTACTATCTTAGAGCACATATAAGCATGATAGAATCACATATACAGTTTTTTTACTGCCTTAGAGCACATATGAGCATGATCGAATCACATATAAAGTTTTTTTACTACTTTATAACACATATGAGCATGATAGAATCATGTATAAAGTTATTTTACTGCCTTAGAACACATATTAGCATGATAGAATCACATATACAGTTTTTTTATTGCCTTAGAGCACATATGAGCATGATAGAATCGCACATACAGTTTTTTTACTACCTTAGAATACGTATGAGCATGATAGAATCACATATAAAGTTTTTTTACTGCTTTATAACACATATGAGAATGATAGAATCATGTATAAAGTTTTTTTACTGCCTTAGAACACATATGCGCATGATAGAATCATATATAGAGTAGGCTATATTTCAGTATATTTTGTTTATCAATACTGACATTTCTTTTCTCGTGTAGGTTGCTGGCAATAATCAGCGTAGTGGAGTTGAAGGGACAGATCGAGACATTGAACAAGAGGACGCACAATATCTTGGCGATGATTAGATTTATGTGTTGAATTTGTTCTACCTTCTTTTTGTTTTAAAAAAGTAAATGTGAAATTGTAAATAATTAGAACTTGAGAATTCTATGGTGGATCGATTAATTGTTTCAACTTTCTTTTATATGTATTTTGATGTGTACTTTGTTTTTTATTCACAGGAAATATAAATTGTACAGGAAATATAAATTGTATCACGAGAAATTTTTCTTTATATTTAATTTTCAAATATTTTTTTAAAATTTTTTTCCTTTTTTGCGATGGATTAGCGACAGATATGTCCATCGTTATTTAATATTACCGTTGTATGTAGCGACAGATTAGTGATGGTTATAAATCTGTTGCCAAACTGAAGACGTTGTTTAGTGACGATGACCTTGCGATGGATTTTGTCATTCATTATTTTGTCGCAATTTAGTGACAGAACTGGCGACAGATACAGTTGGTTGCTACTTAGCGACGGAATGGGCGATAGATATATGTCGTCGCTTATTAGCATCAAAAAATTTGCGATGGAAGCTATCCGACGCTAATCCATTGCTAAGCTGTTTAGCGACGGATTAGCGTCGAATTAGCGACGGATTTAGGTCATCGCTAATCTGTTGGTTGATTGTAGTGCAATACAACTCGTGCATGATGAAAGAATCAGACAATGTAGTCGATCAAGTGAATCGAATGCTGGTAATGGCTAAGGACTTAGGCATAGCTGAAAATGATATTCCTGAGCGGATGCAAATCTCTACCATACTGAACAACCTTCCTCTAACTTGGAAGCTGGTGTAAATTTCCATGAGGTTTAACCAAAAAAGTTTATCTCTGACTAAGCTCCCTCTGCAATTAGCTCTTGAGCAAGATCACATGTCAAAATAAAAAAAAAAAGAAGAAATTATAAATACCCAAGAATCATTCTCATCAACCTCTCATAGGTTCAAGCCTAAAAGCACATTCTTCAAGAAATTTAAGAAGATTAAATTCAATAAAAAACATCGAGTGTAAACCAAGAACTCCAAGACTGCAATGAAAAGAGCATGTTTTTCTTGCACAAAGATTGGGCATTTCAAGAATAATTGCCCAAATAAAACCAAGAAAGAGAATCCAAGAAAGCAAGTAAATGAAGAACATGAAATAGTCTGCATTGTATCTGAATCATTGATTGCAGATAGTGATCTCTCAAGATGATGGATTGATTTAGGGGCGATGTGACATATGTCTAAGTCAAAGGAAGGACTTGTGGAGTTGAAGGAGCTAAAGCTTGAAGATCACAAGGTGTATATGGAAAATAACACCTATAGTGATGTGGTCGAGATAGGGACCTACATGATTTAAATAAAAGAGACTAGTCTTCTACTGACAAATGTACTTTATATATCTTACATTAGAAAAAATATTTTAGCAGTAGGAGATTTTGCTAAAAAAAACTTCAAAATTCGCTTTCGGGGTGACAAGGTCACTATTGGGAAAGATGAAAAAGTGAAGCTCAGAGGTCACTATGATGTTGACCATCGTCTCTTTCGTTTAAATGTAACTCTTTGTATAAATAATGCAATAAATATTTTTGGTTATATTGATTGTGCATTTAATGTTGATGCATATTTATGGCATTTAAGGTTAGGACATGTAAATGTTATTAAAATGAAAAGAATAATTAGCATGAGATTATTACCTTCTCTTTAAAATGTAGAATTTAAAAGATGTGAACCATGCACATAAGAAAAAATGACTAAAAAACATTTTTCTAAGGAAAGTAGGTCATGTAACTTACTAGTTTTAGTACACACAAATATTTGTGGACCCTTAACAGTAGAAATACATGAAAGGAAATCACATTTCATCACATTTATAGTTGACTACTCAAGGTATGGATACATATACCTAATCTCTAAGAAATATGAAGGTTTAGAAAAGTTTAAGGCATATAAACATGAAGTTGAAGGATTACTAGGAAAAAACTTCCAAGTTATTAGATTTGATAGAGGAGGTGAATAAAACTCTGAAGAGTTTAAGACTTTTTGCAATGATAATAACATAACTCCCTATACAACTATGCCTTATACACCTCAACAAAATAGTGTAGCATAAAGAAGGAATAAAACTCTAATGGGTATGACAAGGTCCATGTTGGCACATGCAAATTTTTCCAAGAAATTATAGGGAGAAGCAATTTGCACCACCATGTATATCCTAAATAAGGTTTCTTCTAATATTGTATAGCTTATGCCTCATGAATTATGAACTGACAGAAAGCCAGGTTTGAGTCATTTGCGAAAGTGGGGGTCACTTGCTCATGTGTTGATTCCTAGTTGGATAAGAGACAAATTAGATAACAAGACTATCAAATGCATCTGCATGAGATATCCAAAAGGATCAAAGGGATATCTTCTATATAATCTTGAAAAAGGATTTATAGAGAGTAGAGAAGTGGAGTTTATAGAAACCAAATAAAGTAATTTGATCCTAAAGATGATGGTGTCTTTCTAGACATCATAAATGATTCTAGGGTACCTACTCAAGAGTTAGAGCATAACAATCTAGTTGTAAATAATGAGCAAACTTTACAATCAATAATTGGACAAAAACAAACAAGAACTCATCCATCTTATCTGAATGATTATTATATATTCTTAAGTAAGAAATTATGTTATTCCATGGATCTGGATGAAATTCTTGACAACTTGAGTTCGTATTATTTTGGCATTGATAGCTTATTTTGATCTTGACGTACATCAAATGGATGTGAAAACAACCTTCTTAAATGGTCAACTAAATGAAATTATTTTCATGCATCAACCAGAAGGATTTGAAATTGAAGGTCAAGAGGATAAATTATATAAGTTGAATAAATTCTTGTATGGACTTAAGAAGTCACCAAAAGAGTGGTATTTGACTTTTCATAATACTATTAACCAAATTGGGTTATGAGGAAAATAGTCTGGATCGCTCGCTCTCGCACATAAACATGTGCAAACACTCCCACACCAATTATGTTAAAAATAACTGTCATTGTCAAATTTGTAGGCAAAGTTATATGTTTTGTTTTTCTTTTGAAGGAAAAATAATCAGTTTTGTATTATATTACTCGTGAAGGCAATTTACACGAGGAATGACGAGAAGTCACTCTTCGAATATACAATTATAATTCTGAAATGAAGGAAAAAGTGTTCTTTCAATTTTGGCCATTTTAACATGATTCTTTGACGGAGATCATGCAAGCATCTGTTTAAAATATAAGAAACCTTCTAGTACAAAAACATAAATTTGCTGAAATAATCCTTCCAATGCACAATAATAAATTCCTAAACCTAAGATGCAACAATATCTACACATGAATGATTTTGTAAATTATATTCCCTAATCTAGGCCCAAGGAAAAGGTTAGGTCTGGGTTTTACGACGTTAAATCTAGAGCCACCAAATTCAACAGAACAAGCATAAAGTATAACAATTATAGCTTATAGGATCCTCACCTGCACCCAAAAAAGATCTGTCACCCTCCCTCAAAGTCCTTAATATGGCAAAGAGTTTTTGTTGGGATTGGGGTTTTAAACGTAATAGATCATTTAAGTCATCAGAGGTCTATTGCTTGATGCAATGGTAAAGTAACCATGCTATCAGCGAGATATCACGGGTTTGAGTTCTGGTGCGGCCATTTACAAAAAGGCAGAAGTGTAGGACTGTCTCCAGTCCGATGGCAGATCAGCTGCAATCACACGCCGCACTTGATCCGTCCTTCATCTTCTGTTTTGCTCCGCAGGTGCAGTGGCACCCTCAAAGTGTGTAATGTGATTGCACCTGATTTGCCCTCCTGCAGTCCCCCCTCTTCAGCTGGAAGGATTGGACACATTTAGTGTGCCGCTTCGCCCTCCATCATTTCTTGGGACACCTAATCTTGAGGGTGATTAGGTGCAGCGGCACACTAAAAAGTGTGCAATCATTGCACCTGATCTTTTCTCCCTCCCCCCCAGCACAGAGAGGAGTTCTAGTGATCTCCTTAACCGATCCCTGATATGCCATGGCAAGCTTTCATGGACCCCACAGCAACATAATGAAGCCCCACTCAAAATGCTGCCATGTGATTGGCTGTGGCACATAAGGGATAATTTAAGAGATCCTTGGATCTCAAGTTTTCCCTAGCACCCCAAAATGTTTAATGCCCTCACAAGTGATCCAAGTGTGTGAACTCCGAGCATTTTTATCAATATAAATATTAGAGTTCATGAACTTGTGCAATCTTTGCATGATGCCAAACACTCCACTACTTGCTGTTTTGTCATCGCACTAGCCACACCAGTGCATTGAGCAAAGACAAAGATCTCACAATCATATCTGGTCCAACATTTAGGGGCCCGTTTGCATGCCGCCCAAAAAGAGGGGTTTCCACAGAATGGTGCTAAAACCCACACCTTTTTTGTGGGGCCTACAGGTGTTTGCAAACAAGGCACCCACTTTGCACAAGGAAAAGCAGGGGCCAAAATCAACACAAACTCCCTTTTACCGTGATAATCTTACTGCAGCAGGAAACTCTCTGTGCGGATTGCGCCAAGGAGCATCCTTCCGTGATAATCTTATAGGTCACATTGTGGTTGAGCCTCATACAACTTTATATGGTTGCAGCTAGCTTCACATTGATTCAGAAAACTAACCATGCATTAGAAAAAAACATGAAATCGGAGGCCCAGGATATTTTTTATTTTTTATGATCAAGCTGGAGATTGAGGCTCCCTCATTTCCCGTAGACAAGCCCTACTGGTGGCTATACAATCAATCAATTATTCAACCACCCCATGCAAGTGGGATTCGAATTTGTAAACTCCTCCTACCAAATGGTGACTTGCACAAACTCCTACCAAATGGAGGGAGCTCCATTGTTGAGACCCGGACTATTGAAACCCTAATTAACCAACACAAATTGGTGTTAAATCAATCTCCAATCTAATTCGACGAACCATCCCTTAACCTTATTTTGTTAAAAAAAAAAGAGTACCTCACCGCCCTCGTGCACTCTGCCACCGCCTCCAGATCGTCACCATCGGAGTGGACGGCTGCAAAGGAGGTGAGTGTGTCCGGGTTCGAGGGCATCTCTGCCGGCCAGGATCGACGCAAGCACCTTGATGGCTTCCTGGAGAACCTGGATCCCCTTCTCCACGCGGAGACCGCATGCCAGAGCAGCGACACCTCTAGCGCTCACAGCGGTGTCTCAGCTCCTCTCGCTAGAGTGATCATTAGCAAAGAGCCTTCTGAGTCAAGATCACCATCCCGGATGTCGAGAAGGATGTCCGGCAGGTGTTTGTGGGGTTGGTGGTTCAAGGAGGTGATGCTGGAGTACTCGATAAGGCGGTGGAGGGTGGGGGTTGGGGAGGAGGTCCTTGGAGGGGAGGGTCCACATGATGGTGGGGGCAGGTGTTGTGTGTTGGAATGCGGATTGTATCCTGTGATTACTGCAAAATTTTTATGTTTTGCAAGTTCACTGACCTTTTGAAAAAGATTTTGAAATATCTCACCTTCATTTTTTGAAAATTTGAGGAAAAAATTTAAAAATAAGACCCTCCTGTCGGTACGAGGTTCAATCGTTCCTGACGCCTTTACCAGAGGTAATTGAACCAAAGATTGAACTGTATGCCTTGTTTTGCTTAAATTGTCTAAGTAATTAGTCTAAGTCCTAAAATGCAGAAAGAATCATACATGTGTTGTAGTTTTTGAAAAATGTTATTTTAAAAACATGATGCATGCTTTGAAAATTGCTTAGATATGAAATGGCCTTGAAATATTTTAAAATTAAATTCCAAGTGATTTCGAAAATATACTTTGAAAGTTTGCTGAAAAATATCTTAAAATTGGCTTGAAATGGTTTTGAAGTTGATTCGAAATATCTTTGAAAATCACTTTGAAAATCAATTTGGAAAATTACTTTGAAATGATTTCAAAATTAATTTAAAATTACTTTGAAAATTATTTAGAAATATCTTGAAAATGATTTCAAAATTGATTCAAAATTACTTTGAAAATATTTAGAAATTGGATTGAAATGACTTCAAAATTAATTTAAAATTACTTTGAAAATAATTGAAAAATCATTTTAAAATGTCTTAAAATCATTTTGAAAATTAACTTTAAAAAAATTTGAAAATCATTTGGAAAATATTTGGAAATTGATTTTAAAAATAACTTGAGAATGATTGTGAAACTATTTAAAAAATCATTTGAGAAATGTTTTGAAATTATTTTGAAATGACTTTCAAAAATGATTTGAAACAAATTTGAAAACATTTTAAAAATCACTTGGAAAATATTTTTGAAATTGAAAATGAAATCACTTTGAAATTGAAGTTGAAATTGATTTGAAAATGACTTTGAAAGTATTTTGAAATTGAAATTAGATTGAAATTGAAAGTACTTTGAAATTAGATTTTTTTTTTAAATTGAAATTGAATTTGAAACTACTTTGAAATTAAATTAAAATTTGTTTTTGTGCTTTTACAAAATTGAATATAGATGAATTTGCCATGTATCCGTGACTATGGCCACAAATATATTTTAAATACATCTTATTAAATTTGAAATATCTTAAAAAATCTTTTAAAATATGTAATAATTTTTTAAAATAACCTAAGAGTATAAGCTTTTTATAACTTAAAAAAAATAATAAATCTGAATTTCATTGATATTCTGACTATGGCCAAAAATACGAATTACATTAAGTTTATCAACTTCTTAGAAGAATGTGCACGTGTCATTCGTGTTTACCATAGTGGAATTGAAAAATACATATGACAAACCATAGTAGTTAATATTGAAAAATAAAATATATGCGAATGCAATCTATCTAATGCAGAAAGGAAAACTTCTACTATTTTTGTATTTAATTATAATTTACATCAAATAATTGAATAATGAAATAAAAAAATAAAAGAGGCAATAAAGGGAGACAATATCTTGATCTTTTCCTGCAAAATTAACAAACATGTTAGTGGAAAATATAGGCTTTTCTAGATTTATCCAACAATATCCGAAAGTTGAAGGATATTTTCAAAAAATAAGTCTTATTCATGCTTTTCATAAAATCAAAATCATAAATGAAATAAAAGATGGATGTATGATTTGATAAACTATCAAAATAAACTTATTTTAGAAAATGAATTTCAAAATTAGGGTAAAATGACCAAAATACCCTTAAAATTAAGAATATGGCCTTAAAATTAGGGTTTTTTAAAGAAATTTTGAAATATATATCACATGGAAGCTCAAAAGTTTCTAAAATTGATTGGAGAGCTTGTTTATATGATTAAAAACATTATCAAAATTTTAAATCATGAAAATAATATTCAAAATTGAGAAATTAAGTAAGAAAATATCTAATTTTTTCCTGTTTTAGCAAAATTATGACTTTTTAGAAAACCAGTTTTGAAAAAATGGTTAAATCAAATAGAAAATGATATGCTAAAATACTCAAAATTGGTCTACTTACTCCTAACAACCTTAGGAACAATCTAGAATTGAAGTTTTTGAAAAATCATTGAATAAAAACCCGAATTAGGGTCTTCTATCAAACCAAAATAGGAATTTGTAAAAATAAAATTTATAAGAAAATCTGTCAAAATGTTTTGGGTGAAAAGTGTCTTAAAAGGATTCAATTCAAGCCCAAATTGAATCCATAAATTCAAGACAAATCAGAGAAATATCTCTTTTTTAAAGAATATCAAAATCATTTCTAAATCTTAAGATATTAATAAAACATTAGAGAAATAATTTTAGAAACAAGAAATTGATTTTAACAAACAAGTTTCTATATATTGGGTGTTTTAGAAGCTAAACCAACTCAATTTCTTCCAACTTTGTGAGAGATGATGCTTAAAATGATTAGAAAACTACTCCAATTTACAAAAACAGAAAATCAATTTTGGTTTAGATATGGTGACACTACAAAGTCATTGTTTTATCTCAGTAATTGAACCTGTTACAGAACATAGTGTTCTATAACCAGTTATGGTTTTCAACTGAAATGAAGCAGAAAATGATCATAAAAATTTATAAAAACTGACTTGGATAAACCAGACACATAAAGAAAGAAAATTCATTTTGAAGATCTCAAAATCATTTCTGGTTAGAGAGATCCGATCCAGACATGATAGCCCAAGATGTGAGCAATGCCTGAGGGTGCATACAGATAGGGTTTCGGTATTAAATCAAAATCAAATAGAAATTGAACACAGAAATTTATAAAAATTAGCAGAAGCAAAATAGACATGTAAATGAAGCAAACCCTTTTTACAGATCAGGAAAAAGATCTCCCATTAGGTAGATATGAGTCTCGCAAAATGAGCTAAAGTCTGAGCAAACTCAAGTGGTGCAGAATGACAGGGTTCTAGTTTTCGATCAAAATCAGATATGAAATGACCATGGAAATTCTTAAACATTGACACAAATAAACTAGATTCAATCATGAAGACACCATTTTTAACAGATTAGAGAGATCATCTTTGGTTAGAGAGAAATCACTTCAACAAGTTGGTCCTGATTCTGCTAAAATCCTGACGGTGCAAAATAACAGGTTCCTACTCTTGATGTTTTAAGTGGGTCATCAGATCCCCAAAAATCATGAAAAATTCATAGATTCATGAACACATGATCATAAATCACCCATAAAACAATCAGATCGTAAAGACAAGAAAAAACCCCAAAATTACAGAGCTAATATGAGGCCAGAATCAAAATATATGCAGAATGTAAAAGAGAATGAAAGTATTTAATCTAATAATGCATAAAATAAAAATAAAAGTATATATACTATAATTTTGGATTTTAAATGAAGGAAAGTAGTAATCTAGAACTAAAATAACATCTAATACAGAATTAACATAACAAAAATCAAAATAAACAAAGGCATGGATCAATTGATATAGCCAATTGAAGAAGAATTTGATCTATGGAAGATCAAATTCCATCTTCATGGTGGCTTTGATAGAAATGGAAATATAGCAAAATAAAAGCAAAAAGAGAATGAAATGAGAGTGAGGAGGAGAGATTTACCTTCTATGAAAGTTGGTCCTTCAAGATTTGCTGCAAAATGGAGAAGAAAGAGTCAATGGGAGGGGTGGCTACTTGGAGAAGAAGAGGAAGGAAGAAGAAGAAAGGAAGAAGGAAGAGGGAAAGGAGAGAGGGCTAGAATCCTTCCTTCTTGGGATTGGTGCCCCCCTAGGCCTCAAGGAGAATTAGGTTTGGGATCTTTTGAAAATCCCAACCCTACCATTGAGGGAAAAGACAAAAAGAAAGGGGGTGATTTTGCCTTTTTAAGATTTTTTCTTTTTTTCTTTTTCAATTAACCTAATTATTTTGATTTTCTTAATTTTAAACTAATTAGAACCCTAATCAAAAACCCCAAATGTGGCGCCACCTAGGTGGGCCCCACAGTGGATTTCAATGGCAATTAAAAAGGGGTTTTAAAAGGAAGTTTTAAAATCCAAGTTAAAAACAAAGAAATAAAGGTGGAAAACAAAGTATTAAACAAGACTAATATGAAAGGGGTGTTTCAAAAGTGACACCACTTAAGTGGGTCTTTTGGATCAAATCGGATCTAAGATTCATTTTCAAAATACAAGCTTGATGAAATCCATATCAAAAACGTGATCTGGATCCAGATCTGATATATTTAAAAAAGATATTTTTTTGAAAATATTTCAAAACATCTGATGTAAAGCATTGGGTTTTGGATTTGAAAGATCTGTTTTGAACCCAAGTTTAAAATCAAAAGACAATTTTAAGTTTAGATCTAGATTCGAAGTTTAAAAATGATAAATGAATCTGGATCTTGGATCATGAGTTTGATCAATGTTTGAAAATAATAAAAGAAAGCCTGGATCGAGGATAAAAATATTCAAAATGGTTCTCGAATGATGAAAAGGGAAACCTGGATCCTGGATATGAAAAATGAAATTGGATCTGGATCAAGATGGAAATGGATCCTGGATCTCAAAAATTGAGGAATGCATCCGAAAGTGATTGATTGAATCCTGGATATCTAATGAGATAATCCATGTTCAGAAAGTAAATTTGATTTTGGACATGAATAACAAGGTGAATTGGACAAAAGGTCCAGGTCCAAAACAGAAAATGGATATTGGATACGACTTGGGGTCTGAAATTTAAGTGGATCTAAGATCCATTTTGAAATTTAGGCTTTTGAATGAAATCCAAATTGAAGTTTTAAATTGGATCCAGATTATTTTTCAAGAAAAGCTTTTCAAAACATTGGTTTTGAATTTGAAATGCCAGGGTTGATTTTGGTCTTGGATAGAAATTGGATCTGGATTCGAAGTTTTGCATAAAATTGGATTTGGATCTCGATTGAAGATAAAAATGAAAGAAATTGATCTGAAATGATATTTGGACCTTGGATATGAATTTATGAAATGGATTTGGATGAAAAATCTAGGTCCATGATAGAAATAGGATTTGCATCATGGATTTGATATTAGATTGGGCCTAGAAATGGAATTGGATCTCAAATACCGATAAAATATCAGATAAAGGAATTGGTTTGAGTCCGGATTGGGAATTGTCTTAGCTTAAAAAATGATGTTCTGAGTAAATTATTATTATTATTATTATTTTGCCCTACAGGGTCTAGAGTAATACGGTACTGGACTAGTTTGAACTAATTTAAACTAGATAGAACTGAAATGGACTAAATTAAAAGTTAGTTATACTGAAGTAAGCTAAATCTGAAGCTAAAACACTAGCTGGGTTGACTGGAGTTAGCTCAATTTTGACTGAAATGAGCTGAAATGAAGGTCCAGAAATGTGGGAAGTGACTTTAAACTGGAACCGGGCCATTCGAACGTCTGATGAACTCAAATTAGGCACATGAGACTAGGATCTACTAGAATTTGACTGACTCAGATACAATTGAATGAATTTCGAGCTAAAAATGAGCTCACTTTGCTTGAAATGAACCAAATTTAGCCAGAATGAACTGACACCACTCATCATGATCCCATGAGAGCTAGAAATAACTGACATTCTAACTTTTTTTAACTTAAAATGAGCTTGGATGGGTCTATACTGACAAGGCCTTAGGGTGACCTATGAGTAAAATGATAATTTTGCTGACAAATAGGGTAAGATGGCTTCAAAATTGTAATGAACTGGTTTGAGACTCCAACATTGCATTGTAGAGGGTTGGCATCTATGAAAGGAGGTTGTCCGGAATAAACTTAAAAAATTTGAGGTGTTTACAGATGCCCCTCTTTGTTGCTAAACCGGTTGAAAGCTGAGTTTAGTGACAAAGAAAAACACACTAAATTTTAAAATAAAAATGTCCAATCAGAAAATCTGAACTGAGTGTGGAAGAATCGATTTTGAGAATGATCGTCACGAATGAGGTTGCAAAAAGCTTGAAAATGAGATTCCCTAAAGCTTTGGAAAAGGGATTGAAAATGGGGTGTCTCATGACTGAGACTAAATAGCTTTTAAAAACGGTCTTTTTGCATAAATTCAGGTTTAGCCCTTAACCTAGATGGGACAAAAAAATATCTCATGGAATGATGCTACAAAAGGCATGGAAATGGGATTCTCTAAAGCTTTGGAAAAGAGATTGAAAATGGGGTGTCTCATGACTGAGACTAAATAGCTTTTGAAAATATCCTTTTTGCAAAAATTTAGGTTTAGTTCTTCACCTGGATGGGATAAAAAAAATATCTCATGGAATGAGGCTTAGGTTTGACCCTTACCTGAACGAGGAGAAAATACCTCATGGAATGAGGTTGTAAAAGGCATGAAAATGGGATTCCCTAAAGCTTTGGAAAAGGGATTAAAAATGAGGTGCCTCATGACTGAGGCTAAATAGCTTTTGAAAATGACCATTTGCAAGAAAAACAGGCTCAACCTTAGACTTGAAAATAACTGTCTATGGTGGGACAATGGGAAAAGCAGAAAAATGTGTGAATCTGAGAGCCTAGGTGTTCAAATAAAAAAGAAGGGAAAGATCTTGAAAACTCAGGTTATCAAGTCCTAATGAGGAATAAAACAATGTCAGGATATATCAAAGTGGACATCAAGTTCTCGCTTCATGTCGAGATAGCCAGGAAACATTGCAAATAAGACAGAAATTATAGTTGATCCAAAAATATTAGAAATGTGCACATATGTGTAAAAAAAAATATTCCATTTTTCTACCTAGAGTACTATCTCTAATTAGGCTAACTCCGTAGAATCAATAATCAAATTCAAATTTGTTGTTGAGTTTATTCAAGGAAGCTATCTATTTCCTTGATATAAAAAGAGAGGAAATATTCTAAGTTTCATAAAAGCATTTAGATGAAAATATATTAATAAAAGAATTTCACATAGATAAAGATGATTCTCAGCAATTTGGCAGTTTGATATCTGGGGTTTACCCATCATGATCTCTTTGCACTCTTTGACATATAGAGTTGAGCTCTCTTGGGGTTTGGCAAGAAGATCCTCACATCAGCCTTCAACTTGGTAATGTTTTGATTTTCCCGAGATGAACACGTCACATGCTCCTTCAACTCGGAGATGATCAAGTCTTCCTTGTCCCCGAGAATTAGATTGATGATATTGCTTCTTTGATTGGAAATCTTTTGAAGATAACATAAATCAAATATCTTTTAGGGTTTGTCAAAAAATTCATCGCATGCACCTTCAACTCGAAGATGATCTGAACTTTTTCTGGAAGCACATGTCGCATCCTTTTTCAACTTAGAGAAGATCTGAGTCTTCTTTGTCCCTAGGGGTCTAACTCACCTATCAACCTTCAACTTTGTGATGATTGAGAGATTCCTTTTGCAGATAATTAATTATGCTGACATGATTGAGGAAACTGAGTGGATTTTTTATCGCGCAGGATACTTTCACTGCCTTATTATCAGAAAAAATGTCTTTAAAAATGTGCCATAAATATTATTCATATCAATTCATTTATGGCTTTTCAACATCATTGAATTTTTCTTTGTCGGCCATATCAAGGATTTTTCTTCGTCTCTTTGGTCGTCCAACAGAAAAAACTTTGAATTTTGTTATTTCTTTGCAAAAGCTTTGCCCTTTTAGAGAGAATATTGATAGTAATTTGAGGTAATTCTTTTGTGCAATGAAATTTTGAAATCAACAAATATTTTTTTGTCACAAATTGGCAAAATGTCCTGAAACCCTTTGTAAAATAATTGACTAGATTCTCTTCTCTTTTTCCCAAAAGAGAGACTCAGGCTTGACCCTTGACCTGAACGGGTAAGCAAAAGGGTTCTCTGCAGAAGATTGATTGGTGATTAAAAATGTTTGAAAGTATTGAGGCAAATTGGTTCAACCCAAAGGTTGGATCTTTCAAAAGATTGGCATCGATAGAAAGAGATCAACCCGAAGTTGAATTTTGAAAACAAGCTGAATAAAGGCTCAACCCGAAGGATGAATGGATTTAAGAGAACATCAGCTGAGAAATTGGATTGTAAAAGAACAGCACAAAAACTAGGTTTTAAAGACCAACACGGGCTCTGGATTTTAAGGAAAAACCAACACGAGCACTGGATTTGAAAGACCAATGCGAGGATTGGATTTTGATTGATCGACCAATGTGAGGACTAGATTTTGATTGATCGACTAGTACGAGGACTGAATTTTTGATTGATTGACCAGTGTGAGGACTGGATTTTTGATTGATCGACCAGTGCGAGGACTGAATTTTTTTTATTGATCGACCATTGCGAGGACTCGATTTTTTTTTATTGATTGACCAATGCGAGGACTGGATTTTTGATTGGTTTACTAGTGCGAGGACTAGATTTTTGATTGATCTACCAGTGCGAGGACTGAATTTTTAATTGATCGACCAGCGCAAGGACTGGATTTTTTATTAAAGACCAACTCGAAAGCTGAATTTGATGAAAAGATCAGCATGAGAGCTGGATTTGATGAAAGACCAGTACGAAACTAGATTTGATGAAAAGATCAGAATGAGAGCCAAATTTTATGAAAAGACCAGCGTGAGAGCCGGATTTGATGAAAGACCAGTATGAAACTGGATTTGATGAGAAAATCAGCATGAGAGCTGGATTTTATGAAAACGCCAACATGAGAGCTGGATTTGATAAAAGACCAGTACGAAACTGCATTTGATGAAAAGACCAGCATGAGAGCTGGATTTGATGAAAGACCAGTACGAAACTAGATTTGATGAAAAGATCAGAATGAGAGCCAAATTTTATGAAAAGACCAGCGTGAGAGCCGGATTTGATGAAAGACCAGTATGAAACTGGATTTGATGAGAAAATCAGCATGAGAGCTGGATTTTATGAAAACGCCAACATGAGAGCTGGATTTGATAAAAGACCAGTACGAAACTGCATTTGATGAAAAGACCAGCATGAGAGTTGATTTGATAGAAGAGATTCAACCTGAAGGTCAATTTTGGAGAGACCAGTGGGAAAACTAGTTTTGATAAAAAGACTCAACCTGAGGGTTGCATTTTGAAAAGATTGGTTTTGATAAAAAGATGATCACCGCGATGGTTGATTTTGAGAAAGATGATCAACACAAGGGTTGATTTTAAGAAAGATGATCAACACGAGAGTTGATTTTGAAAAAGATGATCAACACGAGGGTTGATTTTGAAAAAGATGATCAACACGAGAGTTAATTTTGAAAAAGATGATCAACACGAGGGTTGATTTTGAAAAAGATGATCAACACAAGGGTTGATTTTAAGAAAGATGATCAACACGAGGGTTGATTTTGAAAAAGATAATCAATTTAAGGGTTGATTTTGAAAAAGATGATCAACACGAGGGTTGATTTTGAAAAGATCGATAAAAAATAGTTTTGATAAAAAGACTCAACCCAAGGGTTGATGTTGAAAAAGATGACCATTTCTTTGAAAGCTCTTTGTGATCATGATGGAGATTTTGCAAAAAAATTCAAAAAGGTTGACGATTTTGGACCGATTCCTATAGGTAGTCTTATTGCTCCTATGGATGGTCTCTGGAATGTCCCTTATCCTGAATGAGAACGAAAAGGAAATTGATGAAAATTGATAGAAATTGATAAAAATTAATTTTGTTTGGTCTTGCCTACGTACAAGATGTTTGGAGTGAAAATAGAGTTTCATAATAAAAGATGCCTCGGTATAGCAAAGGAAAGAGCTATTAGATTTTGAAGATATGAAGAAAATTGATACTTCATTGATGAAATATTAACAAGTGACTGGAAACTAAAATGACAAACTAAGGAGGACATAAAAGGAACTGTGACTATACTATCCCTATAAAACGACAAAAGAAGGAAAAAATGGACCAGAAAATGTCGGCATCGCAACTTTTACTTCATTCCCTTGACAAAAGCAGTTCCTCTGTTGGATCCTCTGCCCGTGAATCCCAATCTTAATGCAGACTAGGCTTGATGAAGGATCATGACCTGATGTTGAATGTCTTTGTTGAAACATGGTCAAATATGATTTTGTGGCTGAAAGGGGTGCTTGGTAGTTACCTCAGTTGCATGCTCGGGGAAAGGGTTAGAGAATACACCCGGTTGGTTCTCCTCTTCATCTACTACCAGAAGATTTTTATCAATGCAGTCTTGAACGATATTCTTAAAGACAAAGCAGTGCTCGGTGTCGTGCCCCATTGTCGGATGAAACTTGGAGAATTGATCTTTAAATTTTCTCATAATCATAGAAGGATCAGCCATCTTCGAAAGTCTAATCATCTCTTTAGTCAACATATATTCAAGAACTTGTTCAAGTGGCCGATCCAAGGAAGTAAATTTGTGATCATAACCCCAACCATCATGCTTTAGCTTTTTCTGAATGTTTATTTTTTGCTGAGAATTGGACTGAAAAGGCTTGTTATTGTTTTCAAAAAACTTCCTTCTCAAATACAATTAACATATGAAATTGTTGTTAGGTCTAGATTGTCATATGAAAAGGTTATGGATAGTCCCGAAGTCATCAATGCTAAAATGAGAACAAATGATGGAACTATTTTAGAAGATCTCACACCTTATTAACAACTAATTAGATCTTTTTACTTATTTGTCCATTATTCGATCGAACAAAGCTAATGTTATATATAGCGCTAGCCAATTTCAGCATGTACCCACTTTAGTTTACATGAGTGCAGTCATGCAGATCATTCGATATATCAAGAAGACTTTAAATAAATGATTATTTATTTTATCACCTTTTTTTTTTAATCTAATTGATTATATTGATTCAAACTGGGAAGACAATCCCAATTATTGTATTTCTACTAAAGGTTATTATATTTTTTTTTTTGGTGACTAACTTATTTTTTTTAAGGTACAAGAAGCAACAAATGATATTACTCTCTTCTACCAAAGCTGAGTACCAAACAATGTCAACTACCACCTTAGAGATTATTTGGTTAAGAAGTCTATTGAAGGACATGGGCATTATCATCTCTACTTCTTTGTATGTTGCGACAATAACAAGACTATTATCTACATTGCCAACAATTATACCTTCTACGAGCGCACGAAGCACATATAAATGCATTGTTACTATGTTCATAAAGAGTTTCTCATAGGCACTATTGAGTTTTCCTATGTAACATCCAAATACCAAATTACTAACTTCTTTACCAAAGCAATGCCGGCACCTTGCTTTTTTTTCTCTTTAGCAAACTCTTGGTGATCTTACCATTAATTTGAGGGGGGGGTGTTAAATATATTTATATATAAATATGTATTAACATGAATATATATATATATGATTTATTAGAATGTATATTAAGAAACATTGTATTTTTTTGTATTATACCCCTTTTATAAGGGATATTTTAGGCATAATAGACTAGTTGTTAGACTAGGCCCAATGACTAGCTAGTTAGCCGTTGGGACTAGCCCAACAGCTAGCTCTCTCAATATTGTATATAAAAAAGGGTTAAACCCCTTTCTAACATATGCCTCTCTTGAGCATTATTGCTTAATAAAAAAAATAATTTATATTAAGTGTTAAGCTCATTTAGGGGCATGTGTGTGCTCGAGTATTTGTCCCTTAGTGGCTTATGTGCTTTATGCATAGTGGATTTGTGTATGTACATCTTTTTCATTACACGTCCCAAACGCCAAATTGCATTAACCATTTACTAATTCAGCCCATTTCCAATAAAAGCCACACCCTTCAAGTTATGGACTAGTGCAATCATGTTCCCGTTTATGCTTCAAAACTAATCATGTCAAATCATCATGTTCATGTATAAGAACGCTTTAGAAAAGCTAAAGTCAAGAGTAGACTATTGAACAATAAAACAAGGGTGAAGCATCTTTTTTTAATATTATATATTGCACTAACAAACAATATGATAAGAGGCTATGGAATTTCAAGGTATTGGCAAATTGCTTTCACTGTAGACATGGCCCACTCTATACTATTAAAAGTTAATAATTATTGCACTCAACAGTGTTTCAAGTGAACAAAGATGCTCAATACTGATCTGTAGCTCAAACATTTAACATGTGAACTTTTTTTTGTGTTAGTTCTTTATTTTTTTAAGGATATGTTTATGAAATCATTGGCAAAGGGATCTGTAGCATAAACATATCATTGGGACAGTAACACATCATTTTTTGATCTTATGCATCCTAAGGGATCTGCATTAAAGATTTTATAATCATGACAACATCCCGAATAGCCTCAATGATATGTTTATGAAATCATTGGCAAATTGCAATAGTGTGACATCAAAACCCAAAAAAATATGCTGGATTGATTAAGCCGATCATTATAGCTTGTCGAAGTCCCCTATGAAGGTCAAAAGACTGACCCAATTCTCCATTGAGACTAACTACAGCCGATGCTGACTCAAGTAGCTTCTTGATCCATTTGCACCATTGGTTGCCAAATCCCATGCTTTTAAGAGAGGCTAAAAGAAAGGGCCATGATACATAATCGAAAGCCTACCAGATGTCAAGTCTTAACATGAAATACGGTTTGTGAGAGACACAAAATGTTATGGATGGCTTTCGATGAAAGCACGACACAGTCCTACATTGTCATGCCTTTCATAAAAGCCCTATGAGACATGTTGGTCACGTCAAAAATAACACCCTTCATCTGATTTACTAGGACTTTCGAGAGGATGTAGCAGGGGCACTGAGCACAAAAATTGACTTGAAAAAGGATATGTTGACAACCCTAACCACCTTTGGGATCAATACAAGCTTTGATCACCTAAGCATCTTGAGCAGGTTTGAATTGTGATAGAATAAGAATAGATAAGCACTCGCAACTTCCTAAAACCACGAGAAGAAATCAACCGAGAACCCATCCAGGCTAGGCAACTTGAAGCAGAAGAGGCTAGTGGCTGCTTCATGTATCTCAGATAGCAATATAGAGGCTTGTGCCAGGTCAAGTCGATGATAATTGAGGTTCGAGATGAATCCTCCTTGCAAGGGAGTGAGGCTAATAAGCCCCTAAAATTAGGGGTGGCAATCGTGTCGGGTCGGCGGGTTGGTGGGTCAGAACACCTCAACACGAACCCGAACCGTTTATTAAACGGGTCGGATGTGTCAAACACGAACACGACCCATTTATTAAACGGGTAACCCGGCCCGACACGATTAATCCGTTTAATAAATGGGTCGGGTTGACCCGACACGATTACACAACATGACGACCCATTTATTAAACGAGTCAACCCGATAACACGATAACACGGGTTGCGGGTTGACGGGTTTGGGTTCTCGGCCCCTCTTTCTCAAAACCGATGAACAAAAACCCTAACCACCGACCCTGTCACCCCCTCTCTCTTTTCTTTGATCGGTCTCTCCTCCCCCCTCTGGCATCCGAGCTTCACCGCCGGTGATCCCGACCAGTGATTCTGTTGGAGGTGGCATTTACCTTCGCTTTGAGGAGGGCGATATCCCCTCTATTAGGCATTCAGGGTTTCTGTTTCAAGGGAGGTTGATCCGAGCATTATCGGGGTTTTGTTCACCCTTTACTCGTCGGCGGGCATGATGCGTCTGACGGTTGTTCCTCCTCTCTTTCGGTTATCCTTCCTCTGACAAACCCTCTTTTTCAGGCTCTCTCTCTTTCGCTGACGAGTTTCAAGTCGGAGCACCAAGTCCGGTGATGCTCAGCCTCCGATGGTAGGGACGATGCTCTCCCGCAACTGATAGGGAGTGATCGAGCCTCCTACACCGTGTTAGGGTTAAGGTAAACCGAAAAAAAAAAATCTCGCGCGAGTAGGAACTCTGGCAGATTCAGCCAAACGATGATTTCTGTCGAGGGATTTAACCACCCTTGACACGCCAGAGCCCGACACTGCGCCTATCCCTGTTTTCTGATTTTCTCCCTCTCTTAGAGCTAGAGGGTTTTCCATCTTTCTCTTTTGGGGCAATCGAACACCTCACCTTAACCGCAGTAAATGGGTTGTGGGTTGCGGGTTCGTGTAAATGGGTTGACCCGCCTGCCTAACCCGTTTATTAAACGGGTCAAACGGGTTGGCTGGTTGGCATACCCCTAACACGAACCCGACCCGTTTAATAAACGGGTTAGGCGGGTCGTGTCAGATTTTGCCACCCCTAGCTAAAATACATGAAGATAGTTGGCAACATGTACATCCCCTCTACGATTTCCTTCCCAATATGAATGAATCCATGGCGATTCATGCAATCGCTTTTGGTTAGACGCATACTGGTGAAAGAAATGTGTGTTCTTGTCCCCCTCCTTGAGCCACATTACGTGCTATCACGGATGCCACTTCATCTCTTCTTTGATTCGCCATTCCTTTATACAGGCAATGAGTTCCTTGGTCTGATCTGAAGCTAAAGCTAGGGGTGGCAATTTCTGACCCGACCCGCCAACCCACCTCTTAGGCGGGTTCGGGTTGGGCTTAAGCCAACCCGTTTAATAAACGGGTCGACCCGCGTAACCCGTTTATTAAACAGGTCGGGTTCGGGTTGGGGGTATGCCAACCCGCCAACCCGGCTGACCCGTTTAATAAACGGGTTAGGCGGGTGGGTCAACCCGCCAACAAGTCTGCCCGACCCGTCAACCCGTCAACCCGACCCGCCAACCTGCCTACCTGCCAACCCGATCCGTCAACCCGCCAACCCGACCCGCCAACCTGAAAACCCGTTTACCCGACCCAACCCATTTATTAAATGGGTTGGTGGGTCGTGTCGGGTTACCCGTTTATTAAACGGGTCGGGTTCCTGTTTGCCACAGCCAACCCGTTTAATAATCGGGTCGGGTTCGGGTTGAGGTATGCTGACACGCCAACCCGACCCGATTGCCACCCCTAGCTAAAGCCAAATTTGCTATAGATAGCACCATGGATCTTGCCTAGCGTAGGGGGTTGTGGACCCAAAAGATTTTAATTATTCTTCCCAAGCATCTAGCAAATAGAATTTCACAATCTTGTGCGAAGGCACCCACTGATTAATTTATGTCTCTCCTAAGACGAGAAAGCTTCTGGTGTAGGCAATAGGCGGCTCATTTCCCTTGCACCCACGTCGACCACAAGTGGTGGCTTACGAATGAGAGAAAGTTTGGCTCTTGAATCCACCACCTCTCAAAACGAAAGCACCTCCTATGCTTGAAACCAACTCCCAAGAAAAGGTTAGGTGCTCGTGGTCTGAAGTAGACCTCGAATGAATGCGTCTCCGGAAGTCATGAATATGCTTAAGGATCCCACTAGAGAGGAGAACCCAGTCCAGTTTATGGAGGTATGGTCCGACCCAGAGGCGGAGCTGGGGGGCAGGACTGGGCTGTAGCCCAGTCCTGCCTCCCGAAACAGTTAAATTTTTTATTTTTTTTTTAAAGCCCAGTCCTAGCCCAGCCCTCATTCCATATGAAATAAATTTTTATTTTTTTTATTTTTAGGCTCAGTCCAGTCCTAGCCCAGCCCTGACTGCAGCAAATAGTTTGATTTGTCCATATGAAATAGATTTTTATTAATAATTGTAGCCATTTTTTATTTTATGGTAAAACACCGCGTTGAAGTTACCGACGAGTATGCCTGTGGCTGATTAGGTTCATTCTGACCAAAACATTGCTTTTCTAGTGCTGGTAACAGGGCCATAAAAGACCATGAATACACCTGGTGCCCCCAAGAAGTTCCTGAAAGAGCACTGCAACATGAGAATCATATTGACAAACGTTTTTATCGGCAATTTCTCATTTTTCAAAAACTCATGAAAAATTGAAAAAAAATTATAAATCTCGTGTTTTTTTAGGCAAAATCTCAGAAATAAAAAAAAAACTAATTAAAAATATATAAAATATTTTTATAAGAAAATATTAATAAAAATTATTTAAAAATACATGACTTTTTTACGATAAATAGCTGTTTAAGACATAAATATCGCGTTTAAATCATGGTATTTATGTTTTTTCATAAATCTCGTGATATTTTGAAAATCTTGTGAGAAATTGGCGTTTTAAACTTTCAGGCAATTTCCCACGATATTATCGAGAGATTTTCATAAATCTCGCGATATTTGTCACTATGATGAGAATGACCTCTTGGCAAGATTATTGGCTTATGTCTATAGACAAGGATAAGTTTATGTAATGTCCAGACAATGGATTATTCTTCTTTGTGCTTTCAATAATGAAAGGAATGTATATGAAGCATAATAAATAGAATATCTTTAGCTGTAGTTAATATTAGTATTAAATTATGATAATGCCATAGCGAAGCATTGTTTCTGGTCACAAAGATACCAACATTGTCGTTTATATTCACTCTTTGCTGTATAAGCTATGATATTTTAATTTTTACTTTGTAATATTTGGCCCCACACCAACATGGGAATTAAATTAACACTTGGATCCCTTGATTAAGATGCCCCATCCACAAATATGACTCACTTTACTAGCATGTTCCTTTTTTTTCAAAATATTGGGCAGATCCATTTTAGCAGTTTTTTCACATCTTCACAGAAAAATTCAGTGTTGATTGGTGAAAATATCAATAATTTAACTTGTTTAAACTAAAATGATTCAACTGTTTGCTGGCTTGCATTTCTACATAAATCCATAGATTGTTTTTGTTAAAATTTATTGCATAGACGGCTACACTTACGGATCTAGTATATTGATTCATGAGCATATTTGTGAGTAATTGTAGCAGAATTAAACTGGTAGGGCAGCTGTAAAAGCGCAAATGGCATCAAGGGCAGAGCTAGGAATCTAAACTAGGGTGGGCACAAATGCACAGTAAAAAACAAATAAAAACCATGAATTCTAACAACATGATTCATAAATATGTTAATTAAAAAAAAACACAAAACCCTTAAAATTCTAACCAAAATCAAGCATGTATTCAAAAAATCATGTTTAATGTTGATTGAAATAAAAAAAAGACAAAAATGCTTAATTAAATATTCATGGCATTTAAGAAACCAAATAAAAAACTTAAATTCTAAAAAAAAACAAAGATTTAGGGGTTTAATAAGTAATAACCAAAATCAAGAATTTATTAATAAAATCTTGCTTAATGATATATAAAAAAAATAACACAAAAACCACAAAAATTGTAAATAAACATTTGCATCATTTGGAAAAATGCTAACCTATATCCTAATCTTTGAAAAATTCACGGATTTATGTTCATTGAAAATAATAAAATCTCTAATATTCTAACTAAAATCAAACATTCATTACATGCCTAATTTCTAATTAAAAAATATACAAAAACCTTTAAAAACTGAATTAAATATTTTTGTTATTTAAAATATAAACTAAAAAACAAAAATCCTAACAAGCATCATACATCATGCTAAAAAAAGCAAATAAAACCCTTAAAATCAAAATATTCATGCTATTATCAGATAATTCCTAAGAAATAGAACATAAAAAAATTAAACATTTATATCATTCATAAAAGTTCAAATCAATACCTTAATTCCTAAAAAATCATAAATTTATTCTAATTGAAAAAAAACTAATTGTCTAACTAAAGGAATATATATATAGATAGATAGATATATATATATATATATATAGAGAGAGAGAGAGACGAACTATAACCATCAACATTATGAAACAGATTCAACCAACATTGAACCTACCAGATAACCCACCAGGCCCAAGACACGCCAAGGAGCCCCAAAACGAAGGAAAAAAGAAGAAAGAGAAATGAAAAATGAAAAAAAAAAGATAACAGAGAAACACGAAACAACTCCAGTTTGTCGGCGAGCATCACCCTGGATCATGAGTGGTCCTTGTGGGCAGATTGTGTTGTAGATCAGGGATGTTGATGCGTAGAATGGCATACACGTCCGCCAAAATAAGGTTCACCATTTTGTTGAACACTGCCGGAATATGCCGAAAAATAGCGTTGTTGCGAGTCATCCATACAGCCCACCATGACGAGAGAAGCTAGGTTCGCCAAATAATCTGCCAATAGTTGCAATGACGAACTTGCTTAGGACCCCACAGCAAATCGCTGGCGAACGATTCCTGGCGCACGCTGACCCCCCGCTTATTTTAAGTCACCTTGAAAATGTTTTGAAAGACAGAGCACTCCCAAAAAAGGTGAAACGCAGATTCTTCGACCGTCTCGCACAACACACATTTACTCGGCAGATGGAATCCGATGAATTTGAGGAAATTGTCAATCTACACCCGATCGTGTAAGATTAGCCAAGTCAGAAAACATGATCTTGGAGTCGGACCCTTGCCCCAGATTAGGCTCGTCGGAAACCGGTACACCATCGACGAAAGGAGAGCGAGGTAGCCTTCTTTTGAGCGGAAAGATCCGTTCGGAGCAAAGATGTGTCCAACGAACGGAGACTATGAGTCAACATTACCATTATGTAACAAAACCGCAGACCAAGCTTGGATCCATGATCAACGAAGCTTTGACATTGTTCGCTGACGCACGTTAGTGGCCCCCACCAAGGATTTCACATCTCCGTATTTAGCCAGAAGCATGCTTGCACACGGGGACCCAGGTTGGTGTGCAAGCCAGCTCTGCTTCACGATGAGAATCATACTCCTTAGTCTTGGATCCTTGATTCTCAACCCCCCCCCCTATATAGGGAAAGTCGAAGTGTGTCCCACCCTATGAGGTGGCGTTTGTTGTTGGTATCTCGCCCCGACCACAGAAAGTTCGCCACTACTCGAGTTAGCTTCTTACTAACCCCCATAGGCTTCAGGAACATAGACATAAAAAAAAATTTCATAGCAGAAAGAACGTGTTTGATGAGAGTCAGTCTACCCGCGATAGAAAGATAGGAAGCTTGATAGCCCGATATTTTGTTCTGAACCCTTTGAATAGTAGCGTTTCAGGTTGCCGTTGTTACACGACTGATTTGAAGCGGCAGACCCAGGTAAAAGAAGGAGTTTTCCGATACCGAGCACCTGAATATTCGCTGACCCATGTCCAGCATTGACGGAGGAGCATTGACCATGAATAGACAACACTTATTGTAGTTGATGGATAACCCTCACATCGATAGGAAAAAAAGAAGGACAAGCTTGAATCTTAACATTTGTTGGATGGAAGCCCTTTCGAAGATAATTATGTCATCAGCGAAGGTCAAGATCTGAATACAGCACTCCTGTATACCGAGAGACTCAATTAGACCATCATTCACTGCCCTCTTAACCAAAACCACAAGGCCTTCAGAGATGATGTTAAAGAGTAACGGAGACAGAGGACATCCTTGCCGAAGACCACGACCAAGTTTGAACTGATTTCCCTTGACCCCATTGATTTGAATCTGTGACTGGGCATTGGTTACCAGCTCATGCACACAGCTAGATCAACGCCTATCGAAGCCCAGGTTCGCCAACATGTTGAAAAGGAACGGCCAATGAACCGAGTCGTAGGCTTTATGAAAGTCAAGCTTAAGAGTGAAGAAGGCCCCCCCGCTGATCTTCAGAGAGTGCAACACTTCTGTGGCCAAAATGAAGGAATGTTGAAGCCTTCTGTTAGGAATGAAGGCAAACTGAGCCTCCAAAAAAATCCTATGAGCGACTGACCGCATCCTATTAGCCAAGACCTTGGCAATAATGCGATATAAGCTCCCTAACACTGATATAGGTCGAAACCGCGAGATATCTGATGCGGTTTCCTCCTTAGGAAAAAGTGACACAATTGCTAGGTGAGCATGAACCGGCAATCTGCCATTGCGATGAAACTCAGCGAAGACACTAAGAATGTCACTCTTAACACATTGCCAGAATATGCGAAAGAAATCCACTGGATACCCATCAAAACCTGGAGCTTTCCACCCAGATGAATTTTGCACCGTCGAGACGATTTTTTCTTTGGTGAATAACCCCTGAATCGAGTTGGAGAGCGCTCGATCCAAGGACAAAAATAAAATCGTACCCATATTGCCACCTGCAGCTTGGTTGCAGGAATACAGGTTAGAGAAATAGTTGGTGACAACATTGAGAGAAAGAGAGAGAACTAGCTTCACTCCGTTAGGGGTCACCCTAACGGGCCTGACCCATTTGGGTAAAGCACGAGTGATGCCCACCCCAACGTGGGGCAATGCCCATCAGCAGTCTGGGTTACGCTCCATGTTAGGGTGTGCACCCATTATCCTATGAGCATTTTTTCTGGGTCAGGGTCCTACCCACCAATTGCAAGTGGCTCCTCCCTTTATTGGCATCATTCCCATGGATGAAGCCCAATAAAGATAATAGGTGGTGAAAGGGGCCAATACCATTAAACTGTCAAGAATATATATATATAGAATCAGTTATATCACTTTGAAAACATTTGGTGAATTTTCTGTATTTAGTTTTCCATATTGTATCGGCCAAAAATAGACACTTAACACAGCTGATTTGGCTTATTTTTAAAATAAAAAATAAAAATGGTTAAACATATTTTTAAATATTTTTAATATTATTTTATTATTTTTTAACATGTGTCGTGTGCTGGTTAAAAACTAGCCGATTCAGTTGAATCAAAATCGGCCAATTGCCGACAACATTGATTCAGACTCCCAAACAGCAAATGGGAACAAGATTCAGTGAATCCCCAATTCCTCTCAAATCCAGCTTACAAACAGAGTTAGGTACTGGTAAGTTGTAACCTGTACCCACGTAGAGTTGAGTTGAGCCCATATCTCCTTTTGAATGTGGCCTTACTAGCTATGTTATAAGGACACGCCATTTTGGCCCCCGGCGTCCTTGGTGACGTGACTAGAAGCACTATGGCATTGACCCATGCATAAGTATATTATTTTAATATTTTTATGAGTTTTTAATAATATTTTGATTAAAACGCATTGCTCATTATCATATAAAAGTAGTTTTTTTTATTAAAATTAAAAAAGTCTGGTCCTGTTTTTCAAAAAAAGAATTTAAACTCAGTGTTTAGGGGTATCAACGGGTCCACTTTACCAGGACCAAACCCTATAGGGCCAGGGTACGCTAATAAATAATAAGACCCGATTAAGACTTGGGTTCGAAACCGAAACTCCAATTAATATATGGATCCGGGTATAGTTTGTGAAATTTTATACTAGACCCGTGCCCGACCCATGTTTCGATTAAGACCCACAATTTTGAAATGTAAAAATGATAAACAAATTTTATTTTACCGGGTATGGAAGGGGTCTGGTTCATGTGGTTCTTATCGGGTCCGAGTATGGTTTCTCTTATAGTAGACCCGATTAGACTCAGGTCCGGACCTGATACCATACCCAAAAATTGGGCCCAAGTTTGGTTTTACCTGGGTTCGAACCAAACCCAACCCGTTGACACTCCTATCAGTGTTGCATGTTGGGTCATATTCTTATCTTTGTGACATAGCTTGTTAATGACTTAAAAAATTGCCCAATTTGGGAGCTAGCAATTGGGGGTAGGATTTGAATATTTCGGTTGTAGTTCGGTCAGCCAGCGCCCAACAATGGTTGTTTGGAAGAAAGGCATTGAGCAGGTTATGATGATGCAATTGAGGAATTTACTCTTATATATTTTGCACCCCCCCCCCCAAATGCTGAGTTGGCAAATACCTTTACTCGAATGTGGTGTTTGCCAATTCCAAAAATTAACAAATCTCATTAAATCACCAGTGTTGAGACAAGTTCTATTAGCAAGTTGGTGTTGGGTATGTAAAAGGGGTTTAAAGAAAATGCACTATCAAGGTGACTAGTGGCAGAGAAAAACCCTTTGGAGGATCACAACATTTGCTTCCTAAGTGATTAATTGCCTCTTCATAAGAAACTCCAAATCGGTTCCAAAAAAGTTGCAGGCAACACCTACTCAAGCCCATATCTCCTAGACAAACATGAATTGCAACAAGGAATTGAAGCTTTTAGATAGCGGATCAGGTGTGAGTAGGGCTGGAAAATGAGCCAAACGAACTAATTAAAAGGGTTTTCAAGCTTGGCTCATTTCTTCTGTTGAGCGGAGCTGAGCTTGAGCTCATGAAAATCAGACATGAGCCGGCTCATATATATATATATATATATATATATATATATATATATATATATATATATATATATATATTGGTTACTAATGAAAGTATGAAACTAATGAGTAGAAATCACTTTTTTCTTCAAAAAATTTTATTTATTATAGACCTATTGTTATGGATGTGATTTACATGGTTGGTTTAGTAAAAAACATGTTTTGAATCATGTGATTATGACAAGTAATTATGTTTTTAAAAAGGTCCAAAAAGCAATGGCCTATGATATGCCAAAATTTCATAACTCAAAAGATCACATTTTTACATTAGAAAAGCATCCTTGGCAAACAAACCATCATGAACACATTTATGTGGTTAAATTGAGTCACACAACTTGCACCTATGATTTTTATACCTTCATTAGTAGCCAATATTTACTATATATATATTCAAAGATGAAATTATTAAACCAAAGCTCAAACTGGTTTATGTACTTTTTTTTTAGGATACAAACTGGCTCATTTACAAAAAAAATCTAAACTTGTAAGCAATAGGTTTTTAACTCTAAATTTATTTCGTGCAAGCCAGATGCTTCAACCATCTATATTTTATAATATAAATACATGTAAAATATATTTATTATTAAATAACAAGCCTATACGAGCTGAGCCGAGCCAAACATCAGTTATTCATGTTTGGGTTTCCGAGGCTAATTCACGAGTTCGAATGAGCTTCTTACCAGCCGAGTCACGAGCTGCTCATCTCATTTTCCAATACTAGGAGTGAGGCACAGTGGTAACCCCACGTCACAAGTTCGAAACCAGTCATACACATTTTCCCTATGCGCAATTAGTACCATTCCTTGAGGCAGAGCAGCTCTATAGGGTTTTTTCTTTCTGGGCTCTGACCTAGTCTCTGTTTTTTTTTTTTGAAACGCAAGCTGGGTTAGGCAGACCCCCACTAGTTACTATTCAACGTACCACTGAGGTTTTGAACCTGCCACAGGGAGACGTGCACTGATAGCTCCTACCAACCACACGGCGTTGGCCTGACCTAGTCTCTTTCTTGGGCAGGATTTTGCTCTATTTAATCCAAACAAAAGGAAGACCCTAGACCCAGGATAGATACTGTTGCTCTGCAGTTAAAGGGCCATAATAACATAAGACTGCAGCTTAGCTAAGGATTTTTTCTGGCTTGGGCAAGGGTTCCTCATCATAAAAAAGAATGCAGTTGGGATCTTAAGTTTTAATGGATAGTTCACCTAACATTCATGGCTCATAAATTATCCAAGTTTGTATAGGGATTTAGGGAGATGTATTATAGAGCCCAGGTCAACTTAATTCATCTGGAACTAAGTGCAGAGCCTACGCACGGCTCATATGAGAAACCTTTTGAAGCAAGTAAAGGAATTTTTATATTGGCAAAATAGAAAAACAGAAAAAGTCCATCATGGTTTCTGTGCATGACCATGAATGTAATGACTTGTACAGACAGGAACAATGGCATCTTCAGGATATATTCCCCCCATGTCATTCATGATCAAAGTAAATGTGACGGTTTTTGAAAACTTTTTACTGACTACTGAACCATGAGAATAAAACCTCAGCATTTAATTAACATCAAGTCCAAACACTAGTTTGCTGAGAAAAGAACTGGATCTTATGTAATCACCAAACAGGAAGATAATGTGGAATATGCCCCAGGGGTAGCTGTTGGTTTGATCCAGGTCTCACATTGGATCATGGTGGAGAAAGCAACCCATCCATGGTTCGGATCTCTCATGGATCCTATACGACGGTGTCCTCTCGTGGGCTCCTCCTTGTTTGTTAGATGAAAAGCAAGCTTGCCAGAAGGTTTTTTTCTTTTTCTTTTTTAATGCTTTATAGTAAATAATGATCTATTGTGGATCTGTGAAAAGCTAATGGTGGAATAATTTGGACGTGTTCATTTACAATGTATTTCTTGGTTGGCATCTTTTTATCAAAAATCCACGTGTTATGATACCGATGGTCGATCATCTGATCATGGCCGTAGTGCTCAAACTAGCATGAACATTAAATTGTGTACGAACCAGAGAAGCTAGCATTATGTCAACACTAAAGAATTCCATCCTCGAAAAATAAATAATATAGAGAAACCAAACCAAGGCATCTTCTCCATTTTATGCTGCATGTTAAGCATATTCCACAATGACAGTGCGTCACCTTATGTTGTGATGTTGCAAGTTCAAATTCCAATGACACGGTTGTATGATTGGTGCTGGTCTGCCTAACCCCAGCTTGCCTATAAAAAAAAAAGAAATGTATTATACAATAATGTATAAATAAATTTGTTGACAAGCATGACTAATTATACAAGGAGTTGGGACTTGTAAATTCATTGCTTGGGTTTATAACTTTCTAGAAAAGGAAATTCAAGCAAATTAGACTTAAATTTTGTCTTATTGAAGAAGGGTGGATTTTCAATAAAAAGAAGTGGCACACGAGTTGATCAAGCCGAGCTTGAAGTGTTCAAGCTTGGCTCATTCTGGTGGCGAGTCAAACTGAATTCGAGCTCATAATGAACCCAAGTTAAATGAGCCAAGTTTGAGCTGACTTATTTATAGAAAAATACATTGATTTAGAGCTGAAAGTAATAGGATTATAAAAAATTACATGTAAAATACATCTAAAATAGATTTTTTTAATACCTAACGACCTATTTGTTCATATTTAGCTTAGCAAGGCTATTTTACGAGCTGGGCGAGCATAAAAAATACACTCTCATTTCGCACGTGCGATCTGCACAAAATCGGGCTGAAACGTGCGTCCACGTACTAAGTGGAACAAAGGGAAGGTGCGGTGGGATATGCTGCCACGTGGGGAGATAGAGTAGGTGCATATGTCGCTGGGTTGGTTGATGATGAACAAGAGCAGGCGACTGTCTCGAATATTCCAGACTTCTTATTTTCTTTATTTTTTTTCCTTTTTTTATTTTTTTCTTGGGAAAAAAAAAGGACGAAGGACGGGGAAGGAGTGAAAGTGAGGCCACGGTGTCGTATAAATGTTGACATTGCCGGTAGTTTTAACTTTAAAGAGAGAGAGAGAGAGAGAGGGGGGAGATGAACGGCTACTGAGGGCCGTCGGAGATGAAGAAGGCGACGGGTCCGCTAGACGAACTGGCGAGGGCCAGGCTGTGCGGTGGGGGAGATCGGTGGCTCTCCGCCAGCTACGTCAGCAGCGGCAGCGAGCATGAGGTCGACTCGGTGTGCCTCGCTGGCCTCGTCCGCGGCTTCATGGAGGCCGGCGACGACCACGAGGTTCAGGAGGAGTCCGGCGAGAACACCGAGACGTCTTCTGACCCGGATTTTTCGGACGGAGAGGCGATCGAGGCGTTGGAGGAGCTCGCGAGGCAAAAGGACGACGATCCAGTCAGGGCGGCCATCCACGGCGCCGTCTCGGAAGCGATCGCCGGAGCGGCGGGGCTGGGTGTCGATCGGGCGGCAGTCCGGCGGTTGGTGATGGCCCGGCTTAGGAATGCCGGGTTCAACGCCGGGATCTGCAAGGTGAAATGGGAGATGTCCGGTGGATTGACCGCCGGAAACTACGAGTACATCGACGTCGTCGTTGCGGCGGCGGGGGAGGAGGAGAGGAGCTTCGTCGTGGACGTCGATTTCGCAGGGGAGTTCGAGATAGCGCGGCCGACGAGGCAGTACGCGACGGTCCTGGCCGCGCTGCCGCGGGTGCTCGTCGGCCGGCCGGAGGAGCTCCGGCAGATCGTGCGCGCCACGTCGGAGGCAGCCAAGAAGTCAATGAAGGCGATGGGGCTCCACCTCCCGCCGTGGCGGAAGAGCCGCTACATGCAGACCAAGTGGTTCGGTCCCTACCGGCGCACCACCAACCCCCTCACCGCCCCCTCTCCTCCTCCTCCTCCTCCTCCTCCTCCTCCTCCTCCTCCTCCTCCTCCTCCACCGCCGCGAACCGCCGCCCCGTCGTCGGATTCGATGCCGGAAAATGCCGCCCGGCCTTGCCGTTCAAGCCCGGGCTCGCCGGTGCCGCCGCCCTCAAGGTCGCCCAGCTCTGAACCACCACCACCGATGAGAGGCGACCGGCGACCCCTTCAGTGGGGCCCACATTCCCCGGATTGGAGATCTTTCCAGCGGCGCGGCGACACGTTTCGTTGAGGTTATCCACTTGAGTATTCGCTGACGTGGTTTGAGTTTTCGTGGGAGGATGGTCATAATCTGACGTGGCACTATATCTAAGGATGGGGAAGGGCCCACCTATTGTTTGTAGATAGGGAAGGAGGGGAGATGGGCCCACTCTCCATTATGGTACAGCTGGAGCGTTGAAGTTACGTTTTTGACAATATTTTGTAAATAATGAACGGCGGAGCTATTTTGTTTAACAATAATTAATGTGCATTAAGTGTGTGTTTTTTTGTTTTGCCTCTTTAATCGGACAATTTTGGTTGTCTAGTTTGTGAAATGGATCGGTACAATTTTTTATTGCTTGTTTGATTTTACTTGGCCCCTTATCGCTTGTGTTGGTCTCTTCTAATCATGGTTGGTGAGATTTTAAATTTTGAAATCATCTAATATTGGATTCTTTAAAAGGGAGTTAATGGCCTAAGAGACTTTTTCATGTTAATTTTGTGTAAAGGATGGCGCTTGATCGGAAAATCATGAGGGATTGGACCTTCTAACGATCAAATTGATGAAACAGCCTTCATATGGGCATGCAAGTGCGCTCGCGCGCACACACACACATGCAGATTTTGGTCTTCAATAGTATTATCTCTTGAAATGCCCTAAATGGATTGAAAAGATCATATGAATATGCTTTTACGCAATGTGAACTTACAAGTGTAGTCTATATCATTTACTTAGTAAAAAACATGCTTTAGATGTTTTAAGAACAATAGAAAAGGCTTGTTTCACACTAAAACTTGATAATTGAAATTTTGAATTTTTTTATTACATTGTTTTGATGTAAAGCATGATTTTCAGTAACTAAACAATGATGAAAACATCTACATGTTTAAATTAAATAACAAATATTTGTGGCTATGTTCTTTCGAAGTGCTTAAGGGCAAATCCCTCTATGGTGCATGTTGTTATATCTTACAATTTGGTATGATGGGGTATCAAATTGTGTAGCCCAATCATTTGTTGGTAGCTTGGAGGGTTACAACAATCACTATTACTTTCCAATTAATTGGTTTTGCTTTAATTGTTTACTTTGTCAATCTGGTTGGATATCACATAAAAATACAAGTAATCTATATGTGTGTGTGTGTGTGTGCATGTATCTACAAGTGTGCATGTGTAACCTCAGCTAGGGGTGGGCAATGGGCAGGGTGACTTGATGGGTCAAGCCGACCCAGCCCATCATGAGCCAGGTTTGGGCCAAGTTTTATTAGGCCCGGGCCCGTTATATACGTGAGTCGGGCCTGGGCTGACCCGCAGGCTATCGGATTGGTTCAATGGGCTTAAGTTATTTATTACTTTTTAATTTAATAATATAAAAAAAATTAACTATTGAGTGCATGGAAAGTTGAGAACTTGTTGATTATTAATATATACAAATAGATTTGGGGTAAGTTGGTCTGGACTCGGCTCACTTCACATTGGCCCAGGCCAATGGGTCTAGCCATGGGCTGCTCTTGAAACCCTAGCCCACTAAGAATCAAGTCAAATTCTGGCCTATTAGTAAACGGGTCAGGCCATCTCCAGGCCGGGAGGCAATAAAAGCCCAGAGAGGATAGCTCTAAACGGGCCCAGACCAGGCCGGCCCGATGCCCACCCCTACCAGCTCAGCCAAGCAACTCTTAATCAAGTTTGGCATATTTAACATAATTAGCTTGTATTAGTTAAACATGAGTTTCATTTCCTGTTACATGTCCATATAAGCCAAATTACTAAGTGTCTTGGCTCATTTAGTTACCAGCCTCACGTGAGAATGCATGACACATGCAAGGACATGATCACTAGATTTGCTTGCACGCATGCATAGTGATCTTGCGTGTGCATTTAGTACAATTTTAAATTTGAATTTTGCACAATTATTCAGAAATTTCTTTCCTTTTTTTCTAATCAAGCTCTGTGATAGCCTCCATGGGGTTTGAACCCCAGACCCTTTGGTGAAGTTTGTGAGTGTCAATTATCGCTTTGGCACGCCCACAAGGGTTTCACTCATCGGGTAGGGGAAACTTGTGAATGTTACCAAGTTGACAGATCTGTCACAAGTTCGAAACCCATGAGTGGCGTCTCTTGCCGCAAGGTCCAAGCTGGGTGTACTCTTCGGTGGGCAGGGGACCTTAAAGGTTTTACTAATGGAAGGCCAGCCAAGTTGCGGTCGGTGATGGGAGGTTTTCCCTTGGATTATCCAAAAAAAATTATTGCTCTGGCACGTGAAAGACATATGGCGTGCATGAGAATTATGACTGGAATTGCTTGTGAGCACATGTTTGGCACATGCTTGGCCACTTATCGCACAATGTGGCATGCGTTTTGGCATATTCCTGTGTGTGTGTGTCCATGAGCGCGCATGCACATTAGCTCGTGCATACAGGTTTTGTGCATTAAGCTGAGTGTACTCTTCGGTGGGCCTGAGTAGGGGTGGCAATCGTGTCGGGTTGGCGGGTCAGCATACCTCAACCCGAACCCGACCCGTTTATTAAACGGGTCGGTTGTGGCAAACACGAACCCGGCCCGTTTAATAAACGGGTAACCCGACACGACCCGCGAACCCATTTAATAAATGGGTTGGGTCGGGTAAACGGGTTCTTAGGTTCGTGGATCGGGTTGACGGGTTGGTTGGCGGGTTGGCAGGCGGGTTGGTGGGTCGGGTTGGCGGGTTGACCCACCCACCTAACCCGTTTCTTAAACGGGTCAGCCGGGTTGGCATACCCCGAACCCAACCCGTTTAATAAACGGGTTAGGCGGGCTGACCCGTTTATTAAACGGGTTGGCTTATAAAGCCCAACACGAACCCGCCTAAGAGGCAGGTTGGCGGGTCGGGTTGGCAGGTCGTGTCAGGTTTTGCCACCCCTAGGCCTGAGTAGGGGATGTAAATGGGTCGGACTCGGGTTGGAACTACGAAATACAATTCCGACCTAATAAGAATCAGGTCTACTCGTGTTCGTGGAAACTCGAAAAGAACATGGGAAAAGCAATTCTACCTATAAGAATCTCAACTCTTGAACCTATTACACCCTACGAATTGGGAGGGAATAGTCGGACCTAGTACGAGCGGATCTCATCACTTTTGAAAAAGGAGGAGAGTTTTATAAAGAGAATATTTCTGTAAAAATCTTTCAAAATCAATAAAAAAAAAATTTGTTGGTGGATTTTTTTTCGTCAACACTTATAATTCAATTGCATGTATTTTGGATTCGGATTTGGATCTTAGTTAGACTCAGGTCAGGTCTAGACAATATGATTCCAACCCAACAAGAATAGCATTCAGATGGGATCAACTAAAACCAAATTTAGATCTGACTAGCTTACAATTCGACATTTACATGTATTTGGATTGGGATTCTTGTAGTGTTCGGTTCAGATCTTAGTCAGAATTGGAATCAAATCTGGATCGATGCAAAATCATATTCCAAGGTTGGATTCAATTATTAATTGGATCCTACTTTAACAACCGGATCCAACTAATTGGATTAAGATTTGGGTCCGATGTCCAAACCTTTGACATCCCTAGGGCTGATGTTATCATTATGAGTGATATCAAAAGCTACATCCTTTTCATTGAATTTATGGCCCAAAATCGATGACATTGATCTTGAAAATGAATGACCCATTATGAATAAATGACATCTTGACTCTTGAGCACCATGCACTTGCATACCATCGATAAACCTACAATCTAGATTAGACTACCAAATCTCAAAACTCAACTGCCTGGATCTACAGTAGGACCCTAAGCATCCCACAAGAAGGTTGGATTTCTTTAGATGTCAAAACAAACTGTCATTTAGCTTGCATCAATTTATAATGATTAAAAATCCCTCATGTTATTGCAACAATACACAAGTGACCAAAGAGGGTTGGCGTAGTGGGGTGGAGCCTTAACTGCTAGGCAGGTGGTCTAGGTTCAAATCTCAAGAGCATCATTCTTTGTGCAAGCCGAAGCATGATGACTCCCTGGGGGCAAGGAGTAAGGCCACAAAGTTTTACGTTGCTAGGATAGTGATCATAAGTACGATTGATCGAGCTACCGCAGCTAGGTCTTTGATCTTGAGGGTGGTTTCTCCTTGTAACGACCTCAAATTCACCTTTAAAATTTTAGATTTTTTTTTTAAAGAAAGTGAATGATGCCTGGTGTAATCTATGGTCCTACACCAAACGTACTAATCACTAGCAAGTCAGCATGTGCATAAATGTTAGCATTTAATATCCCACTATAACTCAGTTTGAAAATGAGACACCAAAGACAAGATCTCTTTGTCAAAACAAAAATGAAATAGAACTTTTTATCTTTAAATACGAAAAACATCCTACAGATCTAAGGTTCATTATAAATTTACTTACCAAAATACTAACCATCTATTTAAAACCATAATTTAAAATAAAATTATTCAAACCATAATTAAACTTAATAAAGTTTAAGTTTAAGTTTAAGTTTAAGTTCACAAGTTTAAATCTAAATATATCCCAACCGTTTAAAATCTAACCACGAATTCATAAATCTTGCCACTCCCATCCAGCCAATTTTTTCATCACGCTGCTCAGTTAAGTTTGAGTCTCACCTTTTGAAAAATGTTAAATTAATGGGTAAGAACTCACAGTTCTCATACAAAATCTCACATTATCCAACAGTAAAGAATAAAGCATAAATTAACTAAACATCAAGTTTAAAAAATATTTATGCATACGTAACAATACAAATAAGCTTATAATATCAACCAATTTAAATATACTTGCAATATCACATGATCTAGGAATCAATAAATATATGATGCATGTAGCACAGTAGGAACTAATGCAAATATGATACATGAATAACTTGTATCTCTTTATTGACACTTGTTTTTCAATGCATGTCCATCTCACTTATAATTAATTTAAGGTTCCTCTTGACCTTTCTGTGGGTACTCTCATCAGCAAAAACCCAAAGTTCAAGGCAGTTCTTAGAGTATCTTAACCACTCACTATTGTATTTTATTAACGGGGTCTCACACATGTTCCTCATCCAACTTTGGCCATCCATGCCCTACATCGAAACATCAGAAACCTTTACCCAATGTCGAGATGGCAAGACCTATAGATCCTCCAACGCTATACCAATATGTTACAGCTGAGTCAACCTTCACCTTCGTCAAGCCAAAATAATGGAAATGTTTCATAATATTATGGTTGAGAACACAAGCCTCAATATTGGGTTGTTAGAGAAAACAATATTACAAAGTTTAGTATTACATTGTCCCCTACGACAACACCTTTATAAGAATCTTACGACACATATAGGGCAACAAAGGAGAAATTAAGTACATTGTTTAGGCATTATTTATCTTTTAAATATTTATCATTTTTATCACCCATAATACATCTAAATCCATAATATTCATATCACATCACCATGCTATATGAGCTCCATATTGGGTCAAACATGCACATCATGATGCATCATCCGATTGGACAATCCTCACTTTGTCAAAATAGTGTATAATAATGTGTCAATAAGTACAATTAATCATATATATCATAACACAACATAAACAATGCATTTACATGATTATTATAAAATTAATGCATTAACACAAAGACTCACTTAGGCTCACATGTAGATCAACCATAAGCCACAATAAGAATTTGGTTTCTTACTTGAACTGTTTCATACACATAAGCAAACATTTCACGTCATGCTACATTGACAAACCACATATCATAACCGTATGCTACACATGATCATCATAGGTTTATATATATATATATATATATATATATATATATATATATATATATATATATATATATATATATATATATATATATATATATATATCACATCACATCTTGTTATACATTAACATCATGTTGCATAAACAATATCTGGTTTACACTTAGAACCCTCATATGCATGCAATTCAATACATCATATGCAATTTGGCCAAAACAATTTACATGCAAAATTGTAAAAATATGATTTATGTTTATCTGTGTAAATTCTATCATGCCTCACACCGAATGAAATAAATTCTCAAATTTTTACTGTACACACACATATGTATTAACTGTTTACATGCAAAAACCTATGTTCAAAATAATTCAGAATTAGAGAATAATAAATCTTTTACTGAAACATATTTTTTGTTCATAGAATAGACCTGTTCTGTTCGGTCTCATCGAAGAAATATCAGCCAATGAATTTACAGAATGAAATAAATTTTGTAATTTTTATTGTAGTTAGCTTAGTGAGTCTGACATAAGTTTCAATAAAAATCAGGTTTAAACTTCAGCACATTATAGAATTAGAATCCATAGCCTGTTTCTGTTCTTAGATAGACTGTGATCAAGAAATTTTAGGTTTTGGAATAAATTCTTGTGAGTTTTAATTCTCAAACCATAATAATTAGTACACAAGAATTTTATTATGTATTCTTCAATATATATACCCATACATATAAAAATATTAGCAATAAATATTAAATAGTTTAGGAGAAATAAAATATAAAAAAAAATGTGCAATAAAATATTTTGTCCTAACTTGCAGAGGTTGTATATCCCAATACAGACCCAATTTTTTTCTAAGATTGCTTCTGCATGTCTGAGACATCTTTCTAAAATTTGAAATTTTTAGGTTAATCATCTTGAAAAAACATAAATTTTTTTAAGACTGGTTGGAATACAAATACAAGACAGAACATAGTTTTCAAAAAATACATCAAAATTTTCATTATTTTCATAGAGAAACACCAAGAACATGCATCTAACAATTTTAAATTCATCATCAACACATCATATACATGCATATACATATCTAAGTATGTTGTAAATACAGATATATCACATATATTATGAATCAAACACATGATCTAATATTTTTCTCAAAAATAATTTTCAAAAAAATAATTTCGATTTATGAAAACCTCCAAATAGATTTCTAATCCATCTAAACCATATTAAATCTAAGAATGAACATATCTAGTATGATGCAAACATAAAATCTAATTGATAACATGTATTTAAATAAGAATCTAAATTATTTTTCATCGAAAGAAGAGTTAAATCGCTCCTATAAATTAAAATAAGTATACCAAAAATGAAATAGAGTTTTTAAAATAAATTTAATCATAATCAAATCACAAAAACTCAATTCCATGCTTGAATCGACCTATACTAAATTCTAAATATGCTGAATAATGTTGAAATATCATACCTTGATGCGAAAAAGAATGAATAGAACACCACACACATGAACAGAAACTGAAAAGCTACAATAAACTCTTGAAATGTTGTTGGAAGGCAAAAAAAATTGAAATATCTTCTCTAAAGCAAGGTTGTTGTTCAAGGTCAATGTAAAGACCTTGTGTAAGTCCAAACCACGTGATCGGCCACTACAACAAAGCAGTGGATTAGCGACGACCTAATTTTGTCCTTATTCCATCGCTAATCCGTCGCTAACCGGCTTAGCGACGGATTAGCAACGAAGTAGCGACAGATATCTTACGTCACGAATTTTTCGACTCTAACTGGCGACGACATAAATTCGTCGCCCGTTCCGACGCTAATTGCGACGGAATAATGAACGACGGATTCCGTCGTAAATCCGTCGGTACTAAACGACGACCTTGGCTTGGCGACGGATTTACAGTCGTCGCTAACTTATATGTATAGCGACGGATATATCTGTCGCAAACAAGAAAAAAAATAAAATAAAAATATTTGAAAATTAAATATCGAGAACGATACAATTTATATTTCCTGTACAATTTATATTTCCTGTAAATAAAAAAACAAAGTACACATAAAATTACATATAAAAGGAAACTAAAACAATTAATCGTTTCACTTTAAAATTCACAAGTTTAATTATTTACAATTCAACAATTATATTTTCGAAACAAAAAAAAATAGAACAAATTAAACACATTAATCTAATCATCACCAAGATTTTGTGTGTCTTCTTTTTCATTGCCTTGATCTGTCTCTTCAGCTCCGCTACGCTGATTATCGCCAGCAACCTACACAAGAAAAGAACAGTCAGTATTGATAAACAAAATATATTGAAATAAATTATACACTATATGTGATTCTATCATGTGCTCATATATGCTCAAAGGCAGTAAAAAAACTCTATATGTGATTCTATCATGCTCATATGTGCTCTAAGGCAGGCAAAAAACTTTATATGTGATTCTATCATGAATGATATGTGTTCTAAGGCATTAAAAAAACTCTATATGTGATTATATCATGCTCATATATGTTCTAAGGCAGTCAGAAAAACTCTATATGTGATTCTACCGTGCTCATATATGCTCTAAGGCAGGCAAAAAGTTGTATATTTGATTCTAGCATGCTCATATGTGTTCTACGGTAGTCAAAAAACTGAATATGTGATTATAGCATGCTCATATGTGTTCTAAGACAGTCAAAAAAACTGAATACGTTAAGGCAATCAAAGTTACATGAAATCTAATGACATGCAATATTACAATACATTCAAGTCATTCACATCAAGTATTACAATACATTCAAGTCATTCACATCAAGTATTGCAATGCATTCAAATCATTCACACCAAGTATTGCAATGCATTCAAATCATTCGCATCAAGTATTACAATACATTCAAATGATTCGCAACAAGCATTACAATACATTCAAATAATTCAAATCATTCACATCAAGTACAATACAACTCATTCATTTGTATCAAGTATTACAATACATTCAAGTCATTCACATCAAGTATTACAATGCATTCAAGTCATTTACATCAAGTATTACAATACATTCAAGTCATTCACATCAAGTATTGCAATGCATTCAAATCATTCACATCAAGTATTGCAATGCATTCAAATCATTCGCATCAAGTATTACAATACATTCAAATAATTCTCATCAAGTATTACAATACATTCAAATAATTCAAATCATTCACATCAAGTATTGCAATACAACTCATTCATTCGCATCAAGTATTACAATACATTCAAATCATTCACATCAAGTATTGCAATGCATTCAAATCATTCGTATCAAGTATTACAATATATTTAAATAATTCAAATCATACACATCAAGTATTGCAATATAACTCATTCATTCGCATCAAGTATTACAATACATTCAAATAATTCAAATCATTCACATCAAGTATTGCAATGCATTTAAATAGAGGTTTGTATTACAAGATTTTGCTCACTAGCTTGAGATATCTTCCTCGTCACTAGCCTATGGGATCCACTGTACTGACACTTGCCATTGCAAATTCAATAAAACTTTCAACACCATCCATATATTCATGCGATAACTCATTGTCCACTATCCTACGGTACATCAATTCACGGTTTGTAGTCATTTTCGTATGATGTTATGAATAATAACCTAACCAGTTAAAAGAGAACCATCAGATTGCTATGATGAAGAAAATATCAAATTTATCATGCAATATATGATGTCATACAATAACAAGAATTATGATGCATGCATTGATAACTTAATATTTTCATGTGCAAACTATTAATGACACAATACATTCATTCGAAGCATATTTTTATTATACAATTTCACATAGAAGCCATAATCAAATTGAAAGTAACTACATTCAAGCATGGATATAATTACATCAAACATTGCAATACATCAAAATCATTCATATTAAACAAATGTCAAACATGTATCTGCAGCAAACACACTTCAATATTTTACTAACTACTACCATGCCTAGCATGGAATCCGTACTCCAAAAATAAGAACACTTCTATTCTCATACATTAAAATCATGCTCAGCGTGATCTCCGAACTCCAACAAAGCAGCCCTAGATATCAACAACTAAGTGAGTGTGTGAACAATAAAGTGTTACATCCAATAAATTAAATAACATGTGATGCGCTTGCATCACTTACTCATCACATATGTTTACCCGATTTGCATTGTTTTTGTCACTTACTTACCACGGGTGGCTGAGCACAAGCGGGTTCCATTAAGAAATCTGCAAAAAACACTGTTTTAAAATGAAGTCACCACCTGCCAAAAAAAAACCGAGGCAAATGAAAACATCTTGCATAGGCCTTGAGAAGCCCAGCACCTAATGACCTACTGAAACGCATGGGGTCGACCCCCTGTAGGAAACGCAGGGGGTCGACCCCCTACCGAAACCGCAGGGGATTGACCCCATGCCGGAAACCGCAGGGGGTCGACCCCCTGCCGAAATTTTACAAATTACCTATCTTCGGGCGGCGGCGGAAGGCTGACGGGGATCGACAGCCGGCGAACGGTGGACGGTGGGGGGTGGAGAGAGGCCGACGAGGACGGATAGGGTGGCGAGAGGGAGAGGGCGGCGGGCGAAAGCGGAAGAAGAGAAAGAAGAAAATAAAAAGAGTGATGGGATTAGGGTTATGCGACATTTAGTGATGGCTTAGCAACGGATTAATTCTGTCGCTAAGCCACCGTAAATCAAAACATGAAAATGGTGACGGAATATATTCCGTCGCTAAATAGCGACAAAATATTTTCCGTCGCAAACGACGTCGCTAAATGGTGCATCCATTATGACAAAATATTCCCTTGCAAAATCTGTCGCTAATTAGCAACGGATTTTGCGACGGGATATAATCCGTCGCTATTTTCGTAAATTTCATTGTTTATAGCGACGGATGTGTTTCTCTCGTTAATCCATCGCTAACTAGCGATGAAATAATTCTGTCGCTAATAACCTATTTTCTTGTAGTGGGCCTCTACGGTCAGTCATCGAAAATAATGAAAAAACTCACCTAGGGTTTTTGTCAGTCTTTTTCTTCGTAACTCTTCTTCTAGAAGTTACTAAAACTAAACCAAAAAGTCAAATTAAACTTAATTAGGGTTTTTAATTATTTTCTTCAAATTTAAACATTAATTCTATGGATAATAGGCTCCTACATGGATTATAAATTGTATCTAAATGGTTCATGATTCAACATAGGATCCAACACATATTACTAGTATATACTTAATTAATTAAATAATATTTATTAATCAATATTAAAAAATACAAATAAAAATATCACTATATTTAATTTAATTTAATTTAATTTTTGAATTTTTAAAAAAAAAAACTAACTATTACATTCTATGTAAATATAAAAAAAATGTCATATCAAGGGCTCTAAAGGGGTTTGGTGTAGTGGGGTGGAACTATTGAAATAAGAAAAATAAAGCAAAATACAATCTTGAGTGTCCTTGTAAAACTGGCAAACTTGTTAGTAAAAATATGTTGGCTTTTATAGATTTATCCAACAATATCTAAAATTGAGGGATTTGTCCGGATATAAGCTCTTTTACATGTTTTCTTGAAATAAACATAATAAAGGATGATGCAAAATTGAATAAATAATAAAAATAAACAAGTTTGAAATTCAGAATTTTGAGAAAAATAACTAAAATATTTTTAAAATTTGATTTTTATTGCAAAATGGGGTTTAAAACAGGGTTTCTTAGAAAAGATTTTGGTAATTTGTTTAATCCAGGGATCAAACTAATTCAAAACAATGCAACATCGGGTGGAGGGCACTCTAATATGATTATAAACATGATCAAACCCTAAACATATAAAACTTTTCATGAAAAATTTGAAATATCATAAAAATATCAACTTTTGCTTGTATTTCACTTGAATCAGGACTCCACGAGCATCTTGTTTTCATGATTTAGTTTAATAATGTATCAAATAAATTCCAAAATCTGTAAAAATCAACATGAATACTTTTAATAACCCTAAAATTAAAGTGAAATTAAAAAAAAATATTTTTGGCATCATTATGATATGAAAATTGAATAAAAACATAAAAATATGCGATTTTGCCCGCGGGCACGTACCTATCATAGTGTCGGACCCAAATCAGGCATAAAACAGTAATAAAAAACTATAAATTTTACATGAAAAAACTAGACATCTGAACAAAAATAATCCTTTTTACAGATCAGAAAAACATCTCCGGTTAGGGAGATATTGTTCTGGCAATATATGTTTGATTCCGACGAATGCATAACGACTCTAGAAAAAGCAGTTCTGATTTCGGTTCAAATAAAAATAGAAGACAGAGTTCAAAAATTATAAAAATCACACTAATAAATCTAGGCATAGTGCTGAATCCGTGGCTTTTTACATATTGAGAAAATGATCTTCGATTAGGGAGATACAATCCACTCAAGTTGAACCAAAGCTTGAACAAAGTATAACGATCTCTGAGAAACATATTCTGATTTTGGATAAAATAAAAATATCAAACTGCCATAGAAAAATCTAAAATTTTCACAGAATATACTAGACATCCTTACTAACACACTGCTTTTTATGGATCATCGATCGAATCTCTGATGAGGGAGATATCACCTCGACAAGCCGTCTTTGATTCCATATAGCGTTTTCACCGTATAAGAATTAGAGTTCGGTTTCTGATTTTTTTAGCAAAGTTACAGAAGTCAAAATAATCCAAAATTTTCATTGAAAGTCACTAACACAAGTATAATTCAACTTTAAAAAAATCAGATTTTATTGTTATAAAAACGCACATGAAATAACGTTGTTTCCGCATGGCCAGAATCAAGATGTGTATATTACTAGTAAAATGCATGAATAATCCTAATCTAGGCATGAAACCATAAAAACATGGGATCAAGGGTTCTTGATCATGCTTGAACGTATGAATAATGAAAAATAACATAAACACAGTGAAATAAATAAAAAGAAATTGCTGGAGCATGGATTTGATTTTGTTATGGTCATTTGAAAGGAGGATTTGATCTATTAGAGATTGGATCTTGTTCTTTCTTATGGCTGTAATAAAACACAGCATTCAAGATCCATATTCATGGGAAAAAAATGTAAAAAGATCATTCGACATGCATCTCATCATGTTCTTGATGTTGTCATATGAAAATCATAAAAGAAAAGGAAAAGAAAGCAAAAGGGGAGGGGTGGCATTAATAGGGGAAAAAAAGATAAAAAATAAAGAAAATAAGAATAGAGAGGAAGGCTATACCTTGGGGCTGGAGGAGAAGGAAGAAGGCTTGCTTGAGGGAGAGAGAAGGTTGGAGAGAGGATGAGAGAGAGAGAGAGAGCATGGGTCCACCTCCCCCTCCCCCCCCCCCCCCCTTGGACCCCTTTTTATAGTTTTTGTAAATAGTACTATTTAGAGAGAGTTCTAAATTAGAACTTCTCTTAATTGATTAAGATAATTCTAATAGGGGGCGATTTTTGTTGAAGTGTTCTAACCTAACAAGGCACTAACTACTAACCTAATTGCGACTCCTAATTAGCTTTAAGAAATCTCAAATGTGGCGCCAACTATGTGGGTCCACATTTGGTTTTTAAAAGTCCTAATTACAAGTTTTAAAAACAATGTTTTAAAAAGTGAAAATAAAGGTTATGTTTTAAAATCAATTTTGATCTTTTTGAACTTCTAATTCAATTAGGACACTAACTAAACTTGAACTAACATAGACACTTTCAAATGTGAGGCCACCTACTGTGGGCCCCATTTGGTTTTACAGAAAATGATTTTAAAATTTGAAAATAAAAGAGTTAAAAACAAGGTTTTCAAAAAAAGTTTGGAACAAAAGATAAAAACCAGAGTTTTAAATCAGTTAGAATCCTAAGCGAGTTGAAACTCTATCAGATGTATCGTCAATTATGTGGGCCCCACATTTGAGTTTTTGAAAAGGTTAGAATAAAGTTTAAAAAAAGTTTTTAAAACAGATAAAAATAGAAGCAAAGAATAAATTCAAGAAAATTAGAGTCCTGAACCAATTGAAACTCCTGACTAGAGTCCTAGAATTTTGAAACTCTAAAATTTGAGTTTTTGAAAGATAAATGAAGAGGTTTTGAAAGATCTTCTCAGAGATTAGTGAAAATAAACAAAAAGATAAAATCAGAGCTAGAGTCCTAATCAACTGAAACTCTAAAATAGAGTCCTAAATCAACTGAAACTCTGAGAATTTGATTCATTTTTTAAAAACAAGTAAAAAAAAGATGAAATCAGAGTAGAGTTCTAAATCGACTGAAACTCTGGGGCAAAGTCCTAAAATTTTGAAACCCTAAAATAAAGTCCTAGAATTTTGAAATTTGATTTTTTGAAAGATAAATGAAGAAGTTTTGAAAGATTTTCTCAAAAATGAAGTCAGGGTTAGATTCCTAATCCAACTGAAACTCTGAGACAGAGTCCTGATCCGACTAAAACACTAAAATTTTGATCTCTTTCAAAAGATTTTGAAAGATTTTCTTAAAATGGGTAAAAAAAGAATGAGAGATAGAGTCCTAATTCGACTCAAACTCTGGGATTGAGTCATAGTTTGACTGAAACTCTAAAATTTTGGCCAAAATGAAAGAAATGGGCAAGGGGTAAGGCTATGTTTGATTTAAAACCAAAATGGAATTTTGAAAAGGTTCAAAAAGGTAAAAAGACAAAATCCTAAATCAACTAAAACTCTGAAATAACTAAAGTTTAAGAAATTAAAGAAGTGATCCAAAAGCGACACCACCTAGATGGGTCCCTCCGAGAATTGAGATCAGTTAAAAATTGATTTTAAAATGAATCCAGATCATTTTCCAAGGAAAATATTTTAAAATAAAGGAATATAAGATCCTGAGGGTTGTTAAATGGCAAATATCGATCTAAAACCCAGGTTTTTAAAATTGATTTTGAAATAAGGTTTTAAAACTTGAATTTGGATTAAAAGATTTTGAAAAACCAGAGTGTTGGATCTCGATGATGACATGCAATGATATGAAATGTAATAAAATGTCACGAAATAACAAGAAATGATATGAAATAATATAAAATGATATAAAATGATATGGAATGATTACAAAATATAAACCTTGAGCAAGGGATTTGAAGTCCTGGACCCCTGGCAGAAACAAAGAATTGAACATTTCTATTTGAGGATGAAAATTGATAATTGGATTCATATCAGACACTGGATCCAATCCAAATATGAATTGAATCTCGGATATAACTAACATCTTTAGGAAAGAAACTGATCTGAGTTATGATTGGTGGTTGTACCAGCTGGGGGAATGACAAAATGATATTTCAGACAAAATGATTTGAGAAATGATTTTGTTCCTATAAGGCATGGAGTGACACTGGAAATGAGGTTTGAACTAGTCTCGACTGGTTTACACTGAATCCTAAGGTTTCTGAACTTAAGTGATGAAAAGGATATTGATAAAAGAATTTCACACGAATAAAGAAGATTCTTGTGGTTTGATATCTGGGGTTTACCCATGATGATCTTTTTACACTCTTTTGAGACATAGAGATTGAGCTTTCTTGGGGTTTGGCAAAAATTTTGTCACATCAACCTTCAACTTGGTGATGTTCTGATTTTTCTTGAAAGGACACATCACATACTCCTTCAACTTGGAGATGATTTGAGTCTTCTTTAGTCCTAGGAAATACATTGATAATGTTGTCTCTTTAATTGAAATCTCTTGATAATCTTTTGCGCTCTTTTGAGACATGAAAAGTGAGCTCTCTTGAGATTTGGCAAGAATTTCATCACATCAACCTTTATCTTGGCGATGTTCTGATTTCCCCTGCAAGGACACGTCACATACTCCTTCAACTTGGAGATGATTTGAGTCTTCTTTAGTCCCAAGAATTATATTGATAAAATTATCTCTTTGGATTGAAAATCTCTTTATGATAACAGTGATCAAATATCTTTTAGAGATTGGTGGGAGGTTCATCGCATCAGCCTTCAACTTGGCGATGATTTAAACTTTTCTTGGAAGGACACGTCACATACTCCAACTTAGAAATGATCTGAGTCTCTTTTGGCCCTGGGGTCCAACTCATCCATCAGTCTTCAACTTGATGATGATTGAGAGATCCCTTTTGCAGATAGTTAATGCAGCTTGATTGATTGAAGAGATTGAAATTGAGTGGATTTTTTTTATGCTTAGTATATTTTCACTACCTTATTACCAGAAGAATGATCTTTAAAAATGTAACATATCTATGATCAATATTGATTCACTTATGGCTTTTTCATATCATTGAATTTTCCTTTACCGATCAGATTGAGGATTTTTCTTCATCCTTTTGGTTGACCAACAGAAAAGCTTGAATTTTATTCTTTCTTCGCAAGAAATTTGTCCTTTTGGAAGAAACACTGAATGTAATATGAGGTAAAATTTTGTGTTGTAAAAGTTTTGAAATCAACGACTGTTTTTTATGACAAATTAGCAAAATATTCTGAAATCCTTGGTGAAAGAAATTACTTGATGTCCGACTGACACGTCCAGGACTAAAGATTGAATTCCAAAAATACTCGGTAAAAGATCAACTCAAAATTTGAATTTTGAGAAGAAAGTCTGAGTTGAAACTTGGATTTCTAAAAGAGAACTAGAAAGTTCGAGTCGAAACTCAAATCTTAAAAAAAAAAAAACTAAACCAATTTGGTTTTTAAGGAAAGAAAATTCGAGTCGGAACTCGAATCTCTATAGAAAAAACTAAACCAATTCAGTTTTAAGGAAAGAAAATTTGAGTCGTAACTCGAATCTCTAAAGAATAACTAAATCAATTTAGATTTAAAGAAAAAAAATTGAGTCGAAACTCGGATCCCAAAAGAAAATTAAGCCAATTTGGGTTTAAAGAAAATAAAACTTGAGTCAAAACTCGAATCACTAAAGGAAAAACTAAACCAATTCAGTTTTTAAAGAAAGAAAATTCGAGTCGAAACTCAAATCTTTAAAGGAAAAGCTAAACTGATTCGGGTTTCAAGGAAAGAAAATTTGAGTCAGAACTCAAATCTTTGAAGGAAAAACTAGACCAACTCGGAAGCTAGGTTTTTGAAGGTGAATCCAGTATAAGGCTGGTTTTTTAATGAGATTTCAACCCAAGGGTTGAATTTTGAGAAAGAGATTGGTTTTAAAAGGAAATCAATTGTGAGGAACCGGTAAGCCAGGTTTTGGAAAAAAATACTAGGCCCTAGAGTCAAATTTGAAAAGATTGGTGAAGGTAGTTTTGAAAGGAGACTCAACCCGAGAGTTGATTTTGAGAAGACCGGTACTCTATAAGTGCTTAGTGGTTGTGATGGGAGATTTTCGATTTTCACCCTCATGATTGTCATAGGCGACTGCCGGGAGTCTCAGGATTATCCCTTATCTTGAATGGGTAATGAATTCGATGCAAATTAATGCAAATGGATGCAAATGAATGTAAATAGATGCAAATGAATGGTGAGAGATTTTATTTGATCCTGCCTGCATATAGGACGTTTTGAGGTAAAAATAAATTTTTAAAAAAATGCTCCATTATAATTAGGGAGTAAGACATTGAACGAAAGGATAAATAATTGATATTTGACGAATGCTTTCTGGAGATAATAAGGAAAATATTGACGATGAACTTCTTAATTGATTCAGGAGGCACTCTGAAGGAGGTTACTTCTCGCAAAAAGACATGTTGCAAAGAAGAAGAAAGAGCAACAATATATAAAGAGGATGGCTCCAACTATGAGGAAATTGATGTCTTATTGATGTATTGAAGGAAGAATGATAAATAAAAGAAAGGAAACGGGATCACATCATCCCTTCAAAATGACAGAAATGAGAAAGCATTGTCATCGTCAGTGTCTTGAATGATAGTGGAAAAACTCGGTCAGGACGGTTGACTGGTGTCTTCTTTATCTTCAACAAGAAGATTCATGTTGACGCAGTCTTGAACTATGTTCTTGAAGACAAAGCAGTGGTCAATGTCGTGTTCTACTGCTCGATGAAATTTGCAGAACTGATTTATGAATCTTCCCATGATCGTGGGAGGGTTCATGGCTCTTGGGAGCTTTACTAATTCCTTGGTCAGCATATATTCAAGGACTTCATCGAATGACTGCTCTAGAGGAGTAAACTTGTGATCGTTACCCCAACCTTCATGCTTTATCTTTTCTTTCTGCTGAAAGTTGGACTGAACAGGTTTGTCGTTCTACTTGGAAGACTTTTCCTTCTGACCTACATGGTTGTCCTTGTTACCTTTGTTGTCATTGCTACCAGAGGTGGCGGAGAGGGTGAAGTTTATCTTCTTCTTTGAATCTTGATTGTTCTTGACGAGGGTGATACCTTCATAAACTCCATTCTCTATCCCCATCTCGAGCCACTCAGCTCATTCAGTAAGTTCAATAAAAGACTTGGAAGGCGAGGTAGAAATAAGGCTTCTTAGGGGCTGTGAGAAGTTGTTCAGGATAATTTGGAGTGTGTGCTCCTTTGAGATGGGGTTTCTCATTTTATTACAAGTGCTCCTCTATCTGCGGATGAAGTTTCTGACTTTTTCATTATCTTTCTGCTTCATGTTGCAGAGATGATTGAGCATGGGCAGTGCTTCAGTGTTGAATAGGAATTGCTCAATCAAAAGATTGATCACCTTATCAAACTCTCGCAGCTCGATCGAATTGATGTGCTCGGAGTACCACTTAGTAACGGTGTCTTCTAAGTTGCGTGGAAAACATCTAAACAAAGTCCGATTGTCTTTCTTGAACCGATTGCATTCTGTGAAGCATGGCTAAGTGAGCCTTGGGATCACCAGTCCCATCGAATTTGATAAATTTGCAGAGGAGATTTTTCAGACTGTAGTCCCCTTCAAGGCCATCATAGAAATCTTCACTGGTGTAGATTTTGTTGCTTTTATCGTGGGTCTGTAGGTCCTTGACCATCCTGGTCACTTCCTTCAACTAAAGCTAGATCGGATCATCGACCTCTAGGGTCTGCTTCTTCAACTGGTTAATAGATTTGAGCTCTTGAATGAACAACTCCTATTCTTTTCTAGAATCTTCTTCTGCTGAATCTGCCCCTTCAGACTTGTTGTCCTGCTGAACCTTCTTTGGGGTTATTTTGATGTGTTTTCTGATGGTTTTGCCCTTAGTTTTCTTTCTGGATGGAACCTTTCCTGAGCTAGCCTCAGCTTACTCTGATTGCATCTTGGCCATCATCTTTTGGAATAAAGTATACATGGCGGGATTGATGTCATCGCCACCTTGTTGACCCTGTCCTCTGGCCGAACTTGGGGAACTCATCCTTTCTTGCTTGCTGCAAATATCGCTGACGCGTTGATATGATGCAGTTTTCTTGTCTGGTCTCGTTTGAACCATTCAACAATGTCGATACTCTCTGTAGGATAATGGGGGATGGTCAGGATGAGGAAATTTTTTTTTAGGGCAACAATTTGAATGAAAACGATAAGAGGAAAATCTGACAAAATCATATTGATAATTTTGAAAGGATATCCCATTATCAGGGATTAGGTCATCGTTGGAATTATGACAATTACGTTGTTACTCCGACGAAGGAAGTACACAACTAAGGCAAACTCAAAAGGGAAGGTGGGCGGATAATTTTCCACTACCATGATCAAGAAATTCATTGGAAAATAAGGTGAAGAGATTTTGAAAACAAATAACAGGAATGAAATCTATGAGAAAATACATGATTTTTCTTAAGGAAAATAGCAGGCAGGATCAAAATAAAGCTGGAAATTCGAGATCCAGAAGAAAGGAAGGATGGAAACTCGCCTGAAGTTTTGAGGAAAAGCGGATGATTTGGAAAAAATCATCCAGAGTTTTATGAAATCATTGTAAAAAGAGAATGTAGGAAGATACATAGAAAATAAGGGGTTTTTGAAAATTGTCTAGGATTTTCAAAAAAATTATGAAAAAGAATATAAGAAAATAAAAAGAATAAAGAGAAATAACTAAAAATACATTTGATCACATCCTACACATCCAAGTATACGCATACAACATTCCCTAAAAAACTGACTCTAGATGCACAAAATTTTGAAATAGTTGTAGGACCCTAACCCTAACTCTAAGGCTCAGATCATCTGTGTCCAATCATGCTTTGCCAATATACTCGAATCGAGGCTCGACGTACGTGGCATAAAATCAATTTCTCTAATTTTAGGCTCATATTTTCCAAACATCCTTGAGTGTCTGCCGATATACTTTGGACTATGGCCCTCGGTACATGGCAGGAGGGGATCAACTCAAACAGGTGGCCTAGTTGTGAAGCTTTGTCCTGAACTATGGTTCTGAAAGAAATCTCAACAACGTAGTGGCCAGGTAAAAGTAGGTGTGGTTGTTTTTTGAAATATGATCAACATGCAAGAAAACAGAAGGCTCTAATGACCTAAAGAAGTAGAGTTTTAAAAAAATTATGAGAAGAAAATATTATTTTCAATCAGATCCTAGATTGAGGAGAATTGTATTTGACCTAAGTCTAAGTGGGCATAAATAATGCCTCCTCAATCAGTCCTACCAAACCATGCCTAAGTTTATATGCAATCCATGTCAGCTGGGTTTAATTCTAGGCTCCTAGGTTCACATGAAATAAAGCTGACATTGTAGAACACGATTTTGACAAGTTGAATAGAGCAATGCACAATATTCATCAGGCGAAGACAGGTCCCATCACGGTCGCCAAATTTGTTATCATTGCAAAATTTAATATTTGTAAGTCAAATTGACCTTTGAAAAAGTTTTTGAAAATATTTCGCCTCCATTTTAAAATGGAGCAAAATTCTGTAGAATGAGACTTGCCTGTCGGCACGAGGTTCAACCATTCCTGGCACCATAACCAGGGGTAATCGAAGCAAGGATCAATCATATGCTTTGCTTTGCTTTGCTCAACTTATCTAAATCGATGTTCTATTCTTAAATGCATGAAGAATCATGCATGTGCTATGAATTTTTGAAAATGTAGATTGAAAACATGGTGTATGCTTTGAATATTTGAAATACTCAGAAAAAAGAACACCTTGAAAATTGTGAGCTGCATCTAAGAAGTAGATTTGAAGAGAAGAAAAATCAATTTTGAAAAAAAAAATCTTGGTATTTTTAAGAAAATCAAATTCTGAAGAAGATTCAAGTAACTTTGAGAAAATTGATTTCTCTGAACTTAAATTCTTAAATTGAGAAGTATTAAAACTTTGAAAAATCATGAATTGAACTTAAAGATTGAAGATTTCTTGAAAAATCAAGGGTTTTGAGAAAAATGATTTTAAGAAAACCTCAGTTGACTTTGAGAAAATCAATTTTTCTGAGATAGGATTTTTGAATCGATCAAAAGAGATGGGTGTATGGCCCTGTAAAAATCTTTTCATGATGCAATCTAACCCTAGATGATGCATGAATGCAATTTGAGAAAATATTTTCTGAAAAATTTATGGAAAATCATTGATAAAAAGGATTTTGTGCCTTATAGAATTTAGATAAAATAAATTTGTCACATATCCCTGACTATGGCCACGAATATGTATTGAATATAGTTCTTTTGATTCTAAAAGAGAAAAATATTTAGAAAAACTTTGAAAATATGCAATGGTTTTTTAAAATAGCCTAAGAGTGTAGGACGTTTGTGGCTTAAAAGAAGATGATAAATCTGTATATTGTTCGTATTCTGATTATGGCCATAAATACGAACAAAATCGAGTTTATTAACTCCTTAGAAGCGAGTGTGCATGACATTCGTGTAGACCATGGTGGATTTGAAATATGCATGAATCATCATTCATCACACGAATTATATTGTTAAAAATAAATTATATGCAATGCATCCCTATTCTAAGCAAGAAATTAAATTTTTATTTCAAATTTATAATTTACAGCAATAATTGAATTGAAATAAAGAAAATAAATAAAATACAATCTTGAGTGTCCCTGTAAAACTAACAAACTTGTTAGTAAAAATATGTCAGCTTTTCTGGATTTATCCAACAATATCTGAAATTGAGGGATTTATCCGTATATAAGCCATTTTCAATATTTTCTTGAAATAAATATAATAAAATATGATGCAAAATTGAATAAATAATAAAAATAAACAACTTTGAAATTTAGAATTTTGAGAAAAATAACTAAAATATCCTTAAACATTGACCTTTATTGCAAAACAGGGTTTCTTAGAAAAGATTTTGGTAATTTATTTAATCCAGAGATCAAACGAATTCAAAACAATGCAAAATCACGTGGAGGGCATCCTAATATGATTATGAACATGATAAAACCTTAAAAATATAAAAAAAATCATGAAAAAATTGAAATATTATAAAAACATCAACTTTTGTCCATGTTTCACTTGAATCAGGACTTCGCGGGCATCCTATTTTCATGATTTAATTCAATAATGCATCAAATGAATTCCAAAATCTGTAAAAATCGATATGGATACTTCTAATAACCCTAAAATTAAAGTGAAATAAAAAAATATATTTTTGGCATTATTTTCATATAAAAATTGAATAAAAACATAAAAATATGTGATTTTACCCATGGGCACGTACCTGTCATAGTGTGAGACCCAAATTAGGCATCAAACAGTAATAAAAAACTGTAACATTTCACATAGAGAAACTAGACATTTGAACAAAAATCATCCTTTTTACAGATCGGAAAAAGCATCTTCAGTTAGCGAGATATCATTCTGGCAATATACGCCTGATTTCGGCGAACTCATAACGGCTAAAAAAAACAGTTTTGATTTTGGTTCAGATAAAAATAGCAGACAGAGTTCAAAATTTATCAAAATTATACTGATAAAACTAGACATATTGTTTAATCTGTGTCTTTTTACGTATTAAAAAAATGATCTTCGGTTAGGGAGATACGATCCGCGCAAGTTGAACCAAACTTAAACGATGTATAACGATCTCTGAGAAATAGATTCTGATTTATGATAAAATAAAAATAGCAAACTGCCATAAAAAAATTTGAAATTTTTATAGAATATACTAGACATCCTTACAAACACACTGCTTTTTACATATCATCTATCAAATCTCTGATGAAGGAGATATTACCTCGACAATCCATCCTTGATTCCATATAGTGTTTTCACGGTATAAGAATCAGAGTTTGTTTTCTAATTTTTTTAGTAGGGTTACATAACTCAAAATAGTCCAAAAATTTTATTGAAAGACACTGACACATGTATGATTCAACCCTAAAAAATCAGATTTTATTGATAGAAAAATGCACATGAAATAGCGCCATTCCCGCGTGGACAAAATCAAGATATGTATATTACTGGTAAAATGCATGAATAATCCTAATCTAGGCGTGAAACCATAAAAACATGGGATCAAGGGTTCTTGATCATGATTGAATGTATGAATAATGAAAAACAACATAAATACAGTGAAATAAATAAAAATAAATTGTTGGAGCATGGATTTGATTTTGCTATGGCCATTTGAAAGGTGGATTCGATCTATGAGAGGTCAGATCTTGTTCTTTCTTATGGATGTAATAAAACACAGCATTCAAGAGCCATATTCATGGGAAAAAAATGTAAAAAGTTCATTCAACATGCATCTGATCATGTTCTTGATGCTGCCATATGAAAATCATAAAAGAAAAAGAAAAGAAAGCGAAAGGGGAGGAGCGACAATAGGTGAAAAAAAGATAAAAAATAAAGAAAATAAGAATAGAGAGGAAGGCTATACCTTGGGGCTAGAGGAGAAGGAAGAAGGCTTGCTTGAGGGAGAGAGAAGGTTGGAGAGAGAGCATGGGTCGACCCCCCCCCCCTCCTTGGACCCCTTTTTATAGTTTTTGTAAAGAGCATTACTTAGATAGAGTATTAAATTAGAACTCCTCTTAATTGATCAAGATAATTCTAATAGGGGGGCGATTTTTGTTGAAGTGTTCTAACCTAACAAGGAACTAACTACTAAACCTAATTGAGACTCCTAATTAGCTTTAAGAAATTTCTAATGTGGCACCAACTGTGTGGGCCCATATTTGGTTTTTAAAAGTCCCAATTACAAGTTTTAAAAACAATGTTTTAACATGTGAAAATAAAGGTTATGTTTTAAAATCAATTTTGATCTTTTCGAACTTCTAATTCAATTAGGACACTAACTAAACTTGAACTAACCTAGACGCTTTCAAATGTGATGCCACCTACTGTGGGCCCCATTTGGTTTTTCGAAAAATGATTTTAAATTTTGAAAATAAAGGAGTTAAAAATAAGGTTTTCAAAAAGAGTTTAGAACAAAAGATAAAAACCAGAGTTTTAAATCAACTAGAGTCCTAAACGAGTTGAAACTCTCTCAGATGTGGCATCAATTGTGTGGGCCCCACATTAGAGTTTTTGAAAAAGTTAGAATAAAGGTTAAAAAGAGTTTTTAGAATAGATGAAAATAGAAGCAAAGAATAAATTCGAGAAAATTAGAGTCCTGAACCAACTGAAACTCCTAACTAGAGTCCTAAAATTTTGAAACTCTAAAATTTGAGTTTTTTAAAGATAAATGAAGAGGTTTTGAAAGATCTTCTCAGAGATTAGTGAAAATAAACAATCAGAGCTAGAGTCCTAATCAACTGAAACTCTAAAATAGAGTCCCAAATCAACTAAAACTCTGAGAATTGGATTCATTTTTGAAAAACAAGTAAAAAACAAAAGATAAAATCAGAGTAGAGTTCTAAATCGACTGAAACTCTAGGACAAAGTCCTAAAATTTTGAAACCCTAAAATAAAGTTCTAGAATTTTGAAATTTGATTTTTTGAAAGATAAATGAAGAAGTTTTGAAAGATTTTCTCAAAAATGAAGTCAGGGTTAGATTCCTAATCCAACTGAAACTTTGGGACAGAGTCTTGATCCGACTAAAACACTAAAATTCTGATCTCTTTCAAAAGATTTTGAAAGATTTTCTTAAAATGGGTAAAAAAAGAATAAGAGATAGAGTCCTAATTCGACTGAAACTCTGGGATAGAGTCATAGTTTGACTGAAACTCTAAAATTTTGGCCAAAATGAAATAAATGGGCAAGGGGTAAGGCTACGTTTGATTTAAAATCAAAATAAAATTTTGAAAAGGTTCAAAAAGGTAAAAAGATAGAGTCCTAAATCAACTAAAACTCTGAAATAACTAAAATTTAAGAAATGAAAGAAGTGATCCAGAAGCGACACCACCTAGATGGGTGCCATCCGAGAATTGAAATCAGTTAAAATTGATTTTAAAATAAATCCAAATCGCTTTCTAAGGAAAATATTTTGAAATAAAGGAATATAATATCCTGTGAGTTAATAAATGGCAAATATCGATTTAAAACCCAGGTTTTTTAATTTGATTTTGAAATAAGGTTTTAAAACTCGAATCTGGATTGCAAGATTTTGAAAAACCAGAGTGCTGGATCTCGAGGATGACATGCAATGCTATGAAATGCAATAAAATATCATGAAATAACAGAAAATGATATGAAATAATGTGAAATGATATGGAATGATTACGAGTGAATCATGTGGATAGATCAGTGATGTCGATCCACTTTTCCATTCTATAGCATTATGACTCGGGGAGTTCGAGATCATAACGGGATAATAGGAGTTATATCCCTCTTCCTGGCCATTCCAGCTCGGCGGTTGTGAAGCTGCTCTATTCCCTCACATAATAGCACTTTGACTCGGGAAATCCGAAATTATAATGGGAGTATAGAAGGAGTTGTTGTATCCCTCATCTAGGTTGTGCAAGCTAGGCGTATATGATGCTTGTTGATGGCCTTGCAAGCAATTGAATTCTGCAAGGAAATTTAAGTCGAAATCCACCAGATATGGTAGTTCATCTGAAGTCGATGGGGTATGATTACTCTCAATACTTGAGTGATGTGGTCAACTAATGCACGAGGTCTTATCCTTGAGACCAAGCGACCCTCGCCGACCCATATCGGCGGTATACCTCCTTTGGCATTCGTTGGCAGAATGTTCATCTTTGCCACAATACTGACAGTCTTGGACTTCTAACGGGCATACTCACTCATCGTGCATGATCTCGTAATGATAGCAGTATCTGCACGAGTCGTAAGTTGTCATCTATATAAAGGAACCCGGATCTTTAAATGAAAAAAAGAGGAAAACTCAAGTTTTTAGTACTCGAATTTTCAAAGAAAACAATTGGTCTAATACGGGCATTGGATCTAAAAGGAAGTCCGAGTCGAAACTTGAAACTTTAAAAATAGAAGGTAAAAAGGGGGACCTGAGTCGGAACCCGGATCTTTAAATGAAAAAAAAAGGAAAACCTGAGTTTTTAGTACTCGAAATTTCAAAGAAAACAATTGGTCCAATACGGGCATTGGATCCAAAAGGAAGTCCGAGTCGAAACTCAGAATTTCAAAAATAGAAGATAAAAAAGGTGACCCGAGTCGGAACCCGGATCTTTAAATGAAAAAAAGGGAAAAACCCAAGTTTTTAGTACTCGAATTTTCAAAGAAAACAATTCGAGTTCATAAGAGATCTATTTGGATTCAGTTTAGTTTAGGGTGATTTGAGTTTGTTTACTTGGATTTAGATATTTTATCATGTAATGGATTCATCTAAGATCCAATTAGGATTAGGGTTTCTCATGTTCAGTATAAATACTTATTATAGGGATTGTTAGGAAGGGCTTCATTGAATGAGATTTCAATTATTTTTTTAGTTTTATGAATTATTTTTATTAGTGAATTTTTCATTATTCTTGTCTTTCATAGTTTTATCTGCATAGAAGTAAGGTAATGTAGATTTTCTACGTCATTGGATTCGAGGTTAAATCAGGATGCCACCCGTGGATTTCGAACGTGTGACATCCCGTCAACTTAGAGACCCCGTCAACTTAGAGACATGCACAAGTCGTCCCTACCAATTGAGTGGAGCCCTTGTGGGCAGATATCCGTCACAGTAACCAATTTTACAACCATATCTGAATTTGATTGTAACAGGATATGCTTTTGGCTTTACCAAATTCGACTTAAATGGATTTGGATACGATAGGATATCACATGAAATCTGTTCGGTTGGCATCCCTTGGTGGTTGTTTAAATGCAATCCCGTAGCAGCTGACTCAGGTTTGCATCATTATTCAAGAAGAAAAGGATAAAGTTGAGTGCTGTCAATCTTTATCAACATGTTCCCTAGATGGCCCTCCCTATATCATATCCAAATTTCCTAGCCTTGTTTTATTGTTTTTTTTATGAGGTCTGGTCCTTGTGATTGCTTCTTCCTAACTTCAGGTAATGATATACTTATTGCTTCGTTTTGTTATTTATGGACACCATATTTTAGTTGGGCATGCGGGCCCAAAATCAGGAAGATCTAATAGTTTAGAGTACTGAATAGATTGATATTCAACTCTTGATTAAAAAAATATATTTAGAGACAAGACTTTGGTACAATCATTCCCTCAATACAACTCCTAGCATTATTATCTTGTTTGCGGATAATTGCACCGTTTCGTGCTGGAGAAAAGACGTCACGGACAATGACTGTGCGCATGCATGCATGCACGTGTGTGTGCGCAAAGTGTGCCTGTGTGTAGGGGTGTCAACTGGTGGGGTTTGGTTCGGACCAGGTGGAAGTAGACTTGGACCAGATTTTCGAGTATGGTATCAAGTCCAGACTTGGGTCTAATCAGGTTTACTATAAGTACTACATGAACCAGACCTTGACCATACTCAGTAAAATAATATTTTTTATCATTTTTACATTGAAAATTTGTGGGTCTTAATCAGAACATGGGTCGGGCCTGGATCTGCCCACTGGAGGGTATACCCAGCTTCGATCTTGCGGCAAGGGATGCCTTCCGTGAATTTCAAACTTGTGATGTCCCGTCAACTTGGTGACATTCACAAGTCACCCCTACCAGATGAGTGGAGCCCTTGTGGGCACCCTTAACTAGGGGTGTCAATGGGTCGGGTTTGATTCAACCAGACTCAAACCAAATTTGAGATGATGGTACCAGGTTAGGACCCATCATAAGAGAAACCATACCCAGATCCTATAAGGATTACATGAACCATTCCCAGAATATACCTGATAAAATAATATTTTTGATCATTTTTTATATTGAAAAATTGTGGATCTTAGTCAGAACTCAGGTCGGGCCTGGGTCTAGTATAAAATTTCACAAACCATACCTGGCTCCATGTATTAATGGGACCCTTCCGGTCCGACCCCGATTCTAATAAGGTCTTCTTATTTATCACCAAATCCTAACCCTATAGGGTTTGGTACAGGTTGGGTCCGAGGCAAACCAGACCCGTTGACACTCCTACCTGTAACACACCTTAGGTCATTAAAAAAAAAGTGCAACACAATTTTTCTCATTGCTGTCCATGATGAGCCTCTAAAAAGTAGTGCATGGTATATAGATAAATAGTTCATTTTTGCTGGTAGTATTTACGTCGTCCACCATATTTTAGTTGAAAGTGTGGCCCCAAAAATCTTGAATATCTAACAGTTTTAGAAGTGCTGCAGATACAGGAATTTTCAAACCGAGACAAGAGTTTGGTAAATAATTCCTATAATACAGCTCATAACATTATCCTGTTTGCAGATAAACTTGCACCCCTTTGATGTTGGGGGAAACACCATCATGGACAAAAGTCGACCATGACTAAAAATACGTACATGTGCATGCAAGCACGTGTGTGTGCTTGTTTGTATGTTTTTTCTATTTTTACTTAGAGAAACCGCCTCAAGATCAGAGACCTAGTCGCGGTGCGTTTGCCTGTCGTACTTACTATCACTGTTCTGACAGCATAAAATTCTAAGGGTTTACCCCTCGCACTCAAGGAGTTGCCGTGCTTCGGCAAGAGGTGATGCTCATGAGATTTTCAAGTGCACTTAGTAATTTATGATCTTATCATTATAGTGTACTAGATATAATTGGTCCGCCCATCTGCCTGTTCCCATCAGAAAACTTATATAGCAAAAAAAAAGTTTCAAATCATATAAATTCATCGAGATTGAAAGGAAAAATAATGAGAATCATAAATATATTAATAAATTTAAAATATTATAAAATATTTTTATTTTATGACCATTAGGAGAGAAAGACGTTTTGGAGAGAGAGGGAGAGTAGTCATAAATAGTAATTAATTTTTAAAAAATAGAGAAAACTACAATTAATGCACTATGTAACATACTAACACTTCCTCTTTATGAAAACGCTATAGAAATATCCACACAAGTTTAATTGCATTCTCAACTCACATGGCAAGAATATAATTAATAAAAAGTTATAAATCATCCTTTTTTCTGCACTTGATGCCCTCACTTTAGCTTTTATAATACGGATAAAAGAAAAAGCGGTAATAGTCATGAACAAAAACTATTACACCACCACGGTGGTTACCCGTGTGGTCAGCAGGGGAATTGTGTCAAGTTAAAGACCCACGATTAAATCCTGCTGTTGCTTGGGGGCTGTTGTTGCTTTTTTATGGTTGGGGGCACAAGTTACTTGGGGCTGTTGTTGCAACCCAAAATTTTACGTAGAAATCCCTTAAGAGGGATATGGGTCAGGGTGGCAGTGTGGCTCCACCCCTTCTCTATGTGGGCATCAGTGTTGGTGGAGAAGGACAAGATATTGATACGTTTAGCATGTAGAAGAAGTTGGTGGATATTGAGATGGACAGGACGGCCTACAAAGATGGAACCTTCTGTTGGGATCCTCTGTGCGCAAAAAACATTGCATCCATGAAGAGCGTACCTGAGGCGGCCATCAAAGAATCGGATGATGGCTGATGGTTGGCGTTGGTGGCTGAAACAGGATGAGCTTCTCTCCTCAGCCGGATTGCAGCCCTCCAATGAGCGCAGACACCTTCAACAATCGGTGAGCAGGATCCCTCCTCTCTCTCTTTATGAAAAACATTCAAAAAAATAATTTTTACCTTAATCCTTTTCTCTATTTTTCTTTTGATCTCACTTGATTCGGGTTTCTCATTAACACTCATTTTATAGCCTTTAGTTAGGGAGCAATTATCTTAATTGTTTTGACTAATCCCTTATGTTTATCGGAAGGGACACCTTTTGAGGAGTCCTAAAACGTAGGTAACTACCACGTAAAAGGTGGGTTACTGCAACATTCTCCCACTTGTCCCAACGATAAACCCTTAACCAGAAAACTTTATGGGAATAACTTGATGAATAGGTTAGCTTTTACAAATCTATTTTACATATCCTTAATTGAATTTCTAATCTATATGAGATTAACAACAAACAACCATAAAGAGAATCAATAAGCTGAATGTGATCACTTTATTCATATGCATATGTCAAAAAAAGTTTAACAAGTTCATCCTCAATACATGTTTGGAATATAATCTTTGTGCTAGCCCTTTAGTAAGAGGATCAGCAATCATCTTTTTGGTACCAATATTAACAATATTCATTAGATGATTCTCTGACCTTTCTTTAACAACAAAGTACTTTAATTTCATATGCTTCCATGACGTAGTACTTTTATTGTTATTCGAAAAGAACACCGCAACTTCATTTTCACAGTAGACTTTCAGTGGTTTCTCGATGAAATTGATCACCTTTAATTGTGATATGAAGTTCTTCAACCATATGGCCTGCGAAGTAATCTCGTACAATGCTATAAATTGCGCTCCAGTAGTGGTCGTCTGTTTCCCATTCCTCCAAGAGATCGCGCTCCAGCAAGTAAGAAGACATACCCAGTAGTAGACTTTCTACTATCAAGGCATCCTCCTAAGTTTACATTTGAGTAGCCAATGATCTTGAGGTGATCAACTTTATGATACGTCAACATATAGTCTTTTGTCTCTTGCAAATACCGCAAGACTTTCTTAGCAGTCTTCCAATGAAATATGCTTGGATTAGACTGAAATCTGTCAAGCACCCCTACTGTGAAAGAATATCTGGTCGAGAACAAGTTTGCGCGTATTGCAAGCTACCAACAACTGATGTTTATGGATAAGCACTCATATGTGCTTTGTCAATATCGTCTTGTGGACAATCTTTTAGGCTCAATTTTATCACCTTTTGATATAGGTGTTGTACTAGGAGAACAATTCTCCATTCCATATCGCTTTAATACCTTATTTATGTAGAATCTTTGGGAGAGACCTATAAAGCCTTTTGCTTTATCTCGGCGGATCTCTATGCCAAGTACATAAGCAGCATCACCCATATCTTTCATATCAAAATGTGACACAAGAAATTGTGTTGTCTCTGTTAGTAACTTTATATTGTTGATTGCAAGCAAAATGTCATCCACATACAACATCAATATTATGAACTTACTCGCACTTTCCTTAAGGTATATACATTGATCAATAATGTTTTCTGTAAACCCGAAAGTCACAATGACTTGAGAAAATTTAACATACCATTGTCGGGAGGCCTGTTTAAGTCCATATATTGATTTGTTAATCTTGCAAACCAAATGATCTATCTTCAGAGAAACCAAGAGGTTGTTTCATGTATACCTCTTCATTTAAATCTCCGTTGAGAAATATTATTTTCACATCCATCTGATGTAGCTCTAAGTTATAATGAGCTACGATGACCAAAATTACTCTTATTGACTCTTTATTTGAGACAGAAGAGAATGTCTCATTATAGTCAATACCCTCCATCTGGGTGAATCATTTAGCAACCAATCTTGTCTTATGTCTCTCTAAGTCACATTTAGAGTCTTTTTTTGTCTTAAAGACCCATTTACACCCTATGGGTTTTACTCCTTTAGGTAACCCGACAAGATCTCATACTTGATTCTTAGTCATACAGTTTAACTCTTCTTTCATAGCTTTTATCTAGTGCGAAGATTGTTTGCTTTCAATAGCTTTCATAAAAGTCAATGGGTCATCATCTATATCTATGAAATCATCAGGCTCTTGAAGGTACACCACATAATCAGGATATATGGCAGATTTCTTAACTCTTATGGATCTCCAAACAGGTGGTTCTACAGGTTCAGATTGAATTTGTTTATCATGTTTGTGCTCTTCTGCATTATCCACAATAGTTCATTTTGGATTTGTGCATCAACAACCGAGTGATCAACCACATCATCATTAGGGATAACAATATAGTATCTCTCAGTGTTTTCCTTAACAGGTAGTGAGACTAGATCCTATATTTTCTCAAAACAAAGGTTTTGAAGTGCACTTAATCCTACTGAACCATCTTCAAAAAAATTTGCCTTATCTATTTCAACAATCTATAGTGAATGAGATGGGCAGTAAAACCTGTATCCTTTTGATCTCTTTGGATAACCAATAAAATATCTACTGGTTGTTCATGGATCAAAGGCTTTAATATGGGAGTTATACAACGTACATCCTCATATGTGCATATAAGACAATGATGGTTTCCTACCTGTCCACAGCTCGTAGGGAGTTTTAGGCACAGATTTAGTAGAAACCTTATTCAAAATATGCACAGCAGTCCCTAAGACTTCACCTCACAACTTCATAAGAAGTGTTGAATAATTTAACATGCCCCTGACCATTTCTTTAAGCGTACGATTTCTTCTTTCAGCTACACAATTCTGGTAGGCAGTACCAGGCATGGTATACTAAGGCACAATGTCTTCCTCTTTTAGAAATCGCGCTAATGGTCCTTCCCTTTGCCCCATCTCAATAAACCTACCATAATATTCGCCACCTCTATCAGACCTAACTATTTTAATAACTTTATCGGTGTGTTTCTCTACTTCTTTCTTAAATTCTTTAAACATTTGAAAAACATCAGATTTTTTATAAATCAAGTAGAGATACATATATCGAGAATAGTCATCAATAAAGGTAACAAAAAAACTTTTACCTGTGTAACAGGGGGTAAATGGTCCACATACATCCGTATAGACTATTTTCAATATCTCACTACTATGTTTGGCACATTCTTTATATGTGTTTGTATGCTTAGCCTTTATACAATCAACACATGGATCATTATCGTTAAAATCTAAAAATTTCAAGATCCCTTCATTTATAAGTCTCTTTATTCTTTTTTCAGAGATATGACCCAACAATTGATGCCAAAGCATCTAAGATTTATCATTTATCATGCTACATTTATTCTCAATCAATGCGTATTCAGAAGTCAAAGTCTCCTGAGTTTGGATCTTCACGTTCAATTTGTACAAGCCATCATAAACTAATGCAGAACCAATTTCAATAGAATTTTTGTAAATGAATAACTTAGAATTTGTAAATTTAAATTAATATCCAAATTTATCCAATCTTGAAATTAAAATTAAGTTTCTACTATATGATGGAACATAAAAGACATCATGAAGATTTAAATCTACGCTTGTATATAAAGTGATCATGCAGGTCCCAACACCTTTCACATGTGAACGCATCATGTTTCCCAAATAGATGTTCTTCTCATGCATTGTTGGTTCCCTTCTGCTTAGGAACAATTGTAGACAGTTGGAAATATGAACAGTAGCATCAGAGTCAATCCACCAACTATTTTCTGGAATTTATAATAAATTACATTTATAAGAAACAAATGACAAATTACCTTTTTTTCTAACCATTTTTTATACTTTATGCAATTTGTCTTCCTGTATCCCTTCTTCTTGCAAAAGAAGCACTTTATGGGAGCAGAATCGGGTTGATTGCCTTGAATGTCTTCTCTCGTGTTGACTTCTTCCTAGCATTTTTCTTAAATATATTTTTCTTTGATCCTACCTTAGATCCATGAGAAGCCATATGTGCACTTTGCACCTTCTCTCCTTTCAATCTCTCTTCTTCCTAAACACACTTGGACATAAGTTCATTGAATATTCATTCATCATTATGTGTGTTGTAAGAGATTTTGAAAAGTCCATACTCCAAAGGTAAGGACACCATAATCAAATGCTCTAGAAATGAGTCAGAAATGAGTCAGGTTCATGTTATTCAGCTGAGACGCTATGTTCCTCATTTCTAAAATATGCTGGTGAATATTACCTCCTCCATAATATTTCATAGATATAAGTTTCGACATTAGGGTATTGACTCTGACCTTATTCGAACCGACAAATTGTGCTTCAATAGCACTTAGAAATTCTCTCACTGTCCTGCATTGTAGGATAGCACTGCGAATATTCTTAGCCACTTTAGATTGCAAAAGTAACAAGCTAAGCTATTCAAGCGCTCACACTTTTCGAAAGCACTCTTTTGTTCAGCAGTGCTTTGATCAGTTAGGGTAGCGGGTTCATCTATCCTTAGGGCCAGATCTAAATCCATATACCCTAATGTGAAAAGAACAATTTTTTTCAGTCACTAAAATTAGATCCATCAAGAAAATGAATAGAACTTGAGCCATCTAGAATCGCAAAACTAGAAACTGCATGACAAAAGACATGTATCAAAAGAAAGCATATATGAGACAAACTTGATGAAAAAAATAATAAATGAAAGGCCTTTGATATGCTTATTTTCTGGCGAGTGCAGGGGGTCATTGAAGTATTACTTTGGTAAGAACTCCAACACGCATAATCACTTCTCCTACCGACCATAGTTGGTAAAACTAAGGCTTATGTGAAACTAGACCATCATCACAAGTTACCTTTGGATACTCATATGTGATGTATCTCAACATATTTGTCTTATTTTACCCTACCTAAATTTCAAACATGATAAAACTATCTTTGGGTCGTTTATCGTTTCATGAATCTAAATACAACATTAATATTAGCTAAAGCTATATGATAGAACAAAAAATTGACAACATGTGTATTCAGTCACTTTGGTGACATGAATTCACTAAGTCGTCTAGCTATCTTTGATGTTAATATTATACATTCATTTATACATGCACAATTACAAATAAATGAACATGTTAACAAAAATATAAACTTTAGCATGCTGCAACTTGATGTTTATGCCCATGAAACGAAGAAAGATAAGTATCCAAATAAAAAACATAATGATTCGGCAAAAAAGAGCCTTGGACAGGTCCTAAAACTGCATGAACTGATCTCTAAGACCCTCCAACCGATCCTAAAACTGGATGAACCAGTCATAAGACCCTTGAACCGATCCTAAAACCTTATGAACCAGTCATAAGACCCTTGAACCGGTCCTAAAACCTTATGAACCAGTGATAAAATCTTTGAACCAGGTCTGTAACAGTCTGAATCTGTTTCAAAAACTCTAAATTGGATCCAGTTGACTGAGAAACGGTTCTTAAATGGCATGAATCAGTTCAGAAACCCAGTGAAACGATTGAACCGGTTCACTATTACTGTTACAGTGCAGTGGATCTGGTTCTGTCAGATTTTCCAGATCCGGAATCATATAACCCGGTTCAATCGGATTCTGGATCTGACAAAGATAGAATCGGATCCAGTTACCTGAATCCAATCAAGAGACATTTGGACTCGGGTATTGTGATCCACAACCTTGTATCCAGATCTAACCAGACAGCTTTATGGGTTGGTATGGGTCCGCAGATCTGGATCTAAAGCAATGACCCAATCCAGTGAAACAGTATGGATTGGATACAGATCTAGAGTCCAGATTGGGTTCCATAAACCCGACCCGAATCCAAAACCAAAATGGGCTAGGGTAGCAAGGGACTGGGTCTCTTACCCGAGAACCGAATCTGATCCAAAGAACCTTTATGGATCGGTACGGATAAGTCGGGTTCGAATCCAATTATGGACCTGATCCCGATCCAAAACTGCATGGGTCTGGGTTCTGAAAATACTAGATCCCTCACCCAAACTTGGACCTGATCCGATGGAACCTTATGGATTAGTACGAGTGGGGTGGGTCTGGATCCAAATATAGACCCAATCCGAAACTTTAAAAAACCCCTTTTCACGAATTAGGGTTTCAGAAACCCTTAACCCCCTTTGATCTTCTTTCTTTCCTCCTGAAAGATCGCCACCGCCCTCCCTTGAATCCATGCAACCGGAAGAAGTCGTCGGCGGCCAGAGGCCGGCAACTTCGATTATGGACAGAAGAGGGTGGTAACCTCCACCCTGTTCTGGTCGACAGCAGGAAGAACGGCGAAAATCTGCCACGATCCAGCCATGACAGGAGAGCCAAAACAGGCGACGACCGAGAGCCGGCAACCTGACCGACCGGTGAATCTTCACTGCCAGTGAAGATCAACCAGCTGCATCCACCATGGCCGTCAGTCGACGGTGGTCCCAGAAGGCTCTATATGCAGAAAGAAAAAGGATTCGGTCGGCAGAAGAAAAGAAAAGGGAGAAAGGATCTCACTGATGATCGGTAAGCTATCTTGTGATTTGGGTGTTTCGGGAAACGGTCAGCATAACGTCATGCATTCCCGAAACCCGACAGAGAAAACATCTGGCACAGCAACGCATCTCCCTCTGCGAACCCTGTAGGGTCGATTTCTTAAAGGGGGAGATGTTGACGCCGTGTAGTCGGACAGGGACCTGACTGCCGAAAAATCGTTGCATTAGAGGGGCATAAAACGCAGCATGCAGTAGGTAAGCATGGGACCATAACCCAATGTTGGGATCCTCTGCATGCAAAAAATATTGCATACATGGAGAGCGTACTTGAGGCGGCCATCGAAGAACCAGATGATGGCTGGTAGTTAGCGTTGGTGGTTGGAACAGTATGAACTTCTCTCCTCAGCTGGATTTCAGCCCTCCAATGAGCGCAGGCACAGCAATCGGTAAGCAGGATCCCTCTTCCCTCTTTTTATGAAAAATGCTCAAAAAAAGTAATTTTTACCTTAATCCTTTTCTCTGATTTTCTTTTGATCTCACTTGATCCGGGTTTTTCATTAACACCCGTTTTATAGCCTTTAGTTAGAGAGCAGTTATCTTAATTAACTGTTCTCACTAATCCCTTATGTTTATCGGAAGGAACACCTCTTGAAGAGTCCTAAAACTTGGGTAACTACCACGGAAAAGGTGGGTTACTCGAACACCTTCTTCATCCACATCCGCTTGCCCGGTATCAGATTTAAGACTTCCCTTTTTTTCTTTTTCATCCTTCGTCGTTTGAATTTGAATCGCTCGTTCTTTTCGTTTTTTTTCTTTTGGAAAGGAGTCGTGAAGGATTTGATGTTTGTTTCTTTTTTATATAGAGAATCTCGTAGCTATTTTCAATCATTGAGTTTCATTATTGTCGTCTTTATTCAAACGGAACTGCTGCTTTGGAGATGGTCTCTCTGCATTGAGTGATAAATAACTTCTATATCATCATCACCGATTCACCATCATCATTTCTTTAAAAAAAATCATCACCATCATCATCTTTTTAATATTCTTTCGTGTTATTGTTAGTGAACACGGTGGAGGTGGAGAAATAGATGGTATAACATCGTCATGATTATTCGATAAAACTGCATTGTAATAGCTGTATTGTTAGTTTAATAACTCGATGGAATATATGCAATAGTGGCAATTAGATAGTGTGGTGGAATACTTGCATTGCTGAAATGGGGGTTGTGAACATGGATCCTTGTTGGTGGCCGTCGTTTCCCCTGATGATTTCGGGCATGCTGGACTTTCATATTGAAGCATGTTGTAGGGCAATAAGGGTTTTCTCAGACGGCGTATTCTCTTGGGTGATTTACCAACATGATAGTCAGTGGCCGTTAGCCTTGCCCTCTTAGATGATTTGTACGTGTGGGCACATGAAAATATGTAGATTGACCTACACAAATACATGACAACAAAGCTGTGGTTTCCTTGCATGTTCGCTTTCTGAAATTGTGAATGGTAACCTGAGAATGAGATTCCTTATCCTGCAAGTTTGAGAAAATATGTTGATAGACTTTTTTGGGGAAAGAAAAATCTTGAAACTTAAAGAAAAAGAAAATGGTGAGGAAAAAGTTCTTAGTGACTAGAAAATGCTAAAGACATGTCAGAAGATTGGAGGATGAATGTTGAAGAAGTTGATGTGGCTTCATTGGGTAGGTAAGGTATGATAATTTGAGAGGGAAGGAAAAGGAGACCCGGAAAGAAAACCTATATATTAATAACAAGATGGTTGTTAGGGTTTAGGTATCTTTTATTTAGCATAATGTACCGATTATGATGGTTGTTAGGGTTTAGGTTTTTTATTTAATTTTTTTAATTGCATGAATATTGTTTAATTAGGGTTTAGCATCTTTTGTCTGTTTTTTTTTTAGAATACTTGATTTTGGTTAGAATTTTAGGGGTTTATTTTTTTTCAAATAGCATAAATTGGTGTTTCTTTTTAAGATTTAGGGTATTGATTTGGATCTTTTTCAAATAACATGAATGTTCATTAGGATTGTAGGGTTTTTTTGTGCTATTTTTGTTTTCAACTATCATTTAACATGATTTCATTAATTCTCTAACCCTATTCTTTCAAAGAGTATTTGATTTTGGTTATCCAACTCCTACTTTAATTTTTTTAGGATAGAAATTTTTATTTTAGTTTTTCAAATAACCTGAATATTTAATTAGGTGTTTTTTTTTCAATTAGCATATCTATAAATGATGTTTGTTAGGATTTACAAAACTATTTGATCATTTTTTGAAAACATATTGTTGTTATATTTTTTACTAATAATTGTTTTTTTGTTTGTACTCTGTGCCCACCCTAGTTTAAATTCCTGGCTCCGCCTCTGCTTGCACCCCTCAATTTTATCATGTATTAACTAGCCTTTTTATCATGACTATTTTGAAACTAAAATTATTGCCACGCCATAAAAAGATGTATAACTCTAATATTTTATCAATTCCTTCTTATTTAGCCTTATAAATTTTAGGGGTTTTTGAAAATCAGTTCCTGCCTTATTGCTGATTTGCAAAATCGTCCCTGCCTTATGGGATTTTACAAATTAATCCTTTGTTTTTGCACCGGTATTACAAAATGGTCCTGTTAAAGGTAGTTAGTTTACCCAACCAATCGGGTTTAACCGGACCAAAACATATAGGGTCCGGGTATAGTGACAAATAAGAAGACCTGATTAAGACCACCTGAAGGTCCAATTAATACATGGACCCAGGTATAGTTTGTGAAATTTTATATCTGACCCGGGACCGATCTGAGTTCCAATTAATTACCCACAATTTTTCAACGAAAAAACGATAACAAATATTATTTTACCAGGCCTCGTTCATGTAATTCTTATCGGGTCCAGGTATGGTTACTCTTATAGTAGACCCGAATAGACCTGGGTCCCTACCTGATACCATATACCTGAAAATCTGGTCCAAGTCTGGTTATACATGGGTCTGAACAAAAACCTAACCCGTTGACAACCAACCCTAACCATGCCCAAGCAGTGACCAATGAGCAATGGACCAACTCAGCCCATATGTGTGTATATATATAATATAAAAGGCCCAAACCAACCCGATTAAGTCCACAGGCCCAATGGGAGGACCATGGGCAAGGATTTTCCCAATGGGCCGGCCCTTTGCCCACCCCTCGTTGAGCGCTCTTGTGCCATGTCACATGTAACAGCATACGCCTAATTTTACAGGTTCTATTAGATTTTTCGGTCATTAAATTTTGATTTTCATTATAGGTTTTTAATACCTTTTTGTCTTAATATATTATCTAAATGGACCTGTAAGAACCCCAACTTCACTATAGACTATGTCAAAATTGGATCCATTATGTTTAATGGCCTGGATCTGATTAAGACAATGCATTTTACTCTCCAAACCAAGCCAGCATTTACCTCAACCCATTTCTGGAAAGACCTTATTATACGACTACAAATGGATCATGTTTAGTCAAACATTTTGTATCAATGTGACACTTCATTTTGGATATAGATTGTAAAATATATTTGAACACCAAACAATCAAGAGAATTCATACTCCAAATCCATATTGTAAAGTTCTCCAAACAAGATGATGAATCAGGTGGAGTTGTAAGCTTGAATCCTTGAGGCAGGTACTAATACTCTTAAACAACCATGTTAATCCATTTTTTCCTTCAAATACAATTCTCTTAAATTCCAATAGTTGTACTAATTCAAAATCCTTCCAAATGTCTCCTCCCAAACATAGCCTTAATGTGTAAGTAATTCTATGAATTTTTCAAAATTGTAATTGTAAAAGACAAAAAGTAATTTCAATATAGGGTTGTAAACGGTTCTGATTAGGATTGGATGTGGCCAATGCCATATTTGACTAATTGGATGTTGGTTAAACGGATTCAAACTCCTCGGATGGTGACAATCTCATACCACGTTCACCCTTTTACATGTAAACATATTCGGATACATCTCGGATTCGGTAGAAAAAAATGAAAGCCATATCATCATCCAAGTATAATTGGATAACTTTTTTGGCTTGACCTTACCCTAACACAGGATGGGTTCTCACACCCCATGACTCGTGCGGGAGGATCCCACCCACAAGCCTTACTGGTCAGTTTCTGGGTTCCAAACCCAGTACAAACAGGTCTGAGCACAGTTCAGGCCCGTTATCAACCCTGTGAGGTTAGGTCTGGCCCAATTTTTCATCAGGATTAGAACAAACCCCAGTATTTTAGTCAATTAATGTTGAACCAACCCAAACTTAAATCAAGACCGGATGGAGCTCCAACTTAGGTTTGAACCTGGTAAAAAACAGATCCCACTTTATAGACCTAGTTCGAGTCTAGACCAAACCTATTATCACTCAAATTCTATCCACGCTCCATCCTGCCCTATTTCAAGTTTGACGACTCATAATCTACCTTATTCGACCGTGATCCAACCAAATTTTAACCAAACCCATTATTCAGATCACCTGAACTCGAACCCAAATAATGATTCATATATACACTAAACTCAAACTCAGCCATACCCATACCAAGGCCAACCCATTTCCATAGCTACTAACCCACCTAGGCCAGCCCATATGAACTCAAACCCTATTATTGGACCTACAATAGCCCTAAGTCCATCCGCAATCGAACCTTCATGGAAGCCGAGCAGCCTTTAGCACCTCTACCGGTATCTCATAAGAGAGAGAAAGTGCAGCCAAAGGCCTCACTAACTCATATTCAAGGTCAAAAACACCTTCATCACACAACACGAAGTAACCCAACAGCAAAGTTCGATGACCTGAACGACGAGGCATTTTGGCATGCGCACCCATCTGAACTTGTTGATTGTCATCAAGATCGTGAGACGGAGTGTATCAACTCCTACAAATTCAAAACAAAGTTTTCAGAGTTTCACAATCAAATCAATGCAGAAGCATTATATGATTGAGCCTATGGGGTGTAGTTCTATCTTGAGTATCATTATGTTTCATAGCATAGTAAGGTTCCATTAGCAATGACACAATTTTGAAGTCCCGCCTAAGAGTGGTGGAATGAGTTGAAAAAGATCGAAAGTACCAAAGTATGTGATAAGTTCAAACATGAAAAGAGATGCAGCGCTTGTTGCACACCAGGTTCGTTCCTACAAATCATGCTCTAAAAGCCTTCGAGATGTTTATCCAAAAAAGCATACCTACTTTCAATCCTATACCTAAAGTTATTGAGACATGCAAAAGAAACCCAAATAGAATCCAATCCATTTAAAAATCCAATAAAACTTACCACATATCCAATTAAAAAATATTTGAATCCAAAATCTCATAATGAGTCCAAATTCATTTTAATGGATCCTACAAAACTCTTTATAGAATCCATTGATCCATCCATAGGTGAACCCAATTTGGAGATGAACCTAAACCGCTTAGATCCAAATCACAAAGAGCCTTCCAATGTCGTAACCAATACCCAAAACCTATTGAATCTAGGTCATAATGAATCCTCTCCAATCAAACCTAATATCCAAATCCAAAAGAACCCTATGTCCAATTTTTCTAAACCCTTTCTCAAATCTCAAAGTGCATCACGAAGCATGGATTGATGAGTAACTCAAATCGGAGTATTGTTGTATTGGACATGTATGATACATGATATTCCTTTCTACGTAGAAGCATGATGAATGATTATGGTTGGTTTGGAAAAAGGACACCTGATTTTTCTACTACAATTCTCAGACTGGGTTGTGCTTGGTATCCCAAATTTGAGGAATATAACATTGTTCACATTATATATTGTACTCCTGATTTTTTTACACTTCTCAAAGTGGGTAGTGCTTGGTATTCCCAATTATAACATTAGTCACATTATACATTGTACATGCATGGCCCCAACAGTAAAGCAGAACTAGTAAAAAAAGAAGTGAATCCAGAATGAGTTATAAAAGATTTTGGTTGATTTTCTTTCAATTTTGTGTTGTTTTCCCTGTTTTACTAGTTTTCTAATTTTGTAGATGCGCTAGGATGCCGAATATTGTGGGGGTTCAGGAGTGATCCTACTGACCACTGCATCACTAAGCTTACCCTTCAACAAAAACGAAGCAACAATGAGAACAAATACATGCAAAAAATGAAAATGTATGTGATAGGACATTTATGCTAGTACGAATGCAACGCACAGGCAGTGTTTATAACCAATATGATACAGCATATATTTCTAAAGAAAGCCCACAAAAGGCAACCCGATCTTTGCTTTTTTGATATTGCTCGAAGTGTCTTTGTAAGACAGCTACGGCCGACCTGAAAAGGAGCAAATGTGGAAACAACTAGTTAAATAACAAAATTACATACATGGGCCGCTTTCAGACTGTCAAACCGTCATAGTCCCCAACTATGCTTCCCAGCTGTATACAAGCAATGAGCCTCATAGCAATCACATGGTGAATCGTCAAACCTACAGCCATCAATTGCAGGAACAGATGATTCCATATTCATAATGTTTATATTGTAAAATACCTCATCAAGACATCTTATAATTAACCAATAGCCCGCACGCTTTTATTTCTAGCCCTGAGAATGCGACCCCTGCAGGTGGGCCACATATAACTAGTAGACTTGATCAATTAACACCATTTTAATCCTCATGAATGCCAACCACTAAATTTGTCATATTAGTCTGACACTTTTCTGATTAACTATGGATTAACAAGCACATGAAGGAGTATCCCACAGGCCACATATAACTAGTTAATTTTGTTGTTATGGCAAATATCTTACCATGCAACCATTTTGGTTTGTATTGATTCGAGGTGATACAACCTGCATCATACACTATCCAGTCAGGTTTGAAGTTGGCATATTGTGATGCAAGAGCAATCGTTCAAGAAGGGTCCAAATCTCCTGGGCACTTCTCATTGATATATGTTTGAAGCATTAAAAACCTATGCACAGGTATACTCCAGCTTATTCCTGAGTTTTATATATATATAGTTAGTTAGTTAGCATTGTTAATAGGAAACTATGCGAGAAGCATGTCCCAAGTCCATTTTAGTTGTATCACATAGTTAACAACCTGATCTTAAACTAGTAAAATGTAGAGTATACCACAAGTATTGCATCCTACAGGCTTCATATATACAATAAAATTGTTGCAAAACACAGGCACATTCTATGTTCTGAATAAATTTGAAAGCAGAAGGCAAGATCAAACTCCTGACACATCCAGCATGGCTGATCTAAACACAGGCACATTCTATGTTCTGAATAAATTCGAAAGCAGAAGGCAAGATCAAACTCCTGACACATCCAGCATGGCTGATCTACTACTCTAATGGACTTGGTGAAAGGAAATTAGTATTCAATAATGGCAAGTGAAAAATCAATGAGCTGCAGTACTTTCCACTTGTACATGAAGACCAAGCAGAGAGACCAGGTAATAGAGTTTTAGGATCTTTTCAGTTTGTGCCCCCTAGAGTAATGTGGCTGAGGATGGAGAGTTGCACAACAAAGAATTGGAACTTTTGCAGAAGGCACTTCAGCTGGATGGATTCTGGTCATTGTCACATGGATATGGATATGAACTTGGATATCGACCATGATTTTCATGAAAAGTGGGACATGAGGAGACACTTTTGCAAATGTTTAATACATAAAAATATATTTAGTAATAAGAAAATACACACAAAATTATTAAAAATATAAATGGTGTCAATCAGACACATCATAGCATTAGATGCAGCATGCCAGCCATGTCCACTAGATTCAGGACCCAAAATAGTGTTGTCCCTGTGAGATAAGTTCTGGTTTCAAGATTAGAACTTGTATGGATCCTTGGATTGGAAATGAGGCGTTTATATCCAGGTTCCCTCTTACTTTTCAGCTGACATAAAAGATGAGACATTGAACCAGCAGCATGTAGTCACATTCATCTCCACGGTTGATTAGACTGCGAAGACCAACCATGAAAAGTGACGATGGTAACTGAGTGACAATGTTGGTCAGCTACCATCAGCTTTAAGAAGGGAAAATAGGTGATACAGACAATGGTAGATAAAAAGACCACGGTTCAATCATTTTGAGTAGCCAAGAGCAGCAAGTGAAATCTTTCCCTTGGCCGGTGATCAAAGGTTTGACCATGGATGATTTGCATATGTTTGAAGGATGCACAGTCAGTATCCCACCTCCTTGTGAGATGTAGAGGAGCCAAACTTATGGCCTAAAGCATAAATTCATGGCTTAAAGCATACATGAAACGCAGTAACATTGAGTGAAGGAGTTCCTCACACACACAATTAGCCCCAGGAAATTCACTTTTTTGCCCTTGCACTCACGGCCTTGATCCCCACTCCTAGTTCTAGAATTGTTCTCCAACCTTGATTCACATGAATTCACTTATTTCTCATCATCTTGTTAGCCATCAAAATTTATAGACTATAAACTAAATTATCAACCAACAGAGATACATGCCTTGTGATACATCAGCAACGAAACCACTATGGAATGAACTAAAGCCCATAGTATTCCAACTAGATTTTCAAAACAATTAAATTCCTCGACAAGAATCCTTCATTCAACCATTTTCAAAAGGCAGTAAAAGTTTGAAACCTACCTATGTTATTATTATTATAAGTTTAACTGCATGGGAATATCATGAATACCTTAACTAGGTTCAATACCTGGATGCCAATGTTATTAAAAGCACGCCTCAAGGCACAAAAAGCACGCCTCGCCTCAAGGCGAGAGGGGCTTTGTGCCTTGAGGCGCAGGCATAAGGCGCAAAAGCCTTGAGGCGCACGCCTCATACGATGGGGCCTAGTAGAAGTGCCCATGCTATATAAAGCCTGAAAGTTCTAGCTGAAAATTAGGCATCTTAACCAAGGAATCTTGGGTTCAAATTCCCTGAAAGAGAAAACAAACAACTATGTCACAGGGATTCGGCCAGACAGGTACCGCACCCGCATCGACGCAACGCAACGCGGGTGCGGGTGCGGCACCCGGTGCGGTCAACCCGACCCTGGGTGCGGTCAATGCACCCAAGGTCATTTTGGACCATTTTTGGATTTTTTTTTAAATTGCCCCTATGAAATGGGCTGCGGAATTTTTAAAAAACATCTTAGGGGGCGCTGCCCCCCTTTAATCCCCCGCCAGGGGCGGCCCCCCTGACCTCCACCCACTGACCGCGCAACGGGACCTGCGTCGGGGGGAACCCCTGGACTAAGGTTAAAAACTATGAATCAGGCTCCACAACTCATCAGTTTCTTAATATATTTTAACTTTTATTGGTTAATCTCATATATTTTCCAGTTATGTAATCAGTTTTTTAGTTACTTTTATATGTTAATCTCATATATTTTAACTTTTGTAGGTTAATCTCATATATTTTCCAGTTATTTCAGTTATGTAAACAGTTTATTAGTATATCTTAACATTTTTTGGTTAATCTCATATATTTACGAGTTATGTAATCAGATTTTTAGTTACTTTTATATGTTAATCTCATATTTTTTAGTACTTATTTGAGATTTTCTATTTTTTATTGATTGTTATTTAATCAATAAAGCATTTCTTTATTTATTTGTATTTTTAGATATTTTTTTATAATATTTTTTAAGTTTTCAAAAAAAGTGAGGCTTCCGCTTTACGCCTCGCCTCAGTTTTTGGTGGAGCGCCTTGCTACGCCTCAACGCTTTTCACAACACTGCTGGATGCAAAAGATGATTGATGAGTATCAAATAAACCAAATGTCAATGCTAAAGATAGACACCACATCAACCGCTCTTTTCCAGTTCCAGTGACCAATCTGGAGAAACATGAAACTAGAAATAACATAAGACGTAACAAAATGTAGCATGAAATACCAACTGTGTTGTACTTTCTCCAACAATTACATGAAGAACTAAGAACCTACACCAAAAATTTGATTCCAGATCCAGTGACCAAATTGGAGAAATACACCCATGACAAACTAGAAATAACATAAATTATAACCAAGAATAATATCAGAAATATCAACCTGTTAGACTTTCTCCAATAACCAAGATCCAAGAATGCCTACAAGACCTTTAGTCCCAAAACATGAAAACAAAAAGATTCTTTGAATGAGCATGTTCATTGGTTCGATAAGATCCATTATACAACTCCCAATATACTCTCTACCATTCTAATAAAACAGAGAAAAAGCAAAACCAATGTAAGACATTAAACTCTTGACACTAGTGAAGCAAAATGAGAAGAGAAGAAATAATAGACAGCAGACACGGTACCATCCATTATGACTGCACAAGTTATTATTCGATAAAATACTACTTAAACAAGCATAAACCTTCATTCCAAACAGTCATTATCATATTAGATGCACATAGATAATGCAGCAAACAATATAAAAACAACAAGTATGTGCCTCAAACATCCATAGGAAGATAGCATATTGCATAAAAGCATTTGATGAAGAGTAAGTCTTTAGCTAACATGTACAAAATGTAGAGAAGACACAATCCCTGCACATGCAAGACATTGCTACATCTAATGAAACTAATACAAAAGATTACAACAAGATTTGTGCAAATATGGCATTAAGAACGAAGGAAATCTAAGAACTTGAATCCTTTTTCTTCCCTAGCTAAATTCACAAGGAAGAAAAGAAATGAAGCAAATTAAAAACTAATCAAGGCTTGAGAATGCTCATCCCTTTCAGCATGCTTAAGTCATAAATTGAGGATACAAACAAGGATACAGGTGTAGAAAAAAATTTCTTGAAGGCTGAATAACTTCTTACTGCACAGATATATGACCAAATGATGTCAATTTTTTAAAGACAAGTCACAATTTGCAAAAAAGTATAAGTGCATTCTGAAACTTACTCCTCTGGCAAGGGTGACTTTTTCATTGCTCTATCTGGATCAATGATCCTTCAAGGAGGATATTCTGTTGTAGCCCTATGGAGGCATGCATCTTCAACACATACAAGTTAATCTTTTGGTCTATCATGCTTGCTTTCAGAATAATCATAGCCATAGGTCTCTGTATCATATGAAACAGAAGGATCATATCTATCTTCCAATATATCTCGTCTCCTAGATTCTGAAAAACTTGTCCTATGCATCCTGCTGCCATATCTATCCTGACTTTCTGCCCTTTGTATGTGTCTTCCTTCACTTGATACCCTTGATTTTGATGAAGAATGCAACCTTTCACCATGACGCCCAGTTCTAGAAGAATATGTGCTGTCCCTATGGTCATTCTTTGTCTTATGAACATCTATTTGATCTTGTGTTTTGCCATGCTCATGCCTATCCAGGTGCTCCACATTACTTCTCTCACTGTGTGGGTTTCTTGATCTATAACTTCTATTTTGCTTGTCCTTGCTCACGGTTTTCTGAATGTCCATCTGGTATCTATATTGCATGTTATGATCATCCCCCTTGGCGTTGTTTGATACATCTTGCAGATTCAAGCCTGATCTTGTTTGATCCCTATCCAGATCAACCTCTTCTTTCCCATAGAGAGCATCCTGATCACTGTTTGGAAACATCCAATCACCTTGGAAATGCAGTCTACTCCTTTCTGATGCACAATACACACTACCTTTAGATTCATGAATATCAGCAGTTGAAATGCCACAGGAAATAGCCCCTGGAGGTAAGACTCCTTTTTCTGTAGCACCTTTCACAGAGCATCCAATACCACCAGCACGTGCAATTTCATCCATGTGCCCCTCAATAATATCTCTTAAGACCTTCAAGTGGAGGAAAAGAAATTTACTTCTCAAAAATATCAAACTTTCATGCTAGGCTAGACAGAGAAGTATGCCAAATATTTTTCATTTGAGCACCAGTTAAGGAGCTGTAAATGGGCTGGATTCAACCAGATCTAGGTACCTAAAACAAAACTACATTGAAGTAGCTGGAGTGGGAGTAGGAGTTGGAATCAGATTGGATATCATCCACCCTAACCCAAATATAGATAATAACATAAAATCTAGATCTGACAACAATCTGGTTATAGTCAGTTTTAGATCAGATGCAAACCCAGTTCACATTTATAATTTGTCTGATACTGCTTTAAACGTGAGATTTTTTAAAATTTATGGTTAGCATGCATTCTTTAAACGTGTATTATGTGCCCCATTTCTGGCTTCAAACCCAAAGAACTCACTTTTTATGCTATGGAAGCCTGTCATAAGAGCCCAATTGGATTCCAGTAAATTTCAAGTCTGGATCAAAATCTATTCAGATTGTTATCATGTGCACCCACAATTAATATAACCAGGCTTATCAGGCCTTACTGCAGGTTCGGATTGACAGGAATATCCAACCCAAACAAATAACTTTGCCATCCCTATTAGTAAACTAAGTTGAAGTGAAAGCACCTAAGGTTTCTTTAATTACCAAAGGTGAGAAACTTCAACGACTGAAAATTAACAATTAAATAAGTAAAATGCATCACATTTACTGGCCTGAAGCTCTTTTCTCTAGGAGATTTTAGTTACCAGACTATCAACACATACCAGTGTGGATACAGTGTTCATCAAAGGTGCCATGGGTGCAAGACGAGAACTTTTTAGAAGGTGGTATAGTGAATACAGAGAGAAAGAGGGCAATTTGTTCCCTCCTAACCAAGTCAGGAATGGGCTAAGATGGACAAATCCTCACTATCCCAATTAACCAGATAGAATGGAGACGAATTATTCTTTCAAAATCCAAAAATATCCAAATTTTGGTTGCTATGTGAATCCTAACACCATGCAACCCCCCTTTTTCCTTCCTTTCCTCTCTCATGGAGATGTTTCCTTCACAAACTTGCAGTTAGCACTTGCTGAACAGAAAGAGGATGAGACAAAGGGTGCCATTGTGTGTGTGTGTGTCAGAGAGAGAGAGAGAGGAGGTGGGTTTTAAAAGAATAATGGCCACTGATGCCAGTGAAAGCAGAGAGGGGCATCGAAAGAAGAGGCTGTCGAGGTAGAGGAACGGGAACATGCTATGGAGTTTTCACCACCCTTAGTAGATATTTTTTTCTGCCTAAGAACTTCAGGCTCAGCCAAACTTTGACTGAGCCTAAAATCTGGACACACAGTTTGGCGTGTGTTGATCACACCTAGCCACACAGGACCTGTGTCGCACTGTGTTGACAGATGGGTACCCATCCCCTTCAGAAAACAGAACATAATCACCTGTATTGGTGTCCGCTTAACCTTCTTGCCACGATATGACATTCTCCGACGCTTATAATCTCTTTCTTCAGCCAAGAGCTCCTCCCTTGTCTTGATCTTATTTTGGTCATCCTTCAAGCAGTATCAAAACATTAGCCAAAAAAACACAATGCCACGAGAGAAATATTATCATCTAGTTGGCATACTTAAAGTGAAACAGATGTCAACAAAACAAGAAAACAATTTAACTAGATTTTTTATGGCATTGCTTACATGTACTGCATATACCATCAATGTTATAAAACTGTTCAAAATTGATATTAGTGAATAAGCACATTAAGAATAACTATTTCAAATGACGACAAGAAGATCCGGTTTCAATATTTTTCATGCACTGTACACAAAACAGAAATTCTTGACAAAACGGCGATTCTAAGTAACATAACAGGTGTTAAAAGGAAGAAGTGTCTCTAATCTTAGACAAAGTAGAACATGGGTCATATGAACTGATGAAATAAAGAACCAAACAATACCAGCTTAATATATTCCACTTTGGTGCTAAAAGGTCATGCTATCAGCATAAACAGATAAAATTAGGAAGTTGCAACCGCCTTTGCTCAGATGCACACAGAAAACCATTCACGTGAATGTAAAAACATATCCTTGTAAAGGTTATGTAAAGCACAATTCATCAATCTTTGATGAAACAGATTGTTATCAATAAATTCACACAAAACAGCAGGTTACACCAGGAGCTTTTGGTATATCTGAACTTGTAATGTTCAGACAAAAAGAACAAGTATCAGTTTCCACCAGGAGCTTCACATGCTAGCATCCCTAAGATTCCCCAGCTTGGTTGTCAGGAAAAGGAAAGTCATCCCCATGGGTGCCAAATTCCATATGAGAAAGTATAAAACTTAAAAGTTGGAATGTAGGAGTTAAAAGTTTGAAGAATGAAGAATAATAACATTACTAGTAAAAATAACAGAAACAATACGATAAAGAAAAATAAGGACATATAGAAATCCAAGCATGACAAGAAACTTCAAGACATACACGATTAGACCTTTGCTCCCGACAAACTTTTTGCTACTTCATTATAACTAATGCAAAATATATAGCCACAAAGCAGATCCTTGATGTAGCCAAATCCTAACTTGAATTGGGTAACACTAACTTCAGTTCAGCCCCAACATAAGATAACATCCCTCATCAGTGCTGACCAAAATAACTGCATTGGGACTTTACCATGAGCACTCTCCATATCAATAAAAACCATATGAAAATTTTCCTTTTTTCTCCTTAAATTTTTGTAAGTTGTCTTCAGAATACCTTTTCTTAATAACCTTCCCGGCATGAACAACACATTTAATTTTCTGCAAAGATATTTTTTTACTGTTATTTCTAAAATCTCTATAGATGGTTTGTAAATGCAGATACTCATGAATTGACAAATTTTTGCACTCAAAGATTTAAGGCACTCCTCTTCCATTTTGCTTAATGTTGGTCAACAAGATCTTGATGAATACTCCATTCAACCATGCAGGCTGCATCCTACACAACAAAAGCCCAATGCTTCCAATAGACTCTCAGCTAATACAAATGCTTGATTTATTATTAGCTGTCTTTTGCAATTTCAACTTTCTCAACACTCAAATTCATTTATCCATTATATATTTAAGAAGCATGCATTTGACGAAATACTCTAGCACTGAAAGAATTTCTCACAGAATATATGTGTGTTCTAGCAAGTTTCGTTTCAATCCATACTCCATATATCCAATCTTTGGCTCCATACCGTCTTCAACAGCTAGAGCTAACTTTAAAACCATATTTTTCTTTCACGAACCTTATTCCAGGTCCTACTTTTTATACAGTAGCTATTCCAATGTGATGAAGGGATTACACTTGCAGGTTCTTTACCTTCTCAACTGCCAGATTCCAAAAGCTTAATAGATTACATGTTTCAAAACAAGTTAATGGAACTACCAGCTACTTCTCAGAAAAGAATTACCTAGTTTTTGTTCAGCTCTGCCCACTGCAAAATTTGGTATAGGAGTCATGATATAACATGCTGGACTACATTATTCTGAAGTAATCAGTATCACCATCTACAGGCAGAAGCAATGATGTTCACACAAATCTGATTCTCTCTCCCTTTGTTTTTTATTTTACTTCCTTGATATTGCCAGCTCCAAATGATGCCCATCATGACATCGCAGACGTAGTGTAAGCTAAGCAATTGACACGAATTCCTCTCTCAAAAACAACTCAAAGGAGCAGAGAATATAAAGAACAAAACTTAGCAGGCTTTACCTAATCAACGGTACACTTTATTTAATCAAAGGTAAGATTTTGACAAACATCCCTGTGTATGCAATGACTAGGATTTATGCATTATCTTGCTAAACTTTATTTTCATATTAAACAAAATCAAAACTCTGACTGTATCGAAACAAAGAATTCCATACATGTCCTACTTTCTGATACCAAATTCGAACAAAATTAAACAAGTCTGCTCTCCCAAATGCTTAAAGAATTACACTAGGCCAAAAAAGAGAACCTGATCCCGATATCGCTGCCAGAGAAGTCCATCATGCTCAATTATAGGTCTATAATCAACACGTCTTCCACGCACCTCATCAGCTCTGCTTGACACATATGCATGCTCTGATAACCTATAAGAACAACAGTATTTTGTAAAACTATCTTTAAGAAATTGGAAAATAGTATATGCAAATTAATGATAAATACAGTGTTTAACATCTTAGGCACTAGAGAAATAACAAACTATTCAAATATTTATTTTGTAATTTTAAAAAACAAAATAACGCATTATGGTTAATTGAGAAGGCACAGTGCATGTCAAATATAGCTAATGATAATAGATCAAGACGGTCATAAGAGATAAGAAAAGGAATGCCACTATAAAATTAAATCTGATTCTCTCAACAACCAAATAAGAGGCCCGTACACTGTTTATATATAGAAGAGGAAGACCCCACCACAAGATCGGCATGATTAGTTAAGGTGGCATGATCTTTCAGCATTTCAGTGACAACTGGACAATCTCCACAACAGATTCTGGAAATCTCCCCAAAAACAAAGTGGAGGCACCCATGGTTAGGATGCCATGACTTTCATCAAATTAATCATATATTGAAATTTCCTTCAAGTTTAGCCACAGCAATATTACAGGCTAACAACGTAAATAACTTTATCAATAGTCATACCACTGAACAATTAGCACACCATAATCCTAATGGAGATGTTAAAGGATGTCACAGTCCAGATGGAATGGATAATAAGCTTTCAACTGACACCAAACTTGAAGATAATAATATAAAATGAGTTTAGATGCGACGATAGATAATAATCAACAGGCATGTTCGCGTATAGAACTTACAATTGAAACTTGGAGAGTGTTCCAGACATGCGCAAGCCCTTTATCCTTTCCTCCAATGAAGCACGCTCGAACAATGCAGCTACTGCAGCAGCTACTTGTGATACATAAACCTCACCTTGGCCAAGTACTTCTCCATCATTCCCACCTCTACGATCACCACATTTTACATTTACTGGTGCATCCGAACCGCTCTTTGAACCATCCTCCAGATGGCATGCGTCAACTTCAAACTCATAAGAAATTCGGAATAATAGTACGCCATGCACAACACTCAGCAAGCTATGTTTAACCATATTAATTGCAAGGAGCTTCCCGTTTACCTGTCCATACAAAATTGCCAGCTGAGAGCCCAACCACGACATACTCTCGAAGAAAACTGGACAGTCAAATTTAGAATTCCCGGAGTTGCCATCCATACAACGGTTTGCATCTTTCAACATCGCTCTTAGACACAGCTTCAACAGAAGGAACAAATGATCCCTCATTGCAGCATCTATTACGATCCCATACGAAGGGGAATTCGAAAGAATCCATCTCTTTGCGTCGGCCTCCTTCAAATTCCATAAACATGAAACCAACCTGAGCACACAGAAAGAACACTTAACCGGATAATCAGTCCAGCTCTCCAATTCACGCTTCAATTCCCAGAAATCTGAAGGAAGGAGCCTCTGCTGATGATTCCTGCAATCCAGCTCTTTCCTACCGAAATTAACACATTCAACAGAAAGAACAGGAGAAAGAGTGAAGATACGCTTCATATCTGCGTCAGTCGAAGTTCCAACCACGCCAGGACAATCCCTGTAAAAGAAATTACTATTGTATCCTGCATCATCATCGAGTGAAAAGCAGAGATCACCCCCTGACTCTTCGAGACCGCCGAAGAACTGGCTTTCGGACGGCAACTCCGACTCCGATTTCAGAGAACTGCGATAATTCATCGGGGGCAAGTCCTCCGGGTCGACGACCACCTGCGAAGAAGGGCAACGAAGAGAGTGAAGGAAGAGGCGTTCCGGAGGCATCTTGTGCCTGGAATCGAACGGACAAGACGAGAGCTCATCGCGATCTAGTGGTTTCCGAATCCGGAGGAGATCGGAGGCTTCTCCGACAGTTTTCTCCGCGCGGTCGATTAGGGTTTTCAGCAGCGAAGCCGTCTCCCGAAGGCCGAGTCGCGTTTGAGGAGGAAGGAGAGGAACGGGAGGGGGAGGGGGAGGGCGGAAGGTAAAGCTAGGATTGGGTTTTTGGGGGGAGAAGGTGAAATTGGGGAGAGAGTTAGGGTTAGGGTTTGGAAGGAGGAAGGTGAAGGCGGGAGCAGGAGGAGGAGGGATTTGCTGAAGAGGATTCATCGGAACTTCCACAGACGGAGAAAGAAAGAGCGGGGAAGGAGGCCTTTATACGTTCCTCTTTCGGAACCCGGAACCGGATTAAGGCTCTCTAGGGCTCGGCTTGTTCGGGTCAAGGTTGGGGCGCGGTCAATTGATCGGGTTTGATTTTTTATGACCAATCCGATACTGCACCTTCTCATTGAGTAGAGGTAGGCTGGGAAACGAGACGAGCAGCTTGCCGTTCGACTCGGCTTGGAAATTGAGCTCTGCCAGCCGAGCTACGAACCATATGTAAATGAGTTAAGCACAAACATTGCAAGCACATCTCAACTCGGCTCCTATAAGCTCGTTGTATATATATATATATATATATATATATATCGATTGGGTGTATCACCTAATGCCCAAGATTTGAACTCATGTCGGACGTGCGGTATTGAGGTGCGCATCCTTTTTTTTGTGATTTTTAACCTTTTAGTGTGGTTTTGAACAGCCCTAAAGACCTGGTTTCCGCCCAAGTCTTTACCGGTGGTTATGACCACCTCTAAAAGGTCTTTTTGCTCATATTTTTATGCATTGCTGATTGTGCGTGCGATTTACAGTGCAAAACGGCTTGAAACACTTTGGGTGTTCGACGTTACTCCTTATATATATATATATATCAGAGCATGTAGGATGGGGCGGCGGTTACCAAATTGTAATGCTCTAAAATTTTGACTTGTAATTTCGAAAACATTATCGAAAATCTTTTCAAAGATTTAAAGTTTTCACTTTTAAAAGCGACAGCGGAAGATATTTAGAAATGAGCACAAGTCAACAATCCTGAGTACGTTAGCTGAAAAAACATCATTCACATGAACAACAACTAAAAGGACTTGAAAAAATAAGGCAATAGATTAATATATATATATATATATACGGTGACTGAAATATATTAAAATATGTGAACTAGCATGCAACAAGAATATTATAGGTTTTTTTATTTTTTCTAAAATTTTACTAATATTTGGTTTTTAGAAGATTACGATGTATAAGAAGAAACTTTTAATCACTTGAAAATCAACCGCTCAAAATTTTCATAAATATTCAAGCATACAAAATCATCTTTTTTTATCTGATTATAATGATCTAATAGTCGGTTTCAGGCAATACACCACAATGAATGCATCTGAATAGTTAGATTTGCAAAAAATCTTATGAAAATCTTGATTAATACTAGTTTACATATTTCAATTTCTCAATATACATAATAAGTTTTATACATGTACTATACATATATTTATATTTTTTATATTATTAAACTTTAAATAATACTAAACAATATTTTTTTGCAAAAAAAACCAACTTGTGATTGGCTAGTAATGAGCTCGGCTAGTGAGCCAAGCAAGGATGCACCCTTAATGAGCCGAGCAGTAGGGCTGGTAAACGAACAAGCAGCTCATTGCGAACTTGTGTGATCGATTCGTATAGCTGGTGAGCCGAGCCACAAGCAGCTCGTTTAGCTTAAATGAGTCGAGCCTGAACATGAGGTGCTCGGCTCAGCTCGTATATATATATATATATATATATATATATATATACTTTAAATGTAACATATAAAAAGATTAATACATAATATATTTATATAAAGTGAATGATGAATGAAAATATATAAATAAAATATGAAATATTAAGTGTAATATATAAAAAATATTTATTTTTAGGTGTAGTATATATATATTTCAAGTATAAATAACATGGAATATTTTTGCACTAGCCAGTTCATGTTGGCTCGTCTCATCCTCGGACCAGCCAAGCTCAAGCTCTGCTTAGCTAAAAATGAACACGAGCTCAATCTACTGGTAAATGAGTTGAGCCCGATCATTTCCTGTTTGGTTAGTTCGGCTCATTTACCAGCTCTATCGAGCAGGACAGCCTAAGCTCGGCTATTACCAGCCCTAAAGAGAGGTAGGGATGTAAATGGTAGGTATTCATGTCAGATATTGACTGAATCCAAATAAATTTAATCAGATTCGGTAGCCAAAATAGGATCCAATTAATAATCATATCCAAATTCAGTCTCACGTTTTGCGTCTGAATCTGAATATATAAATGTTGGATTTTATGGAAGTTAGATCCGGACTCAGTTTTGGCTGATCACCATCTGATTCAGCGTCTGAACCTGGATCTGGTTATACTAGATCTGTTTAAGCCAAAACTCGATAATGCATAGATCCAACCCAAGTGAGACCCGTTTACATCCCTAAATAGAGAGGTCTTGCTACCTGAGTGGTTTTTAAAGTCGTTGTTTTGAATCCAAAATTACTTACATGGACTTTTAGAAAAAAAAGAAAAAGAAAAAGAAAAATGTCAATGGATAAAAGTTAACAAAATAATTAAAATTTTCAAATTTGTGAAAGATGAGAAAATAGAGACTAGTTGAACATATTGTTGCAGTTTCCCTCACTTTTTATTTTGTTAAATAACATGAACTCAATTAATCAGTGATGTTGGTCTATATAACTTTCAAGTTCAAACGCTCACGATAGACAACATTAGGGATGGCAGTGGACCGGGGGAAAGCGGGGCCCCGCCCCGCCTCGCCCCGTTTGGACCGGGGATGGTGGGCATGAAACGGGGATGAAGGTTAAAATTCATCCCCGTGCGGGGATGGACTGGCACGTTCCCCCGCCCCATCCCCGTCCCGGCCCCGCCCCGCCCCCGCCCCCGCCCCATCCACTACAAGAAAAATGTGGATTAGCGATGGTCTCTATCCATCGCTAATCCATCGCTAAGCTGTCACTAAACTGTTTAGCGACGGATTAGCGATGGATAGAGGCCATCACGAATTTTTGCTCGCTAATTGGTGAAAAACTTATATATCGTTAATTCTGTCACAAATTTGCGACAGATTAGCGACGGACATTATCCGTCGCTAATCTGTCTCTAAATTTAAAAAAAAAAAAAATTTGATCCCTGTCGGGCGGTATTCCGGCAGCAATAAGCCGGACTTATACTGCACCCGACAGGCATTGCACAGAACGATCGCTCTGCCTCGTCGCCGGACTTGTATCGTCCTCCGTGAACCGGTGCTCTCCGGCATCGCCGTCCTCCGTGAACCGGCGTCGCCGTCCTCCAGCAATCGCTCAGCTTCGTCGCCATCCACCGTGAAACGGCGTCCTCCGAAGTCGTCGTCGTCGCCTTCCTCTGGCGGCGGCGGCGCCGTCCTCCGGCGTCGTCGTCGCCGTCACCGTCCTCCGGCGTCATCGGCGCCGTCCTCTGGCATCGTCGTCGCCGTCGCCGTCCTTCGGTGTCATCGTCGCCGTCCTCGGCATCGTCGTCGCCGTCCTCTGGCGTCGCCGTCCTCCGTGAAACTGCGTCCTCTAAAGTCATCGCCGTCCTCCGGCGTCGCCGTCCTTCGTGAAACTGCATCCTCCGAAGTCGTCGCCGTCCTCCGTCGTTGTCATCCTCCATCGTCGTCGTCGTCGTCCGCTGGCGTCGCCGTCATGCTCTCCAACGCGCTCTTCGACGGGGAGAGAGCGGTTTAAATCGTGCGCGGTCGATTTAAATTTCGAACAGGGAGAGAGGGAAAATTTCGCGCTCGGTTTAAATTGAAAATTAGCGAGGGATTTAGCGAGAGAATTTTTCCGTCGCTAATTAGCGACGAATTAGCGACGAAAAAATTCTCTCACTAAATCCCTCGCTAAAATGGTTTTCTTGTATTAAGAATTAGCGACGAAAAATTGTTGTCATTAATCTGTCGCTAATTAGCGACGGATTAGCGATGAAACAACTTTCATCGATAATCCGTCGCTAATTAGCAACGGATTCATGAAGAAAATTTTCTCTAGCTAATCTGTCGCTAATTTGCGATGAAAAAAAACCGTCGTAAATTTCCGTCGCTAATTAACAATTTTCTTGTAGTGATCCCCGCCCCCAACCCTGTATATTTTTCTCTTACTGTTTACTAACCCTAACTCCCTAAGTTCCTAACCCTGGAGCCGTCGGGCCGTCGCCTCATTCCCTTCCCCATCTCATATGCATTATCGTTGGAGCCGGGTCGTTGCCGACCACCGTTTGCCGACACCATCTCTCCCTCCTTCCATCTCTGCCGCTGCCGTGAGCCTCCTCTGTGGTGCCATCCCCTCCCTCTTTTCTTTTTCCTTTCCTGCTTTGATTATTTAAACGCTCTGCGTGTTCGCCCTTTTTGCCCTATTGCAACTGTTTCATTGAGCCATTTCGAATCTTATTGGTGCTAGGTTCCATTCTTATGAAGAATCCATTCTACAAAAGCTTAAGAAGGTTTGCACTTTGAATTGATTTCTTTTTTTTATTTTTGTTTATTGTGCTTTAGGATATCTTCTTTACTCATCATCGAACTTTTGTCCCTTGCATCCATGGGCATTGTCTTGGTCAAATTGAAAACTGTTCTTTAATAGATTGGACGGGGCAGGGCGGGGATTAGAATGTTGAGACGGGGCGGGGGTGGAGGTTCAAAGTCTCCCCCATCACGGGGGTGGACCGGGGATGAAGGTTATATTTTAGAGACGGGGCGGGGGTGGAGACCTTGTCCCCCACCCCGCCCCGGTCCACTGCCATCCCTAGACAGCATTGATATTGAAATTACTCATCCAAAGTAAGGACTGTTGTATGTTGCAATGTTGTCAGTATTGGTATCGGCCTTGAATCGTTTGGCCACCGATTCAACTGTATGAGCCAAAACTGATACTCAAGCGGCCAAAAAATAATAAAAAAAATATTACGTGTCAATCATAACATGGCATGTGTTAAAACCATTAAAAAATAATTTTTAGTATTTTTATATTTTTAAAAACAGCCTATTCGGCGTATGCCGATATGATGTGTATCGGCCGATACAGTCCGATACGCACCCACACTGATAACATTGGTATGTCGAGGAATTGAAAACATAACTGTTTGGGGGTTTAAAAGCAATAAGTTTTTTTAAGTATAAAAAATTACTTAGATCATGATTTTTTTTGGATAATTCAAGGGAAAACCCCATTACCGGTCTCCTGTTGGTAAGACCCTTGAGGTCTCCCTTGCCCACCAGGGAGTACACTTATTATCGACCTTGTGGCAAGGGATGTCACCCATGAGTTTTGAACTTGTGATGTCTGGTTAACCCGGTGACATTTACAAAAGGCCCCTACCACATGAGAGGAGCCCTTGTGGGTTACTCGATCGCAAGGCTAGCTGATTGCATTGCCTATATATGAATCCATAATTAGGGGTGTCAACAGGTTGGATCTGGTTTGGAGTCAAGTGAGTTAAAATCTGGATTTGTTTTGAAGTGTGGGTACTGGGTGTGAACTCGGTTCCGGTAAGGTTTGCCATAAGAAAAATCATACCAGGACCCTATAAGGATTACATGAACAAGACATGGTTCATACCCGATAAAATAATATATTTTAAAATTTTCATATAAAAAAAATCACAGGTCTTAATCGGAATTCAAGTCAGACTCGGGTTTGGTACCAAATTTCACAAACCATACCTGATTTCATATACTAATCAAGAGTCCGACAGAGTTTCTAATCGGACTTCCTTTTTTATCACCAAACCCTAACCCTATACGGCTTGATACAGGTCGAGTCTATGTCAGACTCGACCCATTGATGCCCCTATCCATAGCCACATATATCTAAAGGGGAAGCTAGCCTATATCAGCATATCTACTAGGCATGGAAAAATGATTGTTGAGGTAAAATGAGATAGTGGGATAGTTACATCACACTATCATAACTGAGGGGTCTCAAGTTCAAATCCCGTTGGATTACCTCTGACCTGGTCTACCACGAAAAATATCTTAACATATATAGTATACTCTTGTCGTCAAGATGCATCATGGTAGGTGATATAACGACACAAGCAAGGGCAGAGCTACCAAGAGGCCAGACTGGGTACGTGGCCACCCTGACTTGAAAATATCCAATATAAGGTTTTGGGTCAGGGCAGTGCCCACCTTGACATTTTTACTGCATGTTAGAAGATACTCTCTCTCTCTCTCTCTGCATATATTATAAATGAAGATTTGGTTATATAAATTAGTTAAAAGATATTTTTTTACCTCAAGTCTCAAGTTCAAAGCCCTTTAGTGTTAACTTTTTGAAACCAAATTCGATTAGATCATGTTTGAAAACCGAATTTGAATCCTATGAGATTTTTCAATAGAATTTAATTTTTTTTTTACCAAACCTGACTAAACGGAAATCACATATCTGACCCGAATCTGCACCGTATACATTTGTAGTGCATGTACCTAGGGGTGTCCACATGTCAGGTATGACCCCATCCTGACCCGCACCAGATCTGGTTTGGTAACGAAGGAAGGGGTTCGATTAACTATTCCATTAAATAGGTTGAATATGGTTTATGAAATTTTATACCAAACCTGGATCCAACTTGAGTTCCGGTTAAGATTCACAATTTTTCAATGTAAAAACTAGAATTTTTTTTTACCAGGTGTGGATAGGGTTTCATTCATGTAATTTTTATCCTATTCATGTATGATTTTTTTATAAAGATCCAATCAAATTCAGATCCAGACCTGATATTGATACCTCATAGTCAGATTGCTGGTTTGGACTTGCTTATTTTGATGGCTTACCTAACAGTTGACACCCTATCTGTGCCCACCTTAACTTGAACACCAACGATATGATCCAAACTATTTATATCCATATATACTTGAATATGAAGGCTAGACAATTTATGTAAAAAACATATTGGCTATCATCATTAATACAGGATAGCATTGGTTACCCTCGTGGGTTTAAAAACCCTAGTTGGAAGTCATACGGGGAGGTTGTATTGACCAAATCTAACCACACAATTATATTCCGAATGGTCAAGATAGCATTGTGACAACCGTTTTTATCGGCAATTTCTTGTTTTTCAAAAACTGGCGAGAAATAAAAAAAAAATCATAAATCTCACGTTTTTTTTGCAAAATATTCGCTATAAAAAAATTAATTTAAATTTTTTTTATAAAAAATATTAATAAAAATTATTTAAAAATAAAAATACACGATTTTTTTTGCGATAAACAGCCATTTAAAACATAAATACCACATTTAAATCGCAGTATTTATGTTTTTTTCATAAATCTTGCGATATTTTAAAAATCTCGCAAGAAATTATCATTTTAAACTTTCAAGCAATTTCTCGCAAGATTTTCATAAATATCACGATATTTGTCACTATGCAAGATAGTAGGAAATTGTTGGCCTAAAAAAAGGCAATCCAAAGGTGGTCATGTCACCTTTCATGCATGGGTCCATGCGTTAAGGAGATAGATTGCCCCTCCAAAATTGTTTCATCAAATTAATTTTCATAACAGTTTTTAAAAACAAAATATATTTCACTTTTAAATCATAGGATGCCATAACACATATATTAAACAACCACCGAAAAAAAAAAAACAAGAAAAAGCAAATATCAATGCTATGTTCTTCTTTTTGGGTACTACAGTGGCAGAAAAACCGAGCACTCAGTCACCGAAAATCACATTGGTCTTATCAGGATATGGAAGAAAAAATAAAAAAATAAAAAAACATACACATTCCCATTTTTTTTTTTGGCGGAATCCGTCGTCGATCTAGTGGGTCAGCGAAACCCGAATTGTTGTTTTGCCCGAAACCCTCTGTGGAAAGGGGGAAAATAGAGGAGGGAGGAGCATCACTGGAATCCGGCGAGTTTGGGGAGGTTAGATTGAACCCCTGATTGTAGAAGTCGACCGGTAAAAACCCCTCGCTGGTAAAACTCCCTTCGTCGAAAAACCTTTTTTCAGTTTCTGTCTCACCTGAGGAGAGTCAGAGACACTGCCCGCCATGTGCCATTTTTTAGACTCGGCTTCTCTGGTCAAGTGCTACCACCGGGCTCATCCTCTCCGATCACACGCCACAGTCGAACGACCGTGCACGGCGGTCCTTGCTGCCGAATAGAGGCTGCTGTAGAGAAATGAAAAAAAAAAAACATGAGGAAAAGGGTTTAGGGTTTTCTCGATGGGTCAAGAATTTCCCCTTTGATATTTCATTTTTTATTTGTTTATTGTATGATTTTTTAAATTTGGTCCTTAAGTTTCTAGTTTATTGGTTTTACCCACGATAGCCTTTGACTTTTTTGATATTGTAGAAAAGTGATTCTATTTTGTTGTTTTTCTCTTAGAGATTTATTTTTAACAAAATAAAGTTGTAATTTATTGCTTTCTATATTATTGATAATTGAGTGCTTGTTTATTGTTTAAACTTAGAAAAATTAGGCATTATAGTACTCAAAAAATTGGATTGAATACTTTATGTGTATTGCACCTTTATTTGTATAACATAAGATGCATGGGTGCTTGAGAAATATATTTGATTTCATGAAATACTTTATTATAGGCATGATATCTCGAATAGTCAAGACTAATTTTGTTATTGTGTTATTTATCTTACTTTTAGATGTAAGATTATCATTTTTTAATAATATATAATAAAAAATAAAAAAAAAAACTAGTAGGATGTATGCAGGTGAACTATCAAAAGCTGACAAGTTAAATGGCACAAATTTTCACATATGAAAGAGAAAATTTTTGCTTGCTTTGACTCTAAAACGCATTGAAAATGTCTTGAACATAGAGATGGACCTTAGGAAAGTTATTACTAATGAAAATAAAAATATTTAATAAATTCAAAAATGATAATGTAATTGTTAGAACCATAATGTTCACATACATGAAAGACGATCTCATCAGGGTATTTGAAGACCACCCTAAGTCCATGTTTGATGCTATATTCACAAAGTGTGATATACCTCTCAAACATACTTTCAGTTGCTCTTAGAATAATATAATTCGTACAAAATGCAAGACAATGACAACATAATTGACATGTAAACAAGATGCTTGTGATGGCCAAAGATTTGATAATTTTTTAGAATGTGATCTTAGATAATATGCAAATCTCAACCATCATAAATAGCCTATTGTCTTTCTATAAAATAGTCATTATTGCTCTTAGACTAAATTCAAAGAATTTATCTTTAGAAGAGCTATCCGCTTAACTGAAAATAAAGCAACAACAACTGAAATAAGACATGAAGAATGATTTGCATTTTGCTAGAGATGCTCTCAATGGTAGATATGGATTGTCTAAGCACCCTCAATTTTAGCAAAAATTATTTACAAACTATGATAAATTTGATAAGAAGAAGGGTCCAACATTTCATAACTCGTAAGAAGTCGCCTCCTAAGTAAAGTGCTTCAAGTGTGGTAAACTTGGTTACTTCAGAAGAGATTGTTTGAGTCGCAAGAACAACAAATACAACAAAAATAGCAGGCAAAAGGAGGGGTGTAATATAATATATGTGATATCAGAGTGCTTGTATGCATACTAAGAACTTTCTGAATGATGGGTAGACTCGAGATAAACACGTCACATTGCCAAAAGTAAGGAAGGGGTACTGGAGATAAAAGAATACAAGTACGAGGAACATCATGTGTACATGAAAAACAACACATACTTAGATGTTATGGGTGATGAAATATATCACATTGAAGTCGCTGACAATAATATTGTGCTTACTGATGTATTGTTTGTGTCACCCATGCGATGAAATATGGTGTCAGTCCCTGCCCTAATTAATAAGGAATTTGAAGTTAGGTTTATCCCAAGAAAAGAAATTGTGGGCAAGCATAGTTGAGTCAAATTTGAAGGTCATTTCAACCAAGACCATAGACTGTTTAAACTTCATATTTTGGATTTTAATAAAGTTGTTTCATCTTCTTCTTGTATTGATAGTGCTCTTAATGTTGATGTGAATGTATGACACCAAAAACTAGGACACATTAATTTAAATAAAATGAAAAAACTTGTTAAACTAAATTTATTACTTAATTTTAAAGGAACATTTTTTCATAAATACGAATCATGCATACATAAAAAAATAACAAGAAAACCATTTTCAACTAAAGTAATTAAAGTATCTAAAATGTTAGAGATCATCCATTCAAATATTTGTAGACATTTTTAGGATCAAAACTCATAAAAAAAATACAATATCATATAATTTTCATTGATGATTTCTCAAGGTATATATATATATATATTATATCTAGGGGGTGTCAACGAGTTAGGTTTAAATGGACCCGGCCCGGACCAAACCCTATAGGGCTCAAGTATGGTGACAAATAAGAAGACTCGGCTCCAAACCCGACATCTTACCAAAAAATTTGGTCAAAGTTTGGTTCTATTGGGTCTGAACCAAACCTGACCCATTGACACCCCTACTTATATCACACAATTATAAGACATTAGAGAAATTTAAAGAATATCGACAATAAGTTAAAACTTAACTTGGAAGAAAAATTAAGGTTTTAAGGTCTGAACGAGGAGGTGAATATACCTTCAATGAATTTGTTGAATATTGTAAGGTGATTAAAATTAAACCTCAAACAACAACGCCTGAAAGATCCCAACAAAACAATGTGATAAAAATATATAATAGAACTCTTTTAGACATTGTAAGATCCATATTGTCTCATGCTTCTTTACCCAAGGTATTTTGGGGTGAAGCTATCTACACAACTACCTGTATTTTGAATAGAGTTTTATGTAAATCCATTATTTCTACACCTTGTGAATTATGGACTGGAAGAAAACTAAATCTTAGTTATTTTCATGGATGAGGTTCTGTAACTCACATAAAATTATAGATTGATCAAGAGATAAATATGACAACAAATCTATAAGATGTATTTTTATTGTATATTCAAAAGGATCCAAAGGTTATAGATTTTATCATCCTAATAAGAGTTTAATTGAAAGTAGAGATGTTGAATTCCTATAAGAGCAAAATATGGATCCAACCATTCTTGAAATCAATGAAGATAATCCATATGATATCATTTATGTCTCTCATGATTCTTATGAGCAATTAAGCAATGATGAACCAACTGTTAGTGATCTTTTTTCGCATCAAAAACTTGTTTGACACAAAATGTTAAGAGCTCATCCTTCATACCTTGATGACTATTGTGTTTGCTTAACAAATGAAGTTCAATAGATCTTAATGGCATGACAGATAACATGTCTTATAGCGAGATAATTAAATCACACAAACCAACATACTAAATAGAAGTCATAAATAAGAAAATTGAATTCATTGAGAAAAACTAAGTCCGAGAATCTACTTGAGAAAAGAAAAGTCATTGGATGTAAATGAATATTAAGAAAGAAATAAAAGTTTGATGGTAGTATAGACAAATTCAAAGTTAGATTAGTAGCTAAAGAATTAAACTATGTTAATACATATTTATCAATTACAAAATTTATCTCAATAAGGATAATCTTGACTATTATAGCATATCATGATTTAGATCTACATCAACTAAATGTCAAAATCACATTCTTAAATGGTGATATAAAAGAAACCATTTTTATAGAACAACCTAAAGGATATATTGTTAAAGGTCAATAGAATAAAGTGCATAGGTTAAAAAAATCTTATACAAACTTAAACAGGTGATATTTGAAGTTTCATAAGGCAATTACTACACTCAGATTTAACCACTATGTTTATGTTTGTAAAAGTGAGAACAAAAGTTTTATTTTATTTTTATATGTGGGTGACGTTCTTTTAATTGGAATCAACAATAAGATGATTATCAAAATCAAGTCATGGTTAACTTCTCAATTTGAAATAAAAAACATGAGGTAGACATCCTATGTTTTTAGAACTAAATTACATGAAATAAAAAATCTTAACTTTTGAGCTTGAGTCTGATAAAATATATCAATCATATGCTTAAAAAGTTTAGCATGAGTGATTACAAACCATTTAATACACCCAGGGTTAGAACCAAAAATTCAAGTTAAGGTGGACACACACACACACACAAATATATATATATATATATATATATATATATATATATATATATATATATATATATATATATATATATATATATATATATATATATATATATATGGAATGAAAACCCTACCAAACCTCCCCAATGAATTCTTTTTGGTGTTTTTTTCAAAATTCTGTCTGGATAGATATGTTCAGCATGATTGATTTACTATAAATCTATACTTAGATCATGATTTTTTATAGGAAAAATGGTATTTGGAAACTAAAAAATTTATGAAAATTGTACATCATTGATTTTGAAACTTATAAAAACCTATCCATGCATCAGAATCAAATGCTTCAAAAAATGATTCCTATAAAAGCAAGCATATAGATCACACCTGTAATGCTGAGATTTTGAAAAACATACCAAAAATCAAATGAAATGTCCATTGGAGAAGTTTTCATTTCCCTATATATATATATATATATATATATATATATAGAGAGAGAGAGAGAGAGAGAGAGAGAGAGTTGGGGGGCAGGGAGGGAACATCATTCGGGGCATGGTGGCACTAGCCACCTTAACCCGAACTTGCCTATTGGGGATTTTCAAGTCAGGGTGGGCACTTCTCCACCCTGGCTAGTATGTAGGTCCGCCCTTGAATACACCCATAGTAAAATGGGTCAAATTAAGTAAAAATGATTATCCTAGACAAAAAAAATTAAATGTCTCTTATGCATAAATTGTTGAAACCATGATGTATATAAAGTTATATACAAGGCCCGACATTAGCTTTATTGTTGGTCTCATTAGTCGCTACCAGAGTAATACTGGTTGCCCCTCATTAGCAAATAGTTAAGAGAATATTTAAGTATTTGACAGGGGCCAAAAAATTATAATTATATTTTTAAGAGATTGACTTAAAACTTACTCAATATTCTTATGTTGATTTTTTTAGTAGCAAAAATGATAGTAAATCCACTTTTGAATACATTTTTCTTCTTAGAGGTGGTGCAATTTCTTGGTCATGCAATAAACAAGGTTGTGTAACTCAATATACTCAGCAATACTGCTACCACCTTTATCGTTTGGATAAGCTATTTATCAACGATTTGAAGCTTAATATAACCAATGGACCAATGCAAATTCAAGCAGCTATCATTGATATGAAGAGTGGAGCTAACGATTCTAAAATCAAACATATAATGGTGAAATATCATTATGTTCATGACATGATTATAGTAAAATTGGATATCCTTTAATTAAAGACATAAGAATTATTTTCAAAACATGTATTGTTTATGAATTTGAGATATGTCTAATTGAGATATCTAATTGAATGTATAAAAGAGAAAAGACATCATTGTTAGATATTTTGGTGCAAGTGCAAGACCCCAATAATGGGAGAAAAAAACATTGCATCATGATTCAACTCTCATGACTAAGTGCGAGATGTTGGCTTAAAAAAGGCAATATGAGGTGGCCATGTTGTTGCTCGTGCATGGGTCCATGCGTTAAGGAGAGATGGGCTCTCTCTCTCATTAACGCATGAATTGCCGGTTTCATGGGCATATCCAAAATCGTTTCATCAAATTATTTTTTACAACTTTTAAAAACAAAATATATTTTGTTTTTAAATCACAGGGGAGGCCTATTTAAACCCAGCACCTAGATAGGAATCCATCCAACAAATTAAGCACCCCCGCTTGACGCAAACCATTTCTAAACCCTTCACCCTTCTCCTTTTCTCTCTTTGTTGATACACCCCTCAATGCACACATTTATGGGCATAGAAACCTCACAGAATCAACCTTTAGATCAAAGTTTTTCAATGTAAAAATATATATTTTTTAGGTTTGAAATTTGGTACATTGTATGCTGTGGATTTTTCAACCCTCATAAAATATGACATATGTGTAAGAAAACATCATCCAAAGGTCAGTTTCTAATAAACTTAATATGTGGATCACATATGAAGGTTTAGATGTGAAAGAAAACTATTTTTTTTTTTTTAAATTACATTTTTTTCACTAGGGGTTTTCTTACCCACCGGGGTAGCCAACATTTTGCCTCGTTAATACCATACTATCTAGCAAAAGTCTACTAACTTCAACATTGTTTGAAATGCTTTGTTAGTTAAGAGTCTCAAGACCTATACATATAATTTACAAATCATATTTAGTTGAAAACATGTTTTAAATTATCTAATTGTGAGGTATAAGTAGGTGTTTGAACAGCTTCAAAGATCAACAATCCACAACATGCCAGAATTTCATAATAAAGTGTTTTTGTGCCAAAACAAGTTGATCCGTGATGTGTTTCTTAATAACAAATCGTGTACACTGTACACCCCACCCGGGTCGCCTGAGTGGCAGCGGGCATAGAGAGAAGGTGATGACTCCTTCATCCTAGGTTCGACTCTCACCGGGTGTGCGGGTGCATGCCTTTAATTGGTGGATGGGCTCTGTAAGGAATTGGGTGTCAGTGACCCCACTTTGGATTTGCATATGGGGGTATACCCATTAAGTTACCTTATTCTGGGCGAGGATTCCTCATCATAAAAAAAGAACCATGGTGAACCCATCTACAAGGTCAGATTGAGCAGATGATGTTTGCACCTGTGATTTTTCTAATGGATGTTATGGTACTAACGATAGTAGCTTACATTTTGCTTTATAAATCCAGATCTAGTGAGGCTTATGACTGACTAGATTTAGATTTGGTAAACATTACTAAGTCCGACTGCTGAACCAAATCATGCTAAATCGTTTACAATGTCGGTAAGAATTGGGGATACAAACAGATCGGATCAGGACCAGCTAAATACATATGAAAGTCAGATCCAGATGGGGTCAGAATACCCAAAATCCAAAAAAGTTCCATACTAGATCGGGTCCGTTTGCATCCCTAGTAAGAATGGACTTTAACTTGGCCAAGCAAGCTAACCGTGATGACAAGCAGTACAAACAAGTCGGGTATGAACAGGATCATGACAGATTTGATCCATTTTTTTCAAGTAACAAATCCAAATCCAAATCCAAATCCAAATCTGGATCGGAATTAGACCAGATGTAGTAAAGTTGAAGACGGTTCTGAATCTTATATCACAACACTGGTTCTTGTAAAAGATGACTTAACACAAGAATTTTTAACATGTAAAAGGCATAAATCAATCGGATTATGTCCCAAGTTCGAACACAAATCCATTAAAAAACATGGATCCGCACCTAAATTCATATCCAGGAAGAATCTATACAAGTCCGAAATATCCAATCCTAGTACACATCGTTATCTTATCTTAGGATCCATAACCGAGAATAATGCATCATATTGGGATCCGAGGTCATCTGAATCCGATCCATTTGCACCCTTCTCTAAGGACATTCTCGTTATTTCAAAGAAGTAAATGTGCGAATTATCCTACATTTTAAAAGTTCAAGGGCATTTCCATAATCTTCTCGTGGACTCAAATCCCTGCCATCCTCCCAACGGCTACATTTCTGGATCTCTGCCCGTTTCTTCCAATGATTGTGCCTCCCTTTTCCCTAAAACCCTAGGGTTTTAATGAAACTCTAATTTCTCCCCCTTCTCTCTCACCTCTCCGATCTCCTATCGTTTCTACATCTTTTTCCCATTTAAGTTTTTGGATTTTGTTTTTTTCTGGGATCATGAAGAGCTGTGGGAATCAGAGAGTTAGGATCCTGAGGGGGATTTCTTCGCCGCAATCCCTCCCTCCCAAGCCTCGGTCGGCCGGCAACCACCGGCGGACTAAGTGGGCGTCCGAGAACGTGCCCCCGATCCATCCCAATGTGCAGATGAACTCGCCCTCTTCGCCATCGCTGGCGGCAAGCAAAGCGGTGACGAAGAGGAGGAGCCCTCTTCCTCCAAGGCCGCCTGCAAACCCTGGCCATCCGCTCAAGAGGAAACTGAACGTGGAGGCGGTGGAGCAGCATAGCGCCACAGTTTCATCGGATTCAGGCGTTAAGGTTCGGCTTCATTCCTCTGCTGTCGTTGAGATGAAACTATTGAAGAAACCTAACCCTAGGAATCTACAACCAGGATTTCCCTCCCTTTTCTTGTTTCTTTCATTTTTGAATGTTCTTGAAGATGGAGGAAATTGAAATCGTCGAGTTACTCTAAAGAAAAAATCGAGTAGTTTAATTCTCATTTTGGCTTTTAATTTTTATCTTTAGGGGAACCGGGAAGGCTTAAAACCCTAAATTAGAAAACAATTTTGTTAATGTCGTGCAGGTGGTTGTTAGAATGAGACCTCTAAACAAAGATGGGGAAGAAGAGGCGCAGATTGTGCATAAGATATCTCCCAATTCTTTATCTGTTCTTGATCAGATATTTACTTTCGATTCCGTCGCTGGAGTAGAATCTACGCAGGTCTGCTGTCTACTAAAAGTTGGGTTTTTTTATTTTGCTTTTCTTTGGTGGTCTAGTGGGTTCTTCGCTATCCAAGTTCATGCACCAGGAAATGAGATTGGCTCTTTTCATATTCCAATTTCATTTATTCAATACCTATTTCTTTTAGTGCATGCAATTCTTGTTTGATGCGCTTTGTTGATCTGGCATGATGTCAGAACAATGCGCCACATGGGTTTGTTATGTTGAATTAATGATTTATTTTAGTCATCAAATTCCTAAAAGCAGTGTTTTTTTTCTTGGAGGTTTCCTGCTTGTTGGGTTGAGCTTGACAACATCTTTTACAGGCTCACACGGCATATATGCGTTTTTGGTCTCTGTAGCCTTTAAGACTTGTTGCAAAAATATGTTGATTTAGTCACATTCTATTAGGTTCAGTTTCTTCTTATGTATGGTTACCACATGCAGTGATTTTCATTATTCACTCTCTGTTCGTTCCAGCAAGATATGTTTCAACTCGTTGGTATGCCACTGGTGGAGAACTGTTTGTCAGGGTTTAACAGCTCAGTATTTGCATACGGGCAGGTAATTGTCCTATAAATTTAAATTTTATTCTTGGGGAATGTTATGCTTATTGAGTACTGTGATCTTGACTTAGTTTTATACGTGTCAGACTGGCAGTGGCAAAACCTATACAATGTGGGGACCTGCTAATGCCCTTACTGAAGGGAATTCTTCAAGTTCATGCCTGGGCATAACCCCTCACCTCTTTGAGCAGCTATTTGCACGAATTCAAGAAGTAAGTTCTAAGTTTTTCATTTCATTCACTTTTTTTTTAATTGCAGAATCAGTGCTGCTATGATGAAAGAGATCGGCCTTTTACATGATTTTTCTGTGTCTTAGAGTTTGTTCTTCCTTCTCAGGAGCAAATCAAACATTCTAACAGGCAGCTGAGTTACCAGTGTCGCTGTTCTTTTCTAGAGGTGGTGTGATTAAGAACTAAACTTTGCATTCCTTGATGACTTGACTCTGTTCTTCCAGTGCTCAAATTATGATTTTTCACTGTGCCAGATATATAATGAACAAATTACTGATTTGCTGGACCCAAATCAAAAGAATCTGCAGGTGCTGATAATGTCTGTGTTGTTGCATTAATTGCTACTTTGTTAAGATACTATGTTCAGTTGCATTAGTTCTAACGTCCTTCATATTGTGTATCAGATCAGAGAAGATGTTAAATCAGGTGTTTATGTTGAAAATCTTACAGAGGAGTATGTGCATTCCATGAAAGACCTTACCCCTCTTTTGGTAAAGGTATGTTCACCTCCATGCATCTTCATTTGGTTCTTTTTCTTTTGCTTTCAATGCTTAGGTTAAGACCATTAGAGATACAGACTGTACAATATAAAAAATCATCGGGTCTCATCATAGATTTTTTTTTTAACCAGATCAGAATCAGCAGTAACTTTTGTTCAAGTGTTTGAGATTAATTGGTAATGGGATCAAGGAAATAATACAAAGCATACAAGAGAAATAATAAAGAAAAATAAGATTCTGGAAAATAAAATAACATCTATGTCACAGGGATTCGGCTAGCAGGGTGCCGCACCCGCGTCGACGCGACTTGACGCGGGTGCGGGTGCGGTCAACCCGCCCCTGGGTGCATTGACCGCACCCAGGGTCATTTTTGTCCATTTTTTTGGATTAAAAAAAAAAATTTGCCCTATGAAATGGGCTGCAAATTTTAAAACAATGAATCAGGCTACTCACCTCGGAATGGCATTTGGAATACACCTCGGATCTCTACCAACCAAACCAATCGACACCAGAGCTACAATAAAAAAACCACGAGAGAGAGAGAGAGTTGGTTACCTGATGGCTGGCAAGGATGACCTTGGCACCACAATCGACGAGGTACTTGATGGTGGGGACGGAGGCCCTGACCCTGGTGTCGTCGGTGATCTTCTGGTTCTCATCGAGGGGGACGTTGAGATCGACCCTCACAAACACCCTCTTCCCCCTCAGCTCCTCCTCCCTCAGATCGCTCACGCTCCTCTTCGCCATCCCTCAGATCGATCGATCGATCGATCGACTTTTCTCTCTCTCTCTAAAAAGACTAGCTCTCTCTCTCTCTCTCTCTCTTCCCTTCGCCTTTTAAAGGCACAAGGAGACAACGGACACCGCCTTCCAGAACCCCTTTCGCCCTCGAGATGTAAACCCCAGTAGAAACAGTGGGACAGAGACCATTGGATTGTAGAAACCGACGGTGACGATGGTTTATGCCCCCGACACTCACCTTGGGACTCAAAAAATGTTGACACCTGTGCTCCCGAAAAGGACACAGTGGGCCCCACTTCCTGCATTTCACGTCGTCAAGCTCACGAGTCACGCCCCACTAGCGTTATTCCCGTTTTTGGATGACTCCCCCGAACCCAGCCACGTGGTTCAACACCTATTACGTGGTGGAGTGTCACCATTTATTTTTTTTGAACTCCATGAGACTGGATCTGGATTCAGGATATGCTTATCACTTGGATAGATCCAACACTCGCATGGAAATGCTTTTCTACTCTCTCTTCTTGCATTTGAGAGAGCGTGCGTGTGATATGCAAAAGCTTTGATTAAATGATATCTTTATTGAAATATCATATGCAGGAACTTTTAAATGGATGGGGTTACCGGTTCAAGTTTATAGACTATACCATGATATATATATATATATATTCATACATATAGACTATACATGATATATATATATATATATATATATATATATATATATATATATATATATATATATATATATATATATATATATATATATATATTTACATTTTTGCCCCTGCCGCACCCCCGCACCCAGGTTTTTTGGAAGTGCCGAATCCCCGCACCCGCACCTGCACCCGCACCCATGTGACATAGAATAACATAGATACTGAGTTGCTAGCATACAAGCAACATGCATTCAGTATCAAATAAAAAAATGAAAAGAGTACTGGTAGTCTAGCAATAACACCAACAGTATGCTTGAGCTGAAATAACTAGCTATGTTATCCCAACCTTATCAAATACTAAGCTGCTTTTATGTCCATCACCTTTGTCATCACCTATGATAATTATATTATCATTGACCAACAGTTCGAACCTTTCCTTGCCATTGTGATTCTGTGAATGATAACCACAAATAAATTAGCATTAAATTGCAACAAAACAGTTGCCCCATCATTGCCATTATCATCACATGTGACAATAATGAATTTGTATTAACTGGAGGTTGAATAAGGCATATAGATACAAATTAATTCTTTGTTTAGCTGCCTTATCATTGGTCTAGCTAATCATATTGCCAATATTTAGTGACAATATTGCTAACAACAGACAACTGCTTTATCTCTTGTGATGACATTTCATTAGTTGTCTTGTCATAGCTATGGTTAAATTATTCACTATAATTAATGAAATATAAAACTTTCAAACCAATATTTAAATCTTATCCAAGTCTAGATAAGCCTTATTATGATTATCCTGATAATGCCAACTGTTGGAAGCAAAAACACATGTATTTTGACATTCTTTTGGCGAATGCCATGTTAGTTGTGACCCTAATTACCAATTTCCACAAAAAATTCAATATATCCACTGGTTCTTTATAAAGATGAAAATTTGAAACCCAATATTTAAAAAAAAAAATCCAAACTGAAGTACGATGATGGTGTTTGCAAAATTTCCATGATATTATCTGAAAATTTAGTTAATTGATTTCAAATTTTTTTAACATGGAATTTCTTGGAGAAAAACCATTTGTATTTAATTTCTCATGAGAAAACTCTTCACCAATATCATGACATATTGGTAACTATGTTTTTAACAAGGGTTAACTACTGAAAACGTCATATAAAGGATTTTCAGTAGTCCGCTATGCCTTGTTTGGATGACACAGAAAACCTGGTTTGTAACCGGTTTTCATTTTTTTCCCATGAAAGACGGGGAAACCACCCTCGGGATCAGAGACCTAGTCGCGCTTGCTAAGCCTGCCATACTTACGGTCACTCTCCAACGGTGTAAACCCGTGGTGCACCCCTTGCCCCCAGGGAGTCACCCGGCTTCGGCTGAGCAAGGGATAAACAAAGGCATAAGAATCTCGGTTTCATTCAAAACCCAGTTTTTGGACCTAAACCAGGTTCTAAGTGGTTTCCTTGCTGCTTTCAATGAGGTCAATCATGAATGGCATAAGAACCCTCTGAACAAGTAAGTAGAAAACAGACCTAGCTTGAGGATTTTTTTCATGCCAAATGACTAGAAAACAGTTGTTGCAAAATAGGTAATTTAAAATAAGCATTAAATTTTGATGGTTTAGTTGAAGTTTTTGAGCTCAAATCAGGTTTTTGAGCTCAAAGCTAGTTTAATTATAATAGCTTCTAGGAGCATTTGGGGTGTTCTTTGATGCTTGAAACAGTGATTCTCATATCAAACATTATCCTGTTTCTTCTCTTCTTCATATGATGCTTGTTGCTTCCATCACCTCGCAGATCCAGTGTCTTCAAAGGATATTACTTCAAAAAGAGGAAGAAAAAACCATCCAGTTTCTTCTTGATGACATGAATACATCTACATGTAACAGCCACCTTGCTTTATTGATCTTTTCCATCACCCTCATTTAATTTAAACAAGATCTGTACAGTTTGACTTTGAAACAATCTCAGCAATCCAGATTCTGATTATAATATCCCTTCTGGCCATGGTTATTACATTTTTAGAAGACACAAGTTAAACTATTTATAATTGATTTTTTTTTGTACAACCAATCAATCTAGTGGTACAGTTGATGGATTTGAAAATAATCAACCTAGTGCTGTGAACACCCCTATCAATAATTTCAGGACTGTTCTATTGAATTGCAATTTCTAAAGGTGTCTTATCAGTTATGAGAGTTATATGGCTGATGCACAACTATCAGATTGTACAATTGCCCCCAACAAGTCTAATCAATGAGGAGGAGATCATAACTTCATTGTTCTACTTGTTTCATGAGTAATAAACTAATAATTAAACATACATCAGTATTCATGTGAATGGGTCTTCATGACATGCTATATGTAGATAGTTGTTTGTTCATGTGAAAAGGTTTCTTCCTTGATAGTATTAAATTAGTCTTTTGCTGACAGACATTGACAAAGATTAGAGTCATAGTATAGGTGTTGGCCTACTTCTCATGATTTATTATTCTACTAATCTTCTTTGTTTAAGAGCCGTGCCTCATATAGCAACTGAACTGATGCAGGGACTAGCAAACAGAAGAATTAGTGCAACAAGCATTAATGATGAGAGTTCTCGCTCACATAGTGTTTTTACTTGTGTTGTTGAATCTCGATGCAAGGTACATTTTTTTATTGTGGGTTTGGGTGTGAATGATCTTCCTTCAAACTGTAACAATGACATGCCCTTGCATTATCATGCACTGGATGAAGTTAAGCATGGCGATTAAACATATTTGAGGGGTAGTTGGGGTGGTCTGAGGTATTTGGGTTCTGCTTTATTATGTGGTGCTAAACCTTTGAGATATCAGATGGATATCTCATGGATAAGGCATCTTTTTTTTATCTGTACGGATGACAACTTAACTGTGGTTGGAGTAGGGTGACTTTATTTGGCCTAAGAGAAACAATTAGTTTTTGCAGAGCATGGCAGATGGCCTGAGTAGCTTAAGGACAAGCAGAATCAATCTTGTCGATCTTGCTGGATGTGAAAGACAAAAACTCACTGGTGCAGCTGGAGAACGTCTCAAAGAAGCTGGCAATATTAATCGTTCCCTTTCACAGCTTGGGTATGGCTCTGTTTAAGTATATTGCAGATAAGATTTTTGGTCCATTATAGTGTTGCAAATAGGATTTTTGTTCCATTCTAGCCAATGCTCTATTAGAACTTGAGGTATTATTGCTTGGCTTATCATGGCAAAAGATTTTTATAATTTCTTGTTTTTATTTTTCACTTTGGGATTTGCAGCTTATAAGCTGGATGGATGTCATTAAAACTTCATTTTTGTATTAGCAGATGCCTTTCTTTGAAAGCCCTTCTTCTGCTTTAACTTAAACTTTTCAGTCCAGTTACTTCATGCCCAACGTTTTAGTAGTTTTACAAATATGATGCAAATATTTTAAGGTATCTTCTTAGGTTATTTTTACATTATGCTCTACACAATATGCTCGCAGTTAATAATTTGTACCATACAGTCTTGCACTTAGCATCCTGTTTTTCAAAAGAACATGAAAAAAAAGGTGGTATGCTGTGTCCAATATGACTTATAATCATATATTGCCAGGTTTTGTATAAAAATATTTGCAATCCTGTCATCTCTACTGTTACATTAATATGATATGTTTTGGGTAGAAAGACCACCCCATATGATGCTACTGAAATGAACATATGATGTTAACACCCTCAAGTTGCTGCTACTGCACCTGAAATAACGCTAATGTGAGTGCATTGGTAGTTTTATGGCAAATTGTTGATTTTCTTTTCTTTGTTTTCAATAGAGCTAGCCTCTTCTAGCCTCAATTGCTAAGATGTCATCTTCTTTTCAAGTTGTTTTGGAGTGTCATATGCTTACTATGGTTAGAAATTTCCTTTATCTGAAATATTTTAGGTGTGCTACTTTCACCCACAAAGGGAATCACTGTGTGATGATTTCAGAATTTGATAGTCCTGTGACAGAAGCAAACCAAACAAAGAAAAAGAAACTTCTGAAACTTCATTTGTTTAAGGTCTCATTGGTTCTGGTCTGATCAATGTGAGCATGGTTGATCTTGTTAAGTTTGTAACATACATGGTAGGATCTCTTAGTTAAACCACTCAAATTACTGATGAGATCTAGTTGAAAAAGCTATGCTAATTTATGTTGTCCTCTAATTCATTTGTCGACTTACTACCAATAATTTTCTTGTTAATACTTCACATATTCACTGGCTTTATTTATCCAAATATTCATATCCTGAATCTCATGCACAATTTAGGTTCAATTCTCAATGGAAGGCAACATCATAGGCTCACTGGCTCTCCTAACTTGACATTTCTTGTACACAACACATCTCATGCACAATTAAGGTCTCATTGGTTCTGGTCTGATCCATGTGAGCATGGTTGATATTGTTAAGTTTGTAACATACATGGTAGGATCTCTTAAACCACTCAAATTACTGATGAGATCTAGTTGAAAAAGCTATGCTAATTTATGTTGTCCTCTAATTCATTTGTCGAATTACTACCAATAATTTTCTTGTTAATACTTCACATATTCACAGGCTTTATTTATCCAAATATTCATATCCTGAATCTCATGCACAATTTAGGTTCAATTCTCAACGGAAGGCAACATCATAGGCTTACCGGCTCTCCTAACTTGACATTTCTTGTACACAACACATCACTTATAGGCAGTATGATTGCTTTGTGTCCTTAATGCTACACAGGAAAAGGCTACATTAAGTCATGAAAATAATCTCTTACTGGTTCTTAGGCTGCTCCCTTTCTTTTCATTTTTCCTACTGTATGTTCATTTAGGTAGATTTTGAATGTGACGTGCATTGATCACCATTTGTTCTGGTCTGATCAATGTGAGCATGGTTGATCTTGTTAAGTTTGTAACATACATGGTAGGATCTCTTAAACCACTCAAATTACTGATGAGATCTAGTTGAAAAAGCTATGCTAATTTATGTTGTCCTCTAATTCATTTGTCGACTTACTACCAATAATTTTCTTGTTAATACTTCACATATACACAGGCTTTATTTATCCAAATATTCATATCCTGAATCTCATGCACAATTTAGGTTCAATTCTCAATGGAAGGCAACATCATAGGCTTACTGGCTCTCCTAACTTGACATTTATTGTACACAACACATCACTTATAGGCAGTATGATTGCTTTGTGTCCTTAATGCTACACAGGAAAAGGCTACATTAAGTCATGAAAATAATCTCTTATTGGTTCTTAGGCTGCTCCTTTTCTTTTCATTTTTCTTACTGTATGTTCATTTAGGTAGATTTTGAAGTCACGTGCATTGATCTCCTTTGACTTTTATATTTTTCTGGACAAGTTTGTGCAATGAAAAGAGCACATAGTATGTTAATTTCAAACCTGGGTATTGCAGCATATTTATTTTAAATCTCATTACTTGTCCTCTTTGAATAATGAAAAATTTAATTTTCTGATGGCTGCATTTCTGTAAAATGTCAGGAACCTTATCAACATTCTCGCTGAAGTTTCTCAGTCAGGGAAGCAGAGGCACATTCCTTACAGAGATTCTCGCTTAACATTTTTATTGCAGGAATCCCTAGGTGGCAATGCAAAATTAGCAATGATCTGTGCCATTTCTCCAGAACAAAGGTAGTTTTCCAGATATCTTTAAAATTTACCATGTGTTCTATTAGTAATTTTTACCTGAAATGGAAAATTTGGTTCTTACAATTCCAGTTGTAAGAATGAAACGTTGAGCACCCTGCGATTTGCACAAAGGGCAAAAGCTATACAAAACAAGGCAGTTGTTAATGAAATCACTGAAGATGATGTAAACATATTACGGGATCAGATTCGTCAACTTAAGGTTATTACTGGACATCTTATCAAAATTTTTATATCAAAATTTGATAAATTCAATGTTTTATAAATTTGTTACACTGTTGGTTTGCAGGATGAGCTAATAAGAATGAAGTCAAATGGAAAAAAACAGGAAGGCTGTAGTGGAGGCTATTCAACAGGGTGGAATGCTCGCAGAAGCCTGAATCTTCTGAGGATTATTAGCCTAAGTCGTCCTTCAGCGGTACCACCATATGTGGAAGATGATAGTGATGAAGAAATGGAGATTGTTGAGGAAGGTGTAGAAAATCTGGAAGCTGGTTTACAATTGATTGCTTGTGAAGAAGGTGTGAACAATATGGGAAGTTCTGCTGATCGGTTGCCATTACTGCCTGTCACTGACCATGAAGGAAGCATGAATGAAACAGTATGTGCTGATCATGGTTTGGAGGAAACTGATGTTAATATGGAGGGCTGTCAGTCAGATGACAATAAGGAATTCCTAACTGACACCCTTTCCCACTTTAAGTCCGAGTTTCCAAGAAAAGGTTCAGTAGGTGATCCTGATTCTGAACTGACTGATGGAAAATCAACCAGTGATCTTCATTTGACCATAACAGACAGTAAAACTGTTGGTGGAAATCATGAAGGCACTACAACAGCAGATATACTTCAAGTTTCTGATCATTCTCCAAGTACAGAATCTACAGATAACCTTAGCATTGTCCCTTGCCAATTATCCACAGTTATTCACTCTCCAACCTTGAGTATCTCACCTAAACTTGATTGTTGTAGCAGGAAAAGTTTAAGGATATCTTCAACTTTTTCTCCACTCCAGCAGGGACCTGGGGGAAATTCTAATGTTAATCCAGAAGTGAGGAACTCCTTTGCATTTTCTGTGGCTAACACTCCTGCCAACCAAATAAGTAAGAATTCCAATATGCTAACTGACACTATAACCGCCTGTCTCCAACGTGGCTTGCAAGTGATAGACAGTCATCAACGAAGTTCTGCACTAAGGAGTTCCTCTTTTAGGTTTTCGCACAGGGCTTTGGATTTCAAATCATTTCAGCCTGCTGAAAAGATTGATGCAGCTGTGCAAACATTTCCTGAAACACCAGAAACATCAGAAGACTCAACTGGCTTTGTTTGTAGCCTTTGTAAGAAAAAGTCTCTGGCTCTCAATGGTGAAGAATCCAATGATACCATGGAACTACCATTGGTGCCTGTTGATGTACCCGAGCTGACTGACATGTCCAAGATGCAAGTTCCTAAAGTATGTCTTTGCAAATGGCTCTTAAGAGCTGGATTAATTGCTATTTTTTATTTTTGTATCTTGAGTATTTTGGTTGATCGGATTAAGAGGTGAAATTTTGTCTGATTAGGTTGTGGAAAAGGTTTTAGCTGGTGCAATTCGAAGAGAGATGTCACTTGAAGAGTTTTGCTCAAAGCAAGCAGCTGAAATAATGCAACTAAATCGCTTGGTAAGCCCTAATTTTGTTTCTCTCAACTTGTCAGATAGTTTTTTCCATTATCATTTGAAAATTCAAACCAGAAATTTAAATTTTACAGGTTCAGCAATATAAACATGAGCGTGAATGCAATGCCATTATTGAGCAAACCCGTGAGGAAAAAATTTGCCGGTTGGAGAGTCTTGTGGATGGTGTTTTACCCACTGAGGAGTTCATGGAACAAGAATTCCTTTCACTAACTAGGGAGCACAAGGTACAGTTATATCAAGCCTTTATTTTGGTTGTTATCTCTTTTGCTGTTTATGTTGATTCGGGCCATTTTGATTTTGAAGGTCCTGTTTGGTCTCTCTCTCTCTCTCTTTCTTTTGATGCTTATGTTGTTGAATCTGATCATTTTAATTCTGAACATCATGCTTAGAAGCATTCAAATAATTGAATTGTAATAGGCTGACATCACAAAGAATCTGGAAATCAATCCTAGATTATTTTACTGCCACGTTCATGAACATAGGGGCATTTGGGAACCAGAAGAAAATGGCATAAGGTGATTTTAGGGAAAACTGTCAAATCTATACACGTGGCTGTGAACTTTTTTTTTTCCTGAGTTGGCTCTTCAGGCAAACACATTTTTCCTTTCCACCTATATTGAACACTGTCACTTACACGGGCGGAACCGGGGGAGGGGATTTGAAAAATGTGTCACCCACATGGTGCCCTTTCTAATAGCCCTATGTGGTCTTGGGGTGTTCTGCTGTGATGATGAAGTGCATATTCTGTAAATGTTCAAGTATGTCCTTTTATAATCCTTGCAGACTTTTTAGAATGAGTCATGGACCTTTCTTTAATCCATTTTGATCCATCAAACCTTTGTGTATATATGGGGGAATATATAGCACAACTTCCATAACATCTAATAATGATCCCGTCTCAAAGTATGAGACCAAATTCCATTGATGATCTAAAACTACAAAAAGATGAGATTGATAGTGTTTATTTTATCCAACCCAAGTGCTTGTCTCTCTTCTCATTTATTTCAGGAGTATTGGTTGGTGTGGGCCTTTGGACAGAGGGTGCAAACTCTCAATTGTCACCAGTTGCAAGAGCTATCCTTTGTACAGACTTTTGCATCTGTATGACTGCATTTGGCTAATTCTGTGGGAGAGTTCATGGATCACCAATATCTGGGCATGAAATATAATGCACTTGCTTAGGCATTTAAATATATTTCTTTATTTATTTTGGAGAGCCAAAAGAATCTGTCAGGCTTTTGATGACACAAAAATGAAATTACACATTGTTTTTCCTGTGCCTGTAACAGTTGTCCTATAAATTTATATTTTCTTAGTGGACCTTTTTTATTGTCTAACAAAAACAAGAAGCAAAAGTTCCAATGATTGCATCAACTTGAATATCCGTTTGAGAACAAATTCAACTTGACGTGTTGCATGGGTATTGAATTTGTCCATTTTCCAGGTTTTACATGTCAATATGTGGCACTAATGAAGTTATTGGCAACAATAAGAGCTATCATCATTGGGATCCCAATTAGAAAGGGAACCATATGGCTGGCCCCCCCTCCTACTTAAGTTTCCTGGCTCTGCCCCTGCTTAGGAACCATCAACGTTTACTATCAACAGCAGGGATATCTTATATCCAAGTCAAGAATCTGGGCTTCTAATGGATATTCCATTTTCATTTCTATTCAACCATATTGATGTCCTTGATATGGAACTTCAAATAGTAAGATGATGCTAAATGCTCTGCCTTAAGCATTTCTGGATTTGACTGTATTCATTCCTTTTGCCTTTTGTAGGAGCAGGGATTTCTTGCTGCAAAGTTAGTTTTTTTTCAATTGCAAGTGTGTTTATCTCAATCTGTTTGGCCAAATTGGCCACTTCAACATGAAGCATAATCTAGTAAATTTCATGTTTTTCAATTAAAATGTTCATGGAATTAACTGATGAGTTGTGGAGCCTGATTCAGAGTTTCTGCCCTTACAGTAAGGGGGGTCCGGGGGCTCCCCCCGGCAGCGCCCCCCCCCCCCCCCCAAAAAAAAAAAAAAGAATTTTTTTTTGGGCTTATGTTTGAGACCCGGTGTCTTATGGATAAGACCCGATTTGTTTAGGTTTAGGGCTGTTGCCCTTGCCTTGTGTAAATTCTTTCTTTTCTTTCTCTCTTGTATCTGTCGAGAAAGAACAATAAAGTTTTTTCCTCTGGCGTCCGTGGTTTTTTACTCCCTCTCGGATTTGAGGGGAGGTTTTTCCACGTAAATCTGTGTATTCTTGCTGTGTTTTGTTTCCTTCGGTTGTTTCTTGCTCGCGGTTTTCGTAACATTAACTGTACCTAATTGGTATGGATAAGACCCGATTTGTTTAGGTTTAGGGCTGTCGCCCTTGCCTTGTGTAAATTCTTTCTTTTCTTTCTCTCTTGTATCTGTCGAGAAAGAACAATAAAGTTTTTTCCTCTGGCGTTCGTGGGTTTTTACTCCCTCTCGGATTTGAGGGGAGGTTTTTCCACGTAAATCTGTGTATTCTTGCTGTGTTTTGTTTCCTTCGGTTGTTTCTTGCTTGCGGTTTTCGTAACATTAACTGTACCTAATTGGTATATGCAGCTTCTTAAAGACAAATATGCGAGTCATCCTGAACTTCTGAGTGCAACAATTGAGCTGAAAAAAGTGCAGGATGAACTAGATGAGTACAGAAACTTTTTTGACTTGGGTGAGAAAGAAGTGCTTGTGGAAGAGATTCAGCACTTGCGCAACCAACTACAAATCTATCTTGGTACATCTCCCATGTCAAGTCAGAAACAGAGTCCTCCACTGCAGTTGAGTCATCCTGGTGATACTGTTCTTGAGACAATTCCAGAGTTTTCTGAAGAAGATGCTGAGAAAAGTTTTGAGAAAGAAAGACAGTGCCCAACAGAAACTGAAAGTGAATGTGTCTCATCGACTGAAGAATTGAGACTTGAATTGGAGGTAAACCGTTTGCTTGCTGAAAAACGACAGCTAGAGCTAAATGCTGAAAAGAAATGTTCAGAGGAGCTTAAAGAAGCTTTGCAGATGGCAATGCAGGGCCATGCTTGTATACTTGAACAGTATGCAGACCTCCAGGAGAAGCACATGGAATTGCTTGCTAGACACAGGAAGATCCAGGAAGGGATTGCAGATGTGAAAAGGGCAGCTGCAAAAGCAGGTGTGAAGGGTGCTGAATCCCGCTTCATTGACTACCTAGCTGCTGAAATCTCAGCCTTGAAGGTTGAAAGAGAAAAAGAAAGGCAGTTCTGGAGGGGCGAAAATGAGGGGCTTCAGTCGCAATTGAGAGATACTGCTGAAGCAGTTCAGGCTGCTGGTGAATTGCTTGTTAGACTGAAAGAGTCGGAAGAGGCTGTTTCAGGTGCAAAGGTGAGGTGCTGGTGAATTGCTATGTTCTTTGTTTCAGAGAGAGAGAGAGAGAGGTTGTACACATTGCCATGCATGAATGTTAAAAAATGGATTGTGGTGATCTGGCAAATGCCAAGGAGGTTGGATCCATCTGGCATTTTCTGGTCTAATTTTAAGACCCAGCCTTGTATTAGAAGGGCCACCATACAGCCTAAGGCTGGCAAATTTAAGAGCTGGCCTTGGTTGTGAGTGACCTAAATAGGCATTGAACCTCCATTCTGCATCCACACACACACGTGCACACATACACACACATGCACTTGTGCAGTGTGCAAGGGTCATGTAGAGCACCTCCACTTCCAGAAAAATACCAACTACCAAATCACACTTTTTGGAGGCAAAGAGATTCCAACATTTTTGCTTACCATATTACCCTTCACTATAACTCTAGACGGTTGTATTCTCTATGTAACCAAAGTGTGAGCATGTATTATGATATGCTAACACACTTCATCCACACTTGCACCCCATTTTCACGTGTGTTTTGCTGTGTATTATGATATGCTAACACACTTCCATATCCACACACCCCATTTTCACGTGTGTTTTGCTCGTGTTCTTTATCATAATATTTTGTCAGCTTCTACACCCCTTTTTGCATGCTCCATAAAAAAATTACCTCTGAATCAGAAACTTGCATTAATGTTTACTTTCTGTGTTATATGCCAGGCAAGAGCCCTTAGAGCAGAACAACAACTTGAGGCAGCCTACTTGGAGATCGATAATCTAAAGAAAAAGCACGAAAGAGAAATTCAATCTCTGAACCAGTCTCTTGCAGAAATGCCACCGCCCAAAGCAGCTGCGAAGCCCGTAAAATGTAGAGGAGATTATGTCGGGGATAAGTTTGATGAACAGCACTATGGTCTCAGGGATCAAGGCCGGAGGGAAGAATTTGAGCCTTTTTATCGTGAAGAAGAGAGTGAGTTCATGATAAATACCAGTCCTTCATGGTTTAGTGGATATGATCGGTGTAACATTTAAGAACCATGTATGACAACTGTATCATTAGTGCATAAACTGGAAAAGCTGATGATGTTTAAGGCATTGTGCAGTAGCTGCCTAACTACTGATTCCACATTCTTTTTGTATATTTCCTCACCATTGGTGAGCGCATGTAATAAATGCTTATTTTGCTCCGCTGTCATGCGGTAAATGTTGCAGGAGACTGTAAATTTGTCTGTTATTAAAAGCAAAAAGGAGCAATGCAATGGCCAAAACGTGGTTGGGAAACAAATTTTCACATTCATCTTGAGGACTATAACCACATTATTTTTTTTTGGATAACCGGGGGAATGTGCCTCATTCACTTGTGAGTTCATTGGTGTAAAAACTGCACCCAGCTTCAGCCTTGTCCAAATCATTAGTTTTACAATCCTGAGTTCTAACATGTTCACATTTGTGATCCATTCATGCTGAAAAAAGAGTGGTCCAAAAAATCTAAATCAGCTACATATATAATTGTATTGCCCTTAAAAAAATGCAGCCAAAAAATTTTGTACATTAGAAATTGAGAACTTCTAAGCATTGGGGTGTCAAGTGCATAGGGAGCACCATTCAAGTAGTTCAGTGTGGCCTGTTGATCAGGGAGGCAAAGTCTGACAGACAGGACACATACCCTTTAATTTTGCCAGTCCCAGAGCTCAAAACTGAAGTGCTGTTGACTGTCATGTCAAAGAGGCCACAAGGCAGTTTTGTGCCCTTGTCTTCTTTGACATGAGTTATGGAATGAACAGGAAAATACAATTAATTGCAGTAAGGGATGATCATGGCCCACATTCAATTGCTTGTAAATGCTATTTGGTTTTTATTTGTGGACTTGATAATTTTTAGTAGGCCATATTATCACAGAGGATGAGAGCATGTCATCCTGAATCACAATCATGGGGCAGAAAAGAACTGTAGCCATAATTTCATGTCAGCCTTTGTTTTCATCCCTTGGTGAACACACAAAATCACCGAAACAACCAAAATGTAAAGCAATTCTTGTCTGGGTAAGAGACACAGGAACAAAGATTGTTATTGATGATGCCCACTGATGGCGACAGTGACAGCCGGACAATGGACCCAATTACAATCATAATAATCCACTAGCTTCGTCAAAGTTCAAAGTTTCAAACTCTGCGAAAGTGCGGCAAAACCTGAGCATATTAAAGAAATTACAGAATTTTGAAATTGTTTGCATGCCTGCACACACACAAAGACACAGAGCCTCAGTGCATACTGGGTGTGACAGAGTTCCAGTCCATTTGGACCCATTTGCATCTAGGTGTGGTCTTTCTTAAGAGAGGTTTATGAGACCAAGATACAACCAACTTGTCAGTGATTGCTACCTTGGCCCATAAAACATGCCAGTTTCGTTTTGGCCTTCCATTTTCTTGAGACAAGAATGCCTCTTGTAAAGGATAAGAAAAAGCAAACGGTGAATAATTTTTCACTATCACAAAATTGGCTCATCGCCACCCACCCACCCTAATCCCTTGTTATTTTCCTTTGTTTTGTATGGCCTCATCAAGGATAGAAAATTATATAACCATATTCATTAACACGGCCATTTCGGTGAATGAATGCTGGATTCCATTTATGGTTGTAAACAAGAAGGTTTTGCATTGGATATCCAGCTGACCCAAAACAATTTAGTCGGATTCGGTAAGGAACTACATATTTGAATAGTTAATCGGGTTGGTTCCATTTTACTTTTCCAAATGCAAACCTAGATCCAACTACATCATACTCTGATTACATGTTATCTGATTAGGATAAATAGCTGCTTAGATCTGTGTTCCTTAATGGCTTTTTCATCCAATTCCGAGTCTAATTAAGCTGCATACAGTTATATCCCCAACCCGCTTACATTGCTCTTTCCACATCCACTGGCAGCCTTTCTAAAAGTTAATGGCATCTTCCAACTCGTCTATTCCATTATTTCTTCCACTTTTTAACAGTCAAATGTATATATCTTTTGAAAAATGAACTCTAAAGCTTCCCTTCATGGACGTAAGCCAATCCCCTTATAGTCAAGGTTGCATTTTTTTTTATATTTACACGGAGAAACCGCCCTCAAGATCAGATACCTAGCCACACTGGCTCTGGATGCCTAACTTACAATCACTGTCTTGGCAGGGTAAAACTCTGTGGACTTACCCCTTGACCGCAGGGAGTCGCCACACTTTAGTTTGTGCAAGGGATGATGCCTCAGTTTTGAACCTAAACCGCTTGCCTGACAGCCTAAGCTCAGGTTGCTTGTATTCTATTTTCTTCAAACCTCTAGCACAGCATGTTCCAAGTCTATTCTCAAGGACAAGGGACACGCTGTTTTTTGTGTATTTTTCCATTAACATTAGTGTATAGGGATACATGACATGGGGGTAAAGAAGTATCCAGGTCTATTTTATCAATTATCTACAGGATAACAGAAACTTGTATAAAAAGTAGGTGGAGACATCACATTTCACACTTTTGTAGCTGGCCTGCAAATGAAATAGACCAAGGGAGGCAAAAAATTATATATATATGCTAACCTGCAAAACATGTAAACTGGTATGCACCTAGAATTTTATACGCTTTTTTTATTTTTTTTCTAAAATTTCACTATAAGGATGCGATCTAGATGCTTGGTTTTATATAAACAGACTCTTATATCATCCCATTACGATGTATAAGAATATTCTTTTAATGCTTGGAAATCAATGGCTCATAATTTTTGTAAATATTCAAGCATACAAAATCACATTTCTTGATCTGATTCCGATAATCCAATAGTCGATTTCAAGCAAATGGATCATGCAGAATGCATCTGCAGGGTTAGATTTGTAAAAAGCCTTATGAAAATATTGGTTCATACTAGTTTACATATTTCAGTTTCCATATATATATATATATATATATATATATATATATATATATATATAGGACTGGATAAACAATCTGGGGCCCTTAGTACAGCTGGTCACAAGCAAGGATGTGGACTAAAATGACAGAGATTAAGCAAATTAACAGTGAAATGATGGTGAGATCTTTTCAAACTTGTCATGATGCAAATGGAATCGATTTGCGCCGAGAATCACGATGACTTTATCAAAATCTTAATAACTATGAATAGTAGAAACATCATGTCTGTCTGATCAAGAAGGTGATGGCTACAGATTCAACCTTGTGACTACTTAGCCGTTACCATATTACATCTTACATATGGTGAGAAGCTTTGCACCACAGAGACGCTATTAGCATAGAATTATACAATGATGATACATCTCAAAAAAATTGCAAAAGAATCGGTTGGCAGAAGAGAAAAAAGGACCTAATAAGAGATTGCTGAGGAACCTGGGAGAATGATAATTTTAGTGACTTGGTCTGATAGACAATCTTAGTTCTCCTATATACAGAGGGCCACTCCCCGGCCAACTCAAAGTGCTCTCTTTGAGCTTCTGAAGTGCAGCGTTTCAAACCAGAGGTCGTGCTCTGAATTCGTAAATTAGAGCTCAATTTTCATGTGGGGTGTGGACATTGAGCCTGCATTAGGAAAATGATAAGACATGAGCACATAATTCGAGTCCCCAACAAAGAAAGAGCAGAAATTGATTTCTCAAGACAATTCACCTACCATGAAAATTCTGTGAAGTGAATGCAGCTTCCTGATTCTGTCCAAAACCCAACTGGACAACACTTTGAAGTTCATCATCCCAAAAGGTTGTGAGCTGAAAGTTGGCACAAATACCATTTTTTATCAGGATTCCCGACTCTAATTACTGTAGAAAATTCAATGCAAAAAGAAATTTACAAAAATTACCAGAGAAGAAGCATCTCCATATCCATCAGTCACAGGCAATTGCATGCCAAACGTTCTAGACAGAGTAGAGTCTAATGGATTCATGGAGCATTGCGTTTCCGTTGCACAAGTGATGGAACTTTGGTGTGGCCCCTGTTGGGGATGGTTACCATATGGAAATGCTGAGGCAGATGAATCTACAGGGTACATCATCTGTGAAGATGATCCGCGTGATTGAAGCATCTGATATCAGGTTCAAGAGATCAGGCAAATTAGATAAGACCACAATCGCAAGCTAAATATAAAGTCAAAATGAAAGAACTTACATCCTTTGGAAGGACTCCGTCCATGTTGAAATCGAGTCTCGGATTCACGGTGGCCAACTTCATGGAAAGAAACTGAAACATAGTGAAAAAATACACAATTAACCAATGGTGTAATTTCAATTTCTCGTGAACTTCTGTTTTGTTATGGAGATCAAATACCAACCTCAACTTGCTGTTGCAATGACTGCACATAGTTTATGATTTCGTCCAGCATAACTGCTTTTCCAGTTACCTACAAGAACAATTCATTGCCTGAATTTAAGCCCTCCTCTTGCTAATTGTAAGAGAGAATGCCTATAGATGACAACGAGAATGCAGAATTACCTTATTGCATCCAGGGACAAGATCTTGCAGAAACTTCATGCGCTCACTGATCTTCTCCCTTCTCACCTGTCATAGAGCAGATGAGTGGTTTAAGCCCTTGAAAAAGCAGATGTGCATCGGTTGCGATGCGATGATCAGAGAGGAAATTATGATGGCAAATTCATACCCTTTCTGCAAGGCTGTGGCTATCAGTTGCTTGGCCTCTTCTGGCTCGAACATGGATGTAATCTTGCTTGGGGGGTTCAAGGGGTTTCTGTGTTTCTTTTGATTGCTTTTGATCTCCATCTCCAGAATTTGAACCATCATTCTGCTCAACCTTTGGCTTTGGTTCATCTTCTTCATTGGACCCTGCTTCTGTACCTCTGTTTTTCTTCATTTTTGACTCACCTTCCTCGGCATTCTGCAGGCGTTATCACAAGTATACCAAATTATCAAATGATCCTTGACAAGGGTCTCCCAAATTTGCAAACTTATTCGCATTTTTTTCAGTTGTTTGTCATTTGAAACAGAAGCTATCGACAGATTCTTGTAACATAGAAGACACCAAATTAATACTAGAAACAGCTTAACATAAGAAAATTACTCGCAACAAACTGGAACAGAGCCCACAATTGGCCTACAATGACTGAAACAAAATTGAGAAAGAAATGAGGGACACTCTCAGAATACCTTTGCCTGTTTACAGCTCGGCGAAGCCAGAGCTTCCTTCGGCTTTCCCTTCTGAATCGCCTTTCGCTTTCTGCAGCTGGTCTCTCCTGGAGTCTTCGGTCCTAGCTTGCGGATCCCGACCTGATCGGAAGCAGTCGAATCCTCGTGGCCGCTGCCGAATTCTGCTTCCTCCGACATGGGAGTGGAAGCTCTCGACAGCCTGATAAACTTTTGATCCGGAGCGCCATTGCTGCCACCACCACCAACACAACCAGACTCAGATCTCATCTCTATTTCGGATAAATTGGCCGAAACAGAGACATTCCTGCTCATTTGAGCCCCACCCTTGAGCGATTGGCTGCTGGAGATTCTAGACAGCTTGCCACTATAGGGCAATTCAGGCTCCTGAAAGCCAAACCCATCAAAACCCCTGTTCCCAAAGCAAGAATACTTAGCAGCCCTCTCTACAAAACCCGGATCAGCTGGGAACTGTGTCATGCTATGGTGAGCACCCTTTGAATTCCCAGAAATGGGCAGGCTCCCATTCACTCTAGAGTGATCCATCCCAAGATTAAGAGTGGGAGGGGAATTCAAAGGGGTGCTGTAACAAGAAGTATTGGAGCTAACATTTCCAACCATATAATTCCCCATCGTCTGTGATTGTGGGGAGATCTCCCCAGAGTTGCAGATGCTCCCCAAACTCCCAATGAGCTCTTTAATGGCGACGCTGTGGCCGGCGGCCGGGACGCCGGACGAGGTCGGCGAGGAGGCAATTGAGCTCAACGCCGAGTGGTATCGAACGCTCTGATCGTTGGGGAACTCCCAATTCACGTTGAGGTAGGAGTGGGAAAGGGGCTCGGTTGGGGAGGAAGAAGGGATGTCTCCATGGATATCCATGGTGGGGGGTCTGTAGCTCAAGGTAGAGGGGTTGCTGCCACTACCATTCATCAGAAAATTATCTTTTTCCATCTCAGTTGGGAAGAAAGCACAACCTGTGCTAAAATCAAAAGATCCCCACAAAATTTCAACCACAGAGAATGAAAGGGAAATGGTTTTCTCTCTCTACCAATCAAAATGGCTGAAGATAAAGACTAAAAACAGATGCGGTTTTGAAGCCCAATTGCTCTCTAGCAAAACCCCACAAATCTTAACACCCTCAGAGAGAGAGAGGCGGTATGGAGAGGGTTATTTATTTCTATACTTTTTGAGAGAGAGAGAGGTAAAGACCGAGAAGAGATTGGTGCTGAGGGGGGAAGGGAACAAGAGTCCGGATGATAAGGGGGGGGGGGGGGAATGTTGACCCTTAATCACCGCAATCAATGGTGAAGATGACGGGCCTTCAACGTCAAACTGGCTATGTCTCCTCTCCAATAAGTCGTCAAAGCAAAAACAAAGAAATTACTTGTGAAGTTTAATTATTTCTATAGCCATGAAAACTCTAAGCCAGATCAGCAAATCCCATGTTCTTAAAACAAAGTCCTTCAGAGAGAGAGAGAGAGAGAGAGAGAGATGAATCTGTCAAGTTAAATGTGAAAAAAGAAGAAAATGGTTCGAGAGAGATGAATCTATCAACTTAAATGGAAAAAAAATAAAAAAATGGTTTGAGAGATAGATGAATCTGTCAACTTAAATGGAAAAAAAAAGAAGAAAATGGTTTGAGAGAGAGATGAATCTGTCAATTTAAATGAGTAAATAAAAATTAAGAAAATGGTTTTTATATTCTTTTTCCTGATATTTTATGCACCTCTGGATTGCTGTGGTGAGCACATGATGGTGGGGGTAAGTATAGGGATTAGGTTGAATATATTTTTTTTCTTTTTCTCGGGTAGGTTTCCACTTTCCACTCTATCCTTTTTCTTACTGCAATCTTTCACTTTTTTTTTACTGTTATTAAATGGATGAAGATGGATTATATTAAGCAATGATTGGAAGAAAGAGAACGGGGAGGGTAAAAAGTCAAGCAGGGTGGTAAAAAAGAATTATTAATAAATAAGGAGGATTATTTAATCCTCTTCCCCAAACCGCTCCGGTGCTCGAGTCAATCATTGCGCTTGGCTCTTCACCCACAGATGAAAAATGGTTCACTCATGAGTAAATTTTGAGTGGCCCACCTCGCTAGATTTTTTTTCTTGCTGTTTCTTTCGATTGTGGTGTTTGTTTTTTGCTCGTGTCTCCTTTGCACGTGTGCTGTTTGATCTGTGCATGCAAAAATTTGTCTAAATAAAAAAAACGTTTAAGGAAATTTCTTAAATCCATGCTATTTTATGAGAATTCAATTACTTGTATAGGGGAATTCTTAAATCCATGCTATTTTATGAGGATAAATCTTTATTTATGCAAATATTAAAAACTAGAATATTGTTCACATTTTTTCTCGATAACGGGGATAAACCACCGTTACCGTTGGGATGTCCCGTTACGGGTTGAGAGGTACCAAGTTGACTATGGCCCTTCTTCAATGCTCTTTTTTTTTTCTACAGAGAAAGCTGTGGTAAGGCAGCTATACTTTAGGGATTGGAACTTGCAACGTTCTAACATAAGGTGACGTGCACTAACCTCTCCTGCCACACAAGCGGAGCCCCCCAGTTGGTCCCTTTATCAAAGTTCAGGTGTAAAACTCCAGGAGTACTTTTTCTTAAGTATAGTTTCTTTTTTTACTTTGACCTTTGGCAAAGAATGCATAGCCAGGATATTGAACGGATATTTCAACTTGAATGCCTTAGACTAATCAGCCTAGGTGGGTCATGCCGGACCTAGGTAGGTATGTAGAGACACAATGAGCTGAACGAACTGAACATTGCGTTGTTCAAGATCGGCTAGTATGGTTCATCAAATGTAGGACCAAAATGATGTGTTTTTCCAAAAATCTTATAATTTAAAAAAAATTCACCCAATGTCTTGTAAAGAACCTTTTTACCCTTCAAACAAGCAAATTTTCTTTCAAGATATAAAAATATATCAAGTTTTGGGATGAAGGAGTAGTAGTTGTTGTTGTTGTATATAAAAATATATCAGATTTCTCTAACATATTTGCAATTTTTTTCTCAAAATATGAGAATATTTGAATTTTCTTTTAAAATATAAGAATATGTGAATTTTCTTTCAAATATGTACTATTGAAGCACTCCTAAAGGGTTTTTTTATTCTGTTGGAGGAGTGTGGAGCTTGATTTTTACTTTGATATGAATTCTAAATTTTTGCGAATCCAACTTTGCAGCAAGTTCGCAGAGGATTGTCCATAAGATGTGGGTTTAGAGGTGTGAGACTCCTAGGCAAAAAAATTTGGAGGGTATGCGGTCGTGGATGTGAATGCAGACATTTATTGCCAGACTACGTAAAATCCTTGTTCTTTTGTGTGGTTGATTTTTTCTTCTTCTCGTTTTTTGTTTCTTTGATCTATCGATAGTGCGTTGAGTCATTTTTTTCTCAATAAACTCCTTTTACTAAAATCATATAAAGGACAGGCACGAAGACACTCGTAAATATATGAGGACATTCCCGTGCGAAGGTCGAACATTCACAAATGTGATATTATTTAGTTAAAAAAAAATATGAACATTTTGTGAATACTCCTAAAATGTGCAAGCTTCCTTTTAATAAAATCGTATAAGTGGTACAAGCATGAGAACACTCACAAATGTATATGAGGAAATTAACATATTTAAGAGAAAATTTGTAAATATGAAAGAAAATTTACCTATTTGAATATTTGAGAGAAAATTCTCAAATACGGGAGAAAATTCACATATCTAAAAAAAATTTGCTTGTACAAAGGGTAAAACGGTCCTTTTATAACTAGAAAGTTGCGATTTTGGACATTGGGCAGATTTTTAAAAATTGTAGGTTTTTTTTTTTTGAAAAACATATCATTTTTATTTTTCGTAAAAAGACCATTTTTTATAGGGTTCATAGTTAAAATGAAACCCCTTGCCTAAATACCAAACTAAACTAATTAAGCTTCCACATGTTTTTTTCTTAACATGTATCACACATAAATTCTATATAAACTCATTTAAACCAGACGAGCAATGGCAAATACCCATTGTTCATGATTGGCTCGCTTATACTATACGAACAGCTTGTGGCGCGTCTTGCCAAAGCCAACATGACAGTCATGAATGAGTTTGGATCGGGTGCAATATGATTGCACAAAAAATCATGCCTTAAGCACCCGATCACCCTCCATCGGGTCTTGGACCCACACCTTACAGACCCTGTCCCCAAGATGAAGGGTGATCAGGTACTTAATGCACAAATATTTGTGCAATCATATTGCACCTGATCTTTTTACACCACGAACGGGCTCCAGGCGTGGTTTTGTATTGGAGAGTACAACATAATGGCAGAAGTTTAAAATAGGAAAAGAACAGCAGAAAAATTCTCATGAGGAACTGAAATATTTATTTTCCTCCCTTTTATTGACAAAATAAATAAATTACAAATTTGAGAAAAAAATGTATATAAAAATATAAAAAATGTATTTCTTAGAATGATAATATTGTGGAAATAATAGCAATATTTTAGCAATTTAAATAGCAGCCATATTTTCGGAATATCGCCAATATTTGTCACTATTTAGTATTGCATATAGCCCTATCAGCTCACACAAGTGAAAAAGATGAGTTAGCTATTCCTTTTCCTTTTTTTTTCCTGAAAAAAAAGATTTAGTTATTCTTAATTTCAGCTCGTCCTTAACATCAGCTCAAGAACTAATGCTGCAGTCTTATTCTTACCAAACAATAGCACAGTAGTTGCTTGCTGATGTAGTACTACAGTCGCAAATATCATCTATATTTTGAAAACATATTTAATTTAACATGATATTTTCAATGGCCGTTATTTTGGTTTAAAAGAATGATGTAAAAAACGGAAAAACTATTTGAAATGTCATGTTTGTAACGTGCTAAAATCACATTAATGAACTTTTTGTATGTTTATTACATAGTTTTATTGAATTATGTACCGATGTATTTTCTCGAGAAAAATGAGATCTTTGAAAATATCAGAATATTTGCGTTAGGTGAGATTTTCCCGAAAACGAGATATGTGACTATGGATGTAACTCGATCCTTTATCAACTGACAAAAAAAGCACTCATAAGGAAGTTATAGGAAATTGCATTAACTGGAAGAAATAACTGGATGGTTAGGTTAGACTATCATAATTGAGGGGTCTCAGGTTCGAATCACATAGGGGTGATCCCCTAGCTAGCCCATGAAAGAAAGTGTGTGTGTGTGTGTGTGTGTGTGTGCACACATGCGTGTGCGCGTTTGCCTTGTGTATAGTTTCTTTTCTTTTTTTGAATAAGAGTATAACTTTCAGTTTTCAAACCCCTCAGACCCAGGTGGAATCAGACCCAAACCACCTAATTTGAGATGATGGTACTGGGTCTGGACTCAAGTCTAATTGGACCACCATAAGAGAAACCATAACCGAATCCTATAAGAATTACCTGAACCAGATCCAGACCATTCCGGGTAAAATAATAAAATTTTATATTTTCTTTTTTACATTGAAAAATTGCAGAGCTTAATCGAAACTCGGGTCAGACTCGGGTCTGATAAAAATTTCACAAACCATACCCAGCTCCATATCGGGACTGACCCTGATTCTAATCGAGTTTTCTTATTTATTACCATAGCCTGACCCTATAGGGTTTGGTACGGGTCAGGTTCAGGTCAAATTGACACCCCTATGCATACATAGGTACATGGAAGGACATGATCATGAGGCTTGGTTCTGTGTTGGGGTGGGGACAGTACGCTGGTTCCCCCTCTTTAATAAGGGTCTCCCTCTTTTTATTAAAGGGGACAGCCACTTCATGGATCTCCTTAGTTGGGAAGAACACTTATATAAGTGTTCTGGACAGAACACTGGATCTGCTCACTAGGATTATATGATTGAAAATCCTTGTCAGTCCCTATATTGGAAGCAAAATATTGTGTCTAGGTATTTCCCTAAGGAAAGCATCTTTCCATATGTTTGGTTTGATGTGTAAAGCCTTCATACCACCAGACCCAACCCAAAAAGCAAACAGACTTTGGTCAAACCATAGGGCTTTGGCCTCTAGGGCTTTCAAAAAGAACTTGGGGACAACCAAACTCGAGCAATATAGCCAATGGTCCAAATGAAGTAGATAGGGCACAAATTAATCATTGGTTACACAGGTGATACGTTCCATGAGGGCGTGTATCATTCCCAATGTTGTCAGTATCGGTGGCGAATCGGCAGGACATCAATATGATGCTAACCTGAACCGGCTATTTTTAATAAATATAAAAATGTTTAAAATTAAAATTTTAATATTATTTTAATGGTTTTAACATGTGTCATGTTCTGATTAGTACATAATATTTTTTAATCATTTTTTAGAACGATTGGCTTGAGAATCAGTATCAGCCGATTCACCTGAATCGTTGGCCAAACGATTCCATAACCGAAACGATTTTGACAACATTTATCATTCCTATAACTATGAGTGGATGGCCCACACCTTTCGTTCCCACGTGCCTTTTTTTGAGCTTTGTTTAAACTGTGGCCACTTTTCCCAAACTGGGTGTGGGGGGTGCCGAGTCACATGGCTTTGGTCTTTATCTCTACCCAGTTTGCGTGAGGAAATGAAGTGAATTATATTTTTAGTCAGATTCCATTGTGTGTATATCCTATCCTATATCCTTATCCTTTATGACACATATATGTTGCATATGCAATCCAAGTTCTAAAAAGCATGAATCAATGGAAGATACATGATATCTTTGTGATATAGGCGTACATTTCGTGCAAAATTTTGTGTGCCACCAAGAATTATCATGACAAACAACCAATTAGGTCTTTTAGTAAAAGATGAGTTTAGATAGGTGAGAAAATTTGTGTGGGAAGGTAGGCTTAGAGGCACGCGACGGACGTGCTGGTTTGAGAGAGAGAGAGTTTCTTGGACCTTGCTAAGCGGGTCAGCTTAACGCATTCAAGATGAAGAATGTCATACCACAAGGTTGAAAGCAGCAGACTCTTTGGTGAGCAAGGAAAATTGCCATCAAGCATTGTAACTATACTTCTAGGGTACGTTTGGTTGTGTTTTTGAAAAGTGAAAATACTGTTTAAAAGATATGCACGTGTACATTTTATTTTTTTTGATAACAAGGATATCTTGTTATCGAGAATCAAGGTAACAACTACTTGCTATTATTGCTAATCTCGTTATTGATATAGCAAGGATATGGTCAGACTTTATCAATAAGCTAGGAGAGAGTAATTTGTTATCGAGAACACTATAAAAAAACAGTTGATTAGCGACGGAATTTAGCAACGGAGTTATATCGTCGCTACTTAGCGACGGATTAACGAGAGAAATGAATCCGTCGCTATATTTGTAGAATTTTACGAAACTAGCGACAGATTATATTCCCTCGCAAAATCCGTCGCTACGTAGCGACGGATTGTGCGAGAGAATATTTTGTCGCAATAAATACGGCAGTTAGCGACGGAATTGCGACGGCTAAAATTTCATCGCAAAATAGCGACGGCCTAGGCGACGGAATATTTTCTGTCGCCTTTTTCGTTTTTTGAATTACGATGGCTTAGCGACGAAATTAATTCGTCGCTAAATGTCGCATTACCCCTAATCCCAGCCCTCTTTTTCCTTTCTCCTTTCGCTGCTCCCGCCCGCCGCCCTCTCCCTCCTGCTGCCCTCTTCCTTCGGCCGCCCTATACATCCCTCCGACCTCTCTGCCGGCCCCCACCGTTCGTCGGAGGTCGATCTCCGTCAACCTTCCGTTGCCGCCGCCGCTGCCCGGAGCAACCGCAGGTACACCGTTAAATGGATTGGGGGTCGACCCCCTGCGTTTTTCGGCAGGGGGTCGACTCCGCCAGGCGGTCGACCCCGGTAGGTGGTCGACCCCCTGCCGTGTCCGACCGGGGGTCAACCCTGGTAGGGGGTCGACCCCCTGCCGTGTCCGGCCGGGGGTCGACCCCCCGCCATGTCCGGCCGGGGGTCGACCCCCCACCGTGTCCGGCAGGGGGTCAACCCCTTTTGATGTCCGGCCGGGGGTAAACCCCCTGCCGTGTCCGGCCGGAGTCGACCCCCTGCCGTGTCCGGCCAGGGGTCAACCCCCTGCCGTGTCCGGCAGGGGGTCAACCCCTTTTGATGTCCGGTCGGGGGTCGACCCCCTGCCCTGTCTGGCCGGGGGTCGACCCCCTGCCGTGTCTGGCCGGTGGTCGACCCCCTGCCGTGTCCGGCCGGGGGTCGACCCCCTGGTTTCTTGCTCTTCTTTTTCTTTTTTCAGAAATTAGGGTTTTTATTTTATTTTCATTGTTTAGTTTTCTTTGATTTTCATTAATTAGGATTTTTTATTTTGATTTTCATTTATTAGGCAATTGAATCAAATTTCTTAAATTAAGGCTATTTGTAGTTAATTTAATTATGGGGTTTTATTTGATTTTGTTTTATTAGGGCTTTGAATCAAAATTTAAAAATTAGGGCATTTTATAGTTAATTTGATTAGGGTTTTCTTGGATTTGATTAGAGCTTTTAGAACCATCAAACAAGCCTTAAGAACCATAAATAAGAGTCTAAATAGATGTTTTTATTTTATTTGAATAAATTACAAAATCCTGTGCACTCTGTTTGCACAAACTAGCTCAACTTTTAGATTATTACATTGTAGTGCCTGCTTATCCATGATAAAATTCAATAGCCACTTGGTGTATAAAATTACTCCTTTTCCTTCATTGTTAATATCCACTCTTACGTTATTTTGTTATTGGAATAAGAGATAAATATTTTAACCTTTTTTTTTTCTAACCATATATGGCCAACCAATTAGTTTATAAACAGGCGTGTCCTTTTTATAAATCATTTGTTTAGAGTGAGTTTTTTTTCATGGTGACTTTATTTTAAAACATCATTTTTGTTTGCAGATTTCTCAACAGAACTCGCTTGTGCCCCGCCACCCGTGGTAAGTAAGTGACAAAAACAATGCAAATCGGGTAAATACCCATGGTGAGTAAGTGATGCAAGCGCATCACATGTTATTTAATTTATTGAATGTAACACTTTATTGTTCACACACTCACTTAGTTGTTGATATCTAGGACTGCTTTGTTGGAGTTCGGAGATCATGCTGAGCATGATTTTAATGTATGAATATGGAAGTGTTCTTATTTTTGGAGTACGGAGTCCATGCTATGCATGGTATTAGTTAGTGGGATATTGAAGTGTGTTTGCTGCAGGTACATGTTTGACATTTGTTTGATATGAATTATTTTGATGTATTGCAATGTTTGATGTGATTGTATCCATGCTTACATGTAGTTACTTTCAATTTGATTATGTCTTCCATGTGAAATTGTATACTGAAAGCATGCTTCAAATGAATGTATCGTGTCATGAATAGTTTGCACATGAAAATATTAAGTTATCAATGCATGCATCATAATTCTTGTGATTGTATGACATCATATATTGCATGATAAATTTGATATTTTCTTCATCATAGCATTCTGATGGTTCTCTTTTAACTGGTTAGGATACTATTCGTAACATCATACGATAGAATGACTGCAAACCGTGAATGGATGTACCGTAGGATAGTGGACAATGAGTTATCGCATGAATATATGGATGGTGTCGACAGTTTTATTGAATTTGCAACGGCAAGTGTCAGTACGGTAGATCCCACAGGTCGGATTAGGTGTCCCTGCAAGATTTGTAAGAATAATCCATTTGTAGAACCTCATGGCGTTAGACATCACCTATACAGAAAGGGTTTTGTGAGTGATTATCAGAACTGGACGTTTCATGGAGAAAAATTTAGAAACGATTTTGATGCACGGGTGAATGTGGTGCACGATAATCCATATACGAATTTGATATTTAATGTACGCGAGATCATTAATGAATCACTGAATAACTACTTCCAATACACCGTCGCCCCCTTTCTCCGAAATGAGATCAAGGCCGCTGTTCAGGATAGGGGATCTTCGATTCCAGGTCCCTCTCAGGTATAATCACATATATAGTTTTTTTGACTGTCTTAAAGCACATCTGAGCATGGTAGAATCACATATAGAGTTTTTCTAGATGCCTTAGAACACATATGAACATGCTATAATCACATATTCAATTTTTTTACTGCCTTAGCACACATATGAGCATGATAGAATCACATATAAAGTTGTTTTGCCTGCCTTAGAGCACGTATGAGCATGCTATATTCACATATTCAATTTTTTGACTGCCTTAGCACACATACGAGCATGATCGAATCACATATATAGTTTTTTGCCTGCCTTAAAGCACATCTGAGCATGGTAGAATCACATATAGAGTTTTTTTAGATGCCTTAGAACACATATGAACATGCTATAATCACATATTCAATTTTTTGACTGCCTTAGCACACATATGAGTATGATAGAATCACATATATATATATAAAACTTTTTGTTTGCCTTAGAGCACATATAAAACATGATAGAATCACATATAAAGTTTTTTTGACTGCATTAGAACACATATGAGCATGCTATAATCACATATTCAGTTTTTTGACTGCCTAAGAACACATATGAGCATATTATAATCACATATTCAGTTTTTTGACTGTCTTAGCACACATATGAGCATGCTATAATAACATATAGAGTTTTTTTACTGCCTTAGAACACATATGGACATGTTATATATCATTTATGATAGAATCACATATAAAATTTTTGGCTTTGCTTGCCTTAGAGCACATATGAGCATGCTATATTCACATATTCAATTTTTTGACTGCCTTAGCACACATACGAGCATGATCGAATCACATATATAGTTTTTTGCCTGCCTTAAAGCACATCTGAGCATGGTAGAATCACATATAGAGTTTTTTTAGATGCCTTAGAGCACATATGAACATGCTATAATCACATATTCAATTTTTTGACTGCCTTAGCACACATATGAGCATGATAGAATCACATATATATAATATATATATATATATATATAAAACTTTTTGTCTGCCTTAGAGCACATATGAGCATGATAGAATCACATATAAAGTTTTTTTGACTGCATTAGAACACATATGAGCATGCTATAATCACATATTCAGTTTTTTGACTGCCTAAGAACACATATGAGCATATTATAATCACATATTCAGTTTTTTGACTGCCTTAGCACACATATGAGCATGCTATAATAACATATAGAATTTTTTTACTGCCTTAGAACACATATGAACATGTTATATATCATTTATAATAGAATCACATATAAAATTTTTGGCTTTGCCTGCCTTACAGCACATATGAGCATGCTATATTCACATATTCAATTTTTTGACTGCCTTAGCACAATACGAGCATGATCGAATCACATATATAGTTTTTTGCCTGCCTTAAAGCACATCTGAGCATGGTAGAATCACATATAGAGTTTTTTTAGATGCCTTAGAACACATATGAACATGCTATAATCACATATAATATATATATATATATATATATATATATATATATATATATATATATATATAAAACTTTTTGTCTGCCTTAGAGCACATATGAGCATGATAGAATCACATATAAAGTTTTTTTGACTGCATTAGAACACATATGAGCATGCTATAATCACATATTCAGTTTTTTGACTGCCTAAGAACACATATGAGCATATTATAATCATATATTCAGTTTTTTGACTGCCTTAGCACACATATGAGCATGCTATAATAACATATAGAGTTTTTTTACTGCCTTAGAACACATATGGACATGTTATATATCATTTATGATAGAATCACATATAAATTTTTTGGCTTTGCCTGCCTTAGAGCATATATGAGCATGCTATATTCACATATTCAATTTTTTGACTGCCTTAGCACATATACGAGCATGATCGAATCACATATATAGTTTTTTTGCCTGCCTTAAAGCACATCTGAGCATGGTAGAATCACATATAGAGTTTTTTTAGATGCCTTAGAACACATATGAACATGCTATAATCACATATTCAATTTTTTGACTGTCTTAGCACACATATGAGCATGATAGAATCACATATAGAGTTTTTTTATTGCCTTAGATCACACATGAGCACATGATAGAATCACATATAGTGTGTAATTTATTTTATTATATTTTGTTTATCAATACTGACTGTTCTTTTCTTGTGTAGGCTGCTAGCGATAATCAGGGTAGTGGAGCTGAAGGGATAGATAAAGACAATGAACAAGAAGACGCACAAAATCTTGGCCATGATTAGAGGGCTGTGTTGAAGAAGTTCTATTTTTTTTTATTTTTCCTAATTGTAATTGTTGAATTGTAAATAATTAAACTTCTTAATTTTAAGGTGGAACGATTAATTATTGTAGATACTTGTTATATGAATTTTTTTGTGTGGTTTGTTTTTTATTTATAGGAAATATAAATTGTACAGGAAATAGAAATTGTACAGTTCTCGGTAATTAATTTTCAAATAAAAATTTTTTAATTTTTTTTCGTGTTTGCAACGGATTAGCGACGGAACCATCTGTCGCTATTCATAGTAATCTAGCGACGGCATAGCGACAAAAGTAAATCCGTCGCCAAGCCGCGGTCGCCGTTTAGTACCGGCGGATTGGCGATGAAATATAACGCTCGTTATTCCGTCGCAATTAGCGACGGACCTGGCGACGGAATAATTCCGTCGCCAGTTAGCGTCGAAATATTCGCGACGTAAGCATACTGTCGCCTCGTTGTCGCTAATCCGTCGCTAACCATGTTAGGGACGGATTAGCGACGGAGTGTGGTCGTCGCTAATCTACTACTTTGTTGTAGTGGAATAAAGGTAACAACTAATTGCTATATCGATAATCTCGTTAACGATATAGCAAGGATATGGTCAGACCTTATCAATAGTCCTTGATAGTGTCAAATACGTTAAATCGTTGTAAATATTTCATTTTTTAAGTTGTGTGTAATATAAATTGTGAAGTGTGCTGCTCATTCACCATGTTCAATTAATTCAATAACATTATTTTTCACATTCTCGATTCTATTTTTCTACATGATATCAAAGCACTCAAATGATACCTCAGCATGATGGATAACAAAATTGAAGCGCATCAAGCTAGAACCCTAAAGAAATGGAGAGCTCATTTTTCCTTCACCAATCAGACAACCCTGGCATGACGCTACTATTGCAACCATTAACCAATGACAATTATACTAGATAGTGTCGTGCCATGACTATGTCACTATCTGTGAAAAACAAGTTTGGGTTTGTAGATGGATCCATCGCAAACTTGACTTCTCCCACAAAATTTGTTGCCGCCTGAGAACGATGCAAGAACATGGTACTGTCATGGCTACTCAGCTCATTGCATCCAGGTTTATCCTCAAGTGTTATCTACGTTGAAACCGCTACTGAAGTATGGGCCAAACTTCGTGAGAGATTCTCTCAATCAAATGTTCCACGCATATATCAAATTCAACAAGAAATCATAAATCTCGAGCAGATGCAAACCTCTTTGGCGGCCTACTACACAAAGATAAAGGATCTATGGGATGAACTGTCTACATATATGACCAATCCATTGTGTACATGTGGAACCGTGAAGGCCATTCATGAATAACAAAACTAGGAAAGACTTATGCAATTTTTAATAAGATTAAACGAGAGTTACAGTGCCATAAGGAGCCAATTGCTTTTGATGACACCATTGCCGAACATATCTAAACCCTTCACACTACTTGTATAAGAAAAGAGACACCGTGATCTTAGGGTCACGGTTAATCAAGAACTAGTGGCGACAATCACAAACAGATCCAATGCTCAGATCAATACAGATCCAAATAAATATTGACAAAATCACATTTTTCCAAAATGCAATCACTACAAAAAACTTAGCCATGTGAAGGCCAAATGCTTTCACATCCATGGGTTTCCAAATCGACCTGATACACCCTCCAATGCTAGTCAAATGGAGTCAGGCGAGCACCAACCATGTGATTTCCGAAGGCAACAAGTCAATGTCAGTACAAAGCTTCCAAACGACTTATCTAGGAACAACTTGAACAAATACTAGCTGTGATAAATTTAGGTAATCCCAAACCAGCACTTGCAGTCAAAATAACAGGTAATCTCGATGCCCCCTTTGTTTGTTCTACATCGCCCAAAAATTGGATCATAGACACGGGCACGTCAGACCATATTACTAATTAATTATCGAATCTAATGCTTTCAAAGCCTACCATTTTTCCTCCTATTAGATTGCCAAACAGATCTTCTACACATGCAACTCACATAGGTAGTGTTTGATTGATGCCAAATCTTATTCTCTCAAATGTCATTTTTATCTCAGAATTCAAATTTAATCTTATTTCAGTGAGCAAATTGATTCAAGATCAGAAATATGATATTTTCTTTTATCATGATCATTGTATTTTTTAGAACCATCTCTTAAAGAGGAAGATTGGAGTGGGTAAGCAACATATTGGACTTTATGTTTTTGATATCGGTAATAATTTTTTCTTTAGTATTTCATCATTTGATTCCAATATTTGGTACTTAAAACTTATATATCTTTTAAATACTAGATTATAAACTCTTATAAATGATAATAAAGTACTTGGTTGTGTTCCTCACAATAATTGTGATATCTGTTATATGACCAAACAAACTCATTCTTTTTTTTCAAGCGGGTCAATTTTCTCGTCAAAACCTTTTCAATTAATCAATTGTGACATATGGAGAGGATATCAAACCACCTTGTTATCCAGAGTATAATATTTTTTGACCATAGTGGATGACTATTCGAGAACCACATAGGTCCACCTTATGCGGCACAAATCAGAAGCCATAATCCAGATCAATTTTCTTTTTACTTATTGAAAATCAATTCAACAATAATATTTTGAGTCTCAGATCTGAAAATAGAACTGAATTTTTCTGAAATGATATGCAATTTTTTTTAAAAGAAAAGGGTATTGAACACCAAAATAGTTGCGTTGCGACCTTTCAACAAAACGGCGTGGTCAAGCGCAAGCACAAAGATCTTCTTAATGTTGTGAGAGCCTTGAGATTTCAAGCCTCTTTATCTATTAAGTTTTGAAGAGAATGTGTTTTAACAGTTGTATATATCATTAATCACATTCTCTCCAAACTGTTAATGGGCAAAACCCCTTACGAGTTACTTCATGAGAAGAATCTTGTTTATGATCATTTTTGTGTTTTTTAGATGATTGTGTTATGCCCACAACATACATCACTCTCATAAATTTAATAATCATGCACATAAAGAAGTTTTCATAGAGTATTCATATGGTTAAGCCGGTTATTGTGTGTATAATCTTGAAACAAAAAAGGTTTTTTTTAGTCGAGATATAAAGTTTTATGAAAATGTATTTCTCTTTCAAGATCATAACAACCCGAATAAAGAGAAAATGCATATCCTACCCATCTCCATATTCGAGCCTCAACCTTATGATATTCAAGAACTTAATGATATTCAAGTCAATGAGATTCCTAATTCCAATCATCTCGATCCAAATTCTGAATCTCCCAATCATGGAGCCATTGAACAAACTCAAGTCTATCTTCGAAGATTCAAAAAAACCTGTCAACCACCACTACAACTCAAAGACTATCGTTGTTACACGGTTGCTCTCATACTCCAATTGATCGACATGAGAGAGGAGGTCCACAACACGGATCATGAGTTGTCCAAAGTCATAAGTTATTATCACTTTTTCAAAGGACACATCATCTTCTTAAGTGGCATCTTCCAGCACTCAAAACCCCAAACTTTTCTCATACCATGAAGTTCCAACATTGGTGCAATGCTATGACCTTAAAAATTAAGGCATTGGAGGAGAATAACACTTAGTCGATTGTTGATCTACCCATGGACAAACACTCTGTTGGTTGCAAATGAGTATATAAAATTAAACATCACTCTGATGACTCCATTGAAAGGTATAAATCTTGACTCGTGGCTAAGGGCTATACCCAAATTGAAGGATTGAATTATAATGAGACCTTTGCACCTGTGGCTAAGTTGGTAACAGTGCGATACTTGATAGCTATTACAACAATAAAAATTTGGCATCTCTATCAAATAGATGTTAACAATGCCTTACTCTACGGGAATCTTGATGAAGATGCGTATATGGACTTTCCACCAGGCTTTTCTGTTAAAGGAGAGCGTAAAGTTTGCAAGTTACACAAATTACTGTACGGACTCAAACAATCCTCTAAAAACTGGTTTGTTAAGCTCTCACATTATCTACTTCAACACATTATCTACTTCAAGAAGGGTTTGTCCAATCTAAAATTGATTATTCATTCTTTTTAAAGGTTATTAATGTGGCACACATTTTTGTTCTACTTTATGTAGATGATATCATAATTGCAGGAGATGATATTATATACATTGAGCAACTTAAATCTTACATCAATCAACAATAACAATTTTGATTGAAGGACCTTGGACAACTAAAATATTTCCTTGGCATTGAAGTTGCAAGATCTAAAAATGATATTTTCTTATCTCGATGAAAATATGCTCTCGATATCCTGCATAATATGGCTTACTTTGGAGCCAAACCAAGTCAATTTCTCATGAAACCACATACCAAACTCAGTAATGAAGATGAAGATTTGTTGGAAGATCGAGGCTGTATAGGTGCCTAGTAGGTCGGTTGCTATACTTTACTATAACCCGACCTGATATTATTTTCGCGGTCAATATTCTAAGTCAGTTAAGTAATCAATCGTGACAACCTCATATGGATGCTGTCATGTGGGTCTTTCGATATATCAAGGGTTTCCCAGGACAAAGAATTCTAATGTTATTTATTAGCAAGATTCAAGTAGTTGGTTACTGTGATTCAGATTGAGCCTCCTGCCCGATGATTCATAGATCCACATCCGGTTATTGTATTATGATTGAAGACAACCCTATTTCTTGAAAGACTAAAAAGCAGTCTACCGTGTTATGGTCATCGGCCAAAGCTAAATATCAATGCATGACCCTAGCATGTTTTGAACTCACATGGATCAAGTACCTGATGTTGGATTTTGGCATTGATCACTCTCAAGCCATGATGCTACATTGTAACAACCAAGCAACTCTTCATATTTCCATCAATCTAATTTATCACGAGCACACAAAACACATAGAGATTGATTGCCACCTCGTGCAGGAGAAAATTCAAAGTGGTCTAATTTAAACGCAATTCATTCCCATGCATTCACTTTGCAGACATTTTCACCAAGGCGCTCAACATCGATCATTTCACTCGCCTCAAAACCAAGTTGGGCGTACTCAATCTGCACACTCCAACTTGAGGAAGAGTAAAAGATATGCATGTGTATTTTCACCATATAATCAACAGAAAAAGAAACTCTGGACATCGCGAGTTTGATACCCAGGGCCCACCTCTCTTATCGCAAGGCCAAAGCAGGCTCCCTAGTGGGCAAGAGGAGGCGGCCTTGGGGTTTTACGCCATCAGGCATTGCAACCATAGCTTGACAGGTCCTTTTATCATGGCAGGTTTCAACACCCTACACCAATTTTCTCATCTAATAAATGAAAAATATATAGAACCAATATTAAATGAAAAAAAGAAAACATATTGCCAACTTGAAGTGCATGAAATCTCAGTTTGTATGTGTAATTTAGGTAATTTGTTTTAATAACGAAGAACCCTTGCCAAGAACCGGGTCACTTAATGGGCACCCGCACCCGCACCCGCACCCGCACCGGCACCCGCTGCAAGGACTGAGCTGGAAAAGAGTTTGTGGAATAACTTGGCACAATTTTTTCTTTTTCCTACTGTTTCGGGAGGCAGGACTGGGCTACAGCCCAGTCCTGCCCCCCCTAGCTACGCCTTTGGCTCTACTCATCCGGTAGCGGCTACTCATGAAATGCCAACAAGTTGACGAGACATCACGAGTTCAAAACCCACAGTGTGCATCTTTTGCCACCATGCAAAAGCTAGGTGTACTCCCGAGTGGGCAAGAGGGACACAGAAGCAATTATTACACCAATGAATTAAGTGAGTAAGGTAGTTTTTTTTCTGGGATTATCCCAAAAAGAAAACGAAAAGAAAAAAGAGTCTTGATCAGGTGATTAGGGTTGTGCAGTAATTTGGAGGCCATGAGTGAGTCAAACAAACTTCAAGTTGCATGGTGGACCGGGCACTCCTCCCCTCCTAATTAGTACCATAGAAATCACTTTAGAATCTTGAGAGCCTTATCATTCTGAATTTATTGCTAACAGTTTCTAGCTTTAAAGAATGGGAAGACTAGATCTCCCTTTCAATCATCAAACTCAATTTTAAGCCAGAGAAGCATTCAAATTTCACTACCCTAGGTCCTCTCCAATGTTGTCAGTATCGGTGAGTGTCGGCCTGTATTAGCAAAAAATCCACACGCATCACCCCTGAATAGGCTAACTTTTAATAAAAATATAAAAAATACTTAAAATTATTTTTAAAACTTATTTTAATGGCTTTAATACCTGTCATGTTCTGATTGACATGTAATACTTTTAAATGATTTTTTGCCCGATTAAAAAAGATTCACTTGAGTATCTGTATCGGCCTGATTCACCTGAATCGTCGGTCAAGGCCGATACGTTTACTGAGAACATTGGTCCTCTCATTATGAGAAAAGGAACACATAAATATTTACTACTTATGATTGAAACTTGAATAATTGAAACAAAGCTTAGCACATCTTCCACCTAATTTGTATCTATAATTGAAAATAACATTGAGACCATGTGTGTACCTTACTCCAAAGGAATAAGAAAAAATGAAAAACATGGTCAAGAAATGATTCTTCCAACTCTCTCTCTCATGTCAGAAATGATTCTTCCAACCAGTGATAAACAAGTATTTGCTACCATGCAACTGATCAAAAGGTCCCTTTTCCTTTCTCTTTCACTATTTCAATATTTGGGTCGTATGTACAATTCAATCATTAAGTTGTTTAGTGGGTAATTGTTTAATTTTATAAGGGTAACTTGGCAGCAATTGATTGGGCAAGCAAGAAATAAATATTTCTTTTTGGATGTTGGAAACTGTGTCTTTCACTGAATTCTATGAACAAAAAAAAAATGTGTGGACACCAATGAGAATTATGGGTGGGTAGGAAAGAATGATTAGGTGAGGTTTTGAGAGAGATGGAAAGAGAGAGATAAGCATTGCAAATAATTAGAGATATAAACGGGTCCGGTTTAACCCATATCAAATCCTATAGGGTCAGGGTTTGGTGATAAATAAGAAGATCCGATTAGAGTCCGGGTCGGACCCGAAGGATTTGATTAATACATGGAGATGGGTATGGTTTGTGAAATTTTATACCAGATCCGGGAATGACCCGAGTTTCGATTAAGATTTATATTTTTTTAATGTAAAAATGCTAAAAAAATATTATTTTACCGGGGTATCTTCTGGTCTGATTCATGTAGTCCTTATAAGATCCGGGTATGGTTTCTTATAATGGATCCAATCAGTCCTGGGTCTGGACCCAATACCATCATTTCAAATCTAGTTTGAGTCTGGTTCAATGTACCTGGGTTCGAATGAAACCCGACCCGTTGACACCCTACAAATGATTCAAGTATGGGAAATTGTTTGATAAAACAAATACGGAGCATCTCATCATAGGGAGGCGGAATTTTTAAATTCGAAATGCACATAACGGTTAGAAAATCGAGCTGGCGGCTGACTTGGTGGCAAAATTGCCAAAAATGAAAATTACCAAAATACCCTTAATTGTGGAGCTTGATTACCAACTAAATAATGATTCTACATGTGCTTAATAGTTAATTCAGCGTCTTTGAGGAGCCACATATTTTAGCTGTCAACATTTGTCTGTATCAGTTACTCATGCAATATGGAAAAAGCACTTGTGTTTAGATCAACAAAACTAGAAAAATTTTGGTGTTTTAGACAGTGTACTTTAAAAAAAAATTTTGTCGCGAACAAACGAGTTTTTTTTTTTTTTTTCCGATAAGTGCGACATTGGCGGTGTTTTATTTTACGCGTAAAACTTTCTGGAGGGTACCCACTTGTTTATTAGAAAAGCTTTCTCTTATCTTTCAACTTGCTTGTGCATGGGATGCACTCCCTCGGGTCTCCAATTAGAAAGGACCCTTTATCCTGATTGAACAACTCGTGGTGTACAGGGCAAAAATTTGGGTCTTAGAATTTAGCCTCCCAAAATTTACTACTATAGGATGGGGAAAATTAAAAAGCTTGGTCCTAATGATGAGTTCCTTGTCATTAAAATAAAAATCCATATCTGATCACTCCAAGATCAATGATAAAAGGTTGGCATTTTGGCATTCCATGACTTACAAGGGATGTTAGTGTAAATCACTTCATATTGTTAAATGCTCTATGTTGAGGTAAAAGTGGATAAAGGATTTTAATGTAATTCACTTCATATTAGTTAAATGCTCTAGGTTGAGGTAAAAGCAAATAAAGACAAGTTGGCTTTCTAATATTTTTCAGATGACCGGCACATCCCTCGAAGTTAACAGCTAGGGGACATGCTTGTCATTTAATTTAAAAATTATTTATTGACTTCTAATTTTTAACTAAATCTTGAGATTTTACCTTTGAATGTAGTGGAGATTTGAAAAATTGCGGTCATCTCCCCCCCCCCCCCTACTGAATTAAGACATAAGGATCATATATACAGCTATAAATGGATCTTGGATCTGGATCTGGATCTGGATCTGGATCTGGATCTGGATCTAGGGGGTCCTTTAGGTGGTGGTTCTGGATCAATTGGTCACCACAGCTGAGCTTGGGTTTAATCCCAATTTCAGTGTTTGGATGCAGACGTTTATCACAAAATTTGAGATAAGTTGAAATAATTGGATTATAGACAACAATGCAATTTCCCGGATTAACTCACTTTTCTGGATATGACCCACTGCCAACTATCCATGAAAGGTCAAGGAAGACTGATGGTTACCACTCTCTGCAGGCTTAGCTTATGATCCAACCAACTGGCCTGGTAACCGAGCATCAGGAAAAAGACCCCTAGACCAGATGGGGGACAGCTAGAACATTCTAATGCAGGGCTATAAATGTGTTGGATCTGGGACCAACCTAGGTCGGTCCAGATCTAGGTCCCAAATGGATGGATTGATAGTTACTGGTCCAAACCAGTGGGTGCAAATCTGTGAGAGTGACATCCTGATCTTGGTCGGTGTCTATTTTTTTTACCAGGCCTTTTGAGATCAGCTTTGTCCCCACCTTAGAAAATCAGTAAAATCCCACATTCTAAACATTTCACATGCAATATAACTAATTAGAATTTAGAACCAGTTTGTGAGTGGTTCCTAAATCAAAATCATTGTTATCAAATCGAATTGAGTGACCAATGTGTTGGGAAGTCTCCCATTTTGAATCCCAATGGCATATGTGAAAGAATAACTAACAGAATAATAAACTCTAGATTTGCTTTCTTATTCTCCCACTACAAGAAACCTGTGGATTAGCGACGACCTAAATTCGTCGCTAATCCGTCCCTAATCTGTCGCTAAACAGTTTAGCGACAGAAAACTTTCATCGCGAATTTTTCGATGCTAAGTAGTGCCAGAACTTATCCGCCGCTAAGTCCGTCGCTAATTTGCGACGGATTAGCGACGGATATGATCCATCGCGAGTCCTTCGCTATTTTAAATTAGCGATGGATAATATCCGTCGCTAATCCGTCGTTAAATTTTTTAAAAAAAATATAAAAAAATTGCTCGCTGCCGGCGCGTTCTCCGGCAAGGAACAATTTTTTTTGCACAGAACCGGCGCTTTTCGGCAGGCTGCGACTCCGCGCGGATCCGGAGGGAGCTCATCTTCAAGTTCCAGGTCTGCCACGAGAAACAACCAAAGAGCTTCACGGCGGGGGCGCGTTCCGGGGGGAGCTCCTCTTCAAGTTCCAGGTCTGCCATGAGAACCAGCCGAAGAGCTTCACGGTGGGGGCGCTCAGCTTCAACTGCGACTCCGCGCGGATCTTCGCGAGCTGCAGGGGGAGGAGCAACGAGTACGACATCTTCGCGACTTCGGCAGGCTCTTCGCGACTCCGGCAGGTGCTTCGCGACTCCGACAGGCACTTCGCGACTCCGACAGGCGCTCTTCGACTCCGGCAGGCTCCAGTGGCTCCCCAACAACAGCCTCCTCTTTGTCGCCCCCTTGACGTCTCGGCTCTGGCAAAGCCACGACGGCTCCATCTGCGACTTCTCCATAGGTGGGGATCGACTCTTTGTGTGTGTCGTCAAGTGGGGATTGTTTAAATCGAACAGGAGGGAAAAACAAAATAGAGAAAAAATTTTGAACAGAGGGAGGGAAAATTCCGTGCCTCAGGTGGGACGAAAATTAGCGACGGAATTAGCGAGGGAATTTTTTCGTCCCTAATCCGTCGCTACTTAGCGACAGAAAAATTCCCTCGGTAATTCCGTCGCTAATTAGCCTTTTTTGTAGTGTTTTCGGCGACGAAAAAATGTTGTCGCTAATCCCTCACTAATTAGCGACGACTTTAGCGACAGAGATATTTCCGTCGCTAATTTTGCAAATATTTCAAACGTTAGCGACAAATAGTTTTCGCTCGTTAATCCGTTGCAAATTGGCGACGAAAAAAATCCGTCGCAAATTTCCGTCGCTAAGTAGCATTTTTCTTGTAGTGTCCGAGAGGTCATGTATTCTATTTATAATCACATACATAGAGTTGTACACGGTTACAAACAACTTGAAACAACCGAAAACTTAAGATAACTAAAAGCAAGGATAAACTTCAATTATTGTTTTTGGTAGAACTACCAAAAACGATAATACCATATTATCGTTTTTTATAGTTCTTATAAAAAATGCTAATTGACAAGAATTCGGTGGACTCATAAGTATCCTAATTTGGGCCGAATATGTGAAGTTTCATGTGGGCTATCTAGAGAGAGTCAATGACTTCTTAAAGTCTCGTTTGGGTTATCCAAAGAGAGTCCACAAATTCTTGTGGTAGTCTTAACCATATTGTTATTCAGAGAAAGTCCACGAATTCTTGTGGTAGTTTCAACCTTATTCTTATCATGCTCCTGCGAGCTCAACATCAAGTCAACAATGTTGAGCTTGTTATGAATAAAAATAAACCGCAAAAATGGAAGATGCTTAGTGAGCCCATCAGCCAGCTGATCAGAAGAGGCAATGAATTTAATTTGAAGATAACCTTTTTACACATGGTCCCGGACAAAATGAAAATCAATTTCAATGTGTTCGATCCATGCATAAAAAACTAGATTTGCTGCGAGATATAAAATACTAATATTATCACACCAAAGAGTCGGTGGCAAAGAGGGAAAAAAGCCAAGTTCAGTCAGAAGAGACTTGAGCCAAAGAAGATCAGACGTGGCATAGGCGAGAGACTTGTACTCGACTTCAGTGCTGGATCGAGCTATGGTTTGTTGCTTGCGAGAAGACAAAGAAACAAAATTAGAGCCTAGAAAGACGACAAAGCCACTTGTAGACTTGCGGTCATCAAGATTACCGGCCCAGTCAGCATCAAAGAAGGCACTGAGTTGGAGAGGAGAAGACCGTGAGAAAAATAAATCATGCTATATGGTGTCCTTGAGATAGCGAAGGATACATTTGACGATAGACCAGTGGGTAACCGTGGGCTAATGCATGAACTGACAAACCTTGTTGACGACAAAGGCTATGTCAGGCCTTGTGATGGTGAGGTATTGAAGACCACCCATGATACTCTGGTATAGAGTAGAGTCATAAAAAGAGGGAGCATCATCCTTAAATAGCCGAGTAGTGGAGCTCAGAGGAATGAAAATCAGCTTCACATCAGCTATAGATGCACGATGAAGTAGATTGTGTGCATAAGTGCATTGACATAGGAAAATGCCAAAAGAGGCATAATGAACTTCAATACCCAAAAAAAAAAGTTTACACGCTTGCGATCTTTAATGAAAAAGGCAAGACTGAGATGCTGAATCAACTACTTAATGGCAAGTTTGGAGCTGCCTATGATGATGATATCATCAACATAAACTAGTAGATAAATAACCAAGCCGCGATTCTGAAAAATAAATAACGACGCATCAAAAAGAGAGATTCAAAATCCACAGAATTGAAGATAAGAGCTGAGACATTGGTACCAGGCACGCGGGGCCTATTTGAGACCGTACAGGGCACGATCCAGCTTGCATATATGATCAGGATGAGAATGATCTTCAAAACTTGGAGGTTGTGTCATATAAACATCTTCAGAAAGAAGACCATTTAGAAGGGCATTATTAAAATTCAATTGATGCATCGGCCAATTAGATGAAACTGTAAGAGCAAGAACCATGTGGATGGTAGTAGGTTTCACAACTGAACTAAAAGTCTCAAAAAAATCAATGCTTTCTTCTTGGTGAAAGCCCTTAGCAATGATGTGAGCTTTGTAGCGAACGACAGAGCCATCAACATGTCGTTTAATCCGAAAAAACCATTTGGAGCCAATGATATTGTAGTGAGGAAGAGGATGAACAAGGTGCCAAGTGTGATTAACTTGGAGTGCATTAAACTCATCTTGCATGGACGTGCGCAACTTAGAGTCTACATTAGCTTGTTTGAATGACATGGGTTCGAGTGTGAGTAAAACAGAGCTAAAACAAGCAAGGGAGAGAGGATAGCGGGTAGTGGTGAATGCATGAGGTTTAAGGGAGTTGGTCATAGAGTGAGTGATCATGGGGTGGGTATGATCAGACATATGATGTATGACAAAATTAGGAAGAGCGGAGGAAGTGGGCAGGGGTGAAGAAGAGTCTAGTGGGTCAGCAACGGAGATGGGACTCAGGGAAGGTGCAGGCAAAGCATGAGAAATGGGAATATCTGGCAGATTAGAAGGAGGCAATTGAGGGAGATCCAGAGGGGATAGGACAACGGCTGGAAACAGACCTTATTCATAAAGATTGAGTGAGAAAATACAAGCAAGTAGAGAGATGGTTCAAGGAATAGATTTTTCAAAATAACCATGATGAGAAATATAGGTACAATTGTGAGACGGGTCAAAGCAAAGATATCTTTTGTGGCGAGAAGCATAACCAAGAAAAAGACAGGGAGTAGTTTTGGGTTGAAATTTAGAGGTATGGTAGGGTATTAAAAGTGATAGCAGTAGGCACCAAAGACATGTAGATGATGATAGTCGGTCGGTTTATGAAAAAAAAGCTCATAGGGAGACTTACGGTTAAGGACAAGGGTTGGAAGGCGATTAATGACATAAATTGTAGTACAAAAGGCATCTACCCCGAAAGAATATGACAAAGAGGAAGTGTGTAAAAGTATTCCATAGTCCTGTAAAAAGTTTTTAAAGTCATGACTGGTAAATTTGCCTCCATTATTAGATTGAAAAGTGCGAATGAAGAGTTGTAGTTTCTTTTCACTGACATGCTTGAAAACTTTAAAACACTCAAACACTTGAGACTTAGTATGCAATGGAAAGAGCCATGAGAAAAATCATCCACAATAAGAAGATAAAAACGAAATCCTTTATGTGAGGGGACTGGAGCAGGCTCCCAGACATCGGCATGGAGAAGTTCAAGTAAAGATATCTTAGAGGAAAGAGAGAGTTCAAAGAAAGCTTGTGGGCTTTGCCAACAAGACAACTTTTACACACCTTTATGTTGTTATTTTTATTAACAGAAATAGTATGAGTAGAGTTTAAGTAAGAAACAATCTTCTTATTTGCATGTGCAAGACGTTTGTGGCAAGTATCAAAAGAAGCCACTTTGTCTACATATGCCGCCACTTACATCTGGGCATCAAATTTAATTGGGTAGAGTCCCACGTTGGATTTCGATCCTCATAAACAAATTTTGTCTCTCTGACGATCCTTGACAAGGAATTCAAAGAAAGTTTATTAAAAAAATACAATCATTATCTTTAGTAAATTTGCTCTGATACCATGAAAGAATAGCTAACAAAATAATAAACTCGAGATTTGCTCTCTTATTCACCGATAAGTCGAGTATTCTATTTGTAATCACATACGTACAGTTGTACACGGTCACAAACAAATTGAAACATCCGAAAACTTAAGATAACCAAAAGCAAGGATAAACTTCAATTATCGTTTTTGGTAGAACTACGTACCAAAAACGATAGTACCAGATTATCATTTTTGATAGTTTTTATTAAAAATGATAATTGACAAGAATTCTGTGGACTCATAAGTATCCTAATTTGGGCCGAATATGTGAAGTCTCATTTGGGTTATCCGGAGAGAGTCCATGACTTCTTGAGGTGTCATTTGGGTTATCCAGAGAGAGTCCACGAATTCTTGTGGCAGTCTTAACCGTATTGTTATCTTGACAGAGTCCACAAATTCTTGTGGTAGTATCAACCTTATTGTTATCAATATGGTTGTATAACTTGTAGTGGTCTGCCTAACCCTAGCTTTTTTTGTAGAAAAAAAAAGGAAAAAAATGGATTTGATTAGGCCTTTTTTTTGTTTAGTTTCAGAGCTGAATTGGTCTGAGATATAGCCTGAATTGACTTATATACATAAACTTTTTCTTTCTGATCTTTTGATTTTTTTTAATAAGCAATTCAAAAATAAATTCACTCTATTGGATGCTGATCATTTCTGAGATTCTCTAATGTAAAAAAGAAAATCTCTTCTTTACCAATTAGATAAGTCTCTCAAACCCACCCATCAACGACCGCACCTTAACAGTCCTCCGGTTGGTAAAACTCTTGAGGTCTCTCTACTAGGGCTGGCAAACTAGGTCAGGCTGTTTGGACACTGCTTGTTAAGGGTGCACCTTTTCTTGGGCTCGATTCGTGAGCTCATCATTAGGTGAGTTGAGCCCGAGGTGATCACGAGCTGGCTTGTTTTCTAAAAAAAATATTTTTAAATGTTTTTAAAACTTAGATAATATATCAAATATGTATAATACATATAATATACATATATTAAATGCATAATATACATACATATATTTACAAAACGAGCTTATATGTGCCAAGCCTAGCCGAACTTGCACTGTTACTCTGCTCATTTACCTAAACAAGCTGGGTAGCTCGTCTTGCCGGACTCAATTTCTGTGCTGAGCTGAGCCAAATGATGAGCTGCTCGTCTTGTCTCCCTGCTCTACCCCTTACCCACCGAGAAGTGTACCCAGCTTTGACCTTCTGGCAAGGGAACCCCTGTGGATTTTGAAGTTGTAACGTCCTGACAACCAGATGAGCTGAGCCCTTATGGATAATTAACCAAGATCTTAATATGGCTTCTCTTGGGTTTTTGTTTCTCACCATTTTCACATTTTATTAATATTGTTTTTTTTTGTTGGGTGGGTGTCAGTTACAAAACCAAGGTGTAAATCCAGCGGCAAAAGCTTCCTCTTATACGTAGCCTTGCAGTCACAACTCACAAACAATAATAAATCTCTCTCTCTCTCTCTCTCTCTCTCTCTCAGTGGATTCTTTTAATTATTTTATTCATTGTTTAACAACAACCTATTCATGATTCTTTGGATGAATGCATACCTCTATATAGAGAGAGAAATTGAGAACTGAAATATGAGCATTTGTAACCCTTTTTTTTGCAAATTCAGCCATGCAGATGCGGTCATCGTTATAAATTAGATAGAAATCAACTGTTGGATGGTATATTTTCAATGAAAAAAACATGAATTTTGAATGCTTGAATATTTATGAAGATGATGAGTCTTTGATTTTAAAGCCTTAAAAAAATCTTGTTTATGCATCATAATTGGAAAAAAATCATAAAACCCTACATTTTCAATTTTCTTATTATATATATATATATATAGCTACTTAATTCATATGCTTGAACAAAACGCACGTGAGTTGAACGTCCATCGCACTAAGTATGGCGTCTAATCAATAAAGCCTAAATTCATGGCTCTGCTTTCCAGCCCAATGCCAGTTTCATCTCCATCGGCACCCACACTAGGACTCACCCTCCTACTAAATGCCCAATAAAGAAAATTAACCACCCTGGTCCTACGGGTGCAGACTTAAATTAAAAAAAAGGGGGAAGGTTTTGGTTGATTTACTCATTATAAAACATAAAAAAGGCCTATGGGTATGAGATTCCCAGATCAACAATAAGATAACAACGCTTATTCATGTTGGGTCATATGCAGTACATGGTGCAGTTAGGGTTAGGGTTAAAGATCCACAGTGGGCATTTCCTTTGGTCATAATTTAAAAAGCCGGTTTTGGAACTTAGCTTGAGCTGTTTCATGTCTTCATAATTTGTGGAGAATGGAGGTTTGTGAAGAAAAAACATTACTTTAGTGATTGGTATTTTTTTTAAAAAATTTCTCAATATTTTCATTTTTTATGTTTTGTAATGTGTGTGTGGAGAGGACCACAAAATGTAAAAGTTTATTACTGATGTTGGCTAGGTGGAAATGAGGGGTTGTCCTTTAGACTAACAATCACTGATCAGTTTGGGCTTCCTAGGTCTATACATAGGACATAGGACATAGGACATAGGACAGGACCAATAAGACAGAATAGAATAAACTAGGCCACTTTTCTAGCACCATTACAGTACTTGAAAACAAAAGAAAAAACTGCATGGATGGTGCCGTTCATGTTGGACTGGGAAGAAGAGAATGACCAACCTGATATGGAGCATGTTAGCTGCCTCTCTCATTTTGTCATCAAGGTTTAGTGTAACATTAAGTGGTTGTTTTTTCTTGTTTTCTTTTTTTTTAGTAACGTGAAAACCCTCTCCGAGAACTTAATGGGCCGTTCCCCGCAATGAAAAACTCCGAGTTGGGACATGACCACCATGCCTTACGAGCTGTGAACACACCCACATCCCAGCAAGGTTTGATCCAGAGTCATCACCTTAATGCTTTCATCCATACCCAGCTGGCCAGGCGACCCCGTATGCGCATGAAAGATACCTATTTTAATATATATTTTATGTTGAGGAAACTGAAGTAAACATTCTTTTTTAATCAAGATGAAAAAATACAGGAAACTATGATTTTTGGAGGGTTCTAATGAGAGCCTTACTTTTTGGAGGTAGAATGATCCATGTTTCACATATAATCATAGTTTTTTCCAGATGCAAGGCACCCACCTAATAAAAACTGAGTTTTCACAAATTTTAACTTTTTTTTTGTCAATTAAGTCTTACATATATGATCTATATAGTTTTTTTTTTTTAGTATAAGACAAGTTTTGGATGATGTGATTGTGACTTGTATAAGTAAGTTTTTTAAGATCTTCAAAATTCAAGGGCTTACATTGTATTGTACTGAAAATTTATGACTTAAAAAATTGCACATCTAAAAACATGATTCAAGTGTTGCAACTCTCTGCGGGTGAGGGGTAAGCTCTCTAAGTTTTACGCTGCCAGGACAGCGATGATAAGTATCACACTGGGTCTCTCTGATCATTGGAAGGTTTCTCTAAGTAAAAAAAAGTATGATTCCTAGCAAATAAAAGGTCGGATTGAGAAGATGCAGGCTACACCCATGGTTTATACTAGATGATGTAGGTGGCCCAGCATCTTATCATTATTCTCTTTCCTTATATTAAAACCTTTTCCAAAGAATAAAGCACCGTAAAAAAAGGTGGCAATTTTGAAAAACATAGTTATTTTCTAAGATGAAAAAAGTCACTTTAATTTTTCAAACTAAAATTACCAAAATAGTTTCTACTTTTTAAATTTTATATTTAACTTTTTTCTTCAAGTCTTAAACCAAATTACCTACTTTATCTTTAAAATTAATTATTTAAAAAAAATATAACATCGCTTTTGAGAGTGTTTTGATGCTGCTGCTAACTTTAGTTTAAAGGGTTTAAAGTTAAATTGACACGTACACACCATGCACACGTATGCACACATTTGTTTAGAGAGAGGGGTTGATTAGACACCCAAGGTGGACTAATTCTATATAGTATTTTGTTTGTTAAAAAGGAATATGCATGTGTCCTGCATAATAGGATATGGGTTTGATCTCAGGTCTGGTTTTAAGCCTACATGAGCCCACATAAGAGAAAAGGAAGGTTAGGTCAGGACCTAACATGGCTGATGCACAACACTAGCATGTAGCATTAAGATGCACGTCTCTTCATTATGCGGCACCGATTTTCAGAGTGGAACAAATCTCTAAGAATGAGGTTGTTTTGACCAAATATGACCTCATGAATATGTTCAACATAGGCGGCAAAATAGTAAGAATGAACTATTGGATTTGTAGTTTTTCAATGTAAAAGTACGTTTTTATGAGGGTTGAAAATTTGATATATTGTAGGCCATTAATTTTTCTAACTCCTATAAAATCTTACAGACACATTGATAACATGATCCAAACACCAATTTCTACTAACCCAACTATGTAGATCACATTTGAAAAGTCAGATGTGCAAGAAACATTATTTATTTTTAAAATATTACAGTTTTTTGCTAGGGGTTCTTGACCCACGAGGGTGGCAAATATTAATCAGTAGCTTACATACGTGCGTTCTTGAATTGGTAGGAATGCTTTGCCTGAATGTGCCTGGACTGGACTGGCTTAGATTAGGCTAAGTTCAGATACACCTTGTTTCACTCTTTTTTGGAAAGATAAGCTGACATTAGGCAGACCCCTACCATATATCTCTTAAGCCCCATGTGGCAGAGGGATTAGAACCTGGGCCTTCAGCTTGGCACAGGAGGGATAAACCTTGTTTCTTGTGCTTACTAATTCATAGGCTTTTCTGAAGGTTCTTCATCAATTGGGTAATGTGATCTTAATTTTTATCAGGCCATGGTTTGATTGATTTTTTTGTAAGAGTGCGTTTGAATTCCTCGGATTTGTGGACTAGTCCACCTCTGTCCATTCTCAGATACATACATTGATTCCCCCTTCTTCTCCTTCATATCAAGGATCTCTCGTTTGCATTGCCTCGGATCTTGACATGGGGACTATGCCACATCAGCATGCCGCACGCCACCTCAGCTCTTCGGATTTGAGATCCAAGGCCTTGCAGCCTGAATGAATTTGGAGGTGAACCAATTGAGTACAAGCTTAGCTCTAGCAAAGTAAAAAAGTGTAAAAAAAAGATGAAGAGTAGAAAGCAAAAAGCTAGGGCAGTTTCTCTGTCCTTCCCCATGGCCTAAAAGGAGAGAGGAGATCGCTAAGTGCCATGACTATTTGACACAGCTAATCACAAGACAGTATTTCATGTGGGTCCTTTACTCTATAGCTGTGGACCCCATGCATTGCTTTCTTGTGATTAATTATATGATTGACTTATATCACATAGCCAATGACACTTATAGCGGCTCTTTTGATCTCAACTCTTAATTAAAAGAAAGTCATTTATGAAATTTGAAAGTGAATCCATCTAAGCACCAGCTGGCTCTGCATGTTACCTACACCTAACTAAGGTGGTGTATTAATAGGGCGTGTTAGGCTGTGAACACATTCTGGGTATTTAAGATGGATCAGGTTATGAGTTCATGCTTTCTATGGATCTTATATAAGACAATATAGCATTTTTATAAGGAATGTATTCAAACTGGATCTTGAATTCTTGATTTAGATCTTGGTTTTAACCCTACAACGTAGAAATTTAAGAAAGGGTCATATACAAATATTCTAGAGTCTATCAGCAGACTTAATCTATATATCTATTCCTAACGAATTTCAGGCAAGATAGTTATAGTTCATCGTAAAGGCAATTCATGACGTCACAAGTTTGAAACCCACGGGTATGCATTGTTTGTCGCTGAAGCTAGGTTTATGCCTTGGTGGACAAGGGGTACGCTAATGAACTTGTGATGGGGTGGTTTTTCTATGGGTATTGTTCACAATTTTTGTTTTAATGAGAAAAAGAAGAAACTTACCCGGATTTGCTGAAATCCTTTTTATAAATATGAGGACGTCCTAAACGATCTTAGATTGTCCTTCGCCTGATGGAAATGTAGGATTCATACAAGTTTTTCGATTTTCATAGCTCAAGTGAGCCATCGCAGATTCAAGTAAGCAAATAAAATCTAACGTATATAAGCACCAATCAAAATATTAAATAAAATCAAAATAAATAAACTAAAGATCTAGAAAATACCTTTTTTTTTTGGGACTCAAGGGTCTGTTTAGTATTTTTTATACTCCTTTTGGTCTGTCAGCACCTCCGCATAGATACAAGGGTTCTTCAATGACTTCGAGACAGAGTGCAGGTAAGGCTTGAGTGAGCTTCTTCTGAAGGACCAATACTCACGTATGTGGTTTTCAGATGACCAGACTATAGGGATGAGCTCATATTTATAAAATTCTGAATGAGATATGGATTTTAAAATTTTTTGGGTTTTAATCTAACGCAAATAGATTCTTATCCTTATGAAAGATAAGACTCATCCAAGAAGAGTTCAGTTTGGGATATAGGACTTTGGGTACGATCTAATTCTATTTTTTTTTATTTCAGGGAGACAAGGATATATTTTTGGATGATTTCTATCCAAATGGCATGCATGAATGATGTTTTTAAAAGTTTTCTATGGATTGGACAATAGAATTTCGGATCTTCAAACTTAAATCATGTCGTACTTTGGATTCATTATAATAGGGTAACTTGTTTTGGCCATAACCTTCTATCCAGATGTCATATTGAGTCATTGTTGAATGCATTGAAAAGATAACATTTCCAACTTTAATTTATATTTTAAGTACAAAACTAAATTCAATAATTTTGATGGTAAAAAATGTACTCAAACTAAGACTCACTTGAAAACAGATTTTTCATTGAACAAGTTACATTGGTTTCATCATAACTTCATACTTCAATATCGTATTGACATGATTTATAGCTTGTTGAAAAGTTAAAATCCTCTAGTTTAATTGATGTTTTGAATAAAAGTCTAGAGAATGCTATTTTGGAGTTCAAAAGTTTAAGCTAGCAGAACTTCATAATGACCTGGTCAAAATTGAGGTGTTTACATCACTTTTTGCATTGATCGAATGCGATTTAATTTATTGCAAAAAATTAGACATATGTGAAGACTAACCAATTTTTGGAGCCACTAGGTTGTCGAGTACTTTTTGGTGATCCCATCGAATAAGGTTTGTCAAGTGTTGAGACAACTGGGCTTTTGAAACCGTTTATGGATTTTGTCGAACAAGGTCGGGGCAACATTTTTTAAGAGAAAACTAGGTCGTTGAGACCATCATGGTTGGTCTCGCTGAATGAGATTGGGCCAATTTTAAAAAACCACTAGGTTGTGGGGATAGTTTGGGTCTCATCGAACGAGGTCAAGCCAATGTTTTTGAAGAGAAATATGGGTTGTTGAGACCATAGTTGGTCTCGCCGAATGAGGTTGGACAAGTTTAAAAAAAAAACCCACTAGGTTATGGGGAGAGTTTGGGTCTCATTGAACGAGGTTGGAACATTATTTTTAGAGAGAAATCTAGGTTATCGAGACCATGGTTGGTCTCGCCAAATGAAGTTGGGCCAGTTTAAAAATCACTGGGTTGCCATGACCATTTGGTGGTCTTGTCGAGCAAAGTCGGTGCCAGTGCAGGGACAATTAGATTACCGAGACCATTTAGTAGTCTCATCGAATGAGGTTAGTGCTATTATAAAAAAGAAAAGAACTAAGATGTGGAGACCATTATGGGTCTCGCTAAACAAGGTTAGACCAGTTCAGAAACCACTTTGTTTGTAGTAGAGACAGAAAATATTGGGCTTCAGGCAAGGGTAACACAAGAGGAATGCAACTTTTTTTCATGCATCATAGGCCCATTTTGATTTGTAATGTCTTTTGATGATTTTTTTTTAAATTTATAGAAAACTCGTGGGGGGAAATATCAAATGTCACACACCTCTTGTGGGTTTATAAATAGGGTAGAGTTGCCCCAATAAGGCCTTAAGGTAGATGTACTCTTCTTAAGATGAACAATTTAAACATGAGACTTTCTTTCTTAATAAGGAGAGTCAGGCACTGAGAAAAAAGCCAGATCTTTCTGTGTGTTCCTCAGACTTAGAATCCTTATGGCTAAACTCTTTGGTACATTATGATTTGTACAATAAACTTTTATGATATGTAGCGAGACTCATGCATTTGTAGTAGACTTGGTAGCCTATGATACCATGAATGATTGATCATATAAGGTTAGAAATTTTTGTTCTTTTCTCCCTTCCTCAAAGGTTAGAACCTTCCTGACAAGTCGATTCCTACACTTAAGGTTCCTATACTTTAGTTGTGTATTAAATATTGATGAGGTCATGACGGATGTATATTAGAATACAAAAATCATTTTTTGTGAAGTTCCTAACATACCAAATATCCAAAGTGGGTGGCCCATGGTCAAGAGAATTCTTGTAAAGGCGTAAACGTTCAATAAGAATGCATCATAGAGTAACTGAAGTAGTTATGGTATATCACCTAGGACACTTGGTTATCCCTGACCTTCCTAACTTTTAGTGACTAGAGATCAAAAGGGATGTTATTGCTCCCATAAGCATTTAGTAAGACTTGTAAGTGAAATTGGTGTCACTTAAGGTTATACTGCCGATATTTTTCACGGTAGATCATCAGTGTGAATAAGTTATAGAGTATTTTTCTTAATTAAATGCTTTATCATTTCACATACCTCATTCCACGAGACAAATCAGGCTCAAAAGCCCAAGTACTCCTCTAGGTCAACAACTACATCATGATGCAATAATATGAACCCAAACCCATTATGTGTTGTTTTGGCGTCTTTAGCCTATATGTGCACTCCACTGGTGAAGGCGGGTGTAACAAGTTAATGGTTTGGATGTTATGCATCAGCATGATGCTTCCTTGTACACCTCATGAGTTCTTATCAAACCCAAGCTCGTAGATGAGCTATCAAATATATAATATGACTCACATGCATCACAATATTTAATACACAATAATATTATCCACACATTGGTGCTCAATGGCACCGCGAAGGTTCCTTGAACCATACACTCATAGGCAAGAAATGAGAAAACATACATCTCATATATATAATATCATACATATCATGCTTCACATTTATTGCATGCATCATTGATACATATCGAATTCATGCATTCATGCACATGCCTTATCTTGAAATTCATATCACAAATGAAGTTTCACATTTATGAGATATCAAAAGTATATAACTGGTTTAGACTTAGTAAAATAATTTAAACTTAGTACCTACTTAAATATATATATATATATATATATATATATATATATATATAGGCTCAGACATGATTAACATCCATGACACCTTCTTGTGTCAGTTAATTTGATCATGCGAGATCACGGTTCACACACGCACATGTGCACTTGGTTTCAAATATGATATATATATTCTATAAATGAAAAAGGATGGTTCAGCCGAGCTTATACCTATATGTACACACATGGGCAGTCGGCTGTATACACTCACACACACACACACACACACACACACACACACACACATATATATATATATATATATATATATATATATATATATATATATATATATATATATATATATATATATATTTATCTATAGTTTTTTTTTGGAACTGATCATGCATAGTTCAGCTGGACTGAACGCATGCGCATATTGGCTCAGCTGGGCTGAACCATTAAGTGTATCGGTTCAGCCCAGCTGAATTGTTACACACATCAGGCCAACCGATTACGTGTGTGTATATATATAGTTCTAAAACTGAATATGTATATTATATATTTCTCATAATATATATACATATACATAGTTCAAAACCAGATATATTTAGGTTTCAAACTGCATATATTTAGGTTCAAAATTTCATTATATACTTAGGTTCAAAGTTGCATACATTTATGTTCAAAACTGTATTATATATTTTGGTTCAAAATTGAATATATATATTTCTCAACATATAAACATATATGTATAGGTTTTAAAGCCACATATTTTTTGTTTTAAAAACCGTTAGTTTAAAACCACATATATATATATATTTGTTAAATGTATCTAAAGTTACATTCTTTTTTTCTTTGAAAACCTCATGAACATGGAAACCAATTTTTATAAAATAATCCAAACTCATAAGTGAAAATGATTTTGGTGAGATCTCTTCATGAAACGTGTTTTTCCTTCAGATGTATTTAAAAATATCTAACACTATATGTATTTTAGAAAAATCTAACATCAAAATATATTTAGATCAAGACTATATTAAGAATGTATTTAAATAAAGACTACATAAAATGTATTTAGATGAACACTACATCAAACATGTAGGTAAATAAAGACTACATCAAAGATACATGTAGATGAAGACTACTTCAAACATGTATGTAAACAAAGACTACATAAAAATGCATGTAAATGAATACTACACCAAATATGCATGTAAGTAAAGACTACATTAAAAATGCATGTAGATGAAGACTACAACACACATGTAATTATATAAAAAATATATTTAAAATAAAACAAACAAATATTCATGCATTTAGACTACACTATATTAATATATCTAGATAAAAAAATGTATCTAGATGATGACTACAATAGACTACATAAAAAAATGTATTTAGATGAACCTAACATACACAAGCATTTAGATGAAGCTAACATGCATATGAAACTAGATGAACTAACATCCATATAGGCATCTAGATCTAGAGAGGGAGATAGAATGAGAGATACAAACCATTAACTCCATAAGCATTTTCAGTTTACACAAAAATAACAAAAAATGATCGTACCTTATAACAAAAATGACACATTTCTTGAAACGTCTTAAAAACTTTCAAATTCGTCCGATATCCAAAATTGCAAATACTGTTATTTTTATTATCTTTTTAGCCCTCACACCTATCATTTTTTGTGCAATTTATTGCATATGCAATGTTTTAAGGTTTGAGTTTAAAAAAATAACAATTTTTATTCAAACTTATTATATTCTTTATGTGAAGTAACTCAGGTATTTGCGCAGTTTATCCATTCGAGTTTAAAAGAAATTTCACATATTTTTATAAGTATTTCTAGATTTTTTTATACAAAGTAACTCAAGTATTTGCAAGGTTTTGAGGTTTGAGTTTAAAAGAATTTTTACAGTCTTTTATGTGAAGTTATTATATTTTTTATGCAAAGTAACTCAAGTATTTACACAATTTGTCGGTTCGAGTTTAAAAGATTTTTTGCAGATTTTTTATGTAAATTTAAGATTTTTTTGTGCGAAGTAACTCAGGTATTTGTGATGTTTAGAAGTTCAAGTTTAAAAGAAAATACATCAAATAGATTTGGATTAAGTATTTTTACAGGAATCTTCAATGCTCTAGGTGGACGTGCACAAGGAGATAAGATCGACCGATTGAGCTTCCCTCTTTAACACCCTAACTAAAATTAGGGTTGAGCCTCTTGAAACTTTTGCAATTTTATTTACAAAATATTTTCTAATTTGTGAAGCTTTTATGGAGCCTCCCTTAGCCTATAAAAAGGGGTTCTCATTGTTAGCATAAGAAAAAAAATCAAAATGATTAGAATGCTCGTTGCTCTCTCTCTAGTTGGACATCACCTGTATGCAAGTTTGGCAGGAGGATGAAAGGGGAGGCTCCCGTATGTTGGAGTAAAGGGTGGTAGTCAAACATTGGGAGTGATGCCCTTGTGAGGTGATGCTGCCACCTTCGAACTTGCATCGATAAGTTTAGGAGAAGTTAAGCTTGCATTATTCTATGACCCTTCTCATACACAGTCTAAATTGCATAGTGCGTTAGAGCAAATACTCTCACATTTTTCAAAGCAGGTTGGTTTAAACTGTGTAGACGGTCTGTTGCAAAAGAAAAAAGAAGAAAGTTAAAAAAAACACCAACACATTACAGACAAATGGCTGGTTTGAGCAGTCAGATTCATTACAACTATTCTCAAACCAAGCGTTTGCCTGAAATATGTTGGTGCTTTTTGGTTAACTTTTTTCTTTTACCGCAGACCATCTACACAATTCAAAGCAACTCGCTCTGAAAATTAAAAGTGTATCCACTCTAACACACTGTGAAAATCATACTGTGTATGAGAAGAGTCACAAGACAACACGAGCTTAACTTTCCCTAAACTTGTCGATGCAACATCACCTCACTAGGTCCTTAGAATGAATGATCGTATGAGCATGCTCATTTGTTAATGAATATAATCAATTTGTTTCATTGTAAATTTAATTCATTGACAAATTAATGGAATGAATGATTATATGAGTAGGTTCATTCATTAATGAATGAAATCAATTTGATTCATTATAAATTTGATTCACTTTGAATTTTTTGATTCATTGTAATTTTAATTTATAGTCATTTTTTTATTCATTGTAAATTTGATTCTTTGTTAATTCAATGCATTTGTAAATTGGATTTGCTGCCATTTTTTTATTTGCATAAACTAATAAAAGGTAAAAATTTCAAACCTATGAAGTCTGTATAAACTACACAAATATGTGATTTACTTTGCGAATTAAATTTATGAAATTTGCATAAAAATGTGTGAAATTTCTTTTAAACTCAAACCATAGCATAAAAAATGTAATCACTTGCTTAAAAAAATAATGAACTTTCTTTTAAACTCGAACCTCTAAACTTTACAAATACTTGAGTTATTTTGTAATAAAAAATTTACTAAATCTGCATAAACAATTTGCGAACTTTCTTTTAAACTTGAACCTCGAAACATTACAAATGCCTGAGTTACTTTAGATAAAATTTTTTACTAAATTCACATAATAAATATGTGAACTTTCTTTTAAACTCGAACCGACAAACAACACAAATACCTAAGTTACTTCGCATAAAAAATTTAGAAATATGCATAAAAAAGCTACAAACTTTCTTTTAAACTCGAACCTTCAAACCTTGCAAATAGTTGATTTACCTCGCATAAAACTTTTACTAAATTCATATAAAATATGTGTGAGCAAACTTTTTTTTAAACTCGAACCTCCAAACATAGCAAATACCTGACTTACTTCACGATGTTTGGAGGTTCAAATTTAAAAGAAAGTTCATTGGCACATATTTTATGCAACATTATTACATTTTGTATATGAGGTAACTCAAGTATTTGTGAGGTTTGTCGGTTCGAGTTTAAAAAAAAATTATAGATTTTTTATGTGACATTATTACATTTTTTATATGAGGTAACTCAATTATTTGCGGTGTTTGTCAGTTAGAGTTAAAAAAAATAAATATTATTTATGCGACGTTATTATATTTTTTATATGAGATAACTCAAGTATTTGCGATGTTTGTTGGTTCAAGTTGAAAAAATATTTTAGAGATTTTTTATGTGATGCTATTATAATTTTTATGCAAGGTAACTCAAATATTTGCGATGTTTGTCGGTTAGAGTTAAAAAAATTTATATTTTTATCCGACGTAACTCAAGTATTTGCGTTGTTTGTCAGTTCCAGTTTAAAAGAAAGTTCGTTCGCACTTATTTTATGTAAATTTAGTAAAATTTTAATGCATGGTAACTCAGGTAATTGCAAGGTTAGAGTTTCCGGTGGAGAAGAAAATTTGCATATAGAGGAAATTCTAATAGAAAATGATAGGTGTGAGGGCTAAAAAGGTCATAAAAATAACATTATTTATGATTTGATAGCAAACAAATTTGACAATTTTGAAGGCATTTCAAGAAATGTGTCATTTTTGTCGTACTGTATGATCATTTTTCGTAAAAAGAAGCCATTGAAAGCTTTTAAAGACATTAGTATGGGCTTTCCCATAATATCAACACTCATATCTATATGTATTACAAAAATACATATACATATGGTTGATGAATGTCATAACATCACAACCCAAAATGTGAGTTATTTTACTTACTTTCTGAAAGAACAAACACCATAAGAGAACAATGAAAACAAGAAAACCACCTCTCCAAAAATGTGTAGGGTGAAGTTCCAATAGGTACCTCATACTACACCAAATGAAGTTAAAGGGAATGAGGTTATGTCACAACCCAAGCTTCCTCAATTGGATCCAATGCAAATATGATAAGCCTAAATAATTTTATTTATTTAATACTTAGCATAAATTTTCTACTAACCATGATTTAATTAACTTGCATAATTAATTCTGCTTTAACAAGGAAAATAACTACCAAATTAATTAATTCAATAAATAGTTAATAATTATATTTAGTCGTTAATTAATCAAATCTCTTAATTTATTTGTCAGTTAGCCACTAATTGTCAATTGTACCAAAGTTAAACTAGGAACATAGTAATTTAGCACAATCAATCATACAATTCAATTAAATAGAAAAATAAAATTTTCACATCGATTACAAAAATTCTTACGTAAATTCCCAAAAAATTTGGGTCTTACAAAAAAATTGAGGCTTTTTCCGTTTTTTCGATCGTCTATAGACTCATCAAGAATATCAGCATAAGTCATTTCTTCAAGATCCTCATCGAATATGATGTTTGACATGATATAGTATGGCATCTCGTATGTGGGATTCTCTAAAGGTAGTTCCTTTATGGTAAGCTGGATTTGGAGTTTTCGGGTTTTGGATCAAGTATTAATTATACTCCAAACAATTGGATCGAAAATGCCAAAATACCATTAAGTTTTTCTACCCTAAAATGATAGAACAAAAAAATTTCTGAGATTTTTGACCAAGAAAATCATTTTTATAGTTTTTTCTCTCAAAAGAACAGAGAAAGAATGGGATGCCAATTTTTAAAAGAAACTTATTTTGTCTAAATCTAGCACCCAAGCAAAGAGAAACACCTCCCGAAATAGAAATTGTTCTGCCACCTCACTAGCTACCAAACGAAAAACAGAAACTTCTTGGGTTATTTAAACCTAGAAATTTTAATTTTCAGAAAAAACTCACAGAAGATGAAATTTAAAAAAATGAGTAATCTTTTAGAAGAAATAAAAATTATATCATTTTGACACCAGAGCGCAAAGATCCCCTTTCAGAAATATAAACAGTTTAGAAATTTATATCTTAAAATAGGAGAAATTATCTGGGAACTTTTAGGGTACAAATATACAATTTCAGAAAAATACCCAAAATATGAAACAAAGCTGGGAATCTCAGCTTTCCAATGCATAAAAAATTGCTTAATTTCGATACTAGGGAGCTGTGATACAACCTTCAAAAGATAGGCTATTAATAAAAAAAGACATTAGAACACAAAAGGGTTTTGTCGTTTTAGTTCTCGCACAACAAAACTATTTTGCCGTTTTGGTCTTAGATGGCAAAAGGGGGTTTTCATCGTTCAAACCCAAAGAAAACCAAAATTTAAAGGTTTTACGTTTGTTAAAACCCAAATCCAGCTGACAATGCACTTTTAACTACGAAAAATCGAAAAAGTATGGCATCCCATCATGATCACCAAAATTGTTTACAAAAAAATTTTGAATGAAAAAAGGGGACTTGCCTGGATTTACTGAAAACCTTTTTAGAAATGTGAGGATGTTGTATACGAGCTTCGATCGTCCTTCACATAACAAAAAGGTAGGATCCAGACAAGTTTTTTTATTTTCGTAACTTGAAGCACGTCGTCACGAATTCAAGTATGCAAATAAAATTAAACGTGTATAAGCACCAATCAAAATATTAAATAAAATCAAAATTAACAAACTAAAGATCTAGAGAATACCTTTTTTTTTAACTCAAGGGTCAATTTAGTTTTTTTTATACTCCTTTTAGTCTATTATCACCTCCATGTATATACAAAGGTTTTTCAATGGCTTCGGAGCATAGTGCAGGCAAGACTTGAGGAGACTTCTTCTGCAAGAACAACACTCAGGTATGTAGTTTTCAGATGACCAAATTATAGGGGTGAGCCTGTATTTAGAGAATTTTAGGAATTTTTGAGTTTTAATCCAACCCAAATGAAATTGTTCTTATCCTTTTAAAAGTTAAGACTCATCCAAGAAGAGTTTTACTTGGGATGGGACTTTGGGTAGGATAAAATTCTATTTTTTTAGGCTCTAGAAAGACAAAGATAGACTTTGAGATAGTTTTTATCCAAATGACATGTATAAATGAGGTTTTCTATGGATTGGATAATGGAATTTTGAATCTCCACGCTTAAATTGGGTTGTACTTTAGATCCATTTTGATAAGGTAATTTGTTTTAGCCATAACTTTTTATCTAAATGTTAGATTGAGGCACTGATTGATGTGTTAAAAAAGTAATATCTCTAACTTCAATTCTTCTTTTAAGTGTAAACCAAATCCAATAGTTTTGGTAGTAAAAAATATATTCAAAGCGTGCTCTACCAGAAAAACAAGATTTTCATTAAACAAGTTACATTGTTTTTCATCATAACTTTCTACATTGATATCGTATTGACCTGATTTTTAGCTTGTTGGAAAGTTGAGATCCTCTAATTTAATTGATATTTTGAATAAATGTTTAGAGGATGATGTTTTGGAATCCAAAAGTTTAAGATAGCAAAACTTTATAATGACCCGATCAAAATTGAGGTATTTACAAGTATCTAAAAAATAAATAATAAAATATACAAAAATACATGAAACTTTTTATGATATATAACCAATACAAACATAATTATCATGATAATGTTTTAAAAGCAACATATATTATAATATTTTTAAAATACTATGCCATTTTCTACCACTTAAAATGGCCGACCAAATATCGAAAGATTTTCAAGATATTTTTGAAAATATCATGATATATATTTCTTGTTATGGTTCAGTCTATATAACCTCCACACCTGTGACACATGGCTCTCAAAATGTTATCTGCAGCAATATTGTCAGTATCGGAATCAGACCTGTATTGTTTGGCCAACAATTCAGGTGAATCGATACCAATTCTCAAGTGAATCGACCAAACATAATTTTAAAATATTATGTGTCAATATGTTAAAGCCATTAAAATAATACAAAAAATATTTTTAAGTTATTTTTTACATTTATTAAAAAATAACATCATATCGATTTTCTGATAATACAATACGTGACGGTATGCACCGGTACTAACAACACTGGCCCACAGTGCATCATCCACTTCATATGCTTTGAAAGGAATTTTGAGCCCTTTTCTAGCCAAGCTCAGCCAGGATTGAGCCTAGGCTGGATGCATCACTCTTGGGACTAGCAATTGCACCCATTTTGAGGAGCAGACAGCATCACGCTGTTGCCGCTGCATGCTAAAGCCTGCAACACATTTTCTGCAGAAGGGCAAGGGTGTGGTTGGCACAGGGCTGGAGGCACATCCCTCCTGCTCTGCCACACCCTATCTACTGCATCTTTATGCCATACAACTATCATACTCTATTCCCATTTCCATAACATTAACCACAACCCCCTACACATTAACAGCTATGATAGTTGACTCTAACCATAAAAGTTGGGGACACCACCTTTGAAGTAAGTTGTGTTGGTAAATGCCAATTAATTGGTTTTTTCAAGCTCCAAGAAAACCCTGTCTACTTGTGAAGTTTCATATTGCCACCACCGAAACAAGGCCATGGTCAATGTGGCACCTCTCGAACTAGGTGTGGTTAGGTGATCGGGCTGAGTACTTTACAAAGCACTTGAGCCACACAAAACACAGAATATTGCTTTGGCTTGCAGCAATTTTATGTGTTTTGGCGATTTTCAGTGTAAAACACAAAACACAAAACACAAAAAATCGCTATACCTGCAGTGATTTTCTGTGTTTTGTGTGGCCTAGTATTTTGTAAAGTACTCGAGCCACATCACTGGATTTGCTCCGCACTCGAACAGTAATGGGATGTTCAAATCACAGCACTGGTTTCTTTGCATTATATAGAACCAAGAAAAGAAAAAGAAAAAGTGTGTTGCTTGAGTTCAAAGCATTCATGATTCAGTGTAAGATGCATGGTGCTAGTTGTAACTTGTAATGTTTTGCTAACTGTGTCTATTCAAATTTGGCGGCTAAGGAAGCAATATGGTTTATTCTTCCACTGGGGTGTCAGTGTTCATAAATGTAAGTCATGTACGCTACCATTTTTTACGACCAACCCTTGCAGAGAATCGAGCCGCACCGCCGTCCCCAGCGAGGCAAACCCCGGGTACGGCCCACGGCCACCATGCCTTACATGACCCACCTTTGAAAGATAGGGACACTGTCGGCATGATTTGATCCAGCACCTTCATCTCAATGCCTTCACAACCACCCCGCTGGCCACGCGGGCGAGCCCATCAGTGGTGTCATGTATGCTACTATTATTTTGATCAAGATGAAGAACAAAACACAACCATTCATATCTAAAAGCAAGCTGATGACCAAGTTGTATGTTGTTGGATGAGCTAATCAGGCCCTTGAAGAAGAATTTTGCTTGTCCTAGTTGACATGTCTAGTTGAACAAGAGGCAGCCTGGTCTTCAGACCTCACTGTCAATGTACCTATTGAACTCAAATTGAACAAAGAAACCATTAGCATTCACTAATGAAAACAGTTTCTACTCGCGGGTCACTTGGAAAAATGCAACTGTATTTAGCTTTTTTATATACTGTTACATTTGTACTTAATTAGGGCCTGTTTGGAATCTAGGGGATAGGAGTTAATGCATTTGACCAAAAGTTGGTCAAACTACCGTCTGTAAACTGGTAGCTGGGATGGGAGTTAATGCATTTGGGATGGGAAGTGTCATTATATTTACACTAAGGATCCGTTTGCATGTCACAGGAAGCCGCGGCACCTCTTTCTCAGAAACAGAATCGGACCCCTCACGAGAATGCTTTCCATGGAAAAAAGGGGTCCAGCATTGAAAACGATCTCCTTTACCACATGGAGTGTGTTTTCCGTATTTGTTTTGTCACTGTGGGCCCCGCAAAAATGCACGCCTGTGGATGTGTTTCTGCGTAAACGGCCCACTTTCCGTGACAAGCAAACAGACCCTAAAGCATGGAATTGACAGCTGCCAAGTCCAAGATTTGGCAGCTACCACTTATTGAAATGCCACTTTGCATCCCAACTACTAGTTTCCAAACAGGGCCTTAATGTTCACATATTAGTGAAAATTTTTCCTTCTCTTCAAATTAAAAAACAAAAAAAAGAGGAAAAATCCTTGGCTTAGTTATCTTGATGTTAAGGAAACAATTGTTTTGAAATACCTATGTAAATTTATTCAGGCATATTTAAAGGACTTTGCTTGGGTTGACATGGTTTGTGGAAGTGCTATGAGCTGGGCTTTAGGCTCAAACTGCTGGGACCATGCCCATTGGTAAAAACCTGTGAGGGCTACGCTCGTCTGGTATGCAGCTAATCATGAACGTCACTAAGTTGATGCGATATCATGAGTTTGAAACCCATGTGTGCACATCCTTTGCCGCGAGGTCGAAGCTAGGTGTACTCCCTCATGGGCAAGGAGAACCTGGATTTTATGACAACGAACTTGGTAAATAAGGTAGACTCAAGTCTAGCATGGTGGTGTATATGAATAAGCTCTTGCTCCATGCAAGTTCTGCCGCAACACATAAAACCATTAAGGTATGTTCGTGGTGCTTCTTTAGGAGTTTGGTTCACAAAGCTATAGATGTTTTGGTCATTTTATGCAGAGCAAGAGTGATAGTTAACCTCCACGCTTTATAAACCAATGGTTTGTTCTAAAATGAGGGACAAAAATGAGAGTTGGAGGTAGCTGTCTACTCTGATCCATGCTTACTACTGCAGGTATATTGAGCTTCCCAAGGACAACCTCTTATTTTCAAGAACAAATGTAAGAGTTTACATGTGGATTATAAAGCCCACAACAACTCAAACACAATCAATATCGGACTATTCCGCGTCATCAAAACCAACTTTTTTCCAAAAAAAAGGAAAACAGCCCACCTTTCATATTTGAATTCTCTCTCCCCACCCTTCTTACACCTAACATTTATGGTTTGAAAATCGATAGTCTAAAATTTCCATAAATATTCAAACTTAAAATTTCATATGCTTTCATCAAAAAACATGGTTAGTGTTGTTTTCTAACAAATCTACTATGCCGAACATATCTGCGGGATCAGATTTGTGAAAAGCAACACAAAAACCCCCATTTGCTGGTAGTAGGCACCTAACTTTGGGAGACACCTACTCCCTAATCATGAAGAAAAAGCCAGATAAAATCATAGTTACAGGGAATCAGGAATTCTAGTTCCTACATTGGATTGTTTCGGACAAAGGAATTGTGAAGATAAGAAGAGTTTGCATCTCCAATTTGATTTAAATCCCTGTTATTCAATCGTTCACGGAGAGGAAATTGTTTCAAATATTCTCTTGCAAGGAAGATGGATCTTTTTGAAATCTTCCTGCATCCAAGTGGTAGAGGATTCATTCCAATTACTCCTCCCATATCCAAGTTTTTTTCATACTACTCTGATATCTTACTGATGAAAGTTGTTTGGATCAAATCTGACCTTATAGAAGGATGCAACATGGTTGATTTAATAAGAATCAACCCTTGGATCGTACTCTTTTTGTCAAAAAAATATGAAATTTTAAATCACAAAATTTTGTGTTCTGTCAGCCGTTGATTTTTGAATTGCGCAAAAAATAATGTGCACAGGTCAGATTCTGGTGATTCAAATGTTGATCTTCACTAAGTAGGCGATATAGATCACATCTACGGAATCCAATTTGCTCAAAACAACTTACATCAATGAAATCCCGAGGGGTGTGAAGATAAGGGTGACTTTGAGGATGAGTGAAACCAACTTGTATAAAAGAGGACATAAAACCGATGCGCCCCAAGAGCCTGATTGCATCACAGGACATGTGGTCCCGGATGCAATTGTTTGAAATGAGTGCATCCGAGACAATTATCATACTTATACCCTTTTGGTTAAGACAATTACTTCCCGTGTAAGGATACATTTTACAATTGCGTCCCACTTTGGCAGGACTCCCATGTCCCACGTTTGATGTGGGACATGGGATCCCTCAATGGCGAGATGCACTTGTCCCAGGCCACCATTTACACACGGACATCACATGAAATTCAGTGTTTCTACACGTTAAAGAGTACCAATTCAGTGTTAGGTCTTCGATCCCAGATGTGGTTTCTTCGAGTATTTCAGTGTTAGGTCCTCAATTCCAGATGTGATTTCTTCGAGCATTTTGGTGTTAGGTCTTCGATCCCAGTTGTGGTTTCTTCGAGTAATAAATAAATAAATAAAAAGACATATACCAAATCACTATAAGTAGCATTCCATTTGCTCTTAATGAACCACAAACAATGCCATAGCCCTTCATTTGTTAAAAAACGTGACTCGAAGAAAAAAAATCTTCTACTGCTCTTTTCCATGTGGATGGTAAAGACCAAATTTAACCAAAGATTTTCTTTCCACAGCCAGGAAAGAAAAAATGCTAAATTAAGCAACATCAAGATCATGATCAAGTGAACACTTCCTTGTTAAGCATACAACAAGATCATGATCAAGTGAACACTTATAACATCTACGACCCAAACATGGTGTATTGCATGTCATGTAACTCAAACATAATTAAGGATCCTTAAGGGTATGTTTGATGCGCGGTCCAGAGTTGGACGAAATGAACAGAACAGAACATTGGTTCTATTCATTTTGTTCCAAGCCCAACAAATGTCCTTTGTTTGATGCGGAAGAACGAAGAAAAAGGGGCACCATCTTCACCCGCACCCTCCTCGAAGCCAGAGGCACCATCTTCTTCTCCGGTGTCGGCAAGTCCGACTTCATTGCCAAGAAGATCGTGCAGCCTCACTATAAGAAATCTGCGGATTAGCGACGGACACTATTCGTCAATAATCCATCACAAATCTGTCGTTAATCTGTTTAGCGATGGATTGAAGATGGCTTAGTGATGGATAGCGTTCGTCGCAATTTTCTGATCGCTAATTAGCGACGAAAGCTGTTACTTTCATTGCTAATTCACTGTGGATTAGCGAATGTCATGATCCATCGCTAAATAAGGACTGATTTGGTTTTGCTACAGATACATATTTGTCGCTAAATCGTTGTTAAAATTTCATGATGAATACATTTTCGTCGCTAAATTATGTCGCTCAATTAACGATGGCATAGCAATGGATTACATTCCATCGTAAAACATCGACATATTCAATTTTTGAGACAGATGAATATCCATCCCTAATTCGTCGCTACATTTGCGACGGATATTAGTGGCAGAAAATATCCGTCGCTAATCCATCTCAAAATAAAAAATAAAAAATAAAAAATAAAAATAAAATTTTTTATTTGAAATAGAAATATCGAGAAAAAAATTCTCGTTATACAATTTATATAACCTGTGTATAAAAAACAAAGTACACATAAAAAAGACATATACAAAGTAGGGAGAAACAATTTTAGCACAAGCTATAAGTGAAACAAATTTAACAACCCACTATAATCCTCGTCAAGTACTAATTAGTTACAAGTGAACATATACAAAGAGTTTCGTTTGAAACAACAAGTATTTGCAACAAATTCAACACATGAATCTAATCATCGCCAAGATTTGAAGCATCATCCTCTTCATTGCCTCGATCTGCCCCTTATCCATGCCTGCATCAGCTCCTCTGCGTTGATCATCTCTAGCATCCTATAAGAGAACCAAAATGTTAGTATTGATAAACAAAATATAATGAAATAAATTATATGCAATGCACCTAATCTAAGGAAATCAAAGTAACATAGCTGAATGACACATAGACTAGCAATAAAGTGAAGAACATTAACAAAATTCAGATATGCGTTCTAAGGCTGACAAAAAAATTCATAATGATTCAATCATGCAGATATGTGTTCTAAGGTTGTCAAAAAAATGTCATAGTGATTCAAGCATGCATATATGGTTTATAAGGCTATCAAATAAATGTGTTATATATCACAATTCTGCATATATGTATTCTAAGGTAGTCAAAAAACTTTCATAGTGATTCAATCATGCATATATGTGTTATAAGGCAGTAAAAAAACTTTCATAGTGATGAAATCATTCTTAAACATTGTAATTCTTAATTATTAATTCTTACTGTAATCATTACTTGGTAGGAGTCATACGAGCAACATATGGTAGAGCGATATGACGATGACTCCACTCAACATCCGTCTTTTGATCCTGCAACATGAGTGACTGTAACCAGTAAACCAAAAAGGGTTGTGTGTTTGGGTTTGGGAGTAACATTAACATCACACCAGTCGTTGTCTCATGCAGTCAGGGCTCTCAGAGTTCTCCCGTCAGCATCAACTCCCACCGTTCGATTGACCCTGGTGTTTCTTGGGATGGTGTCTGCCAATTTCATTAGGACACAATGCATAACTTTTTACATGAAGTCATTCTCAACCTTGTCCATAATGAGTTGTACAACTTTTTTCGGGACAAGAGAACTTTGCCTGCATTCAATATGAGCTCTGGTGCCCGTCAAGTATGAATGATTGAATCACTATGAAATTTTATTGCTAGCATTAAAACACATGTATGCATGATTGAATCACTATAAAAATTTTAACAACCTTATAACACATATATGCATGATTGAATCACTATGAAATATTTTTGGACAACATTAGAACACATATAAGCATGATTTCATCACTATAAAAGTTTTTTGACTGCTTTATAACACATATATGCATGATTGAATTACAATAAAAGTTTTTTGACAACCTTAGAACACATATAAGCATGATTTCATCACTATGAAAGTTTTTTGACTGCCTTACAATACATATATGCATGATTGAATTACTATAAAAGTTTTATGACAACCTTAGAACACATATAAGGATGATTTCATCACTATAAAAGTTTTTTGACTGCCTTATAACACATATATGCATGATTGAATTACTATGAAAGTTTTTTGACAACCTTAGAACACATATAAGCATGATTTCATCATTGTGAAAGTTTTTTTACTGCCTTAAAACACATATAAGCATGGTTTCATCACTATGAAAGTTTTTTGACTGCCTTATAACACATAAGCATGATTTTATCACTATAAAAGTTTTTTGACTGCCTTATAACACATATATGCATGATTGAATTACTATAAAAGTTTTTTGATAACCTTAGAATAATGTAAATTATGGTAACTTATATATTATAATATTTATTAATAAAATAAATACATATCGTTGTTGCTCTCGCCTTCTCTGATACAAACTCTTCCATGTTGTTACGTTTATGTGTTTCAACAAACACATCCTTGTAAGGCACAATGCCTCTTTTTCGGCTTTCTGCCAGGTTAAATGATAACAAATTTAATTAGAAAGTACGCTCAAATACTTATAAATTTGATTATATATATATTGATGATTTACCATTTTCTTTTGGTGGCTCTCAAAAGTTTTAGAACCACCTGTGTGTAGATGGGCATCGAGCATCTTTGCTCGGTTCTATGCAGCCTTTACTGAGCGGTTTCAAAATTTATGGCTCGCCTACTTGTCACACATTGCATCTCAATAATCTATACTGATAATAGAAGGGTCATGACCCTTCCACTGCAGTGGATCATCTATCCCAACAGTTATTTTTATTGCTACAGTCTTCATATTATGCAGCATGTCAGCAAATCGATTGACAACCACCTTCTGCCACACTATCCTTGCATACTGCTTCTCATTTGTGGTCGCGAAGCGATTCAAAGCCTACAAATAATTTCATAAAGTTAGTGCACATGACTATAACAAAAAATTATATATGAAACACATTAACTATGATAAACGATTGTATACCATGAATGAGGACCATAATCTTTTCAAAACCTCCTTCGGGTACTTTTTTCATTGAGCGACCGGTCCTGGTGGATGCTGAAGTAGTGACTTTTTAATTTCTCGTATTACTTCTTGTCAATTGAACCTCGCGCTATACATGAATTGATACACATTAACAATCAACTATCGATATACACTATTTATAAGATAAGTATTGGATAAGTGACAATGTAATATTTATGATCGACTATCGATATACACTATTTGAATGAGTCATCGTGTGTCAGACTGAGAAGACCCTGCAACTGACACTGTCTCGTGATGTGTATGAGTAGTTGATGTAGGTGGGTTATGTGCAGGCGAAACATCATCTACAAAATAATGAGTTAGAAATTCACACAATGCACATATAAACTAATCAACTGTACATTTATTTAAATGATATACCTATTGAAGGATTACGTGAAGACGAAGGCTGATACTGGCTATCATTAAGCTGGGTAAAGATAATTAACAAATAACAATTTTTATATCAACATATAAAAAAAAACATAATGAATTCTTATATTTAAATATAACATAAAGACATCTACCCAATAATGTTCCACGACCTCCACTTGGTCCTCGACCACTGTGACCTCCACGAACCATATTCTAACAAATAAAAATGTTATTTGGATCAGTTACATAACTCTTGATCTTAACATGAACATGACATATGCATGAAATGTAAAGATTTATAGGTCCTACATGAATCAGTTTTATAACTATGCATGTACATGCTAAGTATGCATGAAATGTAACATGATATGCAATTCTATGAACATGGATACATAATCAAATCGAAGATAACTTCATGCAAGAATAGATATAATCATGTCAAACATATACCTGCAGCAAACACACTCTAATATCCCGCTAACTATAACCATGACTAGCATGGACTCCAAACTACAAAAATAAGAGCATATGTGAAACTGATGTGATATGTATTATAAGATATACTTCACTAGCTCGAGTATGATTTCTCGTCACTTGTTTGACTTTTATATTCTTCTTTTTCCTCATCCTCCTCTTCATCGTTATCTTCATTGGGCGCCCATTCACTTGGTATATCATTTAGATCACATTCTTCTATACGTGTGCCATCGAACAATGAAGATATGACATGCAAACCATGTGTGACATCGTGACCATAAAAAAAGTCGTACATATCATCTGATTGATAGTAATCACCCTCTTCAGCAATCTTTTATTCCTGCAACTGATCATACTCAAGGTGTAGTTTAGACTTCACCTTGCAAACCACCCATCATTCATTTCTATCTGACTTCTTTGTATTCGGATATGAAGTATAGTAAACTTGTTGAGCTTGCGAGGCTAATATGAATGATTCATATGTTCCAAACCTTGATTTATGATTCACCTCCACAATGCCTGAGGCTTTGTCGACTCTTGTTGTTGTGGGATCAAACCAATGATACTTGGATAAAGTTACCGTGTTATTTATACTTAAGTAAGTCAACTCTATTATTTCTTCAATAACACCGTAGTAGTAAAGTTCATTTTCACCATAACTGCTACCCTTGACACACACGCCACTATTCATCAATGACTTGTTTACACCGTACTCTTTTGTATAGAATCAATAACCATTTACAATGTACCTGTTGTAACATTACACAACTTTGGTCAAACTATTTTGTAAATCACATATTTCTTGATCATTAACATCACCATGATGGACCTACAAGTATAAACAATGACTATAATCACGACCAATTAAGTAACATATTATTGTTTACATAAAAAGAATGCATGTCATCATCCTTACCAACTCTTTCAATTATGCCCCAAACTTATTTTCACATTCTTTCAGTACTTCTGAATCAGTGAGATGTGAAAGTTCTTTTCGAAACTCCAGATCAAATCGTCTGCACTTAACAAATATTTATATTATTGAACCATGTACGCACGTATAGAGCTTAGTGCTACATATTAAGTATTCTTACTCGATATAGGGGTCGATCACCGAGCAATTAAAAAGGATATAGATTTGTGTTGCTTCTTGCTCTCAATCTTTCAAGAGTCTTGATCGGCAACTACCAAAGGCATGCCCAAGTGGTTGAAATATTGATAGTTTGTTAGCTACAGTAAATTATTCTCCATCATCATTACGAGTTAAGCAAGTGTAACGTGTTGGAATATGAGGTTCAAAGTATATAGATGAAAAATTTTAAATCTCTTCTAAAGTGTACGCCTCACAAATTGAACCCTCCACTCTTGCTTTATTCTGAACCTTTTTTTGAGGTCAAACGTGTATCTGTCAATAATATATATCTCGTAATACAATAAATTCTCAATAGCATTAGATAGAAAAGTATAAATAAAAATATATCTTTCAAATGGGTACATCCACCGATATTGCACAGGACCACCAACCCTAAGTTGATATGGCAAATGTATGATCACATGTTCCATAACATTAAAAATTGTTGGCATAAATATCTTCTTTAGCTGATAAATAATAGTGACAACAGAATCCTCAAGATTCTTTACCTCAGTTACTACAACTTTTGCTGCACACAATATTCTAAAAAATCTACTCAACTCGGATAATACCCCCTATATAGGTTTAACCAACATATCATGAAATGCTAAAAGAATCAACAATTGCATAATGACATGACAATTATGGCTCTTCAACCCATATAATTGTCTCTCATCTATCTTCACAGCCCGAGCAATGTTAGAGACCTATCCATCTAAAAATCTCAACTGTCTCAACCACTAACATACCTGCTTTACTTGATCTGGTTCAAGCACGTACCTTGCCTTTAGTTTCAGTACTTTTCCATTGTACTCTTGGAGTTTCAATTCTGGTCTTTTACATATTACTTTTAAATCCATACGAGACTTCGGATTATCCTTCATTTTCTCTTTGACATTCATTACCGTATTGAACACATTATCAAACACATTTTTCTCCACATGCATCACATCCAAATTATGTCATATTAATAAGAGAATCATAATAATGCATCGATGAAAAAAATATCAAATTTATCACCCATTTTTGGATATATATATATATATATATATATATATATATATATATATCATAAAGATATTTAGAAATATGAAATCACATTAATAAACATGATACATTCAATTTAAGCATGTTTTTATAATACAATTTCACATGAAGGACATAATTAATTCGAAAATAACCTCATGCAAGCATGAATACATGACACACACACACACACACACACACACATATATATATATATATATATATATATATATATAGAAAGATGATATCACATTCATAAACATGATATATTCAATTTAAGCATGTTTTTATAATATTATTTTATATAGAGGGCATAATTAATTCGAAAATAACTTCATGCAAGCATGGATACACGATACACGACACACACACACACACACACACACACACACACACATATATATATATATATATATATATATATATATATATATATATATATATATATATATTACAAAGACATTTAGAAAGATGAAATCACATTCATAAACATGATACATTCAATTTAAGCATGTTTTCATAATACAATTTCACATGGAGGGCATAATTAATTCAAAAATAACTTCATGCAAGCATGGATACAATCACGTCAAACATCGCAATACATTCAATCATTCATATTACAATAATGTCAAATATGTACCTGCAACAAACACACTCTAATATCCCGCTAACTACTATCATAACTAGCATGGACTCCGAACTACAAAAATAAGATCACTTCTATTTTTATGCATTTAAATCATGCTAAGCATGATCTCCGAACTCCAACAAAGTCGTCCTAGATATCCATAACTAAGTGAGCGTGTGAACTGAAAAATGTTGCATCCAAGAAAGTAAATAACATATAATGCACTAGCATCAATTACTCACCATGGGTATTTACCCGATTTATATTTTTTTCTTATTTCTTTTTGCATTGTATTTTTAGCCGCATGCGATGCTTAACACTAAGCATCATGTAATTAGCTCAGCTACGTACCTACAAAGCACAAATATACAAAATAATACAATACCAAATGATCTACTCGTTTCTCTCACAAGGAAAGAATGCTACAACTGCACACACACATAATGACCAACTTTTCGTCACCCGAACAAACCTTCACGATTGGTGGATACAGGTCAGAGGCTCGGCGAGATGGATGGAGCTCGACTGGTACACGATCACTCGCCGCTATTCCTGCATGAACAAGGACTGAAAAGAAAAAGAAGAAGAAAAAAAAACACAAAAAAGAGCCAATGGGGAATCCGGTACCGGCCGATGAGAACCACGACAGTGAAGGGCCTCCGAATCGGCACTCGTCGGGGAGACTAAGTGTGTCTCGATGACAGCGGTGATGCAGGGTGGACAAAAGAAAATAGGGGAAGAAAAGATGGGATGGGAGGTCGGCAATGGCGACAGCGATGGCTTGGGCGGGACTCGAGGAGGGGGAGGAAGAAGAGGAGGTCGGCGATGGCGCCACTCTGGTGGCCTACGAATGGGGAAGGAAGGAGGTGAGAAGAGGATGCGAGGAGGAGGAGGAAGAAGAGGAGGTCGGCACACGGCAGTGGTCGGGTGACGGGCGTCGATGGCACATGACGATGAGAGAGGAGTGAGGGAAGAAGGAGGAGGTGATGAGTGACAGGCAGCGATGGCACACGACAATGAGAGAGAAGGAGTGAGGGAAGAAAAAGGAGGTGACGGGTGACGAGCGACGAGCGATGGGTGACAGGCGACGAGCAACGGGCGGTGGGTGACGTGCGAGGGATGAAATAGAAAGGGGAAGAAAGGGGCTCACATTAGGGTTTTACGGGAGAAATTAGCGACGACTTGGCGACAGAAAAAATCTGTCTCAAAATTTGTCGCCAATTAGAATGAAGTAGCAACAGAAAAATTATGTCGCGAAGTTGCGATGAAGTTTGAGCCGGATTACATTATGTCGCTAAGTCGCCGATAATTAGCGACAAATTTTGAGACAGAATTTTTCTATCGCAAATTTTGTAACTAATTATAATTTTAGGGACGGTTAATTTTCTCTCGCTAATCTGTCATGAAATTACGATGGGTTATTTCAGTCGCAAATGTCCGTCACTAATTAACATTTTTCTTGTAGTGTCTCTCGTCTCCCTCAGCGTCAAGTTCGGGTTCCTCTCTCCCATAGACGTCCTCCACAACGACATCGACACCCTCGCCACCCACAACCTCCTCATCTTCTTCAGCAAGAGCGGCAACACCGACGAGGGAGGAGTACGCTGATAACAACCCACCCACGACACAATGGCCATCGCGCTCATGAGCGCCAAGAACTTGATAAGGGAGGAGTAGGTCGGGAACCACCCAGCTGGCTGGATCAAAAAGAGTCTGATCTCTGGCAGCGTCACCGACCTCGCATCGCCTTGACGAGAGCCTCATCTCTGGCGTCAGTGACCCTCTGGATGCCAAGGAGAGAGAGAGAGAGAGAGAGAGAGAGAGTCGAAGACCCTTACCTTCATTTTTTTAAATGTGTTCTTCTTGTCCTGTTCTTTTTGTAACAGGAGGAGGAGTGTTACAAAAGAATGAGTTTTTAAGAATGCGGTGATGTTGTTCCAAGTGTCCACCACATCTAACGTTTGTTAAAATCATTGTCCCCTGCATCCATTTTGTCCTATTTCGGGCGGAGATAGTGATTCAAATATACCCTAACTGATCCCTCGTGTTTCTTCAACCAATCACATGACAATATTCTTTGAGCCCCACTCAAAATGCAGACATGTGATTGGCGGTGGCACATAAGGGATCACTTAAAAAGACCCATGGATCCCAAAGTTCATCAGAGATGACCTAATTGCGCAAATATTAGGTTTTTCATGAATTTACCCGATGGGTAAAAGACATGACTGAGGCGAGTGTTCCACGAGGAACTATGTAAGGGGTTGAATGAGATAGCTGGATGATTGTACTATCATAACCATGGAGTCTCGGGTTCAAATCTTATGGGGTTTATCCCTAGTTTGCTTGTCCACCAAAAAAGAAAAAAATAACCATTGTTAGTGAGGTCTATAAGGGCACTTTAATGGTAACATGTAACGTATTCATGCATTTTAAAGCCAACTTTACTGTCACTATGTGATGCAGGAGCGGAGTAGAAGAACCTGGCACATAAGGGTTCATTTCGTTCCAATTTTGTGGTTTAAGTTTTATTTAGTTTGTATTAAAATATTGGGTCCAAATGAAAGATCCATATTTATCTAAGAAGTTAAATTGATTTAAAAAAGAGAAATTTTCAAATACACCCCTAACATTGTGTCTAATTCTTGCATGCACCAAAAGTTTAAGAGTTTGCAAATTCACATCAAAGTTTTTGCTTGGGCCAATCAAATTCCTCTCATCGTGAATTAACGTTGGGTTGTTCTTGGGTTAACAATAACTCATGTTTTAAATTTACCATTTGATCATTGTAACTCGTGAGATGAATTACTAAGTTACCCTTATTATAGAAGTCTAAACAATGTTTAACCAAAATGTATTTAATGTAAAAAAAAGTCTATTGATTAGGATGATACTCAAACTCTTGACACTACAAGAAAAATGCTAATTAGCGACGGAAATTTGGGATGGATTTTTTTCATCACAAATTTATGACGGATTAGCGAGAGAAAACTATTTGTCGCTAACATTCAAAATATTTGCAAAATTAGCGACAAAAATATCTCTCTTGCTAAATCCGTCGCTAATTAGCGATGGATTAGCGACAACATTTTTCTGTCGCCAAAACACTACAAAAAAATGCTAATTAGCGACAGAATTAGCGAGGAAATTTTTTCGTCGCTAATCCATTGCTAATTAGCGACAGAAAAATTCCTTCGCTAATTTTCGATTTAAACCGTCCCACCTGAGGCACGAAATTTTTTCTCCCCCCATTCAAAATTTTTCCTCCCTCCGTTTTTTCCTCCCCCCGTTTGATTTAAATCGTCCCCACCTGAGGCGCTTCTTAGGACGCCAGAAGCCCTGCCCTTCCTTTGACAAAGCGCAACAGCCTCTCGCACCATCCGAGCGTGACAATGGCGTCGGCCTCCGGAGATCAACTCCCGCTACCTCTCTCCCGCGTCGTCGTCCTCCTCCCGGCGGTGCCCCTCGCCAGTCTCCACTGCTCGTCATGCCTCTCCCTCGCTGGATCTCGTCTCCACTATGACCCCGAAAATGTCGTAGTTGGCCAATCGACGCCACTCCTCTACCCCCTCCCGCGCGTCCACTCCTTCGCCGACAGTTTATTCCGTGAAGCGGGCGCCGGAGGTCTTCTAGCCATTGACACGGAGCTGGTCGGTCTCCTTTCAGAGGGAGTCGTTCTTCCTTTTGATCGGCCACCTGCGGCTGCCCGCGTCCCTTCTCCCGCTGTGACTGACTCGCTGCGGAAGAGAGTCCCGACGCCGGAACGCGCCAGTTTTGTGAAAAAAAAATTTGCTCCCTGCCGGAGAATGCGTCGGCAGAGAGCAAATTTTTTTTAAAAATTTAACGACGGATATTATCCATCGCTAATTTAAAATAGCAAAGGACTCGCCATGGATCATGTCTGTCGCAAATTAGCGACGGATAAGTTCTGGCACTACTTAGCGTCGAAAAAATCGTGATGAAAGTTATCCATCGCTAATCTGACGCTAATCCATCGCTAAACTGTTTAGTGACGGATTAGCATCAGATTAGCGACAGATTTAGGTCGTCGCTAATCCATAGGTTTCTTGTAGTGTGACCTCTCCAATATAAAACAAAAACACTAACAGCTACACTAATTAAGCATTTATTGAAAAAATTTAGAATTTTTTTTATATAACCATGTTTAAATTCCAACAAGCAAATTGATCCAATAATGACCAGCCCACTAATATCATAATTGGGTCCGTGTTTGGTATGCATGGAGTTTCAAGTTTCTAAACACAGACTTGGTTGTGTTATCAGTGGGATGGGTAATTGTTATGTTGATTAGCTTTAGGGTTGTCAACGGGCCGGGTACGTGATCTATCAAGGTCAAATAATAAATTTTCAGGTTCGGGTTTTGTTGGGTTACAAAAATAGAATCCCAAATTTAGACCCGGATAATTTTATAATTTTTTATTAAAAAATATATATATAATACTTGAGTCATGTCAGGTACCCAAAAAACTCATGTCCCATGTCCATGCCACATATTGCTTAGGTCGGGTTCGGGTCGGCTCAAATATTTTTTGGGTTGGTGTTTTTCATGCCCATACCCAAGAATTTGGGTTTGGGTTGGGTACTGACATGTTGACAACCCTAGATTGACTTGCTAAAATTTAAACATGGTTATATAAAAGTTTGTTCTAAAGTTGCTAACGATGAGTGATTTGGTGTAGTTGATAGTGTTTTGTTTTATATTGGGAAGGTCAATAGTTCTAAGTATTATTGCAACAGTTGACTTTTTTTTACATTAAATCCATTTTGGCCTTACAGTGAAACTTTGTTCTTCAAGAATAAGGATAAAATAGTAATTCATCTCAAGGGTAATCAGGGTAAAATGATAAATTTAAAATACGAGTTAGTGTTAACCAAAATTAAGACTAACATTAATTCATGATTGCGGGAATTGGATTAACCCAAGTAAAAACTTTGGTGGAATTAGACCCAAAAGTTTGAGGGGTATTTAAAATTTTCCCTTTAGAAAACTATCTTTGATAGACTTTATCAAAATTGGAAGTCGAATTTGTCAATATTAGAAAATTTTCATCTATAAATAGATGAGAAATCTAGGATGAAATCCGTTAATTTCCAATTTAGTTTAGTTAATTTCTTGCATTGTCCTATTATTTCCCTACTTTCTTAGATAAAATTTCATAGTTTTTAGTACATTTTCTCTGTAAATCCAGTGACAGATTTGCATCACTATGCTCAAATGTTATCTCTTAAAAAATCATATTTGCTCTCACCACTCTCTCTCTCTCTAGGTTTTGGACACCAGTGAGTGGATAGGAAGGCTTTTAATTGGACCCCATTCATGCACTTGAACTGGATAATCCAAGCATATATTTGGTCCCCTCAGTTCTGTCAAGCATTTGCTTCAGGCTTTTTGGAAAATGCATGCTCTGCTGTCACTGATGGTACGTTGTGCATCTCAGGGTCCCATAACCCGTGTAGCTTGGATTTTCTATCCCTCCAAAAGGGGTCCACTAGAGGCAGTGTATCGACCTCCAGATATATGACCCCTCAGATTTGGGTCCAATCAAAAGATTCTGTCCCCTGAACGTCATTTTTCCCTAAGATCTTGGTGCCCCTTTTGCTGCCCCACGAGATAGACTTCAAAATCCACTGCCTCTGGTCATTCACCCACGGTAGAAACTAGATACCTACTAGCTACCTCTTTGAATGTGATAAATATCGGCATTTTTTAAAGCAAATGCAAAAAAAAAGAAATTTTCCTGGTTAGATTAAAACGTAAACATCAGAAACAATTAATTTTTTGATTTTTTCTTTGTAAAGATTTATTTTTGTATATCGTAAATTAATTTATTGCCAATATTTTCCCAATGAAAACATGAAGGATATCACAAGAAAAAGGTTGATTGTATGTTTGGGAGAATATTTGCTACAAACATTTTGCATGTACAACCCCTCATCTTCTCTTTTCTTTTCTTTTTTATTGTTTTTCATGAATCTAACATCATGAATGTGATCTTCATAGTGTCAAAAGTTAAAAACGGGCAGCCAAAAACTTGCGAAAAATTTAAAAACTTTTTGAAAATCTTGCAGTTTTTTGGCGAAATCTCAACAATAAAAAATAAATTTAAAATATTAAAAACAAATTTTTATAAAGAAATATAAATAAAAATATTTAAAAATAAAACTACAGGATTTTTCATGATAAATAACCAATAAAAACATAAAAATCACATTTAAAATGCAATATTTATGTTTTTGATGAAAAAGTCACAAGAAATTGAAAATAACACGAGAAATTACTGTTTTTAACTTTAGGTATTTTCACAAGAATTTCTCTAGCGAAATTTGTCACTATGGTGATCTGCATGTTTTGTACAGTAGAAATTGGCACTTGCACCATCTGATTACGATACATGAAGACTTAGAAAATCAACAGCCCACTATCTGCAAAATTTTCACACCTAAAATTGTGCTTTTAGGACCAATGAACACGATCTCAGTGCTGATTGCTAGCATTTGAACTATGCCAAATTCATCTATAAGGTCCAGTTAGATCAAAACAACCTACGCATATGTAATCTAGAGGCATTAATTGCACATACAACCATATTATAGCAAATATTATTCCTTTATATTCCCGTTTGTTTCGATTCCCTCCACCACATGAGGCTTAAGAGATATCTGGTAGGGGTCTGCCTAACCCCAGTTTGCCTTTGGAAAAAAAAAAGATACTCGCACAACCGTGGTACTTTCTCATGATTATGAGTACTTAATTATATTTGTATTACTAACTTTAGGTTGAGAGGCTAAGGGACAACTTTTGTTGTCCATATCATATAGCATTTGAATCTTTCCAATAAAAAAAACAGAGAAAAACAAGAGGTCTTTTTCTTGCTTTATTAATCATTTTCGTTTGGTTGATTTTGATGATCCTTGGTGTTGTTCTGATATGGAAAAGTTATTGATAGTGTCATGTTCATGGAAGAAAACACTACTAAAGGCAAGATGATAAGGTCATCCAAGTTGTGATGTGTCATGAGCTCTGCTGTAAGATTTTGATGCTTCAGAAGTGTCTTTATCATTCTAAATTGTTTGGTACAATGATCAGTATCACATTATGATTGATAGGCAGTAATTTTTTATATTTTTGGGCTGAGATACATAACGATTCAGCTGAGTATCGGTATCGGGCAGGACGCAGTTGAATCGGTGGCCCAACAATTCAGGGCCGATACCGATACTGATAACATTGGTTTGGTATTCAACTGGATTTTACAATGTCAGGAGGTTTACAATTTCCAAAGATAATTGTGTGCTGCTCGGACATGAGCACATGACCAGGGTGTGGATGCCATGACTATCAAGCGCGCACAGACGCACAGGATTTGACAATGTCAGGAGGTTTACAATGTTCAAATTAAATAAATTTGTACCAACAAGGGCTCCGCTTGTCTGGCAGGAGCAGTTAGTGCACGTCACCTTGGATGTTGCAAGTTCAAATCCCAATGGTACAGTTGTATAATTGGTAGGGGTCCCCCCCAGCTTTCTCTGTCGAAAAGAAAAAAAGGAAAAAAATTAGATAATTTTATGCCGCGCAAACATGAGCACATGACCAAGGTGTGGATGCCATGACTATTAAGCGCGCACACACAAAAGCATCAGGTCAGATGCTGCTCTGACTGTAAACCTTCAGAGCTGCCTCGGCTGTAGTTTATCCATGAATGGCAGCCAAAACACCACAGATGGGTAGGTCCTATCTTGGATGAGTCCCACAATTTTTTTGTGTGAGCCATTCATGTTTTAGATGAACGGCATCTACAGTACCAAAAATTAGCGGCTAAAACAAAAAGAAACATAATGGTTTTCTCGACCACTATTCATCACAAGGCAGCTCTGTACCGTCAGAGCTGCATCTGGCCTGAAGCTCTCTCTCTCTCTCTCTCTCTCTCTCTCTCACACACACACACACACACAAAACAGTCACGGACATGCATGCACGCATGTGCACAGACGCACAAGAAACACATCGCGATCAAGTACACACAAGAAACACATCGCGATCAAGTATACAGAACCAACATTTATCCAAGTCTAACATGGTCAAGTTTGTTGTTTGGTTTGAGTTTTGGATTGTTAGTTTAATGAGTTCAGACAAGCTTTTAACGAGACAATTGCAAGCTAACTGAAAATGGCCTCTGATCATTAGTATCAATTAAGAAAATATGAGAAGTTGCATAACATTCAAATGAAATAACTGATCGACATTACAATAAAGAAATAGTAACATTAGAATGAGCATGTCAATGTAGATATTCTAATACAATTTACTTGGTCAGATATGCATGAAATAATAATACTTTTTTTAAGTCAATTGTAAAAAATTTTAAGGGATAACTTGTGCTCAAGTTTCTAAATCCACAAAGAAATGTTCCTAAGAAAATCTGAATATTCAGGATACTGAAACTGCAAGGATCAATTAGTTGGCAATTAGTTTATCTTGGTATCCTTAGTAGACATGGCCACATGACATTTGCAAAGATTCAAGCAAGACTAATACTAGCATTAGTTCAACAGCTTTTATCTTAAGCGCATTAAGCAATCATATATTCCAGGAAATGATAGCACAATTGCAGTCACCTTGGAAAGAAGTGAAAGATATTCTGCAGAAATGTATAAAGTTCTGATGACTTTTTCATTTTTTTGGTTATAGACTTGGGTATGAAGTATGACCATTAAAATTCTGAAAAGTATTTTTATGTTATAGATTAAAGCTGTATACTTCTTCAAAAGTTAATAGCATGATGATTCCTAAATCTCTTTCCCCAACGTACTAACTTTTTTTCTCTATGCTTTTCACTTGATTATCTTTATTGCCATTATCTTTTTTTTTATAAGTGAGCTAGGGCATAGCATCTTGATGCAGATGACAATAATAAGTTCCTCTAGAATCTAGATTGCTAATATAATACCGGAATCTAAGCTAACCTAGTGAAAAAGTTTCCATCAATTTACACCTAATTAACCTAAACCTCTTCTCAGGATATGGTCATGGATAGAATCTAATTTGGTCTAGATCCAGAAAACATGATCAATAAGTTTTTAGATCAAAATTTATCTTAAGACTGGTGACAAATGTGGGAGTGGTCTTGTTTGGATTATTTCTGTAGCTGGTTTAGTTTGGCTCAACCTGGGAGAGGCACTCGATCCTTCAACTTTTTGTAACTTGGGAGAGGCACTACTCTACTGTCAGAGTAAGACATTCAGTGGTAAAATTGGTTAACGGATGCCCTTGGCCAGTGATAAAGCTCAGACTAAAGTCCCTATCTAGCAGTTTATTAAATGAAAGCTATGTTCAATGGGATAACTCATCCAAATTGATTATCGACAGATTTAAGAACTTGCTAGATGTTAACCACCAATCATGCATGCAACCTACACATGAACCCAATGTTCATAGAACATTCTCAGTATCGTGTCTCAAACAGAGAACCTATGCAGCACAATACTTGAAGAAGTCAGTTGCCTCTATGGATGAGATCTTCCATATGTAGGAGAGACTTTCCTTTACAATTTACAAGTGTACACTAGAATTTTTACCTGAATAAGATATCTCTTGGTGTTTCCTACTCTGTTTCTGGACACATTATAATAATGTTCTATGGCGTATTTTGCAGTTTCACCCTTCTAGTAATAAAGAAGCAGAAGGCATATTCACCTACAGTGGGAACATTGATAAGCAACACCACTCATCCATTCATTTTGAAATCAAATGTACTAACCTTAAGTGCATTATCACTTATCTGGAATCAGGAAGAATCAGAAGGTGATGCCACTGACCATAAGTTGGATAACCTGCAAGAAATTAAATACTTAATTTTATCACAGTTAGATGAATGAAAGTGACAATGAAAAAGTGACATTGTAATCATGAAGATACAAGTTCATAAAAAAGAAAAGCTGTCAAAAATATAAAATGTTTACTCAACGAATTTTTCAACACCACACCAACAAGGTGGAAACAAGATATCAAAAAATTGTTTCTCGCAAGCAGCTACAGAATAGAACCTTATGTCCCTTCCCCCCAAACTGAAACCCTTGACCATGAAACACAAAAATATATCAGTGTCTATCGCTGACCTGGCTATCATGGAAAGATAAATAAATAAACAAAGGGCCAAATGGGAAGAGTGCAACATCAGCTAAATATTGAGTGTTAGAATTCAATGATTCAAGCATTTATGATTTTATGGCACACATTGAATGGTTGTAATCTAATAACATGGATCTAATGTAATCTCAATCACATTTCTTATTCTATCCATGAAACAAAAGAATATAACAGTGTCTATCACTGACCTGGCTATCATGGAAAAAGAAGTACATAATCAAAGGAAGAGCGAAACATCAGCTAAACATTCAGAGCGTTAGAATTCAATGATCCAAGCATTTACGTTTTGCAACATACATTGCATGATTGTAGTCAAATAACATGGATGCAAAGTAATCTCAAACAAAACATCTTATCCTAATAGTTCTAGTTACAATACTCCTATTCCACATTAAATTAATGAAAGGCAGAAAAGCACTGGATATGTTTCTAATAAGTAATCCCACATTTCCACAGGCAGTGTTATATACAGGTATGAGGATTTCATAACTCAGACATATAAGTCACAATAACCTGAAATGAGCTGTAGTAGTAATAAAAATTTTGCTCCAATCTAACATAAGAACTAGATTATGTTTGTTTTAGTAATATTTTAATACTTCAACAAAAATGGTTTTATATTCGGGGCATCTATTGAAAATTAAAAAAAAAAAGAAACAGGAAAGGATAAAGAATTTTATGATAATCACAAAACTCTGTAGCACAGGAGACATAAAATAAGAAACTAATGAATGATAAGAAATAACAGTGTGGTATAGGGTGTGTTTGACTGCACATCCTGTGAGTCGCGTGGGATGCTGGCGCAGTCAAACTGCGGATGCACTGTTCGTTCGGTATTCAAAAATATAAAAAATAAAACAAAGGGGGCGTCAGGACAGTTTGTCCTAGACAAGAACTATGTCCTGACTGTGCTGGGCAGTGAGATCTGTCCAAGCTTGGACAAACAGTCAAACAACCCATAGCGCTCAGCTGTGATGAAAGTGTTAGTTATTTGGATTCGGATTGGATCCATTTGGGTCTAGTTTGGAGCCGGATCCATTTATCATAACTAACATTTATGGACGGCAAATTTGCATTGGTTTTGAAATGAAGATAAGTTCCACGATTAGTCATGGGCTTATCTGTAACTGATAGTCAGTTACGGGAAAACCATTTTTATATATACATGCATGGTTGAGAGCAGGGTAATGGTGAAGAGGTTTTCCAAAAGTTTTCTCATCCATACGGTAAGGGTCCTTGCTCTATTCTTCTCATCTTGTACTGTGACTCACCTAAGGTAGAGAAGAAACTAGAAGAGAAGACTATCTCGTTTCATTCAGATGACCGAGTCACCTCATCCAACAATGGCAGGGACATCAGGTACATGTTTTCCTTTATTCTTTGTATTTACTGTTTTAATACATAATGCATGTACCTTTATTGTTTTGTTTCTGGGGTCGTTTTGACTCTAACAATTGGTATCAGAGCAGGGAGGTTTACTGGACCTCTGTGGCCTGATTCTCGATCTCTGTATAAAGGATGAACAGAGATGGGAAATCAGGCAGATTCGCTAGCCCAGATAGATCGATTTTGTTCTTGAAACATAATCAGTTTTGTGATTCAGTCAAGCTGAATCGGGGTTCTGGAATCTGAACTGGTCTGATACATTTTCCTATCCGGTTCAGGAAACTGTATTAGACCAGACCCGTTTCAGATCCAGTAACAAACTGAATCAGGTCATGGTTCTAAACCAGTCTGATATTTCATTTCCAATCCGGTTCTGAGATTGTATCGGACTAGACCCGTTTCGGATCCGGTAGTAAACTGAACCGAGTCAAAGTTCACAACCGGTCCGGTTCAAGGATTGGATCCAGACCCATGTCGAGTTTGGGCAAGTCCCTGTGACTGACACAACACGTGTCGGGTCTGGACGGGTTCCCATGATCGACACTACCCTTGTCAGGTCAGGTTTTTGCCGAAAATGATGTGGGACTTGATTTGGGTGAAACCCTCCCGGATTACAAAGAGGGCATCGGACTCGTCGACCATCTTGCCAGAAAACCTCTGTATAATAAAGAAAATGTATACTTACAAGGGGGGGGGGGGGGTCACCATTTTTCTGCCTCTGTCACCGTGAGGTGACCAGAGAAGGTCATTTCTGGCCGGACCTACAATCTACGCCGCCTTTGATGACAGAGGGATCAGGGTTGTAGGATCCGGCCTGAGCGATGTCGGCAGACCCTGTCGGCTTCACTGCCATCGTTCCCGCAGAGCGTCGCCGTCGGTGTTCGCTAGAATCACTGGCTTTTTTTTGCCGGATGGGGAATCAGGTTTTTTGAGGTTTAGGGGATGTCGGATGCTATCGCCGGCTCCACAGCCATCAGTCCCGTCGAGTTCAGCAATGGGGCTGGGTCGCCGTTGGATGGCTGAATGGGGTTGGAGCTGGCCAAATTAGCTCGTCAGTGCCCGACGAAACCTCTAGTCGGCAACCCTCTTGTTTTCCTTTCTCCAGATAATGTCGGCAGGCTCCGCATCTGGTTTCGCCGGAGGCGCCGCCATTAGTACTGCCGGGGCATCGTCGTCTCTTCCGTCAGAGCCAGCAGCCGCATCTCCGGATCTTTCAGAACAGAGAGAGAAGAGGCTTCTGAGGCAGCTAGGGTTTTAAAAAACATCATAGCGATGTTTTATACTTAGGAACTGGATCAGGTCTAGACCTGATCCGAAATATCCATTTTTCCCGAATTCGAAAACGATATTCAGATTGGGTTTGGGCTCAATCCGAAAAATCTGATATTTTTGAGGCGGTGCTACAGTGTCGGGTTCGGGTCTGGGCTCGGGTCGGCTTGATTCGGGATCCATAGATTTGAAATCCATATACTAGATCCATCTGTCTCGGACATGCTATTTTGGGACAGATAGAACATTCTGGACAATAGGAACAGTTGTCCCAGAATAGATTTGTTTCTGTCTGAACAAAATGGTCTGTTCTAGAACGGACAGAATGACCCAGAATGAACCATATTCGCCCATATGGCTTCTGCGACCGATACGGGGCATTCCGGGACCGATTTTGAGTAAATTTAAACTGGTTCCTAGGGTTTTGGAGTTGTTTCTTTCACTTGGCATAACTAGTTTATCATTTTGAGATTGTTCTGAGGGTATTTCTTTTATGGTTCATCAAGTTTCGAACTAATACACTTATTTCTGGAATTGTTCATCTTGTTTTTGGACTGGTTTTTGGGTTCTAGAGTTGAAATACATATTTTAGAGCATGCATATCATATTTATGAGGCATTTTAAAGCATATTTAGTTATATTACTGTTTCATTATGATTTAGAGTCGGTTTTTAATGCTTATATACACGCTTCTATTAATATTATGCTTGTTTCATGCATATGTATATACATTTTGAATGCATAAAGATATATGTAGTATTGTTTTAGTATGCATGATTGTTTAAGCATTCACACCAATGTTGATATAGGGATTAACATGAAATTTGCAATTGTATGTATTTGTTTTCATCAAAGTGAACTGATGCATATTTTGCAAATGTCTAGTTAAGAATTTTGTTTAACATTGAAATTGTATTAGCCTCATAAAAATAATATGTCATCCAAAGATGGTATTGTTATGTTCAGAGGCTAGTAGGATAAAATGAAGGAAGTGTCTTCTAGCACATGAGATGTGTAGTACCCAAAGGTACCATATCGATTGTCTCTGGGTACATGTTCCCTCAGTTTTATCGAATAGTGGGAGGTGAAGTGCATTTGCGTATTATGAGTACTCACCAAAGTGGGACCATAATGACCCCTGACACTTGCCTAGGAAAGAGTAAATAATTAAAGACCTTATTTATGTATTTATCCTTCCATTTACATGTCTCATTACGTGCAGTAATATTATATTTTGTCTATGTAGTGCCTAATACAGTTTTTGGCTCATCTAGTATCCCTTTCTTTGATGGTTTTAACTTCTCAGAATGGAAAGAAACAATTTTATTTACTTTAGGGTACATGGATTTAGACCTAGCTTTTAGAAAAGAAGAACCTGCTGAACTAACACCTACTAGCACTCTGAAACAGAAGTTTGACTTTGAGAAGTGGGAGCTTTCTAACCGCCTTAGTCTGCTTTTGTTGTAGTCTAGAGTAGCTAAGAACATAAGGAATGTCATTCTCATATGTAAGACTGTAAAGGATTTTCTAGCTATTATAGAGACACAGTTCGTAAGTTTCAACAAGGCTAGGGCTAGTACCCTTATGTCTAAGTTAACATCTATGAGATACATAAATGGGGGAAACATCCGTCAACACATACTGGAGATAAGAAACATAGCCACGCAGCTTAATGACATGAAGTTGACTATCTCGAACTCCTTCCTTGTCCACTTAATTATGACATCATTGTCAGCTGAGTACGGTCCCTTTAAAATCTCTTACAACACACATATAATGATCTTTTGTCCAAGTGTATTGAGAAAGAGGAGAGGTTGAAGGGTGAGAAGGTGCATAGTGCACATATGGCTTCTCATAAGGTTCAGCAGAAGAGTGGACCGGAAAAGAAATCTTTTAAGAAGAAGCCCAAGAAAATGTTAGTTTCTCAGCCCAACCAAGCACCTGCTAAGTCTGATGTTCCTGCAGTAAAGTGTTTCTTTTGCAAAAAGAAGGGACATGAAAAGGCATAGTGCGTAAAGTACCAGCTCTAGTTGAGCAAGAAAGGTAGCTTGTCATTTGTTTCTTATGAATGTAATTTGATTGATGTTCCAATTAATAGTTGGTGGATTGACTCAGGTGCCACTGTGCACATTATAAATAATCTGCAGGCATTTCTGAACCAAAGGGAACCAGCAAGTTATGAAAGCATCATCTTCTCCAAAAATAAGATGCGGTCTCATGTGAAAGCTATTGGGACCTGCAGAATAGTATTAGATAGTGGTTTCATTTTGGATTTAGTAGATACTTTTTATGTTCCATCCTATAGCAGGAACCTTATTTCTGTATCAAGACTTGATAAATTTGGATATTATATAAAGTTTGAACATTCCAAATTATATATCAATAAAGGCAATGTCTTGATTGGTTTTGCATTATTGTGCGATGAATTGCATCATCTAGAAACCCAAATTCATATCCAGGAAACTCTTAATACTAATCAAGTAATTGGCAATAAGTGTAACCTGATAGATGATCAATTCTATCTTCTTTGACACTGTCATTTAGAACACATCTCGAAAGAGAGAGTCCAACGGCTTGTGAAAGAAGGGATCTTGGGATCCTTAGGTTTCACAAATAATGAACCGTGTTTGGACTGCATCAAGGCTAAGCAGACAAACACATATAAGAAAAATGCCAAAAGAAGTGATAAATTATTGAAAATCATTCATATCAATGTATGTGGACCGTTTGCCCCTTGTTTTACGGGCCAAAAGTATTTTGTCACCTTTATTGACGATTATTCCCAATTTATGTATTTGTACCTACTTTTTGAGAAATTTAAAATCTATCAAGTTTTCAAAGACTTCAAGAAAGAGGTAGAAAAACAAACAGAGAAAATAGTCAAAATTGTTAAATACGATAGAGGTGGAGAAGACTATAGGCGATTTACAGATATAGGACAACAAGAAGGACCATTAGCTTGATTTCTGAAGAAAGAGGGCATTGTCCTTTAATACACCATGCTTGGTAGTGCATATCAGAATGGTGTAGCCAAAAGGCGAAATCGAACACTTAAAGAAATGGTCCGAGCAATGTTGAATTATTCAACATTACCTGTAACCTTATGGGGGTGAAGCTCTAAAGACAATTATGCATATTTTAAAGAAGGTGTGATCATCGCAAAATTTTTCCGCTTTGCGTATTCTCTCTCTTCCTTCTCTTTTTCCTTTCTAGCTTCTATTTTTCTTTTTGAAGGAGAAAATAAAAGACAGAAAAGAAGAGAAAAGAAAGAAGAGAGAGAGGAACTCTTTTACAAAGGTCTCACTTGACCTTAATTTTTGAAAAGATTTAAAAAGATTACTCGCCTCCATTTTGAAATATTTGTGGGAAAAAGGGAGAGACGGGATTCGCTCGTCGGTACGAGGTTCGATCGTTCCTGGTGCCTTTACCAGGGGTAATTGAACCAAGGATCGAATAAATGCATTTTGCTTTGCTAAAATATTATCTAAGAATTTATTCTAAGTCTAAGATGCACAAAGAATCATGCTTGTGCAATGCAAATGCAAAGGTGTATGTTTTTGAGAAAACACTTTTGGAAATTTGGGATTTTCCAAGTGATTCTGAAATAGATGTGATAATGGAGTGAAGAAATGATTTTTGACTAGTTGAATCTAACTTAGATCTTGAGATAGATCTGAAAAGATATTTGAAGTTCTAAGTTTTGAAATAATCAGAGTTGGGAAAATAAATCTTGATTTTTTTTTATTTTTTATTTTAAAAAAGAGTGAAGAGAAAGGGGATTTTGAAGTTGAGATAGATAAAGTGAAGTTTCAAAAAGTCAAAATGGACTTTGAATTTTGAATTTTGAATCTGGATTTCGAAGTGGAGATGGTGCAATGGAATTGAATTCCAGATTTAAAGTTCGAAATCAGAATGGAATTTGGATTTAAGAAATCCAAATGGAATTTGAAAATAGGATTGGACTGAAGAAATCTAGATGAGATCTGAAAAATGGAATTGGTTTTGAAATCTGGAATCCTAAATGGAATTGGATCCGAAGTTTGGAATCCAAAAATGGAGTTGGATCCGAAATCTAGAATCCTAAATGGGATTGGATCCGAAGTCTGGAATCCGAAAATAGAGTTGGATCCGAAATCTGGAATCCTAAATGGGATTGGATCCGAGGTCTAGAATTCAGGATGGAGTTGAATCCAGAATCTGGAATCCTAAATGGAGTTGGATCCAAAATCTGGAATCCAGTATGAAATTAGAAGATGGATCTGAATTTTTTGGAAATTCAGATGAGATTTAAAGATGGGTCTGGGCTTTGGAAATATAGACGAGATTTGGATTTTGGGAACCCAGATAAAACTTGGAATGGGATTTGAGAAATGGGTTCTAAATCTAGAATCTGAGATGAGATTGGATTTTGAAAATCCAAATGTGACTGGTTGATGGGTCTGGATTTTGGAAATCCAGATTTTGAATCGTTTTTGGAGATTCAGAATCAATCTCAAAACCTTGATTTTGAATTGAGAATCAGGACTTAATCTTTAGATAGAACTTTGAAAGATAAAAGATGAACTTTATTTAAAGCTTAAGTTTTGAAATTAGAAGATAAATCAGAAATTTCAAAGTTAAATTGAACTTTGAAATTTGATTTGAAATGCTAAATTGATTTTGAAATTGAATCCTGGAAATGATTTTGGAACTTCAAAGTTGAATTGAACTTTGAAATTGAATTTGAATTGGAAATTGAATTTTGAATATAAAAATGAATTTGAAATTCCAAAGTCAAATTTGGACTTTGAAATTTGAAGTTTGAATTTTTAGAAATAAGATAGAATTTGAGAATAGAAAGATGAATTTGAATTTATAAATAAGAATTGATTTGAAAAGTGAAAAAGATATTTGAAGAATTATCTCAAAATCACTTGTATTTTGAAATAATATGAAAAGAATTTTGAAAATATGATGCAATTCTATCCTAAATGATGAATGAATTAAAGAATTTAAAATTGGATGGTGAAAAACATATTTCATTCTTTAAGTGAATTGAAATAAGATTGAAGATATAATACATTTCTGACTATGGTCATAAAATGTATTATAAAATAATTTGTATTTAAATTCAGATAAAGAATAAAATACATTTTGGTGCCTTTATAGAGTTTAAAATGAAATTAACTCTCAATATATTCTGACTATGGTCATTGGTATACATTTTGAGTTAATTTTAAGTTAAATTCTGATAAAGGAAGAAAATATTAAAAAAATATGATGATTTCTTGAAAAGAGATCCAGTGTGGATCCAATGCTATTCCATAAAAGATAAGAATCCTAAGCATTGTCCGCATTTTGACTATGGCCATCAATATGGGTCATTTGCTTAGGATTAATTAACTCTTATTAGAATGGTGCATGTGCCATTTGTATTCCCATTCGTGAAATTTTAAAATAAAAAAGAAAAATGACATGAAATAAGCATTTCTAAAAAATATACATGCTCATACATTCTAATCTATTGCAGGAAATGTAAACTCTCATTGATATCTAGCTATTACATTTGTTTAAAATGAAGTTAAAATTCAAATTCCTAAACTAAGAAGGAGAATAACCCTTCTTGCCCAATTCCTGCGAAATTCAAGTCAACATAGGATAAAAGATGACTATAGGAAGAAATATTACATTTAACATTCAAGATGCTAGTGGAGAAATGCTCATTTTTGTGCTATGAACTAAATAAAATTTTAATGCATAATATACATTTGGGAGAGAGAATGAATGTCAGAAATGTATGATATATTATGGAAAAAATGAGTAATGAAGATAACCTATGCTAAACTAAAGGAAAGATATCGGTATTAAAAGTAAAGGCATGGGTTGTAGCAGGTAATATATATATATATATATATATATATATATATATATATATATATATATATATATATATATATATATATATATATATATATATATATATATTATATACATACATAATATGATGGAAATGTTGACAGTGGCTTTGATGAAGCTGTAGGTGTGGCTGTGCATAAGCAAAAGTGGGTGCTTGACTGATAAAATGAATGGTTGGGGGCGCTAACGAAACGCAGGAAAATGTACACAGCTGTGATAGTGGGTGAGTGTCATGTGAGATGTTGATGTGAAACAGGATTTTATGTGGAAATGATAGCAAACATGCATGTATTATGCAGTGTGAAGGGAAGGAAGATGGTAGCTATGCATAGGCAGTGAGCTGTTGGCAATATAACATGTGGTAGGCGCAGCAAACAAACAACAATAGATATATCAAATTTACAAAATGTAATTATCATGATATATACAATTTATGAAAAGCATCAAATGTTGGGCAAGTGAGTGGATACAGGTGCAAAATGTGGGTGTGACCACTGCTGTAATTGTAACAGTGAAAGGAGGGTTGAAGGGATGCTATGAGATAATGACATATGATATACAGGGAAATAAAGTGTTGGTGAACAACATCATTTGCAGGAAGATGCAAATTTTTGTGGGGCTAAGTGAAGGGCGTGGGTGTTGTTGTAACAATGCAGCAGTAAGGTGAAGACATAATAGATGGCTGCTGATGTCGAACATGCAGGTGGAACTAGGCAATGAGTAAGGCAAATTCGCATTCTTTGCTGGTTCAGAGAATTCTCTGAACTAGCTTGGCTCAGGGCTGGAAAACCAACGCTAGATTTGAAAGGGGCGGTTTTACAAGGTTATAACTGATATTGAAAACACACTAAAAGAAATGCAAGTTATCTACAACTACAGGCAACACCGGGTAACATAACAAAAACCTTTTTTTTACAGAATAGATAAAACAGCTGCGGTCAGCCCCTCCCCTGTATCAAACTTGGCATGCCACGCATATGCCAGCAAGGACATATTCATAGGTCAACCATCTTCAGTCCAACAACTACTGATTGAACTACTGAATCTCAGGACGAAATGGCTATTGGAAAGCTGATAGAAAATAAAAGGGGAAAATTACTCATCATGGAGATGGTCCCAGTTTGCCAGGCGACACTTGTGTTCATCATTCTACAATATTTCCAGATCAAGCATGGGTTTGAGATCATGTTGTGACTGATGGTGTTGTGGAAACAATGATATAGCCATGGCAATTCTTCAAGCACGTTCAGAAGGTCAAGCTTCTAAAGCAGAATTGATTTCAGAGGCCATAACATCAAACTTCATAGTAAGGTTCGGTTTTAAGAAATCCAAAGTATTCATTTCTGAATCAGCAACATTCGCAAAGAAGAGATGACAACATATATATATATATATATATATATATATATATATATATATATATATATATATATATATATATATATATATATATATATATATATATATATATATGTATGTATATATATGTATATATATATATTTATAGTAGACTGGATGCTTAGCAAATAACCAAAACAAAATTTCAATTAGTGACCAGGTTTACTAAGCTTATCATGATTATTTATTGCATACAATGGTCACTGAGCTTCCTCACAGTTTGAAGACAGGTTCTTCAACTTGGAAATGTTAGAATAAATGAGAGTTTAATACATAACAAAACTGGCTACTAACGACCAAAAATAACTAACTTACAAGTGAAGCCAATGCATAGATTTCTAGGAGTAGAATCTATGAGAACTAGAAAATTTACTTCCTAGTCGTGACCAGGTTGCTGCCAGTATAGATTAAGCACAGATTATGAGAAGGTCAAATAGTTTAACAGCATCATCATATGATATCACTTAACCTTAAACAGATCTGGAACTTTCAGTGTAGCCCAACAGTCTTGAGTTGTCAAATTGTCAGTAATAGCATACACAGAAATACTTGTTTTGCAGAAATTAACTAAATATAAGAGCAGTTGATTCATCGGACATGCTGAAAACCAATGTATCATCACCAGAGACACTAATCAAGATTGTATCTGGTAAAATTTCTTCTCTTTCACTCTCATTGGATGTTGGCATTAACAGACGCACGATAGAGAATACAGATTTTAAAGCTAACGTGGTGCGATGAACACAGTATTAAATCACACGATGAGGTAAAATCTAGCAGAATGGAGGTAACCATGTTACTGAAACAATATGATCCTAAAATTTGCTACAAAGAAAAATGCAAACATGGATGGGATCGATGCATAGGGGATCAAACACCTATCAAGAATCAGATGAGAAAACAGGAAGTCGTTTTAAGAAAACCTGTTATAGATAGTCATATGCAACATATAGATAATCACAGCATAGTTGAACACAAAAAACACACAGTGAATGTATGAGAAAGAGAAAATGTAATAGGATGAACAAAATATAGCAAAAATGACGAATAAAATATAACCGAAAGAACAATCAAATACTATCCGAAAGGGAAAATGTAAACAAGAAATTAGAACGTAATAAATAATCCTAAAAGGAAAACGTAAACGATAGAAACGAGGCGATACTATACCACATCGAACATGGGAAAAATCACAGGCAATTCAGGGTAACTTACAAAGAAAAAAAAATAATGATATTGGCATATACGATGGTATGAACAATAGCATAAATAGGTTCTTGAAATAACAGAATCTGAAAATAAGTTAGAAAAAGAAGGAAAGATGTGGGAATATATGTATTCCATTGCTATTGCACGGATGTGAATTGACGTTGCTATAAGCAACTCAATATCACAGGAAGTGCTTTAATGGGATGATGAACAAAACTCAAAGAAAAATCCGAAATAACAGAGAAAAGAGGGGATACTTACTGTCTTCCTGTTGTAGGGATGGTCCACCTCTTTCAGCCGGTTGGGAGGGGAACAGAGGAGGAAAGAAGATAAAGAAGAAGAGGGGAAGAAAGGGGAAGAGGGAAGAAGGAAGGCAAGAGGGGATGATCGTGGATCGTGAAGAGAAGAAGGGTCGAGAAATGCTGGAGAGCGATCGAGAAGGAGAGATAATGGGGAGGTGAAGAGCGATCTCTTCAGTAAACTCGAAGGGAAATCACTGGAAGAAGGAAGAAAATATATGCAGAAGGAGGCAATGGTGGGGTGAAAAGGCGGTGATAAAACCCTTCCTTTGTGCTTCTTTTTATAGAGAAAGGGGAAGGTTCGGGAATGGGCGAACATCGTTGGGGATGAGCAGGAGAAGAATGAGAGGTTGGCGATCGATGGTTGAGGGGGAAGTACATGGAGGAGGTTGACGATGGAGGCTTCCAGAGAGAGAGAGAGATCGTGAAGGCCCGCGATGGACGAGGGGTTGTTTGCAGGTTTTCCTCTCTTTTCAAAAAAAAAGGGTTCTTAAAAAGATGGTTTTTCATAAAATGGTTTTCAAAAAGGAGGTTTTAGTAAAACAAGCTTCAAAGAGTTTAAACTACTCATTTTTCGCATATTTTCTGATTTTTTAAATTTTTTTGTTGTCTTCTTTGGCATTTTCTGTATTTTTTTGTATTTTTGAAATAAAACTCTAAAATTTAAGAGAAAACAAAGGATTTTTTGACATATTTTTGTAAAATTTAAAAATATTTACAAAAGAAGGGTTTTCTGAGAATTCAAGGCTATTCTCTGAAAATTTCTTCCAAAAATAGGTTTTTATCCAGAATTTCTAGGAAATATTCGAGTTTTTGATCTTGAATCGAGAACTATGCGATAATGGATCCAAACAGATATCAGATTGACTGTTTGAGGCATTTAAAAAAAAACATTTTTGGTATTTTTGTAATTTTGGTTCGAAATTAGATAACGAGGCTCAGATTTGGATTTTGAATTGGATCCGGATCCAAAATTGAGTCAGATATAGAGAATTGATTTGATTTCAGAAAATTTGAGCGATAAATCAGAATTTTGAGTGAAAATGACTCAATTTACTCAGGAAATGGAGGTCAAGGGCAAAAAAGGAATATTTACAAAATTTTAAAAAATTTGGGGTGTTTACACAAGGTTCCTACAAAAACCGTTCCGAAAAATTCCTTATGAGTTATGAACAAGTAGAAAGTCTACCCTCTCTTACATGCACATATGAGGTTGTCCTGTAGAGGCTAAACTTTATAACCCTCACATAAAGGCTTTTGACCCTAGGACAATCAGTGGTTTCTTCATTGGTTATCTAGAAAGGTCAAAGGGTTATAGGTTTTATTATCTGTCTCATACACCACATATAGTAGAAACGAATAAGGCAAGATTTTTAAAAAATGGTTCTGTTAGAAAAGATACATTATAAGACCTCAATTTTGAGGAATCTTGGGATAAGGATAATACCCCTGAGATAGATGATAGATTGCCTATCATTTTTTAACCAAATGTTGAACCCACAAGTAATGCACCCACTACAGAAGAACCATTAGTGGATAATACTGAAGAGGACATACAGGAGGACCAGGAACCTCTACCTGTATGGAGATCCACTAGAGTTAGAAGATCTACTATTCATCTGCATTATGTGGTGTATTTACAAGAGCTCATAAATCTCATAGATGATGATCCCACGACATTTATGGAAGCTATTGAAAGTAAGCAATCCTCACTTTGAATTGAGACCATGAAAGAAGAGCATGGCAAAAAATAAAGTGTGGGACCTTGTTACATTACCTAGGAGAGTCAAACCCGTTGGGTGTAAATGGGTCTTTAAGACTAAAAGAAACTCCAAAGGTAATGTTGATAAGTATAAAGCAAGGCTTGTTGTCAAAGGTTTTACCCAAATGGAGGGCATTGACTATAGTGAGACATATTCGCCTGTCTCAACTAAAGAGTCAATACGAATTGTATTTGCCCTAGTAGCTCATTTAGATTTAGAACTACACCAAATGGATGTAAAAACAGTTTTCCTAAATGGTGAACTTGATGAGGAAGTTTATATGAATCAACCTCAAGGTTTCTCTAAAGATGATTTTGAACGTTTGGTTTGCAAATTAAATAAGTCATTATATGGACTTAAACAGGCCTCCCGTCAATGGTACATTAAATTTATCGAAGTCGTTATGACTTTTGGATTTACAGAAAACATCGTTGACCGATGTGTGTTCCTTAAGACAAGTGAGAGTAAGTTCATAATCATGGTATTATATGTTGATGACATATTACTTGCAACAAACGATAAGGTCATGCTCATAGAAACTAAGGATTTTCTTTCCCTTCATTTTGAGATGAAAGACATGGGAGAGGTTGCTTTTGTTCTCGGAATAGAGATCCGTCAATACAGAGCTAAAGGTGTCTTAGGCCTCTCCCAAAGAACCTATATAAATAAAATTCTCAGAAAGTCTGGGATGGAGAATTGTTCTCCTACTACGGCACCCATACTTAAAGGGGATAAAATAAGCCTCAAAGATTGTCCTCAAACTGAAGAAGACAAGGCACTCATGAAGAAAATACCATATGCTTCAGTTGTTGGTAGCTTGCAATATGCGCAGACCTGCACCCGACCTGACATATCCTATGCAGTTGAGGTTCTTGGCAGATTTCAGTCGAATCCAGGGCATACCCACTAGACAGCTGCAAAGAAGGTCATGTGGTATTTGTAAGGGACAAAAGATTATATGTTGACCTACAAGAGATCGAAGCACCTTGAAGTGATTAGCTATTCAGATGCTGATCTTAGAGGATGTTCTGATAGTAGAAAGCCTACAACAGGATATATCTTCATTCTTGCTGGTGGTGCCATTTCTTGGAGGAGTGCAAAGCAATCCACTACTGTTGCGCACACCATGGAGTCTGAATTCATTGTACTTTTTGAGACGACGTCACATGCTATCTGGTTGCAGAACTTCATATCTGGACTCAAAGTGGTTGAATCCATTGGGAGACCACTTAGGGTATATTGTGACAATGGAGCCATTGTGTCTTTCTCCAATAACAACAGGAGTACTACATCATGCAAGCATATGGAATCAAAGTAATTTGTTGTCAAGGAAAGGACTGAGAATCAACATGTCTGTATTGATAACATTGGTACCAAAGAAATGGTTGTGAATCCTCTTACTAAGGGTTTGGCCCCGAGATTATATGTTGAACATGTAAAGAGGATGGGTTTGTCCATTTCATTGTAGTCAGATACACAATTTTGTACATGTGATCACATGATGTAATAAAGGTTGATTCTTTTATTTATATTGCATAAAGTTATCTATGTAAATAGAATTTTATTGAAGCAATATAAATTGGACCCGAATAGAATTAAGGCCAATCTATTCAAGTTTGTAATTTCAAACCATTTGGGAATAGCACATTTTTGTCCAAGTGGGAGATTGTTAGTTATTTGGATTCAGATTGGATCCATTTGGGTCTAGTTTAGATCCAGATCCATTTACCATAACTAACATTTATGGACGACAAATGTGCGTTGGTTTTGAAATGAAGATAAGTCCCACGATTAGTCGTGGGCTTATCTGTAACTGATAGTCAGTTACGGGAAAACCATTTTTATATATACCTACGTGGTTGAGAGCAGGGTAATGGTGAAGAGGTTTTCCAAAAGTTTTCTCATCCATACGGTAAGGGTCCATGTTCTATTATTCTCATCTTGTGTTGTGACTCACCTAAGGCAGAGAAGAAACTAGAGGAGAAGACTCTCCCATTTCATTCAGACGACTGAGTCACCTCATCCAACAATGGCAGAGACATCAGGTACATGTTTTTCTTTGTTCTTTGTATTTACTGTTTTAATACAGAATGCATGTACCTTTACTGTTTTGTTTCTGGGGTCATTTTGACTCCAACAGAAAGGATTCTAACATGGGGCTTAACATTTGGTTTGTGTTTGGTTATTTTGCATGTCAAATTAAGAGGTAGATAGTTAAAAGCAATAAGAACTCCTTTTCAGGAGTTTCCCTTCGATGGATGACTGAAGCAAAAACTGCAAGTTTACTATGAATTTGCTGGAATTCAACAATGAAGATGACACACCTAGCTCGATGAGTCTTTTTTCCCAAGTTCCTTTTCCAATCAGTTTGCAGAATAACAAAGTAATGCTTAGGGGGCATTTGAATGCAGACAGCACTGTCCACTGTCTGCACAATGCATGGGGCCCGCATGCCCACGTAAATATGGGGCGCCAGGAACACGGTGTCCCACGTATCCTGCAAGGACAGTTTTTGGTGTCTGGGGGAGTTCCACCCTCTTTCCCGGAACAAGGGTGTTCGAAAACCCCTGAACACCCTTGAAAAAAAATTACAGCAAAAAGGTGTCATGGACGACTCTGGACAAGGACACCACTAACAGGATTGGATATGGACAGCCAGCAGAATACTTGTTCAGGACTGTCCGTGAATCAAATGCCCTATTAAGGTATGGAAAAAAGGCAACAGAATTTTTTTTTGGCCAAGATTAGACATGGCCTTGGGGTTTGGAAGGCAGGAAAGAGAAAGCGGATGCATTACCAGTACACAATAGAAAAAATGATATTGCTTGGTCAATATGAATGAAGAACACATGGAGAGTTTTGCCTAGAGTTTGTCTAATAAATGAAAGATACATAATTGTTGACTCCATCACTTGTACAAAACGAAGAAAATCGTCCTTATAGTTCATATCCTTCTTGTTTGGCTAAGAAACAAGGAGATGGAGAGAGTCCACTTGGGATAATGTCCTCTACCCATAAATCATAGATAATGGTCAAATATGATTGACAGTAGACATATATTTTAGGATGCTAACTTTCCAAGGAAAACAAGAATTGTTAAATTTTAAAGTTGGAGTGAGAAGATATAGCAGTTGAAAAAAAAAGAGTATCGAGAGTCTATTATTATAGTACAAAAGATATAGCAGTTGAAAAAAAAGAGTATTGAGAATCTATTAATATAATACATTACTGATACAAGAAATAACAAATAAAGTTATAAATAAGAACAATCACACGTGTCAACATTTCTCTATGTAACCAAGAAGAAGTCATTACATTCTCTAACACACTTCTCTCAAAATCCAAAAGAAGCCACAAACACCAATGAACCATTCAAGAGAGCAAAACCACTCTCTTTCCGCACCAAAAGAATGATATCTTCTCTTTTCTCCATCTCTTAAGCCAAGAAATATCTCTCCACCTTTTTCAAGAGGTCACACCCGCTATTTATAATTTTCAAAGGTAGAGTTCTTATCCATCAAGAAACCTCATATAATACATATTTTTCATATCATATAGGATTTAAACAAGAGTTCAAAAATGATTTTTTTATGTGGCAAAGTGAGTCCTAGTCAAATATAAACTCATTTGAGTTGCAATCAACATTCTTCACCTTGACTTGAATGCTCTTCAACCAACTCTCTCTAAACACCCCCTCTCTCTGGGCCCCAAGCTATCTACCTCATAAAAGAGACCTTGTTGAATCATCAAATTCTTAATTCTTCTTTGTTATAATGCAAAGTTCTCTTTATCATAAAAAATTTCAACCTCAAATTTAATATTCATCACTCTTGAGATCATATCTGATCTTTTCTATGACCAATAGCTATGATACCATTTGTTATGATTTTGGAGCCCTCGCCCAGGATGACACTAGGTTGAATCTGATATTAATGTGACTAGATAACGCAAACAATGATAATAAAAAGAGAAAAGAAACACATAACTATAAGATAAGAAGGTTTTATATGATTCAACAAACCCGCCTACATCTATGAAGAAAGTATTGATAATCTTTATTAATATAATTAGTCACTTATACAAGAGATAAATAAAGTCATAAATGAGAACAACCATACCTGTCGTTCGACCCATCAAGAGGATCGATCTATGCAACCCAAACCTTCCTCTTTGTCACAAATAAAACCCGTTATACTCTCTTACACTTCTATTAAAATCCAAGATAAGCCCCAAACACTCGTCAACCACTCAAGATAGCATAACCAATATCTTTGAGCACCAAAAGAGATACCCTCTCTTTTCTTCATTTTTTAATTCAATAAGTACCTCTCCACCTTTTCTAAGAGACTACACAATCTATTTATAATTCTTAAAGGTAGAGTTCTTATCCATCAAGAAATTTTATATGGTTCCTATTTCAAATATCATATGACTCTTATTTTTATATCATGTGGATTCTAAACAAAAGTCCAAAAGAAACTTATTTATGTGACAAGATGAGTCTTAGTCCAATATGAACTCATTCAAGCCACAGTCAACACAATTTTCTTATGCATTGCACTTCAAAATCTATATATCACCTAAAAGAATTCTTCGATGGAAGAAACATCAAAGTTTGTAATTCAATCTTGTAGGCATTATCATCATAGTCATCATCTTAAGTTTAAACTTATGTATGAATATGAGGGATTGACTTTATCCTAAAAAGAGACGTTATTTCTAAAGTAAGTTACATTCATTTAAATTCTTTCTTTCCCGTTCAAATTATTCTTTAGACTTTTTATCAATATGAGGTGATCACAACAGTATATTTGACTCATGATTCAAGCAATCCTATCTGTCGTGTGTAACACGGAAGCACCCCAAAAAAGATTTTTCAAGAATTTCTTCTAAAAAGATTAAATCGCTGTGTATCTTGGTTGTCATTAGATAGGGTGGCCTTTCTTTTTGTTGGCTTACTCCTTTTCTTGTTCTATGGCTTAGAAGTATCTAGCAGTGCCACACCGATGTTTAAGAAAGGCTCGCTTACTTACTTTCTAACGAGAAGCCTGCTAGTGTATCTGTATAGGGTAGATGGTATGTGTTATTTAGTGTTCTCTAGTCTTTCAGGGCATTTAGGCCTTTTGTTTTCTTACATAATGTATATAATGATGGTTTATTCAGTTATAAACAAATACCCTTCTTCATCTCCGAGCTTTTTGTTTCTAGATTTCAAAAATGTCACAAAAGATGGGGTTTTAGTATGCAAAAAACAGTGGCAGCTAAAAAACACTATCTCAAATGGTGATGATTCACATGTTAACTTAGATAAATAGAGATGTATAAATAGAGATGTAGTTCAAGATTCAAACAAAGTCTAGTTGTGGTGTTTTGAGAAACAATATTCTTGAAACCGGCACTGTTATTGATCCTTATTACAACTCCTATTCCTATATTTGGTATAAACATGGATGATAGTTAGCCCTATGTCAATCTTCCACGTTCTTGGGTTGCACCATCATACACCTAGACACATCTTCCCTAATGTTTCCATCACCTAAGGGGCTCTATATATGGACTCCATCAGCAAATTCATGGACCAAGATGTCCCCATCAAACTCTTGAACTTCATCTTTCTCAGCTTCGGACACAAGCTTTGGGCAAGACTTCATAAGCAAAGTCTGGTGTCTCACATTTATAACAAAATTGAACTTTTGATAACAATTCTTTTGCTTTGACATCCATATGTCATGTACGCAATTGTTCCACTTTTAAGTCATGTTTAAAAGCAAGAAAAATTCTCACAGAAAAAGGAATTTTTGCCTATGAGAAGTTTTATATGATAACTTTTCTAAATGAAATTTCTTCACTTGTTTATGTAGCATGATAAAAATAGAATGGAATATGTGAGAAAAATGAGAGGGGGGGGGGGTCGGTCCGTGGTAGGGAGATAAAGATGGAGAAAGCTCTTATTGTGGCAGCCCATGGAATGAGATGTGTTATGGGTGAATGGTTACCCTAATCAAAAAGAAGTTTTGATAGAAAAAATTCCTTCACCCTCAGGTGGAGGAATTTTTTCTATAAAAAATCACACTTTTTAGAAAAAAAATCTTTTATTTGGAATGATGGAAAAAGTTGTCATTTTTTATTTTTTACTTTTTCTTACCATTTTCTCGTTGAGAAAGATGTAGAAAAAGTTATACATGGTAGAAAAACCATATGGTTATTCTGACCCTTTCAAATGAGAGAGACTTTTTCTCTAAGAAAGTTTTTCAAAAAAATATACCTTTTGATAAGAAACATTCTACCCAGAGGGAGATGGATGAACTTTTTCTAACAAGAGAAAATGGTGATTTACACTCCCCACCACCATCACCATCACCTCCACTATCCATCTCTCTGCCACCACCACCCACCACCATCATCACCGCCATCTATCTCACCAGCAGCATTACCATTGCCTACCATCACCCACCATCTGAAAAATTACCCTCCCCACGATGATTTTTCACCATCCATCTCACCACCACAACTATCACCACCTCTCAAAAAACCGCATCAAAAAAGCTCCACCACCACCCTCACAATATTTTTTCACCATCACCATCATCCATCTAGCCATCACCCACCTCCCAAAAAATCACCCTTTCCACCGTCCATCACCACTTACCTCCCAAAAAATTGCCCTCCCCACCATCCATCACCACCCACCTTCCAAAAAACAGGGCTGGAGAAGCTCCACCACCAACCACATCCCACAAAATGGGGCCAAAGAAGCTCCACCACCACCCCACGATGATTTTCTACCACCACCCCTCCTCCTTTCTCATTTTTTTAAGAATGTTCATTTTATTTCTCTCAGGCTACCCAAACAAGTGAAAATTTTGTATTTTAAAAAATTATCATATCAAAACTTCTCATAGGCAGAATTTTCTTTTTCTATGAGAGCTTTTTTTGCTTCCAAACGTTCCCTTAAAGACAACTAAGGTGAAGAGCAAGAATGTCTTTCACCACTAAAGGTTTTATTGCTAGCTTGAGAACTAAACTTCTCAGTGATGGTTGCTTGGCATGTAGATAAGCTCCAATTGTCGAGGAACCATTCATAACCATAGCAGAACTAGTAAGCTTTCCAATGCATTTTACCTATATAAGGATCTAATGGTGGTTGTTACAATTTCCATGACTCTATATAAATTACCATAATCGCAATAGAAAAACATTTTCTTACCATGTCTAGGTATAAATGACCATAACTATAATCAAACACGCCCTAATTATACAAATCCAACATCTAAAAACTAAGCATCAAGCACAGTGAAAAGTTCTTCTTCCACTTGCATCTCTATGAAGCCCAACTCTTCATCCTTGAAAGCATATGGATCACTACAAGAGACATAATTGTGGTTCGAGTTGGATATCCAACCAATCAAGTCCATTTAATGGCTTGGCATCTGGTGCTTGATCCTAGGTAGGGATGGACATTGGGCCAAGCCGACACAAATGCAGCCCAACAAAAGCCCGACCCAATTCTTGTTAAGGACCTTTAAACTCAACTAGCTAAATGAGGTGGGGCAGTTCTATTGGAACAAACGGTGGCCAAAAACAGGATTTTAGAAAAATTGAGATCCTTAAGCCTAGAGGCATGTTCTTAAGATCACTATCTTTAGAACTTCAATCGCCCCACTTTGAGATTTCTAAAGATGTGAATTGGGTTTGTTTGCGACCGAGTTCTCAGGATACAACTAGGTTTGGACATCAAGAGTGTCACTACTTTGCAAGATCAGGCAAGTTCTCCCACACGCGAACTTGCAAGCTAAACTAAAACAAAAGAATAGAAAGAGAGAAAAGTTTGAGAATCAGAAAAATCAATAATCAAAGAGGACAAAAAATGAAAGGTCTTTATAGACTTAGGAAGGCTAGCGATAAATGAGATTAAACAATCATAAATCCAATATTTAAAAAATTAGATAAAAATAATCTTGAATAATCACTCATCTTTGACCAAAGGCCAAAGGCCCCCAAAACCATCCAACTGTCACAAAGCCCCACAAACACCATATAAAAGCACTTTAAAGTCTCCCAAATGGGTCAAATAAAGCAAGAAATTGAAAGTCAAAGGTGGCTCGATCAACAGTCAAAGTGGGCTCAGAATGGTCAAAATGAACCTAGGCACATCAGATATGCATCACATCGCTACGAAGTGCACCATCAAAAAGCCACATTGTGTTTGAACTTCTCAAATGCACACACGCACACACATGCACACGTGTGTTCACATGCAGCACATTCATTCATGTGTGTTGCACAATAATATTCGCAAGCTACCCTAAGAGACATGAGTTTTCAAAGTAAAAAATATAGAGAAAAGATTGTATTTAAACTTCCAAAAACTTCTCTCTCTTAGATATGAAACTAAACACTTTTCGAAGGATTTTGGTGGGAAGCAATAAATGCGCTAAAACTTTATAAAGAATATGTAATTCTCCATCATAAAATATAATATATTTTAAAACTTTTTTCAATAATCTTTCAATACTTTCAAAATATGTTTGGCTTGCATAGAAAACCTATGCATTAGTGAGAGTGTTTTTTGGACTTAAACCCCTACTTAGTGAAAGAAAACCCAAAGTAATCAAGTTGCTGAGTGGACTTACCTTAAACTTAACTCCTTATATTGTTAACCGAATTTTTAATCGCATAGGTTTTCAAAAGTTTGATGGTGTAGATTTAAGTTAGCATATTTAGAGTGATGTAGAGCATCCAGATCATCAATTCAGTAAAGATGAGTTAGATCCAAATCTAACTCACCAGACCTGATCCGAGATGCAATATCTTGCAAATCCAATGACATGCAGGACTAATCAAGTCTAATTAGATCTCCAAGAAACAAAATCCATTATGATTGACATATTTCAATTTCTAAGATTTTTACTTTTACCTCCTCAGAAATTGCATTTTTATTTTCGATTTCAATTTGTCAAATTAAGGAATCATATTAGATATTTTTTTTTGTTTTTTTTTTAGGTGCCGGATTCTACGAATCAAGATAGTTCTAGTGCCCTATAGGATTTTTTATGGCACTTGAGGGTGTACGGGGATACATGGTAGTTTTTTTTAATTTAATTTTCAAACTAATTTTGTGCAGGGTTCCAATACATATAGTTGCTTGGATCTTACCCAAGATCCAAACCACTTAAAGCCTAGGTGTTACCACTTCAAGTGGACAACCATGACCACCATTTGAATTCCAGTTGACCTAAGAAAGTCTAAGGGCTGCTAAAAGGTAATAATAACATTGTTTGGATATTGCTTTCTGAGTGGTCAAGAAGGGTGACAGCTTTGGAAGAGCCCCCCCCCCCCCCCTCTCCATTATGAGGCCTCTTTCTTAGGGTTTAAGAACCTTAAGGGAGGTCGACCAACCCCTTAGCTTTGTTATTTTTTGAAAAAAAAATTGAAACGAAAAGAAAGGGGTGAAGAAAAGTTTTGTGGAGAAAGTTTACAAGGAAGACAAATTCAGCTGGTGGCTGAGTCGTTTCTTGCTTGTTGGTTCGAGTGTTGTGTTGTTGTTTGAAGTCTGTTCGCCAAATCCCATTGTGTTGCGTTGCTACCATCCCAGTTTGAGAATCATTGGTGTTTTGTTTACCTCTTCTTGTTGCTATTTGTGACAAACGTTGGAGCACCAAAACTATAAATATTTGTTTCCTATGCCTCTTTAGTATTGTTATTAAACTCTTGAAATTAATACTTTGTGGTGAATGTTCGATGGTCTGAATTTGTGCTAAAGTGAATAATTGATTGCTATGTTTGTTCGACTATCTAAAATTTGAAAGCATCATTTCATCTCTTTATTATTTCAATTGCTAAACTACCTACTTCGATAGTTCTGTTTCCAATCAGAAATTGGAAACAAGAAAAAAGTGATTTTTATTCAAGTTAAAAGTGTTTTAAAAGTGATTTTTAATATAGGTCGAACTCTGATAAAAAAAGCTCTAATTTCATTTGAAAGGAAATCATTTTATATTGTCGGGTTTGTGTAACCCGTGGATGCGAGTAGTCAAGCCCTCTGATAGAGTTTAGTATTTTGCTTTGTTCTCCAAAATGGATGAACAGAAAGTTTCGAATATTAGCTTGTTGAAAACCTAACATCTAGCTCTCCAACTTTCATGTTTATCATATTTTTTGAATTTGTCTCATTGCTGGTCTAAAATGTTTGACAATCTCTACTACTTGATTGATATCTAAGTTTCTTGACTGTGTTTTATATTTCCTGACATTGTTTGATGTTTGAAGCATATCTCTATCAATACTGATTTGTTTGATAATCTGTTTACTGTTTTGGAAAGATAACACATGAACTCACAACTTTTGTGGTTTAGACAATTTGTGATTTGTCCATCTGTGTCTTCAGATTTGAGTTTGTTTTCTGCATATTAGATTCCCAAATCATTACCCTGTCTATATTAACTCAAAAAATATCTCAATGTATTTTGAGTATAACTTTCTGTAGACTTTACAAAAAATTCTAATTTTTTATTTGTCTAAAAGATAAGAGAATTCTGAACAGTTTTTGTGTTTTGGGTTTCGACAGATTCAACCTCTTGAGGTTTCAAAATTCCTCCCAAAACCAACTATATGTCCCTTGGCTGGAAGACAAGCGCTTTGTCTGTCTTGTCCATGAAGTTTCAGACAGAATTCTTCCACTGTCCTTTGTCCGGTTTGTTCTCACCCGTTCTGGACCTGTTGGGGTTCTACTTCACATTCCTGTGTTGGACAAGTCTGCTAAGTCCAAACAAAACCAAGTCATTCTACTTGGTTTATGCCATTTGACCAGTGACTTCCGGTTTGGAGTCACCAAGAATTTAATCGGTAAATGTTTCATATTTTTGTCATCCAAGAACTAAAATTCATGTTTTTTGGACCGTTGGAAAGTTGTGTCTGATACACATCTTTCCTGTGTTAAGTCCCCTTGCTTGTTTCCAAGTGTTGCTATCTCAAAATGACATCCAATTGAGTCCTATTTGGACTCTTCATTTACAATACATACTTCCGTGCATTGAGATCCATTAGGATCTCATATTGTGGATCAGATTGCTCGTCAACTCTGTATCATTTTGGTATCAGATCCAGGTTGTTGGGTTTCTTAATTCGACACGATTTACGTTCTTGATGTTAAGCATTTCTAAAAACATTATTTAGAGTTGTCGTCATGTCTGGGTGAATGGGTGTTAGAGGTCGTACTGAGCCCAACTTAGAAAATGAAAATAGAAACCTACGATATGAAAATCGTGACATGCAACGACAAGTTAAAGATTTAAATAGGAGAATAGAAGAAATGTCTAGAGAGAGAATGATGAACTGAACAAAGTATATACGGATCCCGAGGTGGCTCTATTACTAGTTTTGATGATTCTAATAATGAATATGATTATGGACATACCAACTCAGATCGAAACATGAGTCAGTTTAGGCGATCAAGCTGGGAATCTGGACTTAGATTCAAAATTCTTGAATTCAAGGGGTCCAATACTCCTAAAGAATTTTTAGACTGAATTAGTGAAGTTAAAGAGATTCTCGAATTTAAAGAAGTCCCAGAAGAGAAGCAAGTAGGGTTAGTCACTTTAAGACTAAAAGGTCAAGCTCCAGCTTGGTGGAGGCAGCTTAAACAGACTTATAGACATCAAGGTCGAGCACTAATCAAATATTGGGAGAATATGGAACAGAAGCTTTGTGTACAATTCTTACCTCTCAATTATCATAGAGAACTTTATCAAAAATACCAAAGTCTAAAACAAGGTACGAGGTCTATCGACTAGTACACTGATGAGTTCCATGATTTGATCGCTCAAAACGATATTTGAGAGAGCGAAGAATAATTAGTGTCAAAATACATTAGTGGACTAAACTTTCATCTCCAAGACATGTTGAACTTCGTAGAATGTTGGACTGTGTCAAACGCTCATCTAAGAGCGCGTCAGTGGGAGAAGTCTTCCCAAAGGAAGGCTTTAACTAGGGTTGGTCAGCTGGTTAAGACTACTACCCGGGCTCTAGTGGCTCCGAATGGTACAGTCGCCCCACCCTACCAGCACCCCAATGCTACTCAACCTAGGTTAGCGACTCACAATGCACCAATGCCATCCCAATCTAGGTCATCTAGTTCTGGTGCCCTCGTTAAATGTTACACGTGTGGAAAATCATGTCATAAGTCCATAGAATGTCGTGGAAAAGCATTATTTACCGAAGACAATTATGAAGAAGAAAGTTTGGGATTTGATCTAAAATCTGATCTTGTTTATGACTCACACGATAAAGATTTTGAAGAAAGAATTAAAGAGGATGAGGATGAGGATGTGGATGTGTTGTTTCCCGATAGAGGAGATGCATTCATCTCAAGAAGAATGTGTTTATCCCCTCGACAAGAAGCAAGTGATAGACAGCTTAGGACAAACATCTTTGAGTCAGCATGTACTATTAATGGTAAGGTTTGTAGGTTTATCATCGATTCAGGATGCTACAAAAATATTATATTTGTAGAAGCTATGGCGAAATTGAAATTGGGTTTTAGGACTCATCCTAGACCCTATCAAATATCGTGGCTCCAAAAGAGCATTGATGTTCAAGTTGACTAACAGTGCTTGGTCAATTTCTCTATAGGAAGCACCTACTTTGACCAGGTTTGGTGTGATGTGCTTCTCATGGATGTGAGCCATTTGATTTTAGGAAGACCCTGGCAGTATTATCGAAATGTCTTGCATAATGGTAAGATCAACATTTATTCCTTTACTTTTGAAGGCAGAAAGATATAATTGCTTCTTTCTAAAGATTTACCACCATTATCTTTTGCCTCATCATCAGTTGTACAATCCACTTTTAGATCTCCATCTGCCATCCCCATCTCCCCCCATACTTCAATTAAGAGTTCAGCATCTCAAGTAAAAGTGTCCAGTGCATTCATGGCTAGGCATAAACTTCAGGATCAACCTACATTTGATACTGTCATAAAGGAATCTCCAGCAAACCCTTCTCATGAAGTTTTTGGTGATCCAATATTCAACGAGGTCGATGATGAAAATGAAGAGAAACCTATCCTTGATAAAGCGTTCGCCGAGTTGTCCCAAATTTCTTTACTTTTTGACATAGATTATAGTGAAAAACTTTTTCATATTGATTTTGATAACCCTTTGTTCGTTGAGAATCCCAAAGATTGTCTATCCTTGTTTGAGGACAAATTCATCTTTGACAATCCGATCTACGAAGATGTTGATAAAAATATCAAAGATAAAGAATCATTTGAATATGAGCATGTCGACAATGACCTCACACGTGTCATTAATAATCCCATCTTCGAACAAAATATAAGAATTAAAAAGATGGATTCAAATATTGGGGATCAACAAAAAATGCGTCATTGAAAGGTTAGAAGCTCAAAATAAAAAATTTCTTGTTGAGTTGTTAGAAAATTTTGAGACTCGTTTTAGTCTTGAATGTGAGTCAAACACATTAGGACTGGCAAGCATGAAAGTCCCAATTTTTTTGGGATTATCAGGTTTTTATTGATAACATTATTTCTATATCTTTGAAAAATTCTGATAATAAGTTTGCACTATTGTTATATTGTGTTGCTTGTTTTAAAAGTGAATTGTCTTGTCATTGCCAAATTTTTTGTGTGAATTTTGATATGTTGAATAGCATGATATAGACAATTTTTATATGTTGTTGATTTGATGCAATCATTCGAGTTCTTATGCAAGGTAAAGTTATTAAATATCATGTCTTAGATAAATTAGTGCTTCAAGACCAACTTTATGAATTAAATTGTGAAAAGCATAGTAATGCATCTAACTTTTTGGATAAGTGGGTGTATTTACATGAATATTCACTTTGTTTTGCAGTATCTTATTCAAATTTTGCTGCATTCTTGCTCAACCAAATTTTTCAAAATTTACTTTACATGAATGATTATTCTCGCACATATTTGATTTTGTTTGCATTACATAATTTACCTCTTGTTCTTGGAAACAGATTCTGCGTTGATTTTATTTTGAATCTTTGCAAGAGTCATGGAGCATCGCATGTGAAGGACAAGGCTCCGAGGATGAAGCCTTTCGACCTTAGAGGGGATGATGCATAGCATCCGGATCATCAATTCAGTAAAGATGAGTTGGATCTAAATCCAACTCACCAGACCCGATTCGAGATGTGATATCTTGTAGATCCAATGACATGCAGGACTATTTGAGTCCAATTGGATCTCTGAGAAAAAAATCCATTATGATTATCGTATTTTAATTTATGAGATTTTTGTTTTTACATCCTCAGAAATTGTATTTTTATTTTTTATTTTATTTTATCAAATTAAGAAATCATATTAGATATTTCTTTTTATTTTTAGGTGTTGGATTATATGAATTCGGATAGTTTTAGTGCCTTGTAGGATATTTTTGTGGCACTAGAGGGTGTACGAGGGATACATGGTACTTTTCTTTTTTTAATTCAATTTTCAAACTAATTTTGTATAGGGTTTCAATGAATATAGTTGTTTGGATCTTACCCAAGATTCAAACCACTTGAACCCTAGGTAGCGCCACTTCAAGTGGACAGCTATGATCCTCATTTGAATTCTGGTTGACATAAGAAAGTCTAAGGGATGTTAAAAGGTAATAATAACATTGTTTGAATATTGCTTTCTGAGTGGTTAAGAAGGGTGGCAGCTTTAGAAGAGCCCCCCCTCCATTATGAGGTCTCTCCCTTAGGGTTTAAGAACCTTAAGGGAGGTCGACCAGCCCCTTAGCTTTGTTATTTTTTGAAGAAAATTTCTGAAACCAAAAGAAAGGGGTGAAGAAAAGTTTTGGTGGAGAAAGTTTACAAGGAAGACAAATTCAGATGGTGGTCGAGTCGTTTCTTGCTTGTTGGTTCGAGTGTTGTGTTGTTGTTTGAAGTCTGTTCAAGAAATCCCGTTGTACTGCATTGCTACCGTCCTAGTTCGAGAATCATTTGGTGTTCCGTTTACCTCTTCTTGTTGCTATTTGTGACAGACGTTGGAGCATCAAAACTACAGATATTTGTTTCCTATCCCTCTTTAGTATTGTTATTAAACTCTTGAAATTAATACTTTATGGTGAATGTTCGATGGTCTGAATTTATGCTAAAGTGAATAATTGATTTCTATGTTTGTTCGACGATCCAAAATTTGAAAACATCATTTCATCTCTTTATTGTTTCAATTGCTAAACTACTTACTTCGATAGTTCTATTTCCAATCAGAAATTGGAAACAAGGAAAAAGTGATTTTTATTCAAGTTAAAAGAGTTTTAAAAGTGTTTTTTATTCAAGTTAAAAGAGTTTTAAAAGTGATTTTTAATGTAGGTTGAACTCTGATAAAAAAGCTCTAATTTCATTTGAAAGGAAATCATTTTATATTGTCGGGTTTGTGCAACCTACGGATGCGAGTAGTCAAGCCCTCTGATAGAGTTTAGTATTTTGCTTTGTTCTCCCAAACGGCTGAACAAAAAGTTTTGAATATTAGCTTGTTGGAAACCTAACATCCGGCTCTCCAACTTTCATGTTTATCATATTTTCTGAATTCGTTTAATTGCTGGTCTAAAATGTCTGACAATCTCTGGTACTTAATTGATATCTAAGTTTCTCGACTGCGTTTTATATTTCTTAACAGTGTTTGGTGTTTGAAGCATATCTTTGTCAATACTGATTTGTTTGATAATTTGTTTACTGTTTTGAAAAGATAACACATGAACTCACAACTTTTGTGTTTTAAACAATTCGTGATTTGTCCATCTGTGTCTTTATATTTGAGTTTGTTTTATGCATGTTAGATTCCCAAATCGTTATCCTGTCTAAATTAACTCAAAAAACATTTCAACGTATTTTGAGTGTAACTTTCTGTAAGCTTCACCAAAAATTCCAATTTTTTATTTGTCTGAAAGATAAGAGAATTCCAAACAGTTTTTATGTTTTGGGTTTTGACAGATTCGGCCTTCTGAGGTTTCAAAATTTCTCCCGAAACCAACCATCTGTCACTTGGCTGGAAGATAGGTGCCTTGTTTGTCCTGTCTGTGAAGTTTCAGACATAATTCTTCCATTGTCCTTTGTCCGGCATGTTCTCACCTGTTCCGGGTATGTTGGAGTTCTACTTCACATTTATGTGTTGGATGAGTATGCTAAGTTCAAACAAAACCAAGTCATTCTACTTGGTTTATGCTGTTTGACAAGTGACTTCCGGTTTGGAGTCACTAAGAATTTAACTGGTAAACGTTTTGTAGTTTGGTCATCCAAGAACTAAAATTTGTTTTCTTTAGAGCATTGGATAAAGGTTGGGTGGATGAAATGAAAAAGTGCAACTGGAGTGTTGTGCAATCATAGAATGCCATTGCGGTTGAAGGGAAAGTTTTATAGGATGACAATTAGGCCCTCTTTACTATATGGTACGGAATGTTGGGCTACCAAGAGACATCATATTCAAAAAATGAGTGTAGCTGAGATGCATATGCTGAGATGGATGTGTGGAAATACAATAAAAGATAAGATTCAGAACGAGAAGATACGTAAGAAGGTAGGCATTGCACCCATTGAAAATAAGATGAGAGAGAATCGTTTACGGTGGTTTGGACATATTCGGCAAAGGCCTAATGATGCTCCAGTTAGAAGGATGGAGAAATGAGAAAATATATTAATTAAAAGAGGTCGGGGTAGGCCTAGGAAGACATGGATGGAGGTGATAGGAAAGGATATGAATGCTTTGAACCTCACCAAGGACATGGCATTGGATAGAAATGATTAGAGGAGAAGGATTCATGTAGAAGACCCAGAATGATTTTCTTTTTTGGTTCATATCGCCGGCCCCAATTGTTTTGGGATGAAGGCGTAGTTGTTGTTGTTTGTTTGTTGTTGTAGAGCATTGAAAATGTATGTCTGATACGCATCTTTTCTGTGTTAAGTCCCTTTGCTCGTTTTTGAGTGCTACTATCTCGAAATGGCATCCAATTGATCATGTTCGAACTCTTTCTTTAAATTACATACTTTCAGCGTTGAGATCCATTCAGATCTCGGATTGTGGATCGGCTTCCTCTTCGACTCTGCATTATTTATGTTTGGCTTGCATAGAAAATCTATGCATTAGTGAGAGTGTTTTTTGGACTTAAACTCCTACTTAGTGAAAGAAAACCCAAAGTAATCAAGCTGCTAAGTGGACTTACCTTAAACTTTACTCCTTATATTGTTAACCGAATTTTTAATCACATAGGTTTTCAAAAATTTGATGGTGTAGATTTAAGTTAGCACATTTAGAGCCTTGTGTTTGCCTAGACTAATGAGTGCTATAGAGAATTATCAATTCTCATAAGAAGCAACTCACTCTTCTACACTCATATAGGTGAGTTCATCTTGGTGTTTTGTAATACACACGCCTACATTAATGATTACTCTGGAGAATTATCAATTCTCATAAGAAGCTGCTTACTTTTCTACACTCACATAGGTGAATTTATCTTGGTATTTTGTAACACACTTTAGCCTTATTACCTACAAACTCATTAAGAGATATTAACTCAACCCTCACATTTGTTTCTGCTCATTAACATACATTAGGAATGAGCTTACATAAATCTGAATAGTACTTGGCATTCATCAATTTGTTTCTCATTGAACCTAGACATGTGAGATCTCCAACGCTCCTTGGATAATGATTTAATTGGCTTAATTCATAGTCTCCTCGATGTTTTAGTGATGACATCTTTTGAAATGCCTTTCGTCAATAAGACTGCTAAATTTTGATACAACTTAACATATTTCAAAGATATAATATTATCATCATTAAATTATCTAATAAAATTGTCTTAAGCAAATGCGTCTTGACTTTCTATTATATTTCAAGTTATTTGCTTTACATATAACTGATTGGCTATCACAAAACATTGAAATAGTAAGTATGAACTTTCCACCTAGTGGGATGTCCACTATCATATTTTTGAGTCACATATTCTCTACAAGCAAATATCAAAACAATAAACTCAAATTTTATTATTGAATGAGTTATACAGGTTTGTTTCTTAAATTTTCAAGCAATTGCTCCTCAGCTACTAGTGAATTAGGAATTTTTAAATTCAATGTCCCAACATGCACACTATACCCTTCAATAATTGCAAGAAACTCGATATAGTGGATCCTGCAACCTAAAATATGCTTAAGATATTTAAGAATCATGTGCACAATATTTCAATATTGATATTCAGAATTATTAGTATATCTACACACCTTGCTCATTGCATAGGCTATATCAGGCCTTGTATATATCATTGCATACATAAGAATACCAACTATACTAGCATGTTTTGATTGTTGGACACTTACACTATTATTAGGAGACAAATTCACGTTTGGATCATATGTAGTGCATGCTAGTAAACAATCAAAATATTCATATTTTATAAGAATTTTCTCAACATAATATAATTGACATAATGTAATGCTATTATTGTTTCTCAAAATTTGATTCCTAAGATAACATCTGAAACACCCAAATCTTTCATACAACGTATGAAAGAGAGAAATTTTTTTGTTTGTTTCACGCATTCAATATTAGAACCCAAAATAAGCATGTCATCAAAATATAAACAAATTGTAATGATAAAATTATAATTTATTTTATTATAAACACACTTATTAGCATCATATATTTTGAAACCATGAATTTTCAAAGTACTATCAAATTTTGCATTTCATTGCTTAATTAAGGGCATGTTTTAATCCATATAAGGATTTCTCAAGTTTGCATGTTTTCTTGCCCTTGCATTACAACGCCTCCAAGCTACTTCATATATATATATATATATATATCAAATTCTCTATTTAAAAAGTTTGTTTTCACATTCATTTGATGGATTTCAAGCTTATATATAGCAGTTATAGCAATCGAAATTCTAATAATAACTATTCCAGTTACATGAGCAAAAATATCAAAATAATCAATACCTTTTTTTTTAAATCAATTTTCAACCAAATGAACTTTAAATTTCTTAATTATAACATCATTTTTTAGCTTTTTTTTTAAATCTATTTGCAACTATTAGTTTTGTAACTAACAGGTAAATCCATTAATTTTTAAATATTATTATACATAATTGAATTAATTTCATCATTTATAGTTTCTCTCCAAAAGGCAGTATCTTGAGAAGACGACTACTTAAAAAGACACAAAATCATTCTCAACCATAAATGCATAAAATCAAATCTAAAATTAGTTGGTTTTTTAATGCATTTACTGCTTCTAACTTGAATTCTAGGTTCATTATCACAATCATTAAAATGTTCAGTCATGTTATTAACATGATGATCATCAACTAAAGTATGTCTATCATTAAGAAGAGAATCAAGTGCATTTTTATTCTTTATGAAATATGCATCTCTAGATTCAATAATAACATCATTAGCAATATTCAAAAATTTATATGTTTTGTTATGTTTAGCATAACCAATAAATGCACATTTAAATGCTTTAAGCCCTACTTTCTTTATTTTATTTTCTAAAATTTTTGCATATGCTAAGCAACTCCAAACACGAAAATAACTTAGATTAGGTTTCTTACCAAACCACAATGTGTAAGATTATTTATCATATTTAGAGTAAGGAACTCAGTTCAAAATATAACAAGTAGTGAGTAAAGCATCTCCTCACAAGTTGGGATGTAGAACCATATTAAAAAGCATAGCATTCATCACTTTTATAAGTGTTTGATTTTTCCTTTCTACTACCTTATTCTATTCAAGAGTTTCAAGAGTGATGAATAATATCATTATCTTCACAGAATTTATCAAATTCTTCACCTAAGTATTCACCTCCTTTATCTGTTTTAAATATATAATCTTGATTTTAAACATATTTTATACTTCAGCAAGATAAAAAAAGAATTTTGATCATGTTTCATCAAATAAACATAACAAAATTTTAAAAAAAAAATCATCTATAAAGGTAATAAAATACCTATTGTCATCATGACATAAAACATTATCCATAGTATACACATCTAAATACAATAATTCAAACAATTTATAATTTTTTCTATGTTAAAAAATGAAATACTAGTTAGCTTAGTTTGGCATGGAAATTTAATCCATCTAATTCCTATGATTATTCTATTTTGACATGCAAGAAAGCAGTTCAAAATTATTCATATTAAAAATGCTATGAGAATTAATATGTCATAATCGTAAGTGCCAAAGAAAATAAGTCAACTATATAAACAGAAGTAACAAATTCATTGATGCTCATTTTAAGCATACTACTCGTGGCAAATCATTTGCCTATAAAGATTTTCTCTTTGGTCATAATTACAATCTCAGACTTAATCATAATTTTGAAACTATTTTAAGAGAGTAGATCAACAAAGATTAAGTTCTTACAAACTTCTGAAGCACAGTGGACATTCTCAAGTGAAGAGTTTCTCATAAAGAGATTACATTTCTCCCCCATTAATTCATTTGACTTAAACAAGTCCCTATCATTTGCCACATGTACAGTCCTTCAAGTGTTCAGGTATTGGTCTCTATAAGTAGTCACCATGAGGGTTTTAGAAATTATAAGTCTCTCCTCTAACTCATTTGGCTTGGGACCGACCCTCTTATGATCTCTGTATTCTGTTACAAAGTAGTTTAACATGCCACATAATAGCAATTGGTTTTCTTTTTATCAGTTTACTTTTTTTTATCATGAAATTATTTCTTTTTTTCTTGAATTTTATTATTTTTTCACTTGTCACTAAAAATATTCACTTTAGGTAGGACCTTTTTAGGACTCAAATTATTTTTGTCACGAAGACGAGTTTCCTCTTCAATTTATATATCCTTAAGAAGGTCATCTAAAGTGACTTTTTTGTTTTTATGTTTAAGATGATTCTTATATTCTTTTCAAAAATAAAATAGTTTTCAAATGATGGTTGTAACTTATAAGTCATCATCAAGATACATACCTTCTCTCTTGATCTTATAAGTCAATATTTGCATCTCGTGAATTCGATAAAGTATAAGCTTATCATCAACAATAATAAAACTAATATATTGGTCTACAAGAAATCTCTTATTGTAAGTATCTTCTACGTTGTACTTGATCTTGAGAGCATTCTACAACTCTTTAACCGACTCCAAAGCAAAATACAAGTCAAACAATGAATCGGTTGTTGTTTGTGTGTCACTTCTCTCTCTCTCTCTCTCTCTCTCTCTCTCTCTCTCTCTCAACTTCTCCAGCAACAACAGAGGAACATGTCTTCTTGAGGACATAGTTGATGTGTAGTTTGGACAACAAGAAGGATACCTTCAATTGCCATCGTTTGGAATTTAACCCATAAAAATGATCAAGCTTTTCAAAGTCATGGCTCAACAGGTTGATGGAGTTGGTTGACGAACCAGAGGCCATATTGAAGTTCTAAAAGTGTTAAAACAGGTGGTGGATAAAAATAAAATGTTAGAAAAATCGATATCCCCAAGCCTAGAGGAACATTCTTAAGATCGCTATCTTTAAAATGTTAATCACCCACTTCAGGACTTTTAAAGATGCGAAATAAGTTTATTCGTGATTGAGTTCACAGGATACAACTAGGCTTATACCTCAAGAGTGTCACTGCTTTTCAAGATCAGGTAACATCTCTCACATGCAAATAGACTTAAGAAGGATAAAGTCAATTTAGGCGATAAATGAGATTAAATAATCATAAATACAACATTTAAAAAATTGGACAAAAATGAATGGTTACTTGCCTTTGACCAACAATCAAGGGCCAAAAAAATCACCCAACAATCACAAAGCCCCATAAACACCATACAAATGCACTTTAAAAGCTCTCAAATGGGTCAAATAAAGCAAGAAACTAAAAGTCAAAGTTGACTCATACAAAAGTCAAGATAGACTCAAAATGGTCAAAATGAACCTAGGCGACTTAGATATGTCTAGCACGGCTGTGAAGTTCAAAGTGCATCATCAAAGTGGCACATCGTCCCTCAAGCGCATATGAACAATCGACTTGTGCTTAGCAATGTCTACAAGTAACCCTAAGACACAAGGGTTTTCAAATTACAAGATATAGAGAAAAAACTCTATTTAAACCTCAAGAAACTTCTCTCCCTCTTAGATACGAGAATAAACACTTTTCAAAAGTTTTTTGTGGGAAATAATAAATGCACCAAAACTTTATAAATAATGTATACTTCTCCATCATAAAATATAGTATATTTTAAAACTTTTTTCAACAAGTTCAGGACAGGCCCGTTATGTTTTCACTTTAGGCTAACACAGATCAGGTCAGGCTTGACTCTTATTGAGTCCAAGCCAGCTCGTTTGGAGCCAGGTTATTCTTAAAGCCTGACGGGTACCCGACCCGATGTCAAACCCAAGTTGGTCGAGTGTGGCATGAAGTTTTAATCTGAATCTGCCAATAAAACATGGATTCTGTTAACTTTCATGTTAAGCTCATATTTAGAAAAATTGGTAGCTCAGGTTCAATTGGGACAGCTGCAACTTGAATCAGAATCCAGGTACGGACCCAGTAATGCTATTCAAGCATATCTAGGGATGCCAATGTATCAGACTGAATCCAACTTCGTTTAGTAGGATTTGGTAAGCCAAAATGCTATCTGATTATAGTTGGATGTGGATATGGATATGGTATGAGCTTTTCACCATTCGAATTAGAATCTGTTTAGACAACATCTGATTCGTCTAATCTGGTATTGGCCACATCCAGTCCAAATCTGAACTGTTTACATCCCTAAGTATGTAAGATTTAGTTGTACATGGCCAACCCATTTATGTTGATCATCTACTCCTACTAATGCGGCAGTGAGAACTGGCAAGCAACTACTAGGATCATGGCTGCATAATACTACAAGAAAATACGTTGTTAGCGACGGAATTTTTCTGTCGCTAGTTAGCGACGGATTACCGAGCGACAAATATTCGTCGCTATAATTAATGAAGTTTACGAACATAGCAACGGAATATAGTCCGTCGCTCAGTCTGACGCTACTTAGCGACGGATTTTGCGACGTAATGGTTTGTCGTTACGGTCGCACCATTTGCCGACGACGTTGGCGACCGAATCTAGTCGGTCGCTACTGAGCAACGGACTTGGCGACGGAATATAGTCCATCACTCGTTCCGTAAATTTGATTTACGTTGGCATAGCGACGGAATTCATTCGTCGCTAAGCCGTCGCCAATTTTCAAATAACCCTGATCCCAGACAGCTTTTCCTTTTCTTCTTTCGTTGCTCCCGTCGTTCGCCGCTCCCGTCATTCGTCGTCCGCCGGTCCCAACCCCCGGAGACAGGTAAAGGAAGGCACCCCCCCCCCCCCCCCCCCCCGCATTTTCAGGCAGGGGGCAACCCCCTGCCGGAAAATGTAGGTTTCGGCAAGGGGTTAACCCCCTGCGTTTTTCGGCAGGGGGTTAACCCCCTGCGTTTTCCGGCAGAGGGTTAACCCCCTGCTGTTCCGGCAAGGGGTTAACTCCTTGCCCCTGCCTGTTCCGGTAGGGGGTCGACCCCGGTAGTCGTTGATACGAATGATTTGAATTATTTGAATGTATTGTAATACTTGATACGAATGATTCGAATGCATTGCAATACTTGATGTGAATGATTTGAATTATTTGAATGTATTGTAATTTATGCAACGAATGATTTGAATTATTGTAATACTTGATGCGAATAACTTGAATGTATTGTAATACTTGATGTGAATGACTTGAATGTATTGTATGACATATGTTACTTGTTAGAATATGGTTCGTGGAGGTTACAGTGGTCACTCATAGTAGTAGTCAGGCCCAGCCTTTATCTTCACGGGCTCCTGTGATAGGTATATCATTTAACTAATTGGATGCTTGATTAGTTCAAATGCGTATTCTGAGAAAGTCTAACATATTTTTTTACAGATGATGTTTCGCCTGTACACGACCCACCTACACCAGTTGATCAAACAAGTCATGAGCCAACACAGGAAGCAGGGTCTTCTCAGTCTGCCACAAGAAGACTCATTCGAATAGTGTATATCGATAATCGATCGTAAGTATTTCATTTTCAATTATTGCATATCTTATAAATATTTTATATTGATATTTACTATGTACCAATTTATGTGCAGCACGAGGTTTGAACCACAAGAAGTAGTACGGGAGATTAGGAGTTCACTTCTTCAACATCTACCAGGACCGGTGGCTCAATGGAAAGAGTACCCAAAGAAGGTGTTAGACAGATTGTGGTCCTTATTCATGGTATATAGTTGTTTCTCATAGTTAATGTGTTTTATATTTAATTTATTTAAGTAATGTCTACTAACTTTCTGAAAATATTTGTAGGTTTCGAATCGCTTCGCAACTATGGTGGAAGAAAATGATGCAAGGAAGGTGTGGCAGAAGGTGGCTGCCAATCGATTTGCAGACATGCTGCATACTATGAAGACTGCAGCAAAAAAAGCATATGGCATAATAGATGATCCACTACAGTGGAAGAGCCATGGCCTTATTACTATCAGGAGAGATTATTGGGATGAAATGTGCGATAAGTGGGCGGGAGATGCATTTCGAAATCGCTCTGCGAAGGCTGCACGAAATCGAGCGAAAATGCCTGAAGCCCATCTACACACAGGTGGATCTAAGACATTTGGGATCCACTTGAAGAAAATGGTAACTCATCAATATATCATATTAATTTTATAAGTATTATTGCAAACTTATGAACTAAATCTTTTGTCCTTTAACTTCGCAGGAAGCAAAAAAAGGAGGCACTGTACCATATAAGGATGTGTTTGTTGAAACACATAAACGGAAGACCACGGGAGTCTTCGTATCAGAGAAGGCGAGAACGACAATAGTATGTATTTATTCTATTAATAATCATTGCAATATGCAAGTTATCATAATGTTATCATTAATTATTAATGCATACTTTAAACATTATTTTGTAGGAGGCATATGAGCAACAGATGGTAGAGCGATATGGCAATGACGCTACTCAGCATCCATCATTTGATCCTGCAGCATGGGTGACTGCAGTAGGTGAACCCAAAAAGGGTCGCATGTTCGGGTTTGGGAGTAATCTGAACACTTCACCAGTTATTGCTTCTTCCAGATATGGTTCACCGACTTCTTCTGTCGACATAAGCTCCAAGCAGCAGCCTATTCTTTCCGATGATGATGTACGCCAGATCATTAAGAACACAATGAATGACTACTTCCATGACATCGTCGCCCCCTTTCTCCGAGATGAGATCAACAATCTTGTACTGAACAGAGGATCTTTGATTGCAGGTCCCTCTCTGGTATAATCACATATTCAGTTTTTTGTCTGTCTGCCTTAGAACACATATGAGCATAATCGAATCACATATATAACTTTTTGCCTGCCTTAGAGCACATATGAGCATGATAGAATCACATATAGAGTTTTTTGCCTGCCTTAGAGCACATATGAGCATGCTATAATCACATATAAAGTTTTTTGCCTGTCTTAGAGCACATATGAGCATGATAGAATCACATATAAAGTTTTTTTGACTGTCTTAGAGCACATATGAGCATGATAGAATCACATGTAGAGTTTTTTGTCTGCCTCAGAGCACATATGAGCATGCTATAATCACATATAAAGTTTTTTGTCTGCTTTAGAGCACATATGAGTATGATAGAATCATATATAAAGTTTTTTTGATTGTCTTAGAACACATATGAGCATGTTGTAATCACATACTCAGTTTTTTGACTGCCTGAGAACACATATGAGCATGTTATAATCACATATTCAGTTTTTTGACTACCTGAGAACACATATGAGCATGCCAAAATCACATATAGAATTTTTTTACTGCCTTAGAACATATATCATTCATGATATATTCACATATAAAGTTTTTTGCTTTGCTTGCCTTAGAGCACATATGAGCATGATAGAATCACATATAGAGTTTTTCTGTCTGTCTTAGAACACATGTGAGCATGCTATAATCACATATTCAATTTTTTGACTGCCTTAGCACACATATGAGCATTATTGAATCACATATATAGTTTTTTGTCTGCCTTAGAGCACATATGAGCATGATAGAATCACATATAAAGTTTTTTTATTGCCTTAGAACACATATGAGCACATGATAGAATCACATATAGTGTGTAATTTATTTCATTATATTTTGTTTATCAATACTGACTGTTCTTTTCTTGTGTAGGCTGCTAGCGATAATCAGCGTAGCGGAGCTGAAGGGACAGATAAAGGCAATAAAAAAGAAGACGCACAAAATCTTGGCGATGATTAGAGAACTGTGTTGAAGTTCTATTTTTTTTTTGTTTCTTAAATATAATTATTGAATTGTAGTTAATTGAACTTGTTAATTTTAAGGTGAAACGATTAATTGTTGTAGATTCCTTTTATATGGAATTTTTTGTGTGGTTTATTTTTTATTTACAAGAAATATAAATTGTACAGGAAATTTAAATTGTACCGTTCTCGGTATTTAATTTTCAAATAATTTTTTTTAATTTTTTTTCGTGTTTGCGACGGATTAGCGACGGAACCATCCGTAGCGACGAACGTAAATCCGTCGCCAAGCCGTGGTCGCCGTTTAGTACCGGCGGATTGGCGACGGAATATATCGCTCGTTATTCTGTCGCAATTAGCGACGGACCTGGCGACAAATTTATTCTGTCGCCAGTTAGCGTCGAAAAAATCGCGACGTAAGCATACCGTCGCTAATCCGTCGCTAAGCCTGTTAGCGACGGAATAGCGACGGAATGTGGTCGTCGCTAATCCACGGCTTTGTTGTGGTGTAAACAGCTTAGAAGTAATTTCACAAGTATGGGTAACTATGGATCATATATGAACCGGATCATGAATGATTGGAATTTACAATTGGAGAATTGAAGAGTAGATCAAACAAAGTAGCTTTGAATCTGGATTCGAGATTTATAAGGTAGTACCAATGGAACAAGAACTTAGAACAAATGTTGTTAGAATCAGTTTTGGGGCTGAATCGGTTTTCAAAATGATCCAAAATCGAACCAAATATCGGAACTGGTCAATTTCTTCACCATCAGATGACGTGTCACAAAAATATAAAATATCAAAAAAATTATGCCTCTTAAAAATATAAAAAAAATAAAATGTGTTAAATAAAATGTGGCCAATTCCAGCGGATTCAGGCTAAAATCAGCCATTTTTTGTTTGGAAAAACTTTTTAAGTTTTAAAAAAGGCACCTAAGCTTTGGAAATTTTTAAAAACACACCTAAAATATATCATGGTTAATTAAAAAGGCTTACAAGTTTACTACAGTCAAGTTTGCTGTTAAATGTGATGTAAAATTATCATTTTACCCTCAACATCATATTCTCAAAGATGCACCCAAAAAAGAGGGAATTAATCTTTGGAGGGTTAGCTAATAAATTAACTCTTTTAACTCATCTTCCGTTAGTGATAACCTAAGTTAAATGGATGGAAGCTTGTTTTTTTATTAACAGTGCAAAATTTTAAGTGCTTTTTTAAATCTTTTCAAAACTGAGGTGCATTTTTTTTTATTAATGCCCAAAGAATTAGGTGTGTTTTTCAAAAAAAATTCCTTTTGTTTTTTAATCTCTCATGCAGTGACCTCTGTATCGAAGCGGGCTAGGAGCTGATTTGATTGGAATTGGCCGATTCAGACTGACTCGATTCGGTTATGATATCATTACTTGTGTAAATTTAGGGCCACCAACAGGGCTCCGCTTGTCTGGTAGGAGCAGCTAGTGCACGTCACCTGACACGTTGCAGGTTCAAAACCCAATGTTATAGTTGTATAACGGGTAGGGATCTGCCTAACCCCAGCTTGCCTTTAAATAAAAAAAAAGAAGTTTAGAGCCTTTCTTCTCGATCCAAACAAAAGGAAAGCAAATATATTACAGTTCAAGGCAAAGAACCATGTGAATGTCTTGTCTGCATAGCAAGGCTACTTAGAGACAAATATGCATTGCTTGCATGATTCACTTGCTTTAGGAAATGGAAATGAACCATCATTTTTTCCATCATAACCAGTAACAATATAAATGTGACAGCTATGACAAACAATTTTTTCATTATTATAAAAATCCAAGGGCCCATATTCAAAATAATTATCCTTAAAAATTAAGTATCATAATTATTCTGACGCATGCTAGTTCACTGTAGTAGTTGGAAAAATTTAAAAGCTGATGTTGGGATCTACATCATTGATGCATAACATGGTAATTTTCTTTCATTATGTGTTGACCCCTTCTTCTAGTTGTTGGATAAAGAGATAATTATTATATTTTAGACTTTTTAGTGTAGTAAATGAAAAAACAGTGATTATTGAACTTGGTGTCTTTATCACAGGCAATAGGGCCGGACAGAACAGTGGTAGCTAGGTTAGATCTAGGACTGGTAAATGAACCGAGTTTGGGCTGTTCGGGCTCGGCTTGTGAGATCGTCGATAGCTGAGCCTAGCCCAAGCTCGTTATGAGCTGAGCTTAATTTACAAGCTGATCAATAAGTGATTTATTTAAAGAAAATATTTTAAATTTGAAAAGCCATCAGTCCACTACATAGACTGTTTGGTGGAAGTAGAGAATCATGGAGCACTTGTGATGCAACTAACTGTAGGTAGGGTTGTCAATGAGTCAGATTTGACCCGAACCCGACCGGTATCATACCCTATAGGGTCAGGGTTTGGCGATAATTAATAAGAAGACCCAATTAGAATTTGAGATGGTTCTGAAGGGTCCGATTAATATATGGAGTTGGGTACTGTTTGTGAAAATTCATGAGACCTGGGGCCAACCTAACTTTCGACTAAGATCCGCAATTTTTCAATGTAAAAATGATACAAAAAAATATTATTTTACGATGTATGGTCCAAGTCTGGTTCCTATAATCCTTATAGGATCCGACTATAGTTTCTTTTATGGTAGCTCCGATTAGACCTGGGTTTGGAACCGAAACCATCATCTCAATTCAGGATTGGGTCTGGTTTCACCTGAGTCCAAACCAAACCCAACTCGTTCACAGTAGGGGTGTCAACGGGTTAGTTTGGTTCCGACCCAGGTGGAACCATTCTTGAACCAGATTATGGGTATGGTATCGGGTCCAGACCCAGGTCTACTATAAGAGAAACCATACCCAGACCCAATAAAAATTACATGAACCAGACCTGGACCATACCCGGTAAAATAATATTTTTTAACATTTTTACATTGAAAAATTGCGAGTCTTAATTGGAACTCAGGTTGGGCCCAGGTCTGGTGTAAAATTTCACAAACTATACCTTCAGGTCCGTACCCGAGTCTTAATTAAGGGTGGCAAAATCTGACACGACCCGCCAACCCGCTTCTTAGCCGGGTTTGGGTTTGGCTTAAACGGGTTCGTATCATAAACGGGTCAACCTGCCTAACCCGTTTATTAAACAGGTTGGGTTTGTGTTAGGGGCATGCCAACCCGCCAACCCGGCTGGCCTGTTTAATAAATGGGTTAGGCGGGCGGGTCAACCCGTTTACTCGAACCTGACCTGCCAACCTGTTTACCCAAACCCAACCCGCCCTCTAACCCGGCAACCTGTTTACCCGACCCGTTTATTAAATGGGTTAACCGTGTCGTGTCGGGTTACCCGTTTAATAAATGGGTCGGGTTCGTGTTTGCCACAGCCGACCGGTTTAATAAATGGGTCAGATTCGTGTTGAGGTATGCTGACCCGTCAAACCGCCGACCTGACCCGATTGCCACCCCTAGTCTTAATCGGGCTATATTATCTGTCAGCATACCCATACCCTATAGGGTTTGGTCCGGGTCCGGTCCAGGTAAAACCGACCCGTTGACCCCTAGTTCACATCCCTAACTGTAGGAAATTCATTGAAAGCATCCCCAGCTGGAGAAGAAAAGTCAAAAGGAATTTATGCATATACCGTAAACCGCACGCTAAGTTATTGTTTTATTACATGGTCCTTTCCTATTTAGCAAGGACTGGAAACTGGAAATACTTCAACTTTTGTTTCAACCAAGTTTTTTATGAGTTCCTTTTTTTAATCGACCATATACATGTATTTTGCATGTTTGATTTCATAGAAACTGGTTCTTGTATACGTAAACAAGAATTTTTTTTTTTTTTTTAGGGTTGAAAATTAACAGTTTGTGAATTTTAGAAAATATTAATTTTTTTTTCTTTATCGAAAAACACAATCCAATAGTCGAAATGGACAATGCCGAAACATCTGTAAGGTCGGATTTGCAAAAAAAAAATAAAAGTTTTTTCAGAAATTGGTGACATTCTTTTGAACTTAATGGTGACTTTCTTTTGAAAATAGAAGAATTGTTTGCAGAAATTGCTGAACATAAAAGTGATTAATAGAAAAAAAAAAAAATCATTGGTCTTTTCAACCATTTTTTATAAAAAAAATGCCATTAATGAAAAAAAATAAAGACAAACAAACGACAAGTGTTACGTTTTGAGTGGCTGAGTACCTAAAAGGCACACAATCCGAGAGCGATGTATTGCAGCAATTCTTCAATGTAATACCAACGGGTCTCCGCGTGGTAGGTAAGAGCTGTCAGTGCACGTCTCCCTATGGTGGGACGTTGCAGGTTCAAAACCCAAATGGTACGATTGAATAATAACTGATGGGGGCCTGCCTAACTGCAGCTTGCCTTTTAAAAAAAAAAATCTTCACGGGCTGTATCCCAAAGATACAGGGTGATCGGGTGCAGCAGTACATTAAAAGTGTGCAATGGCATTGCACGTGATCCTCTCCTATAAAACGGTGCTTGGACTTGGCAAGAAAAAGATGGAAGGCAGAAAGTTCGCGGTAATTACCAAGTAATGAGCAGGTAAAAAAGGCCCAAAGCAGGTAAACTAGTGGTCTTACTAGCACACGTATGTGTGAAGCATGGGACAGTGAGTGAAGTTGGGCACAATTAATGTCTTACTCGAGCGTTTGCTTCGACACCAAGTTACAGTCCCCTTGTCACAATCTGGCAACCAAATGCAACATCTCTACTTTTACCATATAACATTGGGGAGAATACGGAAAGTGACCAAGTTTATGAACTTGGACCTTTTCTAAAGTCTCTTTCCTTACAAAGGGCAAGAGGAAAAGCATTTTGACAAGAAAACAGTTTTTTTTTTTTTTTTGCATTTATTATGTGGGTCCCCCTGTATACTTTCTTATGGACATGTTTCACCTTTCTAGAAAGATGCTTTATTTCCTATCTAAAGAGAGTCTCTTTCTTAGCTTAGCAAAGGACATGAAACAAACACCCTGTTAACTTGGTCACGCTTTATAGGGTTTCCAATCATTTTCCATATTTAAGTAAGAATACAGTTTATAGTGTAAGCATGTATTTAGGTTTAACTTCTTCTTTCATGACTTAAGAGTTGGTAATCTCTCATGTTTATTTCTTAAAGCGTGGGTTACAAAGAAAATAAAACATCATTCTAAATAATTATTATAACCCAAAAATAATCATCAAGTCTTAAAGTTTTTAAATGAAGGAATAAAAAACAGAATTCAAACAGGACAATCTTTAAAAAATTATGGTTTTATTGTAAAAAAACACTATCATTAGCTTATTAAAAAATGATAATATGGAGAAGGTCAGACTACTGCCAGTTATAGTAAAAAACACAACATCAAAATAAATGTTTACATTGTCATGTGAACAAAATATATATGAATATCTCTACCAAAAGATCAAGGTTCATTCGAATCACATATGTTTCATCATTGCAAAATATCATATGGCATGGCATAAAAGAACAGTTTTAAATACCAGTCAACTTCAAACGAAAATCACAGCATAATTCAAAGTAACCACAATACTAAACAAAACAAAAATCTCAAACCACCAAGATAAATTTAAGTTATTTCCTATCATAGTGTTGGTGGCATCATTTATTTCCTGCCACTAGTGAATGTGCTACATAGGCAAAGCAAACATCCATGTGAGAGATATGGGGGTGAAGTTTCACATAATAAACACAAAAAAACTAGATTCCTATCAAAATGAGCTCACACCACTCCCACAGTGAAACACCATCTTTCGAGGGAAAGTGGCTTCCCTTGAGTGGAGTAAAAAACGTTCCTCAAGAGTGCCCCACAGTTAAGGGTAGCCATTGGGTCAGCCTAACCCATATTCTGGCCGGATCCAGTTACCTTGGGCCAAACTCAGCCAGGCCCTTTATGCCCAACTTAGTTAACAGGATGGGCCCTATGCATTTTGTACATAGGTCCTGTCTGTTTCGGGCCTGATTAAACAATCGAGCCAGTCCCCGCCCGAGCTTAATTGGTTTCAGACATAGTGACAAAAGTTTTTATCGCCAATTTCTCGTTTTTCAAAAACTTGTGAGAAATTGAAAAAAATCCATAAATCTTGCATTTTTTGGCAAAATCTCGGCAATAAAAAATTAATTAAAAAATATATAAATTATTTTTTATAATAAAATATTAATAAAAAATTTGTTTTAGCCGATGTCAATTTAAGTGTTTTTGTATGAATCACTATTTCAAGTATTGCGCCCCTGGCTGACCTTTTATGTTTGGATATAGATCAAATGTGGTTTACAAGTTGCTAACTGGCTCGGTGCTAATTAGACCCTATAGATCGGATTCAAATAGTTAATTGGATCGCTTTTTTATTACCAAACTTGGAAATCATGTATAAGGTGGCGTTAGGTCATACGTAAAACACGACCCACCAACCCGCCAACCCGACCCAATTGCCACCCCTAACAACCACCCTGCCTTACTTGGCCCCACCTCTAAAAGCTAGAGACACACCCATGCACCATTGGAGAGTGCAATGCATGGAGATATTATATATATGTCATGTTTCAATGGGCACCACGGCAGGGTCTGCCTCGTAAGAGTAGGGTGGTCTTTTTCTCACCTACGGTTGCCAGGAAGGGAAACTGAAATGAGAAAAGTGTTGGGAAACGGAAACGGAAACGGAAACGGGAAACGGGAAACGGGAAACGAGACTTTCTAATATTTATGTGAAACCGGAAAGCATATATTACGCTTAAAATATATATTTTATATTTTACACTTATTAATTCATATTTTATGTATATCTTTTATCCACACAAGCTCTCGCCAACTGAGTTTAACACTTGTATTCAGGCTTGACTCGTTTAACGTGTTGCTCATGGCTCGGCTTTGCCAGCTATAAGCCGATCATGAACAAGTTCGCGATGAGCCGATTCATGAGCTGCTCGGTTCGTTTAGTAGCCCTAACCATGGATTTTAAGAGGGGGGCGGGGAAGGGGCTTTAAACATCTTAATCCACGGATATGAGATCCCTCGTTTTCTTGAGGATCAATCAAACCCACACTTTATCCGACCTCGGGTCACTAGATCGAAAGATCTCCAGGGCAATTGAAGACCACCAACAAGCCCACAGTGCATCGGGCTCACTTGACCTGACTAACCGAAGACCTGACCAAGATCAATGCCAAGTCAAAACTTTACACCAATTAAGCTTGGTTGTTCAATACCTATACCATTTGGATTTTGGACAGTGACAAACAACAGCTTTCAAAGTTTAAAGTCTGGTTTTGACCCGAGTCTGGTTTGTGGCTCAGATTGGGCGTACACCAGACCGCTGAATCAAGTCAAATGTATTCACTTGAACCTTGACTTGGGCCTGGTCCGAGTCCAATGGACAAATACAGAACTTTGCAAACAAGTGAAAACCTCAATATGGTTGTTCCTATTAATACAAGACTCTCTCTATATATATTTATATACCCACAGCGTGAAACAGTGATATTAATTATCAATTTAGAGAGAGAAGAAAGACAGCGAGAGGACAGGAAAGAGACAGAGGGCGAAGCTAGCCGTTAGTCAAGATTGTGGGGCCCACGTTACACATGCGGAGCGTGCTGCTGCTTATTACGATCGTATGGTTAGACTTGGTTGGTCGGTCTGGTGAGAATTCTACACTCTCTCTCTCTCTCTCTCTCTCTCTCTCTCTCTCTCTCTCTCTAGAACTCGTAAACTCTCTCGCTCTCTCTCTCTCTCTTGTCATAGCAAAATCTCGTTCTTCGTTCTGATTTTGTCTTCGTCTTATTCGCTCTAAGTTCAACTCCTTTTTCCACAGAAGTTTTTTTTTTCTGTGTGGTCTCTCGCTCTCTCTCTAGCAATATGAGAATATTTTGCAGTTTCGATTTGTGTTCTCGATTAGTTTAACGGAATCTTTGCAGTTTATTTCTTATTAAATACACGGCTCTTTGTCTTCCCAACGTCTGTGGTTCTCTGCTTGGTGTCTGCTGCAGACAATAACAAGTTTAGTGTACTCGTCCATTTTCATACACAAATCTCTTGTGTTTTTTTTTTTTCCTTTTTTCTCCAGTGAAAGAGAAAGGGCGGTTGTTGAATTTGGGGAGTTTCTAAATTTTGGTCCCGAGTGGTGGTGTTGCAAATGCAGGAAGACAAACAGAGGACAGAATCAGGCATGTGCTTTTCCCCCACCCTCTTCTTATTTAGTTTTTTACTGCCTCTGGTTTCTACTCATTGCGTGCACAGAACAGAAAAGTTAAGAGTCTTTTGGTACCTGCTTTTTTCTTTTGTTTTTTCCAACAACTGAGCTTTTTCTTCCACTTAACAATCAAAAACATGGAAACCAGAAGGTGGTTTAGTGGCTTGTCACTTTACCAGAAATGAGGTTCCTTTAAGGGGAGAGGGTGGTGGTGTTCTGGTTCTTGATTCATTTGTTTTTGTGGGTAATGGTGATAATTGTATGATTGCTTCCCTACCCAGTTTCAGTTTCATGCTATATACTCTGATTGAATGGCTTGATCTGTGGTAAATGTATGTGCAGGAAGCAACAATCATGGAGTTTGGGTGTGTTACAAGTGTGGCTGGACGTATCCAAACCCTCATCCCAGCGCAAAACACCGGCGGAACCATAAGAAGCACTGCGGAAAGCTTGCTGATTCGAAGACGCTTGGTTTGCGAGAGCGAGAACGATCAAGTTCGCCGGGTTCCGACGAGGATTTGCCTGAAGAAGAACATGGTTCCCCTGGTGCCATCTTCTGCTCTTCCATTTATAATTGAGAAAAGTGATTGTTGAATCCAAGTTGAATTGCTCATTGAAGTGTTTTCCTTTTTATTTCCCTCTTCCTTTCTTATGTTACGTAGTTAAACCCGATGTTGGTGCTGTTAAAAGTAATGGTTCACAAGAATTTGGGGTGGAGAAAAGCGTGGTAGCAGAAGTTGGTGGGACATCAAGCAGGTTTGAAGAAGAAGAGTTTGCAGATGCAGTTACGGAATTCTCAGAGTTTGCATCAAGTCCCAAGAGTGGCTTGATTAAAGTTGGTGACATTGGTCATCCTGATTCTGAGAACATATCTAGACCTAGATCTGTAGTTCATGGCCTTGGATCTGTAGCTGTTGAAACAGATGTTGGTGCTACAAGTGCTGAAGGCCAGGTCGAACAGAAACCGGTGATCGTATCTGATTCTGTTGAAGTTTCCAGGCCGGAGATTAATTCAAATGAATCGTTACAGACCGAGAGACATGGAGATTTTGTTGGTTTGATGGGGGAACCGATTCATGGGCATATGCAGAATATTGTTGGTCTGAGAAAGGAGAGCTTAGCTTGCATCCTAGAACAAGACTCATCCAAGACTGAAGCTTTAGACACTGCTGATGGTGATGTTTCAGGTACTAGTGAAACTTGAAACTGTTCTTCCTGATACCCAATTAAGCTGCATCGTATATCTGGATAAATAATATTTTTTTGGATAATCATATGTCCGGAGAATTCTTAAGATCCAATTATTCTGATAACTCAACATCTTGTATGAAAATGAAAACTGATTTCCGTATGCTATCATTACATATCTCTTCTGGGAAAAATCTTAACCTTTTTCCAATAATGCTCATTGATTTGTGTGTATCTTTGAAACAATGCACAAATATTGGTACTAGGATTTTCTTAGAGAGGAAAAATCTCATGGTAATTTAAATTTTTTTGGAAAGTATTGTCGCATGTAAAATTTAAAGTTATAAAAATATATAACTTTGAAAAGCATAAATAAGTGTTGATATCGTGATAATATTACAATTGATTTGGGATATTTTAAAATAGATGATATTTTGAAAAGGAAGTTTTTTCAGGGTCATACTGGCTTTTAAAAATATCACGTTAAAAACGATATTTTAAAAAATATGACTGAGATTTGTGACTATGCTATGAAATAAAGAGCAGATTTTGGAGGTTTCATAGTCTACACAGGAACCTCTTCAAAAACATGGGAAGATTAAGTTGCTGAATCCTTGCTATATTATACCAATTGTTGGTCAAAGAAATAGTAAACCAAGATTTTGAAAAGATCCAGGAAGATTTTGTTCTGTTAAGAAGAAGATGCATGGATAGAATGAAAACGCATATCTGTTTTTCTATTACAGTAATATATATCTACAATCTACAATCTTTGGATCCCTGACTCTAGGGATTTTATAAGGTACTTCTATACACAGTTTACAAACAAATAGTTCCCATTATGATCTGGGATCTTTACGTTGGTAATCTTTCCTAGTGAGTGATGTATTCACACGATTGACAGCTTCCTAGGTCAGATTTCCCAATATAAGCTAATAGTCTTTCTTAATTGTTTCACCATGTGTGACTTCTTTCCAAATATGATCCACTATTGCCCCCAACATTACTTGGAAAAATGTCAGTGATGGAAAATCTCGTGATATTTTAAAAAATCTGGTTTTTCTTGGGAAATTCTAAGGACAATATGAAAAGTTTTTTACAAAATGTTTTCATCATGCCAGACTTGCCAGTATTGTGATAAAAACACAATGTTTTCAAAGTAGGTGCTATTTTGAAAATATCATACTCCTTGGTATTACATTGGCATTTGAGAATATTGTAACAAAATCGTTATATTTAAAAATACTATCAGTTGCCACCCAAGTTATGGAAAGAATTGCTTGGAAAACTAATAGCCATCAGCCCATCACTTACATTCAGGGTTAGAGAGGTGTATATAAAGGTTTTGACTTTTGATTGAAAGTCTGCATGGGTAAAAAGCATTCTTACTTTCTTGTGATCATGAAAGTCTGCAGCCGTATAAATCTCAAAAGGATATGGTAGCCTTTACAAGGATGGGTTCTTTATGTGGATAAGCAATGTTGTCCGTATCGGTTTCAGACCTGAATTGATTTTCAATTCGGTTCAAGTCTGGATCAAGCTGAATCGGCCTTTCTTTTTGTAACGTAAAAAAAGTTCATTCAAATTTTAAAAAAATATTAAAATATTAAAAATATTTTAATGACAATGATGAAGAAAGGTGGTTCTCTTAAGTACATTAGTATAATTAAGGATATGTATGAAAGAGTAGTAACCAATGTCCGCGCTTGTGGAGGGGTGACAACCAATTTTCCTATAACGGTTTGGTTACATCAAGGATTTGCTTTAAGCCCTTTCCTATTTGCTATAGTGATGGATGAGCTTACGAGATCAATTCAAGAAAATGTGTCATGATGTATGTTGTTTGCTGATGATATTGTTTTGATTGATGAGTCTAGAGCTGAGGTTAATGCTAAGTTAGAATTATGGAGACAGACATTGGAAGCAAGAGGTTTTAAGTTGAGTAAGAGTAAGACAGAATATATGGAATGTCGGTTTAGTAAGCAACGAAGTAGTGATGGGAGTGTAGTGAAGCTTGGTGAGCAAGAAATACCGGTGGATGATTGTTTCAAATATTTGGGATCTATCATTCAAAAGTATGGAGAAATTGATGGAGATGTAAATCATAGGATAAAGGTTGGGTGGATGAAATGGAAAAGTGCAACTGGAGTGTTGTGCGATCGTAGAATGCCATTGCAGTTGAAGGAAAAGTTTTATAGGACGACTATTAGGCCCGCTTTACTATATGGTACGGAATGTTGGGCTGCCAAGAGACATCATATTCAAAAAATGAGTGTAGCTGAGATGCGTATGCTTAGATGGATGTGTGGAAATACAATAAAAGATAAGATTCGGAATGAGGAGATACGTAAGAAGGTAGGCGTTGCACCTATTGAAAATAAGATGAGAGAGAATCGGTTACGGTGGTTTGGACATATTCGGCGAAGGCCTAATGGCGCTCCAGTTAGAAGGATGGAGAAATGGGAAAATATATTAGTTAAAAGAGGTCGGGGTAGGCCTAGAAAGACTTGGATGGAGATGATAGGAAAGGATATGAATGCTTTGAACCTCACCGAGGACATGGCATTGGATAGAAATGATTGGAGGAGAAGGATTCATGTGGAAGATCCAGAATGATTTTCTTTGTTGGTTCATATCGCCGACCCCAATTGTTTTGGGATGAAGGCGTAGTTGTTGTTGTTATTTGTTGTATTAAAAATATTTTAATATTGGAGGAGAAGGATTCATGTGGAAGACCCAGAATGATTTTCTTTTTTGGTTCATATCGCCGACCCAAATTGTTTTGGGATGAAGGCGTAGTTGTTGTTGTTGTATTAAAATATTAAAAATCGACTGAGGGCTGAATCACTGTTATCGAATCGATTTTGGGCCAATACGATACGAATCAGCCCATTCAGGTTGATTTGCATCGATACTGACCACTGTGGATAAGCCATAGGTTGTCATTTCTTATTCTCACATATCTTCCAAATGGAAATGGTTAGGCTACCTACATTGTTCTTGTCAAACATGTATTTTATAAAAACTTCCCAGGTACCTATTTTTTCAGAAATGAAAATTGATAATATCAGTTACTCTATAAACTGTTCATTGTGTTTGATTGTATGTGAGAATATGCATAGTTCAATTTGGTAACAAAAGTGTCTTGTTTAGTTCTTATTACCAGTTGAAGAAAATGATTGACAAACCTTCATTATGGGCTTAAAAATAAGCAATTCCTTTATTAAAAGTTAATAGACCAGTTTCTTTAGCATACACTACTTTCTATCGAATCTGGAGATGTTCTTAGCACTCAATCTGAACTAGGCCAGATTCTTCGATAATCTTATCAAATTGATGACTGTACCCCATATTTGCTTTGGTTATTGGCTCTTCAACCAGTTTTGTGAAAAGCATATGGTATGTGGTTGTAAACATGAGAGGCTACTGCTTGCTTTAGTTGGTTAATTAGGCTAAGTTTCTTACTGTAAGTAGTAGATTGAAGAAGATGATTAGATATGAATTTGTCCTCGAGGTATTGAGGAAATACTGTTTAAAAAGGCTAGGGAATGGCTACTTTTCTTGATCTTTTAAACTTTTGTTTTCTATCATGGAATTTTGTATGATTTATTGAGCAATCTTACGGCTATTATGGTTGATTTTGCAAGTTTAGCATATGGATTCTTCTAAATAATGGATCTGATTTTTTGGATTTATGTGCAAATTTGAGGAACATGTTATCATCTGTAAATTGGTGATGAAAGATTTCTTTCTTGGATTACTCAGTATGTGTCTTTGTGAAGATTCATGTTTACTTCTAGTTCCATATTGATGGTCAAGGTTACCGGAAGCGCCCATAGGCATGGGGAAGCGTGCTTCAGAAGCACAAAACGCGGTGCTTCCGAAACATGCGGGGAAGCACCAATTGTAATTAGGAAGCATGCTTTCCATTATGGGGAAGTGCGCTTCCCATTTCGCTTTCTACATGCTTCCCAATAAGTTTTCTTTTTTGGGGGGGACTTGGAGCCTTTAATATTTTTTTTTTCCAATATCGAAAAAACTCGATTCTTATTTGCTTCCCACTCGAATCCTAGGTCGCTTCCCTCTTTGTTTCCTCTTTGCTTTTGGTTCGCTTCCTAGGTCACTTCCGAGATGATTTCCGGTTTGCTTCTAAGTCTTCCCACGCTTCCCGCTTCCTAAAATTTTAAAAGTACCTTACGTCCCACTTCTGCTTCCCGCTCCCACTTCCTCGACTGGAAACTCTGTTCATGAATGCATATTTATGATATTTTCTCATAAATAAGCACATGTTTCCATTTATAGAAATTCCCTCATGAACACACATGTTTGTGGGTATAACTGCATAGCTTTTTTTCGTCAAAATGATGGATGTTATAGATTTCATACTTCAGTCCCTTGGGTGGAAGTTATTAATCTAACATCAGATAGCTATGTGCCTTCACCTACAGTTGATGCTCTGAACAAGAAGGATCAATGCCATGTTACACAGCAACAGAGTAGTCAGACTTTGGAAGCCAAAGTGAAGCTGCTGGAGGGGAAGATGCCATTGTCTGATGATGCAGTTTGTTTAACAACAAATTCCCTGGAAATTAAAGATAGAAGCAGTTCATTTTTATCATCATCTGATGCAGCTGAGACGCAATCTGGGAATTTACTGGGTGGTTCTCAGAGGGATACAAGTACTAAAGTTTGTGAGAATGAGAAACAATATGCACAAAGTGAAATTCAGTTTGTTATGTGTCATGCGCGTGAGGAGAGAGCGAATGAGAATGTAAGTTCTGGAGACCATACCTATGAAAAAATAGAAGGGCCTACAGAGCTTGAAAGCTCTTTGAAGGATAATGTTGACCATTTAGCGTCACCTGGGTCTGAAACCTACTCTGGTACAGAAATTCAAGTTGCTCCAGTGATGAAGATCTCTCCAAACGAACTGCCACTTGGTGCCACTTCAGGATCTGGAACAGTCAAATCTGGTGTTGTGGATTCTTTATCCATGGATACTCAAGTTACAGACAAAAGCATACTTATTGAATCAGAAATTGGGGAAACTGGAACTGAAAGTGGTCAGGGTGATGGAGCTAATGTGATGCAGACCTCTCCAAATGAACTTCCACTTGATACTACTTCTGGATCTGGGACAGTCAAATCTGGTGTTGTGGATGATTTATCCCTGGTTACTCAAGTTACGGACAAAAGCATACTTATTGAATCAGAAATTGGAAAAAATGGATGTGAAGGTGGTCAGGGTGATGGAATCAACGATGATGACACATCAGTTTCCATACTTCCCACAGATCAACCTCTAGGACATGCTGCTAACACAAGTTCTGATGTTTCTGGTTCAGTGCGACGGGTAATTCCTTCATTTCATACAGTTAGTGAAGCACCGGCAAGGACAACTCAGGGTGCCACCAACCTTTGTTGTGATTGTCATGGAAACATGGACAAAACTGCACCATATCCAGCACTTCCCACATCTGTACATCCTGAAACCTTTTTGGAGGCTTCTTCTGATGTTCATGAAGAACTTAATGTTGTGAAACAGGAAGTTTCTTTGTTCCCTACTGATACTGAAGCATCAACAGATATAGTCGACCACCCAGAAGTTGCAATTGCATATTCAAATGGTGCACATATCACGAGCAGTGCTCCATCAGAAAAAGTGCAACACATAACCCCTGAACAAGAAACCAAAATTGGAGAGGTGGTAGACAGAGAACATGGTGAATGTGTGACAATGCTTTCTCCTGCACAAGCTCATGCAGACAATCTCCATGCACGGGCATGGTCTATGAATAATGTTGTTAGTGGTCATGATGAATCAATTGACCAGAGCAATGTATGTGCAGTAGGCAAGGAAAATTCACCACTGAACACTTCATCAGAAGGTAAATGTGGAGGTGATGTTTCTCAATTGGTCTGTAGTGATTATGCTGGCCAATTGAGTGGACTCGACACCTGCTCATCTGCAGTGTCAGGAGATGCAACACCAATATTGCCACTGACTGCTGAGTATGTGGTCATAGATCCATGTCAATCAGATAATGGGATGCACTATCCAACTGAAAATAGGTTGCCACAGGAAGATCTTCCAAAAACTCATGTTTTGATTTCTGTCACTGATGGTGTTTCAACATCTGTAGACTCTGAAGGACAAGCAGATTTTATTCAAGAGGTGGCAGACAGAGAACATGGTGAATGTGTGACAACCATTCCTACTACACAAGCTCATGCGGACGATCTCCATGCATGGGCAAGCTCTATGAATAGTGTTGTTACTGGTCATGATGAATCAATTGACCAGAGCAATGCATGGGCAGAGCGCAAGGAAAATTCACCACTGACCACTTTATCAGAAGGTAAATGTGGAAATGATGTTTCTGAATTGGTCTGTAGTGATTATGCAGGCCAATTGAGTAGACTCAATACCTGCTCATCTGTGGCGCCAGGAGATGCAACACCAATAATGCCACTGACTACTGAGGATGTGGTCATTGATCCATGTAAATCAGATAATGGGATAAGCTATCCAATTGAAAATAGGTTGCAACAGGAAGATCTTCCAAAATCTCATGTTTCAATTTCTGGCACTGATGGGGTTTCAGCATCATCTGTTGACTCTGAAGGTCAAGTAGAGCTTGCACAAGCAGATTTTATTGGGAAAGCGATTGCCCATGATAACTCTATAGTCAGGATTCCTGGTGACCCTAACATCAGGATTAGTGATAGAACTATTGATTTTAACAAAAAGGAAAGCAGTGATGATCATTCACCAACCATGTCACAGTTTCTTGATGCATCATCCAGCAGTGATCGACCAGACTCAATGTCATACATTCATTCAGATATTGGTCTGGAGGAATGTAATTTCTCACCTACTGTTGCTGATGCCAGGGTTATTGACACGAGAGACTACAATATCCAAAGTGGAGATGCAAATGACAGCTATTCAGATGAAAAAACTGTACTAGCTTATGGGGAGAAGGATAATCAGAGCATGGATATGAGAGGAAGCCCAAAAAAACTTGTTGATATTTCCAGCACCGGACATGCTCCTTTGGAAAAAGAACTTAAGAAAGATCAACTGCCATTGGACTCTAAGGTTGAAGGGAAACTTCCTGAGGAATTAAGATCAAACCAGAACCATGAGGATGGATCTCAGACTGATGTAAAAGTTCCTGATGCAGAATCACAACTCTCCGATGATGAAAAGTCATCTTTAGCATACCTTGCAATATCTGATGGTCCAAGATCTGTTAGTCCCCTTGAAGACAGTAGTATAAAAGACAGCATAAAAAAAGTGATTGAAATGTCCTCTTCTGACAATTTGAAGATTAAGTTTGTACAAGGTGAGGACCATCTTACTGCCTCCAGATCAAATCTTGAAACAACTGCAGGAGTCGGTGATACACTGACTTCAATTGGCCAAACAGGCAGGATGGAAGGTTATTCAGGTATGCTTTTGATCTTTTATGTTATATTTATTCTGATCCACTGTATAAGGATTGTGTACTATTTGGTCTCATAATTTTGCTTCAAGTATATCTTCAATGACCAAAAATTGCTTTTGTATGTTTTGCTGTACTCAAGTTAGTTCTGGTTTGATATGAGCCTTGGTCCTTAATTTGTTGCTGAAGGAGGTATCGGCATGTGCTTTTGTCCTTAATGGATTATACTTGTTCTAGGCCCATATTGTGTTATTTGATAATGGAACCTGAAGGCTAAGAAACCCGCTAAGCTATTGCATCAACTTTGTAGTTTGGAAAAGCATTTCTAATTATTATTATTCTTATTATTCATTGCAATGGTGGTTCAGAATGGCACCAATGTTGTTGTGGGATGATGTAATAAAAAATGAGGCATACCTTTATTTAACATGTAACCTTTGATAGCTTCATTTTCATCTACTTTATATGCTTTGTCATCTAAGCAATATCTCTTCAGTCTTTCACTCTTGACCTCTTTAATCTTTTCTTCTTTTTTCTTTTTTTGTCTTTTTTTTTTATTCTGTTGATCCACCCTTTAACTCTGTAAGCCCTTGCTCCCTTGTTTGATATAAGACCTGCAGGCTTAGGGAAGAATCTAGATTGGTGCTTTAGATTGTAGCTTGAGAGAACGAGGCTTAGTGGTCTTACAATCACGATGAGGGGTGCCAATGCAACTGAACCAAAGAAAATCATGTAATATTTGGTTTTTAGAAAGGATCCATTTTTCCAGCTTGCTTATCAAAAAAAAGATCCGTTTTCTGTCTTGAACATGATTTGGGGTGTTAAATATTAATAACAACAAAAGACTACAGTGATTGATATTTCTCTAGACTATAGTATTTCAACCCCTCTATTGGTTCTAGAGAGGAATACATGCAATTATTGCTGGAACCACGGCTGAATATGCACGGTGCATCATGAGGTTGGCTCTCTGCTCCTTTTCATTTCCGATTAGTCCTTGCCTGGTGCTTAATGTCAGCATTAGCAAATTCATGGATATGCTACTGTTTAGAGGATCTTTGGATATAGTAGTCACGGGAACTGTTCTTCCTCTTGGTAAGCTCCCCTTGAGTATAATCATTTAGGTCAAATATAAGGACTGATCAAGGGTGACATGCCCTGATTACCAACATTCCTCATTTTTATCCATATACTGATTGAAGGCTACTACTTAAGTTTATCAAGTTGGTTAAGGCGAACCTGTTTCCTAGTTCCATTAGGGCCATGGTTCTGGTAATCAAATTCTTCAGGTGGGTTTCCACATGTCTGTCTTGTCACAAACTAAATGGATCTTTCACTCACGCATTTCATACATTCTTTCTATACAAAATGTCACTTCAAATGCTCTTGATTGGCTCTGACAGTTGCTTCAAGTTTATAGTGATAAAAGTGCTTCCTTGATGTTTGGATTTTTCTTCTGTTGTAAAATCTCTATCCTCTTCTTCTATTTAACTTCTACAAAATTCCTACCAACTGTAAATTTTATGGGTCTCCAGTCCAAGTATGTTGGCACTAAAACTTTGTGATGCTCTCAACAGCCGTTCTTAACTTTGTGGGGTTATAAATCTTGCTTTTATTTTATTCTTATTGCACACCAACTTTCAAATTTTCTTCACACGTTTCCATTTTGGCCTTCCTAGATTGATTTATGCTAATAAAATATTTGTTTTAGGGGAAAGTTTATGTATCTTGCAAAATGTGCATGAACTATAACAGTCGCTTCATTTTATATGTATGGGGGTTTAATGTAACTACTTTGATAGTTACTAGCAATTATTCTGATTGCTGTGCTTACCAAACTGGTTCATTTGATGTCACAGATGGAGCAAGTTGCTCTACTGGAGATGCAGATGCACCATTGAATAGTGATCAGGCAGAGAGTAAAAATCAAGTAAAGGAAGTCGCTGATAGTGATAACTTGAAGATTAATGTGGTTTCTGAGCCACATCAAAATGTGCATACTGCGGACATTTTTGAGCCACCTTCTTTCATGACCCTGGTGGAGCCCAGCAGAGAAAATACCGAAAACACCAACCCTTCTGAGATGAAACTAGCAGATGCTGCCCAAAATCCAGCCTCTACTGTCACTGAAGCTGCATGGTTTCCTTCTCTGCATCCATTGGTAAATGACTCACAAGGAAGAAAGAAAAATGAAGAGATCATTGAGAAAGTGGTGACCTCAGGGAAAACGCGTACCCCTTTAAAAAGCCTTCTTGTGGAAAGCACAGAGAAAGGCATGCACCTTGAAGACCATAAGGAAACATCTAAATGCGATCTTAAATCAGAGGGTGGCACCATTCAGCCAAAGTTGAGATCAGAAACAAAATCTCTTGAATTGGCATCAGAGAAAGTTTACCCATCAAAAACCAAAGCAAACCCTTCAGCAACAAATGCTGGTAGGATGGAGATCAATTCTCTTGCAAGGAACCTCGGCAATAAGAAAGTGAAGCGGAAGAACAGAGGAATACATTCATGGATTACATATGTATGTTGCTCATCTATGAATTAGCATCAAGTATTCATACAAAGCAGAGAGATTCATCTCTCTCTCTCTCTCTCTCTCTCTCTCTCTCTCTCTCTCTCTCTCTCTGAGTGTTATCTTTGGAGAAGGCTGTTGATATTTTTAGCAAGTTTTGGATATTTTGTAGAATTTAGTGGTGCTATTAATAAATTTATGGAATAATTGTATATTTTACCAGTAAAGAGTAGTGATTTTAAAAGCCTGCAGATTGTTTTCTGTGATCTTTGGTAGACATGGTATGGGAAATATGAAACTCGAACATTTCTTTATTGTATGTGAGATAAGCACCATAGGGGCATAATTCAATGCCCTCTAAGATTTCAACTATAAGTTTCTCCATATGAAAGCTCAAGAAATTGAAATGGAGAAATATTATTTTGGTATAATAGATGAGAGAGAATCGTTTACGGTGGTTTGGACATATTCGGCAAAGGCCTAATGATGTTCCAGTTAGAAGGATAGAGAAATGGGAAAATATATTAGTTAAAAGAGGTCGGGGTAGGCCTAGGAAGACATGGATGGAGGTGATAGGAAAGGATATGAATGCTTTGAACCTCACCCAAGACATGACATTGGATATAAATGATTGGAGGAGAAGGATTCATGTGGAAGACCCAGAATGATTTTCTTTTTTGGTTCATATCGCCGACCCCAGTTGTTTTGGGATGAAGGCGTAGTTGTTGTTGTATAATTGATTTTTCCCTCATGTTTGACCAACACCAAACCCCCCAATCGAGAGCCGGATTCCATCAATACATTTTTTGGACGGAGAACACGGAAATGCTTGGCACTGCATATTATAACTCGTTAAAGCCTGATGTGCATCATGATGCTCAATAAAAGGAATGAGGAAGGCCAACATTATGAATTAGTTGGAAGATATTAGAACTCATTAAAGCCTGACGTGCATCATTATGCTCAATAAAAAGAATCAGGAAGGTGAACATAGTGAAGTAGTTGGAAGATATTAGAACTCATTAAGCCTGATGTGCATCTTTACCCTCAACAAAAGGAACGAGTAAGGGGAACATAGTGAAATAATTGGAAGAGAAATGTTTTCATGCAATAGTCAATCATTATTGATGGTATCCAACCAACTTTTTCTTCCTTTTTACTCCGATTCAAAGTCAAAGAATTTCTCTTATGAGGTTTCATAGGAAAATACCTTATGATAGCTTCAAGTACTTGAGTTGCAAGTGAGAAATGACTATTCTAATGGATGTATGCATATATATTACGCATAGGCTTCATGTTCATAACCAACGGCGCTTATCTGGTAGGAGCAGTAGTGCACGTTACCTTGTGCTGGGACGTTGCAGGTTCAAAACCCAATGGTATAGTTGTATAACTGGTAGGAGTCTGCCTAACCCCAGCTTGCCTTTTCAAAAAAAACAGGCTTCATGTAGAGTAGAACTCTTATTTTTGGAATTTGATGGTTCACGTCAGCTAATTTCAACATTTCAGCAAAGATGCTTCTTTTATTGATTTTTACTGAAAGAAAGCTCTTCAGGATCAAAGAGACCTAGTCACGCTGGCTCTGCCTGCTTGTGGATTTCAAGCTGAGGTTGTCCCATGTTAAATGATGCGGTTGGTGGTCGCCCCAAAATAGGAAGAAGCCCTTGTAGAAGATTTTCATTGTTTGTTTTTTTTTTAGTAACTGAAAAACAAAATGACCACCTCGCTCATCAAGGTCATTGGTGTAAAAAAAACTCCAGGTCCCCATTACCCACTAGTGAGTACCATAGTGACAAACATCCCCAGAGATTTATGAAAATCTCGCGTTAATATCATGAAAAATTGCCTGAAAATTTAAAACAGCAATTTCTTGAGAGATTTTCAAAATATCGCAAGATTTATGAAAAAAACATAAATACCGTGATTTAAACAGGATGTGTTTTGAATGGCTATTTATCATGAAAGACCGTATATTTTTATTTTTAAATAAATTTTATTAATATTTTTTTATAAAAATAATTTTTTGAATTTTAAATTTATTTTTTTATTGCCAAGATTTTGCCCAAAAAATGCAAGATTTATGAAAAAATTTCAATTTCTCGAGAGTTTTTGAAAAAAAAGATTTTGCCGATAAAAACGTTTGTCACTACGGTGAGTACACTCAGCTTCAGTCTTTTGACAAGTACCTTGCGTCGGGTGGGTTTCGAACTCATGGCGTCTCTTCAACTCAATGACTTTCATGAGTCACAGATGAACGGAGCCCTCGTGGGCAATTCCCATTGTTTTTGGCGTTTAAATGTGAGCCAGCTTGAGCCAGAGCTCAAGCCAGGTGCGAGCCTGAACAGACCAAGCTTAGGTCGTTGGGCTAGTTTACCAGCCATACCTGGACCCTAGTGATTCAAACGGGTTGGATTCAGGATAGAGATTTTGCATTTTTTTGCTGTTCCGGATCCAATTCCGATCCGAATGACCATGTATTTATCCGTTTCAGATCCAAATCATTTGCATCGTTATTGGACTCACTCCGCCGCCTAGAAGCAGCACGGACTCGAATCTCCTTTATCGGAATCCGAAGAAACATTCCAGATTTCGGATCCGAAAGAGATCGGTGGACCCGACCCGTTGACATTCGTCCAAGTTTTCTGTCTTCTTCCACTGCAATCGACAGAAGCGCGCGCGCGAGAGAGAGAGAGAGAATGACGGTCTCTGGCTTTCTTTCTCTTCTGGTGGTCGCGTTTGCTCTGACGGAAGGTATTTTCAGTTAACCGACTCATTCGTTCGTTCATTTTTTTCGTTCATCGTTTGGTTGAGAAAGTTGGGGATCTGAATTTCTCTCTGTTGATCACAAGGGAAAATCTCGTCATTGATCTTGTTTATCCCTTTTATTTTGAGAACATTGCTTATGTTTTCCCTTTTAGAATCTGTTTTAGAACGATTCCACCAGAGGGAAACCGTTTACCGATCGCCTATCCGACGTCACATTTGTTCGGAAAACGGGGAAAACCTAGAATTCCAGTTTTTCTCACCGGGCGATATGAAACCTTTGGAAAATCACGCTTAGGAGGCATTTGTTTCATGTCCTTTCCTATGAAAGAGGCTCTCTTTCATAGGAAATAGCGCCTCTTTCCTAGAAAGGCTGAAACGAACTTGTCCATGGTAAAAAGCAGTTTTCCTGTCAAAATGGGTTTATACCTCTCCCCCATGGGTAAGCGCTTTCCCTTTCAAAGGAAAGAGGCTTCCTTTGGGTCGGAGTGTAACAAAGCGATTCGGAAATCTCAGTTTGTTCAGTTCTTCTTGTATCATTATTGAAACGTTACGTGGACGTCGTTCTCATCATTTTCTCCTCTTTTGTGTTTTTTATGTATCAGTTGTTGCTAAAAAATCTGGCGATGTCACGGAACTTCAGATCGGAGTGAAGGTGGGAAACTCACATTTCCTTTTCATAGATGTTCCCTTTGTCTTTTTCTTCTTCTTTTTTAAATCCGGCATTCTATTGTATTTGGGTTTTTTATTGTAATTTAATGTAAATTTTAGTGACATGAGTTCAACGCCTGGTTCAGATTTTTTTTTTGTTAATGATTATTACGATGTTGTTTTCGTTTTTGTTGTCTTGTGGGCAATGATGAATAAAGGTGTTTCTCTCAAGTACATTAATATATATATTAAAGATATGTATGAAGGAGTAGTAACCAATGTCCGCACTTGTGGAGGGGTGACAACCAATTTTCCTATAACGGTTGGGTTACATCAAGGATCTGCTTTAAGCCCTTTCCTATTTGCTATAGTGATGGATGAGTTTACGAGATCAATTCAAGAAAATGTGCCCTGGTGTATGTTGTTTGATGATGATATTGTTTTGATTGATGAGTTTAGAGTTGGGGTTAATGCTAAGTTAGAATTATGGAGACAAACATTGGAAGCAAGAGGTTTTAAGTTGAGTAAGAGTAAGACAGAATATATGGAATGTCGGTTTAGTAAGCAACGAAGTAGTGATGGGAGTGTAGTGAAGCTTGGAGAGCAAGAGATACCGGTGGATGACTTTAAAATATTTGGGATCTATCATTCAAAAGTATAGAGAAATTGATGGAGATATAAATCATAGGATAAAGGTTGGGTGGATGAAATGGAAAAGTGCAACCGGAGTGTTGTGCGATCGTAGAATGTCATTGCGGTTGAAGGGAAAGTTTTATAGGACGACAATTAGGCCCGCTTTACTATATGGTACAGAATGTTGGGCTGCCAAGAAACATCATATTTAAAAAATGAGTGTAGATGAGATGCGTATGCTTAGATGGATGCGTGAAAATACAATAAAAGATAAGATTCGAAACGAGGAGATACGTAAGAAGGTAGGTGTTGCATCCATTGAAAATAAGATGAGAGAGAATCATTTACGGTGGTTTGGACATATTCGGCGAAGGCCTAATGATGCTCCAGTTAGAAGGATGGAGGAATGGGAAAATATATTAGTTAAAAGAGGTCAGGGTAGGCCTAAGAAGACTTGGATGGAGATGATAGGAAAGGATATGAATGCTTTGAACCTCACCGAGGACATGGCATTGGATAGAAATGATTGGAGGAGAAGGATTCATGTGGAACACCCAGAATGATTTTTTTTTTTGGTTCATATCGCCGACCCCAATTGTTTTGGGATGAAGGCGTTGTTGTTGTTGTTGTTTTCGTTTTGTTGTCCTCTGATTGATGGTTGCTTGGTGCTCGTGTCGTGCCGAATGAGGGTGTTGCTTCATAAAAACAGAGATGAGTGCAAGACAATGGTTCTTGTTTGATCAAACGATTGCTCATTGTATATGGATTTATATTGTATTATTATGCATGCTTTTATGATAAATAAGGGGAGACTCAAGATTCTGCTGGACGTCTATTTTGAATTTCATTTTTTTTATGGACAATGATGTAGATGGCACTAATTTTTTGCACAAAAACATAACTGGCCGCAAACTAGAAAATATGACAAACATGGTTATTACACTTTTTTCTTGACCGTTTTGCCCTTTTGTTTGGTTGAAATCATGACACCTGGTTTTTTCAAATGACAACTTACATTTATACCTGATTTTTTCAAGTGACAACTTACTTGGCGCCTGATTTTTTCAAGTGACAACTTCCTTGGTGCCTGATTTTTTCAGGCGAGAAAAGCGTGCTTATATGTGCTGGGGCTTATGTCAACTTGAAAATATATTGATAATTATTATTTTGTTTCAAATTCTATTACAATAAATAGTTGTGAGACAGATTAGATCCCTCTCTTGTTAAAATGATTGTTTTCGAGATGAGGTTATATTGAAATGATGAAGTCAGAAAAGTATAGATGCATAGATGATTATATATCAATGACATGATACTCTACTCCTGTCTTGCTCTGTTTCTGTATCTTTTTAGTATAATACTTTAATCATACTGATTTTCTTATCTCTAATTGCAGCATAAACCAGAGTCTTGTGATATCCAGGCTCACAAAGGTGACAAAATCAAAGTGCATTATCGGGTAGGTATTGTTACTGTTCCCTTTTTTTATTGATGGGAGAAACTGTTAGTCCTTGCTCTGTTCTAGAGCAGTTTTCTCCGTAGATGTGTGATTGGGTTAAATTTCTATGCTTCATGTTTTTTCTCCATAATTTTCCTGTCTAACTTACATCATCTACGAATAACATTATGATTTTTGTTTTTTTATAGATGATGTCGGTTTATCAACAACCTTGACATGGAGTATAGTTGTCTTAGGAATTTATGTTCTCTTGTTTTAATGCTTAGATATGTCTTGAATAATTTTTATGTAGCCATTGTAGGTGCCTTTCCTCAATGTTCACTTAATTTAGTTTTTGAGGCTTTAATGTAAGTTGTCTGAGATTGATAAAAGCCATATGCAAATTTTTCCTCCATGTTGTAGTTTGTCAATAAGTTGTACTTGAAAAAGTATGCATAGTGGTTGCTTCTTTAATATCTTTTTTTCCTTTCTTATATGGAAGTACTGTTTAGCATTTAGGTTGAGCTTGGTGTCCAATATCTGCTGCTGCTGCTTCCATCTGCTAAATTGCTATTGCATCACTCAATCTTTTTTCTGGAAGCTTCTGTGAAAATTTCAAGGCTAGTTTTCTCTTGGTTGGTTCTTAAAAACTTGCTGGCAAGTGAGTTTTCTGCTTGACATCTGACTTTGTCTGCATGAGGTTTTGAGTTTTAACATTCAAGCATTCTGAGGTTTTGACTCTTTTGAGTTTTAACATGCAAGCATCATAGAATGCACACTTGTTCTTTTCTTCACCTGTTTTATATGCTACTCAATTAAACACCATTTGAAGTTCCTTTGCTTGATTAGGTAATTTTTCTTTTGGTATTAAATTAATATAAACAAATTGTTTTTTGTGTTGCAGGGTGCACTTACTGATGGAACTGTCTTTGATTCTAGCTATGAAAGAGGTGACCCATTTGAGTTTGAGCTTGGCAGTGGTCAAGTAATCAAAGGTTTGTGATGATCCCTCTCTATTAGATGATTTATAATGCATATCAAATAGCCTTTATTTAATATTGCTGATAAAGTTCTATAACTCGGTCTGTGGGATAGCTCACTGGTAGGATTCAGTCCAATACCTTAGCTAGTTGCTGCAGCTTGGCATATATGACAATTTCAGCCAGCAAAAAAACTTTTCTAACATTTTCTATCTGAAGTTGTACATCAGTACTTCTGTTTATCTTGTATTTGGTCTCAAAGTTTATTGTTTCCTTTTGACATGAGCAGATTCTCCTATCAACTGTTGGGCAGCTGTGTTATAGCTGTATTTATAATCTTTGCATGCACCTGGCTGCAGGATGGGACCAAGGTTTACTTGGAATGTGTGTGGGAGAGAAAAGAAAGTTGAAAATACCTTCTAAACTTGGTTATGGAGCTCAGGGATCACCACCAAAGATTCCTGGTATGTGCCATGCTTTTTACACTCGATTTCTAAACTCAGATTTAAACCTCTGCATACTTCTTTTCTCCTTCTGTTATGTTTTGCAAAGTTGATGGTTGATTTCTGATCCATGAACCTCCATTTTTTCGTATCTGACATTTGCACATTACATGCTTTATTTCTTACAAACTGCTCATTCTGTATTGCTTCGCTCAACCATATATGTGCATTCATCTGCATGCAGAATGCTTTCAGGGTACATTGTCGACGATATGTAATGCCCTTTTGGTGTTAACGTTGATTGGTACTGGCAGGTGGGGCTACTCTGATTTTTGATACGGAGCTCGTTGCTGTCAAGGGGAAAGACTTAAGCAGAGGTGCTGGAGATGGCGAGTTATAGCTGATGTAGTTCTCAAAATGGTTACAATCTGTGTTTTCTGTTTCTTATCCTTACTGATTTGAATTTAGTAAGCTTCCTACCCTCTAGGATTCAGGACTATGATGGGAGTTTGTCATTGAATTTGGCTAGAGGAAAGCAAACAAGGCTCTTAACTTTCTGAAAATTTTCTTCCTGAACAAAGTTTTGTTGCTGAACAATCTTGCTGAAATACTTGTATCCTGAATTCGTGGTTAAGGCCTGGAAAATCTGAAAGAAATCAAGAACATTAGCTGCTGCTTCCTCGTAAATGGCCCAAACTACTTGCTGTACTTTTGGGTCAACTTTTTTTTTAAGATGAGAATCCATAGTTCGGTCTTTTCTTATGCTTGGAATTAAATGAAAAAACATACAATATGGTCGCTTGTCACGGACTTGGTGGCTCCCCATATCCAAGCCTGACCTCCCAACAGGCCTTAACTGGATGCGGTTGACTATGGCCTTACATTCTATTCGATCAGAACTAGATCTAGGTCTAGTTTCAACCAAAGGTGGTGTATGCTCTTTGGTCATCGTGGGTGTAAAAGTTTCTAGATCCTGGTTAGATCAGATATGCATCAGACTTTTGCATCTCATCAATCAACGACCCCTCATATCCAAAAGCCTCTTCAAAGGGGCATCAAATAAAATTGGAACCATACAATTGGATCCAAAATTAAGTTTGGCATATCATGTTGAATCAAGGCACTTTTGGCATAATGATAAAGCTCCCCTTCCAGGGATGAGTCGCCCATGTCTTTCTGATGCCGTTCATGCATCCAATGAATCACATTGGAGTTGTAAAATGAACGGTCAGGCCGAATTCGTGCCATAGTTCCTAATGAGTATCTAAGAATCATTCATCTTAAAGATGGGAGTATCTAAGCACCATTCATCTTAAAGATGGACCGTATCAGTGGTCTCTTAGACAATTTTCTGCGAAGGTTCTTGGACCTGATCTATTCTTCAAAAAGGACACCCTCCCACAAGATTGGTTGATGTCAGGTCCTGTTTTCTAGAGAGTGCCATTTTCATAAGATTTGGGAGGCAAATTGGCTCTTACTTTATAAGTGGTTGCAGGCATCTGATAAAGCCTGCTTTTAAAATTGAGCATCAAGCTAAGGATCCCAATTTCATGCTTTGAGCTGGTGCAGGATTCATATAGGATTCTGTCTTTTACCCTACATTAAAAAATGGACGTATATTTTAAAAAATGATGCTTAAGAACTTTTTTTATATACTTTTAAAGAGAAACAAAAGATATCTGTTGAGTTGTTTTATGTAATAAATAGTTATACAATTAGTAGGTTGCTACTTTAGATTGGTCCATATCCAAGGCTAACATTTGAAGATATTACTCAGGTTAAGTGACCGAGTTTAATAGTAAGTTACAACAGGTCCCTTTTTGACGATTGTCTTGAAAAGTTTGGTCTGTATCAAGAATTTCAAAAAATGTGGTATCTGACATGGAATGTCAGATAAAAGATAGGTGTGTATCAGGAAATTACCCTAAACTTTTCATTTTTGTTGGTCATTAAGGTATGTTTGGTAACGCTTTATGTGACTCAAGACTCGTGCAATTGAGGGAATGAATCTCATTTGTACAGCTAACCAAACATCAGAAAATCACATTTAGGGTGAACTTACATCTCATATAATTCCAAAACACATATTCCGCCTTGTGATTCAGAATCATATTAGTCCATATCACGTGATTCCAAATCATAGTTGGGTAATTTCTTGCACTGTCCATGTGTTCATGTGCAGTCTATGTCTGTTGCTGAACTAGCATATGGCTTGGTTTTGACAAGCAAGAAGTCTGACTCACTCAGCCCGATTGAGTCATACTTGTTGTACTTGACAATCAAGTTGGCCTATATTTCTTGAAAAAGAAAAAGGTTGGCCTATATTTAGGGATGTAAATGGATTGGACTCTGGTTGGATCTAGGCATTACCAAGTCCGACCTAATGGGATTCAGACTCAGTTGAATTAGATTAGCTAAAACCAAATCTGGGTCAGGCTAGCTTAAATTTCTACATTCACACATATTTGGATATCAACTTTCATCAGATTCAGACTCGGATTCAAATGCCGAATCAGGATCCTATTATCAATCGAATATGACTTCGGATACCAAGTCTGACTAAACAGATCTGGATTCAGGTCAACTGTCAGATCACATCCAACCCGTTTGCCATCCCTACCTGTTTTTCTTTTTATTGCTTTTGATTATATTTTAATTCAATTATCTGAAAATCACAACCGCAGTTTGACCTTAAATTTAGGATTTGGTATTAACCTTAGGCAAACAAGTCCCCTTGTCATGTTGAAAGCATTATCTAGATGAGGATTCAGAAAGAAGATTGCTGTGATATTTCTCTCATTAAAAAATTTTGCCAGTAAAGGGACAAAAACAACAGAGAAGCATGATGACAAAGGATACAACAGGGGCCCAATAAGTAAAAAAACATGCAACAGAAGAATTATATGAGATGCCTTAAATACTATTTAGGGGCCAGCCAAGAACAACATTTTGAATGAACACATCACCACCACCAAAAACCTGGGGAACTAAATACCTTCATCCCAAAATATGGGAAAGAACTCCATCAAGTGATCCCTTTCCTTGGGTTCCCACTTGTTGAGGTGATGATTATGGAGCTTGCAGCTTTAAGACTGTTTTTTTCCAAAACAGCAATATCCTGTCATTCAATACATCCGCGCTCCTGAACTACCTTGTTCCCAAGAATATTTACATACAGAGCACAGTTTGAGTAGATGCATTGCACAATCAAGAATCCGATCTGGCCGCTCCAGCTGTAAGAGATGACAGAAGACCAGCTGCCTGAACAGGAAGCATATCTCCAAATCCAAATGTAGACATAGCTGCGGCTGATTTGTCTTTAAGTCTGCCTCCATCTGACAGCATAGAACCAAGTTTAAGAGTGCTCTCTCCAAATTTGCTACCAACCTGAGCATCAACACAAATAAGAAGTGAACAAGTAACCGCAGTCCAGTAATATTTAAGGGAAAACCCTAAGAACGACCAAAATTACAAGAAGGAGAATCTTGATAAAGTAAAATTTCCTCTAGGCAAAAGGCCAATAGTGATGACAGTCAGCTAAAAGGGAAACTAGATGGCCAGGATGCTCAGATGACAAGACCAAATTTATTGGATATTGATTTGGCTGAGTTGTCCAAGGAGACATCTCTTATGGTTCCTGATTCATATATTAGGCATCTACTATCTGGTTTCATGGCCAAACACTCTATAACCAAGTCTTGATTGGGGAAGATAGTTGGATTGGTAAGAGTTGCACTATCTCAACAAAGGGATCTTGGGTTTAAGTCCCATTGTGGCCAACCCCAACCTTGCCTATAAAAAAAACCAAAAAAGAGAGGTCAAATTATTATCAAAGAGGAAAACAGTGCATTTCAACTTCCATGGTGAACCTTGAATTTCATAAATGATGTTGACCCGCCTTTTCTAATGCAACACTTAGCCATTTCAAGGTGCATTTCAACATCACAGTATTTCAAGGCAATAATTGCAAAATGTCTTTGTAGTCCACCACAGTGGCAGATTAAAAGGGAAAGGATTTGAACCATGCACCTGCGTCATAAAGGACTTGAACAGAGGCGTTGCTGCAGCAAAACTGGAGGAATCATCAAACTCAAGTTTTGGGGAATGCTCTCCATTTGAATAAGCTTTCCATGAGCTTCTTGAGGATAACTCATCTGACGAAGACGTAAAGGTTGGAGTGGACGCACCTCTAGATGATAATACTGGAGCACTGATGGATGTTTCAAAGAGAAGGTTAAACAACTTAAAAGAGCAACGTGGTCCATCTTCTATACTCTTTGCAACATGTGTAGAAAGCAGGTTGCAGATACATAACAAAGTTTACTAACACCAATAAATGATACAACAGAAAGAAACAGTAATCTTTGAGCATAAAATAATCATCCCTGGTGTGTAAAGGTTGTTCTTATCCACTCTTCTGTGGTGTTATATATATATATGACCTCACGAATGTGATCTACATTTTGTTTTTAGTAGGAACCAGATTTTGGATTACCGGAATCCAACCTATGTACAGATTTCTGGCAACACAAAAACCGATGGTTGTAAGTGCACCAATTTTTCTCAAGAACACATTTTTTCATCGAAAAAACATGATCTAAGGATTGATTTCCACTAAATCAACCATGTTGAACACATCTACTAGGTTAGATTGAGTCAATACAACATGTATCGTGAGATTCCAACCAGATTGTAGATACAATCGACTGTATATATATATATACAAACACACATAAACGCTCTCTCTTTCTTTTCTCAACAAAAAATGCAGCTTTAGCATCATTAACAGACCCAACTTAATATCCGGATTTCAGTTTAGCATCTTGATAATGGCCAAGGCAAAAAGTTGGTGAAACTCTCATGCGAGTAGAATCCTAGAATTAGAGATTAGGACTTTTAAGTAAAAAAAGAACGAACTTATGAAGCTAAGCAACTTTAGAATCAATGTAGGGATCTGATTTATATCAAAATTATCAGATGATAATATCATTTTGACAGATTTCTACAACCTCCTTGTATGAAGATTTCCACCCATTGTACACAGGCAACAAGAACAAAATTTCTAATGGGTTAAGCTTTTAGCATTCATAAATAGATCAAACTTGATATCTGGATTTTTTCTGAGGCAGAAAAGTGGATCAAGACCAAAAGCTGATATTCTCAACCTCTCCCTCTCTCTGTGTAACTTATTATGGACCTGCCTATAATTGAATGCTTGAAGACTTTCTCTGCACATAAAAAACAGCACTGTCCTATGAATTAATGATGATGCCAGTAGATGAGTTCAAAGATAACATGAATGTATAAAAACCTTAGTACTGTTAAAATGGTACAAATCCAAAATAGAGTTCCTCATAAAACATGATCAAGGCATAAGCCATACAAATAAAGTTGAAGAAGCGGTAAAATGTCCTGAGTGACCTCTCATGTATTAATGCATAAACCATTATCACAAAACTATCACGAATATCTTTAAAATATTAGAATATTATCAGGGGATTTACACAGAACAATACTAAAAGCTTGAAAATATCAGCAATTCTCTGCATATCATGAATTTGTAGAAATTTCCTATTTTCAATGAATCATTATCTTAGGTACTTAGGCTCTCTATGACTTGATCAAATCCTGCTTTTTGAACTATTACAAATTCACCAAAAAACTTCTTTTTCCTTTTTATATTTTTTTCCTTTAAAATTCTTGATAACTTCCTGAGATTTTGCCAAAAAAATAATTATTTCTGATATCCTAAGAAACTACCTCATCGCAAAATTACCAAATCGGTGGCCATGATATAAATAATACATGTATAAAGTAATAGACAAACATCTCAAATAACAGAAACAATATAAAGTGATAGACTAAACTAAACTATGCAAGGACACAAATAACTATTCATTCAGCTGATTCTCACATCCCCTCAAACATCCAGGTTGCTTCATCAAATACAAGCAATCTGAAAAATAAATACTATTTATTTCACAATAGAAGTCAATCGGGCTAGTTCAGCTCAATGCTTTCACTGACAGGAAGATGACATGTTCATGGAAGGTACATAATAAAGACAAACCTGATAGGGAGGTATTTGAATCGTGGAACCACTGCAGATCTAAAAATATTCGATTCAGCATTTGCAGGCAACTTTTGAACTGTATCAGTATAGAGGCGATTGAGTTGCACCAAGAACCCAAATAAAACTGCATTTCGCTGGTACCATTGCTTCTCATTCTCCCAAAGGTAAGCCTCATATCTGCCCAATCAAGGAATAGAACAGCAGATTGAAAAACATGCTACAAATAGATTTTTTTTAAAGAAACTGCATGTGTAAAGCTCAAAGACATGATTTAGCCTGACAGCACATTTGAACAGAATCTGCATCTATAAGCTCCATTGCAGAATCTTGAAGATCAAGTTACAATACCTTAAACTAGTTTCATTTTTTAATTTTGCAGGAAATAGCGACTGCTAAAAGAAATTTAGAGAAACTTACGTAGCCCAATCTATTGGATCTATTCTCTGAGAAAATGCATGTATCAACGACTGGACAGTGTTTCCACCAGCAGAGACAGGCTGGATTGAGTTGTGCTTCCTCCGGTAAGGAATCCTTTTCATCAATTCTTTCTCTTTTGCACTAGCATTATTGCTCAGGGATGATTCAGTCCCACCAGATAGTACATCAGAACTAAACTGCAAGTCAAATAAAATCTGAAGAATTCCTTTTTCAGACACCTGAATTGTATGGGTCTCTATGTTTGAGAGAAATTTCCCATAAGTAGTCACTGCCTATATACATCGAATCAAGAAAACAATAATAAAAGTGTTAGTACATAAATTCAAGGAAATGTTCAGCAAATTCCTTTATTAGAGAAAGGCCATTAAAACATCAGCAGAAGCCTAATGGGTAGATAATAATAACAATCAAATTTCCAGAGGGAACTAAGCTAACTAGCATATAGATATGGCATCTAATCAGCAAATCCTTTCCAGATAAATTTTTTGGTATATTGAATTGTTGCAGAGAGTCTTAATTTTAGATCTTAGAATTAGACAATGCCACAAAAGGGATAGACATAGGATAGATCCTAGAATTAAGTGGTGGGCACTGAAATGAGCTAAACAAGAAATGTTTTTAGAGCAGGTAGTTAAGGAAGTTGATGGTGTCTCGAAGAGGATTCAGAATCAATGTGGAATAAGATAGTGGGTGGCATGAGAAAGGTGGCTAAGGAGGTATTGGGTGAGTCTAAAGGCGGTGCACCGCTAGGTAAGGATACATCATGGTGGAACGAGGATATCAAATTAGCTATTAAGGTTAAAAGAGAGTGTTATAGAAATCTAAGAGTCGTGATAATGAGAATTTGGAGAAGTATATGATAGCAAAAAAGGAAGCTAAAAAAGTAGTTCGAAACGCGAGGGATAAGGTATATAAGGAGGTTTATGACAAGTTGGATATCAAAGAGGGCGAGAAGGATATTTATAGGCTTGCAAAGATGAGAGATAGGAAATTGAAGGATCTGGGTATGGTTAGATGTATCAAAGATGAAACGCAAAGGGTTTTAGTCAAAGACGAGGAGATTAAGGAGAGATGGAAAGATTATTTTGATAAGCTTTTTAATGGAAGTCATGCTCAGGATCTTGGAGACTTCTTTGTTCCTTTTCATGAGATGAATCGTGACTTCATGCGCAAAATTCAAAAGAAAGATATAGCAGAGGCTTTGAAGAAAATGAAATCAAGAAGGGCAGTTGGCCCAGATGGTATACCTATCGAGACTTGGAAATGCTTGGGAGAGAAAGGTTTAGAATGGCTAACAAATCTTTTTAACAAGATTTGGCGGACAAATAAGATGCCTAATGAGTGGAGGAAGAGTACTTTGGTGCCTCTATATAAGAATAAGGGTGATATACAAGATTGCACAAACTATCATGGTATAAAACTCATGAGTCATACTATGAAACTTTGGGAGAGGGTGATTAAGTCTAGGTTAAAGAAGGTTGTCATGATATCAGAGAATCAATTTGGTTTTATGCATTGAAGATCAACTATGGAAGCTATACATCTTCTTAGACAACTTATTGAGAGAAATAGAGAGAGGAACAAAGATTTACATATGGTTTTTATTGATTTGGAGAAGGCATACGATAGAGTACCTAGGAACGTTCTCTAGTGGACAATGATGAAGAAAGGTATTTCTCTCAAGTACATTAGTATAATTAAAGATATGTATAAAGGAGTAGTAATCAATGTCCGCACTTGTGGAGGGGTGACAACCAATTTTCCTATAACGGTTGTGGGTTACATCAAGGATCTGCTTTAAGCCCTTTCCTATTTGCTATAGTGATGGATGAGCTTACGAGATCAATTCAAGAAAATGTGCTCTGGTGTATGTTATTTGCTGATGATATTGTTTTGATTGATGAGTTTAGAGTTGGGGTTAATGCTAAGTTAGAATTATGGAGACAAACATTGGAAGCAAGAGGTTTTAAGTTGAGTAAGAGTAAGACAGAATATATGGAATGTTGGTTTAGTAAGCAACGAAGTAGTGATGAAAGTGTAGTGAAGCTTGGTGAGCAAGAAATACTTGTGGATGATTGTTTCAAATATTTGGGATTTATCATTCAAAAGTATGGAGAAATTGATGGAGATGTAAATCATAGGATAAAGGTTGGGTGGATGAAATGGAAAAGTGCAACTGGAGTGTTGTGCGCTCGTAGAATGCCATTGCGGTTGAAGGAAAAGTTTTATAAGACAACTATTAGGCCCGCTTTACTATATGGTACGGAATGTTGGGCTGCCAAGAGACATCATATTCAAAAAATGAGTGTAGTTGAGATGTGTATGCTTAGATGGATGTGTGGAAATACAATAAAAGATAAGATTCGGAATGAGGAGATACGTAAGAAGGTAGGCGTTGCACCCATTGAAAATAAGATGAGAGAGAATCGTTTACGGTGGTTTGGACATATTCGGCAAAGGCCTAATGATGCTCCAGTTAGAAGGATGGAGAAATGGGAAAATATATTAGTTAAAAGAGGTCGAGGTAGGCCTAAGAAGACATGAATGGAGATGATAGGAAAGGATATGAATGCTTTGAACCTCATCGAGGACATGGCATTGGATAGAAATGATTGGAGGAGAAGGATTCATGTGGAAGACCCAGAATGATTTTCTTTTTTGGTTCATATCGCCGACCCCAATTGTTTTGGGATGAAGGCGTAGTTGTTGTTGTTGTTGTATTGAATTGTTGCAGAAAATGACTATAGAGGCACAAATCAGCTTCCAGATTTGCAGTTTGCTGGTCAAACAGATTGGACTTAATTCACAAACTCAGAAGACATACATCCACGTTTAACATTATTAACAGTAAACTTCATAGTACTCCTGCACATGTACTATAGTGCAACAAGACCATGGATGTCAGGCACCAGCACAGCCATCCTAGAACTTTGCGAAAAATGCCAAGCTCCTTCAATTCCTGGACAAAATGAGTCCAATACTTAGACAAGTCATGTCTATTTTCACTAATTTCTTTGGGGGTTTTGGAAGTGTCAGTCATTTTTGGCATAGATGAGTACTAGAAGTGGTTGTGTAGTGTTGGCATTACGAAGAGATTTTGAAGTGAACCGAAGGAGAGGACGCATAGTTTTGGGTTGGGCTGTTTTACTCTCTTTTTCTAGTTACTTGAAGTGTGGTTTTGCTTAGAAAGGGCATTAAAACCCTTGTTCTGGACTTTCATGGTACTTGATGCACCCTAGTGGCTGGTCTAAAGGTTTGTGTGTATGTGTGGGTGGTGAATGGTGAAGGAATTTGCTAGTGGTAGCTGATTCTATTTTGACTTGGTGTGGGTCTTGATGGACATAGATATTCAAGTTTGGGTGCTGACATGACTTTTTCTGAGAGGAGAAACTTGTTTGGAGATGTATGAACAGTCTTTGTAAGAGGATGTGGTTGCTGAGATCCTGTGTTGGTGAGTGCTGAATATTCTGTGTTCGTTTAGAATAGGAAATGATCAAGGTAGCTACCAGGATTCTGCATAGAATTAACAATATGATAATATGGCCCTTCCACAAATGGATGTTTAAATACCTATTACAGATAGAATCCTACGTGGTAAATAGTATACTATCTGAACAAAGCCCCACGATGACCAATTAAGATTAGCTAGAAAGAAACTTTAGGTGTACATATCTAATTGATTACAAATATTTAAAATTTGTCATATACATGAATTTCCTGCTGCTTATTCTAATAAGAAGTTCTGAACACGATTGGATGATTTTGGCCATCATGTTGAGGTAGGTTTATCTGGATTACACTCCAAGTTATGGAATTTCTTTTCTTTTTTAATCTAGAATGATACTAGTTTTTTTTTCAAAATAGTCTTGGCACCGCCAAGGCTATTCTGAAATATTCAAAAAATAATATGTATTCGTCCTTTTTAGTTGCATGCTTTTTATTCTCATGAATCATTTAAGAGAGTTGATCATAACTTTTTAAAAGTCTAAGACATCCTTATAGTGCCAACCAATAAAAGGCATCAACATGGTATTTCTAACTTGACAGAAAAAAGAAATTCAAATGTGGTAAACTGTTAAAATGTAAAACTGTACATATATGTATATATAATAATATTATATTATTATATATATATATAAATACATTTTTAATTTCTTTCTTTTCTGTATTTTTTTTCCTTTATTTTTATTTTTTGTCTTTATGTCATCTAGTTCAGTTTGAACTAGAATGACTGTTGCTAGTCAAGTCCTGTCCAGACTTGACTAGCAATAGAGCTGTTGGACTGACACATTCCAACAGCTCTTAATAGAGCTGTTGGACTGTGCCCAACAGCTCTATTGAGTCCTCTTTCAGCTGTGTATATAAAGGGGTGCAGCCCCTCTTGTATTTCACTCCAATGCTTCTTAAGCAATTGGTTTTTCATATCAATAAAGAATACATTTTTATTTTTATTTTGTTTTCAGTTATACCCTTTTTAAGGGTTATGCTTTAGTGTCATTCTTGACACTTGCTCTTGTTAATCAAAGCTCGTGTTTCGAAGATCCCCATTTCATTTCATGGTATCAGAGCCGCAGAAGTACTAAATTTTGAGGAAAAGCTGACTCGGTTTCCGTGCCCGTTTGCAAAAGTGTTCGCCACTTGAAGAGAAGTGTTTTATCACTTCATTGGAGAAGATTTCACATCTTGTTGTATTGTTTTTTTTTTCTTTCTTTCTCATTTTCCTTCTTGTTTCTCTTCTATCCCTATTCTTTCTCTCCTTGTAATCGATGGATGACAATGATAAAGTCACCATCATGCCTATGAAACTAAGCGATACGAACTATGTAACATGGGCTTCAATCATGAAGCACCATATATGGGGAAAAGGCTTATGGGGGATTGTGGATGGTTCCGATTCGGAACCTAAGCTATCTCTTACTAAAAAGGAGGGAGATAAAGACGTCCCTCTATCGGAAGAAGAGAAAATCAAGGTTATTGCCTCATACGAGAAGAAATGGAAAGAATAGAGAATATCTCATGCAAAGATAATGTCATGGCTTATCAATAGCGTTGACATTAAAAAATGCTCAAGTCTTGCCAAATTTGATCATGCCGATAAGGCATGGGAATACCTTAAGAATATGTATTCCCTTAAAGATATTGCACACGTGTGCAACCTCCAAGAAAAAGTTTGAATGATGACACAAGGAGACAAAACTATTCGTGAATATTACAATGGGTTGTCCGAACTTTGGGAAGAACTTTCCCTTTTAGAACCAAAGTGGCATTGTGCCGAAGACATCGAGCTTCGTCAGAAACAACTCGATGTTGAACATTTTTACCAGTTTATCACTGGATTAAGGCCGGAATTTGAAGCCACTAAATCGGCCCTACTTCACCGGGGAAAAATTCCTTCTATTGTTGAAACTATTGAAGAGTTAACAATGGAAGAAAATCGTCTCCGGAAAGGTTCTTTAAAAATTGAAGATGATTCTGTTTTAGCCGTGTCTAGACCAGGGAATCATGTTCGATCATATAGGCCTCCTCACTTTAACCGACAAAATGGTGACTATGATAAGAAGAAAGTTATTTGTCATCACTGTCATGAACCGGGACACTACAGGCCACAATGTCCCAAACTTAAGGAGCTGAGAGAAAAAAGAGCTGCAATTGCTGGATCGGAGCCTAAAGATCAGGATGCACCAGTTTCCCTGACCCAACTAATGGAGATCCTTCAGCCTCTCATCAAAGGTGCCTCTTCCTCATCTGAAGCTTCAACCGGCGCAGCAGCCTCATCTTTTTCTGATTTAGGTAAAATTTCTTGGCTTCTTGACTCTGGTGCATCTTTTCATATGACCCCAAATAATCAAAGTCTATCCAAATGTGTTAAAAATAAAACAAGTGTGTCAAAGGTCTTTACTACTGATGGGACTTCTCTTGAAATAGAAGGAATAGGAGATTTTGAAAAATTTATAAAACAAAAAAATTTTTTATTCCAGAAATTAGAAATGTTCCCAAATTAAATTTAAATCTTTTATCTGTATCTCAAATTTCTGATTATGGGTGTAATATTTCTTTTTCTTCTCATGGTTGTTGGGTACAGGATCGCCAGTCAGGCAAGCTGATTGGGGAAGGCCATAGAGAAGGAGGACTCTATTACATGGATTTTTTGGAAATGCCGAAGAAAGCTTTTTGTTATAATATTCAAAAAATAGAGTTGGAACTGTGGCATAAGAGACTTGGTCACCCACATATAGCCAAAATCCAACATTTTCCAAATCTAGGGAAATTTTGTAACTTTGAATCATTTGATTGTAAAGATTGTATTCTCGACACAATGAAAAGATTACCATTTCAGAACAGAACCTTTTTCTCTTGAAGACCACTTGAATTAATACACTCGGATGTTTGGGGTCCTGCACCAGTAATTTCTAAAGGAGGATTTGTTTACTATGTTATTTTTGTCGATGATTTCTCCCGACATACGTGGATGTACTTTCTCAAACATAAGTCTGAAGTATTTTCATACTTTCAAACTTTTCATAATATGGTTAAAAACAAATTTCAAAATGATATTACTATTTTTCGCACAGATTCAGGGGGAGAGTTTTTATCCACAGATTTTCAAAATTATCTTAAATTGCATGGCATCACACATCAAAGATCTTGTCCTTATACACCTCAACAAAATGGACTGGCAGAACGAAAACATCGCCATATTATAGAAACCACTAGAACTTTATTAATAGCAAATCAAGTCCCTAAAGACTTTTGGGCAGAAGCTGCCTTAACTGCCACCTATCTCATTAATAGGATGCCATTTTCTTCGTTACAAAATATTACTCCCATTGAAAAACTTATGAACATTTCTCCAGACTACTCTAGATTAAGAATATTTGGGTGCAAATGTTTCATATTTACTGACAAAAATGATAAACTTTCCCCTCGTGCGATTCCCTGTGCCTTTTTAGGATATGCTGAAAACCAGAAAGGTTATAGATGTTTTGACTTCAAAAATAATAAACTATATGTGTCTAGAAATGTTTCCTTTCTTGAAAAGGAGAGCTTCTTTGATTTTAGAAAATTAAAAGACGTCACTGAGTACTCCTTTTTGCTAGATCTAACATCAACATCTGATGAATATGACCTTGATTGTAACTTTGATGATGATCCAAGAATTATTGATCTTAATGTTGAAAATGAAAAGTTCATAGAGATACTAGTATTCAATATTCCAGGCGACAAGAGTCTAATACTCCATGTGCACTTGAGAAATATTCTAACATTCCAACTAGACAATCATCCCGAATCTCGAGGCCTCCAGAAAAGTTTGTATCATACGAGTCTTTCTCACCCACATATAGGGCAGTTATTGCATTAATTCACTCATATGAAGAACCATCCACATATTTTCAAGCAAAAAATGATATCAAATGGATAGAAGCCATGAAAGTTGAATTAGATGCACTTGAAAAGGCTTCTACATGGAATATTCAAGATCTTCCTCCAGGGAAGAAAACTATAGGATGTCGATGGGTTTATAAAATTAAAACCAAGAGTGATGGTACTCTTGAAAGATATAAAGTCCGTTTAGTAGCCAAAGGTTATGCCCAAGAATATGGGATTGATTATGAAGAAACCTTTGCTCCGGTGGCTCGTATGACTACTGTCCGAACCTTAATTGCCTTAGCTTCTATCAAAAAATGGTCTATTTTTCAAATGGATGTCAAAAATGTTTTTTTAAATGGAAAGCTAGTTGAAGAAGTATATATGGAACCCCCTCCTGGTCTAAGTATTCCTAAGGGTAAAGTCCTTCGCTTAGAAAAAGCTCTTTATGGACTTAAACAAGCACCAAAAGCTTGGTATGATAGGTTTAGTCGTGTTATGATTGATATTGGTTTTCAATTCTGTTTAACTGACACTGCTTTGTTTATTAAGAATTCTGATGCAGGGATCATTGTGCTTCTTCTCTATGTGGATGATATGATCATCACCGGAAGCGATAAACAGGGAGTTGAAACAATCAAAACACTTCTTAAATCTCATTTTGAAATGACTGATTTGGGCTTGTTGAGATATTTTTTAGGCATTGAAGTTGCTTATTCTCCTAGAGGATATTTATTATCTCAGACTAAATTTGCTTTTGATATTATTTTCAGGTCTGGTATTACTGATGATAAGAAAGTTGACACTCCAGAAGTTGTTAATGTTAAAATGAAGATTGATGATGGAGAACTTCTTGCAGACCCTACTCCTTACAGACAGCTTGTCGGGGCACTTTCCTATCTATCCATTACCAGACCAGATATAGCACATGTTGTTCATACAGCAAGTCAATTTCAACATGCTCCTACTTCTGTTCATATGGGAGCAGTCATGCGTATTATCAGATACATCAAGTCCTCTCTTTCACGAGGACTTTTCTTATCTTCCTCCTCTTCTCTTGATTTAATTGCATATACTGATGCTGATTGGGGAGGTGATCCCAATAACAGACACTCAACCACTGGCTTTTGTGTCTTTTTAGGGGAATCATTAATCTCGTGGAGGTGTAAAAAGCAGCATAAGGTATCTCTCTCATCCACCGAAGCTGAATACAGAGCCATGGCAACCACGACCATGGAAGTAGTTTGGCTCCGACGACTGCTTGCTGACATGGGAGTTGAAGCAACAAAGGCTTCACAAATGTGTTGTGACAACAAAAGTGCGATCTACATTGCCAGTAACAGAACATTCCACGAACGCACCAAACACATCGAAATGGATTGTCACTACGTCAGAGAGGAATATCTACACGGGATAATTGATCTGCCATATGTCACTTCAGAATATCAGTTAGCAGACCTCTTTACAAAGCCTCTCGCTGCTCCCCGATTTCACTTTCTCTTAGACAAACTTTCGCTCATTGTACCGTAAGTTTGAGGGGGAGTGTTAAAATGTAAAACTGTACATATATGTATATATAATAATATTATATTATTATATATATATAAATACATTTTTAATTTCTTTCTTTTCTGTATTTTTTTTCCTTTATTTTTATTTTTTGTCTTTATGTCATCTAGTTCAGTTTGAACTAGAATGACTGTTGCTAGTCAAGTCCTGTCCAGACTTGACTAGCAATAGAGCTGTTGGACTGACACATTCCAACAGCTCTAAATAGAGTTGTTGGACTGTGCCCAACAGCTCTATTGAGTCCTCTTTCAGCTGTGTATATAAAGGGGTGCAGCCCCTCTTGTATTTCACTCCAATGCTTCTTAAGCAATTGGTTTTTCATATCAATAAAGAATACATTTTTATTTTTATTTTGTTTCCAGTTATACCCTTTTTAAGGGTTATGCTTTAGTGTCATTCTTGACACTTGCTCTTGTTAATCAAAGCTCGTGTTTCGAAGATCCCCATTTCATTTCATAAACATCCAATAAAAGCTAAGTTCACCGAGTTTTTTTCCCTTAACAGTTTTTGAGATGTCAAGGTGGTGCTTTGTCCTTGTATATCTTAGTATTTTATGTGGAGTACATATAATGATAAATAAAAGAAGTCAATGATAGAGCATTATAATACATAGCTTGCAAAATAGAAAAATCCAGAACAGCATTTTATATACCTTTTCCAGTAGTGTCTGAGCAAGATTGTGCAAGATAACTTTGTCAAGTACATGGCCTCCAACTCTATGAATCTCCTGGCATGCTTGAAACAAGAAGGCAGTGACATACAGCGAAGGCATCGAAGGAACGGCGATTTTCAACTCCTCCAAAGGAAGGTCTTTAGACTCTTTAGACTGATCTTGTTTGATGATAGTTTCTTCCCAGCCCTAAACAAAAGGTTAAAAATAGATTACCTATATAAGGACAAGTAGATTGCACAAACAGAAGAAAATGAGAACCATAATGTGCTTCAACTAGTGATTTAACTTGAAAATGGGAAATGCCCATTGGGCATTCAAACATCTCCATATCCTCCAGAAAGCTACCAACATGTACCTATAACAACAGCATTGGGAGTGCAGACATTGGACAGTCTGCAACTTTATAGGATCATGCAGGTAACTACAGATTTATTTACACCACCAATCATCCTTTCAGATAATTAAAATCAACATAATGATGAGTATATAGCACAAATGGTGTAATATAAGCCCTTGACTTCGTGAATAATAGATGAAATTATGAGCCTGTCTGGGCTAATTGGTCAAGCATACCCAGATCACATCAAGCTCCATTGTGCCTAAAAGAACTGTCAAAGGCTGAACTAGGATGTCAAAATCACATGAAATGAATGTTCATCAGCAATAGTTTCTCGTTAGGTCCCTTTCTGCTCTCTATGTACATGGATCCACACATGATCAACCTGGTCGCTGCCTCTTTATATCAAAGGTTTCAGCTTTGCTAGGTATTCAATGATATCAAAAGATCATGTCATGTATGTGGGAAATATAAGTCCACGCAATTATGAAATATTTTGATCCATTTACCACCCATATTCTGTGAAGAAGAATATAGACATAAGGATGATCTTTCCTTAACCTTGTGGGACATGGATCCCAACATACTTTGCAAATCAAAATTCTCAGTCCCATGGGATGGACTTTTATGTTCCACCAACAAACATGTTACATAGGTAAAGCCTGATATACAGAATAATCCTTCAGAAGTCTTTAGTGGTTGCCCCTTCCAGTTCCTTTTGACAGTTCAAAGAAGTAGCTTGAATAAATAACACTTTGCCTAATGCCCTAAACAAACAAAATACAGCATATGAAATTAACAGAATAACATATGAAACAAAATACACTTTGTCTAATGCTTATTTAGTTTTAAGTTTCAATTTTAAGAGCATAACCTTTTCATTTCATACCACAAGAATAACATGGATCATATGTTTTAATCTATGTTACTTTGGACAATCTGACATGGGTGCCAGTGTGGGATCCAGGTACGAAGTGTCAAATACAGCAGGTCTTGAAAAACTAGAAACGTGAACATGGCTATATATACATAGATATTTATTTGTTTATATTTATATTATATTTATAAAGAGAGAAGAACTAATAAAAAACTAAGTGTTAAAATCTATCAGAAAATACACATCCCTTTTTGGTTGAGTTTTGATCATTGATGATCTATATGAAATATAAATATGTAGGTACAAAAATTGGTCTGTTTTTCCAAGACTGGATACTTCATGTCCAAGACACTAAAAGTGTCAGACATGTGACACATATTTACTTTTGCTGGACACTTACAGCTTAAAAACCTGTATCTGTGGTGTGTCCAGCCATGTCTGTATCCAACACTGACACCACAAGCGTCCAGAAGTGTCCACATAACATAGGTTTTAATAAGTTAAACATAGTACATATTTTTCCCATTTCATTTTATTTTTCACTAGTTTCTTTCTTGTTTAATTTCTGGTTCAATTCTTATTTCGTTTCTCATTCAATTTCCTTTTCACTTTCTATTAGAATCATGTTTTATCACTTCCTACACGATTCCCATTTCATTTCCTGTTCTATTCCTGTTTCACTTCCAAGTCAATTCTGTGTCTTGCTTCCTATAAAATTAAATTGCCCCACTTCTCGCTTCTGCTTCTCAGTTTGGCAACCTTGGAATCGTGTGTGCACACGCACATGTACATGTATGAGAGAGAGAGAGAGACCATTGTTAAAATATGTAATCTCATATGTAATCTTTTTGTCTTTTAGTCTAGTTATGTGTTCTCGTTAGATTAGGATAAATGTAGTTAGGTTAGATTTATTTTTTTGACATTTTTGGACCTCACTACTTTTTGACTAGGTGTACTAAGAGAGTCCTTTGGACTCCCAACGGCTCTATTTCCCATTTGTAATCTATAAATATGGGGATTGCTCCCCTTTGTAATACATCTTTTGTGTGGGTGTTCTCCCACTTGAATGAAATATATTTTTCTCTTTGCTGTGCATATCTTTTTTGGGGGGTATTTTGTAAGAACTCTAGTGGTTCTTGTGAGTGTGTACTATTTATGAACCTTTGTGGTTCGTGTGAGAGATCCTTTGTGAGTATCATTTCAAGATCTGATTGTGAACTTCATTTTCTTACATGGTATCAAAACCGTTGTGATCAAGCTATTCTTTTTCGGTGCATTGGGAAGCATGCCACTCAAGTTTGAAAAAAAAGAGAGACGTTTTTCAAGTATATGTGAAGTTGTGTTCATGCAAAGCTTGGAGGTGTGATCGTACCTACGATCCGTGGTGGGGTACAATCTCTATACTCTATCTTCTCTACTTCTCTTTTCCGTTTTTACTTTCTTCTCATTGTTAACCTTGTAAAATGGATGACAATGATAATGTCACCATTAAACCCATTAAACTCAACGATTCAAATTATGTTACTTGAGCTTCAATTATGAAGCACCTTATATGGGAAAAAGGGTTGTGGGGATTAGTGGATGAGACCGACTTGGAACCTAAACTAATCCTTACAAAAATTAGAGGTGAGAAATAAGTACCTCTTATAGAGGTAGAAAATACTAAAGCCATTATCACTTACGAGAAAAAGTAGAAGGAATGGAGAATGGGATACGCCAAGATCATGTTTTGGCTCATAAGTAGTATGGATATCAAGAAGTGTTCAAGTCTATAGCACATGGGTGCGGATACGGGTGCGGAGTAATTTCAAAAAATTTGGACATGGGGACAATGCTATATATATATATATATATATATATATATATATATATATATATATATATATATATATATATATATATATATATATATATATAAGATTGTAAATTTTAAAGAAAAAATAAAAAAAGTAATTCTATTAAAGTAACAAAACAAACTTACCAAAATATAACATATAAAGAAGCTTGTGAGTGTGATAACAACAAAACTTATCATAAATGGACAAAAATAGACTTGGTCAAAGTTGACCGAGTCCAAAATTAATTTTAATAAATTGCTAAAAATAGACTCGGTCAAAGTTGACCGAGTCCAAAACGTGGACGAACTCAGTCTTGGTGCATTGATCGAGTCTAATACTTAGTTGACCGTGTTCAAAACCGCACCCATATCGGGGCGTGTCGACGCGGGTGCGTCGACCTTTTAGCCGATTCCGTGCAACTTAGGTTCAAGTCTTGCAAAATTTGAACATGCTAATGACGCTTGGGATTATCTTAAGAGAATGTATTCTCTTAAAGACATTGCACATGTTTGCAATTTACAAAACTAAGTTTGGAATATGATCTAAGGGGACAAATGCATTAGAGAATACTATAATAGCTTGTCTGAATTGTAAAATTGTCTATGAAAAGACAATACACATACGAGCACAAAAAATATGGAAAAGATGTGCACGAAGGCACTCTCACAACACTTGAACAAATACGCAAAAGCGTAAAAACAATAAACATGCACAATGGCATGTATTTTATAGAAGGAACCGAATGCTTGAGACTCTCAAGCTTAGGAAAAACAAGAGGGGATCACCCCTATTTATACAAGAAGAAGAGGGTGCAAAGGGGCTCCCAAAGGAGTCGTTGGGGAGCCCCCAACGGTCACTTTTGTGACCGTTGGGGACCCCCCAACGACTCTATTGGGGGATCCCCAATGCACCTTTTGTGAAAAAGGTGAAAAGAAATAAAAAATGAAAAACAAAAAAGATAAAAAATAAAAAGAAAAGATACAACATATTCCTATTGGAATATGCGCAAAAAGGAAATTTACAATAATACCCTTATTGGGTGAACAAAAAGAAAATAATATATAAATATATATACTTATATATATAGAGATACATATACATATAAATATTATATGTATATGTATCTCTAAGTATATAAGTATATATATTTATATTTACATCAACGATTTTAGGAGGAGATACATTTTAACACCCCCCCTCAAACTTACGGTGTGATAATCGCAAGTTTGCCAAGGAGGAAATGAAATCTGGGCGAACATAGAGCTTTGGTGAAGAAGTCAGCAAGCTGATACTCAGACGTTACGTATGGTAGATCAATGACCTTCTTCAAGTATTCTTCTCTGACATAATGACAGTCCATCTCTATATGCTTTGTTCGCTCGTGAAAGGTGTGATTCTTGGCAATATAAATTGCACTTTTATTGTCACAGCACAACTTTGTTGGTTCTCTGATAAACACTCCCATATCTTCCAAAAGACTTCGAATCCATACAATTTCCATGGTGGTAGATGTCATGGCTCTATATTCGGCTTCAGTGGATGACAGAGAGACCTTTTGTTGCTTTTTGCATCGCCATGAGATCAAGGACTCACCTAAGAAAACACAGAAACCAGTGGTGGAGTGACGGTTACTAGGGTCACCTCCCCAATCTGAGTCAGTATAAGCAAGCAATTTCAATTCAGAGGAAGAGGATAGAAATACTCTCTTACTTACCGTTCCTTTCAAATATCTGATGATGCGGAGCACAGCACTCATATGAATGGTTGTAGGAGCATGCTGAAACTGACTCGCGATGTGTATAGCATGTGACAAGTCGGGTCGAGTAATGCTAAGATACATTAAAGACCCTACCAACTGCCTGTAAGGAGTAGGATCGGTTAGAGGAACACCGTCGTCAATCTTCATTTTTGCTCCCACAACTTCAGGAGTTTCGCATACTTTGTCATCAGAAATACCTGACCTATCAATAATCTCGCAGGCAAGTTTAGATTGAGATAGAAAATAACCACGTTGCGAATAGGCAACCTCAATTCCAAGAAAATATGTCAGAAAACCTAAGTCTGACATCTCAAATTTTGAAGTCAAGACGGACTTAATACCCTTGACTCCTTGAACATCATCACCTGTTATTAGCATGTCATCAACGTAAAGTAATAAAATAACAATCCCTGCATTAGATTTTCTAGTAAACAAAGCAGTGTCAGTATAACACGATGAAAAACCATTTTCCAACATTACACTGGTAAATCTATCATACCAGGCTTTGGGGGCCTGCTTTAAGCCATAGAGAGCCTTACGAAGACGAAGAACTTTATCCTTAGGAATTATCATGCCTGGTGGGGCATCCATATATACTTCTTCGTTAAGATCACCATTTAAAAAAGCATTTTTAACATCCATTTGAAAAATGTTCCAATTTTTAATAGATGCAATAGTAATAAGACACCTAACGGTAACCATCCGAGCTACAGGGGCAAAGGTTTCTTCGTAATCAATTCCATACTCTTGCCCATACCCTTTAGCAACTAAGCGAGCTTTATACCTTTCTAAAGAACCATCACTCTTAGTTTTAACTTTAAAGACCCATCGACAGACTATAGTTTTCTTTCCTATAGGTAGAGTTTGAAAATCCCAAGTTCCTGCCCTTTTAAGAGCATTAAGTTCACTTTGCATGGCTTCTTGCCATTCTATACATTTTTTAGCTTCTGCAAAATTTCTTGGTTCGAAATAAGAGTGAACAGCACTAAGACAAGCCCTATATCGGGGTAAAAAAGAATCAAACGATACAAAGCGAGTTGGAGGTCTTCTATTTCTTTCAGATCTTCTATGGTCAAGAGGAGTGGAAAGCTCACTATATTGATCAATAGCACTTCTAAAGGTGTCTTGGTTTCTACGAGAGTAGGTAATAGGCTCACTTGGAACTCTACTTTCTGGATCATTATGTTCACCAATATCTTCATCATTTTCCTCATCATGGTTTAATGATACATCATCATCACTGGATATGTCATCATTACTAGATAACAAGTCGAATAAGAAGGAGTAATCAAAATTTTCTTGTTGAGAAACATTTTTTTCAAAACCACTCTCATTTTCTAAAAAGGTTACATTTCTAGAGACATATAGCTTATCCTCTCGAAGATCGTAACAACGAAACCCTTTTTGAGTTTCGGAATAACCAAGAAAAGCACAAGGGATAGCCTTGGGTGAAAGCTTGTCATTCTTATCCGTAAGTATGAAACACTTACATCCGAAGACCCTTAACCTATTATAATCAGGTTCAAGCTTATGTAATATCTCAAAAGGAGAAATTTTACCTAATAACCTAGATGGTAGACGATTTATTAAATAAACAGAAGCAAGGGCTGCTTCGGCCCAAAAGTTTTTAGGAATATTTTGAGATATAAGAAGAGTCCTAGTGGTCTCAATAATGTGCCTATGTTTTCTTTCAGCCAACCCATTCTGTTGAGGTGTTTTAAGACAAGACCTTTGGTGAATAATACCGTGATCCTCAAGATATACCTTAAATTGATTGGAGAGATATTCTCCCCCAGAGTCACTTCTAAAAATCTTTATGTTGCTATTGAATTGATTCTTAATCATTGAGTGAAAATTTTTAAAACATGAAAACACTTCATGTTTAAACTTAAGAAAATATATCCACGAGTAACGGGAAAAGTCATCCACAAATATTACATAATAAGAAAAACCTCCTTTTGAAACAACAGGTGCGGGTCCCCAAACATCTGAGTGAACAATTTCGAAAGTTTTGGAAGAGAACATAGTTCTTTGCTCAAAAGGTAAGCTGCGCATTTTTCCGAGAATGCAGTCATTACAAGAAAAAGAGCTTTTACATAGGTCTTTTGCAAAATGTAAATATGATAACTTGGTGATATTAGGATGACCAAGTCTTTTGTGCCATACATTTATATCCTTATGTCGGGCAACATTACACAAAACTTTTGAAACTTGAAGAGATTCCATATAGTATAGATCTCCTCTTCTAAAGCCTTCCCCAATCAATTTCCCGGACTGGCGATCCTGTATTAAGCATTTGTCACAAGAAAATTTAATATCACAGCCATGGTCCGTGAGTTGAGAAACAGAGAGGAGGTTTAAGTTAAGTTTAGGTATAAATCTGATTTTTGGAATAGAAAACTCTTGAGTTTCAAAATTACTTATTCCTTTAATTTCAAGGGAGGTTCCATCAGCAGTGGAGACATAAGATGGGGAACGGTTTTTCAAATAATAGGAAAGTGACAAAAAGTTTGGGGACATATGAAAAGATGCACCAGAGTCCAAAAGCCAAGAGATTTTACCTGGAGGAGAAGAAGTGGATACGGCCGCACCGGAGGTAGATCCCTTGAGGAGAGGTTGAAGGGCTTCCACTATTTGATTTATAGAAAGAGTCCCACTTGAAGATGTCTCATCCTTCTGTGGTACACCAGTGGTAGCCATAGCTAGAAGTCTCTTCCATTTAGGACATACGGGTTTGATGTGTCCCGGTTCTTTACAAAAATGACAAATAGTTTTGCTATAGTCCCTTCTTCCTCTTTGACCACCATTTTCACCTTGATTTTGGAATTTAAAATGAGGGGGACGATAGGTTTTTACATTGTTTCCGGGTCTTGATACGGCATTGACCTCACTATGTTCTTCAATATTACAAGGGACCACAAGGACATTTGGTCCTTGTTTACATAAATTCATACGAGTCTCTTCACCACTTAACTTAGTGAGAACATCTTCAAGAGAAGGGGGAGTGAAAGAGGAGAGAAGAGATGACCTTATTTGCTCAAATTCGGGCCTTAGCCCATTTAAGAAATTGAAGAACCGATCTTCTTCAAGTTGCTTATGACGGAGCACAATTGCCTCTCCACTCCATTTTGGTTCAAGCATTGCAAGCTCATCCCAAATAGAGGAAAGATCGGCAAAGTATTCCCTAATCGTCATTTCACCTTGGGAGAGAGAGATAGCCTTCTTTTGAAGGTAATACTTATGAGAGAGATCCCTTGAGGTGTACATTTTTTCAAGATAATGCCAAGCTTCCGATGCCTTTTTGAATTTAATAATGTTGGCATTAATCTTGGTTTCTACGGATGAGAAAAACCATGAGAGAATCTTGAAATTCTTCATTTCCCATTCATCGTGTTTCTTGGAGTATTCTTCAAGAGCTTTGGTTCTTTCTTCTCCCTCAAGAATCTTGATTTCGCCTTCTTTTACTATGGTAATCTTGGGTTTCGGTTCCGGAATTGTGCCAAGAACATATCCCCATAGGCCTTTCCCTTTTATATGAGCCTCCATATTTCCGGCCCAAACATGATAGTTAGACCCATTTAATTTGAAACCAAGAGCAAAATGGGACTCTTTTTCGCCCATTAGAGAGAAGAGAGATAGAGAAAAAAGCGTACCAACACAATATTTCCAACACCAATTTTGCACAAGATTCTTCTAAAATATTTGAGAAGAAAGATCCACCACTTCAATCTTCAAGGATCGGAAGGCACGTTTTTCGAGGCACTCGAAAAAAGGAGAATCCCACGATCTTCAATAATCAACCTTGCTCTGATACCATGTAAAATTGTCTATGAAAAGACAATACACATACGAGCACAAAAAATATGGAAAAGATGTGCACGAAGGCACTCTCACAACACTTGAACAAATACGCAAAAGCATAAAAACAATAAACATGCACAATGGCATGTATTTTATAGAAGGAACCGAATGCTTGAGACTCTCAAGCTTAGGAAAAACAAGAGGGGATCACCCCTATTTATACAAGAAGAAGAGGGTGCAAAGGGGCTCCCAAAGGAGTCGTTGGGGAGCCCCCAACGGTCACTTTTGTGACCGTTGGGGACCCCCCAACGACTCTATTGGGGGATCTCCAATGCACCTTTTGTGAAAAAGGTGAAAAGAAATAAAAAATGAAAAACAAAAAAGATAAAAAATAAAAAGAAAAGATACAACATATTCCTATTGGAATATGCGCAAAAAGGAAATTTACAATAATACCCTTATTGGGTGAACAAAAAGAAAATAATATATAAATATATATACTTATATATATAGAGATACATATACATATAAATATTATATGTATATGTATCTCTAAGTATATAAGTATATATATTTATATTTACATCAACGATTTTAGGAGGAGATACATTTTAACATGAATTATGGGAAGAGTTGGCTCTTCTCTAACCAAAGTGGCATTGCCCACAAGACATAGAACTCCGTCAAAATCAAATAAATGCGGAGCACTTTTTTGAATTTATTAATGGACTAAGATCAGAACTTGAAGCTACCAAGTCCATTCTCTTTCATCGAGAGAAGGTTCCCTCAATAGAAGACACTATACAATAATTGAACATGGAGGAAAATAGGTTCAAAAGTAAAATCATCAAGAGTGATGATGACTCGGTTCTAACCGTATCTAAACCGAAAAACCATGCTCGCACATACAAACCTCCAAATTATGGGAGGATAAATGATGAGAAACATGAAAATGATTTTGAAAAAAGAAAAGTAATTTGCTACTATTGCCATGAACCGTGACACTTGAAAACTTATTGTCCAAAACCGAAGAAACCATATAAAAAGAAGGTTGTCTCTGTTGGACCTCCTCAAGAATCGAGTGAATCATCTATCGGAAGTATGTCCTTATCACAATTGGTGGAAGCACTTCAACCATTGCTCAAAGGAACATCTTCATCCGCTGGAGCCGCCGTCTCTTTCGTGGGCATCTCTGATCCTGGTAAAACTCTTTGGTTTCATCATAGTTAGAGGGTTCTACATAGAAGTGTATTAAAGCAATATAGGCTTGATATTGTGGTGAAAAAGACTCATATGACACAAATTTTTGGGGATCTTTGGACACTCTAGACGACTTCCTAGTAGATACTTGTTCTTGTCCTTTAGTATATTTTTCGAGAGTAGATGATTTCTCTACATTACCACGCCCAGAGTACTGAATACAATATGGATGATCACTAAATGATTCTACATTCGTCATATCAAGTTGCTCTTCTGGACTCTGATCTAAAACATCTTCATCAATTTTTGGAACTAGGTCCAACAAAAAAGAATATTCATCCTGATTGAGATGGATTGTCACTACGTGCGAGGAAAATTTCTACATGACACCATTGATCTTCCCTATGTTTCCTCAGAATATCAATTGGCAGAATTTTTTACCAAACCTCTCGCTGCTCCTCGATTTCACTTTCTCTTAAACAAACTTTTGGTTATTCAACCGTATGTTTGAGGGGGAGTGTTAAAATATGTAATCTCATATTTGTAATCTCATATGTAATATTTTTGTCTTTTAGTCTAGTTATGTATTCTAGTTAGATTAGGATAAATGTAGTTAGGTTAGATTTATTTTTTTGGCATTTTTGGACGTCACTACTTTTTGACTAAAGTCAAAAAGTAGGTGTACTAAAAGAGTCGTTGGACTCCCAACGGCTCTATTTAGAGCCGTTGGGAGCCCAACGACTCCCTTCTTAGCCTCTTATTTGTAATCTATAAATATGGGGATTGTTCCCCTTTGTAATACATCTTTTGTTTGGGTGTTCTCCCACTTGAATGAAATATATTTTTCTCTTTGCTTTGCATGAAATGAAGTGCCAAGTGAGAGAGGCGAAATCTCCAAGAGAGAGCACGGAAGCAAGCACATACACAAGAAGCCACTAATGGGCAAAATAAACCACAAAAAGTGTCAAGCACACAAAGAAGTAAAAAAATATATTTCACTCATGAAATGCTTCATAAGAAGCTTAAGAAATACATGGGGCCATGCCCCTTATTTATACACAGCAAGGGACCCAAGGAGGGGCTCCCATTGAGTCGTTGGAGTCCCTCCAACAGTCATATTTATGATCGTTGGAGGGGTCCAACGACTCTATGTGGACCCCTCTCAAATAAATAAATAAAAGAAAAAGTAAAAAGTAAAAAAGAAAAAGAATAAAAGGGAAAAAGAAAAGAAAGCATATCAATGATATGCGTGTACAAGTGAAATGACAGAATTACCCCTATCGGGTATTACAAAATAAATATATATTTATATATGTAGATAGACACATAGACATATATATGATAATATATATGTGTATGTGTCGTAAATCTATATATATATATATATATAGATATACATCATATTTTAACACCCCCCCTCAAACACACGGTGAAATCACCGAGAGTTTGCTAAGAAGGAAATAGAAGCGAGGCGATGGCAAAGCTTTGGTGAAGAAGTCCGCCAACTGATATTCGGTAGGAACATATGGGAGTTGAATGGTGCCCCGTAAGAACTCATCACGAACATAATGACAGTCCATCTCAATGTGCTTTGTTCGTTCATGAAAGGTGTGATTGCTAGCAATATAGATAGAGCTCTTGTTGTCGCAACACAGCTTTGAAGGAGTTGAGAATGAGACACCCATATCTTGAAGCAGGCTTCTTAACCATACAATCTCAGTTGTGGTAGTGGCCATCGCCCGATATTCTGCTTCGGTAGACGAGAGAGAGACTTTATGTTGCTTCTTACACCTCCAGGAGATGAGTGGCTCACCAAGAAACACACAATAACCTGTGGTAGAAATACGATCATCGGGGTTACCCCCCAATCGAAGTCAGTATATGCAAGTAAAGTAAGAGGTGAAGAAGAGGATAAGAATACTCCCTTAGTTATGGAATTTTTTAAGTATCTGATAATCCTCATTACTGCTGCCATGTGAATAGTAGAAGGAGCAGTCTCAAACTGGCTTGCACTATGAACTGCATGTGAAATGTCGGGTCTGGTGATAGATAAATATGTCAGAGATCCAATCAATTGACGGTAAGGCGTGGGGTCTGCTAAAGGAGTGTCATCACTGGCTCTCATCTTGGCATTGATTACTTCTGGAGTCTCCACCCTTTTGTCATCTGTCAGCCCAGACCTAACAATAATGTCAGAGGCAAGCTTCATCTGAGATAGGACATACCCCTTGGGGGAGTATGCAACTTCAATTCCTAAGAAATACCTTAGAAAACCCAGGTCAGACATATCAAAATTTTTCTTAAGAATATTTTTAATAAGGTCAATATCTTTCTTATCATTACCTGTGATAATCATGTCATCATCATATAGCAACAAAACTGTTATGTATTCATTAGAAGATTTAACAAACAAAGCAGTATCTATGTAACATGAGGAAAAACCATTATCAATAACTACTTTGCTAAAAAGATCATACCAAGCTTTTGGTGCTTGTTTAAGACCATAGAGAGCTTTGTTCAATTTTGAAATATTTCCTTTCCCAATTTCAAGACCCGGCGGAGGGTCCATAAGAACTTCTTCACACAGAGTTCCATTAAGGAACGCATTTTTAACGTCAAGTTGATATATCGGCCATTGCTTGATGGAGGCTAAAGCAATTAAGGTTCGTACACTAGTCATTCTGGCTACAGAAGCAAAGGTTTCTTCATAATCAATCACATATTCTTGGGCATAGCCTTTAGCAACCAAGCGAGCTTTGTATCTTTCTAGAGACCCATCACATTTGGTTTTGACTTTATATACTCATCTACACCCAATTGCTTTTTTTCCTAAAGGTTGAGGAATAATGCTCCAGGTTTGGGCTTTGTTAAGAGCCTCTAATTCGATTTTCATAGCTTCAATCCAATGTGGATGATCTTTAGCTTCCTTGAATGAGGTAGGTTCATGATACGAATGTATTAACATGAGACAAGTCCTATAATTCGGAGAAAAGGATTCATAAGACACAAACTTTTGTGGTGGCCTACTAGTACGAGAAGATCTCCTAGGAGGATTGTTGTCAATAGGTTCTTCTAAAGAGAAGTCTTGAGAGTATCTGTCAATAGCAGGTTGATGTTCATTTTCTAACCGCCGGGTATATACATTTATATCATTAAGATTTTCATTTTGGGAAACATTATCATATTGTGGTATATCATTATGATGTAAAATGCCATCACAAGTAGTATCACAAATAATTGCCTCTGATGACTCAAATCTAGGAGCTAAGTCAAATAGAAAAGAATAGTCAATGTATTCCCTAGATGTGTGGATATCGAAACCATTTTGTTCTTCAATAAAGTTTATATTTCTCGACACATATAGTTTATTGTTTCGAATATCATAACATCTATAGCCTTTTTTATTCTCATCATAGCCAATGAACACACATTCAAGAGCTTTAGGTGATAATTTATCTTGTCCTTTACTAAGTACGAAACATTTGCATCCAAAGATTCTTAGTCTATTAAAATCTGGAGTAATTTTAAATAATTTTTCAAAAGGTGAAACATTTTTTAAAGAAGAAGAGGGCATACGATTTATAAGATATGTTGCGGTAAGAAGAGCTTCGACACAAAAGTTTTTAGGAACATTTTTAGACACAAGAAGAGTTCTAGTGGTTTCGATTAAATGTCTATGTTTTCTTTCCGTAAGACCATTTTGTTGCGGAGTTTTAGGACAAGATCGTTGGTGCAAAATTCCATTTGTTTTAAAATAATTTTGAAACTCTTTAGACATGTACTCACCTCCCGAGTCAGATCTAAATATGGCTATATTGTGTTGAAATTGATTTTGAACAAGAACGTGAAATTCTTTAAAATTATTGAAGACATCGGATTTATTCTTAATAATGTAAACCCATGTGTATCTAGTAAAGTCATCAATAAAAGAAACATAGTAAGAATAACCCTCTTTGGACATAACGGGTGCCGGTCCCCAAACATCGGAATGCACAAGTTCAAAAGGCCTCTTTGACACGAAATTACTATGTGAATATGGAAGTGAGTGAAGTTTCCCAAGAATACAATCATTGCATGTAAATGTATTTGTATTACAAAATTTTTCCAAAAATGAAAAGAGGTACAACTTGGAAATACTAGGGTATCCAAATCTCTTATGTCAAGTCTCAATATCTTTAGATTGAACATGATTACAAAATGATTTGGATGGCAAAGACAAAAAATTCATATAATAAAGGTCCCCTCTTCTATGGCCTTGCCCAATCCGCTACTCGGACCGGAGATCCTGCAGATAGCAATGGGTAAGTGAAAAAGAGACATTACACTCAAAATCGGTAATTTGCGAAACGGAAAAAAGATTTACATTGAGTTTTGGAATAATCCGGATTTTGGGAACAAAAAATTCTTTGTTTTGGTCATAAGTTTTCTCAAGATTTCCAATGCCTTCAACATTCAAGGATGTTCCATCGGCGGTGGATACATATGATTTAAATTTATTGAGACTTGGTTTTGACAAAAGTGATGCATTTGGAGTCATATGAAAAGAGGCACCCGAGTCAAGAATCCAAGAAGTCATACCTAGAAAGGAGGAGATGGCGGCACCGGAAGTGGAAGGTGAAGATGATGATGTAGAGGAGTTCATCTTTATAAATTGTTGAAGAGTTTTGGTTAGATGAGCGATGGACTTCTTTATGTCACCATCCTTCTTTGAATCTTCATTGATGATTGGAGGAGTTTCTCCCATGGAAGCCACCTTCTTTTTGAATTTAGGGCAATCCGGACGAATATGGCCTGGTTCATTACAATTGTGACAAATGATTTTTCTTCCTCCACCACCATTATTCTTCCAAAAATGTGGAGGTTTATATGATCTAACATTGTTGTTGGGTCTAGACACGGCATAAACTTCATCAACATATCTTTTCAAGGTCAAACGGGTTTCTTCTTGACATAAGTCAGCTAAAATATCACTTAGAGGAGTAGAGGCCCTATGGAGAAGAGATCCTCTAAGTTGCTCAAATTCGGGACGAAGCCCATGAATAAATTGAAAGAACCTCTCTTTTTTCATTTGCTCTTGTCTCATGGCAATAGCACTTCCTTCCCATTGCGGTTCGAGAAGAACAAGCTCATCCCATAAAGAGGATAGAGCACTATAGTAGTCTCTAATACTCATATCACCTTGCTTGGTGGCTCTTACCTTTTCTTGTAGAAAGAAATGCCTAGCAAGGTCTCTTTGGGTGTACATGCCTTTCATAAAAAACCAAGCTTCATTAGCCTTCTTGATTTTTTTTGCACAAATCTTTAATTCGACATTATTCATGAACCATGCTAAGATTTTAGCGTGCTCACTTTCCCAATCTTCCATTTTAGAAGAGTAATCAAGAATAGCATTTTCTTTTTCTTCTTCGTTCAATGTTTTTTCCTCATTTCCTTCAAACTTAGTTAGCTTTAATTGTGGTTCCGAAATGGTCCCACATACGTAACCCCAAAGTTTTTTACCTTTGAGATTATTTTCCATAGCGGGCGCCCACATGTGGTAATTGGTCTCATCCAATTTGAATGCGAGATCGATTTTTGCATCTTTGTTGGCCATTTATAGAAAAAGAATTTTGAATACAAGAGAGAGGAGAGATATTACTTGTCAAGAGAGAATCTGATGAAGCCTATTCAACCAAGGCTCTGATACCATGAAATGAAGTGCCAAGTGAGAGAAGCGAAATCTCCAAGAGAGAGCACGGAAGCAAGCACATACACAAGAAGCCACTAATGGGCAAAATAAACCACAAAAAGTGGTCAAGCACACAAAGAAGTAAAAAAATATATTTCACTCATGAAATGCTTCATAAGAAGCTTAAGAAATACATGGGGCCATGCCCCTTATTTATACACAGCAAGGGACCCAAGGAGGGGCTCCCATAGAGTCGTTGGAGCCCCTCCAACGGTCATATTTATGACCGTTGGAGGGGTCCAACGACTCTATGTGGACCCCTCTCAAATAAATAAAAAAAAGAAAAAGTAAAAAGGAAAAAGGAAAAAGAATAAAAGGGAAAAAGAAAAGAAAGCATATCAATGATACGCGTGTACAAGTGAAATGACAGAATTACCCCTATCGGGTATTACAAAATAAATATATATATTTATATATGTAGATAGACACATAGACATATATATGATAATATATATGTGTATGTGTCGTAAATATATATATATATATATATACACACATCATATTTTAACATTGCATACCTTTTTTTTGGGTATTTTGTATAAACCCTAGTGGTTCTTGTGAGTGTGTACTATTTATGAACCTTTGTGGTTCGTGTGAGAGATCCTTTCTGAGTATCATTTGAAAATCCGATTGTGAACTTCATCTTCTTACAACCATCACTTGGTACATAGGGGAATGAAAGTAGCTTGTTGAATATCACCTAGGAGGGAGTGATAAGCCAATTGAGTTTTGCATTAGACTTAGTTTATACATCTAGATATATAAGTTTAAAGTTATGCTACAATTTGAAATTTACAACCCAATGGCAGCCAAAAGAATTTTCCCAAATTCATCGATAACTTTCCTATTTCCATAGGACAATAGTGATAAATTCTATTCTAGGTGAATAGCGTCATTGCTAGTTCCAAGTACCATTTTATGAAATAGTGTAATGGGACATTAGTCAAATAAGAAATGGAGTTGAAATTATGCCCTTAATATTTTGAAGAAAAATAATAAAATTTAGAACATCCTCCTATACAAGCAACATGGGATCAAACATGAAGAACTTGCACGAACATATGGATCAAATTTCAAACTAGAAAGTTAGACCGATTAAAATACAAACAGTTCCATCTTTAATGAGGATGGCAAAAAGAATAGTCTACATAAGCTACATCATAGATAAACAAAATATGAAGGCAAACTTTACAAACTGCAGAATGAAACATCATTGAAATAAAGATAAAGTACAAGACCCGGAAATTACAAATGAATGGAAAAAAAAAATAACTGCAACGTACCTTCAAGGCGGTAGTTGTGGACAATGTGTCATCTGTTTCAAGATCCTTGGCAAGAGACACAGACAACTCATCCGAGACCCATAATATCCAAAGCTTATGTGCCTTGACGCAAAGATCCCTCAAGGTCTTGCTGAGTTCTTCGAGTCTCGGATTTGCATTTTCATCCAATCCAAAAGCACTAAGACCAGCACGAGGAGATGAAAGGCTTTGCTTTCTAGGACTCTCGAGTATGGACTGCTCAAAAATCCCTCTGGACTGCCTTAAATTTGAAGATCCCTTGAGAAAGCTCTTAGCTTTTCCTTGACTCACCCACAATGTTGGGGACCCCAGAATCAATGGAATGTAACTCGAATGATTGCGGAGAGAAAAACAGAGCCGTCCAATGAGAAGTGATTTCTCGACAATAGTAGACAATTGCACCTTGCCCTTTACTTGGTCACCCACCTTATTGCCATATTTCTCATTCAAAGCAACAGAAAGCTGTCCAAGCTCCTCTTCAAGTTCTCTAACAATCGCTGCTACAGCATTGTAGCACTTCTCCTGAATAAAAGGTCCCAGCTCCTTCAATCTAGAAGCGGGTTTCTGCACTTCAGTGAAGCACAAGAGATCTTCCAAGATGTTCTTGCATCTATTATCCACTACATCTTTAATTTGACCAACTTCCAAACCAAAGTATGCATCAAGGCAAGCATGAAAGTCATTTTCGTCGTCCATCAACTTCATGGTACTCAATCCCAACTTCTTATTACTGGTCCTGTCAGCAAACCAAACACTGCAAGATGGCGAGTATTTGTTCAAACAATTCGCAGTCCCAACCACTCCGCGAAGCGCGTCCTTGATCTTAACATTCCTACCCAAATCCTCAAAAGTCAATTCAATAATTTCCTTCATCCTTCCAACAAATACTCGTTCAAACAGCTCATCCCACAGATTCTTGGGTTGCCCCAGAACAAGTCGGCAGATGCCTTCCCAAGGAGACTCGATCACCAAGCCGTAGTAACTTCTGAGCCACTCCAAGCTCCCCTCCAAGACTTCTTTACCATCCAATTTCGCTTTCACGTCCTTCTCGGCCGATGCCAAACCATCTCCGCTTCCGAAAGCCTCCACCAACCGACGTCTGCGATCACTCAAAACAGCGGAATTTACATCCACAGACACCGATCTGATCCACGACAAACAACTCTCCGAGATGAACTGTGGATCAAGCATGCCCATCACGGACTCAAGCCCCTCCCAATGCTGCTTCCAAGCCTTCGCCTCCTCCTCCGGGTCTGGAATCCCCCCGAACAACTGCGATCCCGGCGGGGCGCCCAAAACTTTCTTGTAAAACAACGGCAAATCGTTCGACGTGCGAAGAAAGAGCTCCCCGACCTGCCCGATCGTGACCTGAATTATGCCCACCACCTCGCAGAAAACCTTAGAAACAGCAGATTTTTGGGAATCGCCATCAACTGATTGCTCGCGCAGCGCGTGGGCGATCCACGACCTGCGCGAATCAAGGAACAGGGCAAGCACTTGCTCTGGACCAAGCTCATCGACGATGGAAATGGCAGAAAGCGCGTCGGCGAAGAACCCGGCGTTGCTATCCGTGCAACCGGCGGGATCGAACAGCCTCTCCCTGCTCCTCTGCGAAATCTGCCCTTTGAAGCTCTCGACCAACTGGAACTGGTGCTGAAGCAGAGGGAAATTAGCAAGGAACTCCCTGGCGGGCGATCCATCGATCTGGACGAGCAGGCCGTGGACCTTCCTGGCGCGGAGGTACCGGCCGGCGGCATCGAGGAACATGGATTCATCAAGAAACCCCCAAATGTTCTCTGGCGTGTCCACCAGGTACTTTATCCTGCAACCGATCCCGTAGAGCTTCTTCCTCCGCTCCTTGTAACCGATCTGGGCTGGATTGGGGGCAGCGCTGTGGTTCCCCTGATCGCCGGCGGAGAGGGAGTGGATGGCGAAGTCGATGCATCCAAGATTGGCGGAGATCGACTGGGAGGAGGCCTTCATGAGGAGGATGGAGTCGGCAGAGTGGATGAGGTCGCGGTAGCTCCGGCCGACGAGCTGCCTGAGTTCCTCCTGCTTGTTCTCGATCTCCTTCCTCGTCGACGCCTCCACCGACCGGATCTCGGAGATCGGCCTCCTCCGGAACAGCGTCTCGGCGTCATCGTCGACGTGCGCTCTCATGATCACGATGATCTGACGAGGGCGCGAGCGAGCAAGAAAGAGTGGTTTCTAAATTCTCAGTTGATCTTCATTTTATGTCACAAGGACACGTATAATAGAACACGAGACACGTTTTTATTATTTTTAGAAAATAAGCGGAATCAACCTTGTAGGGATGGATGGCAGTAGACCGGAAAAAGTGTACCTGGATCCTATAAGGATAACATGAACCAGACCTAGACCATAAATGATAAAATAATATTCTTTTACTTCTTTACATTGAAAATTTGTGGTTCTTAATCAAAAGTCTTGTAAAACCCGGGTCTGGTATGAAATTGCATGAACTATACTCAGCTCCATATACTAATTGGACCCTATGTGTCTAACCCTGGTTATGAAATTTTACAAACCATACTCAGCTCCATATAATAATGTACCGTGGTATACCTATCGAGGCAGTTGGCCCAGATGGTATACCTATCGAGGCTTGGAAATGCTTGGGAGAGAAAGGTTTAGAATGGTTGACAAATCTTTTTAACTTGATTTGGCGAACAAATAAGATGCCTAATGAGTGGAGGAAGAGTACTTTGGTGCCTTTATATAAGAATAAGGGTGATATACAAGATTGCACAAACTATCGTGGTATAAAACTCATGAGTCATACTATGAAACTTTGGGAGAGGGTGATTGAGTCTAGGTTGAGGAAGGTTGTCATGATATCGGAGAATCAATTTGGTTTTATGCCTGGAAGATCAACTATGGAAGCTATACATCTTCTTAGACAACTTATTGAAAGATATAGAGAGAGGAACAAAGATTTGCATATGGTTTTTATTGATTTAGAGAAGGCATACGATAGAGTACCTAGGGACGTTCTCTGGTGGACAATGATGAAGAAAGGTGTTTCTCTCAAGTACATTAGTATAATTAAAGATATGTATGAAGGAGTAGTAACCAATGTCCGCACTTGTGGAGGGGTGACAACCAATTTTCCGATAACGGTTGGGTTACATCAAGGATCTGCTTTAAGCCCTTTCCTATTTGCGATAGTGATGGATGAGCTTACGAGATCAATTCAAGAAAATGTACCGTGGTGTATGTTGTTTGCTGATGATATTGTTTTGATTGATGAGTCTAGAGCTGGGGTTAATGCTAAGTTAGAATTATGGAGACAGACATTGGAAGCTAGAGGTTTTAAGTTGAGTAAGAGTAAGACTGAATATATGGAATGTCGGTTTAGTAAGCAACGAAGTAGTGATGGGAGTGTAGTGAAGCTTGGTGAGCAAGATATACCGGTGAATGATTATTTCAAATATTTGGGATCCATCATTCAAAAGTATGGAGAAATTGATGGAGATGTAAATCATAGGATAAAGGTTGGGTGGATGAAATGGAAAAGTGCTACTGGAGTGCTGTGCGATCGTAGAATGCCATTGCGGTTGAAGGGAAAGTTTTATAGGACGACTATTAGACCCGCTTTACTATATGGTACGGAATGTTGGGCTGCCAAGAGACATCATATTCAAAAAATGAGTGTAGCTGAGATGCGGATGCTTAGATGGATGTGTGGAAATACAATAAAAGATAAGATTCGGAACGAAGAGATACGTAAGAAGGTAGGTGTTGCACCCATTGAAAATAAGATGCGAGAGAATCGTTTACGGTGGTTTGGACATATTCGGCGAAGGCCTAATGATGCTCCAGTTAGAAGGTTGGAGAAATGGGAAAATATATTAGTTAAAAGAGGTCGGGGTAGGCCTAGGAAGACTTGGATGGAGATGATAGGAAAGGATATGAATGCTTTGAACCTCACCGAGGACATGGCGTTGGATAGAAATGATTGGAGGAAAAGGATTCATGTGGAAGACCCAAAATGAATTTCTTTTTTGGTTCATATCGCTGACCCCAATTGTTTTGGGATGAAGGCGTAGTTGTTGTTGTTGTTTGTTGTATACTCAGCTCCATATAATAATTGGACCCTTTTGATCTGACCCAAGTTCTAATCGGACCTCCTTCTTTATTGCAAACCTATGTCTGCATCTTGGGGTGGTCATTTGGAATTTGGCAATCAGTCTTATTTTCTACACCGTCCTAAGGGGCTTCAAGGGACAAAATTTTGGGTATTTGCTTAATTCTAACTATGTTTTTTAGAAGTGTTTAAGACATCAAAAGTGCTTCCCCATGAGATATGGGAACCTAGCACAGTGCTAAATGAAATTTGAAATTGTGACCGCACACATGTGATCTATATGCTTGTTTTTATAAGAATCAGGTCTTGGAGCATTTGATTCCGCTGCATTGATAGGTTTTTATAAGGTTTCAAAAATCAATGGCTCATAATTTTCATAAATTTTTTAGACTCTCAATACCATTTCTCCATCCAAAATACATACCAAGTTCCGATTTTTAATAAATCAATCATGTTGAACACATCTATGGGGTTGAAATTGTGAAAAAAATATTAAAAATCCAATAGCATGTTTCATTTAGCACCGTAGCCATTTAGCAAGTTGGCATTCTGCCCGCCCTCACACATATAGTGCTATTGAAGGCACTGAATTATTGAGCTAGAAATCATAGATTCAGACTTCATCTACTCAATCTGACCACATATATGGTGCTATTGAATGCACTGAACTATTGAGCTAGAAATCATAGATTCAGACTTCATCGACTCAATCTGACCACATATCTATTCAATATGGTTTGTCTGCTAAAGGTCAAAGCTTGGATCGTGTTATTTTGATTGAAAATATAATTTTTTGAGTCATGAAATTTTAATATATTGTGAGCCTTTAATTTTTGAAACCCACAAATCCAAAAAATATGAAATAAGGTGATTTACTATCAATAGTTTTGTGCCTTCAAAATATTAACCCTATATATATATATAATGTTACAATCTATTGTACTTATAATCGTGTTGAAATCTCATGATGTGAGTTGTTTTTCTATACAATCCAACTTCATAGATGTGTTCAACATCCTCCATTTACTAGGAGTCAATTTTTGGATAATGTTTTGTTGACAAAAAGATGTTTTTATGAGTCAGAAAAAATTGATACATTGATGACCATTGATTCTTGGATTGCTGAAAAAACTTCTACAGGAAAGATTTTAGCAAAAAAAGGTTCTGCAACTTTGCTAAGTTAATTACAATCAACTTTACCAAATATATATATATATATATATAGAGAGAGAGAGAGGTGTTATAGTTAGGATACATTTTAGTTTAAGCTTTAATTAGGTCCTAAAGGCCCCCCTAGTTGGAACTCATGGGGGTAAGCTATTTTCACCAAGTATGACCTGTGGATGTCATGATGATCTAGGAGTCAACAATTTTGAATTGTATTGTTTTAATATAAAATTATGATTTTTTTAAGGATTAAAAATTCAGTATATTGTAAGCTATTGATTTTTTAACCCAAAAAATCTGACACACATTAAAAATAAAAAATTAAGGTTTTTCACCAGGGGTTTCCTTACCCGTGAGGAATCCATGAAGGTAGCGAACATTAGTCTTTTATAAAACGTGCTTTTGTTTATTTTTGTAAACAACAAAATAAAAATGCATTCAAACAGGCTCTTGTTTTTTCTTTGGTCTCAACAACTGGATATTGCAGGCTTCCAGTTGATAATACCTTGAGGTCTCCATTGCCAACTACAACTAGGGAATCCACTCAGCTTTAACCTTGATGCAATGGGTTTTGAATTCATGATGATCCTTCAGCTTGGTGCATTCACAGTTCACACCTGTCAGATGAGATGAGTGGAGTCATTGTGGGTGATTATTGGTTGTTTGATGTGACAGTCAGAAAAAATCACACTAAAAAATTGATTAGTACAAATGAAAATGAATAAGTCTAAATATGTGCTAGAAGAAAAAAAAATGGGAGATACCGTTCTTTTTTTTCAAGGCAAATTGGGGTTAGGCAGACCCCTACCATTTATACGATGATACCATTGAGATTTGAACTTGCAACTTCCCAACACAAGGTGACGTGTACTAGCTGGTCCTAAAAGACAAGCTGAGCCCCGGTTGGTAACCTACAGATGAAGATTTTGCTTGTAAGAAAACCAAAAGAAATGAAACAACGGAGGCCCATAAAACTTTAATGTCAAGACATGTTTGAACCACAAGAAGATGTACTGCTTTTGCAAAAAAGCTATTACTGAAAGTGATAGGTCTAGTGTAGAGTAGGGGTGGCAATTTCTGACACGACCCGCCAACCCGACCCGCCAACCCGACCCTATTGCCACCCCTAGTGTAGAGGATTTTCTTTCTTTTTTTTTTGAAGATATTCATATGCATGATGAAATTCATTGTTTAGAAGGTGGGAAAACATGTTACTCATGTGAGAAAGTTGAAGCTTAGAAGTTGTGATTGTTGACTAATTTGACAGGGTTCAAGAAAAAAACAGGCAAAAACAATCAAAGCTGACAATTACAATCACATTTTTACTTTTTCATATTCCACTAACCTTAAGAAATTAAGGTGATTGTGATTTACAATCACATGATCTAAGAATTAGAGAGCATTGCAAACATGACCTAGAATTCATAATTCTCTTGGTGGGCAAATGAACTCTTTGTAAATATGCACCTAGCCATTCGAAAATCTCAATTGTTAAAAAGTGGTTTGGTGTAGTGGGATGGGGTCTAGGCCGCCATGGGTGTTTAGGTTCAAATCCCATGAACATCACCCCTTGCGCAAGCCAAAGCATGGTGACTTCTTGGGGGAGAAGGGCAAACCCTTAGAGTTTTACATTGCCAAGACAACAATTGTAAGTACGGCAGGCAGAGCCAACGCGACTAGGTCTATGATCATGAGGTGGTGTGTGCCACTGTCCGTACTAATCAGATGCAGTCAACACCTGGGATGCTGAGTGTGGACGGCCACTCTAAATTCAGTTCAGCGTCATCCTGGTCCTGACGACAGTCCAGCGTGATGCCGAGTGCTGGACATTGGACGTTCCAATCTGATTTTTCTTGAAACTTTAATTATCAAACTGAAAAAGGTGTTAGAAAATATTTACCAAGTGCTCCACTTGTTTGGTAGGAGCCGCTAGTGCACGTCATCTTGTATTGGGACGTTCCAGGTTCAAAACTCAATAGTATAGTTGTATAATTGGTAGTAGGGATGACAGTGGACCGGGGCAGATGCGGAGGACAAGGTCTCCACCCCCCATCTCAAAATTTTGCCCTTTTACCCGCACTGGTTTTGGTTTTAACCTCGATCCCTGCCTTTCATGTCTTCCATCCCCAGTCCACGGTTATCTTTAAAGGAGGTTGAACCGTTGAAGGGTATTTGGGTGGGAGAACGCGTAAGTCCATCCCCGCCTCCATCCTCGTACGGGTTTTGAATTTAACCTCCATCCTGCCCTCCATTCCCGTTTCATGTCCTCCATCCCCGGTCCAAACGTGTGAGTCTCCTTTACTTCATGGTTTTTTGCACCCTCTAATCAAACGCACCCTAAATTTCTATACTTCATGGTCTTTTGCAAATACCATATAAGTCTCCTTTTTTGTAGTGTTTCATATACATTCTTGACATGGAGTATAGTTGTGTTTGGAATTTATGTTTTTCTCTTGTTCTTTTATGGGAAATGTTTATCATATTAGTTTTACTCATGGGAAAATTTTATTTAGAGGCCAATCTTTTGCTTATAACTTAAAAAATGGGCCATTCTTTTATAAAATTTTAAATATATGCCAAACTTTTTTTGTAGCGTAGCAAGGTGCTCCACCAAAAACTGAGGCGAGGTGTAAAGCGTAAGCCTTGATTTTTTTTTTGAAAACTTAAAAAAGTATATAAAAAAATATCTAAAATTATAAATAAATAAATACATGCTTTATTGATGAAGCAACAACCAACAAGAAATGAAAAATCTCAAATAAATACCAAAAAATATGAAATTAACATTAATGCAACAACTTGATCTACTTAAGTATGTAAGAAATAAAATGCGAGCATTCATTCAATAAAAAATAAACACTAACAACCAAATGCATAAAAAATTAACTTTATCTAATCCAATGAAAAACTATAAAAAATATCTAAAATTACAAATAAATAAAAAAATGTCTTCTTATTTTTCACGCCTTAGGCTGGCGCCTTCAACATCTATCACCTTGGAAGATGTGCTTTCTTTTTGGTTTCTTGACTTTTCGAAGATTGAAATGTACTCACTCATCCTCCTGTAAAAAGAAACATTAAACAGCTTGAACTCTTAATGATTCTTAATGATGGACGTCACTGCTTTTTCAGGAAAATAGAGACCTATATTTGTAATTAAAGACAAAATATTGGTCTCTAAATGGAATTTTCCCTTTATTCATTTGTTATTAAGGTTTTACCTCTTCTTAAGCCTTTCTCATTCATTTCTCAGTCCTTTATTTATTTTTTGGTCATTTTCCGGTTCCCATTTTACAAGCACCTAAAAAACTTTATTTCCCATTTCCTGTTTGTGTTAAGATATTTCTCATTTTCATTTTGGTTTGAGAGCAACAGGAAGGTTTTGCTTAGCATTGTTCTTGGTTCTACTGATATCACCCATTTGACTTTACCATCTCACAACATCCACCATCAATGCCACCATGATTATCTGTCCAGTAAAAGGCTCTATAGTTTGATGTTGTAAAGGTTTCTGTGTTCATATTTCTCATCTCTTGTTAGACAGAAACAATTGTCTTGCCTCAAATGGTTCTGGATTTGCAAGTAGGCTGATACTTTAGATGGGCAGGGCTAAAACTAGGTCAGATCCATATCCAACCCTGACCTCTCGACTCGATCTAGATGAATATGGGTTTATGTTCTATTCCGGTTGGATATGGGTCTTGGATTTAGGTTATGGAGGGCTACCTTAATGCTGTTCTGTCCCCAAGAAACGGTAGATGTGAGTTTGAGAATTAGCAATTCTCTTGTACCAAACACAAACACAACTGAGTAGACGGTTAGGAACACCAAGTTACGCAAAAGAACAGTAATGGAGATCATTTAACATATCCGAAGAACTATTTTTTACGTAAAATGAATCCTCAAATGATCAAAAAGTACCTTCCATTGATCCCGATCCAGGTGTCCTTAATGGGATCCAAAAGTCTCTTTGAAAAAATATCCAATAAAATTGAAACCATACAAAAGGATCCAAAAATTTCTCTCAAAAAATACACAAGGATCCAAAAATTAAGTTTGGTATATCATGTTCTTTGCTGCACAAAATTAAGGCACTTTTGGTGTTTAGGAAAAGCAACTTATAAGTAATAGGTCAGGGGGCCTGATGGACCAAGCTGACCGGGCCCGCCATGGGCCGTGTGACGCCCCTAGAATTCTCGATTTGTAAAATCCTTTGGATTTTTGGGTAAACTTTTTTTTTTTTGAAAATCAGTGCGCAAGTGCGGAAGTACCAAAAAGAAAAAACAAGCAGTGAATTTCGAGATGGGTCGCAGGAGTGAAACAACAAGGTTTTGAAACAACTTTTATTATCATTTACAAATAGTACATCCATTAGCGGGCCAGCCCTTGCATGTGTCTTTTGATGCTCTTCACGCATCGAATGAATTGTGCCTTAATTAGGCAGAAAGGATGAATTCAAGTAGTATTCCCTAAGAGCATCCAAGTGCCACCAGCGGGGGGCTCCGTTTGTCTGGTAGGAGCAGCTAGTGCATGTCACCTTGTGTTGGGACGTCGCAAGTTCAAAAACCCCAGCTTGTCTTTAAAAAAAAAAAGAGAGTATCTAAGTGCCATTCATCTTTAAAATGAATGGTATCAAAGGTTTCTTGGACAATTTTCTGTTTAAGGTTCTTGGACCTGATCTATTCTCCAAATGGACACCCTGCCACAAGATTGGTTAATTAGGTAATCTGACAAAGATGTAGATGACACTTGCTTTTAGGCACAATGCCAAGATAGACAGTGAATTAAAAAACATGACAAATCTGGTCAATTACATTTTTTATAGCGTTTGAAAAAATTGTGTGCCATTACTTTTTTATAGTTTTGCCTTTTTGTCGTTTGAAAAATTATGTGCCTTGCTCAAAACCACTGTTCTAAGTTTCTCCCCTGAAAACATCAAGCGAGTTGATAAAAACAAATCAGACACCATGTAAGTTCTCGCTGGAAAAAATCAGGTGCCATGTAAGTTATAACCTGAAAAAATCAGGTGCCATGTAAGTTCTTGTATGAAAAAAAAAACAAGCGTCACGATCGGACCATTTGCTTCGGACCATTAAGCAAATGGTTTCTACCAAAGCATCTAATTTTTCAGGCGACAAAAGGGCAAAAGTGCCAAGAAAAAATGTCTCCTTTAATTTTTTTATTAAATATAAATGTCGAGCTCTGATATCTCTTTGTTGTGGCCATATTTTAAGGACCACTCAGAGATACGAGATCCAAAATCAGAAGAGGAAATCAAATTGAAACCCTCCAATTCTTAAGCCTTTCAAGCTTGAGTTGGCATTTGAGATCAAAAGTCATCCGTAAAATGTGAAAATCTTGATACACAAAAGGAACAATTTAGTAAATTTTAATGTAACATATTTGTTGGATGTAGGAAGGAAAGGTGAGAGAATTCAAATGAAGAAAACTTGGGCTGTTTTTCTTTTTGGAAAAAAAAGGTTTGAACTTGATGATGTAGAATAGTCCCATATCTGAGTTTGTTGTGGGCTTTATAACTTACATGTAAACTTTTACACTTGTTCCTAAGAACAAGAGGATGGGATGACTACCACACACATGCGCGTGCATGCTCATCGAGCTGGGTCGGGTCGGATAATTAGCCCTTTATGATCATATCCAATCAAGATCAAAGTATCTTTTTGCACAAAGTTTCTGTGATTATTTGGATTTATTAATAGGTTATGAGAAATGATCGACTTCTCGGATTCCGTAACAGATCCCTTCCACGTTTTTGTAACCGTTCGTGGGTTATAAAAACATGGTTAGGGATGGGGTTATGCATAATATTTTGAGGAAGAAAGGTTCTGCATTTTCTCTCTCCTTAATGTTCTCTCTCTCTCTCTGTGTGTGTGTGTGTGTGTGTTTTTTTCCTAAATGAGCTTTTTGCAACAGCGGTTCAGAGAGGTTGTCTTTAAAGAACGATTCGTCGGAGTGCACCGATCCTGATCGTCGAGGCTATTGTATCCTGGGAGAATAACGCCGACCCATGTTTGCACTGTATGTGGGGACAAATCTTCTTTAAGGAGAGTATTTTAGTACGCTTTAGCCTGTTATACAATATTAACATGTTTTTGTTGTTTTTATTGTGTTATTTGCATCTTTTTGTTCATGTGTTGTTGTTTGGATTTTGATATTATGCGAAAATCGATATGCTTGCTTCTTGTTCCTGTTTTGATCGACTGTTAATCATGATTTTCATGTTGTTGTATATCCTGATTTATGTCATGATGTTGATTGTGAAACTGTGTGATCTGAAATATGATCCAACAATATTATCAATCTAAGTTTATGATAAATAGGTCCTTTTGTGTTTGTATTTTTTTTAAGAGAAATTTTAACGGCATTTTGAAAATTGTGCTTTAAGGGTAAAAAAACAAAGTATTGTTTTGTCAACCCTCATTTAACTAGGGTTAATGAAATTGCATTGATTTTTTTATAGTTGGCACCATTGTTTTCAGTATCTCTGCGAATCGGTTGATCCTATTGTATTCGATATGAAACAAGCTGATTCTGTTAATTTTTCTAATATTTTTAAAAGGGGTTTAAAATATTTTTTTAATATTTACTGCCACTGTCATCTGCTGGTTAAAATTGGTCGAGTCTCGGAATCGTTTTGAAAATTGATTCATGCCCGATACCGATTCTTTACACTGGTTGATCACTTGATAGGAAACCTGGGGTAGTTATATGTAAATTTTGAAATGTTAACTCGCACTTGATAAATACATGAAAACTTAGGTTTGGGGATTTTCTCGGCCAGGGATAATCTCACCATACTTAAAAAATTTGTTTTTTACAAGAAAATATTGGTGTATTTAAATTTTAAAATATGTAAAAATTGAATGAAAACTTACAATACAATATAAAAATATATAAAAAAATGTGAATGACGTGTTAATAATGCAATAATATAACGACAAAATCCCAATATTTTCAAAACAGACGATATCTTGAAAACAACATGATTTTTGGGGATTATATCATGCTTTGAAAGCATCTTGACAAAAATTGCAATATTCTTAAGATAGCTTCGATTTCAGAGAAAAGGTGCAGCAACCACCGTGGGGGTTGCCCGCATGGCCAGCAGGGTGGTTGTGAGGGTGCTGAAATGAAAGCACCGAGTCAAGCCCCACTGGTGCACGGGTGTGTCCGTTGCTTTCAAAGGTGGGACACGTAAGGCGGGGTGGTCGTGGGGCCCAACCCGGGGTTTTCCTCCATTGGGTATGGGTTCCTCATCATCAAAAGAAAACATTACATGGTTGCTATAAAAAATAAAAATTTAAGTATGACCACCAAACTTATCATGAAATTACTTATAACCGCCTGCATTCTCAAACTTTTAAGATAGATGGTTATTAAATTTTCTTTAAAAAAAATTTAAGATAGAAGGTTAGCCATACATAGCCTTTGAAATAATACAAAAGGTCCTTGAATAAAATAGTAATGATAGGGTGCTCTAGGATCACCTACTTCATCATCTATACGGTTGGATTATTTTCAATCCAACGGTTTAGAAGAGGTTATAATTTTTATGCTTGCCTTCTTTTAATAGCTCCCAAAAAGTGAATGAAGAAAGGGAAGGCAGCATTAATTTTGATGATTTTCAATTATTAGTAACATCTCAAAACTAAATGAGACAGGTTGTGAGTAATGGTGGTCAGGCTCCAAAGCTAAAAAATAAATGTGACAATGTATCCATTCATATAAATGAGACTTATTAATTTTCTCTCTCATAATTATTATGCATCAATATTCGATTGGACAATGTATCCATTCATATATATATATATATATATATATATATATATATATATATATATGAAAGAGGGAAAGCCCATGATGCATGCCTGCATGCATTCATGTTTATCATCCATGCATGTTATGTATTCATGCCATTCATCCACATGCATGAAATATGGATGAGAGACAGCAACTCATTGATTTTATCTCCCACACTCTCCTCCCTCGTTTATTTTTTTGAAAATCGTTAATAATGAACTCATTTATGTTTCGTAATAATGGTAAAAGACTCGGATTTTCAAACCTCCTTGAAACCCATCTAGACGGCTGATTTCGAACTTGCAACGTCCCAACACAAGGTGACGTGCACTAGCTGCTCCTACCACCAGTCAAGCGGAGCACCTTGGCTGCTCACAAGGCTCCGCTTCTTTGAATAGCGGCAACTTGTCAATGTTACCAAGTTGACCGGACGTCATGAATTCGAAACCAAGTGTAATCTGTAAAGGGAAGGAGAACCTCAAGAGTTTTACCAGCAGCTGAAGGCCTCTGCTAATACACAGTCCATGACAGACGTATTTCTATCAATTGGCTTCATGGACTCCTCGTTGGTTCAGACCGTTGTTGTCAGTATGGATGTCAATCGATTTCAATCGGCCCATTCATATCGTATCATCAAAAAAAATCGATTGATACGATACGAATTAAAATCAATACCTTTAGTCAGATCTATGTTTGGGTTCAGATCTGATCTGATCCATTTGCATATACAAGACTTGATATCAGACTTCTTTTAGCGGGTCCAGTATTACCACACATACTTGGACCCCAAAATCAACTTTGCATCATCGGATCTCATTTGTATCTTGTATTCGGATATTGGACTCTATCCATCTCGTATCTGATCCATTTGCAGCCCTAGTCACCCCCCTCTGTGCATATAAAAGCATAAGGGGCTTAGGGTTGGGGGGGGGGGGATGAGATGAGGTTTTGGGGTTTCTTTGCGCCTCTTTCTTTCTTGGCTCTCTCTCCTTTCTTCATCTGTATTTATGCGATATTTTTCACCCTTTTTTTCTAATGTCATCTTCTTCGTTGCAGGCCCTGTCTGGATCTGATGATTCTTCTTGTGTTTTTGTCTTCTTTTTTTATTGTTTTCCAGTTTTCATTTGGTTGAGTGGTGTCTCATTGGGAGCAGGTGATGAAGTTTTGTGTAAATTGACATGAGGCTCTCGATGATGTCTGAAAATATCGAGCTTTTTAAAACTGATGCTCTCGAAGATCCCCGTTTGGTTCTGATTTTCATTTTTCTCATTGTGTTCTCTTCTTTTCATTCTGCAGTTTCCTCTGGGAACTTTTTCGGGGTTTTTATCTGTTTTTTTTTTCTTTTCTAGATTTTGTTTGTTCTCGATTTTGGGGGAGTCGTGTTCAGATGAGGATCGGATTCAATCCAACGCCTAGTTAATAAGCTGAGGATAAAACATGAATTCTACTGATGAACCGACCGAATTTGCGATTGTGGCCCTTTTTTCTCTCTTTATATTTATCATTGATTATTTACTGAATAATTTTTTTTTTTATTTTGATGCAAATTCTTATTTTATTTATCAAGTCAAAACCCCTGCTTGTGATGCTATCATTTTCCAAAGTGATGTTTTACATGTAATCGTAAAGAGACATGCGGAGGGAGGGTCAGTAAGTAGATTTGTATTACAAGAGAGCCTTCTGATCAAGCAGCAGGCACTTTCAAAATTTTAGAAAGCGGAAAGCATGAGATGACTTAGAAATCTTTTGGTAAGCTAACAGGAAGCAACCTAAGAAGCGAGGGAAAACCGAAAAAAAGAGAAAAAATAAAAATACGAAACAAATTTTAAAAAAAAAGGAAGAAGCCAGGGGGAATTGCGTTTCCCTTTTTGAGAAGCATGTTTCTCAAAAATGGGAAAAATAAGCTTTTTAAAAATAAAAAAATGTGCTTTTCCAAACAAATTTTGTGCTTTCCAATTCATTTTGGAAGCCCAATGTTTCATGTGTTTCCGATAACTCTAGGCCAAACACCTCAAAACAGGTAGCCTAAAGGTGTGTTTGGATTGATGGAGTTGGGTGTAATCAGAATCCAATTACTATTAATCAAAACTCTTCTATAAAAAACAGAAGGGGAATTTTGATGGGGCGAGGCCCCATTTTCTCCCGATCCACTGCCATCCCTACACGGGAGGCTGAAAATAGGTACGTGATCTGAATGGTCTCTTGAACTCACCGTCTGGGTCTTCTAATCTGTGTCATGGGTAGAGTGCGGAACAGACACAAATTCATGAATTTTATTAAAATCAGGACAACAGGTTTTTAATATTTAATATATTTTGTATAAAATTCTTTTTTATTAAAAATATTAAGGACTTGTGCACCCACCCATTGAAAGGCAACAAGTCACCTTCCCCTAAAAGAGGTGCCCGTGATAGAAAGTGTTTCCCTATGGAGGGAGGTGTGACACCCTGGTTTCATAAGAAAATAAGTCGATCCCGCCATCTCTTCTCTCACAGGAGTTTCACTTTACATGAGAAAAAAAAACTATTTCATAAGAAAGAGGCAGAAACAAAAGCCTCCGACGTATGTTCGTGTGCCGAGGAAGATGGCCATCTTGGGCTGAGGCATGGGAAAAAACCCATCAATATTTTTTTGGGGAAATTTCTCAGGGACCAACATTTTCCCCTAATTTCAAATATGGGTTAAAGTTTCTCTGAAAACGGTCAAATAGCTAGGTCAACATCTATCATTTTGAATTTTGTTTTCATATTATCCTTTGAAAATTTTAAAATATTCGTTCATTTTGATAAGAAGATAAAAAGTAAACCGCTTGAACTCTTAATGATAAATGTCACTGTGTTGCAATTTGGGTTGTGATATAACCTGAGTTAACTAGGTGTGGGCATCAGGCTGGCCCGCCCCAGACCAAGCCCATTTAGAGTTTGACCCATCGAGTTTTAAGTATGGCCCGGCCTAGAGATGGTTATCCCATTTATTAATGGGTCGGGTTTTGCCCCAGTTGATCTTAGCAGGCTCAGGTTTAAAGAGCAGCCCATTGCCCCAATGAGCCAATGTTTAGCGGGTTAGTCAAGCCTGACTCAGACCCATTTATAGGTTATTTACGAATGAAGTTCATAAATTAATTTTGATAATATCAAAAGTAATGAATCAAATGAAAGATTAATGCACTCATCTAATTTTTTTTTTCATATTATCAATGCAACCAATTAGGTAAATAATAATAGCGACCAAGTTACTACGCGACCAGCTACTAAAAAATTATTATATAAACAAATTATTTTTTCATATTAATACATATTGAAATTAGGGGAAAGTTGGGAGGAGTGTGCAGCAAGAGAGGTGAAGGAAGAAACGGGCTTAGACATCCACATGGAGGTGTTGAGGGTGACCAACAATGTGCTTAGGGACGAGACCAAGCCTGCACATTATGTCACAATCTTGATGGGTCTCTCTCTCTCTCTCTTGAGTTGAATATGGGCTTGCCTTTTATTAGGTCAGATTTAGATCGAGGTCCATAGCCTCCCATTGCTCGAAAGGCCAAGCGCCCATTAAGCAACTGAAGCCAACAAGTTTCCCGAAAGCATGTGTTTACTACCCTACAACAATTGTGATTTGAAACCAACTACAAGCTGCTGCGCAGATGTTCCAATGAGAAATTATCATTGAGGGACCCCCACCTTCCTTTGAAACAGAGGGTTGGAACTGGGTAGGTTATAAGTCACCAATGTCCTAAAACAATTAGATCTGATCCGACCTGATCTTGATAGATCCATGGGTTCGAGTTGATCTAAAATCTAGACGGACCTAGAAACGGATCGAGTCTCGGGTAAGAAAAATATAGACCATAAACTTGTTTGTATTTGGCCTATTTTTATGCATAATTCAAATGGTCTATGCATAATTCAAATGGTCAAATGGCCTATTTTTATGCATAATTCAAATGGTCTATGCATAATTCAAATGGTCAAATGGCCTATTTTTATGCATATATATATATATATATATATATATATATATATATATATATATATATATATATATATATATATATATATATATATATCGCATCAACTACGTTTTACATAAACACTACATAATACACACGCAGTCACACGTCCACATATAAATGCATACACAAAAAAACACACATACATGTACTTCATGGCATTCATCACACAGCCACACAAAAGAAAAAAAGAGGAAGAACAGAAAAGAAGAAACAAAAAAAGAAATGAAGAAAGAAAAAAAATAAAAAGTAAAATAATAAAAAGAAGAAAAAAGAAAAAAGAAATAAGGAAAATATGAAAAAAAAAACTGAAGGCAAACAAAAGACAAAAAAAAAACAAAGAAGGTTGAGAGAAAATGTACCATTTCTAAAAGACCAGAATATTGTTGTTGATTGCTGGAATGTTGTTGTGAGACCCCAATAGCACAGGTGAAAGCGGAGATGGTAAGATTGGAAGGCATGCGTTGTTAAGTTGTAGTTCGCCAAGGGCACTGGCAATAAATCACAGCTTCTAGTCCTTTGATATGTTCTGTATTCCCAGAATTTTCTATGTATAGAACTGGCCTCTAAGGCCATATATACATACATTAAAGGGTGCTGGACGGGTTGTGCTCAAAGAAAAATGCCTATTCAATCTTAAGAGATGCATCTCTTGAATCATGTTATGTAATTGTACACTTTTATGTCTTATGTATTAGTTAGTGTATTTTTTCTTGTTTAACTGTTTAAATGTTACATAACACATGTCGTTTAACTTGTGAGAGTCACAACTATTGAAGTGGTCATTCTAATGGTTGTTTATGGCCACATGATCCTACATTTCCCACTTGGCTATGGTGTTTCAAGCTTATTCACTTATTAGGTCAGCATCAAAACACATTTTTGAGTTATATTATTCACACAATTTTATTGTGAACTTATCAATTAGACATATCTGGTCTCATTTGACTCACATGTCTAATAAAAACTTTCTCTGACTAACTTTGTTAAAAGATCTATTATCATGTCACCAGAAAAAATATAACTAACTATTATTTCATTTTTCATAATCATATCATGAACATATCGGTATTTAACCTCAATATGCTTACTCTTAGAGCTATCAACTACTGCATGAATTAAATGAATAGCAGCTTTGTTATCACAATAAATTTGAAATGAATCTGTCAAATATTCAATTTCAAATTTTTTAAAAAGTGATTTATCCCGACAACAAAGGTCGTTGTCATGTTATAGACTATATATTCAACTTCTTGGGTATGTTGTATTGCACACCCTTGTTTCTTGCACGACCATACAACTATATCACCTCTTAAAGTAAATACATAACAAGAGGTGAATTTTGTTGCATCTCTATCAACAACAAAATCTGCATCAGTATAACCCACAAACCTTAGCCTATTTGCTTAATAACATAACTTGAGTTCCTTAATTTTCTTTAGATACGTAAAGATTATTTTCACTACTTTTCAATAAAAAAGTTTAGGATTGCTCTGGTATCTACTTACTAGACTCACAACAAAACTTGCATCAGGTATAATGCAAAGCATTGCATACATCATGCTTCCAATTGCCTGAGTATAGAAAACTTCTAACCACTTTTGTCTATCTTTTGGACAATCACTTTTGCTTAGTTTTAAGCCTTTAATCACATGAGTATCATTTTCCTTGGTACTTTCCATTTTAAATATCTTTAGAATATAATCAAGATATTTATCTTTTCTTAGACATAACAACCTTGATTTTCTATCCTTTTGGATTTTAATTCTACAGATATATGAGATTTCACTCATATCCTTTATTTTAAACCGAGAACTTAACTAAGACTTAGTTTAATTTATCATGTCTATATTATTCCCAATGATTAGTATGTCATCAATGTAAAGGGACAAAATAGTAAACTTGCTCTCACTTCTCTTGGCATATACATGGTGGTTCAAATTATTTGCCTCATAACCCAGCTTGGTTGTAGCCTTATGACAAATTAAGTATCATTGCCTAGGTGATTGTTTAATTTCATAATAGTATTTATTCAACTTTTATATTTTATCCTCTTGACTTTCAACTTCAAAGTCTTCTGATTATTGCATAAATATGATTCTTTTAGTTCATCATTCAATACAGTTGTTTTCACATCCATTTGATGTAGGTCAAGATCGAAATAAGCCACTATTGCCAAAATAATGCAAATAGATGTCAATTTTGCCAAAAAAAATTATATTTTTTCATAATTTATACCCTCATATTAAAAATAATCTTTTACAATTAATCTTGCCTTGAACTTATCAATAGTTTCATCAGCCTTGAGTTTCTTTTTAAAAACCCACTTACTACTAATTGCCTTGCAACCTTCAGGCAAAGTAGTTAGTCCTCAAGCTCTATTTCTTTCTATGGAATCTAACTCATCTTTCATTACCTTCATTCAATGTTCAGATTCAATATAAGCATTTGCATCATTAAAACTTAAATTATCAAGAGTTTCATCCAAATTCATAGAGTAACATAATTCTTCATTCAAGAAAAAATAGTAATCACTAAAATATGAGGGAGGAGTTCTTGACCTTTTCTGCCCAATTTTTTGTTGTGAAGACTTGGTCATCCACAATTGGTTCAATATGCTCAAACTCTTGATTAGGTACCATATAATCATCTATAATATCAAGAAAGATACCATCAACCTCAGGATCAAAGACACCTTATTTACTTTTCAAGAGTTCTACTTTCCTGCTTTCTATAAATTCCTTTTCAAGATTATATAGTCTATAATCCTTTGATGCTTTTGGGTACCCCATAAAGACGCACTTAATAGTTTTGCTATCTAACTTGTCTCTTATTTGACTAAGAATTCATACATATACAGGTGACCTCAACTTTTGTAGATGACTTAAATCTGGCTTTTTGTCAATCCACAACTCATAAAATATAAGTTTTACAAGTTTATAAGGAACCCTCTTAAAAATGTATATGGCAGTGCTTATGTCTTCTCTCCAAAATTTATTAGGAAGGTTTGCATGGGCCAACATGGATCTTGTCATGTCTATTAGGGTTTTATTTATTCTCTCTGCTACATCATTTTGTTATGATATATACGACATAGTTGTATGAGAGATTGTATTATTATCATAACAGTAGGATTTAAACTCATCATAGTTATATTTATCACCTCTATTAGATTTTAATATTTAGATATTTTTTCCTAATAACCCTTCAACTTCATAATTATAAGCCTTAAACCTTTCTAGAACTTCAATTTTTTTAGAAATTAAATAGATATAATCATACATAGAATAATTATCCATGAATGTGATAAAATATAATTTCCTTTCATGTTGTTGACTTATATTATGATTATTATAGGAAAGACTGTAGTCTTTTTATGATCATCTACGTGTCACTCTTGAGGCAGGGAGCATGAAAGAATTTCACCCAAGTACGTGTTTAAATGTTCTTATTTATTATCAGCATCAAAATACTGGTAGTTGTTTTTATAATAAACATAAACCATTTTATCAGGTTGATATCATGGATAACTGAAAACAAATGATCGCTTACTACAAGCAAGTTAGGAAATTTAAGTTGGCCAAGGTAGCTAAAGCAAAAAAGGTAGAAGGAACCACAATAGTGCAATCAGTCGGATTGAACATTGTTGAGTTATAGAAAACTATAATAGTACAACCAACGAGAAAGGTACGACTATTGGCATCACTAAAAGAACACACTTCGCTAGTGACAAAAGCAGTGCAAATGAAAGCTCTGCGGTCAATAAAGGAAAAGGAAGTATAAATCAAAACGCAAAAAAAACTTACTACTGACGAGGAGAATAATGACAAATTGTGAGGAAAATTTGATAATATTTTCACATGGATACATTGAGATGAAGTAAATAGTGAATGTATGAATATTATTTCATTTTTAGATGATGTTTAAATTTAAATTTGTAATATTTTATGATATTTTTTAATTTATCACAAAATTTATTTTAAACTCGAACCTCAAAACCTCGTAAATACTTGAGTTACTTTGCATAATTTTTTTTAAAAATACTCATAAAAATCAGCAAAATTTCTTTCAAACTCAAGCTGGTAAACTACGCAAATACCTCAATCACTTTGTATAAAAAATATAATAAGTTCACATAAAAACTATGTTTTTTTTAACTCGATCCTCAAAACCTCATAAAGATTTGAGTACTTCGTATAAAAAATGTAATAACTTTGCATAAAAAAAAACTGTGATTTTTTTTTAAACTTTAACCTTAAAACCTCGTAAATACTTGAGTTACTTCGTATAAAAAATATAATATCTTAACAAAAATAAGCTATTAAATTTATTTTAAACTCAAAACTTAAAACCTCACAAATACTTGAGTTACTTTGCATACAAAATGTAATAACTTTGCATAATAAATTTATAAACTTTTTTTAAAGTTGAACCGACAAACTACGTAATACCTGAGTTACTTTATATAAAAAATATAATAACTTTGCATAAAAAAATTGTGAATTTTCTTTTAAACTTGAACCTCAAAACCTCGCAAATAATTGAGTTACTTCATATAAGCAATGTAATAACTTCACACAAACAAACTATAGTTTTTTTTTAAACTCGAACCTCAAAACCTCTTAAATACTTGAGTTACTTCACATAAACAAACTATAAATTTTTTTTAAAACTCCAACCGACAAACTGCATAAATACTTGAGTTACTTCACATAAAAAATATAATAACTTTGAATAAAAAAATTGTGAATTTTCTTTTAAACTTGAACCTTGAAACTTCGCAAATACTCGAGTTTCTTCGTATAAAAAATGTAATAACTTTGCATATACAAACTGTAAAATTTCTTTTAAACTAGAACCTCGAGTTACTTTGTATAAAAAGTATAATAAATTTGCATAATAAATCTGTGAACTTTCTTTTAAAATTGAATTGACAAACTACACAAATATCTGAGTTACTTCGCATAAAAAATATAATAATTTTGTATAAAAATCTATGAATTTTCTTTTAAACTCGAACCTTAAAATCTTGCAAATACTTGAGTTACTTTGTATAAAAAATATAATAATTTTAAATAAATAATCTGCAAAATCTCTTTTAAACTCAAACATTAAAACCTCTCAAATACTTGAGTTACTTCATATAAAAAATATAATAACTTCGCATAAACAAACTACATTTTTTTTAACTCGAACCTCAAAACCTCGCAAATACTTCAGTTACTTTGCATAAAAAATATAACAACTTTGCATAATATATCTACAAACTTTCTTTTAAACTTGAACCGATAAACTACACAAATACTTGAGTTACTTCACATAAAAATCTGCAAAAATTCTTTTAAACTCGAATCTCAAAACCTCATAAATACTTAACTTACTTTATATAAAAAATATAATAACTTCGCATAAACAAACTATGTTTTTTTTTTTAAACTCGAACCTCAAACGATAGGTGCAAGAGCTAAAAACTAGTTAAACCATTAAATACATAATCAATTACAAGTTCATTTTAATGATTTACAAAATAATCAAAAACAAAAGTCATTGCTTTAGATCCCTTAGCCATGCTTGTATTGCTCATTCACCTTAGCGTAGTTTTATATGATCGCAACTTGATATTGTATAATGGCTGAAGACATTGCAACAAGTGTTTCCTTCAACATACTTATTTTGGTCTCCTTTACAACAAGCATATACTTTAGTTGTCTAATCTCTACCCGTGCAAGAGCCAACTGAGTATATGCTCCACTTGCATTTTTTCTACGTTTTTAGCCATGCTCCTCCTTCTCCTCCGCAGCTCTCCTTTCAGAAGGATTGCCTGCATTATGATGAGAATTTATAGGATCATCATCATTGTCAACTATTATGGAGGACAAACAGATGTCTTGGCTGCCCTCGCACCAGTCTGCAAGTTTCAATTGGAATAGAGTGGGGTAATCCTTTGACTTATCCATGATTGTCATCGAGATAATTTTGCTAATTGTGCTAGGGCGATCAATTCGTTAGTAAACATAGTCAAATTATTGGATCACTCGGTTGGCCATTTGACAGTCCACTTCATTTATGTTGTGCAACCAAATGTCATTTCTCAACATATTCTTTGCTTACACAACGACATTCTGATTCTTCTCCTCCTCACCCGCATTTTCATAGGGGCACCACTTTACCTATGCAATGAAGTTTCATTCATGGTTAGCCCTATATTGCATTATTTCAAAACATGTATGACATGCTAACAAAAAAATATATACTTATATTTGCCATGGCTAGCTTTTGCAATTTCTTAAAGTATTGGCCATAGCCCATATGATGATGAGACTTTATTCCATGAGGTGCATCTTCATTGATATTTTGTCTTCACATTGCGAGACATGAATATTCATAGTCAACCTGACCTCTCAGGAGCCTTCCAATAGATATGTGCTTTCATAACCAAACCTAAAGGGATTTATACAAGAATTATCACATAACACTATAAATTACATAAAAAATACAAAATATGACCAACATGATAAATTACATAAAAAAATATTTTAGTTTAAATCAATAGTTTAAGTATAAAGAAGGAGTAACTACATTCAACAAGACCAACATGCTGGTCAAGTTTATATTTATGGCCTTTACGCTATTCAAAGAATCATAAAGGTGTGCAAAAGCAACTGCCCCCATCTGTATTCATCAAGGCGATCCAAGATTGCCACCAGATTAACATAGAAACTATGAATCAACTTTCCACTGATGTTAATGAATAGGCATGCGTCGAAGAAGTAGAGAAAAAATGCTCTCAGATCCTTCTCACAAGTACTATCGAGCTTCTCTCTAACATATGGTAGCTTGTCCTTCATCCTCTTTGCCGTTGTGGGGTCATGGTAATTTTTCAACCATGCTAACTTCCAACCTTTCTCCTTCAAAGGTATCATCTGTCACTCTCAAAACCATGGTAGCCAATTGCTTGTAATTTTTTCACATTTGACCACTCACTGGCACCATGTGACACTTCAATCTGGTGATTTGTGCCATGTCTTCTAACTTGATGATCATCTCCATATCTACAAATCAAAAGGTGTTGATTTTTAGATCCCAAAACTTTACCACGGCCTCTAAGAGAGGGGTGATTGATCTTTCATGGTGAGATCTCAAAAAAACTTAAGAAATATATATCATCAAGCATTTCCTTAATATCCTCTAGGAGAGCTTGAAACCATTATCATGCTTGGAACCAATAAAAGCAGTGCATGCAACTGTCACCGGTTTTTGTCTTCTGTCTAGGCGCAACAGACCTTTTTCTTCTCCTCTTCGAGAAAATCCTCAGAGCTTACACTTTCTTCTTGACATCCGCCTTTTGTTGCGATATCTCTGACCCTTGTTGAGTTGCCTTCTTTCCTTATTGAGAAGTGTTCTCCCATTGCACAACTGCCTCCAACTCTAGCTGAGAAGCATCCGATTGTTGTGCAATTCAGTCCTTCTCTTGCTGAGATTCATCCTCTACTCTTCTATCATCCACATTCATAATAAGGGGATGAGACAACTCACTCCAACCTCTGAGTTAGGGCATAACTCAAACAAATGCTCTTTCACTGAGTCACCCTCCTTAGATGCTTTAGGAATAAGAGACATCATGACAACAACCCCTTCATCCATTTTTTATGGTTGCTTCTTACGGAGTGACAAAAATTTTAGCTTGCATTTTCTGTGATAAACGTCTAAAAAGCTTTGTTTCAGCCACTATAGAGGCAAAAACAGTGAGGGTGTGTGATGTCCTTTCATTTTATAAAATGATTTTTGAAAAGATTTTTAAATGAGACAACGTGAAAGCCAGACACCAAAAATAAAAACCGGCTTGCATGAGTGGTGGAGTCCGGGTCGATCTCAGGGAATGGGGGATACTTTATACTCAAACACGTAAACTAAACTATACTTTATTGCCAAAAAAAGAAAATGTGAAAATGAACTAATTAACTAATTACAACAGTTCAACCCTACACAGAGGGCTTAAATGAATATTAAAATGGTTTTATTACAAACCTCAAAATTAAATAAAAATTAAGACTCCTAATCTAAAAGAAAAACAAGTCTTCTGTGCTCACGTCTTTGTGTCTCGTCTCGAAGCGTGCTTGAAAGTCTCGCTTGCCTCCACTCCACCCTTCCCTGCAAAACACAAAAAACACAAAACAAAGCAGTACGAACAGAACTAAACAAAAATCTACTACTAATAAACAAAATAAATCAGCAAAATGAGGATTCAACTAATTAAAAATAAACTAAAAATAGGAACTAACTACGAACCACTAATAACAAACTATCGCTTAAAAGACAAAATAGTAAAACTACCTACTAACAATTCAAACACTAATTCTAGAAATCAAGAAACTAACTAGCCTAAAGATCAAGAAAGTAATCGACCTAACATAATAAACTAACTAATTAAATTACTCTAATATCAACAAGTAATAGAAATTTATTAGAACTAACGCAAGAAAATGAACAAACTAATGCTAATCAACAATTTAACTATGAAACTAACAAAAAGAAAACACATACTAACTACAACTATGACTAAGCAAACATAGAAAAATGATAATAAAAAAAATCAGGAATCAACTAGGCTGAATCGATTTGACTTAATTGCTCTAACTACACAGGTCTATTGAATTACTAACATTACTACTGATTAACCCTAACCTAAAGATTCAATAACTAACATAAAGAAAACATTGAGCAATGTACCGGCTAAACAACCAATGTAATCAAATTATTAAAATAAATAACCAAAGCAAAGAACATCTAATGCTAATGGGCTGAATAAAACACCTAACCTATTTAAAATAACTTAACCGACTAACCTAATTGACATTAACTAACTAATATAAAAGAAACTAACGTTAATGGTATTAAACAAAAAGCAAGAAAACTTACTAACTTAATCTGAATACACAACTGATGCTAACCTAACTAAAAATTTGCTATGATGGCAAACAACAAAAGACGTTGATTCAAGTAACTCTAAGAAACTACAAGCATGATCTGAATGATAAAAGAAAAATTAACAACCTAAGATGTTGTATGCAAAGAACAACTAAAATAAAAAAACACCAATGCTATATGCTGAACAGATGTGAGATGCAATATACAGGTGAAAAGGGAAAACGCAGAACTGAGAATCGATGAAAATCGGTGATGAAGAAACATAAAAACAAAAGAGAAAAAAAATGCAGATGCAGAAGTATGTGCGATGCAAGAGAATGAAAATGAAGATGAACCAACAAGGACACAGATGAAAATGCATAGGATGAAATGCAAATGAAGAGATAAAGAACACGCTGATGCAGAATGAAGAATGCAGATGATACAATCAGATGCAAATGTGCATTAAATGCAGAAAAACATGAAAATGCAACATTAAAAAAAAAAACAGGAAAATGTTGAATCGAAAACGCAAAATATGTTGAATCAAGAACAATTTAAAATGCAGAATGAAAAGAAACTTAATCTATTTTTTTTTCATTTTTTTTAACAGATTGACAAATGCGTGAAAGCAAAAGGGAGAAGAATAGGAAGGACTTGCCGGATTGTTGGAGGGGTTGAGAGGGGATCGTTCTCTCCCAATCCGACGTCGATGTTGTGGAATTCCTCACCAGTGAGAAATAGGGAAGAAGAAGGAGGAAAAGATAAGAGGGAAGGGAGGAAGGGGGAGAGAGAGAGTCGGCCAGAGAAATGAGAGAGGGAAGAGAGAAGAGAGGGAGGCGTCATGCATGGGAGGATGTCTCCCTATTCCCAATTCGTGGGAATTTAAAAGGGGGCATTAGGTTTAATTTTTTATTTTTTTTTCTAACTAACTCCTACAAGTTCTAAGTAATTCATAAAAGGGGATTTTTGCTAAAAACATTTTCTCTAAAATGTACATTCCTACTATTTTTACGCTAAACTACTTAGGCTCTAGTCTAATTAACCGAAAAGAAGTATGAATGCGAAAAATCTAAACTACTTAAACTCATCTAGACTACTAAAAATCCTAAAGCGCAAAATATGGCTTGAAATTCATAAATTTGTGATATTTTCCTTTTTCGCGCGATTTCTCGAAACTAACAATAAACTTGGGAATTTAATGTGATTTTCTACTGGATTATGCACAAATTAATATGATTAAATGCTAAAATAAATGCATGATAAGTGTCACCCCCTCTCTTCAAGTTTTAAGACGCTCACATACTTCACGGTATAATGGTTAAATGATGGCGTAGTTCACAAACACAAGGTTCTTAGTCGCCGTAACGTTGAAAAAAAATCATCGAAACACCAAAAATAGTTGTCAGATTATTTTTGTGGAGACCACAAAAACAACTCTAGATTATGTGAGAATAGCGCTGGAATGCGAGCCTTATAATGCGTGATGTCTTGGCCACTACTATTTATATAACACGTAGGATCCCAAGAGTCAGATCGAGTTTAAAAGACAGTTCACATACTTTTTATGCGAATTGCCTATATGTTTTATGCGAAGTAAGTATTTGTGATGTTTGGAGGTTTGAGTTTAAAAGAAAGTTCACTCGCACATATTTATATGAATTTAGTATATTTTTTTATGCAAGATAACTCAATTATTTGTGAGCTTTGGAGGTTCGAGTTTAAAAAAAAATTCACAGTTTTTTTATATGCATTTCTAAATTTTTTATACGAATTAACTTAGGTATTTGCGTAATTTATCGGTTCGAGTTAAAAAAAAAGCTCACAAATACTTGAGTTACTTCACATAATTTTTTTTAAAATTTGTATAATTTTTTAAAACTCAAACTGACAAATTGCACAAATACTTCACTTACTTTGCAAATACCTGAGTTACTTTACATAAACAAATTCTAAATTCGCATAAAAAATCTATATATTTTTTTTAAACTCGTACTGACAAACTGCACAAATGCCTGAGTTACTTTGCATAAAAAATGTAATAACTTCATATAAAAAACAATATTTTTTTTTAAAAACTCAAACCTTAAAACTTCGTAAATACTTGAGTTACTTCGCATAAAAAATGTAATAACTTCGTATAAAAAAACTATAATATTTTTAAAAAACTCAAACCTTAAAACTTCGTAAATACTTGAGTTACTTCGCATAATTTTTTTTTAAAATATACATAAAAAATATGTAAAATTTCTTTCAAACTTGAACTTCAAACTCTGCAAATACTTGAAAATTATGCAAATACTTGAGTTACTTCCCATAAAAAATGTAATAACTTTTCATAAAAAATTATAAAATTTGTTTTTAAACTTGAACCTCAAAACATTGCATATGAAAAAAACTGCACCGAAAAGAGTAGGTGCGAGAGCTAAAAAGGCAATAAAAATAATAATACTTGCAATTTTATACAGCAGACGAATTTAGAATTTTTTGAGGCATTTAAGAAAATATGTTATTTTTGTCATTCAATCATTTTTCTTTTTTCAATAGTTACACCAAGAAAAATTTCGTTAGGCCTATCTTTTAAAGAAAGGTTTTTTTCAAGTTAGTATCGTTCTTAAAGCTAATTTACGAAATAGTTGCTGCTTTATGTCATTTACAAACTGGTCTTTTTGTCTAACAGCTTATAGTTTGACCATGGTTAACTGGCCATAAAAATGCCCTTTATCAAATAGTTGTTAGTGCATTTGTTTTTTTACAGATTAATCCCTACTTGATTTACTTTTCACAAATTGGTTCTTTGCGTGAGGGCAGAACCATCGATTTGTCTGCCCTTTATCAGTCACCGTCACTAAAGCTATGACTGATTTGCAACAGTTAATTAAAAGGCAGAGACCAAATTGTAAAATAGCATAAGGTAGGAACTATTTTGCAGATCAACTATAAGGCATAGACCAGTTTGCAAAAGCCCCTTTAAAAACTGCCAAACGGAGACCTACTTTTAACATCGGCCATAACGCAGGTTAAATCCCAATTAAATTAAACCAAGTGACAGTAAAAATTGTTAAAATTGTTTTTAGAATTTTTTTTGAAGACTAGAAACTACTTATATAATCAAAGACCTAATCTTGCTGGCCATTGTTTTTTTCATGAAAGATGGAGAAACTATCCTCAGAATCAGAGACCTAATAGCGCTTGCTAAACTTATTATTCTTTTTAGATTAAGCCTGTAAAAGTGTTATTATTGTTTACCTTTTTTTTCAAGTATTTTTACCAGTGGGGAGCGTTATATTTCCGATAAAAACATGTATAACGTTTAATTGCAGTTAATTTTATAAAAGTCGATAAACCCTAATCAACCTACACTTGCCTTGCCGTCAAAGGTCAGCATCTAGAACCATCCTGTTTCCGGACCATTCACTGTCCCCTCCTCTCTCTCTCTCTCCGCCTTTAGAACTCTCTAGAACCCCCATTTACACCGTGTATAAAGCTATTCCTCTCTCCCACCACGCTGCAACGGATTGTTCCACAAAAGAGAAAAAGAACCTATATCTTCACTCTGCGATCGCGGTTCCCCGCATTCCATCTTCAATCCGATTGTCTTCCAAGGTTTTGTTTTTTTGCATCACATCATCTTCTCTCTCTCTCTGTGATGGGTTTTCTTTTCGTTTCGTTTTTCTATCATAGATTTTATATTTGGTGTTGATCTTAACGATTGTTGGTTGGATGGCTTTGTTGGGGTTTCAGAGGCCAGAGAAATGGATGATGATTTCGAGCTACCCGACGCCGGAGAGGAGATGAACGAGGACTTCGACCTTCCGGAAGATAACCCCATTCTGAAAGTCGGGGAGGAGAAGGAGATCGGAAAGGAGGGCCTGAAGAAGAAGCTTGTCAAGGAAGGAGAGGGATGGGATAGACCGGAAAATGGCGACGAGGTCGAAGGTATATTGCTCTCCAAAATTCCATTTTTCTCTTATCCTCCTTTATGTATGCAATGGAAATGGGTGGAAGCGTTTCTGAAATCGTTTTGTTTAGCTTAGATTGGTGACGATTTTCGGTGTTCGAATTGTTCTTGCAGTGCATTACACTGGAACCCTTTTGGACGGGACGAAGTTCGACTCTAGCCGAGATCGGGAGACACCCTTCAAGTTTAAGCTTGGTCAAGGTGAGTCCCGTGATTCCACTGTGCTGTTCTTGTTCATTCTTTGGTGATTCACTGGCCTTATATTAGTTTTCTTCATCTCTATATCTGTATTGGTGGCGATCCTTTGCAAGCATGTTACGTTTTTGTTTTTTGTTTTGTTTTTTTTGAAATTGATCCTTTTCCTTTCAATCTTTGTCGCATGTCGTTTGGATGCAAAAGGAGTGAAAAATATGAATTTTTATGGGCGAGAACTTGTTTTTGCGTTCCATTATGAAACGAATTTACTTGTTTAGAATGTGCACTGCATGCTTAAATTATATATTCCCGAGTCCCTTTTTTAAGTCTTATTAAAATTGTTTTAGAGCTTTGCCACAAGCCTAGGAGTGTTTGGACATAAAGGTTGCTGCATATGATTGGGGATGACGTGATGTAGGCTTTGAATTTAGATGTACAGTTGGTAGGTTTGAGCCCTTTCGGTGGGTCGAGCGTTTGTCGTTTTTAAAAGGATGGCTTAATTGACTTCTTTTAGTATAGGATCACTGCAACCATTTGTTTGATTGTGTAGCTCTTGTGATCTGTGAAGATAATAGCTGGAAAACCAGTTTTGAGTTGGTGGATTTTGTGGTGATGCATAGAAATCAGCAGTTGACGCATTCATCATTTAGGCAACGCTTTTACACATGAAGGTTTAATGCTGGGTTCGTCGGCTCGCTTGCTTATTCCTCGTTTTAGTTACTGTTTCACATACCTAATCATCTTAAGGATTTCGGCCGTTTATCCTTTGTCACTGACCGCACCTCCTGTTTGGAAGCTTTACTGTTTTATTTCCTTCAATGCTTTGTGTGAGTCGTATTTGCGCATAGGGTTGCTGACTGGGGTTTCCGTGGGTCTTTTTACAGGCCAGGTGATCAAGGGATGGGATATTGGTATCAAGACCATGAAGAAGGGCGAGAATGCCATCTTCACCATCCCTGCTGAGCTTGCGTATGGAGAGTCCGGTTCCTCTCCGACCATCCCTCCCAATGCCACCCTCCAATTTGACGTTGAGCTGCTCTCCTGGGTCAGTGTGAAAGACATCTGCAAGGATGGTGGTATCTTTAAGAAGATCCTCAAAGAAGGAGAGAAATGGGAGAACCCAAAAGATGCTGACGAAGTGTTTGGTAATCTTGTGCCTGCAACTATCTTGCGATGCTCTGTTTCTCTTGTGATTGGTTTTCTGTATATTTGTAACTAATGTTCTGTGTTTGCAGTAAAATATGAAGCCAAGCTTGAAAACGGAACTGTGGTGTCGAAATCTGATGATGGAGTTGAATTCACTGTTAAAGATGGTTAGTGCACTTCAGACTGTTGTTCGTTTATTGTCTTATGAATTTAGCTGAGGACGGGGTTCTGGTATGTGCGGGTTTTTATCATCAAAGTCTTGTTGTTAACACTGTGATCATGCGGCTTTTGAATCAGGGTACTTCTGTCCTGCATTGTCTAAGGCCGTGAAGACTATGAAGAAGGGAGAAAAAGTGTTTCTCACTGTCAAGCCTCAGTGTAAGCTTTCTTAATTCCTTGAAACTCGTACAATTTCATAGTGAATTCAATTAGAACTTCGAAGATGAGGGAAGCCTTCAGGTTTACCGGGTTGTGCATGGTAAGAGTTTGACCAGCTCGTGGTTACCAGAAATGACACCATATTTGGAGGTGTAACATCTCGAGATTGAGCTCGTCCTGCATTGCAAGCATTATTTTGGGGTCGTGCAGCAATGCTCTTAAGATTGATTATAGCCTGGGCTTGATCTGGACTTGGCCTGGCATTACTACCAAAGTCAGCTCGTCATTGACTAGGTTGATCTTGGTTCTGTTGTTATGGTAACAGCAGAGGCGTGAGATTGATTCCAAATGTTTGCAATTATTCTCGACTCTTTTGAGACCAGTGCTTATGTTAAGCCAGGGTCTCATGGAGGTATGAAGTTTCCTGCGTCTGTAGGTTTGTGTTGTCTGAAAGGCAGTTTGATTCCCTATATGTTAGGCCTATGGAGTTGGGCTTCTTGATGGGTAGCCATGATTACTTTATCTGTTTGTGAACTGTAGATGCATTTGGGGAGACAGGAAGGCCTGTTGCTGGTGAAGAAGGTGTTGTTCCTCCCAATGCTATGCTGAACATTGAGCTCGAACTGGTTTCATGGAAGACTGTCACTGAAGTTACTGAAGATAAGAAAGTCCTAAAGAAGATTCTCAAGGAAGGTGAAGGTTATGAGCATCCCAATGAGGGAGCAGTAGTGAAAGGTAAATCTCTGGATTCACAAGTCGTGTGCTCGTGGCATGCATGTTCCTTTTTTTTTGTTTGTTAAAAGAGAACCTTTTGTTACATGGTTTGGGCTGACGCTGACCCTATTGCGCTATTCTCCTTGAATTTAACAGTCAGGCTAACGGGGAAGCTATCTGATGGTACTGTGTTCATTAAGAAGGGACATGAAGAAGAGCTGTTGGAGTTCATGACTGGGGAAGGTAAAGAGAGCTCCCTGCTTTACGAGATTGAGCAGAAATAATTGTAGAACAGTTACTACGATTAATGGTGAACTATCGTTATCACTGATGGCAAAACCTGTGTTCTGAGCAGAGCAAGTTATTGAAGGTTTAGACAGAGCTGTGATGACCATGAAGAAGGGGGAGGTTGGTTTAGTAACAATCCCTCCTGAGTATGCCTTTGGCTCTGAATCAAAGCAGGAATTGGCTAGTGTACCTGCCAACTCCACAGTATATTATGAAGTTGAGCTTGTGTCCTTTGTCAAGGTTGGTAAAATCTTATGTTGTTTGTCGTCTGTTTATTTGCTAATTCTCATATATAAGATGGTGTCTGAACTTGGTTGTTCTTGTCTTTCAGGAAAAAGAGTCGTGGGATATGAGTACACCAGAGAAGATTGAAGCTGCTGGGCAGAAGAAGGAAGAAGGCAATGTATTGTTTAAGCAAGGTAAATACCTGAGAGCATCGAAGAAATATGAGAAGGTATGGATGTTCCTTTTTACAGTTTCTTTTCTTTCCACAATATTAGGCTTCACTTTCTAAGTGCTTGGCTTGCGTAGGCTAATTTGCATTTATGCAGGCTAACAAATTTATTGAGTATGATTCCTCATTCGGTGAGGAAGAGAAGCAACAAGCCAAGGTTCTCAAGGTCTCTTGCAATCTCAATAATGCAGCATGCAAGCTCAAGTTGAACGACTACAAGCAAGCTGAGAAGCTATGCACCAAGGTTGGTGAAACTTGATCTTGCTTTCTCGGGTGGATAGATTTTCACAAATGGGCTGCAGCCCATCTTGTTTGTTGGTGTTGGCTGCACTAGTTATGCTTACCACCGTTGAGCCTTCCCGTCAGATGGAATGCCTATGTTGTTTAGTAGTGGTTCGATCCACACTTTGTGATAGTCAAGATGTTAAGAAATGTTGCAGGTCCTAGAGCTTGAGAGCAGGAATGTGAAGGCTATGTATCGGAGGGCGCAAGCTTACATTAACATGGCGGATCTTGATTTGGCAGAGATTGACATCAAGAAGGCACTGGAGATCGATCCTGCTAATAGGTAAAAAATACTTTATGAGCTGTTCTCAGTCTGTTTTGTGGCATATTGCAGGTGGGGTGACTGGTAAATTCTCATACTCCTAATCAAATGTGATTGTCTTCTTTAGGGATGTGAAGCTGGGTTACAAAACACTGAAGGAAAAGATGAAGGAATACAACAAGAAGGAGGCCAAGTTTTACGGGAATATGTTTGCAAGGCTGAGCAAACTTGAAGAAATTGAGGCCAATGTATGGATGTGGAACCAATTACATTCTTCTCTTTACTGGTTTATCTTGTTTGCATTCAGATGTCGGATCTCCCACTTAATGTTGATGCTGTTTTTATTGCAGAAATCTGCAAAACAACAAGGGGCTGACCCAATGAGCGTTGATGCACCTGCTGCCTAACAAAGCTGGTGGGTGCGAAATCTGCCACGCCATGGAGGGTTGGTCCATTTCCTGTCTCTTAAAGTATTTCTGTTTCTAACGCGGGGGCCTTATTTTGAGAACTGTGTGACCATTATGTGTTTGAGGTAGCGGTCATGTAAAAGTTCTTGCGGAAAATAATGGAGATGACATATTAGATGGTGCCAAATCTAAGTAGACTTTATCCTAGAACTTAATTAGAAGTTAAAACGATGCCATTACCACTCTAGCTTGATCATACATAGTTAATTCTTGTACTGAAAAACCTATGGGTGTTTGTTTTGTGATTGGTTGATAGCCTTCTTCGCCATCTTTGCTTGATTATACTTCGTCGATCAGTATTTTGATTCAGATCTGATGGTGTTTGTTTTATGATGAGTTGATAATCGAATCTTGATTACGTCCCTTGAGCTTTTTAGGCTGTGTTTTGATTGGGAGAGGCTTGGAATTCTGGAATGAGTGATGAATTGTCAGCTCTGATTTTTTATTTTGTAATACCAGGCCATGTTTGGATTTCTTGGTTAAGGCCTTCGACTTTGTTTTCAAGCCGTAATAGGAAACCGGGAATGGGAAAAATGAAGAGACTATTCGCTTAGACCCCTTCAAGATGCATTTTCTTGGGTTTTGTCTTTTCCAAAATCTCACATGGTTGCAAATAAATGTAGGGCTGGACAGGAAAACGGCAAGCCATGGATTGTTTTTTGGAGTAAATCTAAGAAAATAGCATTGAAGTAGTTAATAACCAAACGAAGGCCAGGGTTGATAAGAAATCAATCCCCTGAGGGATCAACAGATCTAGTTAAGCCACAAAGAGAGGGTCAATCCAGTTATCAGCAGATATGCCTCGTTGAGATGACTACTGTGATAAATGAGCTTGGCGATTTCTATCAAGTTTACACCTTTCATCATCTAAAATCTGAGTGTTCCTTTCCTTCTAGACAGTCCACCAGGTGGTGTGCAGCAATCACTTCCATTCTAAGGGGAGGAGCAGATTCAGGGTGTGTTTGTGTAGCGCAGAAGGGCGCTCCATGCCGCAACCTGTGCGGCGCGTCCCGTGGAAACAAAATCGGGCCACCTCCCATGGGAATGGTTTCTGCAGAAACAGGGTGGATCTTGTTGATTTTGAGGCCCTTTTTCTGCACTGAAACACAATATTGCGTTTGTGTAGCCACAATGGGCTTCGTGTGTTTCTGCGAAAACCCTTGTTTTCGTGGGCGGGGGGGGGGGGGGGGGGGGGCTCAGTAATTGGCCATGTGTTTTGCAAAAATACTCAGCCCAATCACTGACTGTAGCTGCTGCTTTGCCAGTTATTCTACAAAGGAGAAAGGGCCTCACTTTCCATCCCAAATGCATAAACGTCCATCCCAAGGCTGAGATTCCAAACGGGACCACCATGGGCGTTTGACCAAGATTTTGCCTCAAGAACACCAAATGCATAAACGCTCATCACAGCACAGAGATTCCAAACAGTTCCTTATTTGTCAGCCAAATAATTTTGAAAGTCAGGATTCCACACTCACCACTTCTGTGACCTCCAATAGTCACTATCCAAACAGAGACTTAAGTAGTCCATTTGGATTTGAATTCGGACCTAGCTTTGTTTTGACAAAAGGAAGTCAAATTCGGCTTTGAATTTTATATGGTAAATACCAGATCTAGTAAATAAATATATGTTGGAAACAAGGGTTTATGTAGAATTGATCTTGATCCGAATCCAAACAAAATTTGGCTGTGTAAGTATGAATCTTATCTAAATATTCATTCAGATATTTTGTTAAGATCCAATCCAATAAAGAAGTGTTGGATTCAGTTCATGGATCTGACGATACTTGATTTGTTTGCACCCTCTAGGGGTGTCAACGGGTCGGGTTTGCTTTAGACCCAGGTAGAACCAGACTTTGCCCTGGTTTTTTGGGTATAGTATCGGGTCTGGACCCAGATCTAATCAGACCCATCATAAGAAAACTATACCCGGACTCGATAATAACTACATGAACCACCTGAGCCATACCCGGTAAAATACTATTTTTTATCATTTTTTCATTGAAAATTTGCAGGTCTTAATCAGAACTTGAGTCGGGCCCGGGTCTCGTATAAAATTTAACAAACTATACCCGGTTCTATGTATTAATCGGACCTTCGGGTCTGAACCTGGGTCTTCTTATTTATCACCATACCAGGACCCTATAGGTATGGGTCGGGTCCAGGTATATCCTACCAGTTGAACCCCTACTCGGATAGCAAGCGATAGGCTTGTTCTTTGAACACATCATTGGTTATATCTTTATTTGTTTGAGTCAGGGGATAAACACAAAAAGAAAGAAATATCGGATGGGTATATATTTGATACAGCACATTATACCTAGAATCTAGTTTAAATCTCATGATCCAAGTTGTTTTAGTGGGATCTAACTTGGTAGATGTGTTGATTTTGTAAAAATCATACTCTTGGATCATGTTTTTTCAATGACAAAAATGTGTTTTTGAGTGAAAAAAATTGATGCATTTATACCCGTTGATTTTAAAATTGCCGGCAAAGCGAGATTTGGCAATTCAAAAGTTGGCTTCCACTAAAAAGAGGATATAGATCATGGATCAGATCCACACAAAAAATAAAAAATAATGAAATTTGCTAAGTTATTTATCAAAGTTTCACCTCTGATGTGAATTTAAATTCATTTCCAGCAAAAACTTAGCTGCATGTTAACTCTATGCTTTTCCATTGGATATCAGACTGGTTCAGCTTATTCAATTAGGTTTTGGACTGCCTTTAGGGTAGGGATGTCAATGAGTTGTGTTTGACCTGGATGTGATCCGTACCTGACCTAATAGGATCTGGGTTCGGTGATAAAGGAGGACGACTGATTAAGAGTTTGGGTTGGGTCCAAAGAGTCTGATTAGTACATTTAGGTAGGGATTTCAACAGGTCGGGTTTATTGTGGATCTGACCCATACCAAATCCAATAGGGTTGGTGTATGGTGATAAATAAGAATACCCGATTAAGACCTGGGTCTGGACCCGAAGGTTCGATTAATACATGGACCTGGGTATAGTTTGTGAAATTTTTTACCAGACCTGGGCCCGACCTGAGTTCCGATTAAGTCCTGCAATTTTTTCAATGTAAAAATAATAAAAAATAATGTTTTACTGGCTATGGCCACAGTCTGGTTCATTTAGTTCTTATCGAATCTGGGTATGGTTTCTCTTATGGTGGGTCTGAGACCTGGATCCAGATCCAGACCCAGGTCTGGTTCAAACTAGGTCTGAACCAAGCCCGACCCATTGACACCCCTGCATGTCGGTAGGTTGGGTTTATGAAATTTCATGTTAAAATTCTAAATTGACTAAGATCTGCAATTTTTAAATGTAAAAAAGAAAAAAAATATTTTACTAGCTACCGATCGTATTGACAAAAGTTAAAAATGGCAAAATATCGGCAGTCAAAAACTCGGGAGATTTTGAAAATTTTCATAAATTTTGCATTTTTTGGCAAAATCTTGGCAATAAAAAAATAAATTTAAAATATAAAAAAATTATTTTTATAAGAAAATATAAATAAAACATTTAAAAATAAAAATCTCAGGGGTTTTCATGATAAATATCTATTAAAAATGTAGATCTCATGAAATTTATCATGCTTTGAAAATCTCGCAAGAAATTTGGCGCTTTAAACTTTCAAGCAATTTCTCGCAATACTATCGCAAGATTTTTATAAATATCGCGATATTTGTCACAGAGGTACCGATCAAGTTTGGTTTATGCAATCCTTGTAGGACCATGGTCTTTTCCCATGGTACATTCCGTCAAACCCTTGCCCGGATCAAGTGCCAATACATCAAAGGTGGATATGAGTTCCATCATGCGGCAAGGGATGCACACTTTAGTTATCCAAACCCTAATGACCTTCAATTTGAACGTTTTGAGCCGGCCCACTAACCAGGTATAGAAGCCCTTGTTGGCTCCCAATTCACTACAAGGAATGCACACTTTTGGTATCCAAACCCTGATGACCTTCAATTTGAAGGTTTTAAGATGACCCACCTGAGTCAGGTGTATGGAGCCCTTGTTCCAGCAAATATTGTTAATACTATCAATATATCAATAAAAATGACCTATAGTTTATCAGTTGTTTAAAACATTTCTCAATCTCAATCCTATACTAATCTTAAATATTATAAAATCAAAAGAAAGGGTATCAAAGTGCAAAAAATTGGATGATTTATAACTTTCTCTTAATTAAGATTCTTGTCATGTGAGTTGAGAGTGAAATTAAAAATTTGTAAAGGCATTTGCATGGAGTTTTCATAAAAAATAAAGTGTTACATGACGAATTAATGAGTTATTATTTATAAGTGCTCTCTCTCTCTCTCTCAAGCGTTCCTCCCCCACCTTCTTATTAGACATAAAACAAGCAAACTCTCTCCACTATCTCCAAAATGTTTTTTCTCTCCTATTTTAATAGGCATAAAATAAAATAATTTTATAATATTTTAAAATTATCAATATATTTATAGTTTGTATTTTTATTTTGATAAATATATTTGACATATTTTTTTTTTTACCATTTGAATTGTATTATAGGGCTATCATGAGAAAAAGCACCATGGTTCCGTCAAACCTAAGACTCGGTCAACAACCACACATCAAAGGTGGATATGAGCTCCACCTTGCGATAAGGGATGCACACTTTGTTGTAATTTTGAAGCCCTTGCCCAGGATCACACTAGATCAGATATGATATTGATGTAATTAATAAACATAAATAATCACAATAAGAACAATAAATATGCAAATAACTATAAGATAAAGAGAGTTTTACGTGGTTCTACAAAACCGTCTACATCCATGGATAGAGTATTGAGAGCCTTTATTAATATAATAAATTATTAATACAAGAGAGAATAAATAAAATTACAAACAAGAATAATTACACTTGTCGTTCGACCCACCAAGAAAATCAATGCTTGCAACCCAAAACTTGACCTCACTCAGAAAAAAAAATTGCCACATTTTTTTTACACTTCTCTCAAAATAAAAAAAAGAAGCCTTAAGCACTAGAGAATCATTCAAGAGAGCAAAACTACAATTTTTCTCTCTTATATCTTCTAATGAGAGCACAAAAAAGGAAATACCTTCTCTTTTCTTTCTCTCAAGCTAAGAAGTACTTCTTCACATTTTCAAAAGAGAACATACCCATTTTTTATAATTTTTAAGGTAAAATCTGTATACATTAAAGAGACTCATATGGTTATTATTTTTAATCTCATATGTGATTCAAAATAAGAGTTCAAAAGAGATTTCTTTATGTGACAAGGTAAGACCTAGTCCAATAAAAACTCATTCAAGTCATAATCAATATTATTTACCTTGACTTGAATGCTCTTCAACCAATTCTCTTTAAATACCCCCTTCCTTGGGGCCCAAGTAATTTAGCTTATAATGGAAACCAAGTTCACGTCAACCCTAAACTTTGCAATCTTCGTTGCTTTACCTTTTTCAAATACACAAGTCATATTTTTCATGTACGAACTTGTGTAATTAGGTGACAAAGCATAAACTATCACATTATTATCATGTGCACACTGCTCGTGAGCCTCAGTAATCTTTCTCTGAAATTTAACGATCTTTTGCAGTAAGTTATCACGTGACTGAACTAGAGAAGATCTTGATGAATAATTGGCACACTTTCTTTTCTTCTCAATTTTTTGCTCCACTTGCAACAAAGTTTCTTTTGTTTTTCTTGCCTTGTAAACATTTTTTTGAATCAACATATCATTAATCATTATTTGTCATAATGCAAAGTTCTTTTGGACATCAAATTTTTTCACCTTAAGATTAATTATCATATCTTTGAAGCCATATATTATCTTTTTTCTATAACCAATAGCTTTGTTACCATTTGTTGTAATTTTGGGACCTTGACCTAGTGCGATCTTGGACACAAGCCCCAAAACCACAAGTTTTGTTATCCAAACCCTTTCGAATGGTTTGAGTTAACTCACCTAACCAGGTATATGAACTCTTATTGGCTCCTAAGGGGGTGCTTGATTATAGATCATGTGAGATGTTGCAACAATCAGACAGTGCACGTGGCAGATACACACAACCACGTTCATAGAACGGTAAAACACCGTTTCATGCCCCCCTCATTATGGTGAGAACAAAACGATGAAATACTACTTTAAAAAGAGAAAAAAAGAGATGGACTGAGGGGGAGGGGGGCAAACCCCGACCCTCCCTTGTCCTCCCCTCCCCTCTCTCTCTCTCTCCTATGCAGATCAAGCAACGTTGGAGTGGAGAGGTTGGTAATAAGGCCAACTCTCTTTCCCTTCTTCGTTCCTCTCTCTCTCTCTCTCTCTCTCTTTTATGTAGACCAAGCAACGAGGCTTCCTCTCTCTTTTCTGCTTCTTCGTTCTTCTCTCTCACCCCCTTTTTCTTTGATTTTTTATTAGAGTTTTTCGTTGATTAGGATTTTTTCTTTGATTTTCATTGATTGAGCTTTTTCTTTTGAGCTTTTATTAATTAGCACTTTGAATCAAGTATTTTTAATTAAGGTTTTTATTTTTATTTTGATTAGGGTTTTTCTTTGATTTGATTAGGTTTTTTTCTTTATTAGGGTTTTCAATCAAATGCCTTTAATTAAGGTTTTTAATATTTAATTTGATTAGGTTTTTTTTTCTTTGATTAGGGTTTTGAATCAATTTTTTTTAAATAGGGTTTTTTATGCTTAGTTTGATTAAGGCTTTTCTTGTATTTGATTAGGTTTTTTTTCTTTGATCTTCTTTGATTAGAGTTTGAATTAGGGGTTTTTTATTATTTATATTATTTATTTTATAGTTTAGTTTTCTTGTAAATTATATTTTTTGGTTTATTTATGATTTAATTTTTTTCATTTTAAGGTTCTATGATTTATTTATGGTTTTGCATTTGTATATAAAAAATATAATTTCTTATTTTTCTCAAATTATCAAAGATTTAAACTTTAATTTTTCATACTTGAATCCAGTTTGAGATCCATATTTGAGGCTAAAATCCATAATTTCTTGATAAACTTTAATAATTAGATTTCAATATGACTCCGTTTAAAAAATTCATAAGACCTATATCCAAAAGTAAAATCCATAATAAACATGTTAAAAGACTCATATGATTAGGTAGATTGAATCATACGATCCAAAATAAAATTATCTGACCCATTATCCTTATGTGTTCAAGTTGTCCGCATAGTATAAAAATCAAACACCGCACACAAGGAACACAACTTTTTGTTCAGTCCAAATAAACACTCTACATAGTATAATTATTCTGTCTGTTATGCTCTATTGTTCCTTCCCATCTTGAACCCCTCGTCAAACACACCTTAAAGCTTCCTGTTCACTACAAGGGATGCACATGTTTGGTATCCAAACCCTGATGACCTTCAATTTGAAGGTTTTAAGATGACCCCCAGAGTAGTTGTTTCCTTGTAAATACACCTATTCACTACCCAACAAATATTGTCAATACTATGAAGATATCAATAAAAACACCTATATTTTATTGTTTAAAACATTTCTCAATTCTAATCCTAAATATTATAAAATTAGAACATGTCAAGTGCAAAAAATTGGATGCTTTATAACTTTCTCTTAATTGACATTCTTCACACGTGAGTTGAGAATGAAATTTAAATTTTGTAAGGGCATTTGCATGGAGTTTTCATAAAAAAGAAAGTCTTACGTGATGCATTGTAATTCTTTCAAAAATTTAATAAGTAATTATTTATTATATATACATTACAAACAACAACAACAACAACAACTACGCCTTCATCCCAAAACAATTGGGGTCAGCGATATGAACCAAAAAAGAAATTCATTTTGGGTCTTTCACATGAATCCTTTTCCTCCAATCATTTCTATCCAACGCCATGTCCTCGGTGAGGTTCAAAGCATTCATATCCTTTCCTATCATCTCCATCCAAGTCTTCCTAGGCCTACCCCGACCTCTTTTAACTAATATACTTTCCCATTTCTCCAACCTTCTAACTGGAGCATCATTAGGCCTTCGCCGAATATGTCCAAACCACCGTAAACGATTCTCTCGCATCTTATTTTCAATGGGTGCAACACCTACCTTCTTACGTATCTCTTCGATTCTTTTATTGTATTTCCACACATCCATCTAAGCATCCGCATCTCAGCTACACTCATTTTTTGAATATGATGTCTCTTGGCAGCCCAACATTCCGTACCATATAGTAAAGCGGTATGTATTATATATACATTAATACATATTTTTAGTTTTTGTTTCCTTTTTAAGCATTCCGTAAGTTTTGCGCTTATAAACATTTTGCTCACTTGAATACTTGTTATTTTAAGCTCTCTTTTTTTGGGTTTAGATCCATGTCCAATGAAACCCAGACCCATTGGCGACGAATAATAGTTTTGTAATTTACAAAGAGAAGCAGACACTTTCTAGGGTTTTTATATTAAGCCCCCAAACCCTAATGTGTGTCTCTCTCTTTAAACTACAGGAGAAAGAAAGAAAGGTGTAGCGGAGAGAGAGAGAGAGAGAGAGAGAGAGAGAGAGAGAGAGAGAGAGAGAGAGATTCTTCGTCAAGATGGGTACGAATCTTTAACGCTAATCTCTGAATCTGCAGCAACATTTCTCTTTATTTCGATTTCTGATCCTTCTGTTCTTCGATCATGGCTGTCCGATTGTTTTGCAGGTATCTCTCGGGACTCTATGCACAAGAGGCGCGCCACAGGAGGGAAGAAGAAGGCGTGGAGGAAGAAGCGAAAGTTAGTCTCATCCTCTCTCTCTCTCTATCTGTTTCTCTCTTCCGATTTTGTTCGATCTCGTTTTTGGGGTCTCTGTTGCGTAATATTGGGGGTTTGGGTGCAGGTACGAGCTCGGACGGCAGCCGGCGATGACGAAGCTGTCAAGCAACAAGACAGTGCGGAGGGTTAGGGTTCGAGGGGGGAACGTGAAGTGGAGGGCCCTGCGGCTCGACTCCGGCAACTACTCGTGGGGCAGCGAGGCCGTCACGCGCAAGACTCGCCTCCTCGACGTCGTCTACAACGCGTCGAACAACGAGCTCGTGCGAACGCAGACGCTGGTGAAGAGCGCCATTGTTCAGGTCGACGCGGCGCCATTCAAACTATGGTACAACCAGCACTACGGGATCGATATTGGCCGCAAGAAGAAGGCCGCCGGCGCCAAGAAGGAGGGAGAGGTGAGATTTGTTTTAATTTTTTTGTTTCCCCCTTTTCTTCCCCCCACATTCTGTCGGTTTTTTTTGTGGTGGGGTTTTTACTTTGTGTGTGTGTTTTATGGCATGATCTTTCTCTTGTTGTTTCGATTTTTTTAAGAATGCATGATTTGGTTTCTCCCGAAATTTCTATGAACTGTAGAGATTGGCGATGTTTGATGCTTCTAGAATTGGATGCCAAGTATATGGAAGTTTCGTGTATTGTTTAGATCTGCAGTTGGCAAATAGTTGGCGTTTCTGCATGCAGGAATGGTCTTCTATTTTTTTAAACCTTTTGATGTGCTCATTTTCCTGTTTTGAATGTTTACCAAATCAATCTTGTTTCTGTCTTTTAATTTTTCACTATATACAAATGCTCTGTGCTTTTTGGTGCATCTGGGGTCCAAAAGGCGGTCTTTTAGTATCGATTGGAACGGATATGTGGTCTTAATTTTCCTTAAATCATTAAACTGTGTTTCTTTTTTCTGCGTTGATGTGATTTTCTTGCATTATCAGAAGGCCCTCCACATGTTCTTGCTTTTGCTGTGTGGGATTGGAGTCAAGTGAAGCTTGAGGTGCTAACAAATTTATTTTTTTGAAATTGTCTTGCAATCTTGAGTCAAAATCGCATCAAGAGCTGCCAAAATACTAGCAGTGGTCCATTGGTCGTTTACTTCACAGTTTTAAGATGAACGACATGTAATGGTTTTGCTTTAGGTGCACTTAATTATTGGTGTACCGTATACTGTAGAAGAATGCAAGATTGTGCCAAATGTGCCCTTGATGATTGAACATAATTTCTACATGATCTCACATTTAGTGCATATGAAAATTATCAGATGTGTTTATTATATTTGTTAAGAAGAACACAACATTAGAATGAATAAAAAACTTCATTGGAAACATATAAGATTGAAAATCTTTTTTTTTTTTTTTTAGTTTTTTACCCAAAGTTCATGCTCTTAAAATCTATCAATTATATTCATTATTTCAAATTTCATCAGCCTGGTATCTATGTTAAGATAATGTTCTAAAGGCTAATTCATATAGAAGGAGGAGAGGGCTGGCTAGCCGTTGGGACAGCTCCAACAGCTCTAAATAGAGCCGTTGGGGCCAGTCCAACGGCTGGTCAGTCTTGGTCGAAGGTCATTCTTGACCAAAATAAAAAAAAATAAGAAAATACAAAAAGAAAAGAAAATACAAAAAAGGAAATACAAACAAAACCTATATACACAAAATACTTAACATATATATAGTTAAATATATATGTATTTACACAAAGTCTACAATAATTTAACAGTTTTGTGGTCTTGGTGACTATGATAAAGATCACAGATTCACGCTTTATGATCCATAAAAGTCCAAATTCAATTCATGGTCTGTGTTCTGTATTAACTAGTGATATTCATTCAATTGACTTGCAAATTGCAAAATAATCTATATTCCTACTTGTATTACATGCTTTAATGTATTTATACTTTTGGAAATCCTTCATAGGGAACATGTTGAGGGGATTTATTAGGGACATATTCCTATAATTTCCAATGTTTGGGATGGCATTTTTTTAGATAGATGCTAAGTGGTTAAGATGATCTAGGTCATATTTTCTGTTTGATGTTTTATCCAAACATATATAATTATCCGGAGATGTAATTTGCATGATATTGTGCTTTTAACAGTTAATTTTTGTGATGCTCTACTATGAGCATGCAAATTGCAGCTACCAATAATGTGGATAATGAATTTGAACATAATGTGCGTGTGTGCATGTGTGCATGTGTGTTCACATGCCTGCATGCCTGTGGCCAACACTGCATTGAAGATCCCAACCATTATGATTAACAATTCCAGACAAAAAATGTATCATATAGATAAAAGCATTGGTCTGGAGAAGTACCTACCCATATTCGGTGGGCTGGATTTGTTTGTATGTGGTACCGACTACCAATTATCCCTAACACGTCTTTGTCTGTGTTGCAAATGTTATTTTAAGAAATAGGTTTTGGTGGTACAGGGGCTTCTCTGCGTTTGTTATGATCTATTGTTTAAGTTTTTTCTTCATTTTTTGCAGTGTGGCCACTGTGAAATTATCTTCTGCATAACTGTCGTCTTGTCATCCAGTCTGTTCTCTAAGTTTGAGTAGTGTTCATGGTGTTGATATTTGTTATGCTTCCACTTCATATCTTGTCATACTGTCATGGTTGCTGAACAAGTAGCTTTACATTAGGCAGCGCTTCTGCACTATACCTTTCCCATGTAAAAAATTTCTCCCGCATTTATAAGTTTGTTTGAGAAACATGTTTTCTCTTTTTGATGTCGGAGCCCTTTTTCTTTTGCTGAGTTCTAGTTGCCGGTTTTTCCAGCCCCAGTATCAAAAGATGCTCACCGGGATCACATTGATTGGTTGAAAGGCTTTCAAGCAACTGATCTTCTAAGTCTATTGGCTTTTGGATATGTGCAGGAGGCTGAAGGTGCAACACAGGAAACCAAGAAAAGCAACCATCTCACGAGAAAACTCACAAAGCGTCAGGAGGGGCATAAACTTGATCCTCATATTGAGGAACAATTCAGTTCAGGCAGATTATTGGCTTGCATCTCATCTCGCCCTGGCCAATGCGGACGAGCTGATGGGTGAGCAATTTTTCTGCACATGATTGGTTGAAGTTGTTTTAATCTTTTTCCTGTTATTGATTGGCTGGGGATGTTTTAATCTTTTTCCTGTTATTGATTGGCTGGGTTTTGGATGACAGATACATACTTGAGGGTAAGGAACTAGAGTTCTACATGAAGAAGATTCAGAGGAAGAAGGGCAAAGGTGGAGCTGGTGCTGCTTGAGCAACTTCAGTATCCTGAATTTTGCCCCCTTTTAGGTTTTGTTTTTTTCCCCTCAAGTTAGAGATGCTCTCCACTTATGAATTGGTAATTCTAGGATTGGAGTTTTTGTTGCCGTGAGAATTTCTGCACGATTGCCTTTCCATGAACCTATTTTTTTTGTGGTTTTAAATTCATCAGGTCTTTCTGTTAAATTTATTTACTGTCCAATATCTTTTGCTTTTATGTTCCCCTTATGAATTGCTTTTGTTGCACTCTGTGTGCTATGCAGCAGTTATTATATAATGTATAGAATTTAGCATGGCAGGGGATGACAATGCAAGAAATAAGTTAATGATATAATGTACTGAATTTAATGCACATTCACCTTACGAGACAAATCAGAACAGGCTTCTCCACACTGTTACAAATCTTTCTGATTTGAGAATATTACAGTATTAGCGAAATATTTACCGGGTAGAATTTCACTCTTAACAATATCAAAACTTCTATATATATCATATTATTTGTATTGTTGTGTTTTATATTTGCCAAGATTTCTTTGAGAAGTTCTAATTTTTTTGCTTGATATTTTCCCATAATAAGAAAATCCTGATATTGGTCTCAAACTTTGAGACGTCCTTAGGCTGTGTGCCACATGGGTCTCCGGATCCGATTCAGTATATTCTGGTCTCTGAAATTCGATTTGATTGGATTCACACGATGATCCTGACAAACTACTCTGACAGGAATGGCTTATGAGAAAATGAAATTGTTTTCTTTCTTATTAATACAGCTGAGATGACTATAAAAAAAAAGGAAAAAAAGACAATACAGCTGAGATGCAGCTTCAAGAGTGTAAGGTACCTATGGTTAAGAATGAATATAAGGCTGTGTTTGTAAGCCTTGAATTTCATGTTGTGTTGTGGTTTCCACCATGTTCTCACACGTTTGGTAGCAGTGGCGTTGAAACAATGCCATTGGGAACAGTGTTGGTAGGTAACAGCACATTTCAACACCTTTCATGAGGATGTTTTTGGCAGCTCAATCTCTCAACATCACACATTGGCCAAACAGTATTTTCCCATGACACCTTGTTTCTATCCCATTTCCAGGCTCCCAAACATACCAAAAATGAATGGAAATGTTTCTATCCCATTTCCAGGCTCCCAAACATACCAAAAATGAATGGAAACTAAATAATTCTCATCCTGCACTAATGAAATATACAATGCAGCATTCCAAGACCAGTCCTCCCTGATTCTTAGGGATGCGTGAAGATACAAGTGATGCACTTTCCTAAGTTGCAACAATTACCTAACTTTAATCAGATCATAACAGAGTTAGCCTTCCAATTGTACCGTAATCATTAAAGGAAATCAACCTATTTACATACAGTAAGTAAACCAAGGTTTTTTTTTTCAAAGTCAAGCTGGGGTTAGTCTGGCCCCCACCAGTTATTATTGTACGTACCATGGGTTTTGAACCTGCAACGTCCCACCACAGGGAGACGTTCACTGACACCTAACAACCATGCGATGTAACTATGGAGGTCTGACAAACCCCAAGGGTGTAACCCAAACCAATGTTACACGATAACTATGGAGAAGTCTGACAAAAGAAATTCTTTAGTTTACAGACATGTCATACTTTTTATTTCTTTTCATTCATATATTTTTTGTTAAATGAAAAATGATAATTTTCAAGGGTTTGTTTCCACTTCGGTTTTCCAGTCTTAAACAGATCCGTAACTACACTGTGAGGTCTATGTTCTATCTGGAGCCAAAACCAGACTGTATTTGGAATTTGAATCTTTCATGAGTTCATGTTTGAAAAGATCCATATCTTCATACTCGTCACAGATACCTGATCCATGTCTCTGTGAGTTGGATTTGGATATCTAAAGATCTAACTTGGAGACCAACTTTTCTATAGTGCAGTTGCAAACGCTATAAAGCACTTCCATGCCACTTCCTTTTCTATAAAACAAAAATGACATTTGTAATTCTTGCATAAAGCAAATGAAAATAACTAAAATCCTTGCAGATTTGGTTTCTTTGACATGCCAATGCACCCTCAATCCATCATAACTAGGATTTTCCATGAACGCTATTGGTTTGTTCGTATATGGGAGATATTGAAATTATTTTTTTCATATCTTGCTGTAGAAAAAAAAGAGGGTTATTATCCTTAGCCAATGTCAGTATCACCAACTGGGGGCTCCTCTACTGGTAGGGTCTGCCTAACCCCAGCTTACCTTTCAAAAAAAAAATGTTGTCGGTCTGAATCGTTGGGTCATGGATTCACGGATTCAGCTGGTATCGCCCCATTCACCAATACTCAAGTGAATCGTTCTGTATTGATCCAAAAATAAATAAAAAATTATTAGATATCAATCATAACGTGACATGTGTTAAAACCATTAAAATAATATTAAAATTTTATTTTTTGGTATTCTTTACACTTATTAAAAATAACCGATTCAGGCTTGCAGCGTTTTGCTTTTCTGCCGATACGATTTTGTACAGACCGATACTGATAACATTGACCCTAACTAACACTTGATGGTAAAACAAGTGGAGATTTTGAGGACAATGTATTAGCTATATGTTGGACTATCTTTTTCAAGTTCATTATTAAGTCCTGATATTATTATTTTCCTTACTGAGATCAGTAGCAAGATACTGGGTCATAGTTTGACACCCACTATACATTTTTGGCCAAGAAATATTAGAACAACTCGATGTCAAGATTTTGCTATGCTAAACGTGCATCCCTAGTCAGGGTTGTGGCTGATTTATTGAGTTGATCATACAACAGAAATCTCGTAATCTCTCTGTGGAAACAACATTGCTCATTTAAGGGATGTTTGTTTCGCGGACAGGGGATGACAAGGACACGGCATCCTGTCTTGTCCTTTTTTTAAAAGGTTTCCACACTGTCCTGTCTTCCTTGTTCTGAGGGAGAGGGCGGAACAGTGTGGGACAGCAAATTGTGTCTCTTTGGGATGCACAGGATGCAGTATCCTGTCCGTCTGTGTGTCCTGCCTTTGCATGGGTGCGCTTGGACCCCACGTGGTGGTGTCCCGAGTTTTCTTAGTTAAAGGGTATTCTTGACAAAGATCCAAATAAAATCACTCAAGAGACTAAGCATAGTATTTACCAAGTTGAATTGGGAATGGACATTGGGCCAGGTTCTTGCTGCAGGTGCAGCCCTATGGCTCAACCATTATGGCAAGGAAAAGTTTGTTTCAGAGCGAGAAGAGGCAGAAATTAAAAGAGAAATATCATTTGATTCACAAGTGAAACATGCTGAGTCTGCGATGTTTTGATTAATGGAAGCTCAAGCCCAACCTAAAGCTCACTCCGCCCTGAGCTCAGGCTGAGTCCGAGTGGACTCACTAGATTGAGGGGCATTTGAAAAAAAACGTAGTTTAAACAAGGAAAAGAGGCAGAATTGAAGTCCAAAACTAGTTTACAACTTCCTTTTTGTTGTTTGAAGAATGATAGTGAACTCCCAAACTCGTCTCAATTGTCATGCGTAAAAAATAATTTATTTGCATAAACAATTCAAGAAAATGTGCCCTGGTGTATGTTGTTTGCTGATGATATTGTTTTGATTGATAAGTCTAGAGTTTGGGTTAATGCTAAGTTAGAATTATGAAGACAGACATTGGAAGTAAGATGTTTTACGTTGAGTAAGAGTAAGACAGAATGTATGAAATGTCGGTTTAGTAAGCAACGCAGTAGTGATGAGAGTGTAGTGAAGCTTGGCGAGCAAGAAATATCGGTGGATGACTATTTCAAATATTTGGGATCTATCATTCAAAAGGATGGAGAAATTGATGGAGATGTAAACCATATGATAAAGGCTGGGTGGATGAAATGGAAAAGTGCAACTGAAGTGTTGTGCGATCGTAGAATGCCATTGCGGTTGAAGGAAAAGTTTTATAGGACGATAATTAGGCCCGCTTTACTATATGGTACGGAATGCTGGGCTGCAAAGAGACATCATATTCAAAAAATGAGTGTAGCTGAGATGCGTATGCTTCGATGGATGTGTGAAAATACAATAAAAGATAAGATTCGAAACAAGGAGATACGTAAGAAGGTAGGCGTTGCATCCATTGAAAATAAGATGAGAAAAAATCGTTTACGGTGATTTGGGCATATTTGGCGAAGGCCTAATGATGCTCCAGTTAGAAGGATGGAGAAATGCAAAATATATTAGTTAAAAGAGGTCAGGGTAGGCCTAAGAAGACTTTGATGGACATGGCATTGGATACAAATGATTGGAGGAGAAGGATTCATGTGGAAGACCCAGAATGATTTTCTTTTTTGGTTCATATCGCCGACCCCAATTGTTTTGGGATGAAGGCGTAGTTGTTGTTGTTGTATATGATATATTTTACGAGCCTACCTTGGACCAACTGAATTGAGCAGCTCTTGTACACGTTCTTAAAAAAAAAACATGGAAATCTTTTATGAGCCTCGGCCGATCATTCTCAAGCTGAATCAGGCATAGCTATGAGCAGTTTTTGGTTCATTTCTCACTCTTATCTAGGGCTGGCAATGGGTTCAGTTTGTATCAAGGACCCCACTCTACCCGACCTGAACTCAAATTCTCCAGTTTGGGAATGAAAATATCGATCTGAATAATATTTGGGCTGACTCGAATTCTCTGTTTTGCTATATATATATATATATATATATATATATATATATATATATAGAGAGAGAGAGAGAGAGAGAGAGAGAGAGAGAGAGAGAGAGTAATGGGTCTGTGCGAAATGAGTTTTTCAGGTTTTTTCATTTTATTTTTAAAATATGACCGTACAGATGTGATCTGTGTACTTGATTTTATAGGGATCAGCTCTTAAAGTGTTCAATTCCGATACATGGGTAGGTTTTTATAACTTTCAAACAATCAACGGTCCAAAATCTTTGTAAATTTTGGAGGCTCTAAATAGCATTATTTTCATCTAAAACACATGATTCAGGTGTAGATTCCTCAAAAATTGACCATGCCCAAAACATTTATAGGGACAGAAATGCAAAAAAACACCAAAAAGGCAGAAAAGCCCATTTAGCATGTTTCATTTAGCAAACATTTCTCTCTCTCTCTCTCTCTCTCTCTCTCTCTCTCTCTATATATATATATATATATATATATATATATATATATATATATATATATATATATATATATATGTGTGTGTGTGTGTGTGTGTGTGTGGAGAGCTCAGGCCCATGCTCAAGCTGAGCTCATTCATTTTCATGAACGAGTTCGAGCCAACCTTAAACCGAACAAATTCAAGATAACAACAGTTGGTGCATATCCATGTGTGATGGAACATTGCAAGTTCAAAACTTACTACCAAGGGGTCCGCTTGGTTGGTAGGAGCTGTCAGTGCTCTCCGGTGGGACGTTGCAGGTTCAAACCCTGTTACGTTGAATAATAACTGGTGCGGGTCAGCCTAATCCCACTATGTAGGTGGATGAAGATCTGTTGCAACCCCTACCTCTTTTATGAAAAAAAAAATGTCAGTAAAAAATTTACTCCGTCGTCATACACAACAAACTTGATAACTGTCCCCAACACTATTCAGTATGACTCTTCCACGTTGCATCTTCAATGACAACACTCTAAACGCTTCACATGGACACAGTGGACAGTGGACAGGTGGGTTTTCACTCTGCCTGTAGTATCACTCTACACGTGAAAACTAGGCTGTGCCTGATTGTCTGCTAAAGATTTGAAGGACCCATTTGTTTCATGTAGTTTTCACCAGAAATTGGTAAGCGGTGAAAAAACACTAAGAGACACAAATGAGTCCTTACTTTTTCTTATTACATTCCTTTTCTTATGTTTAAATCCCTTCACACTTCCTCTAGGAATGTAACCGGTCTGGTTTGCTTCCGATTCGGGCCAGGTCTTGTCAGAACTGTTTTTTATTCGAATCTAAAAATTAGACTCATATCCAACTCAGATTGATTCACATCTAGATTCAGGTTTGGATTTGGCTAAAATTGATGATCCATATAGATTAAGGGGTTCAATTGCAAATTGGTTCAAAGTTCAAATGGTTTGGGTCTTAAATAGAACTGTTTTTCAATTGGGTCTAACTGATAGACTCAAACCTGACCTAGTTTATTTCAGGTCCGGTATGGCTGAAAAAATTTCTCATATGGTTAGCATGTTTAGGTAAACCATGAATCCTTTCCAAATGGGTCAGGTCAGAGCCAGACCTGTCAAGAGGCCAATGAGACTTGTCCTCAGGGCCCCTGGGCCAAAAAAAAATTTAGGGGCCCATTTTTAATGGGGACCAAAAACAGCAAAAAAAAATTTAGGGGCCCCAAAAAAATTAGAGGCGCTGCCCTCGAACTCCTACTATTAGTAGGCGGCTCAAAAAATTCCGAGGCGCTGCCCCCAAACTCCTACTATTAATAGGAGACCTATTTTTAGGGAGCCCATTTTTAATAGGGGATCAAAAAATTTTGAGGTCCTGCCCCAGAACTCCTGCTATTAATAGGAGGCCCATTTTTTCCCTCCGCCTCAGGCCCGATAAAATACAGGTCCGGCCCTGGGTCAGGTCTTAATTGATTCATGTTTGGGTTGAGTCTAGATATTATCAAAGATGGTAGACCGGATAATATTATCCGTGCGGACACTGACAGAGCACACACGGATAATATTTTAATATTTTAAAGTATTCCTTCAATAAAAATACTTTTAACATTAAAAATATTAAAAAAAGTTTTATTGATTAAAAAAAAGCATATCCTCGTGCATATCTTCTATTTTTTTTTAATCAGTTTAGGTGTAAATTAGGTCGAGTATATACGGGTGTGTTTGCTTTGATACAAGTTCGTTCTATTATGCTTTTTAATTTGCTAAAGTTAGAAAACTTGGTATCACAAGGGAACCCTATTGAAGACTGAGTGGCGTCCATCATGCTCGCTAAGACTTTTAGCGGTTTCAAAAGTCTCATTACAACACCTTTAGCGGTGACTTTTGTCGCCGCTAAAGGTTTTGGTTGACGGAACCTCACACGGAGCGTCCATCACGCGCGCTATGAATTCGTTTTGTTCATGTTCGAAAAGTGATTATGCAGCTACCACTTTTCCCCTTATTGAATTAATTAGAACTATATTTAAATCTCATTATCCGTATAAATCATGTTTGGGTTAGGCAACAAAAGTGAATTCTTTGTGGGCCTCTTATTGTGTCACTTGTGGAGCCCGCACATCTCTCATGATTGACTGATTAGCTGTGATCGCCTGATGCCACTCTCCTGTTGATGATCAAATCGAATCATGAGTCACACATCCACGTGGGACACATGCAGGCGTTGGCCTGCATGCATGTATGAGATGTGATCCCATGTGGAGTACCATAGTATCATTGGAAAATAGTAGGATTAGTATTTAGTGCCTTTGAAGGAACCAAATTATACTAAACTATTGAGCTGAAAAAACATAGGTTCAAGCTTTATCAACTCAATATAACCACGTAGATAGATGTGGTCAGGAAGGTTTGTTCGCTAAGGATCGAACTTAAGATCATGTTGTTTCGATCAAAAAAATATGATTTTTGAGCCATAAAATTTTAGTACAGTTCATTTTTTAAGCCCTTAAAAAACCTACATGTATCACAATCATATTATTCAAAACTCATTTTCTACTAAACAAACATTGGAAATCACATCCATAAGATTTAATTTACATAAAAAAATCAAAAGCTTATATTTTTCAACTCAATAGTTCCATATAATTTGGTGCCTTCAAAGGCACAAAATATTAACCCAAAATAGTCTATCCTGCAAATCTACTGCAGAACTTATGATAATGTCTACTCTTTTCATTTTAGATGTGGTCAGGAAGGTTTTTTGCTAAGGATGAAACTTTAGATAATGTTATTTTGATACAAAAATATGATTTTTTGAGCCATAAAATTTAAGTGCATTATACACCGTTCAATTTTTAAGCCCTTAAAAAACCTACATGTGTCACAATCATATGATTCAAAACTCATTTTCTACTAAACAAACGTTGTAGATCACATCTATAAGATTTAATTTACATAAAAAAACAAAAGCCTATGATTTTCAACTCAATAGTTTCATATAATTTGGTGCCTTCAAAGGCACCAAATATTAACACAAAACAGTCTATCCTGCAAATCTATTGCAGAACTTATGATAATGTCTACTCTTTGCATTTTAGGGCATTATTTGTTTTACTTTAGAGTAAATTACAGAAGCTGCCAAAGCTAGGGGTGCACAATGAATTGAGTTGGGTCGGCTCGGCTATTTTTTATTGAATATGTTTGACAAAATAAATGAGCTGAGCTTGAGCAAAAGCTCAGACTGGTTTTACATATACAATCCTGAATAAGCAACCAGGCTCAGTTAAGATCTGGCACCATTAAGCTTGACTCCTACATGCATATAAGGTGCCAATTTTTCATTTGTTTTAAACAAAAAAAGGTCTTTTCTTGATGGGTAGGAAGTTGCCATCTTTAGAAGAGGTTGTTTTTTTCAAATGTCACCCCTCCTTATTTGTTTCATTTAACTAATTATGTTCAGCTCCTACTGAACCCAACTTAGCTCAAGCTCGCCTTGAGCCGGTTACAGAGTACAAAGGCTGTTCAAGCTCAGCTCAAGCTCGAGTCAAGCTTGAATAGCCAACTTTTTTTTCAATCAGTTGAGCCGAGCCAACCCAAGCTCAGCTCCTACTCTGCTCATGTGCAGCCAGCCAAGCTTGAACAGCCAAGTTTTTTTAATCAGTCCAGCCAAGCCAGCCCAAGCTCGGCTCTAACTCAGCTCATGTGCGGCCCTAGCCTAGCCTTTCAGCTATTTACAAAAGCTGCCAACAATTTTAGATTAGGTCATTTAGCCATCCTGCGATGCATAAATGACATTTTTTTTTATAAATAACTCACGTCATCTTGTTTTGTTAAACAATAAACGATAAGAGCTTTTGTTAATGTTTTTTTTCTACTAAACAAAGGATAACAAAATGATTTTATGACCATTACCAAGGGTGCTTTGAAACATAAAATTGCCAAAGCATGTGGCTAAATGTAATAATTGAATGTTAAGCAGCTTCGCAGCTTTTACTAAATAGTTGAAAATGACCACAGCTTGTGGGTAAATGTAATGATGGAATGTTAAGCAGCTTTCATTAAATAGTTAATAAGTTAGGTAGCTTGTTACTTAATTTTACTGATCAATGCGGGCTGGTTCCTATCCATGGATCCGTTTACTGGGGCATAGTGTTTGTGGCGTGCTCTTGATGAGATTGGGATTGTTATCTGCTGCTAAAACTGCCATGATTTTTTTCTAAGACATAATGGTTCATGAGTTTTTTTTTTGGTTTTATGAAAACCAAGGAAAACCCTCACTAAGAACAGGGTCACTTAATAGGCCTGCCTCCCTCCAAGATAAAACTCCGGGTTGAGGGATCCATTTCCTTCTCAACTTGCTTTTGGTTGAGCATTCTAAATGCTAAGATGGCTGCTCTGCTAGAAAATCAAATTATCTATTGCTCATATCCATCACCACGGCATTTGAATAGAAAAGGTCCTAGCAGTAAAGTTGAAATTCGTAGGTAGTAAGGCTTAAAAGGAAAAAAACTCATAATTGAGTTGGCACAAGGTATTAACAGATCACAATGATCGATAGATCCTTTTGGCATGGCTAAAATCCCAATCTATGATTATGGTCCCCGTTTGGCTGTTTCCTCCTCTTATGGCACGTTTGGGGTGAGTCTGAGATCCAGATTTTTGGTGGACATATGATGACCCAAATCCGAATTTTCTGCATATCGAAGTGGAAACTGAGAGGGAAAGGCGGAAAGCTCTCTCTCTCTCTCTAAGACTTCTGTTTTTCCTCTGCATCTTTAGACCTTTATACAGGAACATCTCTCTCTCTCTCTCTCTCTGAAGAATCAAAATCCACTAAAAAACCAAATCCCCGGGAATCCCCAAAAAACACAATCCAACCCACAAAAACTAAGCAACAAAATCAATATCAATCAACCAAAACTTCTTTCATATACTAAAAAAAACAGAAAGAAAATCCATACATCCAAAACCCCCTGAAAATCTCGTAGCTCAGGGGCCACAACCACCATCCATTATTTACGCCTCCTCTCGCCCAACACAACCACAAAACCAGAGGCAGGCAACCAAAGTTTCACATAGAGAACCCCAACTTTATTCAAACAAAAACACAAAAGAAAGAAGGAAAACAAAACCACCCAACTATTAAGCAGCGGCCTCAAAAGAAACGAGTTCCCTGGACCTGAGCCAGGCCTTCACCACCACCACCGCGTCGAACATCTTGGCGGCACCGCCGTCGACGGCCTCGACGCGAAGGTAATACTTGATGCCGGAGACGACCTGTCTCTGACCCTCCACCACTCTGCTGAAGGAGATGTGGCTGTTGTGCCTCTTGTTGTACTCCTCCACGGAGAACCTCCCCAGCTCCTGAACCTCGCCGTCGGATTTCACGTTGGGGATCTCCGTCCTCCCTCCGACAAACGTCCCCGGCCGAGCGGCCGCCGGAGAATGGACGACGAGGAACACGATGAAGGAGATCAACAGGAGGAAGGAGCGGGAAATTGCCATCTGGGGAAGATCGGTTTCTTCTATTCTTCTACGGAATTTTCGCTCTTTGGTGGTGGGGAAGAAGGGCGTGTCGTATTTATAGGCGTCGGGGTGTGGCACGTTGGGAAAGACGACGGCCTGCGAACGGCGTGCCGCGTTTCTGTTGCTTGGATCAGACGGTGGATATGAGCCCTCCTGCAGATGATGAACGGTGCCAGAAGCTTCTGGAGAACGGTTCCCGAGGGGACCCGAAATAACGTTGTCAGGTAAATCCTGACTTTTGGTTTTGTTTGAAGTTGGTGAAGATTGGATTTTTGTGGTAGGTTTCTGTGTCTGGTTTCCGCATAGCCTCGGTTTTCGGTGTAGCGGATAAGCGTCAGGTTTTCCGAGTCGGGTTGGACCCGGTTTGGTCAGATGCGTTTTGTTTTCCTTGAGCGTGGATGGGTGATGACTCGGATCGATCGGTTACGGTAGTAGGGTTTTGGGCCTTTTGGGTAGGATGCAAATGGGTCGGATACGGTTTTGCAATTTTTGGCTGTTTTGAATCAGATTATGATATAATCCCTTTGTATTTAGCTGTTCTGGATCTGGGACATTTGTATCCCTACTTTTGGGTAACTTCTTCATAGTCTTAGGTGAAGGACCTGTAAGTAATGGGTCGGTACCCCACCCATTAGGGTGCACCCAAATTGGCCCAAATAACATGTGTTTACCCCAACCAAATTCAAGTTCAGAAAAAAATGGAATCCCTATCCCAAACAACATAATTTAGAGAATAGGGCAAATGGGTCGAATCCAGTATTGAGGTTTTGTGATTTTTGGCTGTTCTAACCTGATACAGGAGCGAAACTGAACACTGTCTATAAAGATTTATTTGGATCTAATTTAGTTTAGCATTTTTATTTGAATTTTATTTAGAATTAGATCTTTTTATATAGTGGATCTATCTTATCTAAAGTAGACCTAGGATTTATTGTATTTTCCTATAAATACTTATTATAGAGATTTGAGGGTAGTTGAAAAATATTATTTTTCTTGTGTTTATGGATTATTTTTTAAAAAATTTCATTGTTTATGCTTTTGTAGCATAAGTTTCGTAGGAGGGGGTCTTGACCACTACTCATGGCCAAACCCTTTGTATTAATGAGGGCAAGGGACAAGCCCTTGCTCAGATGAAGCCCGATGACTCCTTGGAGCAAGGGGTGGCACGGGTTTACACCGTCTGGGAGGCAATCATAATTATGGCAGGTTGAACCAGTACAACTAGGTCACCGATCTCGAAAGTGGTTTCCCCATCCTTTATTGAAAAAAAGAAATGATGGGGTTGAATCCTCTTTAACATAACAACTTCTTGTTAGGGATGTAAATGGTTCGGTTGCAAACCGACCCTGAATCTAAGTCTATTAAGCGGGTTTGGTAGCCAAACATAAATTTGATTAATAATCGGATCTAGGTTTGGTATTAAGCTTTGCATTAAAACCCAAACCTGAATCCAACTAGAATCTGACATGATTAAGTGTAAATACCGGGTTTTAAGCTACTTGATGCAGGTTTGGTTTTATATTTTTTCATCTGAATCAGAATCTGATTAAGTTGGACTTGGTAATGACTAGATCCAACCTGAATCCAAACCTTTTACATTCCTACTTGTTATTTGCTAAAATGATTAATAAAGTTTTCCTTGCCACTAAAAAAAAGTTACTCGAGTTTGGATTAACCCAAATAACATTTAATTCCATATTTTTATGCCCATACACGGATGTACAGTTTTGGGTCAAGTTGGGTATACTAGCTGTTGGGGTATTGCTTTAAAACGACTACATCTACATACATTTGTGGGTATTCATTGTTTCCTTAGTTCCACATTGAAGTTTGTGAGAACTTCTCTTGGCCTTACATAGAGGGGGTGTTACCCTTAGTTCAAGGCTTATTGGGGGCATATCAATTTGAACTATTAACTTTGAATTTTGGGCCTTGAACCTTGGATCTTGAATTTTAGATTTGAATTTAGATTCAAAATTTGGTTTTTGGCAAAAAATACATGAGATGGCCTTGATACGTTACCCGCAACAATTGGATTTTTGTCAAGATATAATCAAAGGGTCGATGCAAGCTTAAAGACATAAAACAGTGATGTGAGAATGTTTCGAACATATGTGCATTCTTCCCTTTTTTGGATAGAATAGACAAAACACCTTTGTTTTCTTTTGATATCTCAAGGATGATGAAAACGGTTTATGAGTTGCCCTTCTCCGTTGACCATTGACCACAACCAAAAATTCATAGTCTTAACCGCAATAGAGTCATTTTGGATAAAGACCTTATCCCTTTTGTCCATTTTAGGCTCCTCCTCCATAGCTAACTGTTTGAACCATTATGGCAAACCTAAGCCCATAATGCCTAGCCTTTTTGGCCACCTTGAATGCCCTTTATGGGGCTTGTGGGTTGAGGGCTATATAAACCCCAACCTTCTCTTATTCTCACCGTCACTTACAACGACCTCCTCTCCTCTCCCACAAGCTAGTGCTCTCTCTCTCTCTCTCTCTCTCTCTCTCTATATATATATATATATATATATATATATATATATATATAGTGTTTTCTCTAGTGAGCTTAGACCTTGACTTAGTCAAGGCTTGCCCAAGTCGGGTCTAGAGTACCTACCCAAGTCAAGCCTAAGATCCCTACTCAAGTTGAACTTAGGGTCACTACCCAAGCTGAGCTCAAGGTCGAGCTTAGGTTAACATAACTAATCAAAAATCTTTTCAAGATGATTCGTGTCGAGTTACTTGGTCTCACCCAGTGCAATGTGTGACCTATTTTTTGCAAGAAGCTGAAAGCTCTATCTTGAGAGCATAATTGCACAAATATTGAGGACTTGATCCAAAGTGGGGGCAACTGTCGCTTGAAAGATGACACGTATAACACGTCTCTATGGGCACACTTGGTTCAAGCTAAGTTTTCTTACCCACAAGTAAAGTATTTTGTAACATTAGTTGCTTGAAAGATGGCACATATAACACGTGTCTCTGGGCACACTTGAAGATGGCACATATCTGGGCACACCTGGTTCAAGCTAAGCTGCCTTGGCCACTGAGTGAAGTATTTTCTAACACTAGCGGCTTGGTCAGCTGGCTAACCCAAGTCGAGTTAAGTCTGAGCTGTTTCTTCACGTTCTACAATATTGATTTTGAAACTCTTTTTATAAAAAAAAACATTGAAAAAAAATTCTAATTTCGTTTTGCGTTTACAGTTAGTGTAAGAAAATGCCACACATTATTCTAAAACACATATTTCTGGTCCTCGTTCCCTGCTTTCAGCTAAACAACCTCAACGTGCCTGGCTAACTTGCCATTTTATTAGAAATTTTATAATAGTTAAAATATTTTAAAGGGACAGTAACCAACAACCTATAAGTAGGGCTGGGAGACTAGAGGAGCCTTTCATGCCTCAACTCATGTTCAGTTCATAAAGAGAGCGTTTGAGCTCGTGAAATAAGCTTGACAAACTCGAACATGAACAAGCAACATTCGGCTCTGCTCAGCTCATATAAGCTCATTTATTAATAATAAATATACTTTACATATATTCTATATTATAAAATAAAGATGGTTGAAGTGTTTGTCCTGAATGCAATGAGTTTAGAGTTCAAATCCTTTTGCTTAAACAATTACTCATTTTGTAAATGAGCAAATTCAGCTTGGCTTAGGTTCCAAATTCTATTATTTTCAACTTTCAAAAAATATATATATATATTTGTAAATGAGCCGGACTGTGCCCGAATCATTTAGCTCGGGTTTTTCATGAGCTCAAGCTCAGCTCAAGAAACAAGCCAAGCTTAAACACCCTCTGTTCAGTTCATTCGGCTTGATTACCAGCTCTGGCCATAAGGTGATGTTTGGATACCAGCGTTGAAGGATATGCAAAATCCCTGATACTCTGGCTGTTTGGGAATTGGGAAGCCTAAATGAGTGGGAGATGGAAACGAGGACAATAATACCAAATCCCTCCCATTCCAGATTTTAACACCCACTTCCAACGGGTTGATGTTGGAAGACGACCAACCACATTGTATAAGTTATTACTCCCTGTCCATTAGCCATTAACTTCTCCAATCTAAAGTCTTGACCCATTACTATTTCCAACCAAATATATTCACCCAGAAATGACTTCCTGTTTCTGTTTTTGCTTCATCCCTAACATTAACGAATTGAATCTGGACACAAGCAGCAGCCTGGATGAACATGCAAGCGTGGAGGCTATGAAGAGATTTACCCTTTTTTTAGGGCCGGAAAACGAGATGAGTCACTCATGGCTCAGCTCATAAAGAGCTCATTTGAACTCATGAAATGGGCTTTGTAAGCCGGACACATACAACCGATGTTTGGCTCAGCTTCACTTGCATAAGCTCATTAATTAACGATCAAGAATCTTACATATATTTTCTACCAGAGTATAGACAGTTGAAATGTTTGGCTGGCAAACAATAAGTTTAAAACTCAAATTCTATTTACCACAAATTTGAAACAAAATAGGCTCTGTTTGGAAGCCAGAGTTGAGAGGGGGGCAGGAGTGCACATGGGAAAAGAGATGGGTGGTCGGAAGGATGTTTTTGTACTCTGCCAAACACAAGCGGAGCAGTCCAACTCCACTCAAATCTCCCCTCCAAACTCCTCTCGCCTCACAACTACAGGTAAGAAAGCAGCTGAGATGAGGCAGGGATATCAGAAATCCCCATCTCCACTACGGATGTTGGCTTCCAAACAGAACCTTATTTATTTAGTAAATGAGAAAGTTCAAGCTTGTCTTAATGGTTTCACTGTTCAAATTTTATTATTTTCAAATATAAAAAAATTACTTTTTTGTAAATGAGCTAGCACTTGCTCGACTTGTTTGGCTCGGGCTATTCAGGAGCTCAAGCTCGGTTTGAAATAGCACAAGAAACGAGCCAAGCTTAAACACCCTCTGTTCGGTTGGGTCTGATAGCTTACCAGCCCTACCCCTTTTATCAGCATAGGCGAAGAACCATAGAAAATTCGGTTGGGCGCTGATTTAAAGCCCACTCCAACTGAAAAAATAAATATGGTACAGCCATGCCCACCCTTTGGACACGTATGGAATTCCAAGCAGTTTGGTAAATAAAATTATAGAAGATTTACCTTAACACCCATGTAGCCATATCGCCTGACAAGGAATGAGAGAAACATAACACAACATATAAGCAGGGCCAGCAAGGTGGTTGTAAAGGTGCTGAGATGAAGGCACCGGATCAAATCCGGCCGACACACGGGTGTGTCTGTAGCTTTCAGAGGTGGGCACACAGGGTACTTGTGGGGCCCCACTCGGGGTTTTCCTCCGGCAAGGGTCCCTTGTATATATATATATATATATATATATATATATATATATATATATATATATATATATATATACAACAACAACAACAACTACGCCTTCATCCCAAAACAATTGGGGTCAGCGATATGAACCAAAAAAGAAATTCATTTTGGGTCTTCCACATGAATCCTTTTCCTCCAATCATTTCTATCCAACGCCATGTCCTCGGTGAGGTTCAAAGCATTCATATCCTTTCCTATCATCTCCATCCAAGTCTTCCTAGGCCTACCCCGACCTCTTTTAACTAATATATTTTCCCATTTCTCCAACCTTCTAACTGGAGCATCATTAGGCCTTCGCCGAATATGTCCAAACCACCGTAAACGATTCTCTCGCATCTTATTTTCAATGGGTGCAACACCTACCTTCTTACGTATCTCTTCGTTCCGAATCTTATCTTTTATTGTATTTCCACACATCCATCTAAGCATCCGCATCTCAGCTACACTCATTTTTTGAATATGATGTCTCTTGGCAGCCCAACATTCCGTACCATATAGTAAAGCGGGTCTAATAGTCGTCCTATAAAACTTTCCCTTCAACCGCAATGGCATTCTACGATCGCACAGCACTCCAGTAGCACTTTTCCATTTCATCCACCCAACCTTTATCCTATGATTTACATCTCCATCAATTTCTCCATACTTTTGAATGATGGATCCCAAATATTTGAAATAATCATTCACCGGTGCAATCTAAGCTTACCCCTTGGCACGATCTCTGTTTCCCGTTTCATGGATTAAACTTTGAAACCATACTAACACTTCAAGGTGGTCATTTTGTTGTACAAACAACAGTAGCTTCCCTCAGCACCGACTGCAGCCAAACACCAGTGCATCATTTGGACAACCAAGCCTGCCTTTTCCTCTCTGTAAAACCTTTTCGGTGTCTTTCTTGTGTATAAATATTTTTTATCTCCAGCTCAACATTGTGAACTACCGATCATATGGAAATTCTGCATCAATCTCTGTTACTTTAAAATGCCGAGGCAGCAGACCTGAACAGTGAAAGTTCCACATCTTCAGGTACGCCCTTTCCAGATTCCTAACCTGGAGTACAAAAAACAGAGAAATTCTATAAAAAAAAAGAACTGTAAATTTGTGCCTTAAAAATCTTAAGAATACATCATGAACTCACCCAGCGGGCTGTATCGAATAAGGGGCACGTCAACCGGGCTGCCTTTAACTTATTGGTCAAAGTCTGAAGTCGGGGGCGGTTTTCCGCCAAAGCAACAGCTCTCTCTTCATATTCCTTCATGCTACAGGCATCAGCATAATAAAGTTCATTAGCTCAAGGAGCAAGGGTTCATTGCCGTTCTTTCTTTCTAGCTATCAACTAACCTGCTAACGATCATCTCCTCACCAAGACCAGTAGCCAAACATAGTGAGCCAGCCACTCTAGTCGCCATTTTCTCCAGTGGCAGCGTCACCATAGGCAGACCAGACCAGAGAATGTCGGTACCCGTTGTATGCGCATTGCACAATGGCCTGATCAGCACAAACACCAGTTAGCAGCATGGGGAAAAAAGAAAACCAAAAAGCCACTACCTTGAATTAAGAATAATACTCCTAGTATTCCAAGCTTAGTATACAATGCTCCTAGCTAAATCGGAGAAATGAGCTTTCAGAGAAACAAACAAGACACACTTCCTATAGAAACAACATAAGAGATGTCGTACGTATCAAGGAAAAGATCTGCCAGAGCACTGCGTCTGATGTGTTCATTCTTCATAGCAACGTCAGTGAAGATGATTCGTTCTGGCTGCACGCCTCTAGCAGCAGCATCTGATCATAAAACAAAGAATTATGTATTGAATCAGATTCAAAGGCAAAGTATCATAACCACCATGAAGGCAGGAAAACTATTGAGCCACAAGTTGTTAATGAAACTAAACGAACAGATAGAACATCAGGCAACTACAACAACTGCACATACAGGATCGCAATCTCATCTCGCCAGCAGCTGGGAACCGGAGAAGCCACAATGCACTATTAGGAACACGTCTAAGAATATTACACCTGAAGTCGACAAAAGAGACAAAACAAAACTGTACAAACTAAGCAAACCGCCTCCTTTATCACATTTTAAGGATAAACGACTCGGGTGGTAAAGAATATAAAGACAGGAGATGCCCAGGCAAGCAAACGATGAATAAAAACCCTTAGACATACCAGGTGTTGAAGATATCTGGGTCCATCTTGTATAGCTGATTAAAACAAGCAAATATAAATTTATCTTCTGGTAAACCATAATCAGATCGCTTATGTCGACAGCCAGGATCTAAGACATCCCGGTTTTTCTGGAAGGAAATTTGCCAGATGGGAGTACGTTAGTGAGAATTCCAGATGAGGGATAAATAAAGAAAATTCAAACTTGCTCCAGAAATCACCTGCTTATAGTCATTCACAAAGTAACAGTGTGGCAAATGTACAAGTTTCTCAGAGTAAATATTAGCAAATCGCAGAGGTGACACAAACTGCAAAAGAAGACTCACAGAATCAGAAATCATTAAAACAAAGCACTGACAAGTTAGACCATAATGCCTCACACTAAATATCAAACCTCATCGGTAACCAAGTAGTCGATGTAAGTTGCACCAGTTGTCCCAGGAAAACCCATGTATGAGACTTGAATGGGAGCAGGTTGCATGGCAAAGATTTCATTCCTTGCACCCTGTAGATAAACATTAAGGGATGGCAGAATCAAATTTCATGAGAAAAGACAAAACTGTGACATAGAATGTAAACTACCTAAAACAGAGTTTCCACATTCTTAAATAACAATGAGGTCGTCATATATTCCCCCCATTCTAACAAGGCTGTTGCGCAGAAAAACTACAGCCAACATCCTGATACATCATTGTCTATGGTGTAACCCAGCAAGAGTATGTGAAGTTCCTGACATGCTCCTAACTCCCAAAGACTTTCAGGGGCAAAAGAAAGATAAAAAAAGGCAGAAAAGGAGCCTCCCAAAAGGCCTGGAGGATAGCCATAGTAGGATCTTTTCCGAAGATGAGACTAGAAGCCAAGATCCTTCAGATAAGATGTAACTTTGTAAGTGTAAGCATGTAACCACCAAAACAATGTTAATATGCAGATAAATACCTTAGTATATCCATTCAGGTTGACCAGGATCTGTATCTTATCATCATTAATCATTCTTGCAATCATATCAGAAGACATGGAAGATACATCAACAAAGTGCTCAGCTTCAGACTGGATACGTTGCCTCCACTCAGTACCATCATTCTGGCTTAATGCATAACAGAAAACCTGCAACCCATGCCCACCCAAATTCATTACACGAAAAGGAACCAATGGAAGGATTCGTGAACTACAAAAAGATGATAATCAATTATAATGAAAAAAGTATGATATATAAAACCTCAATGTTTTCTCTGTTGTGCATGCCAAATACTGAGCCCATAAGATGTGAAAGCGGGTGATTACCAAAATCACTGCTTACATACCTGAAAAACAACCCAATAATAAGATACATGATAAAAAAAGACATTATCAATCAAGATACATATGAAAAGCAACTTACCCCACCCTTAGTCTTCCATTCCCACCCTCACTCTTGACAGGCACAGCAGGAGGATGACTGAAGGCTTGAGGACCATAACGAGAAGCTACCAAAGAGCAATGTGCAGCATATTTTCGACTGCAAAAAAAAAATAACAATAAACAACAATAACTACAGCAGGGGATGACTGAAGGCTTGAAGACCATAACGAGAAGCTACCAAAGAGCAATGTGCAGCATATTTTCGACTGCAAAAAACAAAATAACAATAAACAACAATAACTACAGCAGGGGATGACTGAAGGCTTGAAGACCATAACGAGAAGCTACCAAAGAGCAATGTGCAGCATATTTTCGACTGCAAAAAACAAAATAGCCATAATAACACCAACAACAGCAGCAGCAATAAAACAATAACAAAAACAGCAGCAATAATTACAGTATATATCAAGTTATTCCTACCATCAAAAACATCAGGTAACAGTACAACAACAACTACGCCTTCATCCCAAAACAATTGGGGTCGGCGATATGAACAAAAAAAAAAATCATTCTGGGTCTTCCACATGAATCCTTCTCCTCCAATCATTTCTATCCAATGCCATGTCCTCGGTGAGGTTCAAAGCATTCATATCCTTTCCTATCATCTCCATCCATGTCTTCCTAGGCCTACCCCGACCTCTTTTAACTAATATATTTTCTCATTTCTCCATCCTTCTAACTGAAGCATCATTAGGACTTCGCCGAATATGTCCAAACCACTGTAAACGATTCTCTCTCATCTTATTTTCAATGGGTGCAACGCCTACCTTCTTACGTATCTCCTCGTTCTGAATCTTATCTTTTATTGTATTTCCACACATCCATCTCAGCATACGCATCTCAGCTACACTCATTTTTTGAATATGATGTCTCTTGGCAGCCCAACATTCCGTACCATATAGTAAAGCGGGCCTAATAGTCGTCCTATAAAACTTTATCTTCAACCTCAATGGCATTCTACGATCGCACAACACTCCAGTTGCACTTTTCCATTTCATCCACCGAAACTTTACCTATGATTTACATCTCCATCAATTTTTCCATACTTTTGAATGATAGATACCAAATATTTGAAACAATCATCCACCGATATTTCTTGCTCATCAAGCTTCACTACATTCCCATCACTACTTCGTTGCTTATTAAACCGACATTCCATATATTCTGTCTTACTCTTACTCAACTTAAAACCTCTTGTTTCCAATGTCCGTCTCCATAATTCTAACTTAGCATTAACCCCAGCTCTAGACTCATTAATCAAAACAATATCATCAGCAAACAACATACACCATGACACATTTTCTTGAATTGATCTCGTAAGCTCATCCATCACTATAGCAAATAGGAAAGGGCTTAATGCAGATCCTTGATGTAACCCAACCGTTATAGGAAAATTGGTTGTCACCCCTCCACAAGTGCAGACATTGGTTACTACTCCTTCGTACATATCTTTAATTATACTAATGTACTTGAGAAAAACACCTTTCTTATCATTGTCCACCAGAGAACATCCCTAGGTACTCTATCGTATGCCTTCTCCAAATCAATAAAAACCATATGCAAATCTTTGTTCCTCTCTCTAAATCTCTCAATAAGTTGTCTAAGAAGATGTATAGCTTCCATAGTTGATCTTCCAGGCATAAAACCAAATTGATTCTTCGATATCATGACAACCTTCCTCAACCTATACTCAATCACCCTCTCCCAAAGTTTCATAGTATGACTCATGAGTTTTATACCAAAGTTACCGAAAGCGCCTAGGTAAAAGGGGAAGCGCGAAACGTCGCGCTTCCGAAGCGTGAGGGGAAGCGTCCCCCTTTTTTGGGAAGCGCGCTTCCCTTTTATGGGAAACACGCTTCCCATTTATGGGAAGCACACTTCCCCCACGCTTCTCTCGCGCTTCCCCCACGCTTCCCCCTCGCTTCTCCATGTTTCTATTTTTTCGCTTCCCCCTCGCTTCCGGTTCACTTCCTAGGTCGCTTCCGAGACGGTTCAAAATTTTCTTCTAAATAGTCCCCCGCTTCCACGCTTCCTAAATTTTTGAAAGTGCCATGCTTCCCGCTCCCGCTCCCGCTTCCTCGACTGGTAACTCTGTTTTATACCACGATAGTTTGTGCAATCTTGTATATCACCCTTATTCTTATATAGAGGCACCAAAATACTCATTCTCCACTCATTAGGCATCTTATTTGTTCGCCAAATCTTGTTAAAAAGATTTGTCAACCATTCTAAACCTTTCTCTCCCAAGCATTTCCAAGCCTCGATAGGTATACCATCTGGGCCAGCTGCCCTTCTCGATTTCATTTTCTTCAAAGCCTCTGCAATTTCTTTCTTTTGAATCTTGCGCATGAAGTCACGATTCATCTCATGAAAATGAATGAAGAAGTCTCTAAGATCCTGAGCATGGCTTTCATTAAAAAGCTTATCAAAATAATCTTTCCATCTCTCCTTAATCCCCTCATCTTTGACTAAAACCCTTTGTGTTTCATCTTTGATACATCTAACCATACTCAGATCCCTCGATTTCTTATCTCTCATCTTTGCAAGCTTATAAATATCCTTCTCGCCCTCTTTGGTATCCAACTTGCCATAAACCTCCTTATATACCTTATCCCTCGCGTTTCGAACTACTTTTTTAGCTTTCTTCTTTGCTATCATATACTTCTCCAAATTCTCATTATCACGACTCTTACTTAGATTTCTATAACACTCTCTTTTAACCTTAATAGCTAATTTGACATCCTCGTTCCACCACGATGTATCCTTACCTAGCAGTGCACCGCCTTTAAACTCACCCAATACCTCCTTAGCCACCTTTCTCATGCCACCCGCTATCTTATTCCACATTGATTCTGAATCCTCCTCGAGACACCAATCAACTTCTTTAACTACCAGTTCTACAAACATTCCATGTTTAGCTCCTTTCAGTGCCCACCACTTAATTCTAAGATCTATCCTATGTCTATCCATTTTGCGGCATTGTTTAATTCTAAGATCTAAAATTAAGACTCTATGTTGTGTAGCTACACTTTCTCCTGGTATAACCTTACAATCGATGCAACAACCCTTATCTCTCTTTCTAAGTAGGAAAAAATCTATCTGACTCGTATTAACCCTACTTTTAAATGTTACTAGGTGAGACTCCCTCTTCCTAAACCAAGTGTTTGCTAAGATCATATCATAGGACAAACAAAAATCTAAAATCCTTTCTCCACTTTCGTTTCTTTCTCCTATACCATAGCCTCCATGGATACTCTCAAATCCATCCTTACTAATGCCTACATGCCCATTAAGGTTGCCGCCGATGAAAAGCTTTTCTCCATAAGATATCCCTTGTACTACTCCATCTAAATCTTCCTAAAATTGACGCTTAATGGAATCATCTAAACCTACTTGAGGTGCATAAACACTAATAATATTAATAATATCCGTACCTAATACTAATTTAATAAGTAAAATCCTATCACCCTTCCTACGGACCTCAACTACATTATCTATAAACTCACGACTCATAACAATCCCTACTCCATTCCTATTCCTATTTATTCTTGTATACCAAATCTTATATCCCCAATGTTCTATCACTTTTGCTTTCTCACCTACCCATTTGGTCGTAGACATAAAATATTAATCTTTCTCCTACACATAACATCTACTAACTCTACCAACTTACCAGAGCAAGCATTGCATCAAGAGGATATCTTATCGCATGAAACAATAATAATTACAGTGCATATCAAATGCATCAGGTAACAGAAACAAACCTTATTTCTAGAGCAATCATCGGATCAAGTGGGTATGCTATTGCATGAAACGGTTGAACACTGGGAAGAACAGACATCTGGAAGGAAAAAGGAAAAAAGCAAAATAAAAAAGAACAAGCAGAAGAAGGAAATCAGCTGCTTTGAAAAAAAAAAGTAAATACTAAATAATCATACAGTGCAAGTGCAGGGCATAACCTTTATCTGTCTCTTTATAATGTTCTCAACTTCAATAAATTCCTTCTTTCGATCATCCCAATCACAAACACACTGAAAAAAGTGAGCCACGGAAGCATGTCAGCCAGATATAAGTGCAAAATAGCAATCCCACACCTCACTTTTTCCTTCATAGAAAAGATAAATGAAAACAGAGAGATGAGAGAAGATGACATCAACTTGAATTTTGGGCAACCAACTATTGGCTCATGAAATTCAAATCAAGTGCATCCTTTCCTGGACTGAGATGAGATTGATCAGATTGTTCCACTGAAGATGTCATATTCATGCAATGATACACTTTTTAGTTATTGGGAAGATCAAAGTACCCTCTTCCAGATTCATGAAACAACTCTCAAAAATCCTTTTTTTCTTTTGGAAGATACATGAGTGAAACAATCACTATTGCTATTGGAAGACCAAATTCCTTCCATATGCAAGTGTTTGTGCATGTGTGTGATTCTCACCCTGAAATGAAACTCATATCTGCAACTACCCATCAAAGGGGCTGAAAGAGTTTCTTTGGTACCTGTAAGGTATGTAACAGGTTACAAGTTGCTTCTGGGAAATCAGGTCGCAAAATCAATGCCTGCTTGTAGCTTTTTATGGCTAATTCCACATGCCCACTGAAAACAAGCACATCTCAAATGAGAAGAAAACATGAAATCACTTCAAAATATGAAGGTATTCAATCAATTCTTAGGTATACCTATCCTTATAAGCTGATGCAAGGTTAGCATGAGCCTCAGCCATAGTTGGACGAATACTAACAGCATGAACATAATCCTGAATTGCTTCAGTAACTCGACCAATCTCCTTAAGTGTGTTGCCACGATTCACGAGTCCATCTGCTGCTAAAGGGTCTATTCGAAGAACCTCATTGTAACAAGATATTGCATCCACATAGTTGCCCTGCCATAGCTATTAGCTTTGTCTACAGTACAGAATAATGCATGCCAAGTTTTTGGAACAAATGGAAAGTCATGTCAGAACCTGCTGCTTGTATATTATTGCCAGATTACTGAAAGGTGTGGACAATCCTGTTGTCACTGCCAAGGTTGCTTTGTAAAAGGTGGCAGCAACACTCATCATATTCCTACAAGCCCAAAATGAATGTTATATTAGATCTTCTAAAAGAACTTTACAGGAGAATCAAAATTTTGATAACACCACTCACATCCCAAGGAGAAAAAGAAACTCACCACTCCATATATATATTACCAAGGTTAGCAAGAGCTTGTGGATGATTGGGTTGGAGTGCAAGGCATGACTTCATGTGACAACAGGAATAAGAACAGTGAGAATTCTATTAAATACATATGAGACAAAAGATAGCAGCCAAATAGTAGGTACCAACCCTATAACAGTTAATAGCTTCTTCAACTCTGCCAGCATCTTTGAGGGCGTTACCCTTCAGTGTTTAAAATTGATTTCAGGAAGAAACCAATTAGTCAGCAAACAAAAGCCACAATTGATCAGCAAACAATATTTTCTAGGAGATTATAAACCAAGCTGAGATTCTTGCAAAGCATGAAAGAAACTTACCAAATTATTGTATGCTTCAAGAAATCCTGAATCACAATTAATGGCCTGCTTATAGTGAATAATTGCCAGGTCCAACTGGTCTTGCTCATAATACAAACTTGCCAGATTGCCTGAACAGTACTCAGAAACAAAGACAACATTGAAGTAACAAACTTCTCTTGTATGAGGAAATCAGACCCAAAGACAGCATTGAAGTAACAAAATTCTCTTGTATAAGGAAACCAAATACAACAAAAATATCCAAGTTAAATTTGATCAAACTGGAAGGGAATATTAAACTGAATCAAAGAACATGTGCACGTAAAACTTACTATAAGCCATTGCATAGTCTGGATGGGCCTGTATAGCACGTTGATAACAAGTCGTAGCTTCCTGGGGCATTCCCATGGCCTGGAAAAGGCAAAAGAAAGATCCGTTTTTCTCCAGAATCCAGTCCTGGAATCTGTGCAACCTGACCATACTGGCACTATACATGATGACTTACCTTGTAGATGTTTCCTTGATTCAAATGGGCATCAGCAAATGTTGGTTTATGCTTAATGGCCTCCTGGAAATACATACAACAGAATGATCCCATAACATAATTTAATGGGATTCCTAGGGTGATGCTTCTAATTACACTAGACAGAAATCCATCCATACTCCACAGTATGCAACTTAAACCACAAAATAAGCAAAAGAACAGATGGTCTAGGCCAATCATCTCCACCACTTCACCGTGCTTGAAAAATCCAGAGCAATGAGTCACACTGACCACCCCGAACTATTATCCAATTAGCACTCTTTTCGGTTTTCAGATAAAAATAGCCTTTTGAAGAGAGTGGTTCTTGAAGAAATCCACTAATGCAGCAAGCTTCTGAAGATAGAACCCATACTCTGACAATGAAAGATCTCAAGCAAGTATGCAGGGCAGGATATGAAACAAAATTCAGAATGGGATGCACAAAATGGTCGACTTAGATAAAATTGCACAACGAGGAATGAAATTGTTTTTCATCAGGAAAACACAACCTTGTCTCTACATGATGATTTGGTTCGGTTACTAAATCCATACACATGATCCATTTTACGTGGAATTCTGCTGGTCGGAAGCCTGCAAGGCCTCCAATCTTTACTTTCTTTTAGGCTTCAACAGAGCTTCCAGATGGGTTTAGGAGTCATCTTAGACAAAGCATGAACAAAGACAGTATTAAGGTTTGGAAGGACATGTAGACAGGCAGCACCCAGTTAACTGGATCAAACCCAAGGTTGCACTGGTTAGATATGTGGTTCAGCAAGGTAAAACAAACAGGGTATAAAGGAGGAATAAGGTGAGGGAGAGAGAAGACCAAGGCCTAAGAGGGAGAAAGACTGCCCCCCATAATCTGGGACTTTCCATTTATGTTAAGAAACTAAAGTCAAAATTACAAAATTGCCCCTATTCAGTTACATTATATAAAACACATCACAAACAGAAAACATAAGACAGCTTTGCCACAAAATTGAATGTCCTTTTATTGATGCTATCCTTCACTTTTCATCATCAGATGTCAAGAAAGATAATTTTCAATTAGTGGCTGAAGCTTAAGAACTATTCCATGACCTCCCTTTTCTTTTAGCAATCAGGAGATTCAAAGAATTATCATTCCATTTACATCAATTTACAAATCATGACAAAGTCAAAACAAGCAAAAATGCTGCACTGAATATGATAGAGCATATTATCTGCTAGTATTCCAGAAAGGCCTCCTACACATCCTTTCTGTTTTTTTCCTTTTCCTTTTAAGTCTGACCTTATTTTCTTTCTTCAATAGTAAGTATCAAATAACTTTAAAAAAGATGTAAGATTATTTTTAACATTTTCCTGCTACACTTTATGCTGCTGTTAAGTATAGGAATTTTTGTGACAATTAATACATCACCAGAAAAATGAAAATGATGGAAGTCCATTAGTCCAAAGAACCAAAAGATGACAAGCAACTCATAAAAATGATCAATGCATAATTTTTTTTTTCAGGATGGCAGTGACCTACCTTATAATATGAGAGGGCTCTTGTCAGGTCTCCAGCCTCCATGAAAATGCTAGCAAGATTAGACCAAGCAATGGCAAAAGATGGCTGAATATGTATGGCCTCAACATAGCAATTGTATGCCTGAAAACATGCAAAACTTTCTAGTAAATAGGTTGCGTTATAATTATTATTACCTATGTAGCCAAAAGCGTTAGGCGGTGCCTAGTCTCTAGACCCCTAAAAAGACTAGGCGGGACTAGTCGGTAGCCCAAAAAAAAAATAAAAAAGTACACAAAATATACATAAAAATTATGTTTAATTCTTTTACTAATAAGATGTTTTAATTACACAAGTACAAAATTACATATGCTTTCACAAAATATATTAATATACATAACATACTTGTACACACACACACACACACACACACACACACACACACACACATATATATATATATATATATATTCATAACATATTCAGTATAATCAACAAAATATGCTTTCAACCTTTCACAGAAGCACAATAACGCATACATATATAAATAACATATTACATAATTCATGATCCTAAACCTGCTTTCAGGCTTTTATAGAAAAAATCATCATAAACAAAGTAACACATATATAAAAAACATAATTAATTAATTGTGCATGCTTTCAATGTTTCACAGAAAAAATCCCAAAAGCAAAGTAGCGCGTGCGCACACACACACACACACACACACACACACACACATATATATATAATAACTAAGCACGTTTTCATGATTTCACAGAACAAATCACACACATGCACATATATATAATTATATATACACAAAAATAACAAAATATATAAGAATAATAAAACACTAAACTGCCCTTGTGCGTAGGTGGAGGCAGCTTAGTTGCCGACTAGGTGCCTTGGTCGGTGCCTAGTCGGCAAAATTGGTACCTTTTAAGGTACCAAAATCAGTTTTATTACTAGAATGGAAAACTTCCAACACCATGAAGTCATCATGTGGAAAGAAGAATGAGGAAAATGTGTCACAAAATGAAACATGGGGATGTGTATACTTTCTAGAAGGAAACCAGAATAATTGAGGATCTCTCCATTACTTCTATTGCAATGGTTTAAATCAAGGTTTTAAAACTCACCGAGTCAACTCGGTGACTCGGCTCGGCTCGGCCCTCCAACGAGTCAACCCGGCAAGGTAAACTCGTTTTGCAAAAACTCAGCCTTGACTCGGCCTGACTCGGGTTGACTCGGGCGAGTTTTGGGCACTTTTTTCTTTTTTCAGATGTGTTTATTAGTGCATATGAAAATTATCTCACATTTAGTGCATATGAAAATTATCAGATGTGTTTATTATATTTGCTAAGAAGCACACAACATTAGAATGAATAAAAAACTTCATTGGAAACATATAAGATTGAAATTCTTTTATTTTTTTGTTTTTTACCCAAAGTTATAAGCTTAAAATCTATCAATTATATTCATGATTTCAAATTTCATCAGCCTGGTATCTATGTTAAGACAATGTTCTAAAGGCTAATTCATATAGATGCAATAAGGCTTGGCGATGTTGTTTTGTGGTGTTTTTGACGATGATAAAGACCACAGATTCAGGATTTATGATCCATAAAAGGCCAAATTCAATTCATGGTCTGTGTTCTGTATTAACTAGTGCTATTCATTCAATTGACTTGCAAATTGCAAAATAATCTATATTCCTACATGCTTTAATGTACTTATACTTTTGGAAATCCTTCATAGGGAACATGTTGAGGCGATTTATTAGGGGCATATTCCTATAATTTCCAATGTCTAGGTCATATTTTTTGTTGTTTGTCACTAGTAATGACAATTTAAATGACAAACCTTTATATATTTTTACTAGTCACTAGTAATTAGGTCAAATCAAAAGTTAACAAAACCCGGTTCGAGTCACCGAGTTGACCCGCCGAGTCACGAGTCAATAAAGAACGAGTCGAGTCCCAAGTCACGGGTTTTAAAACCTTGGTTTAAATGTTATAGCCAATGCTGGGCAAAGCAAACAAGTATATGGCAAATACATTTAAGCGAGTGCAAGGAATCTAAATTAGACCAAAAGAAATTTGGAATCCTTCAATGTTTTGACCCTCGACAATGCAAACAATAGAATAGGAAAGCCAAATTCAATGAACCTATATTACCAGAATAGCAGGAATAAAACAAACAGACACCATACCAGCCAGACAGAATAAAAACCAGATTCTCCTTCATAAAGATCAAGCAGCTTACCTCTTGTATCAGACCTTGAGCCTTCATCAGATTCCCAAGATTACTGTGAGCATCAACCTGGGCCAGAACATGGAAGATGGTTAAAAAATAAAACAACAGAATCTCAACACCACTGCAATCCTCCAAATAAGCACAAATATAAGAGAAGAAAGGAAAAGAAAATGCATACTAGACGAGGATTGAGTGCAAGAGCCTGGCGACAACAATGTGCTGATTCATTGAGCCTTCCCTTTCTCATGTAAGCACTAGCTAAATTTGACCATGCATCAGCAAAATTAGGTCGTAACTGCAAATAAAAGATAATGGGGATTACAGGATGACCCAAGTGAACAACAGAAGTTTGGAACTAAAAAAAAGCCTAAAGAATGCACACAAACACCACAAGGAACAAAATTTTTGAATGGCTATTAACGCCTAAAAGACACAATGAGCCAGCACACACATGCACATGCATGCATGCAATAGAATGTGAGAAATAAACATAAAAAGTATAAATTTTTCTACAAATAAATATGTATTTTACATATTACACACTATGTGTGACAATGCTTAGAAGCAGAGTTACCGGAAACGCATATGCATAAGGGAAAACGTGCTTCCCTGAGACGCGCTTCGGAAGCGTGAAACGCGCCGCTTCCGAAACGCACGGGGAAGCACACGTAAAAAAGAAGAAATGCGTCCCCCTTTAAAGGGAAACACGTCCCCCTTTAAAGGGAAGCACGTCCCCCTTTAAAGGGGGACGCGTTTACGAAATATCAATTTTACCCTTTTTCAAAACGAAATTGACACGTGAAAAACAAGAAACTAAAAAAAATATGAATAAGGGCAAAACAGACATTTTAAAAAAATCATTAAAACTTAAGAACGAAGGCTCAGGGTTTTGCTTTTCACCCGACTCCTCTCTCTCTCTCTCTCTCTCTCATTTTCGGCCACCGGCGACCTCCGACGACCTCCGACGATCTGCGACCTCCAACGATCTGCTACCTCCGCTGATCTGCTACCTCCGACGATCGGCGACCTTTGACGATCGGCGACCTCCTCCTTTGTTGACATCCGAAGACCTTGATCGACGTTGGCAATGTCTCTATTCAGGTATGTTCCTCTCTCTTCCACTGACGTCTGGTGACCTCTCTCTTTCGATTCGCTCGAGGTCTCATCCACTATTCATTCTTGTGTTCAGACTGTTGATCCATCAAAGTGATAGTGATATTCATACCTCTGTGAATGGTTTGTTTCGTGAGTAGCAAGTTGTAGGGATTCAGTGCAGTGGCGTAGCTAGGATTCATGTGTGTGTGTGTGGGGGGGGGGGGCAAACAGGGGTGTAGCAAAAAAAATTTTGTGAGAGTCGGGGGTTCGGGGGCAGCGTCCCCGTTTTTTTTTTTGACATAAAATAAAAAATGGCTACAATTATTAATAAAATTCTATTTCATATGGACAAATCGAACTATTTGCTGCAATTAGGGTTGGGCTAGGACTGGGCTGGGCTACAAAAATGGATAAAAATCTATTTCATATGGAATCAGGTTGGGCTAGGACTGGGCTTTTAAAAAAAAAACTGTTTCGGGAGGCTACAGCCCGGTCCTGCCTCCCGAAACAGTTATTTATTTATTTTTTTTTAAAAGCCCAGTCCTAGCCCAGCCCTAATTCCATATGAAATAGATTTTTATCCATTTTTGTAGCCCATCCCAGTCCTACCCAGCCCTGACTGCAGCAAATAGTTCGATTTGTCCATATGAAATAGACTTTTATTAATAATTGTAGCCATTTTTTTATTTTATCTCAAAAAATAAAATTTGGCTGATTCACAAATTTTGCTATATGCATTGAGTCTTGGTTCATGTACTGATTCGTTAAATTTGATTTGATGGGCATATTCTGATAAGAATAAATAAAACTAGTCTGCAGTTCTTTTTAGATTGGATTTATCAAGCTTCTACCTATTTGTGATTTCCTGGGTTAAATTAAATCTGTGGTGTTTCAAGTTTCAACTGTCATGTTTGTTTGAGATTTAGTTTGATTAAACTTGAATTTTAAGGTTTGATGCTTTCCTCTGTATTCATTACGGGTGTTAATGCTATTAGAAAAAGGAAATCTGATTGGTTTCATAATTCTGAAATTTAGATTGTGACTGCAAAGCTGTGTGTGATACATATTGTCTGGATTATTTTAAGAAATGAGCATGATTAGTTTATGTGCGCTGACACTGAAGTTGTTTAGTAAACCCCACGGTATTTTACGAGAATTCGATTGCAAGGGGCGTTCATGGTTCACTTTGAGTCTTTTTTTTTCCTTTTGTTTTCGCATTCCTCTCTCCATCTTTTGTTGTTAATAATAGTTTTTTTAAAGTGTTCTAAAATGATTCCTATACTTTTATGATGCAGGTATATTTGCCTCTTCTTTGCTTCATTAATGACCATCACAAGCTATGATCACGATAATTATGATGACGATGATGATTCTTTGTACAATTTGGAGCATGAATCGTCTAGTGGTGTTGGGAAGGACAATGCAAGAAAGGGCAAGACCAAGAGGTCTTATGATTGTCTATATGAGTTTGAGGACAAAAATGAAAATTGTTTTGATGAGGAAGATGAAGAAGAATATGACTACTATTCTGAAGATGACCAAGATGATGAACCACCTAGCATGCATAAAACAACAGTGCTATGGCGCCATGTATTGAAACAAAAAAAGAGTGGGTAAGGAAAGCAAGGTGGAACCAGGTTTTTATGTGCAGGCACTGCAAAAATATTTATCATGGGTCATATACTCGAGTTTTTGCACATCTCATGGGATCTTTAAAGGGACAAAGTGTTGGGATTGCCTTTTGCCCTGTAGTTGCAAAAAATGCAGAATTGGCAAAAAAAATTAAGATGCAAGTTCACATAGTGGAGGTTTCATCAAGTGCATTTGAGTTGAGGAGATCAAGAATTGATAATTCGAAGAAGCCTATTAGTATGACTACATCATCTAGTGGAAGCCGAAAAACAATTGATATTCATGATACCTTTAAAAAGGTAGAAAGAGATGATGTAGATCACAAAATTATCAGATTTTTGTGTGCAAATGACATACCTTTCAATGTGGTTCGATCACTATATTGGGAAGAGATGATATCTGCAGTTAGTAAAGTGCCTGGATATAAACTCCCATCATATGAAAAAGCACGAACAACGTTGCTTGACAGTGAGAAAAAGTGTGTTCAGAGAGAGTTAAATGAATTTCGAGAAAAGTTTGAAGAGTTTGGAGTTTTCATTGTCTCAGATGGTTGGACAAATATCAAGAACAAACACTTGATAAATATACTTGCCTCAAACTGTTTTGGCTCTATGTTTTTATATGCAAGCGATTTTTCTAATGTGCAACAGTCAGCTGCAAACATTGTTGACTTTTTGAAGACGGGATTTAGACTTGTGGGGCCTTCTAATGTAGTGTAAGTGATTATAGACAATGCAGCAAATTGCAAATTAGCAGGTAAAGAGTTAAAACAAACGTATAAGTATATTTTTTGGTCACCTTGTGTTGTGCACACACTTAATTTGATCTTTAAGGATTTGGCACATGAGTTTCATTGGTTGGGGGAAACATATTTGCAGAGTAAAGAAATTGTGAAGTATATTACAAATCATTCAAAGGCACTAGCAATCTTTAGAAGCAATGAAAAATTAGAGTTAATAAAGATTGCAAAAACAAGGTTTGCTTCACATTATACAACTTTGAAGCGTTTGCTTGATGTGAAGGAGAGCTTGAGGCTCAATAATTTCAGATAGATGGAGTAAGTGGAAGTAGTCATGCACGGATGAAACTATGAAAAAAATGGTTGTTACAACAAAAACAACTGTTCTTGACGAAGAATATTGGGATTCTATACGTTTAGCATTATTGATTACAAAACTCATATATAAGATGATTAAATTGTGTTATCAGAAAGGCCCTATAATTGGTGAAGTGTACGAAGGCATGGACAACATGTTGGGGGAAATCAAAGACAATCTAAAAGCACAACCAGATTTGTATGAAAAGATTCATAAGATTGTCTCAAATAGATGAGATAGAATGAATATGCCTCTCCATAGTCTAGCCCACATGCTTACTCCAAAATATTACGAGTCGGAGTATCTCAAGATCCCAGCAGCAGAAGGGGTCAAACGAGTTTCTCCTGGTAAAAATTTTATTCTATCTATTTAATAAAATTTAACGATTTAATTATTTTATTTTCATTTTCTTGTTATAGTTATTAAACATTTTTTTTTGCAGAAAAGGATAATGATATTTTAGACGGTGCAATGCTCGCGCTTGAAGTGATATCTGTTGGAAATGAAGAGCTATCTACACTTTATAGGTCACAACTTATGGCTTTTGCATCAAGAAGTGAAAGATTTAGCCGAAATGCAGCAAGAATAGATGCACTGAATCCTACAATGTCGATGCTTAATTGGTGACGTTTTTATGGTGTTGATACACCTGAGTTAAGAGCATTAGCCATTAAGGTTTTATCTCAACCTATTAGCACATCTTTTGCAGAAAGAGTGTGGAGCACCTATAGTTATATTCACAATGTTAAAAGAAATATGCTCAATGAAGATCGTGTTGATACCTTAGTGTATATTCATTCCAATCTTCGATTGATTGACAGGTATGATTATGTTGTACTTTTGTTTTGGCATTTTTTTTCTTTTTTTCTATCATTGATTATTTATTACCATTCATATTTTATATTCTTGCTATAAAAAGGTGCAACAATCGCTACAAAGAAGGTCCTAGTCGAAAATGGGATATCAATCCAGAACTTCCTATTGTAGAAGAAAATACGTTGAGATTAGAGGACATGCGTTGGAGAGATTTGGATGATAGTGCACAACAATCAAACACTATTTCCAAATCCAAACCCAAAGATGCACAAACAAGAGCTTCATTACCTCCAATAATCATACGTACAAATGAAGTTGAAGAGGATACAAATTAATCCAATAGAGCTAATAAAACTGCAGATATACAAGAGCGACCATCAGTTCCTCAAGGTCGGATTGATCGTTTCTTTAGCAGGAGACTTAGGCAAGGTATGTTGATATTGTGCTTTTTATATTTTAAATTATGATTTTTGAACATTTTAATTTTTTAACGTATTCATTATAGGAAATGAAGGAAGGAGCAGAAGACATGGTCATGGAGGACAAGACACATGTGATGATGCAGAAAGTTCGCGATCTATTACTGACTTGAAGGGAAAGAAAAAGATGATAGATTAATGAACTCTTGAATTATTAATTATTTTTTTGATGATGTAGTTGGAGTAATCCAACTTAAAAACTTTTATGTTACTTTTTTGTCATGGTCTTGTAATATTTTGTTGGTTTGATATGTACTTTTATTTTGAATCTTGCATGATGAAGTGAAGTAGTGGATTATGTTAATTTTAATTTTAGAGTTTAGAACTTTGTAGCTTATAATTTACAGTTTAGAAATTTATAGATTAAAAATTTAACCATATCTCTATGTAATCTTTGAGTTTATTGATTTCTCATTTTCTATGTTGCAGAGATGACAAGATTTACAACAATCACAACATCAAATAACAAGTCATTTGATTCTTTCGTTGAAAAAGATACATTTTTTGATCAAATTTAATTGTTTTCTTAATGCATTATTTAGTGTTTGCATGCATTTGTTAGATGGTTGCAACAAGAATGTGAATTATGATTTTCTCTTGACGTATGATTTTTTAAATGTTTGACAATTGCAATATGATGCATTTGTTAGATAATTACAACTTATATTATTTATTGTCTTAGATACATGTTTTATTTTGTTAATGATGACATAAATATTGTTTTTTGATAAAATAAAAATATATAATATTATAATTATATTTTCGCTTCCCTTTCAATTCTTATTCGCTTTCCTTTTGCTTCTCACTCGAATCCTATGTCACTTTCTTCTTCGCTTCCGAGACGCTTCCTAGGTCGCTTCTGAGACGCTTCCTGATTCGCTCATAAGTCGTCCCGCGCTTCCCGCTTCCGCTTCCCGTATCGCTTTCCGCTCCCTCAACTGACAACTCTGCTTAGAAGCACCCAATACCAGTGTTGACACAGGTATGTTAGGCATATTGAAGTAAGTGTTACACAGTTCATCAGCAAAAACATGAGTCTACTCTCCAGATCACATTCCACCTCATTATCGATTTCTTAAGCACTCTACATGTAGTTGACAAATCATGTTCTTGGAGTCTGCTTGTTCAATAGTTTGTTGTTTGATTTAGCTTCATTAACACCTCAATTTTTTTATAAACTACCCCCTTCATTCTCACACACAGGCACACATGCACATACAAAGAGTCACAGACACATACGCTATGTCACATGGGTGCGGCAAAAAAAAATTATATATATATATATATATATATATATATATATATATATATATATATATATATATATATATATATAGAGAGAGAGAGAGAGAGAGAGAGAAGGGGGTTCCAGGGGTTCCCCCCAGCGCGACGGCGGGTCCAGGGGGGTCGCCCCTGGCAGGGGGTTATAGGGGGCAGCGCCACCCACCCCCCCCCCCCCCCCCCAAGTTTTTTTTTTTTTTAAATTCAACAGCCCATTTCATAGGGCAAAAATTTAAAAAAAATGTCCAAAAATGGACCAAAATGACCCTGGGTGCGTTGACCGCACCCAGGGTCGAGTTGACTGCACCAGGTGCCGCACCCGCGTCGCGTCGATGTGGGTGCGGCACCTGTCTGGCCGAATCCTTGTGACATAGCACATACGTCAATAAAATTGTGAAGAACAAGTATAAAAGTATAAAATCTTTCTAGAAATATAAGTGTATCTTATATATTGTGCGTCTATATGTGTCAACACTTAGAGTTGACAGAGGTATGTAAATCTATGATACTACGATTTACTTTGTCTCAATGTATGATATGATGCAATTTTTACAAAATTGGGATAACGACTGAATTTCATCCTAGAGGCGTGTGTTTTCTTGGACTAAAAATCACAAGGTAAAAAGAAGAGAGAAAAAGAGCAACCGAGCTTGCATTCTTAAACATATCGTTAAACAAATGCTCGTGGAAAAAGGAAAAGTGAAAACCTTAGAAAATCAAGGGAGGAAAAGAACACTAGTTACTGGCATAGGAAAAGGAAGATGACTGAGTGCTAACCATACAATGAAGACTAAGGATTTTGAGAATATACATAACACAAATTCACAATTTCATGGTGGTTAAATCTGCATAAAAAGGATGGGCTTTGAAAAGAGATTACATTCCAGAGGGTCCACAAATATCTTCTCTAGTCCATTCCAGAGGCTCCAAAAGTATCTTCTTTATAAGAAAGACTTGTGATTTCAGATTCTCATGGGACTTACGAAGAACCAAATCACTCTCAAAGTGGCCCGAAAGCCCTTTCCAATGCCCTGCTATAGATGGGAGCCTAAAGCATCAAGTCAAAGGTTTATCAGACAAAAAATATCAACTTCCAACTAACCTCTATTGCAACCATATAATAGCGAATAGCCAAATCAATGTTTCCTTTTTCCTGAAAAGCATAAAGAAAATTTGTGTCAATATTAATCTGAACTAAAGACTCTGAACTTGAGTTAGAAAGCAAAAGTGAAAATAAAATAGAAACAAAAAGAAATGTACCAACACCTAATTTTAGAAAGCACGACATATGAAACAGCATTTGTATTTTTCAAACGTCATTTACCTTCCAAGCATTAGCCATGTTACCAAAGCACTCTGCAAAATGAGGATCAATATGGAGGGCTTCCTCATTCTTTTCTATGCACGTATCAAAATCATGAAGCTGGAGACAAAAAGGACACATATTATGAATGACAACAATTTCCCTCGTTTCAAGGGTTCACATATTGGACATATCAACTAAATAACTTCTGATAAAAAAAACTTAAAATTAGTTGTGAGCTAAAATATATCGAATGAAAGAATAATATTTTAGAAAAACATTCATATCTAATCACCTGATAATAAATTGCACCAAGAAGAAGAAGGTTGTCAGTTCGTCTAGGATTCTTCTCATAAACGGCACTGCTATGCTCTAGAGCTTGTTTATAATGACCAGCCTTGTACTTTTGGTGAGCAAGGGCAAAAAGCATGTCTCCATCAACTGCATCACAACCACGAAGATTTTACTGGGAATCTCTGGAATGAACAAACTTTATATAGGTAGCTGGCTGCAGCTATATGCAACATGCTTTTGACCAAATTTAGCATGCAAAGATACAGCCTTGCAAAACAATCCAGAATTACAGCACGAATGATCATATTAAAAAAGACCAAAACAGGAACACATTCATGAGCAAAAAAACATCAGAATTGCTGAAAATGGGATATGTAACCAAAATAATCAAACTCTTGATGAAAGAGCCTAGTCCCTAATACTAAAGAGACGATGACTGGGAAGGCATTCCTCATTATGAGATCAGACCAGACTACAGGTCGCTGGGATGAAGTTATGTAAAACACATTCCAGAGCTTCGGGAAGAAAGTTGCATAGACCTGGAGATGAATTCAGTAAGCTCAAGTCATCCGCATTCAGCAAAAGCACATAAGAAAAAAAGAGAGAACTATCTGTCACGCAAGGTTGGCCAAAAAATTCCTTTAATCCATTCAGAGAATCTCACAGGGACCTCCATCAAAAGGAGAAAGTTTCTCAAATACAAGGAGATGTAGAAATAAGATGTTGGTATAGCATAACAAGGCACATTAAGGCTTGCAGTAAAAGAACAAAAAACCACTCAAGCGATTGATAAAGATGGCACAATTTGACCTGTAAATTGGAACTCAACTAGGTTAACACTACCACCATTCATCACTTACAACACTGCAATTCCGACCGAAACGTGACTCAATTGGCAGAAGACTAACACGTACACTGCCTTTCACAAATTCCTCATACCGGTTGAATCTACAACACAGAAAAAGGAAAAGAGAATTTGCACTCAAAAGCACCATCCACTGCCAACAAATCCTCAGAGTCAGCAGTCATATGGACGACCAACGATTGTCTGCTCCAATTGCACATTTCGGGTTTCTAATTCGTCATGCAATCAACCATAAAACAACTATTCCTATCAAACAACTCCGAAGATATGTGATTCAACTCAAAGATCGCATCTTCTCACAATACACAAAGCAATAAAACCCGACCCCCAGCCCCATCTTCACTCTTTGGCTCTAGCAACCCTAGATAAACTCATCATTCTTCACGATCTGAACCCGACCGGCCGCCCGAGACGAGAGATCGAAGGCGCAAAAAAACGAAAACAGAGGAAAAAACCAAAATGAATCATCCGATACCTTCGTGCGATTCGAGGACGGCCGAATGCGACGGTTTCAAGCATGACTCGAGCTGAGAGGCGAGGAACGCCGACTCCTCTTGCTCGGCCTTCGAGGGAACCCTAGAGAACGCGCCATTGCCGCCCAATCCGTGGATCTGGTGCTGATGCCGACCGTCGCTCTGAAGCGAGAGCATCGTCTCCGGCGACGCGAAGAACGCTCCTCCAACCCAAATGCTCGGAATCAATCACAGAAAAAAACGAATCTTTTCCCTATTTTTCTACCAGAAGAAGAAGAAGGAGAGTCGATAATCGACTTTCCTGGAAGACCTAATTCGCCATGATTCCTTCTTCTCTTTACACCTCGGAAATAATGCTATTCATATGAAGCCCTTTCTTTTACTGATATTACAGACACTACTCATATTTTATGAAATTACTGATACGGATTCCCTTTTTTTTATAAACTTGTTTTATTTAAGCAAAATAAAGAAAGAACTCAAAGGCGATTATTTAGGAAGCAGATCAGGTCATGCTGAACATGAGCGTATCGACCCCCGGACTTACAAGCAGGGGTGTCAACGGGTCAGGTTCACACGGATTCGACCCGGACCAAATCCTATAGGGTCAGGGTATGGTGATACATAAGAAGACCCAAGTCTGGACCTGAAGGTCCGATTATACATGAATCTGGGTATAGTTTGTGAAATTTTATACCAGGCTAGGGCTGGACCCGAGTTCTGATTAAGACCCACAAATTTTTAATGTAAAAATGATAAAAATAATTATATTATCAGATATGTTACATGTAGTTCTTATCGGGTCCAAGTATGATTTCTCAAATAATGGACCCGATTAGACACGATTCTGTTCCGAGACCATACCCAGAAATTGGGTCCAAATTTGGTTTCACTTGAGTCCGAACCCAACCCAACCCAACCCATTGACATCCCTACTCACATAAAGAGTAGGGCAAGAGGCAAAAATGAGCCTAATCCAACCCAAGTTTGTTCCTAGCCATTTCATGTTAACCATATAAAATACATCGGATAAGACGTGCGTCCATCCCTCGAAGATCCTTTTGCATTTTTTCCTGCCAACCGAGTAGTGAATAACCAACCAGTACCTCCAAGCATAGTGCCACCTACACTTCCTCAGTGCAGTGGTAGACTTGGGTTGAGGAGTAGGTCTCTCGTGAATGATTTTTGATTCACTCTTAAACAGAGCTGCGCCAAGTAGACCCGTCTGAAAAAAATTATAAAACCATAGCAAGTCTTCCTTACAATATTTGGGGTCTACTTAGTAGGAGGTCCGTGTTGAGCAATTGGGGTCTACTTCCTTCATTACAATAAATCGACCACCACCACATAGATACTACTGTTTGATTCCTCAATGATCAGGGTGCATGCAACCCCAAGACTACCTCTCTTGGTTGACCTAGTCACCCTAGACCAAGCAACCAAAGCAATCTTTAGTCGCTCGCTGCACCTCTCCCATACAAAGTTTCACATGAGTTTCTCAATGCGCTTCTCAATGTTTGTGGGCAACTTATAGACTCATATGTAGTTAGGGGTGGCAATCGGGTCGGGTTGGCGGGTCGGGTCGACGGGTCAGCATACCTCAACACGAACCCGACCCGTTTATTAAACGGGGTCGGCTGTGGCAAACACAAACCTGACCCATTTATTAAACGGGTAACCCGACACAACACGATTAACCCGTTTAATAAACAGGTCGGGTCGACACGACCCGATTACACGACACGATGACCCATTTATTAAACGGGTCGATCGGATAACATAGACCCGATCTTCTGATAATTCAAGATTTGGAAGAAGCATAAGGGGTCTAGATAGAACAGAGAGACCACTTTCCATTCATAATAAAGAAAGAAATCTAAATCCAAAAAGAGAAACAGAAAAGAATAAAACCTCTACATGTTGAGAAGAGGAGCAGATTTCGCTCAGAAGAAGAGGATCGAGACGAGAAGAAGTAGAACGTTCGCAACGAATGACAAGAAGCTGTATGCGGCTCTGTCGAAGAGCAGCCAGAAGGCCGAAGTCGCCGTGAGGACCGCAATGCAGACATTTCATCGCTTCCATAACAGGATATCAACAACGACAAGAGAAAACCCTATCTCTGATCAGCAATCGGCACCCAAAACCACAAAAACTCTGGTTAATTCCATCTCAAATCGAGCAAAAAACCAGCAAAATCAATAAGCACAAGGCCGGTTGAAAATCGTGATAAATGCAGACAAAATTTTTGCATATGTGGTAAAGATTCGAGAAAAGAACTTGCTCCCTCCACCGAGGGATCGATGAATGGACTTCTTAGGGTTAGTGTTTTCTGAGGAAGGAGATGACTGGTTCTCGTCCATCTTGAGGAGAGGGAGACGAGAGAAATGTGAGGAGAGAGAGAGAGAGAGAGGAAGAGTAGCAGGCTTCAGTGAGGCTCAGCCAAAACAACGGGAGAGATCTTGGGCTCTACGGCTTGTAAAGTTAGGAGTTAGGGTTAGATAAGTTAATAACTTTATATATATATATATATATATATATATATATATATATATATATATATATATATATATATAAACGGGTTGCAGGTTGGCGGGTTCGTGTAAACGAGTTGACCCGTCCGCCTAACTCGTTTATTAAACGGGTCAGACGGGTTGACCCATTTATGACACGAACCCGTTTAAGCCAAACCCAAACCCGGCTAAGAAGCTGGTTGGCCGATCGTGTTCAGATTTTGCCACCCCTATATCTAGTGTGAGAAAAATGACTGACAAAATTCCTTATTTATAGTAATTGTTGTAGATGCGGTCTCGACCAACTCTCTCACCCATCTACAACATTTGTCCTCGAATCCCATGTTCTACAAACTAAAATCAAATACTACAGAGATCTTGTTGATGACTTTGGAGGCTAGCACTACGCCATCTTGCACCTTCCACCCGTGATGAAAACCCTCTGCAAAGGGTTAATAATATCTTTAATGACACCCTGCAGTCTACTTACTAGGACCTTAAAGAGAATATGATAGGATCAATATCAACTTGAATGACAAGATGTTTATATCACAAGTAGAATAAACTCCAAAATATCAAGAACCTTAAGTGGGTTCGCATTGTAGTAGTAAGTATACAAAGAACAGGAAAATGTCAGAGTGAACCAACTGGACATTGGGTACCGATCAATACCAGGCGAGAGAATACTTCATTAATTTGGGATGGGGGCATCCAACATGAATGACTGAGCCAAACTGAGCCTACTGTACATGGATGGATCCTCCCTCATCGATCGACACTCCAAATAGCCAAGCAAAGTAATAAAAAATGGCATAAAATTTCGGACAATCACACATGACATTAATTTTTATTGTAAATATCATAGTTGATTACAAACTAGAAAACGTAACAAACATGGCCATTTTATTGTTTTTTTATGGTGTTGCTTTTGGTTGAAATCATTGTGCTTAATTTTTCTAAGTGATAATTAAGATTGGCCCTTGATTTTTTCAGCCAACATTTACATGACACCTGGCTTTTTTATTGCGACAACTTACATAATTGGTTTGACTAAGTCCCTTAAATTTTTGGGCAACAAAATGATAAAATTATAAAAAAAAATAAGGTGGCCACATTTATCATATTTCGAATAGTAAATTGGCCATGTTTGACATATTTCTCTAGTCTCAACCAAATGATGCTAAATGTGCGTATCATTTATGTCCTTGTCAGAAAATTAAAAATATTAATAAAAAAAAAATTATACAATTTTTTTTCCAACATGGTTTCAAGAATATTTTATGAAAATATGGGCATATGTAAACATGTAAAAAATAAATATAACGTACGATATAACAATTTGAAAAATCTTTGAAGAGTTTTCATTGTGTTAATTTTATGATAAATAAAATGTAATATTTTTCAAAAAAGTAATATCTTGAAAATGACACATGCCTCAGGGATTAAAAAATATTTATGACATAAGAATTAGCTTCTATCACGAAAATGTCTAAATTTAAGAAATGTTTATGTTAAATTGTATTAGAAAAGTGAAACATTTGACATTAGTATCGAGGTGTTTATAGCTTTATATGCACATAGAGTATATATGTTTGGCAGTTGTGGGATCTATCAAAAAGAATTTCTACCTATATTAAAGAGCTTGTTAGTATGGATGGCATTTTCGATAAAAAAAAACTCTATAAGAAAGTAAATGTGTAGGGTTGAGCAATGGGTTAGGTGGCTCATGGGCTGGGCTTGAGCCAAGGTTTTAAGCCTTGACCTATTAGGTCCTGGGTTGAAACCCAGGTCGGCTTGTGGAGTACCAGGCCGATTTGGTGAGCTTGAGCTACCTAATTAATTGTTTAAAATATAAGTTCGTAACTATATTATTTATTTATTTAATTAAATTAATTTTATAAAAACTAAAAAAATAATTGGTTGGGTTCATAATAAGCTGTTAACTATTACCAAGATGCATTAATTTTATAGAAACTGAAAAGAGAATTAGTTGGATGCATGAAACTATTGGTTTACTAGTTACATCATTGTCTTTGATGAAATAGTTGGAGATTTTTGCATGCCAATATTGTACATGAAATCTGAAGTGTTTAACATGATGATTACTATGTATGCTTCCATCGAGAACAAATGGTTTTAGGTTAGGCTGGACCGGATAGTTGAACATTGGTTCATTGGGCCAGCTTGCCATACCTACAACTGTCGTATCGGGATATCTCCGAATTGGATCTGGATTTGGAATAATCTCTTTTCACTGAGTCTGAATCCAATTCAAAATCCAAGTAACCTACGTCTAATCATATCCAACCCGTTTACATGGCTAGGTAAAGGTAATCGTTTTAGGCTGGGGTTGCAGACGGCTCGGGGATGCACATCGTTCATGCCCATATGGGTCGAACAAATTTCCCTGCCATTCTTTCTTTTACTCAAATGTCTTTGGAAAGTGTGGGACAGGAATTGGATCGTGTCCTGGATCCAGAACCGCTTGTGGATAATATAGCCAGGTTCACCTGAGTGGGTTCCTACCCGACCCGGCCAGTTGTCAAGACCAAACAAATAGCTGGCTTATGAAAGGGACCCAATAATGGAAAACTTGAAAAACTTGTACTTTTTAATAAGTATGGAAAAGTGACATTAAGTTAAATTTCACCTTGAAAGGCATAAGGTATGAGATCCCCAATGATACTTATACCCAGCATAGGCCCTGGAGGCCAGGGTCCTAACTAGGGGTGTCAACGGGTTGGGTTTATCCAGACCCAACCCGAACCAAACCTTATAAGGTCTGGGTATGGTGATAAATAAGAAGACTCGATTAAGACCTGGGTTCGAAGGTCCGATTAATTCATGGACCCGGGTATAGTTTGTGAAATTTTTATACCAAACCCAGACCTGACTTGAGTTTCGATTAAGACCCGCATTTTTTCACTGTAAAAATGATAAAAAAATATGATTTTACTGGGTCTGGTTCATGTAGTCATTATTGGGTCCGGGTATGATTTTTTCTTATAGTGGACTAATTAGCCCGAGTCAGGACCCGATACCATACCCCAAAATCGGGTCCAAGACTGGTTTCACCTGGGTCCGAACCAAACCCAACCTGTTGACACCCCTAGTCTTAACCAAGGAGTTTTACGGTGTCAGGACAGTGATTGTAAGTATGGCAAGCAGAGCCAAAGTGGCTGGGTCTCTTATCCTGAGGGCAATTTCTTTGTGTAAATATAAAAAAACAAAAAACATATCTAATAGAAAAACAAATTCACAATCGGGAATCACGTTTCGGGGCAATATCCATTTTGCCTACCATTAAGGCCTAATCAAACAAAATCAAGAGGAAGATTGGTAGACCTTTATAGGAGACGTTCGTGACTCTAATAAATACATCCAATGATCCAAACAGATTGGGTCTACTGATTTTCATTTGTCAAGGGAGGGAACCCTTATTCCCCCAGCTCTGCTATGAAAAAAAGCCATATAAAAGTTTACATAAACCAAAACCTTGTTCATAGCCAGTAAACCAATATTTTTTTATATATTTTAAATTAAAAAATTGCATATCTTAATCGGATTAGGTGGGACCCAAGTCTAATATGAAATTTTATAAACTATACCCAGCTTCTTATACTAACCGAATTATACGGGTCTGGCCCATATTCATAATTGAACCGCCTTATTTATTACCAAACCTGAACCTTTTGGATCCAGTGTGGGTCCCGATTGGGTTGCACTCCACCCGTACACCCTAAGTATGGGTATTCTTTGTTAGAAGTGGGCGAGTGGGCTGATATTTTTTTAAATGAGACAACCAGAAACATACGAGCAGTAATTTTAATTTTTTCTCTTTGATGGTAAATTTTTTTTTGTCTAGCTTCATTATGAAGTTCATTAAACAAGAGTAATGTTACGGTGCTCCCGGAATACCTACTCTCACCTACTAGAAATCGAAATCATAGTTGTAGGTAGGGGGTGGCAATCGGGTCAGGTTGGCGGGTCGACCCGGTGGGTTGGCAGGTCAGCATACCTCAACCCGAACTCGACCCGTTTATTAAACGGGTCGGCTGTGGCAAACACAAACCCAACCCGTTTATTAAACAGGTTAGTTTAAGCCCAACCCGAACCCGCCTAAGAGGCAGGTTGGCGGGTCGTGTCAGGTTTTGCCACCTCTAGTTGTAGGTTGTATCTTCTTAATCAGACCTTATAGATGTACTTAACATAGTTTATTTAATAGAACTCATGTTTTGGATCATGTTTTTTGACATCAAAATAAGTTTTTTTAAGTCATGAAATTTTGGTACATTGAGTTGTTGATTTTTGAAGATCTTTAAAACTTACATGTATCCAATAATCACATGATCCAAACCTTGTTTTCCACTAATTAATGCTTGTAGATCATATATATATATATATATATATAAGGTTTAATCACCGAAAAAATACTCAATTTTCGAAAATTTAAAGCTTCTATTAGGTCAGAGTAGGTCCTCCTGGAGCATCCTATCATTTACTAATTAAACAATTAGTGGAGGTTAGGAATTTACTACTGCCCACCTTGAGTATGGTGTATGTTCACGGGTATCATGCCAGAGTGCTCTTACCTGAAATTTGTTGAAATGTCATTAAAAAAAAGATCAAAATTCTCGATATTCTAATAAGGTGGCCAAGGAGCAAAGTCTTAAAAAGAATAAAATACAACCATTAAGACAAGGATGGTTAGGTGTAAAATAGTCCACAAATGACATTCAACAGCTCATGGAGAGTGGAGGTAGCATGTGTCAAAACAGAAGTGACCAATCCCTTATAAAGTTAAAAGAAAATTGTGATAAATAGATCAACACCACCTAAGAGAAAGTTGATAATCTGATTTCTAAGTCAAAATAATCACAAGAACCTCTTTTCAAATATAAAAATAATGCCAGAATGACCCGCACAATGAAATAAGTGAATGTAGTTAGATTTGATGAATTTTGACGACCACTAGGTGTGAATTTGATCACATTTACAAGTATCATAATAGATAGGTTGTGTAATGACATCAACTCATTTTCGTTGAAAAATAGATTTTTTTTAAATAATTACAAAAATCATAGCCAGAGATCCACAGCCTTACAAACATAACACAATTCAAACCACAAGAGATCTTACGTTAAACTAACAATCAACTAATTAACTTTATTCATCAATAATTAAATATTAAGAACATAATAAAATAAATATCTATAATTATGGAGCCACACTATCCCAAACAAAATATCAGAAGTCATGCAGTCTTGTAGGCTCTTTATGGCAGTCAATCTCATCACTGGGCTTTAGATCCTGTGAAAAACATAAAGGGCACGGGGTCAGAATCAAAGATCTTGCGTATCCAAATAAGCAAGAAAAACATAAATAAAATTTATGCAATATTTTTAGAGAAATGTATCTACAACAATTTTACAACTCAATAGCTATTCAGGCATTCAAGATTAAATATTATGCATTGACAATAGCTAACATGAAAATAAACAAGTAAAATTGTATGAACTAATGTTGAACAATAAATATACATAATATTAATACACATACATGAGTAGCTTATTAAATAATTATCAAAGTTTTCTTTTGTATGCATATGACGACCCCAAACCCTAACCTTGGAAAAACCTTTGGTTTTTGAGCAATTTTTTTTTTTTGATATAGTTTTAAATCAAACAGCGGAAATACAAAAGAAGGGGTAAACAAAGGCCGCAAGTCTGAGCGGGTCACAAAAATGATGCATACAAAACCAAAGTCCAAATTATACAGTGCCAAATAGTTCAATAGCACAAAATGAGACATTATACAACATTTGATCAGTCTCTCAAACGAGAGGAAAAATCCCCTCAAACCCCAAAATAAGAAGTCAGGATCAACAGACTAAGTGTGGGTCCCAAGCCTCCGACTGTGCTCCATCGCATCGCAGCTGAACCTATTCATCATCTGTATCCCCATAAAACAGGGTCAGAACTCTTGCGATTTGGTGAACAACAACAACCATATATTACCATTTTAAAAGAAAAATGCATGAAGCATGGAAAAAATTAATTAACAAGTATATGTGCATGTGGCAGGTAAGTGCAAGTGCTACAGTCTAAGCAACAAAGAAAATAACAAGTACAATAGGATACAACAAACAGAACATGGAACTAAGAAAAACAACTACTGAACGAGCAACTAAGGAAAACACAAGTAAGACAGTGCAAGAACAGTACTAACGTAAGCAAGCAAGGCAACTAACAAAGTAAGTTAGTATGTGATTGGTTAGTAATTATGTTCTTTTGATTACTCATTCGGGTACGCGAAGGAACCTCGTATTCTGTGAGACATGCACCCAGCGTCTGTTATTCAAACTCTAATGTGGTAACCAGGGATGCTACAAACCAAGTAACCTCATGCGGATAACACACGACTGAGAGAAACGTCGCATAGATAATGGATTGCAATCCTCACTATTGCAGTAGTGGAGGTACCTCAACAGGTAACCTCGACCTCCTTAAGTCTGAGTGACTAGAGGTCAAAGGATGCCTCAGCTCCTATAAAAATGTGTCATAGTAACAACTTGTCACTCAGGGTTGTACCATCCACCCTCTCTAAGGTGAACCATTCTTGTGAATGGGGCGACAACAGGTTTATTTTTCTTAAGCTGATTTGACAATCACACATCTTTCTGAGATGTATATGCCTCGTGGTCCCCACAGGGTATGCAAATGAGGTCTTAGCCTGCCCATTCACGTGCTCGACCTCACACGACCAAAGAAAGAGTACATCATCGGTGAAGGCGATACAACACCATTTTTCATTTTCATTTCTAGGGTATCACAATACGTGAGCTCTTTCACAAACATGAGACCATCACCCGAAGGCTCTAATAGAGTCGTACAATCTCAATGTATGTGCTAATACCCTATGATATTCAAGTCTCAACCATTTGTTACATCGAGTGTGTAGTGTGCACTTGATGCATTTTTCGCTATCTTGAGTACAAGACTAAAGTGTAACACTCGAGGTAAGAAATGGATAGTACATGTGTCATGATGTGCCAACGTTTAAGTGTGAAGTCATACCACACATAATTTTAATTATTTGCACATATATCGAAAGAACAACAATGGTACTTATGCATTCTTATGTAAACATATTACAACACGTAAAAATGTGCAAGTGAGTGTATCATTCGACATTCTTATGCGATACAAGATTCAACAATGCGTAACTTGGTCATGATTGCATATATATCAAGATAAGATAGTTATTGAATACTTTCTACATGAGCCATGATCATAAAATTCCAAGTAAACGCATTCAAAACATTGCTCATAGGTCAATTTGTATAGCGTGACCATTTGCATAAAGAACTCGCAACAACAACACACACGAGTGTTGAGGAATGAATTTTTTTAATATTTGCATACGTATGGGGATTACATTAGCATTTCCAAGGTGGTCACCGCACTTGCGGAAACTACCTATGAAAATCTAGGGTTTCCGATGAAAGCGGTCGAAATCTATAGCGATGGAAAAAGAGCATACGGGGTGGGCAGCATGCTGCTCACCACCCTGCTCAATACCATGCTGCAGTGATGGGACAACAACGGGGCCACGAGTGTGTCGTGGGCCAGCACCCACATTCGGCCGACCGAATGTGACATGCACAAGGGGCAACTAAGTGGCCCGCCAACGAAGTGCAAGCTGTGACCAAGAGGCCAACAACCCACTGGTTTGGATATGCACAGCCTGTGCAAAGTGTCCAGGTCAGTGCATGTTGGACAACATGCCTAACAAACACCCAAACCACTTACTTTCTTAATTTTTCTTTTTCTTTTTTTTGTTTGTTTTGTAGGTTGGCGGCAAAGGTGGGACATGAGTACTAGTTGGCTGAGCACCAAAAGGGAGCTCAGCCAGGTCTGGTCCAGGTGGGACCAGACCCAGCTGGTCTCACCCACACTCTGGTCTGAACCAAGGTGGTTCATACCAGGTGGGTGCCGAACCAAGGGGTCGGCTGGAACACCCCAAACTGGAACAGTCCGGGTGTTCCAGCAAGCAAGGCGCCCAGACCGCAGGGTATGGTCTGAAGGAACCCTGGTCTACTACATGGTTGTTGGGCTTCGGGAGCTGTTAGGGGTCTCCATGGTGCCTCAGAGGTTATTTCTAGCGGAGGCTTCGCTTGTTGCATGGACCAATACGTTGCCTTGTTCTGAAACCTCGGTTCAGTATTGTTCTTTCTGCAGGCTCGTGGATGGCCTTTCAGCCTTGGTTTCTTCCATCTCTGTCAAAGGCATTGTTTGTCCACTTTGCCTGGTCTTCTCCAGTATTGTCAGTCCTCCTCCGTTATCCATGATTTGCAGGGCTACGTTTACTGTGGACAATTCTTTTTCCTCTGAAGAGTGCCCCTTCGATAGTCACGGGAGCTACCACTCCTCGGTCTCTCATTCTATTGCGGCTACGCCAGCATCGAGCATTCCTATCTCATCCTATATGGGTTTGTCCATGGCCGAAGCCGCTCAACGTCTAGACTTATCGCTTCCTCAACCATAATTACAAAGCATCGATTTAGTTATGCGTGAAACATTCACCGCTATCGCTGATGTCTTTCCGACCTTGGTCGAGATTGAGTGGCGTAGCCCTGACGTCATCTAACCTCCTATTTTGGTTGAGGGGTTCTCTCCTTCTAGGCAGAGTGGTCCCCCAATCAAGAGACGTCGTCGGCCTCTGCTTTCTCCATCCGGCGAGTTGGGGGTTTCTCCGAGGTGGTCTGTGAGGATCCGCACTCTGAGAGGATTTCTGGATTTCCAGTTATGAAGTTATTGTGTTGGAATATTTGGGGCCTGAATTGCCCCTCTAAACGTCTTTTCCTGGCAAGTTGGATCCGTCAAGAAAAGCTCGATCTCATTGCCCTTTGCAAAACAAAGATGACGGTTATCTCGTGCTCTATCGTCTCTGAAATCTGGCATGGTGCAGATTTTTTCTTCAAGCCTGCGATTAACTATGTGGGCGGTCTACTCATCCTTGGAAAGCATTCTCTAGACTTACACCAGGTTGACGTAGGAACATTTTCCATATCCATCGCTCTTTCACTCCCGCCTAAGCCGGCACCAGTTGTGGTCACAATGGTTTACGGTCCCAACCACAACTCCCGATGGGAGGAGTTTTGGTCGGACCTGAATAGGGTCATTGCTACTTTCGGGGACCAACATATTATCATGGGTGATTACAACTGCCTTCTGTCGCCAACCGACTCAAGCCTTCCAGTTTCCTTCTCGGCTTCAATAAGGGGCTTCCAAAATTTTATTCAGATGAACCAACTGTACCCCATCCCACATGTAGGTGAAGCATTCTCTTGGACCAAATGGCATTCTCGACTGTGCTTTTGCCTGCTAGATCGGGTGCTCGTATCATCGAATCTTCTAAACTCTATTAATGACATTTCTTGTTGCCTTCTTCCTCCTTCAGTCTCGAACCATAGTCAGATTGTTATCCGATGGGGTCAAGGCTTCTCCAGCAACAACACCTTCAGATTTGAGCAATGGTGGCTTAAGGAGGCAAGTTTCGAGTCGTTAGTCCAACAATCTTGGAATAAACCTTGCTATGTAGACCGGGCGGCTTCATGGTGCATGGTTAAACTGTTTCGGTTATCTTGCGACATCAAATCTTGGCTTCTCTAATAACATAATCAAATTATAAAATATGAGAGTGGGAGCGCGAGCTGTCTAACTACAATCAGTCGCTCTTGGTTATGACCTCAATATCTACATCTGATATTGAAAGCCTTAATGCTAGATCAACCGAGTTGTCTCTACTGTTGTAATCTTGGAGTCTAAAAGATGAGATACGCTGGAAGCAGCAGTCAAGGGTGATTTGGCTTAAAGCAGGTGACGAGAACACAATGTTCTTTCATTCTTTCGCCTCTCATAGGCATAGAAGTCATGCAATTCTTTCTATGTTTATCGATGGTGTCTCCTACTCGGGCGATCAGGTACTTCATGCTGTCACCAACTATTTCACTAACCTGTATTCATGCAGCCGTGAGACAGGCGACGCTATGGGTACTGCATTATTCTTGTCCATGAATTGGGCTCTCTCAAAGTCGATTCAGGTATCGTTCTCCGAAGATGAAATCTTCTTGGTTGTGCGGGATTCGTCTGGGTGGAAAGCTCCAGGATTTGATGGGTATCCCATGGATTTCTTTCGCATTTTTTGGCAATGCATTAAGAGTGACATCCTTAGTGTCTTCGCAGAGTTTCATCGCAATGGCCGATTGTCGATTCATTCCACCTCACCATTGTGTCTCTTATTCCTAAGGAGGTTGCTGCATCAGACATCTCGTGGTTCTGCCCTATTTCTGTATTAGGAGGTTTATACCGCATTATCATAAAAGTTTTGGTAAATAAGATGCGATCAGTCACTCCTAAGATTTTTTCGGACACTCAGTTCACCTTCATCCTTAATAGAAGGCTCCAACATTCTTTCATTTTGGCCACAGAAGTGTTGCATTCACTCAAGATCAGCGAAGGGACTTCCTTCACTCTTAAGCTTGACTTCCATAAAGCCTACGACTCAATTCATTGGCCATTCCTTTTCAACACATTGGCGAATTTGAGCTTCGACAGACGTTTCTCTAGCTGGGTGCAGGAGCTGGTTACCAATGCCCAGTCACAAATCCAGATTAATGGGATAAGGGGCAAGTAGTTCAAACTTGGTCATGATCTTTGGCAAGGTTGTCCCCTGTCTCATTTACTCTTTAACGTAGTCTCTGAGGGCCTTGTGGTTTTGGTTAAGAGGGCAGTGAAGTGTGGTCTAATTGAGCTACTCGGTATACCGGAGTTTCTGTGTCATATCCTGACCTACGCCGACGATATGATTATCTTTGAAAGGGCTTCAATCCAACAAATGTTAAGATTCAAGCTTGTCCTTTTTTTTTCTGTCGATGTTAGGTTCATCTATGACTACGATAAGTGTTGTTTGTCCTTGGTAAATGTCCCTTAGTCGATGCTAGCCATGGGCCAGTGGATTTTTGGATGCATGATAACGGACAACTCCTTTTCTTATCTAGGTCTGCCACTTCAGCTAAGCAGGGTCACAGAGGCATCCTAAAGCACGACTCTTCAAAGGGTTCAAAATAATTTTTTGGCCTAACAAGCTTCTTACCTTTCCATCGCGGGTAGACTGACTCTCATCAAGCATGTCCTAAACGCCATGCCAGAATTTGTTATGTCAATGTTCCTGATGCTTGTGGGGGTTAGTAAGAAGCTATCTCGGGTCTTGGCGAACTTTCTGTGGTATGGAAGTGGTTCCAACAACAAGCGCCACCTGATAGGGTGGGAAACCCTAAGGCTTCCTCTTTATAGGGGGGCATTGGGAATCAAGGACCCCAGATTGAGGAGTATGATTCTCGTCGTGAAGCAAAGTTGGCTTGCGCACCAACATGTGTCCTCGTGCACAAGCATTCTTCTTGCTAAACATGGGGGTGTGAAATCGTTGGTTGGAGCCACTCGCATGAATCAGCAAGCAATGTCAAAGCTTTGTCGCTCATGAATCCAAACTTGGTCTGCGGTTCTTTCAAATAATGGCATTGTTGACTCGCAGCCCCAGTTCTTAGGACACATCTTTGCTCTTAACGGCTCTTTCCGCGCAAAAGAATGCTACCTCTCTCTCCTTCCTTCGGGGGATGGACCGGTTCCCGACAAGCCTTATTTGGGGCAAGAGACCGACTCCTAGATCTTGTTTCATGGCATGGCTCATCCTTCATGATCAGATGCAGACTGACAGCTTCCTCAAAACTATCAGATTCCAGCTTCCGAGTAAATGTGTGTTATGCGAGGCGGCCGAAGAAACTGTGTTTCACCTATTTTGGGAGTGCACTGTATTTCAAAACATCTTTAAGGTCACCTGAAATAAGCTTGTGGTCAGCATACGTCAGGAATCGTTCGCCAATGACTTGTTGTGGAGTCCTCAACCAGTATGTCAGTGCAACAAATGGCAGATTATTTGGCAAACTTGGCTTCTCTCGTCCTGGTGGGCCGTTTGGATGACCCGCAACAATGCCATTTTTCAGCATATTCCAATGGTTTTCAATAAACTAGTGAACCTAATATTGGCAGACGTGTATGCCATTCTGTGTATCAACCTTTCTGAGCTTCAACACAATCAGCACCCATCGACACCTCCTGAACCAGGGTGACGCTTGTCGATCATCTGTATTTGTATCTTGCTTTCTTTTCTGGGCTTCTAGGCTTGTCTTGGGCCTTTTTTGTATTTTCGACAGGTTCAATGTTGGTTGAACCTGTTTTTCGCAATGTTGATGGTTATAGTTTCTCTCTCTCTCTCTCTCTCTCTCTCTCTCTGAAGAGAAAACCCTAGTGCATTTGGGGAGAGCGGGAGCCTTCGTAGGATTTCTCCTTTTTTGATTGACTTTCCTTATAATCATTACTTAATAAAATCGGTGACAGCCCAAGCCGTCACCATTAGGTATTTTTTGTGTCGGACTTGTAGGGCCGTCACTAGTTACCATTTTTGAATAGTGGTGGGAGTTCTAGGTTCAAATTCCATGGGCGTCAACTCCTTGTATTATTAAACATCTTTAGGAGTGAGGGTTATTCCATGGTTTTATGCTATCGAAAAAGGGACCGTAGGTTAGCAGGTCTCTTACTGTAGAAGTGGTTTCTTTGTTTCACATGAAAAAAAGAAACATTAATACCTGAGTGGGGATCGGGTGCAATCACATGGCACAAAATTTGTGCATTAAGCATCTGACTGCCCTCTATCAGGCCTTGGGCCCCACAACTGACAGGCCCCCAACCCCAAGATGGAGGGTGATCAAGTGCTTAATGCACAAATATTCGTGCAATCATATTGCACCTGATCTTTTCACTTGAATGCCCCTTGGAAACCATGAGATATGTGGGAGTAGGTCCCACACAAACATGACATTGTATACAAATACGAAGGCAGTTGCTCTCTTCTATTACCTTGCATGGCAAATAGATTACTTATTTCAAAGGAGAGCTATTTCTATCTTGGTATTAGGTGTGTCAACCGGTTTGGTTCGGACTCAGATAGAATCATACATTGTTGGACATTATGGGTTAAGGGTCCAACCCGCAGTGTGACCCGGTTTGACAGCCATTAGTGGGTCACATTAGTGGCCAAATAATGGGGTTAGTGGGTGGGAGTTACGTGAATGTGGAGAGACCACATTCACGTAACTGCCTCATTCTCCCATTATATAAAGGACTTAGGAAGCTATGAAGATGATGAGTTATTTGTAGCAACTATCCTACCAAAAAAATTTCACATTCTGATATCGTAGAAGGGTTCTGCTCACCGTCGACCTAAGGCCTGGGCTCATTATGGGTGTCGACCGACTAAGGAGAACGCCGAATTCCCTATATGCAGTTGCGATCCATGGCGAATTCAGGTACGCTTCCTATGTTTTGTTTCACACGATTTGCCAACATTGGGTTATGGGCCCACGTCACACATTTTCGCTACGCGTGACCGTGTAGAGCCTTTCAGCGTTTGCCCCAGCGTTATTTGAATTTTGCAACAGCATGTCACCGTGGGGTAACATTCCGGCAGACTGTCGCAAACAGTGATGTTTGCGACAGAGGATGGCAATCATTGTTTCCTGCAGACTATCGTCGTGGGGCGACAACCTTCACAGGCGACAAAGCCATACTAGTCTGTGAGCACCAGTCGCTATGGGGTGACGTTTGGTCATCGGAGGATGACAACTGTCATCGTGGGGCGACAAACATCTCGGTGGCAGATTAGATCCTTAAAAAAAAATGGGAGGATCGTTGTATACCTGTGGCCGTCGGGCTGCAGGGAGGTTCTGCCAGCGTCGGGATCACCGCTGGATGTGTCGCCTGTGGAGGGGAGCAGTCATTAGGTCGTCATGCCGACGAAGTCGCTTGACCGCCTAAGCCGTTGCCTAAGAACCCCTGTGCCGTCGGGTTGCAGGGTGGTCGGCCTATGCCGAGGTCACCGGAGATGTTGTCGGGGTTGAGAATGCCGGATGGTCGGCGTCTGGGGTTTAAAAACCTCCTTTTTCTCTGCCCTGCTCCTTCATCCATCAGACTGCCAATGGAGTCATTGTCGCCAGGGCTTCTACAAGCGATTCCAGCCAGTAGCCGGTGTCGGCAATTGCACATCGCCGTGGGGCGACATCGGTCACCGATGGGTGGGCGACGTGGGTCACCAAAGGATATTTGGGCATCCAGAAATGGCTGTCATCGCTATCTGGATCAGCCGGTGTCGGGGCTATCGCCAGATTGAACCATCACCGTGGGGCGATATGCCGGCAGGCTTGGTCGTCAGTCGCCAGCGACCTTGCTGGCGCTGTTGCTGGTGCCATGCCCTTTTTTCTCTGCCCCTTCAGCCATCGGACTGCAGAGCACGTCGTTGTGGGGCAACATCAGTCGTCGGTGGGGTGACGCAGGTCGCCGGCAAGCAGCGTCGGTCGTCGTTTGGCGATGTGGGTCGTTGTAGAGCCGAAAAGGGCAGAAACCCTTTCAGTTTCCCTGAAAATGCAAACAGAAACCCTTGGGTTTTTGTTTCGTTTTAACAGATGTACCAGATCGGGCCTGGCGAGATGACCCGGTGACAGGCCCGATCCAAACCCATTTTGGGTAGATCGGGTATGCCGTTTATCCTTGAATCGGACCCGGGCCCATAAAGTTTCGGGTCTTGGTCTGATCTGGAAAGATTTGGGTCCATCTCAGATCGGGTTGGGCCCAAGTCCATTTAGGACCGGGTCTGACCCAGGTCCATTATGAGTTGGGTCCGATCCGGGTCCGTTTCAGACCAGGTCTAACTTGGGTCCTGTTCCGATCGGGTCCGACCCGTATCAAGTATGGGTCGGGTCAGACCCGGATCCCATTTAAACGGGGTCAGATCCATGTTAAGCAGGATCCAGATACTATTTGGACTGCACCGGATCAGGAACCTATTTCGGCCCTTTTCGGGACCGGTTCAAAACCATTTTTGATCGATTCCGTCCAATTTTTCACTGGTTCCGAGATGCTAAGACCCTATTCTCATGGATCTATGAAGATACTGGGATTTTGGCATACGGTTATAGGGTTTTATGAACTTTTGTTCATATTTAGTATCAATTCATAAGGTTTAGAACCAGTTCAGACCCTTTGATGATCGGTTCAGGGTGGTTTCAGACCGATTCATGGTGTTTTCAGACCAATTCCTACTTGAGGACCCTGGGTTTTACCCATATGAGCATGCTTTTGTTATTTTTCATGCTTTATAAAGTATTTATTTTATATAATGCATGACTTATGCATGTTAATTCATGTATTTTGTGTTGGTTAAGTTGTGCATGATGGTTTTGAGCATGAACTGTAACTAAATTCATGACAATTAGTTTATGTATATTAGTTAAAGCATGAACTTATATTATGTTATGAATATACATGCATTAAAATATGTGCATGGGTGTGCTCTATAATACGAATAGAATTTTTGGTAAAAGATATTGATTGACCGATTCATGTAATCACCAAAGTGATCTGAGTCGTGTTTATTAAGGATTCTTTGGACCGTATTAAGATTCATTATTATGATTGTGTATGAATTGATGAAACATCGATTCTACCCAAAGGTAGGTCGTTGTGTTTCAAATCTACACAGGGTGTGATAGTAGATGTGTATTTCAGCCCATAAAGTATGTTCGTACCCAAAGGTACAGTGCTAAATTGACTTTAGTTACATGATCTACTAGTTTCACCAACTGAAATCAATTCCTTGAGAATTGAAGAGACGAAGCAACTATGAATATTATCATTTTCACCAAAGTGGAACGATAATGGCTCAACTATGCTTATCTCAGAAAAAATGAAAATAAAGGGTCTCACTTTTACCTTTTCAACACGAGTCTCATTTGAGCAATAATAGTAATGTCTTTCTATTTTCGTTCCTTATTTTATCAGGTTCCTTCCTTATCGATGGTTCTAGTAATATCCCCATTTTAGACGGATCAAATTTTTCTGATTGGAAAGAAATCATATTATTCACTTTGGGCTATATGGATTTAGATCTGGCCCTTAGAATTGACGAACCTCCCGCTCTTACTAAGCAGAGTACAACCGATCAGAAAGCTGCCTCTGAGAAGTGGGAGCGCTCAAACAGACTTAGCTTGTTGCTTTTGCAATCTCGGGTGGCTAAGAATATTCAAGGTGTCATTCCTCACTGTGGGACAATGAAGGAATTTCTGGGAGCCATTGAGGCTCAGTTCGTCACTTCTAATAAGGCAAGAGCCAGTACACTCATGTCCAAATTAGTGTCTATGAAATATGTTGGTGACAGTCATATCCGATAGCACATTTTGGAAATGAGGAATATTGTGACTCAACTGAATGACATGAAGTTCGCCATCTCTGACTCCTTCTTGGTTTATCTAATCTTAACCTCGTTACCTACTGAGTATGGACCCTTCAAAATCTCAAAATAATAATGAGTGGTCTTTTAATGACCTCTTGACAAAGTGTGTTGAAGAAAAAAAAAGATTAAAGGGTGAGAGGGTGCCAAGTGCACATATGGCCTCTCATAAGGATAAACAGAGGTCGAGGCCAAAGAAAAGCTCCTTAAAAAAGAAGAATAAAAAAAGAGCCACTGAGGAGAGTTCAAACTCTCAGGCGAAAGCTAAATCCCAGTTAGGAGGCCCTTCTATAAAGTGTTTCTTCTGCAAAAAGAAGGGGCATAAGAAGGTGGACTGTTTGATGTATAAGAAGTGACTTAAAAATAAAGGTAATAAGTCATTCATTTCTCATGAGTGCAATCTAATTCATGTTCCATTGTATAGTTGGTGGATTGATTTTGGTGCCACGGTATACATTGCCAACTCTTTGCAGGCATTTCTGAATAAAAGGGAACCAACATAGCATGAAAAAAGCATCTTCTCAAGAAATAAGATGCGTTCGCATGTCAAGAGCGTTGGGACCTGCAAAATTGTGTTGGAATCAGGATTTATATTGGATTTGATCGATACATTATATGTTCCATCTTATAGTTGAAACCTAATTTCAATTTCAAAACTTGATAAGTTTGGTTTTGCTTTTAAATTTGAAAAATCTAAAGTTATTATTATGAAAAATTCAATGATTATAGGTTCTGCATATATGTGTGATGGTTTGTATCGATTAAGAACCAAATTCCAAATTCGAAAATCTCACTCTATTGAGAACACAATGATTGGCAATAAAGGTGGCCTAAAGAATGATCAATCCTATTTGCTTTGACATCAGAGGTTAGGACATATCTCGAAAGAGAGAGTCTAAAGACTCGTGAAAGAGGGAATCCTCGGATCCCTTGATTTTATGAATATAGAGCCATATGTTGACTGCATAAAGGCTAAGCAGTCTAACACATATAAGAAAGATGCCAAACGCAGCAATGAAAAGTTAGAAATAGTGCATACAGATGTGTGCGACCCTTTTTCACCGTGTTATACGGGTGAAAAATATTTTGTCACATTTATAGACGATTACTCACGGTATATGTATCTCTACTTATTATCTAAAAAATCAGAGGTCTATCAGGTTTTTAAGGACTTCAAAAAAGAAGTAGAGAAACAAACCAATGAAGTTATTAAGGTTTTCAGGTCTGATAGAGGTGGTGAATATTATGGTCTTTTCACTGAAATGGGACAAAAGGAAGGTCCATTAGCGCGGTTTCTAGAAAAGGAAGGCATTGTACCTCAGTATACCATGCTTGGTAGTGCTTACCAGAATGGTGTAGCTGAAAGGAAAAACTGTACACTTAAAGAAATGGTTCGAGTGATGTTGAATCACTCAAACCTTCCTTTGACCTTGTGGGGTGAAGCTCTTAGGACAACAATGTATATTTTGAATAAGGTTCCTACGAAGGCTGTTCAAAAGACTCCTTACGAGTTATAGACAGGTAGAAAACCTTCTTTGTCATATATGCGCATATGGGGATGTCCAGTAGAAGCTAAATTGTATAACCCACATATAAAAGCTTTTGATCCTAGGACAACTAGTAGTTTCTTCATTGGTTATCCAGAAAGATCGAAAGACTTTAGGTTTTATTGTTCATCTCATACACCATAGATAGTGGAAACAGATAAAGCAAGATTTCTTGAAAATGGTTCTGTTGGGATAGATGCATCTCAAAATACTGTTTTTGAGGAAATGCAGAATTCAGGTTTCACACCTGCTAAGGATAAAGACCCAATTTTCTCTATCATTGTTCCTTCGAGTAATGTAAGAGAAAGTCCAGTCAATGAATATCAATCCCAACTAGATCCGGTTGTTGATGATGATATACAACAACAGAATACAGAGGCTCATTTTGAACCACCTGCAACACCTGTATGGAGGTCCACCAGAATCAGGAAATATGCTATCCATCCGGACTATGTGGTGTATTTACAAGAGTCAAATGATTTCATAGACATTGATGAAGATCCCTTCACATTTGCATAAGTCATTGAAAGTGAAAGATTAATACATTGGATTAATGCCATGAAAGAAGAGCTTGACTCTATGGCAAAGAACCAAGTGTGGGATCTTGTACCTCGACCTGATGGAGTTAGACCTGTTGGTTGTAAATGAGTTTATAAAACCAAAACAGACTCTAAAGGTCATTTGGAGAGGTATAAGGCTAGGCTTGTTGCAAAAGGTTTCACACAGATATAGAGCATTGATTATAATGAGACTTTTTATCCTGTCTCAACTAAAGAATCATTGAGAATAATCATAGCCCTTGTAGCTTATTTTGATTTAGAGCTGCATCAAATAGATGTGAAAACTGCCTTCCTGAATGAGGATCTAGATGAGGAGGTATGCATGCAACAACCTCCTGGTTTCAGTATAGATGACTCGAAGAACTTAGTTTGTAAATTGAATAAGTCAATTTATGGACTTAAACAGGCCTCCCGCCAGTGATATAAGAAGTTCAATCAGGTAATAATGAACTTTGGATTCACTAAAAACATTGTTGATCAGTGTATTTACATTAAGACTAGTGGGAATAAGTTCATAATTTTGGTTTTATATGTTGACGATATTCTTCTTGCAACTAATGATTTGAGTCTATTACATGAAATAAAAGATTTTCTTTCCTCTCATTTCGATATGAAAGACATGGGTGAGGCCGCTTATGTCCTTAGCCTCTCTCAGAAATCCTATATCCTCAAGGTTCTTAAAAGATATGGGATGGAGAATTGTTTTCCTTTTTCGGCACCTATAGTGAAAGGGGATAAATTGAGCTTAAAGGACTGTCCTCAGGATGATATTGTGAAGGCTCTGATGGATGTTGTCCCATATGCTTCGACAGTTGGGAGTTTGCAGTACGCGCGAACCTGCACTCGACCTGATATAGCATTTGCTGTGGGAATGCTTGCTAGATATCAGTCAAATCCATGCATTGCGTACTGGAAGGCAGCGAAGAAGGTTATGCGCTATTTACAAGGAACGAAAGACTATATGTTGACTTAAAGGAAAGCTGACCACCTAGAGGTCATTGGATACTCTGATGCAGACTTAGGAGGGTGTATTGACAGTAGAAATTCACTATTGGATACATTTTCCTTCTAGCGGGTGGTGCTGTCTCATGGAGAAGTGGAAAGCAGTCTACCACTGCTGCTTATACCATGGAGGCAGAATTTATTGCTCTATACAAGACTTCGTCACAAACCATTTGGATAAGAAACTTCATTATGGGTCTTAGTATAGTGGACTCTATTGAGAGACCACTAAAGATCTTTTGTGATAATGAAGCAACCGTGTCCTTTTCAAATAACAACAAGAGCTCAACATCGTGTCGACACATGGAGTTAAAATATTTTGTTGTTACAGAAAGGACTGAGAATCATCTGGTATGTATTGATACAATTGGGATGAAGGAAATGACTGCGGATCCCTTTACTAAAGGGCTAACACCGGGATTGTATTCCCAACATATAAAGGGGATGAGTCTTTTTGATTCCTTCTGATGTATGACAATACATTATGTGATCACATTTGTGTTTATGTTTTTTATTCTCTAAGGTTTTGTGTTATTGTCGATTTTGCATAAAGAATCTCTCATATGGGTTAGAGAGAATAGCATAATAACAATATTAAAGGACTAATAGAATAGGTGAGAGACCAACCTATTCATAAAGGTAATTTTCTACATGCCTAAGCACTGAAGGTGAATTGTAGTGTAGTACATGAGAATATGACATTTCATAAAGAAGTATTCATATCCATGACTCATATGATTCATCCTTGTGATAAAGGGTGGCATATGAACCCACATGAAGAATTAAATTGAGATAACGGTATACACCTCAATTTAGTACACTTTTGGTGTTAATGGGTCAAGTGGGAGAATGTTGGACATTATGGGTTAAGGGTCCAACCCGCAGTGTGACCCGGTTTGACAGCCATTAGTGGGTCACATTAGTGGCCAAATAATGGGGTTAGTGGGTGGGAGTTACGTGAATGTGGAGAGACCACATTCACGTAACTGCCTCATTCTCCCATTATATAAAAGGCTTAGGAGGCTACGAAGATGATGAGTTATTCGTAGCAACTATCCTACCAAAAACAATTCCACATTCTGATATCGTGGAAGGGTCCTGCTCACCGTCGACCTAAGGCCTGAGCTCATTGTGGGCGTCGATCGGCTGAGGAGAATGCTGAATTCCCTACATGCAGTTGCGATCCATGGCGAATTTCGGTACGCTTCCTGCGTTTTGTTTCACAGGATTTGCCAACAGACCTGACCCTAGTTTTTGAGTACAAGTGTGAACCCGAGTCTAATCGAACCCATCATAAGAGAAACTATACCCGGACTTAATAAGAACTACATGAACCAGACTCAGGCCATACCCAGTAAAACCATATTTTTTTTCATTTTTACATTGAAAAATTGCGGGTCATAATCAGAACTCAGGTTGATCCTAAGTCTGGTATAAAATTTCACAAACTATACCCAGGTGCATGTATTAATCAGACCTTCGGGTCCAGACCCAGGTCTTAATCAAGTCTTCTTATTTATCACCATACCTGAACCCTATAGGGTTTGGTTCAGGTCGGGTCTGGGTAACCTCGACCCATTGACACCCCTACTTGCTATATATAATGACTCAAAACACATGTTTGAGAGTGAGAGCGATCAGGTGCAATCACATTAATTGCATACTTTGATATTGTATACTTTGAGTTTGCCCTCTATCTTTGGGTGACAACCTGCCAGTCAAACAACAGATGAAAGACATTCAAGTGCAACGGGTACACTCAAAGTGTGCAATGTGATTGTAATATACATGGTCTGCTGTGTTAAGCTTGAGTGCATGAAGGCTCACCTTCCATGTTAGTTGGGAGATATGACCTGAAAGTAGGACTACCTTATGAGATTGAAGGTTTGATGGTCTCCATAAACTCTATTAGATAACCCCACACTGGCCGGTTTACAAACGGGTCAAGATTCGAACAGAATGCACATAACTGGACTTGATCAAATCAGCAGTGCCCTCATACAATCTGAGCTCACTCGAGATTCAAACCGAATTCGCCTTAATACCTTCTCTTATTGGACTTGACCTTTCCAGGTGAGCATATCTTATTGGGAACTAGATATCCTGACCTTGACTCATGTATTTGAAAATCTTGATCCATATTGCTCTAATTATTTAATTAAACCTTTTCGTAACAAACCTAAGGTGCAGAACATGTCCCATTGGATATGTCATTTACCTACCCATATCAATTGCCAATCTAGATCTGACTTGCAAATAATTGTAGATTACAGTTGCGCTATAAACTGAACCCCTCTGAAACTCGATCCACAAAAAAGGGTCTGTATAATATTTGTAATGCCCCGAAACTTTAACCCAATTTTGTGACAATTTTTTTTTAAACACAACCGAATTACAGGTCCACTTCGGGTTAAACATCTCAGGCACACCAGAGAACATTCAAACTAAAGATATCATCCCACAAGTACTAAGAAGGTTTAACATGAGATAAAACTATAAGTTCATTACAAAAGTGAAAATAAAAATAATTAAACTATCTCAAATTGTCTCGGGAACATAAAAAATCCATGCATCAAGGTTCCTACAGCAGGATGCTTTAATCTCTCTACACCGTCTATTCTTTACTTGAAATGATTAAATAGTATGATCAGATTACAACTAGTCTGAACAATTGGATTATTATGTCTATACATGTATACAATGTAATAAGGATGTAAAATTCTATAGATTATCAATAAATTATAAGACTATAACATATCAAGACATGACTAAATGAATATCATATGAAATAATTAATTTCATAACTCACTCGTAGCATATAAATAGGCATAAATCATTATAAGCATTTTTCGGCACATTATAACACAAGTTTCACATAAATAAAGAGCACAAAAAAAAACTAATTTAGTTTTCACTTTTATTTATCCCACAGGTACTTGCAGGACAAGGCAACCATAACATAAGAGAATACCTAGGGGTTTGTTATGCTATGTGTATTGTTAACTCAAGTGTCTAACTAAAACTTAAATAGAAAAGAAGTGGTATAATAATCGAGAGATACTCCCAAAAGCCAAACAAACAGGATGCACTCTTAACTTTTACACAAGAACTTGAACCTACCACTTAGGACAAATTAGTAGTCCGGCCTTCTAACTTCGAGGACTGAGAACCAATGAACCATTGTCGCTCAAAGCTAAATGACACATGTCCCTTAAGTTTTGTACCACTTACCCTTTCTAAAGTAAGCCAAAGTCTGAAGGGTTTATTTATTTTATTAGTTTTGTTATCAAGAGTTTTATTACTTGATCTCCAAGATGCCCAACTTATATTGAACCCAGTGACTCAATATTTCAAGTACCCTCAGAGGCAACGATTTACATTGCTCTAGTGGTATAAACCCAAAGATTCTCACCCTAGGTAGGTAGGACAAAAAATGCTATTTATTTATGCAAACCCTTAAGTGTGCTTTTAAACTAGTCGAGCTATATATGCTTCGATATCTTTAAACCAGTCAGGCAATATCTTGATTTATAGGTGAAAGTAACTAAATTTTTATAGGGTAGGGTCATTACAATAACCCTCTCTAGTCTATTTTACACTCATGTCCAATCACAGGCCACCCTCTGTACAAGCATACCATATAGATCATACACCACCGTCACTTCACCACCTGTGCACACAAGGCACCACCTTGATACCTTGAACCCACGCTCATGAGCCAAAACTTGTACAAGCATAATATATTTGTAGCCACGGTGTTTAGACCAATCTCGATGCTCATGTCATCATCATGGCAACACATCCACTATCAGGGTATACGCATCACTAGTCTGATTCACATAACGTTGATATGTACTCAACATTTATATGTCACTATCTCTGGCATATTTGGCATCATATTCATGAAACCGTGAGCAATTACATTTATCTATGACTTGAGTCCTAACATTACCTGAAATAAAATCTTGTATAGGTCGCATGTAACATAAGTTTCACAGGTACTAATACATTAATGCAGATGGTTTAAACCAAAATTTAACCAACAAAATAAATACAGTTTTTAGCCCCCCTTATGACGGTAAAGCAGGCCCAATCCCATGTGATCAATTTCCAAAAAAAATGGACTATGATATGATCATGGACAGTAAGGGTCACAGCCCCAGCTGGTTCCATGTTCAGAAGAAAGAAAGTCTAACTTCTTAACTAGCATGAGCTAGAACTAATACCTCAGATCAGAGGTATAGACATCCTCGTGAACAGATCAGGCTGCCAATGTATATAGTGATGATGCTTATACTAACGAGATTTTGGAACATCACAATAGATTTACAGAATAAAAAGTTAAAACAGAATACAGTGATAAACGAATATTGGTTCATAGAAGAGATTATCATACTTTATAAACATGAAATGATAAATTAAAGTGAAAGAAACTAATGCTGCAAATAATTGTCAAGGCCCAAGCCAAAGCCCTCTTTTTTTTTATAATGCTGATTCACAACAGGTTGAATCAGACTTGATTATCAAATAAAAAAAACTGTCAAGGCCTGTTATCACAGGTGACCAATGAAAACCCATATCACAAGTGGACAGGGTACATGAGTAATGGGTAAATGGACCAGTATCAGACCTTATACACTGGAGTAATCAATAACAGTTTACAAATATTTAAAAACTACAGCCAGAACTTAATTTAATGTTGAATCATGTTAGATTAAGTTTGTAGTCATAAGCATATCTAACCAGTTAGTCATGACAGAATAATACATAGATGACATTCCAGACTTGAGCTAACATTCAAAAGGAGTAACAAATGCAAGATTGTAACAGACTTCATCAGGCCCTAAAATTCGATTACAACAACGATCTTAAATGTTCAAATCCATGCTCATCAAGTAATATAATGCAACTTCTCTAACAAGATAAATATATATAAATATAAATCAAGACCTGTGTGAACAACCCTATGTTCACGCAAATCAGTCATACCAGAAAATTTCTTGTATTGACCCATTGGATTTCAAATAAACCTACTCTTGTCACATCTATATATATACATATTATTTGTGTTTGTGCTGCACACCACGACATGCTTGGAACAAAGCACCCAACAAACCATAGGAATCCTAGCTCAATGTTGAATCGTGAACCCCCCTTAATTAGTTGTTCCCTCTTGGTGACAGTAGTATTTATGGCAACCTTCTCTGAGTCGTGTAGGAGAGAGAGAGGAGAAGGTAACGGGTGATAGGGGTTTTATGGTTTTTAAGAGAGAGAGAGAGAGAGAGAGAGAGAGATCGTGGGTGAGAAGAGGGAGAAAAGGAAGGGAGTTAGAGGGGTTCGTTTCCCCTCTCTCTCCATCGTGCATGAATGGGGTACTTCACACCCCTCATTTTTAAGTTGTATACCCTTTTTTTTTTAACCAGGGTTCAACACCGAACCCACCCACAGTGTGACGCACTCCCTTTCGGTTCAGACTTGCAACATCCCAACTCGTGATGGCGCCAACTAATAGCTTGAACAAGTAAAAGTTATAATTTATTATTATTATTAAATTTATTATTATTTTTTTTATTGGATCTATTCCACGAAGATCTAAGATACATTTATGTTTTTTTATCCATATTAGGACTATCCGGTCCATCCAAAAATCTAGATCCGATTAAAACTCCAAATAAAATATCATGGATCCAATATCAAAGATCCAATTAAACTATTATGATTCCAATAAAAATCCAATTAAGATGTCAGGGATATGATATCCAATTGAACTATTGTGTTTATTTATTGTTTTGTGATTTTTGTTCACACTAACATCAGATTTTTGTGTAGTTTTTTTCTTGTTTTGTTTGTTTCGTGTTATTATTTTTGCAGAAAAGTGTTATGACGTGCGATGAGCCCTCAAAAGTACTCTTGAAGAGTCCTTTGAAGTCCTCAAAAGGTCCTCTCAAAAGGCCTTTTAAGAAATCAAGTAACCCTAAAAAGAAGATTATAGTAACAAAACAAAAAGGAAGCATGAGCTGATAAAAATGGACTAGAAGTTCAGAGCACCGAAGACCTTTCTTTTATTTTTAGTTTAGGATCTATTTTATTTTATTAATTAAGTCTGTAATAAAACCATTAATTATTTTTTGTAAGTCCTCGACAAAGGGCAACACTCATTCTTTTATTTTTAGTTTAGGATTTATTTTATTTTATTAATTAAGTCTGTAATAAAACCATTAATTATTTTTTGTAAGTCCTCGGCAAAAGGCAACACTCATTCTTTTATTTAGTTAATTAATTTTTATCTTCAAGGCAACAAGAGTGGTTCTGTGTGGGATACAAAAGTGCTTATCTCGTTCTCTGAGTTTGACTCAGATTTCACCACTAGTGTGAACCGATTTTTATAATTTGATGCACGATTTGCACAAACATTTTGATTAAAAATATTATTTAAAAAAAACTTTATTGAAAAAATACATTATAAATAGACTAAGCAGGACTTGAAACTAACTAACAAGAATCAACATCAATCATGTCGTTTGTGTGTTTGACGTTTAATGCCCGATGTGAACAATGTTTCATGCTGTTTTGACTGATGCATGATATGCTGGAAAAATGAACAATGACTGGTAACCATGCATCCAACAACCCACGATGTAAGGAGGTTGATCTGAACTTTTTGGGTCTGCACCAAAACAGTTGTGCTAAGAATCAAAATAACCAACTTGCTGTAAAATAGGACTGTGTGACTAACAAATCACGTAGCTCTTATTTTCTTAGCTACAGACGGGATATCACGACCACTCTACTAGAGCTCCCAACAGTAGGCTACGAAATACTTGATCACGACCGTTTGTTTGATTGAAGAAATCACACAACTTTTATTTGGTTGCGGGCAACAGGAATTAACACTAAAAGAAAATTAATTTAACTATGCAACTACTTCTACAAAAGACTAAGATTAAATAGAGTATCTACGATGCAATATGCGTCTAATCTAATATGCTGAAAATAAAATAAGAATCACACTATCCTAAATGTGATGTTTGTATTATGCAAGTCAATCAACGAAAAACACAATACAAATATCTAATATACAAAGAAAAATAACGAGAAGAGAGAAAAAAAAAACAAACCTCATGGACAGTTTTCCATGGAGGGGTTGAGAAGAAGAAGTGATTTTTTCTCCTAGTTGCACGTGCCTCCGACGATCGGGATAAGAAGAACCCGACGATAACATAGGTTAAAAGTAGGATTAAACGAAGAAGGAAGAAAGAAATAGGAGAGAACCAACCAAGAACGAAACGGGAAAAGAAGAGAAGAGAGGGAGGAAGACAGAGGCTGCATTTTTCTCTAGAGGAAAGACACCTCTCTCTACTGAAAAGTTAGTTTTTATACTAATTAATTAGGTCAAAACATGATTTTTTTAAAAACTCCAATTAAGTTTCAAGAATTTTAAATGAGTACTTCTAGAAAAACGTGTTTCATAAAAAAAAATCAATTCTAAATAAAATAAAATATTAATTGATAAATCCTAAACTAATTAAGCTATAAATTATAAAGTCCTAAACTAATCAAAACCGTGAAAAACACAGGAAATGATTTAAATATGTAATTTTATCTTTATTTTGAATTTCAAAGCAGTTTCTCAAAAAGATTAATAAGAATGAGTTTTTAATGCATTTTTTTGATGAATCATGTATAAAAATATATGTATAAACTACAAAATTTATGCATACCATATAGATCATACAACACCTGTGCACACAAAGCACCACCTTGGTACCTTGAACTCATACTCACTCATGAGCCAAAACTTGTACAAACATAATAGATTCGTAGCCACGGTGTTTAGATCAATTTGGATGCCACACATAATTATCATGTCATCATCGTGACAACACATTCACATCCACTATCAGGGTATACACATCACTAGTCTGATTCACATAACGTTAATATATATGTACTCAACATTTATACGCCAGTATCTCCCGCATGTTTCGCATCATACTCATGAAACTGTGAGCAATTACATTTACCTATAACTTGAATCCTAAAAATAAAATCTTGTATACCCAGGGTCGTGTGTAGAATAAGTTTCACAGGTACTAATACATTAATGCAGCGTATTTGTGAATGGTTTAAAGTTTAAACCAAATTTTAACCAACAAAATAAATACCGTTTTTAGCCCCCCTTATGACAATAAAGCAGGCTCAATCCCATGTGATCAATTTTAAAAAACATTGGTCTATGATCTAATCATGGCCGGTAAGGGTGACTGCCCCAGTTGGTTCCATGTTGAGAAGAAAGTCTTAACTTCTTAACTAGCATGAGCTAGAACTAATACCTCAGATGAGAGGTATAGACATCCTTATGAGCAAATCAGGCTGACAAAGTATATAGTGATGATGCTTATACTAGCGACATTTTGGAACGTCACAATTGATTTAGGGAATGAAAAGTTAAAACATAATACAATGATAAACGAATACTGGTTCATAGAAGAGATTATCATACTTTATAAACATGAGTGATAAACTAAAGTGAAAGGAACTAATGCCGCAAATAATGGCCAAGGCCCAAGCCAAAGCCTTTTTTTTTTTTATTTTTATAACGCTGATTCACGACAGGCTGAATCAGACTTTATTATCAAATAAAAAAAAAATTTTTGTCAAGGCCTGTAATCACAGGTGACCAATGAAAGCCCATATCACAAGTGAACAGGGTACATGAGTAATAGCTAAATAGGCCAGTATCAGACCTTATACACTGGAGTAATCAATAACAGTTTAAAGACATTTAAAATCTACAGGCAAAACTTAATTTAATGATGAATCATGTTAGATTAAGTTTGCATATCTAACCAGTTAGTTATGACAGAATAATACATAGATGACATTCCAGACTTAAGCTAACATTCAAAAGGAGTAACAAATGCAAGATTGTAACAGACTTTATCAAGCACTAAAATTCTATTACAACAGGGATCTTAAATGCTCAAACCCATGCTCATCAAGTAATATAATGCTACTTCTTGACAAGATAAATATATATAAATATAAATACATATTATCATTAACAGAAAGAAGAAACCATAGATAACATAACGTAATTTTTGTTTTTTGCAATTTAAGGTTCACACTAAGGATTGTCAAGTAGATAAATGCCTAATCTAATCAGGGATTTTCAGACCATACTCAACAGAGAAACCTGTGGGAGATGAAGGCGGAAGTGGAGACCCTGTTCCCCGCCTTTGCCCCGGTCCACTGCCATCCCTAATGGCAAGTTGGAAAGAAGAGCTATTACAGCTCAAGTTGAAAGATTGAGTGCATGAAGGCTCACCTTCCTTGTTAGGTGGGAGATACGACGGGAAAGTGGGACTATCTTATATGACATTGAAGGTTGGGTGGTGTGATAAATAGAAATGGCAGAAATGATCATGGTGCCGTCTGTTTGTTTTTATCACCACTAGTTGGTTTACAAACTGATCGGACTCGGTTCGGATATGAACACAACTGGACTCGGTCATATCAGCAGTCCCCTCATTAGATCCGAGCTCGCTCGAGATTCGAACCCGAATGCACCCCGTTTGATTCGTTAATACCTTCTGTTTTTGGACTTGGTTTCTTCATGTGAGCATACCTTATATTGGAACTGGATCTCCAGACCTTTACTCGTGTGTTTGAAAATCTAGATCCAGATTGGTCAAATTATTTAATTGAACATTTTCCAGGCCAAACCTAAGGTGAAGAACATGTTCCATTGGACAACATGCCATCTAGGGGTGTCTACGGGTTGGGTTTGGTTCCGACTCATGTGAAACCAGATTTGGACCAGATTTTTGGGTATGGTATCAGGTTTAGACCCGGGTCTAATCAGGTTTGTTATAAGAGAAACTATACCCAAACTCGATAAGAACTACGTCAACCAGACCAGGTAAAATAATATTTTTTTATCATTTTTATATAGAAAATTTGAGGGTCTTAATCGGAACTCGGGTCAGGCCCGGGTCTGGTATAAAATTTCACAAACTATACCCAGGTCCATGTATTGATTGGACCTTCGGGTGTGGACCCAGGCTTAATTGGGTCTTTGTATTTGTCACTATACCCGGACCCATTTGATCTGGGTCGGGTCTGGGTAAACCCGACCTGTTGACAGCCCCTGCTACCTACCTACAACAATTGCCAATTTTCTTTCGAGTCAGAATCGGCTTTAATCCAACTATTTGAGTTTGTAACGTTACTTCAATCAATTTGTAGAAAATCAGGTTGAATCGGTTCTCTTAATGTTTTTTTTAATATAATAATTTTTTTTTGCTATTATGTTTCTTAAGTATTAAATCCGTATTTTTGATAGAACCTCTAACTCATCATTAACTTAATTTCGCTTTCCATGCAAAAGTTTTTTTTTTTATATATTTTTGTATTTGTAAAAATAAAAAAAATAAAAAAACTGAATGAAAAGGATCCCATTCGATTGGATCCAAGCCGATTTTCTGGATCTTTTTGGAAAACGATTCGGTTCAGAAACCGATCTTGATTCTTGACTACGAGAACAAAAACAAAAAAATGTGAGGATCAGGTGTGATGTGAGGGACCCCATTTACTGTCAGGTGAACGACGTTCAGATAGATCGTCGTCATAGGTGGGTAGGACGTATATATCCTTGTAGATGGGCCCCACCCATTTTGAATTTGTAAGTGGCCAAGGGAAGCAGATCAGGTCATATGCTGAAAATGAGCGTTTTTGCTCATGCGGACATCGTGGCCGTCTGTTTGCATTTTGGATGAATGCCACGTGGTTTTGTTGACTTTTGAGCTTTTTAAAATGCAAATCGGATGGCCACGATGTCAGCATGAGCAAAAACGCTCATTTTCAGCATGACCTGATCAGCTTTCGTGGCCAAGCGGCTAACGAAAACTCCCCAGGAGAGTTTAAAAAAAATGGGATGGCGGCACCTGCCGGTCTGGATGAAAGGTCGCTGAGTCGAGCCCACTGACCAACAAGACCAGACTCTCTCTCCCTCTCCCTCACCTATAAAAAAACCAAGCAAGCAGATAAGGAAGAGCAGCAACGCAGGCAGAAGCAACAAAGGAAGCCACGAGAGCAGCTGCAACACGATGGTGCACGTCGTGATCGTCTCCTTCCAGCGCCAGGGCACATCAACCCCACCCTCCAGTTCGCGAAGGTGCTGGTGCAGAGGGGGGTGGAGGTCACCTTCGCCACCACCTTCCAGGGCCAGGCCTACATCGCCTCCTCCACCACCACTGCCGGCATCTCCTTCGCCACCGTCTCCGACGGCTTCGACTCCGAGACCGACGTCAACAACTCCGAGCCGCACTACCCCCGCCGCTACGAGAAGCACGGCTCGGCCTCCCTGGCGGAGCTCATCCGCTCCCTGACCGCCTCCGGCCGCCGGGTCGACTGTGTCGCATTCAACTTCCTCCTGCCGTGGGCCGCCCGGGTGGCCTCCGAGCACGGCATCCCCTCTGCGCTCCTCTGGCCGCAACCGGTGTCCGTACTCGCTCTCTACTACCACTACCTCATCGCCTCTCCTCATCTCTTCGCCGACCTCTCGAAAGAGATCCAGCTTCCCACCTTCCCTCCCCTCGTCACAGAGGACCTCCCCTCCTTCTTCCTCCCAAACAACACCCACCCCCACGCCATCCCGATGCTGGGAGAGATGTTCGACAACATCCGCGAGGGAAGGTGCAGCTGGGCTTTCACCAACTCCTTCGATGCGCTCGAGGAGGACGTGATTGCCTCCCTGCGCGGGTTCAACGTCTGCGCCACCGGAATCGGCCCGCTCATCCCGGCCCTCAACCCTAAAACCATCAAACAAACCATAAAAGAGGCCAAAAATGAAGACAACAATTGCGAAGCAAACGGAACCATCGAACTGGTATCAGAGACAAGCGACAAGGAGAAGCAGCCGGAGCCAATCAAGGCGGAGAAGAAGCCGGAGAAGAGCGAGCTCGTCGAGTGGCTGGACATGAAGCCTGCCGGCTCCGTCGTCTACGTGTCGTTCGGCAGCATCGTCGACGTGAAGTCGGTCCAGATCGACGAGCTCGCGACGGGGCTCATGGAGATCGAGCACCCGTTCGTGTGGGTGATCCGGCCGCCTGACGACTACCCGGGATTCCCGGCGGGGTTTGAAGAGGTGGTGGCGAAGAGGGGGATGGTGGTGAGGTGGTGCGCCCAGGTGGAGGTCCTAAACCACCCGGCGGTGGGTGGGTTTGTGACCCACTCGGGCTGGAACTCAACCCTCGAGGGGTTGGTGAGCGGGAAGCCAATGGTTTGCGTACCCCAATGGAGCGACCAAGCCACCAACGCTAAGATAGTGTCTCACAAATGGAAGACGGGCCTCCGGGGAAGAAAGAACGAGAAGGGAGTGATCGAAAAGGAAGAGCTCAAGACGTGCGTGGGGCAGCTCATGGGACAGGAGAGCGGCAAAGAGATGAGGGAGAACGCTGCCAAGTACAAGGAGCTCGCCAAGAAGGCCATCGAGGAAGGTGGGTCGTCCAATCAGAACATCCAGGCCTTCATCGACGCCCTGAAACCACCGCTGGTGCCACGGCCTCCACACAAGGAGGAGGAGGAGAAAGAGAGGACCATCAAGATGAAGCCCCTAGAAACAGACATCCCTCTGTCAGCATCAGCTTAGGAGAGTTTGGTGCATCTCTCTCAATCTCTCTGCATGAATGATAGAGATAGAGCATAGTACTATCCATCTATCTACACTACCACCGTCAACCTACACCTGGGTTTTGACTGATTTGTTATTGGTACTGTAATGCCTCTGCATGTGTTGTTGCAATTGTATTTTGGTCTTTTCTGGAGGTGGCACAGTGTGTGCTTGTATGTTAGGATGTTAATAAAACAAGGTAGATTAGTTATTTCACGATCGGCTTTTGATCCTTCTTGTTGGCAAGTTATAGGAGTGACCATGATTATGTTTTTTAGTTTAGTTATAATCATCCTTACCATACAGATGATACCCAAAAACATCCCTACCCTTTTTTCTCTGTGATTTATAACCCAAAGAAACTGTACCTAGCATGAAGGTCTCCGCCCTCAGAGGCCTATGCTGGGTGTGGGCTTGCACAGAGGAGAGACACTCATGGGAATTGACCGCCAATCTAACGGCCAATGCCTCACCCAATACGCCAATCCCCGCCCCTTGGGGCAACATCCCTACCTTATTTGATTTTGTGAAATCGTTTTTACATTTTAAAATGTCCAGACAAATGCACTCTTTGGTCACCTTAAAGATGGTTTTACCATGGGTGGCAAAAACGGAGGGATGATTTTAGAAAAACGGCAAAAGAGAAGATGGTTTTGGGTTTGCCTCATCATGGAGAAAACTCCTTTTAATTTGGTAGGATTATTGGTGTCAAAAGCTTAGAAGCGAATGCCCAATGCCCACACAACGTACCTTCAGCTAATCACAAACACCGAAAGTAGGCATTTTAAGCGCACAAGCAACTTACAATACACGCGTATGAGCCAAAGTAAGAGTACGCGAATAAACAAACACAAAGTGAGCAAGGAGACAATGATGCATAAATCTCTTTTTATAACAATTTGTAAGCAGATTATACAAAGAGGGAGAGAGAAGAGCCCAATACACAAGGTTCTTAAGTCGTAAGGCCTTTTGGGGACACTCAAGAGTGTCAAAGAGGTATATACATTAGAAACAAAAAGGTGAAAACATGACGGTCTGAAACATGCTCTCCCGCCTAAGTTGGCATCGTACTCGACGCCAATTATTCATGGTAGTCCTCCACAAGTTGATGATGCTAAAACATGTGGGTAGCTTTCTTCCAGATGGCTTCATATTCTAATAGATTTTCCACTACACTAGGTACTTTTTTACTTCATCGAGATACTTGTTGGAGTGGTTGATGATAACTTCTGATTCTTTGCCTGAGAGACTGACCATTGATGGTGTGCGATATGGAATGGGAGCACGTTGAGGCATGCTCCATTGAAGGTCTCCTTCATCTTCATGAAACGACTTCAGGTTGCATATGTGGAAGACTGGATGCACTTAAAAATTTGATAGCAAGTTCAATCGGTACACCAAGTTTTCAACACGCTTGGTGATGGTGAAGGGGTCATCATACTTGTGAATGAGGCTTTGGTGGTGGCCCCGAAAGATAGTTGTACGATCAAGAAAGAGCTTCGCCAACACCTTGTCTCCAACACAAAATTCTGTTGGCCGACGTTTCTCATCTGCCCACTTCTTCATGCGCTTGGTCGCCTGTTCAAATACACATTTACTAACTTTTTCTGATTTTGCCAATTCCCGACGAACTGATATGCATAAGGTGTTTTACCACGTCTTCGCACGACAAGTGAATGCAGATTCTGTAGCAATTATCCTGTTGCAACTTTGAATGAACTATGACCGGATGACTCACTCTTTTGAAGGTTATAGCAGAATTGAGCAACATCAAGTAAATCTACCCAAATTCTTTAATTGAAACTGACAAAGTGTTGTAGATATTCTCTCAGCATGCCATTGATTTTCTCTGTTTGCCTATCGGTTTGGGGATGGAAACTTATGTTGAAATGCAAGTTTGTCCCAATCAAGCAAAATACTTCTCACTAAAATTTGAGAGTGAAGTGGGCATCATGATCACTGATTATGCTCTCAAGGATTCTCCAATATCTGATTACATTTCGTAGGAACAACTTAATAATATCAACAACTTGGCAGATGACAGGAGCAAGCAAGAAGATAACATACTTTGAAAACCTGTCCACAACCACATAGATAGAACTGTAACCTTGAGTTTTTGGCAAGCTCACGATGAAGTCCATGGTTATGCACTCTCACAGATAGCTTGGCACTGGTAGGGGCTCCAGTAGTCTATAAAGTCTTTGGTTGATAGGCTTGTCTTGCTAGCAGATTAAGCAAGTCTGCACATAAGCATCCACATCGTCACACATCTACGACCAATAGAATGTATGCTCTAATAATGCAAATATTCTTTGTTGTCCTGGGTGAACCATCCAAGTGGTATCATAGTACTCATACATCAAGCACCTTCATAGAGTATCCTATCGCAAGATATATAGATGATCCCCCGTTGAGTGAAGCAAATCATCCTCCAACCAAAATCTTTGTGTCCTTCCTTTATTTACTAATGTGATTAGCTGTTGGACCGTTGGATCACTCTTTAAAGCTTCTCGAACCTGCTTGAGAAGATTGCTCGTTGGTTGACAAACATTGCCGTCCTAAGTGAGCAAAGCTTCAAGTTCTTCATTCTGACTCAAGGCGTCAGCAACAATATTAATCCTGCCAGACTTGTACTCAAAGACCATATCAAATTTTGTCAGTAAATCTTGCCAACGAGCTTGTCGAATTAGACTCAGCTTCTTCTGAACTTGCTCGATAGTGTCTTCATGTACGAAGATAGTACACGACTGCCAACATCTCATGCTCATGCACAGTGTATCGACGCTCGACATCATTTAGTTTTCGGCTCTCAAATCTAATAAGATGTCTTTCCTAGAGTAACACTCCTCTGATTGCGAAGACATATGCATCATCCTGCACTTCAAATGGTTGCTGACAGTCAAGCAACTTTAGCATTGATTCTTCTGTAAGAATGCACTTTAACTCATCAAAAGTTTTTTGGCATACATTAAACCATAGCCATGAATTGTCTTACTTTAGCAGATCTATGACCGTGTGAATCTCTTTGAGCTCGATGTGGTCCACCTCCAGTGGGTGGATATGCATTCCATTGGGGATGCATTGGCTGCTTATCTGGAAAAGTTGCATCATACTCAAAGATTATTATTCAGGAGAGCATGGGTTTCTTTTGGGCGCCAACACTTCTATTTGTCCTGATGAATAAAGATTGAACTCTTGTTTCGATATCCCAGAAGTAAGCAAAGAGAGTGAAAGTTTTTGGGTAAAATTATTGTTTAGGAGAGCGTGAGTTTCATTTGGGGGCCAAACATATATTGTGTAAATCATTATGCATCAATGGTTTGTTGGGTTTGACGCTGACTTCTCATATTGTATTAAATTTTATGATGCTTGTTTTTTCTTAGTTTTTCTGGTTGTTAGGATGATCATGAAAAAAATAGAAGGAAACCTAACAATATGCCCTAGGTTTTAATTTCTAATAGGGTATCCTTACTCTTGAAAAGAAAAAATTTGAACTTGTAGTATTGCATTTGTATTAGTCGATCACATGTCATATCATATCTTATTATGAACTGCTATAAAATAAATAAAAAGTTTTTAACTCTGCCATTGGCATGTCGACTAATGCCAGTCACCAGCTTGGAAAAAAGAAAAGGCAAAACTTTTGATTATTGATTTATGTTTCATAGTTGCTGAATTTATTTGTTATTGATGTTTCATAGTTGCTAAGAATCCTTGCTTTTCTAGTTTTCTTTTTCTTTTTCTCATTTTTTCATGGAGAATCGTTTATGTATAATTCAACTTTTTTCAACCTGAGGACTATCTTGCAGAAAAATCAAAGCTGGAAAGATCACTAGAGATTTCTGCAACAGGATGACTTCTATTGAATTGTAAACTCTTCTAGAAAGATTGCAGAGCACAAAGAGATAAACCCTTCCAAGATCATTGCACACACATACTCATGCAGAAAATATACTCTAAAATGGACAAGCATAGTGGCTATTTTATCTAGATTTCATATTTGCTGCAAACTATATAGAGTTGATTACCATCGGCTGGAAGAGAAATCACTGCTACTTGATATTTGCAACTAACTATATAGATTTCTTAGGACTTAATTAACATTAGCTGGAAGAGAAATCACAACCATTGACAGCCGATATGATTGTGCCATTACAAGTGCAGATCCTTTTGTAGTCAAATTTATTTCTGCAGTGACATAACAACTAAATAAGTAGGTGTTCCTGTAACAACTGGATAACTAGGTCATCCTCTGAATATATTTGCTTATTTGTGGACAATGATTATCATTGGTGTAGATCTTATTGTTATTCATGTTTATGTTCTTGAAGTGTATATTCTTTAGTTTTTTCACTATAATCTTTTCATATTATTTTCAATTCTCTTTTTATTTTGCATAAGTCATTGTTCTAGTAATGTTTCTTTTACCTATGTCATCCTTTCAAAAGCAGGTTTTTATGTTTTACATAGAATAAGAAGCTTAGGGGAGACTTGCTTTGATTTTGTTCTGTTATGTTACCTACTTTATTTGTTTGTGTTCTCCTTTTTTGTTAGAATAGCAATCTGTATAGTTTTTTATGGTTGTAGTTGATTTAGTCGCATTGTTTCTTAATGAAAAGACTTTTCTTTTTTTTTTTTTGTATAAATAGGTGGAACTCTTAATATAACAAATCACTTTCTAGAAATCATAAAAAATAATTAGAAATAAAAAAATCTAGAAATCACAAAAAAATTGAAGCTATTCTACAGGTACTTGTATAGAAGCTTTCAGGTTGCTCACCCAGAAAACAAAAAGATTTCACTTACCCTTGGCCCGAACCTATGACCAGACCCACCTCGAGTTGGGTTCAGGTTGGGCTGGGTGGGTTTAACCTATACCCAACCCAAAAGTGTGCCCATTTAAGAAGGTGAAGGGTAAGTTGGTCTTTTACTATAAAAACAGTGTTTTAGAAGGCCTTCTTAACTAATGCGCCAAACACAGTATTAATGTTTAAAAGTTCTTTTAAGATACAGTTTTCAAACAACTTCTTCAGCCTGCAGATGAACTTCTGAACTGTGTCATTCCCAGAACTGATTTCTACGAAAGTTCATCCACGATATGGGGCGCCAAACCCACCCTTAACGCGGTTCAGCAATATGCCTACGTCCACGATGAAAACTCTCAATGCTTACTCAATACCATTTTGGCCAAGGCCCTTACATCTTATAAGACTGTTTACAATTGGGTACACTACAAAAAAACAGTTGATTAGCGACGAAATTTAGCGACGAAGTTATATCGTCGCTACTTAGCGACGGATTAACGAGAGAAATGAATCCGTCGCTATATTTGGAAAATTTTATGAAACTAGCGACAGATTCTATTCCCTCGCCAAATCCGTCGCTACGTAGCGATGGATTGTGCGAGAGAATATTTTGTCACAATAAATACGGCAGTTAGCGACGGAATTGCGACGGCTAAAATTCCGTCGCAACATAGCGACGGCCTAGGCGACGAAATATTTTCTGTCGCCTTTTTCGTTTTTTGAATTACAATGGCTTAGCGACGGAATTAATCCGTCGCAAAGCCGTCGCTAAATGTCGCATTACCCCTAATCCCAACCATCTTTTTCCTTTCTCCTTTCGCTGCTCCTGCCCGCCGCCCTCTCCCTCCTGCTGCCCTCTTCCTTCGGCCGCCCTATACATCCCGTCGACCTCTCTGCCGGCTCCCACCGTTCGCCAAAAGTCGATCTCCGTCAACCTTCCGCTGCCGCCGCCGCTGCCCGGAGCAACCACAGGTATTTCATCGTTAAATGGATTGGGGGTCGACCCCCTGCGTTTTCCGGCAGGGGGTCAACCCTGGTAGGGGGTCGACCCCCTGCCGTGTTCGGCCGGGGGGGGGGGGGGGGGGTCGACCCCCCGCCGTGTCCGGCAGGGGGTCGACCCCCTGCCGTGTTCGGCCGGGGGTCAACCCCGGCAGGGGGTCAACCCCCTGTCGTGTCCGGTCGGGGGTTGACCCCCGGGTCAACCCCTTTTGATGTCCGGCTGGGGGTCAACCCCCTGCCGTGTCCGGCCGGGGGTCAACCCCCTGCCGTGTCCGGCCGGGGGTCAACCCCCTGCCTTGTCCGGGGGTCAATAAAGTGTTTCAAAATGGTGCATTCTCTCTGAAATGTTTTAACAATTTGCCAAAATCCTCTTATTCTCGACTTTTTAAAGATATTTTTGTTCTGCAATTAAATATAGTATGATTATCGTAAATTATTTTTGTGAACATTACACAAAATATGTAAACCTTCTTTAATTAAGCACTCTTGACGTATGCAAGAAAATATGGTATGACCTTCCCAAATAGTTTTTTGCATCACCCAAAATGTGTTAACATGTACTCCAAAACGTATGTCCACCAATATGGTATGATCGTCGCAAATCATTTTTGTGAATGTCGTTCAAAATGTGAACCTTTTTTAAATAAACACTCTTGAGGTAAGACTGTAAATATGGTACAATTGTCGCAAATCATGTTTGTGAATGTCATAAAAAATCTGCAAACCTCTTTTAACTATATTTCTCATCGTATGTATGCAAATATGATATGATTGTCGCAAATCATTTTTGTAAATTTCACCTAAAATATGTGAATCTCTTTTAACTAGTTTTTTCAACGTACGTTCGCAAATATAATACGACATTCACAAATCATGTTTATGAATGTTTTCAAAATCTATGAACCTCCTGTAACTAAATAGTTACATTTATAAATCATTTGTTTAGAGTGAGATACCATTTTTTTTCATGGTATTTGATTCACCTCCTGTAACTAAATAGTTACCTTTATAAATCATTTGTTTAGAGTGAGTTTTTTTTCATGGTGACTTCATTTTAAAACATCATTTTTTTTGTGCAGATTTCTCAACGGAACTCGCTTGTGCCCCGCCACCCGTGGTAAGTAAGTGACAAAAATAATGCAAATCGGGTAAATACCCGTGGTGAGTAAGTGATGCAAGCGCATCACATGTTATTTAATTTATTGAATGTAACACTTTATTATTCACACACTCACTTAGTTGTTGATATCTAGGACTGCTTTGTTGGAGTTCGGAGATCATGCTGAGCATGATTTTAATGTATGAATATGGAAGTATTCTTATTTTTGGAGTACGGAGTCTATGCTAGGCATGGTAGTAGTTAGTGGGATATTGAAGTGTGTTTGCTGCAGGTACATGTTTGAGATTTGTTTGATATGAATTATTTCGATGTATTGCAATGTTTGATGTGATTGTATCCATGCTTACATGTAGTTACTTTCAATTTGATTATGTCTACCATGTGAAATTGTATACTGAAAGCATGCTTCAAATGAATGTATCGTGTCATGAATAGTTTGCACATGAAAATATTAAGTTATCAATGCATGCATCATAATTCTTGTGATTATATGACATCATATATTGCATGATAAATTTGATATTTTCTTCATCATAGCATTCTGATGGTTCTCTTTTAACTGGTTAGGATACTATTTGCAACATCATACGACAAAATGACTGCAAACCGTGAATGAATGTACCGTAGGATAATGGACAATGAGTTATCGCATGAATATATGGATGGTGTTGACAGTTTTATTGAATTTGCAACGGCAAGTGTCAGTACAGTAGATCCCACAGGTCGAATTAGGTGTCCCTGCAAGATTTATAAGAATAATCGATTTATAGAACCTCATGGCGTTAGACATCACCTATACAGGAAGGGTTTTGTGAGTGATTATCAGAACTGGACGTTTCATGGAGAAGAATTTAGAAACGATTTTGATGCACGGGTGAATGTGGTGCACGATAATTCATATACGAATTTGATATTTGATGTCGCAGGAACAGAACTGGGTTCTGCTATGAGTTCTAGTGATGTAAGAACTGCCATAGATGAAGAATCACCAAACGATGCAGCTAGTAGATTTTATGATTTACTTAGAGATGTTGATGAGCCACTTTGGAACGGTTGTGAGAGTCACACTATCTTGTCTGCAGTTCTTCAACTAATGAATTTGAAGTCCGAGTATAATTTAAGTCAATCATGTTTTGACCGTTTGTGCATGATTGTGAAGAGTATGTTGCCCAAAGATGAGAAATTGCCACAAAATTTCTATCGTGCGAAAGTTATGGTCAACGCTCTAGGTATGGGTTACAAAAAGATTGATGTTTGTCCAAATCACTGCATGTTGTATTTCAAGGAGCAGGAAAACGACATATCATGCCCGTCATGTGGGCATCCTCGGTTCAAGCCAAAGACAAGAGGCAATGGTAGCACGAGATCAAAGGAAGTTTCATACAAGTCGCTCCGCTACTTTCCTATCACTCCTAGATTGCAGCGATTGTATATGTCTTCAAGGACAACTAAACACATGAGATGGCATGCAAATAAAGTTCGACACGATGAAAACAAGATCATGCATCCTGTTGACGCTGAAGCTTGAAAGCACTTTGATCGTACTCATCAGAACTTCGCAATGGAAGTGCGAAATGTTAGACTCGGTCTATATATAGATGGATTTAATCCATTTGGGGGTAGATCAACTCCATACTCATGCTGGCCAGTATTTGTAACTCCATACAACCTTTCACCAAGCTTGTGTATGAAACGTCCAAATTTTTTCTTGTCTCTGTTGATCCCTGGTCCGACCTCACCTGGCCAAAATCTTGATGTATATCTAAGGCCATTGATTAATGAATTAAAAGTACTGTGGGATGACGGTGTTACCACGTATGATGCCCACAAAAAACAAAACTTCAACATGAAGGCCGCTGTTCTATGGACAATCAGTGACTTCCCTGCATATGGTATGTTATCTGGTTGGAGCACACATAGGAGGTTGGCTTGTTCGTACTGCATGGAGGATTCCAAAGCTTTTAGATTGAGGCATGGAAGGAAGCCTTGCTGGTTTGAGTGCCATCGTCGATTTCTACCCAGCGATCATCCGTTCTGACATCAAAAGAATGCATTTAAAGCAGGCACAACTGAAACGGAAGGTCCATCCTCAAGATTGTCTGGCATAGAGATTCTAAGAAGATTGCGATACTTTCCAGATGTATTAACAGATGCCCGCAGTCCTACACCCTTCCGTGGATTTGGGAAGGATCACAATTGGACGAAAAAATCTATTTTTTTTGAACTACCGTATTGGCCGACCCTATTGATACGACATAATTTGGATGTGATGCATGTAGAGAAAAATGTGTTTGATAATGTGTTCAATACAGTAATGAATATTAAAGGAAAAATGAAGGATAATCCGAAGGCCCGTATGGATTTAAAATTAATATGTAAAAGACCAGAATTTGAACTCAAAGAGTATAATGGCAAAGTACTGAAACCAAAGGCAAAGTACGTGCTCGGACCTGATCAAATAAAACATGTATGTCAATGGTTGAGACAACTGAGATTTCCAGATGGATATGTGTCTAACATTACTCGGGCTGTGAAGATTGACGATGGACAGTTATATGGGTTGAAGAGCCATGATTGTCATATCTTTATGCAACGATTGATACCTCTAGCATTCCATGATATGTTAGACAAACCTATATGGGGGGTATTGTCTGAGTTGAGCGGATTTTTCAGAACATTGTGCGCATCGGAGGTCATTGTATCAGATGTAAAGAATCTCGAGGACTCTGTCATTACCACTGTTTGTCTGTTAGAAAAGATATTTCCGCCATCATTTTTCGATGTTATGGAACATTTGATCATACATCTGCCATATGAACTAAGGGTTGGTGGCCCTGTGCAATATCGATGGATGTACCCATTTGAAAGGTATATGTTTTTTTATATTTGTCTCTTTAATGACAGATATTTAAAATTTGAAATGTATATTCTTGTCAGATGCATGTTTGACCTAAAATAAAAGGTTCGTAATAAAGCAAGAGTAGAAGGCTCTATTTGTGAGGCGTACACTTTAGAAGAAATTTCAAATTTCTCATCTATGTACTTCGAACCTCATATTCCAACACGTTACACATGCCCACCCTGTAACGATGATGGAGAACAAGTAACTATAGCTGACAAGCTGTCGATATTTCAACCACTTGGGCATGCATTTGGTAGTTGCCGATCAAGGCTATTGACAGATCGAGAGCAAGATGCAACACACATCTATATTCTTTTTAATTGCTCAGCGATCGACCCATACATCGAGTAAGTATATGTATATGCAACTCAATTATAAATCCTTTTATGTTCTATATGTGGATACATGGCTCGGTAATATAAGTATTTGTGGTTTGCAGACGATTTGATCTGGAGTTGCAAAACGAAGTTTCACATCTCACTGATGCAGAAGTACAAAAAGAACGTGAAACTAAGTTTGTGAAGTGGTTGAAACAGTTGGTAAAGAAGCTAACATAAATTTTGTACTTATAAACAACAATAAGTTACTTAATTGATCATGATCACAATCATTGTTTATGTCTGTGCGTAGGTTCGCAATGGTGATGTTAAAGATCAAGGAATATGTGATTTAGAAAATGGTCCGACCAAAGTTGTGCAATGCTACAACGGGTATATCGTAAATGGTTATCAATTTCATACAAAAGACTACGGTATAAACAAATCAATGATAAATAGTGGCGTGTGTGTCAAGGGTAGCAGCTACGGTGAAAATGAACATGATTACTACGGTGTTATAGAAAAAATAATGGAGTTGACTTACTTAGGCATGAATAACAGGGTTACGATATTCAAGTGTCATTGGTTTGATCCAACTGCAACAAGACTCGACAAAGCTTCAGGCATTGTGGAGGTGAATCATAAATCCAGGTTTGGAACATATAAACCATTCATATTAGCCTCGCAAGCTCAACAAGTTTATTATACTTCATATCCGAGTATAGAAAAGTCAGATAGAAATGAATGGTGGGCAGTTTGCAAGGTGAAATCCAAACTATACCCCGAGTATGATCAGTTACAGGAAGATGAGTTAGCTGAAGACAGTGATTACTATCAATCAGATGATGTCTATGACTTCGCTTATGGTCACGATGTTGCGCATGATATGCATGTCATATCTCCATTGGCCGATGAAACATTCATAGAGGAATGTGATCCAAATGATGTACCAAGTGGATGGGCAAACAATGAAGAAGAAGAAGAAGAAGAAGAAGAAGAAGAAGAAAGTCAAACTAGTGACGAGGAAGAATTCTCAAGCTAGTGAGCAAAATCTTATACTACAAACCTCTATTAAAATGCATTGTAATACTTGATGTGAGTTGTATTGCAATACTTGGTATGAATGATTAAAATTTTTATTTGAATGTATTGTAATACTTGATACGAATGATTCGAATGCATTGTAATACTTGATGTGAATGATTTCAATTATCTGAATATATTATAATTTATGCAACGAATGATTTGAATTAGTGCAATACTTGATGTGAATGATTTGAATTATTTGAATGCATTGCAATGCTTGATGTGAATGACTTGAATGCATTGTAATACTTGATGTGAATTATTTGAATGTATTGTATGACATATGTTATTTGTTAGAATATGATTCGTGGAGGTTATAGTGGTCGCTCATCCAGTAGTAGCAAGGCTCAGCCTTCATCTTCACGGGCTCCTGTGATAGGTATATCATATAACTAATTGGATGCTTGATTAGTTCAAATGCGCATTCTGAGAAGTTCTAATGTATTTTTTTACAGATGATGTTGCGCCTGTACACGACCCACCTACACCAGTTGATCACACAAGTCAACAGCCAACACAGGAAACATGGTCTTCTCAGGCTGGCACAGGAAGACTCATTCGAATAGTGTATATCGATAATCGACCGTAAGTATTTTGTTTTCAATTATTGCATATCTTTTAAATATTTTATATTGATATTTACTGTGTAACAATTCATGTGCAGCACGAGGTTTGAGCCACAAAAAGTGGTACGGGAGATTAGGAATTCACTTCTTCAACATCTACCAGGACCAGTTGCTCAATGAAAAGAGTACCCAAAGGAGGTGTTAGACAGATTGTGGTCCTCATTCATGGTATACAGTTGTTCCTCATAGTTAATGTGTTTCATATTTAATTTATTTAAGCAATGTCTACTAACTTTCTGAAAATATTTGTAGGCTTCGAATCGCTTCGCAACTACGGTGGAAGAAAATGATGCAAGGAAGGTGTGGCAGAAGGTGGCTGCCAATCGATTTGCAGACATGATGCACACTATGAAGACTGCAACAAAAAAAACATCTGGCGTAGTAGATGATCCATTACTGTGGAAGGGCCATGGTCCTATTACTATCAGGAGAGATTACTAGGATGAAATGTGCAATAAGTGGGCGGGAGATGCATTTAGAAATCGCTCTGCGAAGGCTGCACAAAATCGATCGAAGATGCCCGAAGCCCATCTACACACAGGTGGATCTAAGACATTTGGGAGCCACCTAAAGAAAATGGTAACTCATCAATATATAATATTAATTTTATAAGTATTGTTGCAAACTTGTGTACTAAATCTTTTGTCATTTAACTTCGCAGGAAGCAGAAAAAGGAGGCAGTGTACCATATAAGGATGTGTTTGTAGAAACACATAAACGGAAGACCACGGGAGTCTTCGTATCAGAGAAGGCGAGAACGACAACGGTATGTATTAATTCTATTAATAATCATTGCAATATATATGCAAGTTATCATAATGTTATCATTAATTATTAATGAATACTTTAAACATTATTTTGTAGGAGGCATATGAGCAACAGATGGTAGAGCGATATGACGATGACGCTACTCAGCATCCATCATTTGATCCTACAGCATGGGTGACTGCAGCAGGTGAACCCAAAAAAGGTCGCGTGTTCGGGTTTGGGAGTAATATGAACACTTCACCAGTTATTGGTTCTTCCAGTTACGGCTCACCGACTTCTTGCACCGACATAAGCTCCAAGCAGCTGACTATTCTTTCCGGTGATGATGTACGCCATATCATTAATGAATCACTGAATAACTACTTCCAATACACCGTCGCCCCCTTTCTCCGAAATGAGATCAAGGCCGCTGTTCAGGATAGGGGATCTTCGATTCCAGGTCCCTCTCAGGTATAATCACATATTCAGTTTTTTGTCTGCCTTATAACACATATGAGCATAATCGAATCACATATATAACTTTTTGCCTGCCTAAGAACACATATGAGCATGTTATAATCACATATTCAGTTTTTTGACTGCCTTAGAGAACATATGAGCATGCGATAATAACATATAGAGTTTTTTTATTGCATTAGAGCACATATGAGCATGCTATAATCACATATAAAGTTTTTTGCCTGCCTAAGAACACATATGAGCATGATAGAATCACTTATAAAGTTTTTTTGACTGCATTAGAACACATATGAGCATGCTATAATCACATATTCAGTTTTTTGACTGCCTAAGAACACATATGAGCATATTATAATCACATATTCAGTTTTTTGACTGCCTTAGAGCACATATGAGCATGCTATAATAACATATAGAGTTTTTTTATTGCATTAGAGCACATATGAGCATGCTATAATCACATATAAAGTTTTTTTGTCTGCCTTAGATCAAATATGAGCATGATAGAATCACATATAAAGTTTTTTTGACTGCATTAGAACACATATGAGCATGCTATAATCACATATTCAGTTTTTTGACTGCCTAAGAACACATATGAGCATGTTATAATCACATATTCAGTTTTTTGACTGCCTTAGAGCACATATGAGCATGCTATAATAACATATAGAGTTTTTTTATTGCATTAGAGCACATATGAGCATGCTATAATTACATATAAAGTTTTTTTGCCTGCCTAAGAACACATATGAGCATGATAGAATCACATATAAAGTTTTTTTGACTGCATTAGAACACATATGAGCATGTTATAATCACATATTCAGTTTTTTTACTGCCTAAGTACACATATGAGCATATTATAATCACATATTCAGTTTTTTGACTGCCTTAGCACACATATGAGCATGCTATAATAACATATAGAGTTTTTTTACTGCCTTAGAACACGTATGAACATGCTATATATCATTTATGATAGAATCACATATAAATTTTTTTGCTTTGCCTGCCTTAGAGCACATATGAGCATGCTATATTCACATATTCAATTTTTTGACTGCCTTAGCACACATACGAGCATGATCGAATCACATATATAGTTTTTTGCCTGCCTTAAAGCACATCTGAGCATGGTAGAATCACGTATAGAGTTTTTTTATTGCATTAGAGCACATATGAGCATGCTATAATCACATATAAAGTTTTTTTGCCTGCCTAAGAACACATATGAGCATGATAGAATCACATATAAAGTTTTTTTGACTGCATTAGAACACATATGAGCATGCTATAATCACATATTCAGTTTTTTTACTACCTAAGAACACATATGAGCATATTATAATCACATATTCAGTTTTTTGACTGCCTTAGCACACATATGAGCATGCTATAATAACATATAGAGTTTTTTTACTTCCTTAGAACATATATGAACATGCTATATATCATTTATGATAGAATCACATATAAATTTTTTTGCTTTGCCTGCCTTAGAGCACATATGAGCATGCTATATTCACATATTCAATTTTTTGACTGCCTTAGCACACATACGAGCATGATCGAATCACATATATAGTTTTTTGCCTGCCTTAAAGCACATCTGAGCATGGTAGAATCACATATAGAGTTTTTCTAGATGCCTTAGAACACATATGAACATGCTATAATCACATATTCAATTTTTTGACTGCCTTAGCACACATATGAGCATGATAGAATCATATATATATATATATATATATATATATATATATATATATATATATATATATATATAACTTTTTGTCTGCCTTAGAGCACATATGAGCATGATAGAATCACATATAAAGTTTTTTTATTGCCTTAGATCACACATGAGCACATGATAGAATCACATATAGTGTGTAATTTATTTCATTATATTTTGTTTATCAATACTGACTGTTCTTTTCTTGTGTAGGCTGCTAGCGATAATCAGCGTAGTGGAGCTGAAGGGACAGATAAGGACAATGAACAAGAAGACGCACAAAATCTTGGTGATGATTAGAGGACTGTGTTGAAGAAGTTCTATTTTTTTTATGTTTTCTAATTGTAATTGTTGAATTGTAAATAATTAAACTTCTTAATTATAAGGTGGAACGATTAATTGTTGTAGATTCTTGTTATATGAAATTTTTTGTGTGGTTTGTTTTTTATTTACAGGAAATATAAATTGTACGGGAAATAGAAATTGCTCGGTATTTAATTTTCAAATAAAATTTTTTTAATTTTTTTTCGTGTTTGCGACGGATTAGCGACGGAACCATCCATCGCTATTCATATTAATCTAGCGACGGAAGTAAATCCGTCGCCAAGACGTGGTCGCCGTTTAGTACCGGCGGATTGGCGACGGAATATAGCGCTCGTTATTCCGTCACAATTAGCGACGGACCTGGCGACGGCATAATTCCGTCGCCAGTTAGCGTCGAAATATTCGCGACGTAAGCATACTGTCGCCTCGTTGTCGCTAATCCGTCGCTAACCATGTTAGCGACGGATTAGCTACGGATTAGCGACGGAATGTGGTCGTCGCTAATCTACTGCTTTGTTGTAGTGGTAGCAAGTTAAGGTCCTTACCATTTTGTGTTTTGACATACAAACTTATCCTATAAAAGCTACCAACACCACCAGTTTTCAGCATGCCCCTGAACAAAGTGTAATAATGGTCCTATAATTTTCATGTGTACACATCTTTGTATTGGTTTTTTGATGTTTAGTGGGCCCTTATCTATATTTCAGGTTAATGAGGTGATTGCTAGCCTCCTATTCAGTGTTCTTATCATGTATACTTAAATAAAAAAACTCTTGTAATAAAAGCAAAGCAAACGTCCTCTCTAAGCAACTTGTTTTGTAAGCTGAGAGATTAATTGGCTTTAAAGGGCACACTTTAGATATGTATGTTCTGTGGCGTGTTGTATGTTTTGTTTTAAGTTAATGGCGTTAGGGCTGGTAAACAAGCCAGGCTGAAGCTTGTTTGGGGCTCGGCTTGTTAAGGGTACACCCCTGCTCGGGCTTGGCTCCTAAGCTCATAACAAGTTGAGCCGAGCTCAAGCTCATTACAAGCCAAGCTTTATGAGCTGATCACAAGCTAGTTTGTTTTTGAAAAAAAAAAGTTTTTTAGTGTTTTCTAAAGCTTGATAATAGAAAAATAGATGTATAATACATGTATAAAACATATAATATGCATATATATATATATATATGTATGTATATAAAAAATATATAATATTTAAAACGAGGGTGCACAAAGCCGATTTGAGATGATCTTGTCGTGTTTATACTCAGCTCATTTAGTTGGCTCATAGCTTGGCTTGCCGTGTTCAATTTCTGAGCTGAACCAAACCAAACAAGGAGTCACTTGTCTCATTTTCCGGCCCTAAATAGGGTGATTACTCATCTCTAAGTATCATGATATTTTAATAAAGGGTTTATATTTGGTACAATCAATAGTACCTACAATCTAGTTTGAATCTCACAATGCTAATTGTTTTAACACGATCTAACCTCGTAGATGTGTTCAGCATGCTCGATTTAGTAGGAATTAACTCTTAGATCATGTTTCTGTTTACCAAAAAACATGCTTTTATGAGTAAAAAAAATTGATAGTCATAGTTGATGTTTGGATAGCTGGAAAAACCTGTATGCAGGTCAGATTCTGGCGATTCAAAATCCAGTTCCCACTAAACAAAACATTGTTTGCAGCTACAAATTACTGTAGCAAATCTTAACCCTTTAATAAAATATTATTTCTTAAAAAAAAGGATCACTTCTAGTGAAATAGACGACTCAACCATATTCTCCGAGCACATCTAGCCTGAATAACCTACAAGTCAAACCAGATAGTCATATCAGCGACCCAAGTGTATCTTGGATCTTATTAATTAGAACTATGGGATGGAATGTAGTGGCCATCAAGTCAAACCTAATGGTCTAGTGAATGTGGGGTCCTTGAACTTTTTTACCACAGGGAATAGAGAAACCATCCCTAAAATCAGAGATCTAGTCACGCTGGGGGACAGGGAGATGGATGTCGCCAATGAATCCACACTGCCTTGCTTTCCCAGATAAAGTGTTTAGGGAATTCAACAATGACACTGACAAGCAAAGGAGATAGGAGCACCACTAGCTAGATTCAAATAGGCATTGATTTCGCTGTTTAAAGATCAATTTATTCCGTTGAAACTAATTCTATGATCCATTCAACAAACTTGGACACAATTCCGAGATTAGTAGGGGGTGTCAACAGGTCTGGTTTGGTTGGGACCCAGGTGGAACTAGAATTGGATCAGATTTTTGGGTATGGTATTGGATCCGGACCTGTGTTTAATCAGGTTCACTATAAGAAAAACCATGCTAGGACCCAATAAGAACTACATGAACTAAACCCGGTAAAACCATTTTTTTTTTTTTATCATTTTTACATTAAAAATTTTCAGGTCTTAATCAGAACTTGAGTCGAGTCTGGGTCTGGTATAAAATTTCACAAACTATACACAGGTCCATGTATTAATAGGACCTTCGAGTCCGTCCGGAGTCGAGTCTTAATTGGGTCATCTTATTTATCACCATACCCAGGGTTTGGTTAACCTGTTGACACCCCTAGAGATTAGTGAGGCATTGTTTTAGGGCCAGTTACTAACCTAGTCAAAAGCCTTGCAAATGTCAAGCTTCAAAATAAAGACCAAACGACCTTGTGTGGAAAAGGAGTGCACAACCTCAACTGCAATTTTGAATGCAGTACTTGGGGGAGAAAAGCACATTGGAAAAGGGAGATGAGAAGGGCCAATACTGCTTTCATTGGGTTGGTGATTAATTTTGCAAAATCAGCTTTAATGTGCCTCTGTAACAAATATCAAGTGATTTATAAAAATCTCTCCATAATATCACGCGAAATTATCTGAAAGTTTAAAACGGTAAATTCTTGCAAGATTTTTAAACTGTGACAAATATCATGATATTTATGGTTTTAGCAGATATTTATCGCAAGATTTTTATTTTTAAATTGTTTTATTTATATTTTCTTATAAAGAAAATGTATTTTTTTATTTATTTTTATTGCCGAGATTTTGCTGAAAAAAATGTAAGATTTTATGAAAAACTTCAAAATCTCCCGAGTTTTTGACTCCCGAGATTTTGCCGTTTTTTAACTTTTGTCACTATGGTATGTGATACCCAAAATTGAGATTGGCAGAATTTGGAAATGCCCCCTGCAGCTTCATGTTTCTTCTGGATAAGGATGAAAATTAATTTACTAACCTCCTTCAAAAGAGAGGAGTTTGAATGAAACTCACTAACCAAAGCACACAGGTTGTCTTTGCATATATCCCAAAAGTTCTTGAAAAAATGAGACTTGAAACCATTCAAACCAGGAGCTTTACCTGATGGAAGAGACCAAAGAGCACCCTTAACTTCCTAAGGCAAGAAAGGAGCTTCCAACGAAGAAGCTGGTGAAGGATGGAGGAGCTTTACAGGAAGGTTGAATACATTGCCACGAGCAGGCTCTAAATCAGAGAATAAGAGCTTGAAGTGATTTGTTGCATCAGGCAAAAGATCATTACCAGAAATAGGACGATGATTACCATAAATCGGTAATTTGAGAAGAGATGCTCTCTCAGTCAAGATCATTAGCTAGGATTGCTGCAAGTAGGGATGCACACCAGCCGAGTTTGAGACGAGCCTAGGATGTTCAAACTCGGTTTGCTCTGAAACACCCTTGTTCAAGCTCAGCTTGAGGTCGGACCTGTCCAGACTTGGCTCGGTTTCGAGCTGGAGCTGGAGCTGAGCCGAGGTTTACTCCAGTTTTTTTTTTTTTTGTTAAAATTATTCACTTTTGAAGAGGTGGGATTCAATACCCAACCTCTCCAAAATGTGTACGCGTGCCTGACCATTAGGCCAGGTTTGCCATTTTTTACTATTATGATGAAAAAATTGTACATATTCTAAGAACATAGGCTAGGTTAATGTTAAACATGAAAAGTTCAAATGCCAGCATATTTGATATTGTAGCCTTGCAAAAAAAAAAGTCCAAAGCATGCTCGTTAGAAAACATTGACTGTTGTTTATACTCTTGCAAACTTATTTTATATCACTACAAGGATGAGGGTCAATGGGGATGACTCTTTAACAACGATAAAAAATCTCGCCGCTATTGATCAAGCAATAACGATGAGATTTTTAGCCCTGCTAATTGATGGGTAATAGCAGGGACATAAATATATCATCGTTATTACTCTACTACAACAATGAATGTCGTCACTAAAGAGTCATCAATAACGATGATATTTATTTTCTCACGAATGCCTGGTCCCTGCACACATCTCGCCGTTAAAGACCTATGTATAACAATGAGATTTTTTAGCCATTAGATATTATGTTAAAATAGATTAACAAATATATTTAATGGCCAGAAGATGTCACCATTATTAATCAATAATGGCAAGATCCAGCTATCGCAGTTATATATTTGCTTTATAACGACGATATGTCGTTGTTATAGAATGAGGTCAAAGCCTCCATTTAACCAACATTTGAAGAATTTTGTTAAGAGGGGGGTCCTGACGGAGGCCTCCCTCTCCTTCTCTCGTCTCTCGATCTTCGCTGCTCACTCTAGCGACCCTCTGCCTGGCTCCCTCCTCTTTCTCTTTCTCTTTCTCTTTCTCTTTCTCGTCTCGTTGTTGGCGCATATAGAGAAGCTACTATGCCGTCTTGCTCGTTGTTATAAGGTACTCTCTCTCTATATGAATTATGTGGTGCATGCAGCTCTAATTGAATATGGGTTTTATTTTTAGGGTTTTTGCCATGAAGAATATGATTCGACTTAGGGTTTTGATTGATAGCCATATGCTTAAAACTAATCGAAGACTTAGATTTCTGTTTATCATATATTTCTCTAGTGGATTTTTGTCTACCTGATAACTAGGGTGGGTAAACAAGTTACGCTGCTCATGCCTTGGTTCATGTTTAGCTCATAAAGCGCTCGGTTGGACTCGTAAAAGAGTCCTCGTGTCTCATGACTCTTTTTCTTATGCGAATTTGTGTCGTATGAAAAGTTTTTCTTCAAATGCATATGAATGGAATTTTCAAAAGCAAGGCAGGAAATGTATTGTATATTGATAAGCATTTGTAACCCATGTGGAAACCAGTGAGAATTTTCATAGGGAGTGATGTGGAAACATTTTCACACTGATGGTGGCATTTTTCAATGTCTCGTGCTTGAGAAAATCATCGCGAGACATGAAAATTAGATTTTCTCATGAAACTGAACTTTTCCTTCATATGAACATATTCTAGGAATTGTTGTGTTCATTTGGATTATTATCTATACTTGATTTACATTGAGTGCACCATCTTTTTGTTGCACTGTGTTAGTCATGAATAAATAGTAAATTAATTTCAAAGAAAAAAAATAACAATTTTTGTTCTTAAATAACTAAGGAAAACCACCTCACTCGTGAGTTCATTGGTGTAAAACTTTAGGTCCCCTTGGCCCATCAGTGGGTCTATTTAATGCAAGCTCAGCTTGGTTCTTGTGGTGAACCGAGCTGAGCTTGAATTTGTTAATGTGCCATGATAAACAAGATGAGTTTGAGCTCAGGTTAAAAAAAGATGCATTGTTAAAAAAAAACTAATAACATTTGAACTGTATTCGTTTGTTTTTGGATATGAAAAAAAGGTTCAGTTCAAATTCTATTTTTTATGTAAAGCTGTTGAGCCAATCTAAAACCAGCTCATTGACAAATAAATGTGTTGGTTTTGAAGAGCATTTGTATTCTAAATTTATCTGTTGCAAGCAAAACACTAACCATTCCTCAAATCATATAAAATATATGTGAAATATTTTTATAACTAGCTAATGAACCTATACAAGTTGAACATTAATTGCTCATCTTTGGTTTGTTGTGCTTGTTTTTATGAGCTCTTTACGACCCAAACATGAGCATGTCTTATCTCATTTCCTAACCTTACCCATTAGGGTGTACCCTCAGCTCTAGCCTTGTGATAAGGGGCGTGTGATATGGGTTTTGAACTTTTGATGTCCCTTCAGCTCACGAGCCACCCTCATAGTTACAAATATTGCTAGAGTTATGAAAAACTTGTGAAAAATATGGTGAAAATTTTTCTGAAAGTTAAATTTCATAATTTCTCATAATATTTTCAATTTCTTATGAGTGTTTTGTCAAAAATATAAGTATTATGTTTTAAATGTAATATATATGTTTTCTTTTTTGGACTCTTTTTGTTGCTTTAAAAAAATGCATTTTTAATGTTTAATATATGTTTCATGGTTGTCTACATTTTTTCTTCATCTCTTTTTTGAATTTTTATGTTTTGTTACTCTTGGATGAATTTGGTTGATCTTTTGATACATGAGCTTTAGTAGATCACGTGTATTGTTTTGAGATTCATAAATATTGTTGCATATCTCCATCACAAGCAGATAAGGAAGACTCTTTATTGTCAATAAGCCCCAATTGGTTAGAGGACTCATGACTAGACCCATAAATTGATATAAGTGCAATTGAACATTTACTTATTGAAGAGTTCACAAAACATCTGGGATAAAAAGGAAAGTGTAATTTAAGTGCATGTGTTATTGCTCTATTTTCTGCTTTTGTGTTCCTTTTTTCTCTTAAAAATGAGTTCAAAAATCTATATAACCCTTGTTTATATTTCATAATTGCGTGTTATCTTGACTTCATGATCTTGTTGTTGTTGTTCAGTTGATGTATCTGTAATTTGTGAATCAGATATTCATAATATATATCGAATTTAATGTTGTTCTTATATGATAGTGAATATTTCTGTATGATTTAATTATGTAAAATATAGTTTGATCTAATATTGTTTGCGATAGATGTCAGCATATTCATGAGGAGGATGTGAGTGTTCTTCCTCCCTTAGGATCGGTTCACCACCTATCAGCTAATGTGAACACTTAGCCGAGATCGACTTCATATCATAAGTGGGTGATACTTCAAGGGTGGATGAGGTGACCCTCCACACACCACAAGTCATTGTAGCTTCAGAGTCGCACACGACAACCTCAGGTAAATATTAATCTAATATTTCTTTATTATAATTAAAAATTTATTATTATCATTTATATTAATATTTGTTTTATTTCTTACTACAAATTAGCAATTATAGAATCTTCTCAGTGCAAACACAGGAAGAACAAATATGTAGCCTACTAAAGGCAAATCAAGCAACGAAAGACATTAGTAACTATCAAGCCCGGAACATAACAAGTCGTGTGCGAGAGCTCCTCCATATTCCCTTGGAGGCTTTCATGCATCATCAGGGAACATGTCATACTCACTCATAACTTATACAAGAAGGTCCCATACGACAAGAAGATGGTGCTACATGAGACAATTATGTAAATATATTATTTACTTATAGTTTGATGAGAAGATTAATCTATAAAAGGAGTGTTACTAACTATATTTTGATAATTTGATACATGAAAAATTGATTTAGATAAAGATATAGTTGAACATCATATGTGCATGGAGAAACAACTTTAACTATCATACTCAAGGGTGCGAGAATGTTTTTATAAGCATTACCAAAAGTTTTAAAACCATGACTTAGCAAAATAACATCTTTCTGAGAAAGTCAACTCTAAAGTGTGGAAAGAGATTTACACATTTTTCACCAAAGACTATTGAATGTATATTTATAAGTAAATAAATGTTCAAATTTTTAGATTTTTATCTACTAATTATTATTTCTTTAATTATCAACGAGCATCAAAGAAAATTTTGGTAAATAGAGCAAAACAGACAATCCAAGATACTAGTGGACCATCTTCGTATCTCCAGAGGTATTGATAAGTTTCTTATTCTATAAGTTTATTTTTTCATATAGTATAATGCTAAATATGTTTGATCTAATACATTCTTAATTTGTAATTTGCAGACTGAAATAAATGGAAAAGAATCGATAGCGGATGCATTCTACAAAGAGACACACACTCATTCAGATGGCACAACATTCATCTGTAGCAAAGCAGAAGATACCTTTGTAAGTAACTCTTACTTTGTAGTACGACATCCATTCATTCTATTTTGTACATTATCTTTAGTTTCTGATAATCAAACATTAACGACGTGCTGAAGAAATTGTAATATATGAAAATTAAAAATTTAACATCTTCACAAGAAAGCTCATTGATAACACAATGAAACATCTTTCTCAAAGTCTTCAGGGAGCGGTACAGACATGTGAGGGGGATGAATTCATTTTTTTCTTCATTCAAACTATCATATTTTAGCCATGCCCAAATTTTGCAGCTATCTACTTAGTTTAAAGTGAGGCAACTTTTTGTGAAAGTATTTTAAAAGGATATTTTTCAATAAAACTCAATTGTGCAAATCGTGCATCAAATCTTAAATTCTGGCTCACACTAGTAGCGAAGTCTGGGTCGAACACAGTGAACGTGCTTAAAAACTTTCCTACTCCACACAAATGTAATCTTTATTGCCTTGAATAAAAATGATTAAATAAATAAAATATACTACCCTCTGCGGAGGGCTCAAAAATAAAAAAGCCTTATTACAAACCAACTTAAAATTAATGCCTCTCTGGCCCCAAAAAAAGTAAAATAAAGAAAATAAAATCTACAGGGCTCTATTCGCTTTCACGAACTAGCTTTTCCTTCCATTCCTTGCACAAACATGACCCTAGCGATATCACTCCTTTTGCACACGTGAATCCACCTGTAAAACACAAAAACATGAATTCTAAAATAACTAATGTTAGTCTCTACAAAGCAAAATAATTAAAAATAATGAAAACTATTAGTAACAATTAACTAAAAATAATAATAAAAACTATTAGCAATGATTGATTGACTAGCTGCATGAAGAAACTCAAAAATCTAATCTAAACTGCAATGAAAGGTTGCACTAATAAAACTAACCAAATCTAAGACAAACTAACTAGAAACTGAAATGTGTTGCATGTCTAAGACATTATCAGCGTTGATCACACTGATCTGTGTGATCAGTGTTATGGCATGAAACACGGCTCCCACACATGTGTGTGATCTGAAAATCATGATCTGCCGAAAATGTCGATCGATCAGATCAAGCGGCAAACACAATCTCTGCACCACGGTAGAACGTGATACGATCGATTTGCAGTTTGACATTGATTTGCTAAAATCCCAGCCTGAACAAAATAACTGCAGTGTATTTGGGTTGATTGCGACAGACTAGAAAATGCAAATTGGAATTAAGATCAGAACTTTAGATCTTGATCACACAAATAGGCAGAAACAAACCAGAACGCATGATATGAAAGTCACGATGATGGGTGTGATGTGAAAAAAATTCACGTGATCAGAAAATCAAAAGGGAAGTGTGATCAGAAAATCAAAAGGGAAGTGTGATTTTGAATGATTTGATCACTCTGGTTTGATGATGGATTTGGCTGAAAACAAAAGTATGTATAGTTTCTTGTATTCACAAGTCTGCAGAATCCACTCAATACGAAAAAAAAAAACAATAATTGTTAGGCCTGATATGGCATGATCGGGATTCAAGCAACTCTGGTTTAACGTCAATCAAAGAGTGATCTAACCTATCAACGATGACATCATATTCGGCTTTCACGCGTGTTGCTCTGCAGCATCGAGCACTCCAAAAAAAAAACATGCACTATCAAATAAAACTGACTATATGCAGCTGAAATGAATTTTACGTTATCTTACGTGCAACGGGACTGCAGAAGATAACTATGCTATATGCAATGCTAACCCATGATTTTATGTATTTGATGAAAAGAAAACAATTTAAATCTAACCTAAATGCGAAACAAATAGAGAAATGGGAGAGAAGAGACTCACCTTGCGGCTTGCCTCTGACAAAATGGTTGAGAAGAGAGCGATCGTTCTCACGGTTGAAACACATGCTCCGAAGACGAGATAAAAAGCACAGACAATAGCAAGGATCCGAAGAAGGATTAAATCAAGGAGGAAGAGATGGGAAAGAACCGGTGATAGAACGAAAAGAGAGAGAGGGAAAGAGAATAGAAGAGGGAGAGTAGGGGCTAGCATTTTTCCAAATGGAAGGACGACGGCCCCATTCTCCATAATGCTATTTAAAAACAAAATTAGGTTAAATTAATTATTTTTTAAACACTCTACCTATTATTATAAAATTCCAAAAACTACCCTTTCTAAAAAAATATTTTTAAAAAATGGCTATTAAAAGAAATCAAAAATTCAAAAACACTCGGGTAAACTTGTTTTATGTGATTTTTCTTCTTTTTGCAAATTAATCAATGCACTGGAAAACGTTGATAAGTCTAGGTATTTATTTCATTGGATCATGCATAAAAATGTGACTCTAATATGCATAAATTGTGCATGATCAGAAAGCGACACAAGCAGAGCTCCAATAATTAAGAGATGAAATGATACGAGAGAGAAAAGCAACTAAGAAGCTAAGAGAGGAGATGCATGCCTTTATGGATACGTAAAGACAGAACCCCCATCCTAAATTTACAATTTTAAACTCTTTACTTATATAAGAAGTATATATGTTTTGATGAATTAATATATTAAATGTGCAAAGCTATGATTGCTATAATTAAATTTTGATTTATGTGAATATTGATCGTGTATATTGTTGCAGGCTTGAAGATGATGAAATGAAGTGTAAGGAGTTTGCATTTGAAGTGTGGTTATTGCAAGCTTAGAGATGATGTAGTAGGTTTGTATTTGAAGTGTGTTTGTTGCATGTTTAGAAAGAGGTTTGTATTTGAAGTATGTTTTTGCAGGCTTGGAGAGGATGTAATGGGTTTGTACTTGAAGTGTGTTTGTTGCAAGCTTGGAGAGGATGTAGAAGGTTTATATTTTTTAAGTATATGCTTGTTTTTTGTTTAATGTATGTTTTATTTGTTAATTTTAGTATATTTGAAGTATGTTGAAGTGCATATTTAAAGTGTATATTTTTAATGCACATTTTAAAAAAAAACTAATTAGTAGTTTTTAATTTGCAAGTATATATCCTATAACAGTGACATTCTTGTCTTGCCGTTATAGTCAACCTATAACGGCGAGTTAATTCTTCATGTTATATCATACAACTACAAGTTAATGTTCACCGTTATAGGCTATAACCACAACATAAAAATGTCATAACCTATAGGTAGCCTATAACGACAATCCATATCTTGCCGTTATAGGGTATCTCTTTGTTAAAATAATCTCCATGTTATAGGCTATCCTATTGTTATTAGTATTCTAAATTTCAGTAAATAATCTCGCTGGTGTTGGGTCACTTATAAATATCACCGTTATTGGTAAACAAAGATCATTTCTTTAAGATGATTTAATGGAGAGAATTCTTGTTGTTATAGGCCAATAACGGCAAAAAATAGAGCAATAGCAGTGAGAAAAATCATCGCTAGTGACCCTCATCCTTATAGTGTATATATCATTTTTATGAGCTTAATCAAGTTTTTTAAGCTTTATCGAGTTTAGTGGATTGATCAAGCTCGACTCATTTATGTAGATCATGTTTGAACTTGTTTACAAGCTTGTCTCATTTACTTTTAAGAAGGAACTTGAGTCGAGCTTAAACAAGTCCAGCTTGATCGAGCTCAAGCTAGCTTGGTTTGTTGTGCATCCCTAGTTGCAAGCGTCAAAACGTGCTTCGACTTAGGAAAGTTGTTGATCCCAACTATCCACCTCAAAAAACCAATAACCGTCATGATCTCTGGTCCATTTTGACAATTGCTTTTTCACCATCCAAGTTTACCAACAATGTGGTAGGCAGCCCCTCCCCATATTAGGATGATTCCAAATGGAGGATACTTCATTTTAAAATAAAGGGATTCACATCCACCAGTCCTCAAAATGAAAGTGTCTATTTTGCTTGATGCCTTCCCAAAAAACAATAATTATTGTTCCAACATTGGATACAATGCACGGGCACAACTGATTGGAAAGATCATGAAAAACAATAATAAAATGAGAAGAGACCAAAGTTCCATCAAGGCACCATAAGCACGGAGAGCAGCAGTTGTTAGACCAATAGAATGGGATCTCGCCCATAGGAACATCATATTAGGGATGGTAGTGGATCGGGAGAAAAGTGGGACCCATCCCATCTTAGCTCGTTTGGACCAGGGATTGAAGACATAAAACGGGGATGAAGGTTAAAATCAAAACTCATGCTAAGATGGAGGCAAGGATGGACTTACGCTTTCCCTCACCCCACCCCCAATCCCCGTTAGTAAAATAACTAAAATACTTTTAGGGATGGCAGTAGACCGAAGAGAAATGCTGCCCCGCCCTGCCTCACCCTCTTTGGATCAGGGATGGAGGACATGAAATGGGGATGGAGGTTAAAATCAAAATTCGTGCGGGGATGAAAGCAGGGATGGAGGGTAGAATTTTGAGAAGGGACGAGAGGTGGAGACCTTGTCTCCCACCTCCACCTCGGTCCACTACCATCCCTACATCATATAGGTTCCATGGACCTGGTTGCCATACTAGGGAGATTAGAATCAAGGTTTTGTTTTTTCCGCCAATTACCAAGGAACAGTTGATGGTCCTTGAAATTGAGGCCAGGAATATTCCATGAACTAATCTTGATTTCTGCTTGGTAGAATTCACAGTGACAAATATTGTGAGATTTATGAAAATCTCACGATAATTTGCTTGGAAGTTTAAAATGACAATGTCTAGGGATGGCAGTGGGGCGGGGCGGGGGACAAGGTCTCCACCCCCGCCCCGCCTCAAGATTTTACCCTCCACCCCCGCCTTCATCCCCGTTTCATGTCCTCCATCCCCGGTTCAAACGGGGATGAAGCGGGGCAGGGATATTGCGGGGAAAAGTGGTCGGGGCGGGGATGAGGGGGGGGGGGGGGGGGGGGGGCGGTTAAAAGAGCACGTCCATCTCCGCCTCCACCCCTGGACGGGGATGGATTTTAACCTTCGTCCCCGCCTCCATCCCCGTTTCATACCCTTCATCCCCGGTCCAAACAGAGCGAGGTGGGGCAGGGCCCCGCTTTCCCCCGGTCCACTGCCATCCCTAGCAATGTCTTGCAAGATTTTTAAAATATCGTGAGACACTACAAGAAATCTGCGGATTAGCGATGAATGTAATCCGTCGCTAAATAGTTTAGCGATGGATAACTCTCATCACAATTTCCTAGTCGCTAATTAGTGACAGAATATATCTATCGCTACTTTCGTCACTAATTTGTGGCAGATTAGTGAATGTCATGATTCATCGCGAGGCCGTCGCTAATCCGCAGAGATTTGATTTTGCAACAGATGCATATCTGTCGCTAATTTTATCGCTATTGTAGCGACGAATTTGCAATGGATTACAATCCATCGCAAAATATCGACCGACTCAGTTTTGTGACGGATAAATATCCTTCCCTAACCCATCACTAAATTGGAGGCCGATACTAATTAGCGACGGATATTATCCATCGCTAATCCGTCACAAAAATTTAAAAAAATAAAAAAAATTCGTTTGAAATATAAATATCGAGAAAAATTTTCTTGTTATACAATGTATATATCTTGTGTATAAAAAACAAAGTACACATAAAAAATACATATACAAAGTAGGTGAAACAAATTTAACACAAGTTACAAGAAAGAAAAATTTATCGATCCACTATAATCCTTGTTAAGTTCTAATTATTTATAAGTGAACATATACAAAGAGTTTCGTTTAAAACAATAAGAAGGTGCAACAAATTGAACGCATGAATCTAATCATCACTAAGATTCGGAGCATCATCCTCTTCATTGTCTCGATCTGCCCCTTCATTCTTGCCTCCATCAGCTCCTCTATGCTGATTATTTCCAGCATTCTACAAGAGAACCGAAAGGTTAGTATTGATAAACAAAACATAATGAAATAAATTATATAAAATACACCTAATCTAAGGCAATCAAAGTAACATGGATGAATGACACATAGACTAGCAATAAAGTGAAGGACATTAACAGAATTCAGATATGTGTTCTAAGGCTCACAAAAAAAATTATAGTGATTCAATCATGTAGATATGTGTTCTAAGGTTGTCAAAAAAATGTCATAGTGATTCAAGCATCCATATATGGTTTATAAAGTTGTCAAATAAATGTGTTATGTATCACAATCATGCATATATGTGTCATAAGACAGTCAAAAAACTTTCATAGTGATGAAATCATGCTTATATGTGTTCTAAGGTTGTCAAAAACTTTCATAGTGATTCAATCATGCATATATGTGTTATATGACAGTCAAACACTTTCATAGTGATGAAATCATGCTTATATATGTGTTCTAAGGTTGTCAAAACTTTCATAGTGATTCAATCATGCATATATGTGTTCTAAGGTTGTCAAAAAACTTTCATAGTGATTCACTCATGCATATATGTGTTATAAGACAGTCAAAAAACTTTCATAGTGATTAAATTATGCTTATATGTATTCTAATGTTGTCAAAAAACTTTCATAGTGATTCAATCATGCATATATGTGTTATAAGACAGTCAAAAAACTTTCATAGTGATGAAATCATGCTTATATGTGTTCTAAGGTTATCAAAAAACTCTCATAATGATTCAATCATGTATATATGTGTTATAAGGCAGTCAAACAATTTTATAGTGATGAAATCATGCTTATATATGTGTTTTAAGGTTGTCAAAAAACTTTCATAGTGATTCAATCATGCATATATGTGTTATAAGACAGTCAAAAAACTTTCATAGTGATGAAATCATGCTTATATGTATTCTAAGGTTGTCAAAAAACTTTCATAGTAATTCAATCATGTATATATGTGTTATAAGGCAGTCAAAAAACTTTCATAGTGATGAAATCATGCTTATATGTGTTCTAAGGTTGTCAAAAAACTCTCATAGTGATTCAATCATGCATATATGTGTTATAAGGCAATCAAACAATTTCATAGTGATGAAATTATGCATATACTAGCTTAAAATATAACGACATTAAATAAATGACATGAAACTTTCATACCTAAAAGACACTTGCAAACGAAGTTTTTCTGTCTCGAAAAAAGCTGCACAACTCATTATAGATAATGTCAAAAATGGCTTCATGTAAAAAGTCCCACATTGTATCCTTAACAAGCTGGCAGACACCATCACAAAAATTAGCAGGGTCAATCGGACGCTAGGAGTTGATGCTAGCGGAAGAACTCTAAGAGCCCTGACTGGAGGAGGCAACGACTGATGTGGTGTTCATATTACTCTCAAACCCGAACACACGACCCTTTTTTGGTGCACCGGTTGCAACCACCCATGATGTAGGATCAAAAGGTGGATGCTGAGTGGAGTCATCGCTATATCACTCTACCATTTACTGCTCGTATGACTCATACAAAGTAATGATTACAGTATGGACTAATAATTAAGAATTACAATATTCATGGTAACTTGTCTATTATAATGTTTATTTATACAATAAATATATATCGTTGTCGCTCTCGCCTTCTCTGATACGAACTCTTCCATGCTCTTACGTTTATGTGTTTCAACAAACATATCCTTGTAAGACACAATGCCTTATTTTTCTGTTTCCTACGAGGTTAAATGATAAAAAAAACAATTAAAAAGTATGCAACAACACTTATAAATTTGACAATATATATATAGATAGATAGATAGATTGATGAGTTACCATTTTCTTCAGGTGGCTCCCAAAAGTCCTAGATCCACCTGTGTGTAGATGAGCATCGGGCATCTTCGCTCGGTTTTGTACAGCCTTTGCTGTGCAGTTTCAAAAATCATGGCCCGTCTACTTGTCACACATTGCATCTCAATAGTCTGACCTGATAGTAAGAGGGTCATGGTCCTTTCACTGCAGTTGATCATTTATCCCACCAGATGCTTTTATTGTTGCAGTCTTTATATTGTGTTGCAGTCTTTTATTATTATAGTGGATCGTTTTCTGTTTCTTCCTCTACCAAAGTTGGTACATTACTAGGACCCATAGCAGAACCCAATTCTGATTATGCGACATCAAATATCAAATATATATGGATTATCGTGCACCACATCTACCCGTGCATCAAAATTATTCTAAAATTCTTCACCATGAAACATCCAATTTTGTTAATCACTCACAAAACTCTTCTTGTATAGGTGATGTCTAACGCCATAAGGTTCTACAAATCAATTATTCTTACACATCGTGCAGGGCACCTGATCCGACCAGTGGGATCCACTGTACTGACACTTGCCATTACAAATTGAATAAAACTTTTAACACCATCCATATATTCAAGTGATACTTCATTGTCAACTATCCTACGGTACATCTATTCACGGTTTGCAGTCATTTTGTCCTATGATGTTATAGATATTATTATAACTAGTTAAAAGAGAATCATACGAATACTATAATGAAGAAAATATCTAATTTATCATGCATTGATGGTGGATGTAATGATTTGATATATATATCATACATACACACACACACACACACATATATATATATATGATGTCATTCAATCACAAAAATACGATGCATGCATTGATGACTTAATATTTTTATGTGCAAAACCATCACATCATATTTACACTCATCACAATGATATTTAGAATGATGAAATCACATTCATCAACAAGATGCATTTATTTGAAGCATGTTTTCATGATACAATTTCACATGAAAGGAATAATCAAATTGAAAATAACTTCATGCAAGCATGGATACATTCACATCAAACATGGCAATACAATCACTCATTCATACCACAATAATGTTAAACATGTACCTGCAGCAAACACACTCCAATATCTCGCTAACTACTACCATGACTAGCATGGAATCCGAACTCCAAAAATTAGAGACTTTTATTTTCATACATTCAAATCATGCTCAGCATGATCTCTGAACTCTAGCAAAGCATTCCTAGATATTCACAACTAAGTGAGTGTGAACAGAAAAGTATTGCATCCAAGAAATTAAATAACCTGTGATGCACCTGCATCACTTACTCACCACGGGTATTTACCCAATTTACATGCTTTTGCCTTTGCATTTTTCTTATTTCTTTTTGCATGGTATTTTTAGTTGCATGTGATGCTTAGCACTAAGCATTGTGCAATTAGCTCAGCTACACACCTGCAAAGCATAAATATACAAACAGAGGATTGGCCTGCGGTGCCTTTTTTATAGTTGTGTTGTCGGCTGAAATGTTGGCTCACGACACAATGCAGTGAGGCAAGCGGTGGATTAACATAGTTGTGCACTCTGTGTGTGGTGGATTGTCGCAGCTCGCATGAAGCGTCGAAAGTTTGCTGGAACTCTAAAGGCGATTTCTCGTCTCAGCTTAGCGACCCCAGGTTAGGTGAGGCCACCCGCTGAGTTTAAGTATATCAATAAGCAGAGGAAAAGAAACTTATAAGGATTCCCCTAGTAACGACGAGCGAACCGGGAATAGCCCAGCTTGAGAATCGGTAGGCTTCGCCTACCGAATTGTAGTTTGTAGAAGCGTCTTCACCGACGGACGGGACCCAAGTCCCCTGGAAGGGGGCACCAGAGAGAGTGAGAGCCCCGTCATGTTCGGACCCTATCGCACCACGAGGCATTGTCAACGAGTCAGTTGTTTGGGGGTCGTCGGGAAGTCGGCACACGGTGGCGTCGGTGCTCGGAAGTTGGCGGAGGCAACACACGGCACACGGCGGCGGCGGCACACAGCGGTGAGAGATGGAGTGAGGGAAGAAGGAGGAGGTGAAGGAGAGGACGACGGTCGATGAGCGACGGGCGACGGGCGATGGACGACGGTCGATGAGCGACGGGCGACGAACAACAAAATAAAACAGAAAGGGAAAAGAAAAGGGCTCAGATTAGGGTTTTACGAGAAATTTAGCGATGGATTAGCTACAGAAAACTTCTATTGTAAACATTGTCGCAAATTTGTGATGGAGTAGCGACTAAAAAATGGTGTCGCTCATCCGTCGCGAAGTTGCGACAAAGTGTGAGATGAAATTTTTCCGTCGCAAATTTGCGACAACATTTGCGACAGAATTTTTTTTGTCGCAAATTCCGCAACTAATTCCAATTTTAGGGACGAATAGTTTTCTCTCTCTAATTCGTCGTAATGTTGCGACGAATTATTTGTCACAAATTTCTGTCATTAAATAACATTTTTCTTGTAGTGAGATTTTATGAAAAAACATAAATACTGTGATAATAACATGATATTTATATTTTAAACGACTATTTATCATGAAAAACTGTGTTTTTATTTTTAAATAAATTTTATTAATATTTTCTTATAAAAAAATATTTTTATTTGTTTTTTATTGCTGAGATTTTGCCAAAAAAAATGCGAGATTTATGAAAATTTTCAAATTTTTGCAAGTTTTTGAAAAGCGATATTTTGTTATTTTAAACTTTTGTCACTGTGGTAGAATTGTGCCTGGACCGGCGATGAGGTCCGACAGACTCTAAATCAACAACCTCCACAGGCATAGAAGGTTGCAGAGCTCACGCCTGAGCTTACTTACGCGAGGGCTGGACTTCGCCTTAGAAAGCAGTTTGGCAAGCATGGATCTTGGAATTCCTATATAGGCCGAAACCCCCACATGACACAGTTCTAGCCCAGGCCAAGGGTCAAGTTCAATTGAGTTTTCATCAAAGCTTGTCCCAGCTGTGACCTAAGCTCGTAAGAACACATATATACGAGCCAAGGTTTTTAGCTCAACCTAATAAGGTGAGGTCATGTCAAGGTGTGACTAGGTGAGGGTTCCTCCGATCCATTGCGCATCAAACCCCGAATGGGCACTGGGTTGGCAAGCCTTAGTCCTGGCCGGTTAAGATCGGATCCAGATCCACTCATCCCTTGCTGCAAATTGTCTATTAAATTTGTTGCTGTAGAATGAATTCAGCTTGCGTTGATTGATAGGAATCGATCTTTTAAAGGTATTTAAAACAAAATAGTGTTAGGTTGGCAAATCCAACGGTTAGCACTCGCAGCTACAGCTCAAACTCGATTATTTCTATCATAAAATTTTAGACGGCGACTGGAGATTTTAATTGCCAAAATAACCAGCAATTAAAATAGAAATAAAGCATGTAGATTTCATCTGCTAGGTCACTTTTGATGAAAACAACTTGTTTGTCACTAGGGGTGTAACTGGGTCAGATATACTCGACCCGACCCAACATCCCGAACCGATCATACCTGACCCAACCCAATTTTAATCGACCCATGGGTTCAGGTCGGGCTCAAAATATAGACCCGTAATAAAACGGTTCGGGCCTTGGGTATTACAAATGAAGATCTGAACCTGTTTGGACCCAACCCACTTTTTATACTTGACTAGATTATGTGTTTGAACCATTTTTATTCTTGAACCGATCGAGCCTGAACCCACTTCATACCCAAACCGATTTTGTACCCAAACCCATTTTATGTGTGAACCGACCCGAACAAACCCAAACTCATGATACATTTTGGATATGATATATCATGGAGTTTTTTATTTTAACTTGAAATGATTGGTTGGTATGAAAATATTCTTTTTTATATTTAGATTTTGACATTATTTAGAATAGTTAATAAACTTCTCATTCTTTCTTAATGAATACTTGATTTCAATAATTTACATAATTTTTATTGTCTGATAATTAGGCTTAATATACCAATCATATGAAGAACCTAGCTTAAACTTGAACCCTTTAGTACCCAAACTGATCATACCTAACTTCATTAACCCACATGGCTATACTTTTTTCAACCATACCCAGATTTGAATCTGACCTGAATAAAAAATGGGTTTTATTAGTTAAATTTTGAATTCAGATTCACTATTAAATTTTCATTGAAATTTGAATTCGATTAAAACCCAAATCCGATTAAGATCTGAATCCAATTAAGTGTAAATATGGGGTTTTGGACTAATGGGATTCTGATTAGATTTTATCTTTTTTCATCCGACTCCAAGTTAAGTGTTGATTTCATAATATGGCCAGTATGAACATTAAGAAAATATTAATGTGACTTTATTACGTAAGTTACTCAAATATATAACTCTCAAGTCATGTAATGGATACAGTGGGCCATGTAGTGAGTAATGCCATTGAGATTGCATGTGAATAGTCTAAAAAAAAGTTATATGAGTCATGAGCTATGAGTTAAGGCATTCAAATAATGGTCATAGCGGTGAATATCAATAAGTGAGTCATTAAGATAAAAATTAGTACTTAGAAGTGAAGCACATTAATGAGAGTTTAAAAATTATCATTTATGCAGAAGTGTGTATAAAGAGCCTTGAATTCTATATATACATATGAGCTATGTATTTTGAGTGTGAGTGAAGAGTATTATTTAATAAAATAATATTTTTTAGTGTTTATCTCTTAAGCCTTTTTTTGTTGTTGTTGAAATCATGTTCAAGAGAACAAGTGCTTCCTTAGTGCTGTGCATGTTTGGATACATTAACACCAAAAAGTCATCGTTTAGCACATCTAGCTGACTGAAAAAGCCTGAATTTTCAAAACTTGAACCTTGTTGTGCTCATAGTGACGAATATCGCAAGATTTATGAAAATTTTACGATAATATCGCGAGAAATTGCCTGAAAGTTTAAAACAGCAATTTCTCATGAGATTTATGAAAAATGCTATATTTTACATTTTAAACGGCTTTTTATCATTAAAAAACTGTGTATTTTATTTTTCAATAATTTTTATTAATATTTTATTATAAAAATAAATTTTATATTTTTTAATTTATTTTTTATTCCAAGATTTTACACAAAAAATGCCTGATTTATGAAAAAATTCAATTTCTCACAAGTTTTTGAAAAACTAGATTTTGCTGATAAAAACGTTTGTCACTATGGGTATGCCATCGTAACTCATGATTAATTTTATCATAGCCTTTCAAGGATCACAAACTTTAATGGCATTTTATCATTTCCACCCATTTTTTAATTTCTCATTTACGGAAAGAAATTACATGATTCACATCATACACATGACCCCCAGTGGAAAAGACTACGCTAGTGTTTGCTTAAGGGCACCCCTTGAATGGATTCCTTTGCTGCAGAAACACACACACGGGAACGCTTTCTGCGAAAAAGGGGGTTAATCGTGCATTTTGGCTAGGGATGGCAGTGGGGCGGGGCGGGGGACAAGGTCTCCACCCCCCGCCCCGCCTCAAGATTACAACCTCCATCATCCCCGCCTTCTTCCCCGTTTCATGTCCTCCATCCCCGGTTCAAACGGGGATGAAGCGGGGCAGGGCGGGGATATTGTGGGGAAAAGTGACGGGGACGGGTCGGGGCGGGGATCGTGGAGGGGAAAAGTGTACGTCCATCTCCGCCTCCATCCCCGAACGGGGATCGGGGATTGATTTTAACCTTCGTCCCCGCCTTCATCCTCGTTTCATACCCTTCATCCCCGGTCCAAACGGGGCGAGGCGGGGCCCCACTTTCCCCCGGTCCACAGTTGGTGGTTCCATGTTTGTTTCGATATTTTGAGTCCCGCAAAAATGCACGCCCATGTGTTTTCGCAAAAAAAAAAAAGGAGAGTTTTCGGTGACAAGCAAATGCAGATATATATATATATATATATATATATATATATATATATATATATATATATATATATATATATATATATATATATATATATATATATATATATATATATATATATATATATATATATATAGAGAGAGAGAGAGAGAGAGAGAGAGATCCAAATTATAAAAAAAAGGATTATTCTCAAGTGCAATAAATAGTCAAAAAATTTTGAGGAATGAAAAAAGTACATTAAATGCTATCCAAACAATAAATTTTCGTAAAGTCCAGTATGTCACATTTATGTGCATGTCAACCTAAACAGCAAAATCACATGTATGCCCGTATTTACGCCCCTCTGTTGTGGTTTTTTCGTTCTTAAATGAAAAAAAAAAAACTACAGAAGTTTCATAAATCTCTTGATATTTTGAAAATCTCGGGAGAAATTGCCATTTTTAACTTTCAGGCATTTTTTTGCAATATTATTGTCACTATGGTCATGATGGAGCCATGATTCATTGGACCTGATTTTGTATCAGGTCTGAAAATTGGCCCATTACCTGAATGAGTCTAAAACGCATTCCTGTTTTGATCGATCATATTTCAGGTCCATACGGGTCTTTGGTTTTGCGTTTAAATCTGATTGAGCATAGACTTATTGAATAACGCGTGATTGTCTTTTAACTGAGTTGGTATTCATTTTGTAAGTTAGCTGGGTTGGATACCCAATAAAAAAACTCTATCCTTGGCGCGGCCAAAATTTCACCCAATCAAAGGCACGGCCAAAATTTTATCTTCGTATCAGTATGTTATTCACTTCCAAAAGTGCAAAGTTATCATATGAAAACTTTTCACAGGCAAATTTTTCTTATGTAAAAATTTTTCTTGCTTTCAAACGTGCCCTTAAGAGATTGAAGAAATTTGATGGCAACCCTCACCCCAATCAAATCAACCCACTTGCATCTCTGTACCCAAACCACCTCTTCATGAAATATAATTATTTAAATGGCCGGCCATCCAAGTAAAGATCTAAAATCCACGGACATGAGTACCACCCACCCACATCCTGACCTCATATCCGCGTGTTTTCTCATCTCAAAATTGTGGACTACTCTACCTCTCAACACACAGGAAAACCAAAAGAAAAGCAGTCACTCCAATCCACTGCTGAAACAACTGGAACCCACGAAAGCGTGTGTCTTTCTCCCAAGAATGAATTGTCTTACGTAACTTTCGTTACTTGACCAACCCCACCACGTTATCTTAGTTGAGCATTCCATCACAACCACAAGCCTTTTCTTTCCTCTTTTTGCCTTGCAATTATTTGCATGGTTTTAAAACTCGTGACTCTTCACTCAACTCATCCTTGAGTGACCCGTGACTTGGCCAGGTCAACCCAAAATCTTAGCTTTATATTTTATAGTGTTTTATCAATATATTATATATAATATATATTATATGATAATTTTTATAATATATTTAATGTATACTTTTTTAATATATATATATAAATATTTGTATATATAATATACATAATACTTATATTATATTTTATATAATATATGTAATTATATATAAAATATGTTTATATATATGCATGACTTGGACGAGTCAACTTGGTGACTCGGCCTAGTTTTGTACAAACCGAGTTTGTACTCATTTTTGACCTAGTGATTCAGCAATTTGGGTCGAGTCAACGAGTCACTAGGTTGACTCGATGAGTTTTTAAACTATGATTATTTGCAGAAAAAAGATTTTAAAAAATGATCACACAATACGATCAAAATGACACATTTCCTGAAAAGCCTTAAAAAATTTCAAATCTGTCGGCTGTCCAAAATTGCAAATATTATTTTTATGACCTTTTTAGCCGTCACACCTATCGTTTTGATACAAATTTTCTCCATATGCAATGATTTGAGGTTTGGGTTTAAAAAAAATATTATTTTTGTATAAAAAAGTTATTACATTTTTTACATGAAGTAACTCGAGTATTTGCGCAGTTTGTTGATTCGAGTTTGAAAAAAATTATATATTTTTATGCACTTTTTAAAAAAACTTAATGCGAAGTAACTCAAATATTTGTGAGGTTTTGAAGTTTGAGTTTAAAAGAAATTTTATAATTTTTTTATGTAATGTTATTACATTTTTTATGTGAACTAACTTAGGTATTTGTCTAGTTAATTTGTTGGTTTGAATTTAAAGAAAATCACAGTTTTTTTATGCAAAGTAACTCAGGTATTTGTGATGTTTAAATGTTCGAGTTTTAAAGTTCACCAAACAAATTTGGATTTAGTATTTTCAAAAGAATTATCCCCTAAGTGGATGTGCACAAGGAGATAAGGTCGACCGGTCAACCTCTCATTTTTAATGCTCTAACCAAAATTATAGTTGAGCCTCTTAGATCTTTGCAATTTTGTTTATAAAATATTTTGTAATTTGTGAAGCTTCTATTTAGCCTCCCTTAGTTTATAAAAGAGAAGCTCTCATTGTTAGCATAAGACAAAAATCAAAACGATTGGAATGTTCGTCGCTCTCTCTCTCTCTAGTTAGATGTCACCTATATGCAAGTTTGTGAAGAAGATGAAGGGGAAGCTACCGTGCATTGAAGTGAAGGGTGATAGTCAAATAATTGAGAGTGATGCCCTTGTGAGGTGTTGTTGTCACTTTTGAACCTGCATCGACAAGTTTAGGAGAAGTTAAGCTTGTGTTATCTGTGACTCTTCTCATACATAGTCTGATTTCCTATGTTCATTTGTTAACAAATGAAATCAATTTGATTCATTGACAAATTAATGGAATAAATGATCGTACGAGTACGTTCAATTGTTAATGAATGGAATCAATTTAATTCATTATAAATTTGATTTATTGTAAATTTGATCCGTTGTCAGTTTTTTATTCATTGTTAATTCGATCCATTTATAAATTGGATTCACTGTCATGTTTTTATTCACATAAACTATTAAAAGGTAAAAATTGCAAACCTAAGAAGTTTGCACAAATTGCGCAAATACATGATTTATATCACAAATAAAATTTATGAAATTTGCATAAAAATATGTGAACTTCATAAAAAATAGCTTTCTTTCTTTTAAACTTGAACTTTGAAACTTCGCAAATACTTGAGTTACTTTGCATAAAAAATGAACTAAATTTACATAAACAATCTACGAACTTTCTTTTAAACTTGAACCTCAAAACTTCGTAAATACTTGAGTTACTTATAAAAAAATTACTAAATTCACATAATAAATCTGTGAACTTTCTTTTAAACTCGAACCAACAAATTACGTAAATACCTGAGTTACTTTGCATAAAAAATGTATTGATCCTCTGAGATGCATATCATTAGAACTGGGGTGTTCAAATGGTTTCACATCCTCTCTAGTGATCCTCTGTTGATGTACACCCTCAATTATTCATGAAAGTTCTTTGTTGTCTGTAGGGGTGGCAAAACCTGACACGACTCGCCAACCCGACATGCCTCTTAGGCGGGTTCGGGTTGGGCTTAAGCCAACCCGTTTATTAAACAGGTCGGGTTCGGGTTGGGGGTATGCCAACCCGCCAACCCGGCTGACCCGTTTAATAAACGGGTTAGGCGGGTGGGTCAACCCGCCAACCCGTCGACTCGTCAACTCGTCAACCCGACCCGCCAACCTGAGAACCCGTTTACCCGACCCAACCCATTTATTAAATGGGTTGGTGGGACGTGTCGGGTTACCTGTTTATTAAACGGGTCAGGTTCGTGTTTGCCACAGCCGACCCGTTTAATAAACGGGTCGGGTTCGGGTTGAGGTATGCTGACCCGCCAACCCGACACGATTGCCACCCCTAGTTGTCTGTAGGTCAAACATCTATATTCCTAATCAGATTGGGCAACTGCATATTCTCCACTTGTATAACATTATTATCATTTATTATTTGGGACAATTGCTTGTTTGGTTCATCAACATCATTCATTGTTTGAGATAGTTTGATGTTCGGCAACACATTGACCTTGATAGATTGTTCTATATCTCTTTCAACTGCTTCTTGTTGTACTATGAAAACCACTAAGTAAACGTCACCATTAAATAGCATCCCTTCTATATCATCATCGTAAAAAACATCTATCTCTCTCTCTCTCTCTCTCTCTCTCTATATATATATATATATATATCAAAGGCTGATTAACTCTTCACTTAATCTTGTTTTTTGAGACTACCTAGCTACTAATTCATTAAAGCTAATATTTTTAGGGACCACTAAAGATATCCAACTACGAACATCAACGACATGGTAGTGCACTTTAACAGATATTAAAGTCATCTTAATTATCTGCACTAACTACATGAAATATACATCTATTGATAATAGAATACATACAACGACCACTCTATAAAACCAACTACCCACATTAATACCTTGTGCATGGTCAATCCAAGTCTCATTACACATACACAAAAATAAAAAATCACATAATAATGGACAAGCATCAACAAAGAAGCGAAAATATTAAAATTTTATGTGATAAAGCATCTTCAAAGGAAACACATATCTTCAAAACAAACATATTATATTCTTTCAAAAAAAGCTCTAAACTATATGTGCAGAGGGGATTTTGAGGTTCATAGGTTGGGGACCATAAAAAGCTCATATTTTGATCTAATAAGAGAAGTCGATGGAAAGAATGTCGCAGCTTCATCAGAATCACCAAAAAAGTCATCGAAAATAAAATTAAAAACTCAAAAATTATGCGGAAGGGATTTTGAGGACCATAGATTTGGGACCACAAAAAACCCTAAATTTTGTTTTTAAAACTAAGCAAAAATTTTGAGATGCTGGTACCGGGTCAAAAAATAACTCTAAGTAAAAATAACCATGTTCCAGACTCAGTACCAACATCTCAAACACAAAAAAAGGCACATATTTTAAATTTTAAAAGACATTCACAGATTTTTTTTATGTGACATTATTTCATTTTTTATGCGAAGTAACTCAGGCATTTGTGTAGTTTCTTGGTTCGAGTTTAAAAGAAATTTTGCAGTTTTTTATACAAATTCAAGAATTTTTTTTGTGAAGTAACTCAGGTATTTATGATGTTTAAAGGTTCGAGTTTAAAAGAAAGTTCGCTGACACATATTTTGTGCGATGTTATTATATTTTTTATGCGAGGTCACTCAAGTATTTGTGAGGTTTGATGGTTCGAGTTAAAAAAAAATTATAAATTTCTTACGCGACATTATTATATTTTTTATGCGAGGGAACTCAATTATTTGTGATGTTTCTTGATTAGAGATAAAAAAAAATTTTATTGATTTTTTTTCTGACATTATTAATTTTTTTATATGAGGTAACTCAAGTATTTACGATGTTTGTAGGTTAGAGTTAAAAAAAATATTTATTTTTTATGCGACATTATTACATTTTTTATATGAGGTAACTCAAGTATTCGCGATGTTTGTCGGTTAGAGTTAAAAAAATCATAGATTTTTTGTACAAGATAACTCAAGTATTTGTGATGTTTGTCGATTCGAGTCAAAAGAATTTTTTGCAGATTTTTTATGCAATGTTATTACATTTTTTATGCAACATAACTCAATTATTTGCGTTGTTTGTTGGTTCGAGTTAAAAAAATCTACAGATTTTTTATGCGAATCTAGAAAATTTTTATGCGAAGTAACTCAAGTATTTGCGATGTTTGTCAGTTTCAATTTAAAAGAAAGTTCACTCACACTTATTTTATGTGAATTTGGTAAATTTTTGATACACGATAACTCATGTATTTGCGAGGTTGGAGTTTTTGGTAAAGACAGAAGAATTTGCATACGAAGGAAATCCGCATTGAAAATAATAAGTGTGAAAGGCTAAAAAGATCATAAAAATAATAGTATTTAGGATTTTGAACAGTAGACATATTTGAAATTTTTTAAGGTTTTTTCAATAAATGTATCATTTTTATCCTCCAGTCCGATCATCATTTTTCAAAAATAGTTGCTATAATAGATTGTATGTGCAATCGACTTAGCCAAGCATGGGGTTTTTGTTTTTGTTTTTATCACATCTAACATGATGAAAGATGTGATCTACATGCGGGAAACTGCTACGACCTATATATATATAGGTTTTCCGAGCGATAAAAAAAAACCAAATGGCTTTGAATGCATTAATCTTTTCTTACTCATGAAAACGGAAGCAGATCAGGTCATGCTGAAAATGAGCGTTTTTGCTCATGCGGACATCGTGGCCGTCTGTTTGCATTTTGGATGAATGCCACGTGGTTTTGTTGACTTTTGAGTATTTTTTTTTAAAATGCAAATCGGATGGCCACGATGTCAGCATGAGCAAAAACGCTCATTTTCAGCATGACCTGATCAGCTTCCCATGAAAACATGTTCGTTTATGGGATTGTAAGTATTTGCATCTCCAATCATTTGTTAATAGGTATTAATTAGTCGAACCTATTCGTGCCATGATTTACGGCACTAGTAAGGTAAGCCTCAGTTTGTTTTTTCATGAAATGTCAAAGAAGCCATGTAAAATCATCAATGGTTGACATTTGCATTGGATACCCAATTGGATCCGATGTGCCCAATACGGAATGGGGTGTAATTCATGACTTGGTACAAATATCTTTTAATGTGGTCGGGCCGGATGTTAAATGTAAAAACAGTACAGCTGTCCAAGTGATGGTTGCAAGTCAGAATTTAAGTGTAACCACCAATCACTGCCCCGGACCCGTATCCAACAATATTCGGGTAGGACCAAAATCAACTCGAATCCAATTCGTGTTGAAGACGGTAAATAAAAGATTATTAGCGGAAGCCCCTAATAAAAAAATTCCCCCAAGACGCGTTTCTTTTCTGGAGCACAAAAAGAAGCAGCACAAATAGTGAAGGGCAAACCCGTCCGCTTCTCCTTCCAGTCGCCTTCGCCTCTGCATCGCTCCGACCGAACGAAACGCTTCTCCTTCCAGTTTCCTCTCTCTCTCTCTCTGCAACGTGAAACCGGCGGGCTCCATGGGTCGGAGTCGACGCCGTCCCGCCACTACCGTCGATCGTTTCCTTCGGTTAGCCCTCGTCCTTACGATCTGTCTCTTCTTCTCTTCCGGCTTGGCCTCCACCTTCACCGATGACTCCTTGGCAATGCAAGACCTCTCCACCGCCATCGGAGGTGGTTCGTTGGGGTGGAAGGGAGATGACCCCTGCGGCTCCAAATGGGATAACGTCCGCTGCGAAGGCAATCGCGTCACCTCCATCCAGCTCGCTAATGACCGCCTTTCCGGCACCCTTCCCTCCGCCATCTCCAAGCTGACCAAGCTCACCAACTTCGCCGTCCAGAACAACAACCTCGGCGGCCCCCTCCCTTTCTTCTCCGGCCTCTCCTCCCTTCAAACACTCTTCCTCGACGACAACAACTTCACGTCCATACCATCCGGCGCCTTCGCCGGCCTCACCAGCCTCCAGGAGCTCCACGTGGACCGCAACCCCTTCGAGCCCTGGCACATCCCCTCTGACCTCAGCCAGTCGACCAACCTCCAGGCCTTCACAGCCAGCAATGCCAATGCGATGGGCACGATCCCGGATTTCCTTGGCACGTTGCCGAACCTTGGGTCTCTCAGGCTCTCCTACAACAACCTCACTGGCGGTCTTCCCGCCTCGTTCGCCAATTCCGGCATCAAGAATCTCTGGATCAACAACCAGAACGGTAGTAAGTTCAGCGGATCGATCGCCGTTCTTGGCCGGATGACTAGTCTCGCTCAGGTCTGGCTCCAATCTAACTACTTCATTGGCCCCATCCCGGATCTCTCCAATTGCACCTCACTCTTGGATCTCCAACTCAGGGACAACGATCTCACAGGTATCGTTCCCCCCTCCCTCACCTCTCTGAGCTCTCTACGGAACATCTCTCTAGCCAACAATAAACTCCAGGGTCCATACCCCAGCTTTCCCAAATCTGTCATCCAGGATATAGGAACCACCAACAGCTTCTGCCTTCCCCAGCCTGGGGCCTGTGACCCGCGGATCGATATCCTCCTCACCATTGCCTCCGCGATGAACTACCCGGAGGTCTTCGCGTCCTCCTGGGAAGGGAATGACCCCTGCAATAGGTGGTCGTACGTGACCTGCGATGCGAAGGGGGTCATCACCGTGCTCACCTTTTCAAACCTGCACTTGGAGGGCACCATCTCTCCCGCCATCGCGAACCTGACCGGCCTGAGGACACTGCTCCTCAATAACAATAACCTAACTGGGTCGATCCCTGTGATCGTTACCTCGCTGCCGAACTTGCAGACGATTGATGTCTCAAACAATAACCTTTCTGGGGACATACCCAATTTCAGCCGCAGCGTTACGCTCAAGTCATCAGGCAATCCAAATCTTGGCAGAACTAATTCCTCCGGTGGCAGTGGAGGGTCTGGAAGTCCCGGTGGTGGTGGTTCCGAAAATCCGCCTGGCTCATCTAATTCGACATCAAACGAGTCATCAGATGGCGGATCATCATCTTCACTCTCCACTCGAATAGGAATCGGGATAGGTGTGGCATTGGTGGTTCTCATCGTCGCTGGGCTAGTTTATTGTTACTGTCGCAGGCCGAAGGGCCGAAGATTCGGCCGCGTGCAGAGCCCCCCTCCTTCTACAAATGGAACGGAGGAGGTTAAGCTTAACGTTGCTAATGGAAATGTGTACGTGACGAGTGAGCAACACAGTGCGTCGAGCAGCGCGCCGAGCAGTTTGCCCGACCCAGGTACCATGGTCATATCCATCCAAGTGCTTCAGGAAGTAACCAACAACTTCAGCGAATCGAACGTGATCGGCCGGGGTGGTTTCGGGGTTGTGTACAGCGGAGAGCTTCATGATGGAACCAAGATTGCAGTGAAGAGGATGGAAGGAGCGGCAATGGGGGGCAAGGGGATGAGTGAGTTCCTGGCAGAGATCAATGTCCTGACGAAGGTGCGGCACCGGCACTTGGTGGGATTGCTTGGGTACTGCATCGAAAGGAATGAACGGCTTCTTGTATATGAATACATGCCACAGGGAACGTTGGGGCAGCATTTGTTTGAGGGACCAGAGAAGGGGTTCTCTTTTCTTAATTGGAAAGCAAGGCTGACAATCGCATTGGACGTTGCAAAGGGAGTGGAATATTTGCATAGTTTGGCTCTGAAGAGTTTCATCCATAGGGATTTGAAACCTTCCAATATACTGCTGGGTGATAATATGAGAGCAAAGGTTTCAGACTTTGGCCTTGTCAAACTTGCACCCGAAGGGAAGTACTCTGTTGAGACACGATTGGCCGGTACATTTGGGTATCTTGCGCCGGAGTATGCTGGTGAGTGCATTGATTTTTAGTGTCCTTTGCTCTTTTATGTCCATGGATTTGTCTTTAGATGCATTTGATTTGATTGGCAATTTGTTTGTTTAATGCCGACTTTTTAGCCCATGTTAGAATTGCATTTTCTGTGCTTTCAAATCCAATTGACAACATGGCAGTTATCATTAATAGGTTGTGGAATTGAATGATGTTAGGTTGGCTACATTATATTAGAGGAATTTGTTCCCTTGTAGCCATGACAGTCAATAAGGTGATGATGTTTAGTCTGTTTATTTTAAGAATCATGTAAATTTTTTATATTCTTAAGAGTAGCATCTGTTGTGCTGATAATGATCTAAAAATGGAGCACTGATAATTACTATAATTGTTTGCACCCCAAGAAGTCGGTACACATTTTCATGTTTCTGAGATATAACACTATATATCTTACATATCAATGATATTTTTTTCAAGTCTAAGACTGCTGCTTTTGTTCTTTCTTCTCTTTGATATTTCTATTTTTTTGATGTTTCAAGGCTTGAAATTTTTCTTTAATGTTGCTGACAACCACATCAAATTTTGAGCTTAAAAACTTCTAAGAAGGTGAATTATATTCAACTCAGTACACTAGCTTAGATGATGCACTAAGGATGAGTTTGAATCCTTCAGATCTCATGTCCGAGGGAGATCCGAGGATCTGAACCAACTTCTTCCAGTTCATCCTCAAATACATGGATCTCCCCTTCTGATTGAATTTGAGATCCCCTGTTTGCATTACCTCAGATCTTGGCATGGGGCCTCAGATCTCAATTTATTGATTTGAGGCTGTGTGTGTGGTGAGGTATGCTTTTCATCACATCTAGAATCATTGTTTGCTTTTTCTTGTTTGATTTAGTTGATTGGAATATGAAACCTCAAAATGTGAATTTACTGGATCAACTTTGTGGAACTACATCTTACCTACAAATCAGTGTGTTGACAAATTATAACTGTATGTCATTTAAAATATTGGTAATCAATTATAAGATTGTGAACTTTGACCAAAGTGACGTTCTTAGTGACATCTAGACTATTGTCATGTGAATCTTAGATCAATTGTGGCTTTACCAATGGGTGACCATGTAATTAACTGCATGACAGTAAGAATGTGCTGAGATGGCGAAGTGTAACTTTGAAATTGTTGCATTTGTGATTTAATTGTATGCCAGATAGACAATTGTTATTTGTCAAGTTTCCAATGAGATCTTACTAGTAGTCTTAGTTGCTAGAGGTCCCAATCTGGGCAGGTCTGTTTTTTGTAGTAGACTTATGTCTTCACTAAACTTGGAGATTAATTAAGATACACATCAACAAGTATTGTACTGAGAAAAGTGCCTTGTTATTTATTGTAAGTTTGAGGCTTTACAAATTATCAACTGTAAAATTGAAGTTTGCAGCTTTGCAAATTTTATTTATTGGGAGCTAGAAGTTACTTGTCTTTCTACACACAGAGTTCTCTTAGATAATCATCATCCTAAGTTTCCTTTCTTTGCACTTAAATATCCAATCGTTTTTCTATTATTTGTGTAAATCATCATTGTCATTTCAGAATCAGATTAGTAACATGTTAGTAACATTTCATTTTCACATGAAATTTAGGTTTTTACTTCATCTTTTCTTAATTATTGCTGCATTTCCTCATGCATATTGCCTTTATTTTATTCTCATCTTATTCTGTGATTGAGAACTGGATTCAGCTTCCATTGCAGATTGTCATAGTGCTTCCAATTATGTGTTTTAAAACCATATGATGCGACCTTTTGACTTAGTAAAAGATTTCCTTCTCTCGAATTTTCTGTTAAAACTTGCACTGCTATTTTGTGCAGCTACTGGGCGAGTAACAACAAAGGTCGATGTCTATGCATTCGGGGTGGTCCTCATGGAAATGATTACAGGTCGGAAAGCCCTGGATGAATCACAGCCAGAAGAAAGTTCTCATCTAGTCACATGGTTCCGTAGAATTCTGATTACCAACAAGGGCGATGTCAGTAAGGCCATTGATCCGTCCATCAACGTGGATGGCGAGGAAACATTCAAAAGCATCTGCATGGTGGCTGAGTTAGCTGGCCACTGCACACTACGGGAGCCACATCAGAGGCCAGACATGGGGCATGCAGTTAGCGTGCTTGCCCCACTGGTAGAGCAGTGGAAGCCTAGCACCAGAGATGAAGAAAGCAGTGAAGGTGTCAACTATGATATACCACTCTCTGTTGCTCTACAAAGATGGCAAGCCAATGAAGGGACCACCTCTATGATGACAGAGTCTTTCTATACGGATAGCACAAGCATTGAAAATACTCAGACCAGTATTCCACCGGGGGCAGCTTGCTTCCCGGACTCTGTCAATTGCCGATGAGAAAGGAAAGCAGAAATACTCAGTTTTCCAGTTGATGTGCTCTGAATTCTGGTTCTTCCTGTTTCAATCTATTTCAGCAGCTTTCTGCTTCCAATCGCTTCATTCCTTTGTAAAAATAAACTTACAGGTTTGAGTTTAGGAGTCTTCCGAGCGGTTGGAACTTGGAAGAGATTACGGGAATTGCTTCGTTGAGTGTAAATTTTCGGTCTAGGGGATATCTGCATTTGTATATTATTACTTTTGTACGTCATGGTTGATTCTGTTGAACAGTACTCTTCATCTCAGATGCTGGTGGGCAGAATTGGTCGCTTATATTACTTTATTTGCATTACTTTTAATAAGAAAATCTGTTGCATTCTGCAGGTGACAGCCTGTGTTGGTTATTGGATGAGAAAATTGATAAAAATTTTGTGGGGAGGAAAATTTTCTTTGGTATTCATTTTAGTGCATAAATTTGGTGTTTGGTTTTGTAAGGTGGTGATGGCATCACATGGAGAAAGAGCCAACCGAAAGGCTTTGATTGCGGGTTTCTTTTTTAGGTTCATATGGATGGGTCAGGTTGGAATGATTAGAACTTGCTTGAGAGGCACGTGGGGTGGTTGGCTGTGATGTGGGGACTATGATTTTTCGAAATAAAGAAAGTGATCAGTCTTTTTCCAGTCCTGGGAATTAAAGGGGATAGGTATTGAGTCACCTCCTAATCTGTGTGAGTTCAATTTTCAGGTAGCTTCGGTCAAGGTTCGATCCAGTACTCGAATTGCCTTTTCACTCGGATCTGCTTCTGGCCATTAGCTGCTCGCTGGTGCTCAACAAGTCTCGTCCGAACTTTTGATCCTCGACCTGCAAGTTCTGCTGTCAGTCTTTCACATAACAATTCCTTTTGGTTTTACTAGTTTCATTTCTGTGCGCAATCTGTGTTTTTCTATTTGTTTTTTGTTGGATACTGTCCACTACGATGAAGGGGTATTTTGTGGTTTGATAAGCCTTCCGATTGGGATGTAGTCTTTGAATTGTAGTTCCTTCTTTCAATCACGTATCTGAAGAAAAGGGGTAGATATTGGAGAAGGGTAGGTGGTTAATATTTGAACATTCAGCACTCTTCGTCTCCATTTGTGGAAGGGACAAAGACATGCCATCTTTTCTGGTAGTTTGGAGTCTTTGATGGAGTTCAATCTCTACAGCTGTATGTCTGTAAAGGCAATGTCCTCCATGGACTGATGTTAGGCTTGAACGTGTGACAGGTTCTTACAAACAAGGCACCCGTGTACGTATCTGGAATTTGAGTTCTAGACGTGAGTGAGGGGATGTTTGATTGCACGGAGAGCAGCATCGGTTGGTCGCTGCTATCTGCACTCTACGCGTGCAAACATTGGTCTCTCACACTTCCAGCAGGACACCTTTTAGGTGTTCTACCCCTCCTGTGGGAATAGTTGTGCCTGGAGCACCTGCGACAAAAAAAAAAAAGAACCTCACGGTGTTGCACACCTCCCCCTGGAGCAGTGGTGTCCAGAACACTTGGGACAAAATTTTAAAAATTAAAAAAAGGTGAAACACCTGGGACATAAACTCGATTTGTCCAAGACACCTCTGCGCCCGGTAGTGTCCAGACAGGACTGTTTCACACAGTTCTGTCAGCGCAATTAAGCCCCCGCTGAGGGAATTGTTTTGTTCTTGAATATAAAAAGGCAAATTCTAAGGACGACAGATAAATGTTGGATGATGGCCCTTTCTCTTTATTTTTTGGAACATCAGGAGTCGTCTTTGATTCTGATGTAGGAAAATCTACTAAATGCTTGACCGTTTATGCTCTAGCACCTCACTACCCTAATAATGAACAAAATAGTGCCATTTCATGGGGAAAAAATGGTGGTTTACAGGATCTTCATGGCATTTTAAGACCTCCACGCCCATCATGAGTTTTTCATCTTTAATATCCGATAATATTTGTCATGAGGAGTTATGAAACATGGCAATTTTCTCCATAATTGTGATTAGAGAAATGGTTTTCTGACAGGTTGACTGCAGCTTATGCAACATTTGTTGAAAAAAAAGATGCCTTATAATTGAGGTTCTGCATGAAGTCCTCTCTGAGTATCACCTACTATTTCATTTTAGAAGGGCCATCTCATCCAAGGTTGTGTGCTTGTTATGTTTTTTCAATTGAACAACCACTCGAACCTTTTGCAAAATGATATTTCAGAAGGGTTACATTGCAGGCCAGATGGAGGCAATCTCGCTAGCTTACAGTGGTTTGAGTCATTATATCAAATAAACTAGCCCAAACCCAAGTGTGAATTAGGTCATTGGAGCCACAAATTATACGCTATCTGAACTGGGGTCCTCCCTTAGATACATTTTGCAGTGGCTACTATCCCATGGTACAGTGGTGGTTTGGACAACTACCAAATTGCTTTTCCAAATAGTATTTAAGAAAGCCCCAAGGGAGGTTGGTGTAGTGGGGTGAGGCCTTGGCTGCTATACGGGCAGTTAGGGTTTGATTCTCATGGGCATCGTCCCTCTGCGCATGCCAACGTGTAGCATTAGGCCCCGGGGGCAGGGATCCTAGTTTCAGGGTTTTACACTTCCAGCACAACGACCGTATGTATGGCAGGCTGAGCCAGCGCGACCATGTCTTCATGCCGGGTGTGGTTTCTTCGGGCCACAAAAGGGACAGAAAAGAGCCAATCTGGCTTACAATAGGTTAGATTTGGATCACATAATTCCAAACCCTCTGGAATCAGAATGAGTTTACAAGATCCAAAAGTTATATGTTGCAATATAATATGTTTTATATTATAAACTAGATGACATTTACATATATAAACATTGGGCTTGGTCTTGTGTAGACAACCGATTTCACTTTTGTGGGATGACACAACCTGTAAATCGGACAGACTTAGGTCAAATACAACCTCATTTTACATTGCCCATGTATCTAACTCATTATTGATGTTCTTTGTCATCGTCACTTAGGCTATGTTTGGGCGCCTTGCATTGGGATGGAAACACGGTTTGGAATTGCCAAAAACATCCTCTTGTGAATGGTGTTGAAATGTGGTGTCGGGGTGGCCAACACCATTCCCAATGCATTGTTTTAGCAATGACACTGCTCCCAAACAGCAAGAGAGTATGAAAGCATGGTGAAAACCATGACACAACCTCCAATTCAAGGCTCCCAAACATAGCCTTGAATTTAACATTTGGACGGCATTCTACTCTACTACATATCTAATTCACATCCAGATCGGGATCGGGATTTAAACTTGCAGCCCAATATTCAGATGCAGATTTGGTTCGACCGTGGTCCAGCCCGTATCCGACCCGTTTTCACACCTAGCTAGAATGACCAGCATTTTTGCATTACCACATAAAACTAGAATTGTTGACTCAGATTTAGGTTGGAATGGAGGATTCATAACCATTTCACTTGGTAATAGTTGGATGCATAGTTGGGAAAAGCTACTGTATTGCATCGGATACCAACAACGCCCCCACATTAGAAAATTAGCTTTCTGATAAAGGTGAATATTCATAACAGTGGTTATGCTCTCTACACCATGTGAGGTAACAAGAGACAGAAGAAAATTGTTTATTGTGAATGACTAAAAAATACAAAAGGTTATTGCAATTAATAGTGCATTGGATGTATAAGATATGACTCAGCATTAGGGATGCAAACTGATCAGATCTGGATCAGCTAAATACATAGGAAAATTGGATCCGAATCAGGTCGAAACAGCCAAAAATCATAAAAGTGGCATACTAGTTTTGCTGTTTTCATGCAGCAATTTTCTGTGTTTTTTTTGGGACCAAGTACATAAAATGGAATACTGAACCTTCTCTCCCACCATGAATGGTTGAATTGGCATCATGTAAAAGTTGCAATACTGTCAAAAGGGAACTATTTTTTGCCAGTAATTACCTTTTTTATATAAGTATGCAGCCAGAGTAGTCATCCGAAGCATGCCATCTGTTCAGTCAAAAAATGTCACAAGGACACCTGTAAACGGACACGAGGCACGTAGTTCTTGTGCATTTTTTTATCTAAAATAGTATACAGAGTGACATGACACGAGGGAAAATTGAAGAATCCCTGTGACATAGGTCCAAAGATTTGGCACCAAGTTGAGATGAAAATGGAATCTAAGCTTCTATCAACTCATTAGTAAAATCAGCGAGGAGTTACAATGATTACTTTGTACAGGGTTTCAAAATCTTGATTATGTTAGTAAAAAGATTAGCCATCAATGTTGATCTAAATCACCTATAGGATATCAGTACCTATCAATGAGAAATCGTTGGCCCTTTCTGTTTTGATTTCTTATATTATTGATCACGCTAGGATTAATTTAAAAAATTTTGGAAGCCAATCGATGAATACTAAAAATGATAAGATAATAAAGAGAAAGAGAGTCACACGATATACTTGGTTAGGCAATATCATCTACTTTCACGGGCAAGCAAAGTCTTCTTATCTTTTCTAACTTCCTCCACATAATCATAATATATTTTTCTCCAAAATTATCTATTGAGCTATGATATATGTGAGAGACCAAAGGTAGTTTATTCATAACTTTGAGAGACTGATCGGTCTCTAGCTGTTCACGACAAATGTGGGCAGGTGTATCTCTATCGTGATCCTCTAACTACAAGAAACCTATGGATTAGCGATGACCTAAATCCGTCGCTAAATAGTTTAGCGACGGATTAGCGTCGGATCAGAGACAGATAGCTTTTATCGCAAATTTTTCGACGCTAAGTAGTGACAAAACTTATTCGTTGCTACTTTCGTCGCTAAATTAGCGATGGATAATATCCGTCGCGAGTCCTTCACTATTTTAAATTAGCGACGAATAATATCCGTCACTAATCCGTCGCTAAATTTAAAAAAAAAAAAAATTGCTCCCTGCCGGGCAGTATTCCAGCAGCAATAGGCCGGACTTGGACCGATTCGTCATCGGTGGCGGAGGAGGAAGACGACCCACCACCGGATCCCAGCAAGCCGTACTCTCTAAACCCTAAGATCTTCGATTGGTACTCGCAGAGGTCAGAATGGACTGATCTCGTTGTTGACGGCCATGACGAAGATGAGGCCGATGTCGGGGCGGATGGCATCGCGGAGGCGGTCGAGGTCGAGGAGGCCGTCGGAGCCAACGGGGAGGTAGATGGCGTGGAAGCCTTCCTGCTGGAGGTGGCAGCAGGAGTCGAGGACACACTTGTGCTTGGTCTGGGTGGTGACGACGTGCCGCTTCTTGTCGCGGTAGAAGCGCATGAGGCCCTTGACAGAGATGTTGTTGGACTCGGTGGCGTCGGAGGTGAAGAAGATCTCCTTGGGGTTGGCACCCACAAGGGAAGCGACCTGCTCCCTGGTGTGCTTGACGGCCTCGTCCAACTCCCAGCCGTAGAGGTGAGTGCGGGAATGGGGGTTGCCGAAGCGGCCAGTGAAGAAGGGCAGCATCGCGTCCAGCACCCGCGGGTCCATCGGCGACGTCGCCTGCATGTCCAGGTACAACGGCCGTCCTGCGATCCGCACGCCCTTCATCGAGATTCCCCCGCCCTCCTCTGCTGCGTCGGAGTTGGGCGACGGCTCGACGATCGTCGCAGCGGTCGACATCGGTCAGTGGGATCGTCCGTCGAGCACGAGGCTTCGCTTCATCATCTAGTGAGGTTGCGTGTGGTGGTGGGGGAAAGAAAGATAATACTTGAGAGGACTCCCTTTACTTTTTCTATAAGCAGATCATCTACGATCAAAAGAACTGGATCAGATTGAACATCAGTAGCTTTCTCTTGCAGAATTGCCAGTGTTCGCTTGACCTCCTCGACGCCTAGGCTCCGATGGGGCTAAAGAGGAAGATCAGGACGAAGGCAGGGAAATTTCTCACAAGAATGCTCGTTTGGGAACAGTTTAAATCTCACATCAGTTTAAATTTCGAACAGGGGAGAGAGGGAAAATTTCACGCCTTAGGTGGGGTGGTTTAAATCGAAAAGTAGCGACGAAATTAGCGAGGGATTTTTTTTGCCTCTAATCTGTCGCTAATTAGCGACAGAATATTTCCCTCACTAATTCCACCGCTAAGTTGCTACAGTTTTTGGGACAAAAATTTTTTGTCGCCGATCTGTCGATAATTAGCGACGAATTTGAGATAGAATTTGTACTGTCGCTAATTTCAAAAATATTTCAAAGATTGGCGACATATAATGTTCTCTCGCTAATTTTGTCGCTAATTTACGACAGAAAAAAATCCATCACAAATATCTGTCACTAATCAGGGTTTTTCTTGTAGTGTCTTCACGACGAATGTGAGGATTGTTATCTCCATTGTGATCACAGCAAACCTCTATAACAGATCTAGATCCGATAATATAATTGAGCAAACTTTAAAGAGTTAGAAAAGAAAGAACGAAGTCAAAATTATTAATTTTCTATATCAGTAGTCAATTGTTCCAAAATAATAATGCTTTATATTCACGGGTAGTTCTTGGGCTAACCACAAATTATATTGGGTGCAATCTATGTCATAGTGACACCATTTTAGAGCATATGTCATGGGTGATTGTGAACACCCCAAATATTTTAAAATTTTGTAAAAATTTTCTTTTTGCCTCTGCTCCCATTTTCTGAATAATTGAGTTAGTTTCAATCTAAATTCCAGTTATTTCTCAGATTTTACTGGAATCAAATTCATTTTATATATCGACTCAATTTCACAGCCGAATCCAATATCAAAATCCAAATCTGAGCCTCGTTATTCAAATTTTTAAAATGAAATTACAAAAATACTAAAAATAGTTTCTGAATGGCTCAGACAGTCCATCCGATATCCGTTTGGATCCACTGCTCTGTATTCCTCGTTTCGAGGTCTAAAACTCAAATATTTCCTCAAAACCTTGGATCCAAACCCGTTTTCTGAAGAAATTTCCAAAGTTTAATTTTGAATTCTCAAAAAAACCCTCTTTTGTAAATATTTTCAAATTTTTACAAAAAAAATAGTTTAAAACCCCTTATTTTTCCATAGTTTTAGAGTTTTATGTCAAAAACACAAAAAAATATAGAAAACACAAAGAAAAGAACAAAAAAAATAGAAAAAGAAAAGGAAATTTGAAAAAAATAGCTTAGAAAACCTCTTTTTGAAAACATTTTCGCAATTAGAAAAAAACCCTTTCTGAAAAATCTTGTTAAAGAGCCCCCTTTTTATAAAATTTTAAAATGAGAAGGACCAATTTTGAAGAAGGTCTAACGACCTTCTGTTATAAAACAGAAGTTGTAGGCCTCCTCTCATTCATCACCTTCACCTCTCCACCCTTCGGCATATCCGATCGTCTTCTCCTCTCCCTTCCCCTTCTATCCCCTCTTTTATTTTCCCTTCTCTCCCTCTGGTGCTTCCCCTTCAAGAGACTGAAGATCAATCTCTCATCCGCGGAGTTACAAAGAACTCCCCTCCTTTAAAGTTCCTGTAAGCAAGAGGATCCAGAAACATCGATCTTCATCCGCCATTTCCCTTCATCCGCCTTCACTCTACCATCATCTCTTCATCCCTCTTCTTCTACGCATCCCCTTTCCCTCTGATCTCTTCCCCTTTGAGTTGCTGAAGAGAGCTCTCCTCCCTCTTTCAGAACTTCTGCTTCAATTAATGATCCGATAAGCATTCTCCTCCTTTGTTCTTCCTTGATTTTCTTTTAGTATTTTTTGTTTTGGCCCCCATTAACGCACCATGGGTGGTGTTGGATTGCCTATAGCAATCTCAATCCATCCCCTGTGCAAAATCAATGGAATGATCAATTCCAACATCCATTTTTATTTTTTCTATTTTACAGTACATTTTTGTTGAATTTTTGCAGTTTACATAAATGTAAATATCAGTTTATGATCAATACTCCTTTTATCGTTCCACTCTCTATATCTTTCATTTTTGTGTTTTTACATTTCTATATGTTATTTTCTATCATGCATTTCACCTATATATGCTATTTCCTATTTTGATTCAACCTCCTCTATGCGTCGTATTTCAAATTCATCTGATTCCATTATAATGCTGACTGCTTGTGACTATTTCATAGTCTTCTGAAATGCTTATTATCGCATCATCTTTTAGATCAACCCTCTTGCATCACATCTTAATTGCTTGATAGAAGTATCAGTCATTAACTGGTAAAAACCGAGTTCATATGAAGATCAATTCATGACAGGTTAATAAAGGAAATTGAGCCAGTAATTCTTTAACACTTGATGCAACGTCCTTACATCTGTGCATATCAGATCTTGTAAATTGGATGAATTCATTGTCAATCAAGTGTTAATCACACGACCATAGGTCTGAGAATTTGTGCTTACTCGATTCTGCATTGCAAGCATGATTCAATAGCAATGGCGTAATATCATTTTCTGCATATGATGACATTTCCTATGTATTTGCTCATTGTCCTTACTTCATCCAATATACATGGGGTTTCATTGCCTTACATCCACCATTCCTTTAAGCTTGAGTGATATCCATGGTTTCTTCGGGTTTCTCTCACAAATGAAGTTGAGTTTGTAGCCTGGGTTTGTATTTTTCTGTTTGGGGGTTTGAATGTTTTGCATTATTTGAAATATTGGGTGGTTCGCAAGTTGGGTTTCTGAAGCTTGCCTATAAGGAAATCGAGATTAATGAAGGCATTGTCATTTTCTTTGGAATAAAGTAGTGTGGACATCATTCTTCTGTCCACTGTATGTTCTTTTCATCTTTCAAATTTATATTTTATCGATCTATTGGTATAATACATCACCGACAACTAGTGACTCATCCAGGAAGGGTATACTCTGATTTCTGCATCTCTTTGGGCGAAGGTATACCAGAGGTTTCCTCAAGGTCGCACACACATGTATGTTGGGGAAAGTGAAAAGGTATTTACTTAGTTTATCTTGTTTGGAAGTTCTTTTTCCTTTGTGTTATATGTTGTTTCTTTTGAAGGAAAATTTTCATGGCCAAGCTATCAAGTATTGCCAATGGCTTTACAAATGTTCTCAGTTAATTGCATGGGTAGCTATCGTGCTGATCGTGGATTCTAGACTATATTGCCAAGTACTTCACAATAAAATTTTGTGTTTTTGGTGCATTGTGAAGCCTTTCATGGAGCTTCCTTGATTTTATGCTGCTTTATGTTCACTGGAGGTGCAGTATACATTGAAGTATGGCTGTTCTCTTCTAGCCACAATTGTATTTGTTATCTTTCTGAACATAATTAGAATGGATGATGGCCCTAGAACAAGGTGAGGGTCAGTTGGTTTTGGTCTGGAGTTCTAAAAGTGGGAAATCATCTGTTACACCCCTTTGCTACAATTTGCAGTAGCGTTGCATCACATTACCTTCATCTCCCAGCATCCATTCACTCCTTGTTACACACACCCCACATCATTTTTCCCTTAGTTCTATGTCCCCTGTACAAAGTACTATAGCACACCCAACAACCATCTGTTACAACCCCCAACCACCATGTTGTTGTCATCGTGGCTGTCTCAATCTTACCTGTGCACCTACCCACTCGCACCTACCACTGTAAACAACCCTTCACACTCATCCACGCCCTCCATACCTCCACTTAGCCCCACAGTAATTTGCATTTTCATGCAAGTGTCACTATTCACCAGCACATGTCATCCCTTTTATTATCACGCTAATAATTGTGCCACTGTCCCATGCCCATGCATATGTCCCATCATTTTTCATTGTACTCGTTACACAACAGCACATCATTGCTTTCACCCTCACATGTCTATCTCCACACTCCTTACACAACATATTTATCACCTGTCACCCACCATCACCTGTCACACACAGCCTTCCAACAACTTACATCACCCTCCACCACTTACCTTCCCCACTTCTTGCTATACCTCCATCAACAACACCCACATTGTCACGCCCTCGCTGCCCATCACCTTCCTACTACTTACACTTCACCTCTATGCTTCCAACCTGCCTTCATTCATACCATCAGCAGCCCCCATTCCAATCCATCGATCCTTCATATCTGTTGCAATACAGAGAAAATGTATTTTAACATCACCATGAGATTGAGGGAGTTTTGTCGTGCTCTTGGCATTCTTACTTGTGGCAGTAACAATATTTTTTATGGTTACACCTTGTTTCGACTACCATAGCTGAGTTACTATTGCAATGGATTGGGGTTAGGTGTGTTTGACCATCATATCATGTAGTCTTATTTGATTTTCTTTAATTGTATGGCATGTTTGTAACTAATTCTTGCATATTGGAGACTGTTGAGAATCTCAGTGAAGTCTGTGTTTGCATGGTATAATTCGTGCTTATGTATTGTTGTATACACTATTTTTGGATATCAGTATATTGTCATTGCTCTCCTGTGCACTCCATCACCAGTGCACATACACCATTACCACTACATCTACCACGGCCATCCTTATCATTTCAGTAGGTTTTTGCTCCCCAAACCACAATACAACCTTTCCCTGTTACACTGCAATCTACATTCATTTGCACTTCACTTTGCTGTATCCACCTTAGCACCTATCTACATGCTTTACCCACTGTAGTTTAACTTGCATAGCCTCCCACTTATCCACATTGTTACATCACTTGCAATCACTATATTGCTATACACTATAGCCGCACCCCACACTTATCTCTTATTTTTCACTGCAAATGCCCTTACTTACCAATCCCGCACCTGTTTGCCTCTCCACCTGCTGCAACTACATCGGTAGCACCATCTCCACCTTACTTTCACAACACCTTCCCTGCCAGCCACACACTCCTGTAGCTGCATCTTACCTTCACAAATACACAGTCCTTCACTACTTGCTTGCCATGATTTTCTGCATCACCAATGCACAAATCCCTGCTACAATCTCCTATCATAGGATCTCACAGCTGCCTCATTTCACCTCTTATCATCCCTGCACTATTCCAACACACCTTACAACACATTGCCATCACACCATCACTACTGCACTCATATTTCATCTTCTATGCATTTTATATTTACACCTTAATAGTGTATTTTGCATAGCCATTTAGTACCTCTCTATTTCGCCTGTGCATGTCCATAGCCTCCTATTTGACATTTCTAGCTCATCTCATTGTCTTCTTTGCATATTATATGCATGTTATCATCATGTTTGCATTTCTATGAATGTATATATCACATGCATCTTAGTTCCAATATAACACCTTAATATTTAGCATATTGTTCTATGCTAACTCTGTTTTGTAGGAATATATGAAGAATTCAGATTTCCTTTCTTAAATTAGAGACTTCTCATCTTTTCAAATTCCATTCAAGTTTGTAATAATTAGATATTAATGAGAATTTTCATTTTCCTGTATTAGATTAGAATGTATGTGCATATAGATCTCATAATTGTCTGTTTCATGTCATTTTTATTTTCATTTCAAAAATTTACAATGGTGAAACACGAATGGCACGTGCACCATTCTAATAAAAGGTAATTAATCCTAAGTAAATGATTCACATTTATGGCCATAATCAAAATATGAACAATACTTAGGATTTTTATCTTTTATGGAGTAACATTGGATCCACACTGGGTCTCTTTCAAAGATCATCATATTTTCTAATTTTTTCTTCCTTTATCAGAGTTTGACTTGTAAATTAACTAAAATATATATCAATGGTCATAGTCAGGATATATTGAAAGTTAATTTCATTTCAAACCCTATAAAGGCACAAAAATGTATTTTATTCTTTATCTGAATTTAAATACAGATTATTTTATAATACATTTGTAACTATAGTCATGAATATATTATATCTTCAATCTTATTTCAATTATCTTAAAGAATGAAATATGCTTTTCAAAACCCAATTTCAATTTCTTTTTAACTCATTCATCATTTAGGATAGAGCTGCATTTTATTATTTTAAATTATCTTCAAAAATTCAAGTGATTTTGAGATAAAATCTTCAAATCTTATTTTCCAATCAATCTTCAACTCTTATTTATAAATTCAAATTCATCTTTTCATCTTATTTCAAAATTCAAACTCCAATATTCCAATTTCAAAGTTCAATTTAAACTTTGAAATTTCAAGTTCATCTCTAAATTCAAAATTCAATTTCCAATTTAAATCAAATTTCAAAGTTCAATTCAACTTTGAAATTTCAAATTCATTTCTAGATTCAAAATTTAATTTTCAATTCAAGATCAAATTTCAAAGTTCAATTCAACTTTGAAATTCCAAATTCATTTTCAGGATTCAATTTCAAATTCAATCTAATATTTCAGATCAAATTTCAAAGTTCAATTCAAACATTGGGATTCCAAGTTCATCTTCTGATTTCGAAAATCAAGTTTTATTCTTTATTCTTCACTTCAAATTCCCAAATCTTTCAAATCATCTTCTAATTTCAGAATTCCAGTCTGAATTCAAGATTTGTTCTTTATTTCTCAAAATTCCAAATTTTCAAAATTCCAAAATTCAAAGTCTTATCTCTTAAAATCTAAATCAGATTTTAAAGATCAAAACTTGGTATCTGCGCTGAAAATTGATTTTTTCTAAATTACATCTTCCTTTCCTTTCCAAGTTCAAAATCGATTTAGGATTTCTCAAATCCACTTCCAAAATCGAATTTAATCTGGATTCTCAAATCCAACTCCATTGTTTTCATCTGGATTTCTCAAATCCAACTACCTTTTCAAATTCTATTTGGATTTCTTAAATCCAAATTCTATTTGGATTTCTTAAATCCAAATCCATCTTCAAATCCCATCTGGATCTCTAAAGTCCAACTCTATTTTCAAATCCCATTTGGATTTCCAAGATCCATTGTCAAATTCCATCTGGATTCCTCAAATCCAATTCCATCTTCTAAATTCCATCCGGATTTCTCATATCCAATTCCATTTTCAGATTCCATTTGGATTTTTCAAATCTAATTCCATCTCCAAATCTCACCTTGGTTTTCAATTCCAAATTCAAATTCCAACTCTATCTTCAAAATTCACTTTTCAAATCTATTTCCCAAGTCTAAATTCAATTTCCAAATTCAATTCCTATTTCAGGTTCTGAATTTAAGCTCAAGATCAAAATTTCTTTTCAAAATCGATTTTTGAGAATCAAAATCAAATTCAAAGTTCATTTTGATTTTGAAATTTCACTTTTACTTCAAATTCTATCTCAGTTCCAATTCTCCTTTTTCTCTCCCTTTCTTCAATTCAAGATCTATTCTCAAATCTCTGATTATTCCAAGACTTAGAACTTCAAAGTCTCTTCTTCCATATCTATTTCAAGTTCTAAGTTAGAGTCAAAATCAAACTTTTCTAAATCAATTTTCAAAACCATTTCTTCAAAATATTTTGAAACTTATTTCGAAATCACTTGGAAAACCTTAAAAAATTCTGAATTATTCTTCTCAAAAGCATACATCTCTACATTTGCATTGCACAAGCATGATTCTTTGTGCATTCTTAGACTTAGAATAAATTCTTAGACAATATTTAGGCAAAGCAAAAGGCATAAGTAAGATCCTTGGTTCGATTACCCCTGGTAAAGGCACCAGGAACGGTCGGACCTCGTACCGACGAGCAAACCCCGTCTCTCCATCTTTTTCCGCAAATTTTAAAAAACGGAGGCAAGTAATTTTCAAAATATTTTCAAAATCAAGGTCAAGTGAGACCTTTGCAAAAGAGTTCATCTCTCTTCTTTCCTATCTTTTATTGCCCTTCAAAAAGGGAATAGAGGTTAGAAAGGCAAAGAGAAGGAAAAGAGGAACAAGCAGAAAATGCAGTGACACGTTAACATGACTTTGGCACTATAGACATTATTTTAATATTTCTATATTTTAATGATATTTTAATATATATATATATATATATATATTAAAAATAAATTTTATTGATTAAATCTAATACATCATTCTATAGTATCTTTATCTTTAAAAAAAATGAACAAGCATGTCAAACTTAAGTCTCGTGTCAAGTTGTACACGTGCGACATTGAGTGCAACAAAATTTACTCAATTACATTTGGAGAGAAACGAGCAGGTTGTACCAACGGGGCTCCGCTTGTTTGATAGAGCTAATAGCGCAAGTCAACATGTGTTGGAACGTTGCAAGTTCAAAACTTAATGGTATGTTGTGTAACTAGTGGGGGTCTATCTAACCCCAGCTTGCCAATAAAAAAAAAGATTCAAATACCGCCCAATGAAGGTAGTACCAGTCAGTCATTTTTCTCACTGACGTCTGACTAGAAAATGGCCGAAAATCATTATTTTTTTATGTTTTCTCTTTTTCATGGTTGGCCGAAAAATGGTTGACTGTGCTTTTTTTTAACATATTTCTTCGTTTTTAGGATAGCATGCCATTTTTTATCGGTAGTTAGTTGAAAAATGACTGTACATGTTTTTTATTTTTTTAAGTTTTTGGGTTAGCCAACTATTTTCTAGCTAGCCACCAGCTAGAAAATGACCAGGCTGGTGCTGCCTAGAAAGGGTGCCGCTGGCCCAAGCATTTCTCAGCTAATGGCTGACTAGAATATGGTCGGATTTAGTTTTTTACAACAACAACTACGCCTTCATCCCAAAGCAATTGGGGTCGGCGATATGAACCAAAAAAGAAAATCATTTTGGGTCTTCCACATGAATCCTTCTCCTCCAATCATTTCTATCCAATGTCATGTCCTCGGTGAGGTTCAAAGCATTCATATCCTTTCCTATCATCTCCATCCAAGTCTTCTTAGGCCTACCCCGACCTCTTTTAACTAATATATTTTTTCATTTCTCCATCCTTCTAACTGGAGCATCATTAGGCCTTCGCCGAATATGTCCAAACCACTGTAAACGATTCTCTCTCATCTTATTTTCAATGGGTGCAACACCTACCTTCTTACGTATCTCCTCATTTTGAATCTTATCTTTTATTGTATTTCCACACATCCATCTCAGCATACACATCTTAGCTACACTCATTTTTTGAATATGATGTCTCTTGGCAGCCCAACATTCCGTACCATATAGTAAAGCGGGCCTAATAGTCGTCCTATAAAACTTTCCCTTCAACCTCAATGGCATTCTACGATTGCACAACACTCCAGTTGCACTTTTCCATTTCATCCACCCAACCTTTACCTATGATTTACATCTCCATCAATTTTTCATACTTTTGAATGATAGATACCAAATATTTGAAACAATCATCCACCGGTATTTCTTGCTCATCAAGCTTCACTACATTCCCATCACTACTTTGTTGCTTACTAAACCGACATTCCATATATTCTGTCTTACTCTTACTCAACTTAAAACCTCTTGTTTCCAATGTCCGTCTCCATAATTCTAACTTAGCATTAACCCCAGCTATAGACTCATTAATCAAAACAATATCATCAGCAAACAACATACACCACGACACATTTTCTTGAATTGATCTCGTAAGCTCATCCATCACTATAGAAAATAGGAAAGGGCTTAATGCAAATCCTTGATGTAACCCAACAGTTATAGGAAAATTGGTTGTCACCCCTCCACAAGTGCGGACATTGGTTACTACTCCTTTGTACATATCTTTAATTATACTAATGTACTTGAGAAAAACACCTTTCTTATCATTGTCCACCAGAGAACATCCCTAGGTACTCTATCGTATGCCTTCTCCAAATCAATAAAAACCATATGCAAATCTTTGTTCCTCTCTCTAAATCTCTCAATAAGTTGTCTAAGAAGATGTATAGCTTCCATAGTTGATCTTTCAGGCATAAAACCAAATTGATTCTTCGATATCATGACAACCTTCCTCAACCTATACTCAATCACCCTCTCCCAAAGTTTCATAGTATGACTCATGAGTTTTATACCAGAGTTACCGAAAGCGCCTAGGTAAAAGGAGAAGCGCGAAACGTCGCGCTTTTGAAGCGTGAGGGGAAGTGTCTCCCTTTTTTGGGAAGCGCACTTCCCTTTTATGGGAAACACACTTCCCATTTATGGGAAGCGCACTTCCCCCACGCTTCCCCTGCGCTTCCCCCTCGCTTCCCCATTTTTTCTATTTTTTCGCTTCCCCCTCGCTTCCGGTTCACTTCTTAGGTCGCTTCCGGTTCGCTTCCGAGACGGTTAGCATCAGATTAGCGTCAGATTAGCGACGAAAAACTTTCATCGCGATTTTTTCGATGCTAAGTAGTGCCAGAACTTATCCGCCACTAATTTCGTTGCTAATTTGCGATGGATTAGCGACGAATATGATCCATCGTGAGTCCTTCGCTATTTTAAATTAGCGATGGATCATATCCGTCGCTAATCCATTGTTAAATTTTAAAAAAAAATTAAAAAAAAATTGCTCATTGCCGGCGCGTTCTCCGGCAAGAAGCAATTTTTTTTGCACAACCGGCGCGTTCTGGCGTCGGGACGCTCTTCCCCTAACAATCGCGATGAACCGGCGCTGCCTCCAGTTGCATCTTCCTCACCCTCTCCCTCCGCCTCTTCCCTTCACTCTACGACTTCTTCCTCCTCCTCCTCCACGTGACCACCATCGTTGCCGCCACATTTGGCTGTGCGTCGGCCACCAGCGTTGCCTCGCACATGCGCTGGTACACCTCCCACATGGTGTCAACCGTGCTGATGGCCATATTCGAGGGGTCGGTGTCGGTGCTCATCTTCACGCGGACGGGAGACTTCCTGCAGTCCCTCAAGTCGTACGTCAGAGAAGACGACGCAGAGGTGATACTCAAGCTCGCGGGGGTCTCTGCGTGCTCATATTTTGCTTAGAGTGGGTGGTGTTGTGCTTGGCATTCATAATGCGCTACAATGCCTATGTTGTTGAACCGGCGCGTTCCGGCGTCGGCGACTCCGACAGGCTCCAGTGGCTCCCCAACAGCAGCCTCTTCTTCGTCGCCACTCTCTTCGACTCCGGCAAGCTCCAGGTTTAAATCGAACGGGAGGGAAAAACAAAGGGAGAAAAAATTTTGAACGGAGGGAGGAAAAATTTCGCGCCTCAGGTGGGACGAAAATTAGCGAGGGAATTTTTCTGTCCCTAATTCGTCGCTAATTAGCGACGGATTAGGGACGGAAAAATTCCCTCGCTAATTCCGTCGCTAATTAGCATTTTTTTGTAGTGTTTTGGCGACGAAAAAATGTTGTCGCTAATTCCTTGCTAATTAGCGACGACTTTAGCGACAGAGATATTTTCGTCCCTAATTTTGCAAATATTTCAAACGTAGCGACAAATAGTTTTCGCTCGCTAATCCGTCGCAAATTGGCGACGGAAAAAATCCGTCGCAAATTTCCGTCGCTAAGTAGCATTTTTCTTGTGGTGCCAAGTCACTGCATAATAGTTAATTTTTAAAAATTTATATTATTAAAAAAATAATAAATAACTTAGGTCATTCGAGCTGGCCCGGTAACCCGCAGGCCAGCCCGAGCCCGACCCACATATATAATGGGCCGGGTTTCGGCCTGGTACCTAATTAGCAGGCCCGTGCATAAAATCATGGCCCAAACCCGACCCATGGCGGTCCGGGTCTTGCTTTGCCCATCGGGCTGCCGGGTAGGTTGCCCACCCCTAAATGGAAGGAAGTGTTACAGTTAACTCCTCAACGTAGACTAGAGTAAAACCTATATTTTCAAAATTCTCCTATTTATACCATGCATGAAATCATTAAACAAATATAGGAGCTTTAGGTTGCAGTCCTTTGCTTATCGCATGGAGACAGACAATAATTATTTTAAATCTTTTAATTGTTTTATAATATTTATTAAAAATATAGTTTTTACGTATTAAAATAACACAAATATTTTTAACCAATAAAAAACTACAAAAGTCGTTATCTCATGTCGTATTTTCTCAAAAGACTCAATCATAGTCCGTGTTGGTGTCTTCGTTCATATCTTTTTCTTTTCTTTTTATTTTGAAAGGCAAGCTGGGTCAGGCAGACCCCTACCAGTTATACAATTATACCGATTCCAACTTGCAACGTCCCAACACATGATGACGTGCACTAGCTGCTCTTACCAGACAAACGAAGCCCCTGTTGGCTAATATGCATTTTGAGACTTTTTCTTGCTACTTCATTGTGAGTAATGGGTCCATGCTAATATGAAATATGCTAAATGAAACGTGCTAAATGAGTTTTTTAGGCTTTTTTCAAAAAAAAAAATTTAATTCTGACCGTACAGATGTGATATGTTTTATTGATTTTACGGGGATCCTCTTGAAGTGTTTGATTCCAGGTTGGTTTTTATAAGGTTCAAAAATCAACAATCCAAAATCTTTGTAAAGTTTTGAGGCTCCAAACATCATTTTTTCATCGAAAACACATGATCTAGGTGTGGATTCTTAGTAAATTGACCATGCCCAACACATTTATAAGGTCAAAATAGGGATGGCAGTGGGGCGGGGATGAAGGGTATGAAACGGGGATGGAGGCGGGGACGAAGGTTAAAATCCATCCCCGTTCAGGGATGGAGGCGGGGATGGACGTACCCTTTTCCCCAACCCACCCCGTCCCCGCCACGATCCCCGCCTCATCCCCACCCCGCCCCGTCCCTGCCACTTTTCCCCGCCTCATCCCCGTTTGAACCGGGGATGGAGGACATGAAATGGGGATGAAGGCGGGGGTGGAGGTTAAAATCCATCCCCGCCGGGGATGGAGGCGGGGATGGAGGTTCTAATTGCGGGGCGCGGGGCGAGGCGGGGCGGGGCCCCACTTTCCCCCGGTCCATTGCCTTCCCTAGGTCAAAACAACCGAGAAGCCAAAAAACCCATTTAAAACATTTCATTTAGCCTATTTTATTTAGCACAGACCCATTAACATGTCAAACTGCCGGGCCACCACTAGGGGTGTCAATGGCTCAGGTTTGACCCAGACTCGAACCATACCAAACCCTATAAGGTCAGGGGTTGGTTATAAATAAGAAAGTCCCATTAGAATCTGGGTCAGACCAAAAGGGTCTGATTAATATATGGAGCCAGGTATGGTTTGTGAATTTTCATACCAGACCCTGGCCCAACCCGAGTTCCACTAAGATCTACAATTTTTTAATGTAAAATGATGAAAGATATTATTTTGCTTGGTATAGTCCGGGTCTGGTTCATGTAATCTTTATAAGATTTGTGTATGGTTTCTCTTATGGGATCCGATTAGACCCGAGTCTGAACCCAATATTGTCATATCAAATCAGGTCTGGTTTCACCTTGACCTGAACCAATTCCGGCCCGTTGATGCCCCTTAGCCACATTAACCCTGATTCATTGGGATTCCATGATATATATTTCTGAACAAAGGACAAAGGAATTGCACTCACTTGTTACTGTATCAAGTGCGAGACAAGGAGAGTGGAAGATTTTTTTTTTTTGATAGGCGGGGTTAGGCAGACCCCTACCAGATATCTTTGAAGACCCATGTGGCAGAGGGATTCGAACCTCTGTCAGCTTGGCACAGGACCCCGCTTACCACATGTGATACCACCTCTGTGGTTAGATGAGTGGATGAGGGAATATGCAATTCGTTCACTTAAATCATTAGCTTCTCTATTCCTCAATAGACTGTTTTGGCACCTAAGGTCGAGCACAAGCATACAAATGGTAGCTAGGACCGGTAAACAATCAAATCAAAGAGGGGGGGGGGGGGGGGGGTACTAGCTCAAGGCCATCATGTTTTCATGGTGAACTGAGCTGAGCTTAAGCTAATGGAGCTGATTTTGAGTTGGCTTGTTTACAAAAAGCTACAAATTTTCAAAGCTGAAAAAAAAACAGAATTTGGACTCTAAACCAACTAAGCCGACCTCCAAGTGACCCATTGAGAAAAAAATTACATTCTTTCAAGGTTGGGAGCGATTAGGATTTGATCATTTTAAACTTATTGCCTGTAAGCTAAACACTTCAATCTTCTACATTCGATGATAAGAAAAGCATGTAAGATATATTTATTATTAGTTACGTGATCTTTACATTTTAAACGGCTATTTATCATAAAAACAAACATGTATTTTTATTTTTTTTTAATAATTTTTATTAATATTTTCTTATAAAAATAAATTTTTTAGTTTTTTATTGCCAAGATTTTGCCAAAAAAACACGAGATTTATGAAAAAAATTCAATTTCTCGCGAGTTTTTGAAAAACGAGAAATTGCCGTTTAAAACGTTTGTCACTATGGCCAACAGATGCCACATTGACCGAGGCCTTATTTCGGCGTCCGTCATGGACAGTTGTGTATCATTACTGAAAAAATATACTGATATTTATGTGCTTCAAGTTAGGCCTCGTCTTTTTTTGTATTTACTGGTGTTGCCTTAGCTGACAGTTTTCAAAAACTTGATTTTGTGGTAATTAGTCATTTTTTAAAAATCAAACTTCTGTGAACTCGTTTTGGTATGTACGGAGTCAAAATGGTATTTCAAAGGCAATTTGCTTTTAAAATCTTTTTTTATTTTTTTAATCAAACGTCATAGTGATAATCATCATTTATGAACCATCAGCTACAAGAACTCTACCACCATCATCAATGTCTTCTTGATCGTGAAAATCATGTTGTGTTTGATGATCATAGTCATGCATCATCATCATAATCAGCTTTAGCATTGGTATGGCTCAACTAGGTCAAGATCAAAGTTCACTTGAATAGAAAATCGAGGGTTTTACCAACAGATGGCAAGCCAATGTGTGGTCACTGACGGGTTTTGTTCCCTTGAACTGTCCAAAAAAAAAAGAAGATTAAAGCTAATGTGTGGCTGTTTCAAAGGTGATTTTAACCTGTTTTATTGAGGCCTGTCAACTTTATTTTATAAGCAAGCTGGGGTTAGGTATAGGAATGACAGTGGACCGGGTGGGGGCGGGGGACAAGGTCTCCACCTCCACCCCGTTTCAAAAATCCTACCCTCTATCCCCGCACAGGTTTTGAATTTAACCTCCATCCCCGCCTCCATTCCCATTTCATGTCCTCCATCCATGGTCCAAACGAGGCGGGGTGGGGAGGGGCGGGGCGGGCCCCATTTTCCCTCGGTCTACTGCCATCTCTAAAGAAGGATCGGGAACAGGGCGGGGTGAGGGGAAAGAGTAAGTTTATCCCCGCACGGGTTTTGATTTTAGCCTCCATCCTCGGTCCAAATGGGGCGAGGCGGGGCAGAACCCTGTTTCCCCTCAATCCACTGCCATCTCTAAAGAAGGATCGAGGATGGGATGGTGCGGGGCAGGGCAAGGCAGGGATCGAAGATGGGAAAGAGGCGAGGGAAAAGCGTAAGTTCATCCCTGCACATGTTTCGATTTTAACCTCCATCCTCGTTTCATGTCTTTCATCCCCGATCCAAACGAGGCAAGGAGGAGTGGGGCCTGTTTCCCCCATCCCTAGTTAGGTAGATTCCTACCAGTCATTGAACAACATAAAATGTATAATAGATCACAATTCCAAATGACTCGGATACCAGTCTTAGGGTTTATCCTTCCAAATCTGTAAGGGGGTTAAAACTGTTAACTTGGCTAAGTCCCTTGCCACCTAATTGTAAAACTTTGAACCACTGTTACTTTATATAATAAAATTTGGATGGTCACATACATTTATCCAAAATATAACCTAATTAAGAAGTGCAACACACATACATGTATATCTAGACCAAGGGAAAACCCCCATCACTAACCACACAAGCAACCTTCACTTAGTAAAAACTAAGGGTGTCAATGGGCCTGGTTTACCCGGACCCGACCCAAACCAAACCCTAGGGTCCGGGTATAGTGATAAACAAGAAGACCCAATTAAGACCCGGGTTCAGACCTAAAGGTCTGATTAATACATGGACCCGAGTATAGTTTGTAAAACTTTATACCAAACCTGGACCCGACCTAAGTTTTGATTAAGACCAGTAATTTTTTAATAAAAAATTAATAAAAAATATAATTTTATCGAGTTTGGTTCATGTAGTTCTTATTGAGTCTATGTATGGTTTTTCTTATAATGGACCTGATTAGACTTGTGTTCGGACCCGATGTCATACCTAAAAATCTGATTCAAGTTTGGTTTCACCTGAATCCGAACCAAACACTACCTGTTGACTCCCCCGCGTAAAACCCTTGAGGTCCTTTGTGCCTACAAAAGTGTAAATCTAATTTCAACCTTGTGGTGAGGGTCATTGATGCAGAACATCCAGAGTCTGACATAGTGGTGAGTCAAAGTCTGACATAGTGAATACTAGAGTCACACCCATGTTAGAAAAATTTCGTGAAGTCTTTTCCGATGAATTACCAGATGGATTACCCCCTCTGCGAGAAGTCCAACATCACATAGACTTACATCTTAGAGCGGTATTGCCACATGCCCCACATTATTGCATGAGTCCTACGGATTATGAAGAGTTTTGTAGACAGGTTGAAGAATTACTGACTAAGGGTCACATTCATGAAAGTCTTATTCCCTGCATGATTCATGCTCTTCTTATGCCAAAGAAGAATGAAACATGGTGAATGTGCATTGATAGTCGAGTTATCAACAAAATAACCGTCAAGTATAGGTTTTCTATTCCAAGATTGGATGATTTGTTGGACCAACTGACTGGTTCAAAAGTATTTTCCAAATTAGATTTGCGTAGTGGATATCATCAAATTTGAGTTAGATCTGGCGATGAATGGAAAACCATATTTAAGACTCGTGATGGCCTGTATGAATGGCTCGTAATGTCATTTAGACTATCCAATGCTCCATCTACCTTCATGAGAATCATAAATCAAATTTTTTGACCTTATACCAGCAAATTTTTGGTCATTTATTTTTATGACATTCTCATATATAGTCAAATCGAGCCCGGGCATCTAGAACACTTATGTTTAGTGTTTGATATTCTCAAAAGGGAACAATTTTATGCATCTATAGATAAGTGTGTCTTTTAGGCCACTAAAGTTTTGTTCCTCGGTTATGTGGTCTCGACGATAGGTATATCTGTTGACCCTTCAAAGGTCGAGTCAATTTGAGATTAACCTGTGCCAAACTCCATTACTGTCATTCATAGTTTTTATGGGTTAGCTTCCTTCTATAGAAGGTTCATTCCACATTTTAGCAATATAGTTGCTTCATTCACCGATTGTATCAAAGGTAAGACCTTTCAGTGGAATTCAGAAGCTCAACAATCATTTGAGCGTTTGAAATCTTAATTATCTCTTTTCAACGTCTGTTTTAGTCTTACCCAATTTCGAACTTGCTTTCGAATTATCGTCTGACGCATCTGGAGTAGGTATAGGTGTTGTGTTGAGTCATAAAGGTAAGCCTGTTGCTTACTTTAGTGAGAATCTGAATGAAGCCAAATTAAAATATAGCATATACGATAAAGAATTATATGCTATCGTTAGAGCGTTAATGCACTGGAGGCATTATTTGGTGCATCAAGAATTTATTCTCCATACTGACCACGAGGCTCTTAAATACATCAACGGTCAGCATAAATTAAATGCTCGTAGAGCCAAATGGGTAGAATACCTGCAAGAGTTCGTATTCGTTCTGAAACATAAGGCAGGAAAGGATAATGTTGTTGCTGATGCTTTAAGTAGAAAAAATATTCTTCTGTCTACCATGAAATTATTTGTTTGGGGTTTTGAGGAATTCACATCATTATATGAGTCGGACAGTTATTTCTCAAAAATTATTAATGAAGTGAATAGTCATCCTCATGACAACTTCTCTCTGATTGATAGATTTTTATTTAAAGGTAATTTGCTTTGTATCCCATACTGTTCTTTGAGACATCGTTTGATTTCTGAGATACATAATAAGGGATATTTTGGTCGAGATAAGACAACACATTTGGTGTCTTCAACATATTTTTGGCCTCACATTCAAAAGGATGTGAATAGATTCGTGAAAAAATGTTATACATGCCATATCGCAAAAGAAAATGTTATAAATGCAGGGTTATATTTGCCTTTGCCTATTCCTGAGAAACTGTGGCAAGATATAACCATGGATTTCATTTTAGGGTTACCTAAGACCTCTCATGGGCTTGACTCTATTTTTGTGGTCGTCGATCGATACACAAAAATAACCCGATTTATTCCATGTAGAAAAATCATGGATGCATCTCATATTGCAGATTTGTTTTTCAAGAAAATTTATAAATTGCATGGCTTTCCGAAAACTATCACTTCAGATAGAGACGTTAAATTTATAAGACATTTTTTACGATAATTATGAAAAAAGTTAGGAACCAACCTACAATTTAGCACTGTGTATCATCCTCAGACCGATGGTCAAACTGAAGTTGTTAATCAGTCTTTAGGAAACCTATTGTGAGCTTTAATTAATGATAACCTAAAAGTCATGGTCTCAAATAATTGAACAAGTTGAATTTGCTTTCAATAAATCTGTGAATCGTTCTATTGGATTTAACCCTTTTACTATTCTTTATGGTTTTAATTCATGCTCTCCTGTTGATTTAGCTCATATTTCTGTTGTTGATCCTGTTTTAAATTCTGTTCAAGATCATGTTTCTTTGTTGCAAGATATTCATGGACAAGTACATCTGAAGCTTCAAGACAACATCAGTAAGTATAAATCAAGTTATTATAAGAAGCATCGGCAAGTATTGTTTGAAATTGAAGATTTGGCATGGGTTACTCTTACTAAAGAATGTTTACCTCCTGAATTACTTGGTAAGTTGGTGCCTAAGCGCATTGGTCTTTGTGCAGTTACTGACATCATTAATTCTAATGCTTATAGGGTTCAGTTGCTGCCTTAATTTAAAACTTTGAACGCGTTCAATGTCAAGCACTTGAAGCGGTACCATGGTGATGCCAAGAGTGAGGAGTCGACTTCAAGGACAAAGCCTTTTCAACTTAGGGGGATGATGCACTGCATCCAGAGATTCAGAGTTCGGAAACGGAGTTGGATCCCAATCCAACTCTCTAGATTCGATCCAAACATCGCTACCCAAGGCGATCCACACACTTGCATAACGTCTTTTGTCCTATTGGATCTGCAGTTTAGTCGATGCTCGTCGTGCTCCTTCACTAGATGCTTTGATTCCATTGCGTCTTCATAGAATCATATTTTTAGATATTTTGTCTGCAGTCCTTATTTCATGTAATCTTTTATTTTTATTTTTTTTAGGATCCATATAGTTTTGGTGTTATATAGGATTCTTTTATGGCACTAGAGGGTGTATGGGGAATGCGGGTAGTTTTTGTTTTTTTTTAATTACATTATTTCTAATGTATTTTTATGCAGGATCCAGTTGGTTGCATATTTTGGATCTGGATCACGATCTATTTCCAAGGGGCACTAGTTGGCACCACTTGGTATGGACCAATATAGTCTTCATTCAAATCTAGCCTTGACTATTCCAAGTCAATATGGTTGTTGGATCTCTTAATGGTCCTTAGCCAAAATTAGCCTAATCAATTTCGAATTTTGAAGCTTGGCTTGGGAAGGCCATTCCATCTTTATGGTGGCTCTTCCCCAAGTCCTTTATGAGGTGGAGGTCGACCAGGGATGAGGAGGCTTTTTTGATCTATCAAAAAAAATTATTTTTCAGGTAACTATTTTTTTTTTTTAAAACATTTCCATGAGTGAAAGAAGGATTGAATCGCATTTCGGTGTAGAAGGTGATCTTTGAGAAGATCGACCTTGACATTGTTGTGTAAGCTATTTGGTTCGTGATTGCTGGTCTTCAAAGTGCGTTGTTCAACCTATTGATTGTGTTTCTCCATTTGGTGTCGGCCGCTTCCCAGTGATATCCCCTTGTTGTTTTCTTCCAGATCAATTCGTTGGTTTCATTTGTTTAATGCTCCATTGTTATTTTCTATGTTTCTTATTAGCTGCTGTTTGTAAGTTGCAAGTATACTATTTGTTGTAGTTGGAATGAATTTTTCAAAGTATTTATGTCACTAGATGATTCAATTGTTCACAATAAATTCCAGTTCATTGTGATAGTACTTAACTCATTTTTTATCAAGAAACAAGATACCCTTATCGAGTTGTCTGGGATGACTCTGAAGAATCGACCGTATTAGCCTTGATATTGGTCGGATTCAGATGTTCTTTAGCTTCTCAAAAAGCTAAGACATAGCTCTAAAACTTTTATATTCAAAATTGTAACTGAATCTTCATTTAAGTGTCTCAAAAATATCAATCTTTTTGTTGTTGTTGAAAAGTCATAAATTTAAAGCATGTGTTAATATCCTAATTTAGATTTTCGAGTTTTCCTAATTTCCTGATATTTCCTACATGACTTATGAATCTGAAACTTGAAATAGTTAGTTGATATACTGTTGAACCTAATTACTATTCTGAGTTTCATCTGATTCGTACGTTTGCAAGTCTAAAATTCATGTTTATGTGAATGCATGTTACAAATCCTAGATTACAACTTACAACAAATATCATATACTGTTTCAAGAGTTCAAAAAATTGCAGAGCCTCATATAAAACTCAGAAAAAATCTAAATCATAGCTCGTTAGAAAGGTCTAGATCTGACCTATGTTATCTATGTTGGGGGTTTCCGCAAACTTCACCATCTGAGAGGTCAAAAACCCCTTCGAACAGACTCTCCGCAGAGCCCAAAAGTCTGTTACAGACTTGTCTGCCAGTCTCGGTTCTGAGCCCGTGGAACGAACACCTCTGAACCGAATCTGTTGATTTTGAATTCATTGGAAAGTCATGTGAGTCACGCACAAATCTCCTTTGGACCGTCTCTATCGAAACAGAGCACTCGGGTCCCGAAAGGACTCATTTTTTTGAAAAGCTTCTACGCGTGTCAAGATCCATTTGGATCTTGGATCATGGATCGGTGCTTGTCGAATTCACATCAGTCATCCTCCTGATTTTAGAATTTTGTGATGTCCTATCAACTTGGTGAAATTTTACAAGTTGCATAACTAGATGAATAAGATCACTTAGTAATCCTTTTTAGAAATCGAATGGATTCGGTCTTATACATATGAGGAAGGTAATAAAAAAAAAGGTGAGTTCTTTTTTTTATCACTTAGGATTCGTGCGAGATGAAAGTCTCATGCACGGTTTTGAATGAGAAAAAAAAGTGAGGAATCCTCTTTTTGACTCTGACTCCTTCACTTCGGTCGTTGCTTTTCTTTCTGTTACTTCGAAAGTAACTGCTTCACCTTCAGCTACTCGAATTTTTTATATTTCTTTTTATTTTTCATCAAACGAGTGACTTCTTTCAAAAAATCTATGGACATATAGGAAATATCAAAATTACAAACAACATAAATTTGCAAGAATTATAAGGCATATTGACTCAAAGCCTAACTTTGAACTTTCTTTAATATTCTTATATTTTCTTTGTTTGGTTGTTAGAGTTGTGGTGGATTGGAGCAGTGTTGTCAGTTTCATTGCTTATCGATCGCCCCAATCAAGCTGATTCGTATCGTATTGATCAAAAATCGATGACAGAGGATAAAGTCAGGGGCACCTCTGATGGTAACACTGTTAGAGGCGCCTTGGATGCCGTTCATCTTAAAAATGAACGGCAATTATCAAATTGGAAATAAGGCTTTTAAGACGTTCATTTTAAACCATTCAGATGTCATTCATCTGAAACACAAACATTCAAAAAAAATGTGGGGTTCATCCAAGTGATGTGCATCTCATCCTTACAGGTTTAGATACCACGAACGGTATCCAAAAGAGATCTGACAGTATTACCGTCAGAGCATACCCTGACCTGATCCCATCTCAAAATAGATTGACAACAAGTTGATTCAGCTTTTTTTTAATATATAAAAAAAAGGTTTAAAATAATTTTTAATATTTATGGTTTGCATGTGGGGCCTGCACAACATCAGCCAGACCCATGCGAGCTCAAATCCTGAGATATGAGGTACGAGTAGGGGTGTCAACGGGTTGGTTTTGGTTCAGACCCAGGTAGAACCAGGCTTGGACCAGATTTTCGGGTATGGTATCAGATCCGGAGCTGAGTTTAATCGAGTCTACTATAAAAAAGAAAACATACACCAATGAAGCAAACCGAACCATAGCCGGTAAAACCATATTTTTTTATCATTTTTACATTGAAAAATTGTGTCTTAATCGAAACTCGGGTCGGGTCCAGGTATGGTATAAAATTTCACAAACTATACCCGGGTTCATGTATTAATTGGACCTTTAGGTCCAGATACCAGTCCTAATTGGATCTTCTTATTTATCACCGGACCCTATAGGGTTTGGTTTGGGTCGGGTCCCGGTAAACCAGGCCCGTTGACACCCCTAGATATGAGGCACCATAACCTCCCCTACGTGAAACTTGAACCCACTTTGAAGTCTAATTATCTCGCCTATGTAATTCAAATGGAGATCCATCCGGAGAAGAAAAGCAGAATATCCAGTCACTGTCTGCGACTCTGCACAGCATTAGGCCAGAAAAAAAATAAAAGATGGAGGCCTCCAGGACCTACTGATAGCATACGGATCTATATTCAAGATCCAGATCACGGTTTATATTCAGATAAAGATCCAGCTCAAGTTGACGTTCAAGTAGAAGTCCTCAAATAAGCAAGAGTCCAAGATGAGCTTCCAAAAGTCACTGTCCTGTCAGCGTAAAACTCCAAGAGCTTACCCCTATACCCACGGAGTCGCCAAGCTTCAGCTTAAGCAGGAGGTGACGCTGGTGAGATTTGAACATGGACTGCCTCAAATGCATAAAAATTTAGTGATGGACAAAATCATGTTTTTACATTGAAACCACTCCATTCAAATTGTATTCACTAGTAAATGGATATAATAAACGCATTTATCAGGCCAAATTAATCAAATAAATATTTTCTCTTTTTAAAAGCCCTCAAAATCTCTATATTGTATATTTTAAATCCATCAGAACCACCTACATATTAAATTTACACAACACCATCCTTTCTCTCAACGACAGTACTCTCGATCTTCTGACGCTCTATGTATATAACCATAGACTCTCCACCTTCTGCTCACTTCACTCCTCTCTAGAGGAAAGAGTGGGTAGCAACAAAATGGCTTTCGCTCTGCTCTTCTTCCTCCTTCTCTTTGCTCTACCAAGTAAGCAACAAAAAAAACAGAGTTTCTTCTCATTTCTATCAAAATCTCATGGGAATTTTTAATGGGTTATCTCAAAATCCCGAGTTCTCTTCTCATTTAGATATCAAAACCTCCCGTAAAAATAACTCGATGGGTATATCAAAAACCAAAGATTTCTTCTCACTTGCACCAAAAAACATTGACGGGCATCTCTTCTTTCTGCAGATGAGTCGCTTTCAAGCCAGATTGGGATCAACTACGGCCAGCTAAGCGACGACCTCCCCTCCCCATCACGATCCATCGAGCTGATCAAGTCCCTAAAAGCGACCGTCATGAAGATCTACGATGCCAACCCAGTCATCCTCGAGGCCCTCTCCAGCACCAACCTGGAGGTAAGGATACGATAGACACCGATGTTCCGAACACTTCAAAACATAGTGAACCTCTCTTGTGTTCAGAATATTCCAGCACATGAAGAGTCCGGTCAATGATGAGTTCAACTAAAGATTGTTGATTATCGTTTTTTATAATGATTATCAAAAAAGATAATTTCAAAGTTATCGTTGTTTCATCTATGTAAACCGATGTACATTGTTTAGCTATAAATAGCCTTCTCGGCTATCTCAAAACCCAATGCAATACAAAGTGATTTTCTTCTCTATGATGTAGCTCTTTTATGGTATCATAGCCACAACTCTCCATTGAGCTTACATGGCCTCATCGTTGTTGCTTTCCTACCTTATGACCCAGTGGAATGCTATTGCAAGCCTCGTCTCGATTAAGCTTAATTAGGAGAATTATTTGCTGTGAATATCTTAGCTCGAGTCGGTCATGATCAGCCAGGACCTTAAATTTGTTGATGGGTTGTCTCCTCAACCAGAGTTTCTTATTGCCACGTCAAACGAAAGTAAGATAGAAAATCCAAATTATCCTATTTGGATTTGCTCCGATCAACTGACACTTAGTTGGATAAAAGCCATCATTTTAGAAACTATTCTTGGTCAAATCATAAGAAACAAAATAGCACGTGAGGCTTGGCTTATTTTAGAAAAATTATATCGTCATAATCTCCTTTAAGACTCATGATTCTGAAGAAAAACTTAACTTTCATTAAGAAAGAAAGTCTGAATATGTTGTCTTATTTGGACCGCATAAAATTTCTAGCCAACTCACTCGCTGCCGCAAATCACCCTATAGACGATGAAGAATTAATCCAAATTGCGTTGAACGGTCTTCCTCATGAATATGAGAGCTTTGTGACATCTGTCACAACTAACTCAATATCATACTCGTTTACAGATTTATATAATATGCTTCTCAATCAGGAAAAACATGTGCTTTTATCTTATGTCAAGATTCATAAAATGTCTGAATCTCAACAAACGACCTTCACTACCTTCAGAGGTTGGGGCTAAAGCCGTAATTTTAATAGAAGTTGTGGGAGGGGTCAAGAAAGAAGTCCATCTCCCAACATGACCAACAATAATAATAACCTCAGTTATCAAGGAGGGCATGGCACCATAACCTGTCAGTTTTGTGAAAAATGAGGACATACTGCTAAAACCTGTTGGGATATTCCTAAAGCCTTCTCTGCCATGTCTCTTCAACAATCCAATGATGATTACTGATATCCTGATACTGGTGTTACAAATCATCTAATCATAGATGATCAACAATTTTTTTAAAACTTGTAATATCATGGTGGTGAGCAGGTTATGGTGGGTAATGGTAAAATGCTCTATATCTCCTACACTGGTAATCTTGTTTTGAATTCTCAAGGCTCCATTTTTTACCTAAAAGATGTTCTTCGTGTTCTGGCTATTATGAAGAATCTTTTATCTATGAAGAAGTTTACTGAAGATAATGATTGTATTTTTTAATTCACTCCCTTTAAATTTCTTGTCAAGGATCGTGAGACAGACAAGATTCGTGATGCAATGCATCTGGATCATCAATGCAGTAAAGATAAGTTAGATCCAAATCCAACTCACCAGACCCGATCCGAGATGTAATACCTCACAGATCCAATGACATGAAGGACTATCCGAGTCTAATTGGATCTCCGAGAGACTAAATCCATTTTGATAATCATATTTCAATTTTTGAGAATTTTGCTTTTACCTTCTCAAAAATTACAATTTTTATTTTCGATTCCATTTTATTAAATTGAGGAATCATATTAGATATTTTTCTTGATTTATTTATTTATTTATTTATTAGGTGACGAATTCTACAAATTCGAATAGTTCAGTGTTATGTAGGATCTTTTTGTGGCACTAGAGGGTGTATGGGGTTAGAGAGTAGTTTTCTTTTTTTATCGCATTTAATTTTAATGCATTTTTTTGTTGGGTCCAGATCTTAAAGTTGTTTGAATCTTGCCTAAGATCCAAACCAATTGGACCCCTATGGGTAGCGCCTCTTCATGTGGACATCTATAGACCTCGTTTGAAATCTGTTTGACTTTAAAGTCAATAGGGCTATTGGAGACTTATTAATGCCTTATTCAAAATTAGCCTATTCTTGGTCTTGGGAGAGCTCCAACTTGGGGAAGGGTCCTCTTTCTTTATGAGGCTCCTTTCCTTGAATTTAAGAAACCAAACAGGTCGACCAGGACAGTTTTTGAACTTTTGATTCTGAGAAAATTTTTGGAGAGGTCATGGAGGTGTGGTAGCCATTGTTGGTTGATTCATCAAAGGAATCCGACTTTCGGTTGGAGATCGGTTTGGTTCTATTTGTGGTTTCAAGTGTGTATTGTTGTTAGAGATCTGCTCTAGAGATCCCTTGGTGTTGTGTGGATGTTGCTCTTGTTCGTCGTGATCAATTGGAGTTGTGGTTGAAGGCTACTTTCATTGTTGTTAGCTGCAAAAGATAAACAATTCTGCAACTTGTTTATCATTTCCTATTTTGTATGCTTATTATCATTGACTGCTGAAAATCATTGCTGAAGATTATGGATTTAATTTTAAGTTATTATTGTTATTGTTTATGTGATTTTACCATTTTAAAACTTGGGTTGTTTGAATTTGTGTATGATTTTGAAACTTGCTTCCTTCTAAAGAGGAAATCAGTTTTACGTGTTCTGAGTGATTCAAGTGCCTTTCTGCATTCGGGATTGTCAGACACTGTTTCGGTATTTAGGCCATATCTCTCTAGATACATGTTTGATTTGGAAGTTCTTAAGCTTGTTAGAAAGCTAAGATCCCCCTCTACAATTTTGCAGTTTACCATTTTACCTAAGTCAATTTTGTTAGGCACTCAAAGTTCCTAGCAAATTTCGATCGTCTGGACGAGACCAAAGTTCGGTCCTGTTAGTTGCATCTCTGCTAGTGTTCTGTATTTTATTTATATCTCCTTATTTGCTGAACAAAAATTTTTGAGTCATAGCTTGTTGGAAAACTAACGTTTGGCTGTATAAGTTTCATGTTTAGCACTTTTCATGATTCAATTTTGTTGAGTGTCAAAAATCTCTGGCAACGTTTCTCTATTGCATGTGGTCTGAGTTAACCTCCGCTATTTAAAGTTTCTGACAGAGATTCATATTTCTGTCATAACTTGTTCATTTCATTGTTGTTTGTTGATCTGATTGAAGTTCTGGATTAGTAACATCTTGAAGCATATCTTTCATGTTTTGATATTTTTGCTTAATTGTCTATCTACTGCTTCAAAAATTAGCATGTTTGTTGCATGATTATTCACCATATCGTGTTTGAGTATTGAGGTTCTGAAATACTGCAGCAAAATTTAATCATAACTTTTAGTAGATTTTGCCAAATTTCACAAGCTTTGATTTGTTGAAAAGTTAATACAATTCCGCAGAACTTTTCTGTTCTGAGTTTTTCAAACTCAGTCTGCAGAGGGATCGAAAAGCCCTCTCGAAGCTGTCAGACTCGTCACTGATCTATTCTGGATGTCTTGTCCATCCATCCCAGAGATCCGTTCGTAATTCGATCATCACAGATTCAAATTTTGTGATCTTAGATTCGTTGAAAATTCGTGCTTGTTGCACAACTTTTCCGTGTTTACCTTTCTTGTCAAAACAGAGAGCTACTACCTCAAATCACAGAGTGTTTGAGTCATGTTTGGACTCACCTGTTATCACTTTAGCTTTTGCGTGTGGAGATCCATTTGGATCTTAGACCATGGATCAGCTTCTGCACTGAGTCTGCCATCAATTCATCTATGAGGACCGAAATCCAACATGGGGCGCTAACCAATTAAACTGGATCCCCATACACAAGTGGCAGCATATGCAGGCAAAGAAGCTTCATTTGACATTTGGCACAAATGTCTCGATCATGCACACAAGAAGATTATCTCTTACTTACATTTTAGTCATATCATTTCCGTTAATAAGAATAATAAAATAAAGGTGTGTGAAAAATGCTTTATTGGCAAGGCTCATAAACTGCCTTTTGGACACTCGGTTTCATCCACACAATCTCCTCTTAAACTTCTTTACGCCGATGTCTGAGGACCTGCTCCAGTTAACTCACGTGAAGATTTTTGCTTTTATCTTCTTATTGTTGATGATTTTTCTCGGTTCTCATAGCTTTTTCTTTGCATACTAAGTCACAAGTTTTTTAATGCTTCAAAGCCTTTAAGTTTGTTATTGAAAAGCAACTACAAACCTCCATCCGCACTTTTTAGTTTGATAATGGAAGAGAATTCATCAGTCATGATTTTGAAAATTTCTTACGAGACTATGGCATACTTCATCGATTTTCATGCCTGCACATTCCCGAGCAAAATGGTCTCATTGAGCGGAAACATTGGCATGTTGTTAAAACTGACTTGAGACTGATCCATTCTTCGTCTTTGTCACACTCTTTTTGGGTCGAAGCCTTTCATATTGCCGTCTATATTATTAACCATCTTCCCACCTTAGTCTTTCATCGTAAAACTTCTTATGAGCTACTTTTTAATAAACTAGCCACTTATGATCATCTTCGCATTTTTGGTGCCCGTTGTTACCCTCTTTTAACACCATATCTCACTACCAAATTCTACCCCAAGACCGTCCCCTGCATTTTTATTGGATATGCCTCTCTCCATAAGGGTTATCTTTGTCTTGACCCGTCTCATTACCACACCTATGTCTCCCACCATGTTTAATTTGATGAGTCTACTCTTGGACCCATACTTTTAGAACTCTGGTCCCTTTCTCCTTCTTTCTCTGTCTGGGGTCTCTCCCCACCCGTTATCCTTCCTCCCCCGGATCCCCTAACCTTGTTGGTTTCTGAACCACCACCTCCACCCAATTTCTCTCTTTTTCCTCCATTCCCTACCAATTGTATGAGATCCGGCCTCTTTGATCCAATCTCACAACCTCAATCTCTCCCACCCAATGACTCTCCCGACCCCATTCTAAATCCTCCCTCTGATCATGTTTATCCTATGGTTACTCAATCCATGACCAACGCACTTAAACTGTGTACCTTCTATTCATCTTGCTACCCGATTTCACTTGCTCTCTTTAGCCTAGTTTTACTCACCCCTGAACCCACCTCCTTTAAATAGGCCAATCTAGATCATAAGTAACACTCAACAATGCAAGAAGAATTTAATGCTCTTCAGCTCAATCATATGTGGCACCTTGTTCCTGATCTTCCTTAATATAATGTTGTTGGCTACAAATGGGTCTTTTGGATTAAATGGCACGTCGATGGCTCCATCGCTTGATATAAAGCTTGACTTATTGCAAAAGGATTTCATCAAGAAGAAGGCATTGACTTTTTTGAGACTTACAGCCCCATGGTAAAACCTACCACCATCCATGTGGTTATTGCCCTTACGGTCTTGTTCGCATGACCTCTACATCAATTGGATTTTAACAATGCATTTCTCAGCATTGTTCTCTTAGAAGATGTTTATATGGCACATCCTCTCAGTTTTGAAGACCGTTCTCATCCTCATTATGTTTGTAAGCTAGATTGTGCTTTATACGGTCTCAAACAGGCTCCTCGTGCCTGGTACCACTGCCTCAGTTCTTATCTTCAGTTCTGTGGATTCCATATGTCTCTCTCTGATGCTTCTCTATTCGTCTTTCGGGACCGTTATTTGATTATGTATGTTCTTCTCTACGTTGATGATATCATAATTACAGGAAGTTTCCACAATGCCATCAACCAGTTAATTCAACATCTTAGTTGTGCCTTCTCTATCAAAGATCTCGAGCATCTCAACTATTTCTTGGGCATTGAAGTTCTTTATGCTTCATCAGGTCTTCATTTGTGCCAGCATACTTATGCCTTGAATCTCCTTTGTCGTGCTTCTATGGAGGATGTGAAGCCCGCCTCCACTCCCTTGAGCTCCAGTACTCGGCTACTCAAAGATAATGCTTCCGCATTCCATGACTCAACACTATACCGGAGTATAGTCGGCGGCCTTCAGTATCTCACCATCATTAGGCCTAATATTGTCTTTGTTGTCAACAAGGTGTGTCAGTTCATACATCATCCCAAGGTAACTTACTGGTTGGTAGTTAAGTGTATTCTTCGTTACATTAAAAACACCACTAGCATATAGGTGCATATAAGTGCTTCAATAACTATTGTAAAATGAAAGGACCTTAGTTCCCCAGCTCTATTACTGGAAAAAATAGATAAATAAAAAGTCCAAAATGTACCAGCGATGATCAATAATTATCTATAAAAACAAGTGTATAGTTTCATCAAGGCCGTGATTGTGTTTGATTCATTGAGGCTCTATTTGGCAGCACAATACCAGAGGATTTGGGATATAGTCTTGTTTAAGAGCACGGTATTGAAGGATTTGGGATGTAGTCGGAGATGGTTATCTGATGTGGCACTCAACATAAGGATTTGGCTGCAGTTTGGGAGAAAGAGTTGGAGGGGGACAAGATTTTTTATTAGGAATCAGTGGACTCCAACTCTTTCAAAATACATATTTTAACTCCTTTTAAAAAGAAGAGGTATTTGCAATTACCGAATTCACCAGGATTCCAGTGAGTCCCCTCAAAATCCAATATTTCAAATTTGTCACAACATTTACCACAGAAAATGCTCTATTTATTATGCCTCATACCTCATTGGTTTATATATTTTGACTCTCCCAAATGCTGCATATGTTGGGTCCCTGTAATATTGTCATTGGCATTTTCAATATACATGATTGAAGTAACCATCCATCAAGCTAGATCCAAACAATGGTTGGATTTGGCTTCAACTTGTCATATATTGACTATTCTAAAATAAAATGTGTTTTCTTTGACTTATGGCATAACCAGAGTCGAGACAATATGAACCATATAAGATCTAAGTAGACCTCTAGCTTAAAAGAAAATTGGAATTGAGAATACAAGAAAAATATCTTTCTTTTCTCTTAGAATTATTTTGAATTAGGAGTGGACGATACATTTATAGATTACACACAAATTTAACGTAAAGAATAATACATTTTACAATAACCGAATGTGTTGTAGATATTGTTCTCTTAATTTCTGTTGTGATCCTTTGATCATCGGCATTGTATGCTCGACATTTCCTTGATAGTCGTTGTGATCCCTTGAGTATCAAGACATTTTCTTGATAATCGACTTAGTTCCTTGATTACCATCATGATCCTCACCAAATGTACATGTGAAACCATCGTGATCCCTTGATTATCGGCTAAATGTATGTGTGAAATCTTTGACTCCCCCTCAAGTTGGAGTGTGTGGATTGAGTACGCCCAACTTTGTTTTGATGCTAGAGAAGTCATCAGTGCCAAGCGCCTTGGTGAATAGATCCGTATACTGAGAATGTGTGGGAATGAATCGCGTTTGATTAGGCCGCTTTGAATTTTCTCCCACACGAGGTGGCAATCAATCTCGATATGTTTGGTATGCTTGTAATAGACTGGATTGGCAGCAATGTAAAGAGTTGTTTGATTATCACAATGGAGCATCATGGGTTGAGAGTGACCAATCCCAAAGTCCAACATCAGGTACTTGATCCATGTGAGTTCACAACATGTTAGGGCCATGGATCGATATTCAGCTTCAGCCGATGACCGTGACATAATAAACTGTTTTTTAGTTTTTCAAGAAACAGAGTTGTCCCCAATCATGACACAATAATCGGATGTGGATCAACAAGTCATTAGGTAGGAGGCCCAGTCTGAATTACACTAACTAACTACTTGAATTTTGTTGGTGGGTGACATCAAAATTCCCTCTCTTGGGAACCGTTAATATATCAAAGGACCCGCATGACAACATTCATATAAGGTTGTCGCGGCTAGCTACTGAACCAACTTAGAATATTGACCACGAAAATGATATCAGGTCGGGTTATAGTAAGATATAACAGTCGACCCACTTGATGCATATACGGTCCTGGATCCTTCAACAAATCTCCATCTTCATTATTGAGTTTGGTATATGGTTCCATGGGAAATTGACTTGAATTGGCTCTAAGGTAACCCATGTCTTGCAGAATATCGAGAGCATATTTTCGTTGAGATAAGAAAATATCACTTTTAGATCTTACAACAATGTCGAGGAAATATTTTAGTCATCCAAGGTCCTTCAATCGGATTTGTTGATTGATGTGAGACTTAAGTTGCTCGATGTATGTAATATCATCTCCTATAATAATAATGTCATCCACATAAACTAGAATAAAAATGTGTGTTGCATTAGTAGCTTTTGAAAAAAATGAATAATAACTTTAGATTGTGCGAATCCTTCTTGAAGTAGATAGTGTGAGAGCTTTGCAAACCAGTTTTTAGAGGATTGTTTGAGTCAGTATAGTGATTTGTGCAACTTGCAAACTTTATGCTCCCCTGAACAGAAAACCCTGGTGGTAAGTCCATATAAACCTCTTCATCAAAGTCTATGTGAAGAAAGGCATTATTAACATCTATTTGATATAGATGTTAATTCTTTATTATTGTAATAGCTATCAAGCATCGCACTGTTAACAACTTAGCAACGAGAGCAAAGGTCTCATTATAATCTAATCCTTCAATTTGGGTATAGCCCTTGGCTACGAGTCAAACTTTATATCTTTCAATGGATCCATCAGAGTGATGTTTAATTTTATACACCAATTTGCAACCAACGAGATATTTTTCCATAGGTAGATTCACAATCGACCAAGTGTAAATTTCTTCCAATGCCCTAATCTCTGAAGTCATAGCATCACGTCAATGATGAAACTTCATGGCATGGGAAAAAGTTTTGGGTTCTGAGTGTTAGAAAATGCAACTTAAGAAAATATTATGTCCTTTGAAAAAGTGATCATAACCTATGACTTTGGATAACTCATGATTCATGTTGTGAACCTCCTCTCTCATGTCAGTTGATTAGAGTATAGGAGAGACCGTGTAAAAGTTGTAGTCTTTAAGATGCAATGGTGGTTGATGGGTTCTTTCATATCCTTGAAGATGGATTTGAGTTGGTTCAAGGCTTCAATTATTGGGAGATTCAAGATTTGGATCAAGGTGACCAGGATTAGGGATCTCATTGACTTGAATATCACTGGGTTCTTGAATCTCATAAGGTTGAGGCTCAAATATGGAGATGGGTAGGATACGCCCTTCCTCTTTATCCGAATTGTTATGATTTTGAAAGGGAAACACATTTTCATAAAACTTTATATCTTGACTAACAAAAACCTTTTTTGTTTCAAGATCATACACACGATAACTGACTTGACCATATGGATACCCTATGAAAACTCCTTTGCATGCACAATTATCAAATTTATGAGAGCGATGTATATTGTGGGCATAGCACAGACATCCAAAAACATAAAAATGATCATAAATATGGTTTTTCCCATGAAGTAACTCGTAAGGTATTTTACCCATTAACAGTTTGGAAGGAATGTGATTAATGATATATGCAGTTGTTAAAATGCATTCTCCCCAAAAACTTAATGGACAAAGAGGCTTGAAATCTCAAGGCTCTCACAACATTGAGTAAATCTTTGTGCTTGCGCTCGACCACGCTATTTTGTTGGGGGTCGCAATGCAACTATGTTGGTTTTCAACACCATTTCTTTCAAAAAAAATTGCATGTCATTTAAGAAGAATTTGGTTCAATTTTCAGATCTGAGACTCAAAATCTTGTTATTGAATTGATTTTCAACAAGTAAAAAGGAATTTTTGATATGGACTATGGTTTCAGATTTATACCGCATGAGATGAACCCATGTGATTCTGGAATAATCATCCACTATGGTCAGGAAATATTGTGCTCCGGATAATAAGGTGGTTTGATATCCTCCCCATATGTCGCAATGGATTAACTAAAAAGGTTTTGACGAAGAAATCAACCCACTAGGAAAAGGAAGGCGAGTTTGCTTCGTCATATGACCGATATCACAATGATTATGAGGAACACAACCACATAATTTATTATCATTTATAAGAGTTTTCAATCTAGTATTCAAAAGATATCCAAGTCTTAAGTGCCAAATATTGAAATTAAAGGACGAACTACTCAAGGAAAAATTAACATCGATCTCAAAAACATAAAGTCCACCATATAGCTTACCCACTACAATCTTCTTCTTTGAGAGATGGTCATGAAAAACACAATGATCATGATTTAAAAAAATGTCACATTTCAGATCTTAGATTAATTTTCTCACAAAAATAAGATTGAATCTGAATTTTGAAACAAAAAAGACATTTGAGAGAAGAATTTTTTGCGCCAATCAGACACTACGCATGTGAGTCACATGTGTAGATGATCTGTATGGAAATCCAATAGGAGAAAAATGGTGGGCCTTGAAAGCATTAGATTTGATAAGAAATTAGTAATATGGTTTATCGTGCCCATGTCTATGATCCAATTTTTGGATGATATGGAGCAAACAAAAGAAGCATCAAGATTACATCTTAGGTTGATCGCAGGTGCTAGGGTAAGTTGTTGGGGGTTTTGGATGAACACTGACTTATTGCCTTCGAAAGATGTAGTTGGCGTTGGCTTGACTCCATTAACGGGCATTTGAAGGTGTACTAGATTGATTTGGAAACTCGTGGAGGTGAAAATATTTGGCCTTCACATGATCAAGTTTTTCGCAGTGATCGCATTTTGGACGAACAAGATTTTGTTGATTTCTATTTAAATCCATGTTGATCTGAGCATTGGATCTATTTCTAATAGCCGCCACCGGTTCTTAATTAGTTGTGACCCTAAGATCACACTGTCTTTCTTTCTGCACAAGTAGTGCAAAGGCTTTAGATATATTCAGCAATGGTGTCATCAAGAGCAATTGGCTCATTATGGCATTGTAGCTCTCATTCAATCCTATTAAGAATTGCAAGAGCCTTTTCAGGTTTTGTTGCTCATGAATGGCCTTCACTGTTTCATATGTGCATGGCAGACTGGTCATGTATGTGGACAGCTCGTCTCATAGGCCCTTCATTTTTGTGTAATAGGCTGCCACAGAGGTTTGCATCTGCTTTAGATTTATGATTTCTTACTGAATTTGATATATGCATGGAGCATTCGATTGAGAGAATCAATCGCAGAGTTCGGCCCATACTTCAACAACAATTTCAGCATAGATGATGCTTAAAGATAGATCTGGATTCAACGAGTTGAGGAGCCATGACAGGATCATGTTGTTGCATCGTTCCCAGGCAGTAACAAATTTTGTAGGAGAAGTCAGTTTTTTAATGGATCCATCTATGAATCCAAACTTGTTTTTTATAGATAGTGACATACTCATAGCACACCACCATCTAGTATAATTATCGTCAGTTAATAGTTGTGATACTAGCGTCATGTCAAGGTTGTCTGAGTGATGAAGGAAAAAAGGGTTCTCCATTTCTTCAGGATTCTGGCTTGATACTTTCATTTCTAATATCCATCATGTCGGGATGTCACTTGAGTGCTCTGATACCATGAAATAAAAATGAAATTGAGAATATGAGAAAAATATGTTTTTTCTCTTAGAATTATTTTGAATTAGGAGTGGATGATACATTTATAGATTACACACAGATTTAACGTAAAGAATAATACATTTTGCAATAATCGAATGTGTTGTAGATATTGTTCTCTTAATTTATGTTATAATCCCTTGATTATCGGCACTGTACGCTTGACATTTCCTTGATAGTTGTTGTGATCCCTTAAGTATCGAGACATTTCCTTGATAATCAGCTTAGTTGCTTGATTACCATCACGATCCCTTGATTACCGACCAAATGTATATGTGAAACCATAATGATTCCTTGATTATCGACCAAATGTACATGTGAAATCTTTGATAGAACATACTCAAAACATGACCTAATAAAGGTCAGATCTAATCCTGAACTCACCTACAAGTTATTAAACTCTATTCTTTTTTACTTTAGGATCAGTCGAACTGTAGGATATGAGATTTACAAAGAAAATTCATAATTTTTATAAACCATGCTACTTGATTGAGAGTGAATCATGCCATTATGTACATAAACTCTTACAATTTGCAATTTGGTAATAGACTTGTTATGCTCATGCAGGCTACAAAAGTGGCATGCAAACTCACGCACAAACCTCTTCAAAGGAAGGAAGCTTGCATATCAATGATGCAAATTTCTCTAAGTAAAAAAACAAAAACAATCAAGTCTTTAAATAGGAAAGATCCTTATTTATATATATATATATATATATATATAGAGAGAGAGAGAGAGAGAGAGAGAGAGAGCATGCCATGAGATGTGAATGACCTTCATGTTAAAATAGTGTTAGAATAATATTCATGAGTTTTGAATCCATATCCAGACCCAATAGACATTATGGCATTATTGTAATTATTATAACTGTAACAGAGTAATATATATATATATATATATATATATATATATATATATATATATATGTCACCCAGTTAGGGTGAGACATCATGTTATTTCTCACTGCTCTCTCTTGTGCTTTTCTTCTTCTTATTTGTGTTGTGCAGGGATAGCTCAACAAGAAATCTCACATGGCATCAAAGCAGCCATAAGAGGTAACCTACATCGATACGGACTGCAGATCTCTCTTCTTCTTCAGATTTCATCAATAAGTCTGATTTTTTCCTTAGATCTGTAGATCTTTCTTCTTTTCTTTTATCAAATCTGTTGTCAATCAGATCTATCGATATTTTAAATTAAAAATTTTGCTAGATCTAATATCAATCAAATCGATTTGATATCTTTTTTTATATTCTTCCTTTGTCAAATTCCAAAAAAAAGAGGGATATTTTTTGTCAGATCATGATTTTATCCTCTTTCAAACTTTTCCTTTCTTTCTTCCTAATCAGATTAATTTTTCTCCTTTCTCATTTTTCTAGTTTCTTGATTCTAAAATCTTTTCTTTTATTATATATTTTCTCAATTTTTTAGACCAGATCAGATCTAACGTGATTCATGTTTTCACAATCACGTCAGATCAGACCAGATTTGACGTGTACCTTCCCTTTAAAAAAAGGCTGATAGTTTTAAAATATACATATACACTTTATCTTTATATGTGTCATCAGTTATTGGACTCTTTTGCGCATCAATATTACCAGAGATTATTCTCTGATTTCTTTCTGATTTACCATCTCCAAAAAAAAGGAGACCGAAAAAATTCTTCACGCAGAGCACAACCTATATGTTTTATCAGTCAATCATTTATTCCTTTTGTCACTCATTTATTTTTTTTCTTTTATTCTTTCGATGGCCACAATCAATGCTTATTTTATTAGTCACTTAGTCACTGAAAAACTCGATTCTTCTAATTGCATTACTTGGAAGAAACAAATCATTCATTTCCTTAATAATCATGATCTAATGGGGCACCTTGATGGGTCAACTTCGGTACCCTCAGAGTTTGTTCCTAAAGCAATCTCAGAGCATGATAAAAGCGCAGGGAAATCCTCCAAAGGCATGGTAAAAATCCATATTTTACCATGTGACACAAAAAATGATAAGTTAGCGGTAGCTTTCATCACAACTACTCTTTCTCGTAAAGTTCTTTATATTCCATCTGGAGTTCTAGCAAAAAAGTTATGTGATACTTTGCATAAATGGTATAAATAGATTTTTACTCCCAGGATTTACCAGTTGAAGGCAAAATTCACATATCTAAAAAGGGAAGATTGACATTGTTGAATATCTCAACAAGATCAAGGTTTCAGTGGATAAGCTTGCAGCCATAGACTCTCTGTTGTTAGATGAGGATATATGTTTAAAAATTGTTAGAGGCCTTGGGCAGGAATATAATATGTTTATCATGGTTTATACTAGTATAGTTTCTCGCCCTCCTTTTGATCAACTATGCACTATGTTGTTGGAACATGAAGCGATGTTTAACATATCATATGGGTTCTCGAAGGATGAAGTGAGTCATGATGTAATGATTGCAACACATTCTTTTAATACCTCTCGAGACAGGGTGTGGTCATGGACAAAATTCTAGTGGCCATGGTATACTCCCTATACCCTCTTTTTCTACTAATCAAGCAAATTTGGTATGTCAAATGTGTGAAAAAAATGGTCATATGTGTTCCAACTATTATTAGCAATATATTCCTACTTATAGGCCACCCATGACACCCATTCTCACTCGCTTTAGGGCTTTTGCAGTTGTTGCCCCAGCATTCGCACTATCTGAATCAGGTCCACGTGCTCTAACGAATTTTGTTTAAGCTCCTCCCAATACTTATCCTCCCTCAATCACAAGTTTTCATGATTTAGATGCACTTAGTGTTGGTTTTGGTAAGTTGAACTTTCAATATAACTATAATCTTGTTCAAAATCCATGGGTTGTCAACATGCACTTTCCACCTTCAGCTGGACTTTCTTCAGGCACTCCCTCACAAGGTTGGATTATGGACTCAGGGGCTTCACACCATGTAACAGGAGATTCAGGTAAACTCTTGTATGTTGAGCCTTATCATGGTAATGGGAGTGTGATTACAGGAGATGAAAAATACCACAACATTATTCACATAGGTATTGTTGTCGTTCCTGCTAGTAAAGGGCCTCTTCTTTTGTCCAATATTTTTCTTGTGCCTAATATTAAAAAAAAATCTTGTATATGTGTCTCAACTTTATTGTGATACTATTTCCTATATTTCCTTTTCTTCGTCTTCTGTTTTTGTGAAGGGCATTCACACGAATCAGACACTCGTTGAGGGAAGAAGGTGCAGAAACTTGTATTTCCTGAATGAAGCTCTTCAATCTTTTTCGTCGTTAGCCAATCATTCGTTCTATGCATTGTCATCATCAAGTCTAGAAGTCCATCTGCAAATTAATGTTTGGCATTGTAGATTAGGTCATTATAATTTGAGTTTTCTTGATATTTTATATAATAAATGTTTGATTGATATTCGAGGAAGAAATTCTTCTTCTTGTGTTAGTTGTCGTATTTGTAAAAGTCATGAACTTTCATTCTCAAGATCTAATAAAGGAGCTTCTTTTTCTTTTAAGTTGATTCACTATGATGTTTGGGGACTTTCCTCGGTTATGTCCTTATCCAAATTCAAGTATTATATGATTTTCGTAGATGATTTTACTCGTTTCACTTGGAGAAAAATCCTAAAATCCAAGGATAAAATCCTAAATGTCTTTCGTAGATTCAAATTGTATATTGAAACTCAATTTTCTCAAAAAATCTTAACCTTGTGGAGTGATAGTGGTGGTGAGTTCATGTCCACTCAGTTTACACAATTTTTACTTGATAATGGCATTCAACGTGAGTTGAGTTGTGTAAGAACCTCCCAACAAAATGGTGTGGCTGAACAAAAACATCGCCATATTTTAGAGACTGCCTTGACCATGATGTATGATGCTAATCTCAAGTCATACCTTTGGTCAGAGGCCTTCTACACAATAGTTTATTTGATAAACATAATGCCTCTATCCAACCTTAGAGGTGAGTCATCCTATTCTTTGTTATACGGATTAGTCCTAAATTTCTTTTGTAGATTCAAATTGTATATTAAAACTCAATTTTCTAAAAAAAAACTTAACCTTGTATGATGCTAATCTCAAGTAATACCTTTGGTCGGAGGCCTTCTACACAATAGTTTATTTGATAAACAAAATGCCTCTATCCAACCTTAGAGGTGAGTCATCCTATTCTTTGTTATACGGATCAGTCCTAAATTTCTTTTATAGATTCAAATTGTATATTAAAACTCAATTTTCTCGAAAAAACTTAACCTTGCAGAGTGATGGTGGTGGTGAGTTTATGTTCACTCAGTTCACACAATTTTTACATGATAACAACTTTTAACGTGAGTTGAGTTATCTAAGGACCTCCCAACAAAATGGTTGGTCATCATCCATGCAACAAACTCAACATACTTTTTTTGACAAAGTTCTTGCTAATAATACTTAGCCAACAAATGAACAACAACCTCATTTTCATTTTTTTAAAAAGGCTTATAGCAGACAAGGTGGACAACAGCCTGAAAATTATAGCAAATCAATTGTTGAACCAGTTCAACCCACTACTTCCACTCCTGATCAGATTATAGATCCTCCCTCATTGGTTGAGGGTAGCACCTCCAATCAGCTTACTCACAGTTTTTCATTTCAACCATCCAACAACCCCACCCTACTCGCATGTCCAATAGGGTTCGGCATCCTCCTGGCAAATGGGTGAATTATGAGTCCTCTCTGGAATTTCAGGTATATGTTGCATCACTTTATAATTTTCATGAGTCCTAGTCTTTTGTTGAAGCTAGTCGTTGGTTGATGCTATGAATGAAGAAATTGCAGCCCTTCATGAGTGCAATACATGAAAAATAGTTCCTCGATCAGCAAATAAAAATGCGGTAGGATGTCATTGGGTATAAAAAATTAAACGCAAATCTAATGGTAGCATCGAGCGCTTTAAAGCCAAGTTAGTAGCTAAAGGTTATACTCAAGAATATGGACTCGATTTTGATGAAACCTTTAGTCCAGCTATTTTACATGGGAGCAATTCGTGTTGTTTTGTCTCTCATTGTATCTAATGGATGAGATTTATTCTAATTAGATGTTAAAAATACATTCTTCCATGGTGATTTGTGTGAAGAAATATATATGGAGCATCCTCCTAGCTATCCTAAGGGAGATGTTCACAACATTGTTCTCAAACTAAAAAAGGCTACATATGGCTTAAAATAGGCTTCACGAGTATGGTTTGATACATTCAGCAATGTTGTTCGTTCTCTTGGTTTTGAGCGCAGTCATTATGATTACTTTTTGTTTGTGCATCATGACAAATCTGCGATCACAATCATCTTGGTTTATGTGGATAATATAGTCATCACAGGCAGCAGTCATGCCAAGATTAGTTAGTTGAAATCCATTCTTCATAGTTAATTTCACATGAAGGATTTGGGTCCTCTTCGCTTCTTGGGTGTGCAGGTGGATCAACAATCAGATCGTCTCATTCTTTCGCAGCAAAAGTATGTTAGAGACATACTACATAGCAGTGGAATGCTGGCATGCAAACCTGTACTCACTCCCATGGCTATTCCAACTCAGTTGGGTCATAGTTTTTCGGATGGTGTTGAGTTTTTTGAACCTAAAAAATATTGAAGCATTGTTGGTGCATTGGAGTACCTTACCTTCATGCATCCATAATTATTTTTTTCAGTAAATCAAGTTTTTTAATTTTATGCATAAACCTCATATGCATCATATAGAAGTGGTAAAGAGGATTCTTAGATATATTAAAGGCACTCTTTCAAATGGTCTCATATATCTTCAACCTTCTTTGATGAGTCCTCATGTCTCCACCAAGGTTGTAACCTATTCTGATGCAGATTGGGCCCATGATCCTCTCACAATGCATTCAATGATTAGTTATGGTGTTTATTTGAGAGCACACCTAGTCTCTTGGGCTAGTCGAAAACATAAAATTGTTGCCCAATCAAGTACAGAGGCGGAATATCGGGCTATGGCAGTTGTTACTGCAAAAGTTATATGGGTTAAACAAGTATTATTTAGCAGCATATATCCAACTCTTTGCTCTATTGTGATAATAGGAGTGCAATTGCTATCTCTACTAATCCCGTTCAGCATGGTAAGATAAAACATGTCGAGATTGATCAATATTTTGTTCAAAAAAATGTCAAAGTCAAAGAAATTCAGCCAGTCTTTATTCGAGGAGAGGACTAGGTGGTTGATCTTTTTACCAAGGATCTTATGGTTTGTCGTCATTGGAATCTAAAATCCAAACTGTCCATGGTCGTTGACCACGCTCGGTTTGAGGGGGGGTGTTAGAATACTGTTAGAGTAATATTCATGGGTTTTGGATCCATATCCAGACCCGATATGCATTATGGCATTATTGTAATTATTGTAATTGCAACAAAGTAATATATGTATATATATATATATATATATATAGAGAGAGAGAGAGAGAGAGAGATGTCACCCAGTTAGGGTGCGACATCTTGTTATTTCTCACTGCTCTCATGCTTTTCTTCTTCTTATCTGTGTTATGCAGGGACAGCTCTCCAAGAAATCTCACACTTCATGCTGCATAATGGTAGACGTCAAAAAGGAAATGCCACAATTTCTATCATACAACAAAAAATAGAGAGGGAATTTTATCTTGCATGGTTAATACTGAAAACCAAGGATAAATAAAGTGATTATACTTCCCTATAATGGACTTTTAGTTTTATGTTCATACTTTTAGACTTATTTTAGAATACTTGAGATTGTGGTGGGTTTAATTAATATTTATGTTTAATTTAAATAATATTTGTTTGTCAAAAAAATTTAAATGTCAATAACTTTTCTCTATATTCTTTGCTACTCAAATACAATGTTACTGGTTCCCAAACACGGTGAGGAATCAAGAGTAGTTGAAAGTCAGAATCTTTGTTTATGCTTCCAAACAAAAGGAATCTACAACTCTTTTGAAATCCATTTTCCATAAAATCCAGGAGTTGTACTTCCTCCGACTCCTTGCAACTCCCTCTAACATGGGTTCCTAAATACAGCCTTAAGGAGTAATTGCATAAACCTTCGTGCTTAGGGCTGTCAACCGATCGGGCCAGGGTAGACCCCGACCTGTCCATATGACTAATAACCGAGGGTTCGGGTTTAGGTTCAGGTTTTGTTGGGTCATGAAAATAGAATCCTAAACTAGGACCCAAATATTATACAGGTCTGCACTTTCCATGCCCATTGGCAGCCCTAAATGGTACTTTTCTAGCTTGAATTCTAACGCATACCATTAGGGCTTGACACTGAACCTGGCTGGCCCAGTCCAGCCCAATTTTCTGATGAGCTTGATTGGGTATTGACAGGTTGAACCTGGTCAAGCCCAGCCAGTGAACTGCCCTTGGATGGCCCAAGCCCAGTTCAGGTGGGGCCTGGGCCTGATGCCTCACCCATGGGCCTAAACCAGGCAAACTCACAGATGTGTGTGTATAGTGTGTGTATACACCCGAGCTGAGTCAGGCCTAGGCTTTCTTTGGGCCAGGGACTGGTCTAAAAAACCAAGCCCGGCCCAGCTCAAATGGGTGGGGCCAAGGGCTGCCCAGCCTCTTGTCCACCCATTTAAACGTGGATTTTGAATCATATTCATTTAGTGCAATTATCTTGATCTTATTGCTTACCATAATCAGAAATCTCGTTATGAGGATTTTATTGACAAAATAAATCTCGTGATAAATTCAAATTTTACTCAGGAATGCATTTAAATTTTACATATATATAAGAAAATATATAAAACTATAAAACATTGAAAAATATAAAATATGAATATCATGCTAATAACATGGTAAAAATATGATATTTTCAAAATAAGCGATATTTTGAAAATATTGTAAAATATCGTGTTTTTAAGGATTAAATAAGCATTTTCAAAAAATGGCATGTATTTGTGACTATGTTGCGTACATGTCCAAATGTAACTTCTGTAGCACACACCACCTCCTGATTACTGGTTCAAACACTGATAAATAGGTCTCATTATCTTATTAAAAAAAAGGTCACATTATGTGTGGTTTATCATCTAATCTCGCATGACTTAATCTAGCTCATTTACGCACCTAGGCTGGCCTAAATCGACCCACAAGCAAGACCAAGTGCAAGTCACAGTGATTCGGTCATCAAACCAAGTGTGTGTGATCTTGTTAATTTAAATAAAACATTGATGCTAAAAGCTTTGTTGCATCTTAGGGATCCATCTGCTGCAAATGTTTATTCTATCATTTGGATCCACTGAAAGAGACTGCCAAGTCCACATTTTATAATAGCTTTAGATTAGGCTTCCAAGCTTAGGATGTTTTTAAGCTTAGAATCAGAGACCTAGTCATGCTAGCTAAGTCTGTCAGACTTACGGTTGTTGTCCCGATGATGTAAACCCGTGACACGCCCTTTTGCCCCAAAGAGTCGCCAAGCTTCGGCTGAGCAAAAGCTTATTGCTTGCCCTTATTAATGCAAGGGGCTGAGGCTCATGGGAATGGAACCCTGACCAGCCTTCTAGTAGCCAAGGCCGCACCAAACCCCTCAGAGCTTAGGATGTTTTTAAATTATGAACACTATTCAGAACATCACTAAAGTGGGAGTCATCTAGGTTTTAAGATCAAACAGGAACCATCTTGAATAGATGCAATATCTTCAAATCAAAGACATGAAGTATGTGTTAGCCAATATAGAAGCCATGTCATGAAAAATTTAGAACAAAAGGATTCATGGAAAAAAACTACTTGATCATGGTGCTCTTGCATTCCTAGAGTTTTTCAAGTTTTTTTGAAGGAAAAAATTTTATCTAAATGATACAAAGAGTAATTTATTATCGAAAGCCTCTTTCTTTCTTTTTTTTGCTAAGCCTAGTCAAAATCCTCAGTCACCAACAGCACATTGGCAGGCCTTCAGTTGGTAAAACTCTTGAGGTCCCCCTCCTGCCTACCGTAGAGTATACTCAGCATCAATCTAATGAAAAAGGATGCTCCCTATGGATTTCGAACTGGTGATCACATGTCAACTTAGTGAGATTCACAAGTCGCTTCTACTAGATTAGTGAAGCCCTTACGGGCTTTATCATATGTTTTTTATGTCATGACCATTTGTGCCTCTTTTCCTTCTTAAGGAAAGAAATTTTAGAGCCCAATTTTAATCTTGATATAAAATTCAATATAAAATATTGGCAAAAATATTTTAAAAGGATAGTTTTATAATTTTATTCAAAATAGGTTGTCCTAAACCCTTTGTATGTAAAATCCTTGTTCATCGTGTGATTGATTTTTCTCCTCTTCTTCTTACTTTTGTTTTTTCGATCTATATCTATCGATAAGTTGTTGAGTCATTCCCTAACAAAAAAATGCTCTCCATGGGTTTCTCTGGTGAGAAACAATGGCCAGCCCTAAATAGAAAGGTGGATCCCTTGTAGGCATATGTGCCTGACATTGTAACTTCGTTCAATTCACTCTTCTCAAAAAGAAAAAATAAAACTTTGTTTTTATTCACTAGTATCCAATTTTCATAAATAACGACTGAGCAAGATGAGGAAGTGAAAATAGCCAGTACATAAGTATCAATGAAATGAAGTGCTGCCACCCTCCTTTCCCCCCTCAACCAAAGAAAAAAAAAACAAAACAAACAAGGAGAAACAAAAGCCACAATTTTCAAGATACCCTTCTTATCAGCCAGAGAGCGCACGGTAAACGCACTTTCCATAGCCTGCATTCACAACATCCAGCGATCACAAATCCCTTCTTTCTCAAGGAAAATAAACCCAAGTTGGAAGCTTAACTGAAAGTCATGGTACCAAATACTCGCCCTCAAAATTAGGGCTTGGAAACAAGATCACGGTTCAAAAAGCGCTCATTCAAACTCATAAAATAGATGTGTTCATCATGCATGTTCTGTTGGATGTAAAAAGAAGAGGTGAGAGAATTCAAATATGAAAACATAAGTTGTTTGAAAAAGGTTGGACTTGATGATGTGAAATAGTCCCATATTAACGCTGTTTGAATTCGTTGTAGGCTTTATAACCTTCATGTAAACTCTTACACTTGTTCATAAGAGTAAGAGGTTAGGATGACTACCACACACGTGTGTGTGCGCCCGCCCGTCGGGTCGGGCCGGGTAATTGACCCTTTAGGGATATATCAATTCAAGACCAAAGTACCTTTTTACCCAAATTTTTGTATGTATTTAGAGGCTTTAATGGGTTAAGAAAAGACTCATCATAATCCGTGTCCGTTAAAGAGTCTTGTCTCTTCATATTCCGTTACGGATCTCGACTTTGTATTATGTTGCATAGCTTGATTTATATCATGATGGTGATTGTGAAACCGCGTGAACTGAAAATCGATCTAACATGTTCATCTTGACTCGGCTCTTAGTAATAATATATTTTACTTGAGTGCATCATGTTTGTAATAAACTAGAAGAAAAAAAAGGTAGCAGCTCTGGCTCCTGAGAGAGAGAGCCTCACAAGCTGGTCAGCCAGAACAAGAGCAGATCTCAGCTGTCCGTTTCATCTAGAAAGTGAACAGCATCCAAAATTTTTGTGGGGCCCATCTAGGTGGAAACCATCTTTTTGACAAAATTTTGTGGGGACCCATTTAGGTGGGAACCATCCTTTTGACAACATACAGGTGTGTTCATGGTGATGATGGATCTAAGGTACCTTTGGACAGTTTTCTGTCCAAGGTTCCTTGGACCTGATCTGCTCTCAGTGAGAACTGGGGATGTAGCTGTCCAGTTGTCAATAGCTTTAAAATAAAGCTGAAAAGTCGCTTGTCCTCAATGGGAGTCCTGGGTGGTATACAAGGAATTCAATGGTCATCGTTTTAGAAGCAAGCAGGAACCTATGGGCATGTTTAAAAGCGAGAAAATGGTAAGAAAAAATGAAATTTTTCAATCATTTCAAAGTAGAAAATTTTTGAATAAAAAGTTTTTGTAAAAAGTGTGACTTTAGATTATAACAACCATTCACCCACAAGACATCTCATTCCATGGGTCTTGGAGCTTCCTCCATCTTCATTTTTCTCCCACCTAACATCATTTTCAGGTCTCTCTCTCATTTTCTTACATTTTCCATTCTATTTTTCTCATGCTACACAAACAAATAAAAAAAAAATCATTTAAAAAAGTTATCATATCAAAACTTCCCATAAGCAACTTTTTTTTTCATGTGAGAATTTTTCTTGCTTTTTAACGTGCCCTATGTCCACTCGATTTCTCATAGGAAAACTGTGGTCAAAATCTGAGCCTGGCTCATCGGGATCACCCACTATGTGCTTCTTCCGAGTGAGGACCCTAACCAACTCCCAACCTAAACTAGGCCGATATAAGTCAAAGACTTCTGGCCAACCACTAGAGGGGACAAATATGGTCCCTACAAGGGGGAGGAAGTAAGAAAGATTAACGGATCAAATTCATCTCTCAACTTAATCCTAATCCTGCCCCTGATCTCTCGTCATATGCTGTTGTACATCCTTCCATCTGCTGTTGTACAGCTTGTCATAGAGAAGTCAAGTGTGGCGGCACATTGCATTTCTGCAATATGGCCTTGGCTTTAAGTGGCCCTCATCGGAATTGTGTGCAGTGTTTCTTGGTGACTCAAAGATTAACGGTCATAAAAACACTAAAATTTTGTGATTTACAAAATCATATTTGTTGTAAAAAAACATAATTCTTGGGGATCAGATTTAATCAAACGAACTTGCAACAATGAGATTCGAGAGTGGGTATAATGATAAGATATTGTGTTAGGGACGACAATCCCACCACCAGTTTCACCAACCGGATTATCAACCCGGACCAAACCTATGAAATATATGCACGCATAGATACACACAGGTGCAAGAAACTCACTCGGATCAGTGGCGGTCTGAACGGCGAACCCACCGAAGAAGCAAGTCGCACCCGACTGCCTGAACTGCTGCCAGTAGGAGTTGAACGCGTAGGACGCATGGGCCAAGAGCGTATGCGGTAGGAAGCACCCTTTCCGGGTCGGATCACATCGCAGGTCCGGTTACCCTGCGAGCACGCATACTTCATCGCGCCGGTCAACTGAGTCGCATTCACCCTCCTCCCCGCCAACGCCGGGTCGGCCACGCACCATATCTTCCCCTTGTACGGCTTGTTGTTGGTGGGCTCGGACAAGGGCTTGTAGTAGGAATCGGGCCTCTTCCCGATCAGGTCCACTTCATACACGTTCGACCCGTTCGGGTACAGCAAGCCCCAGTGCCGCTCCGTCCCGGGCCCACCCTTGAGGTTCTCGTTGTACAGCGCGAATATGTGGGTCCGGAAGGTCGCCCGCGGTCGAGCCGGCGTGCCGACCCTCTTGGCCAACCTCCTGGCGAGGTTCCGGTTGTAGACTGCCGCGTTGTAGACGTTGGCGCCGACCTGGTCGAGGTCGCCGGCGTTGGGCCAGCCGGTCTCGGCGATGGCGATGGGCACATTGGGGTAGCCGAGCTTCGTCATGGCCGCGACGACCGCATCGAGCTGCTCGTCGAGTAGGCGAGCCCGGTCACCGGATCGGTGTAGGTGGGCTTGGTCGCGCGGAAGAGGGCATAGTCGAGGGAGACGGTCTCCGGGTTTGCGGACCAGAGGAAGTAAGGGTAGACGTCGAGGAAGAAGGATGACCTGGCCTTGGCGAGGAATTGCAGGAGGGGGAGGACGACCGGAACGGCGACATCCCTCCGGAACGTGCCGTTCGACGGCGGGGAGGAGGACTCTAGCGTGTCCATAGCGAAGGTCGTGCCGACCTTCACGTTGCGGACCCGCAGGGCGGTCAGGGCGCGCTTGATGTTGCGCATGGCCGGGACGAGTTCGAACCAGGTGGCCCGGTTGGTGGGGTCCGAGAGGACCTCGTTGCCGACCAGGAGGGTCCGGATCTTGACGCGGTGGCAGAAGGGGAGCAGGTTGGTGCGGACCCACTCGTTGGCAGCGGCTTGGGAGGTCGAGACGTTGGCGATCGCTTGGTTGGGCACCATGATGGAGACCCTCAGGTCGGTGCCGGAGAGAGCCTCGAGGATCTCCGGATTCGCGCCGTAGATCTTCACGGCGTTCGCTTTTAGGGACTTGATAAGTTCGATGGATCGTGATGGGGAGGGGAGGTCGTCGCCTAGCTGACCGTAGTTGACCCCAATCTGACTCGACACCGACTCATCTGCAGAAACAAGAGATACCCATCAACGCTTTTGCTGATGTTTCAATATAAATGTCAAGAAATCTTTGGTTTTTTTGAGATACCCAATCGACTAAACAAGAAGACATCTTGGAATATCGAGATACCCATCAAAGTTTTTCACGATTTGATAGAAATGAGAAGAAATCTCGGGGGTTTTGCTTACTTGCTAGGCCAAAGAGAACGAAGAAGAAAAGCAGAGCGACGGCCATTTTGTTGCTGCCTTGTAGAGTGGATGGTGGGGAGCCTGTGGGTATGTATAGAGTGTGAGAGGGTCGACGGTGTCCGGAAGAGAAGGATGGTGTTGGGGGGATTTTAATACAAGGGGAAGCGCGGAAGGTGGTAGCTTGGAGTTCAAAATATGGAGATTTGGGGTATTTACAAGAGAGAGGGTACGTTTGTGATGATGACCCACCTGAGGCAAAACTGGGAAACAAGACGAGCAGCTAGTTTTTCAAGTCGGGTCGGTTCAGTTCAGTAAGAACATGACAAGCTGATCTGCTCGGACATTATAGCATCATTTTACATATTATATATTTGAGAACCGAACATATTAGGCCCCATTTCTCGTTCTGCCCCTATAAGTTTTAAGTGTTTTATAATAGATCTGAACTATTAGATATCATGTTTTTTCGATGAAGAGAAAAGCAGTTAACTTCCTAGCCATTGATTTTGAATCACTGAGAAAAAAACTTTGACAATCAAAAAATCGTTTCCCACTAAACAAAACCTATAGATTACATTTACTGTATTAGACGTGAGAAAAAAAATGCTTAAAACTATGATTTTTAAGAGGCCTATTAAGACAAAGGGGTTTGTTTAGTTGTTTATAATTTTGTTGCCCGAGAGAAGTGGAAAAGCGTATACTGTGTTGTGTGAGTGAGAAGGGAAAAAGCCTGGTGAACTGAGCTCAGGTGCAATGTGATTGCACACTTTAAGCATGGTGCTACACCTTATCACCCACCATATGCTGACCGTACCTTAAAGATGGAGGGTGATCAAGTGCAGCAGCACACAAAATGTGCAATCACATTGCATCTGATCCCCCCACAGTGGTGGTGGGCTCAGTTACGGTAGTTCTGCTTTTTTATTCCCTGCTTGGGAGGAAAGAAACGGTCATAATCTTTTTTTGGTTGCCCTCTTTCGTATTCTTCTTTATTCTTTGCCGTTGCTGTACAGACCTTGATATTCTGCTTTTAAGCTATTGGTTGCATTTTGGAGAGAGATTGTTAACTCCTCACACGTTAGGTACTGAAATGAGCGTGCTAAATGGATTTTCAGCCTAATTACATCTTATTTATAAATTCTGACCGTACAGATGTGATCTATGTACTTCATTTTATAGGGGATCAGCTTTTGAAGTGTTTGATTCCAACACATGGGTGGCTTTTTATAAGGTTTGAAAAATCAACGGTTAAAAATCTTTGTAAATTTTCAAGACTCCAAATATCATTTTTCATGATCATGTCCACATTTATGAAATAAGAACTGCCAAAAAAAACACTACTAAAAGGGCAGAAAACCCAATTTTGGCACGTATCATTTAGCACCTAACGTGTGTGCAGCTACCAATTTCTCGATTTTTGGATATCTATTTTTTTATATCATGTGGGATTCACGTTTCACTTGTTAATTATTGGTACAACATAAGAAAAAGTGTGCTCGGAAACAAGATGAGCTGCATGTGATCCTTCGAATTCATGAAATAGGCTCAAGCATGAACAACCAATGTTTGTCTCATCTTAGCTCTCATTTTATTTTATATTACAAATTAAAGATGGTTGAAGTGTTTGGCCTGCCAGATTTAGAGTTCAAATCCTATTTGCTTATAAGCTTGAGACAATCATTCAATTTTTATGTAAAATTTGAAAGGGCTTGATTTATGAAAAAAATGTTATATTATACTATTTTTATGCACAAAAATCAAGGAAAATAATAAAATACTGAAAGAAATTACATAAACTCAACAAAAATAAAAATTTTAATTCATCCAACTCTTCATCGTCCCTAATCCCTCCCACGTAACAAGTATTTATAAAAATAAAATAAAACCCTAACTCTACAATCGATCTTGGATAAAATCTGAATACTAAAGCAAACCCAAAACAAAAATCTAAATCCTAAGTACTATTTGTGAATCTTGAATGGCTTATAAACCCAGCTTGCACACCGCTCTACTCCTGCATCAATTTTGTACATGAGATTGTTTGAGCTTGGTTTAGTAGGTTTAAGGTCTAAATTCTGTTGTTTTCATCTTTCAAATTTTTTTTTTTGTAAATGAGCTTGCTCGAGCTTGACTCTTTTAGCTCGGGTTTTTCATGAACTCAAGCTCGACTCAGCTTGACTCGAGACAAAGAAATGAGTCAAGTTTGAACACCCTCTGTTCGGTTCGTTAGGCTCTTTTACCAGCCTTAGTCAGTAGTAATTGAGCCATTTGAAGCAGGTTGAGGTGGGTTAATCAGGGTCTGAAAGAGCTAATCCTGACCTAATTGCTTATTTGGTTGGATATTGTAAGAGGATTTTCATATCCTAATCCGTTGAAGTTGTGAACATGGCCACAGAATCGATTCATTAATTGTTCAGTGGGAAATTGATTCAGTTGGATTTGGATACGAGGATTCAAGCCCAAGTTCAAAATGGAGGAACGCAGGTCTGTTACCATAGATTGAATCGGGCTGGATTTGGTCTGAAAATTGAGCATTGAGTCCAAATCTATGTCTGTTTGGCATGTACTTTATATGGATCACACCGGGCCAGTACACATATCAGTAATCGTAAGTATCTCTCGCAATTACGATCCATATCCAGTTGGCTATAAACAATGGAAAGCCACTTCACGCACTCGAGTGTGGTCGAGGACAGATCGGGTGCAATGTGATTGCACACTTTTGTTGTGCTGCTGCACCTGATCACCCTCACTAGGGATGGCAATGGACTTGAGCGGGGGCGGGGGACAGGGTCTCCACCCCCGCCCCGTCTCAAGATTAGAACCTCCACCCCCACCTTCATCCCCGTTTCATATCCTCCATCCCCGGTTCAAACGGGGATGAGGTGGGGCGGGGCCCATTTCCCCGTAGTCTACTGCCATCTTTTAGAAGGACTGGGGATGGGGCGGGGCAGGGCTAGGCAGGGAAAAGTGTAAGTCCATCCCCGAACGGGGGATAAATTTTAACCTTCGTCCCCGCCTCCATTCTCGTTTCATACCCTTCATCCCCGGTACGTGGCGGGGTGGGGCCCCGCTTTCCCCAGGTCCACTGCCATCCCTAACCCTCACCCAATGTTCTGTATGGGCCCTGTATAGAGTGGCAGTAGGCTCAATTTATTGATTATCTGTTATACAGAATATTATATATTATATTTTAAAATAACAGTTTTATTTTTTCGTGTGCTATGTTTTTTAGGCTTTCTTTGTTGACATAAAACCCATGAAGAACTGCCTGCAGGTTGCGTCAATTTGTAATATATATTTTGAATAATTTACAAAAAGATTCTTAACTTATCAGCTATTTACTAACAGGAACTCAACGTTTCAATTATTACATTTAACCCGTTGCTTTTAAAATTATATTTCAAAGACACGCTTGGCTTTGGATTCAGTTTGAGCTTGACTGAGTAAAGGAAATGACTAAAACATCCTGGTTCTTAAATATATAGAGAGAGTCTCTCTCAAATGATAGCAAATGGTGGTGGTGACGAGTCTATGGGAAAGCCCTCTCTCTCTCTCTCTCTCTCTCTCTCTCTCAAAAATGTTGGCAGTGAATCGGGGTCTCACTCAGCCTCGTCCCATTTGGATCGGGGATGGAGGACATGAAACGGGAATTGAGGTGGGAATGGAAGTTAAAATTAAAACCCATGCAAGGATGGAGGCAGGGATGGATCTGCACTTTTTCCTGCCTTGCTCCATTCCTGTCTCGAATCCCCGCCTTGCCCGGCCCTGTCCTCGATCCTTCTTCTTTAAGGATGGCAATGAATGGAGGGAAAATGAGGCCCCATCCTACCTTGCTCCGCTTGAACCAGGGTCATGGAGAACATGAAATGGAGATGAAAGTTAAAATCAAGACCCGTGTGGGAATGAAAGGCAAGATTTTGAGACAGGGCTGGGGTGGAGACCTTCTCCTCGCCCCGATCCACTGTCATCCCTAATGGTGATGAGGTCATCGAGCAATCCACGCTTTTTTAATGGTGGTGGTCATGAGGAAATCAGGCAGCTCTCTCTCTCTTAAGAAACAGGGTAGTTTTAGTCATTTCTTTTATTCAGTCAAAACCAACAGAATTCAAGGCCAATCATGTCTTTGAAAAATAAATTTTAAAAGCATGAGGTTAAATATAATAATTGAAACATTAGGCTTTGTTAATAGCTTCTAAGTTGAGTGCCTTTTTGTAAATTATTTATATTTTTTGAAAACATGTAGTTGTTCTTTGAAGTCGTCTTCAATTGACCAAATCTAGCATTACAGGTTGTTTTCAATTTCAAAGATGTAAATTATTTATATATTTCAACCTTAAAAGGACCCAATTGAATTGCTCATTTACGGCAGGTACAAGCTCAGTCCGCCCAAATACCTCAATGTGTAGGCTCGGCTCAAGCTCGACCCAAGCCTGAACGAGAGGTGTTCAGGCTTGGCTCGTGCCGAGTACCGAGCTTGGCTTGGCCTAGTTCTTAAGCTTGTTTTGAATCAAAACAAGAACAATCTGACCTGAGAAACCTTCGGTAGTGGTGGTGGTGGTGGACAATCTGGCCGATGTTGGCGTATTTGATCTACGCTGCTGACGCAAGCTCCGGCCTGTTGTCGCTTTCCCGGTGCTGGAGATAGCGGATAGCAGAATCGGGGCTGGCATGTGAGTATGCCCATTCTGCTATCGGTGATCGGCGGCATTCTGAATGCGGTAAGCGTACCCCTACACCCCTGCTACGGTTCTAAAAAAACAGAGGGTGATCTGGCCTCCCCACTTCGCAGAAACGGCTTTCGCTAGCAGGAAAGGAGAGACGATTGATGCTGTCGTCGTCGGCCTTCGCCGGCGGGACCACTGCAGCAGGTGGCTGCCTGGCATCCCGTTTGTTTTTTGGTTTCTGAAAGAAATTAAAAGAACCGAAAGGGCAGTTGCCGGAGAGGCCGGGACAGTATTCCCATCGTCGACGGCCTTGTCAGTTGGTCGCCGGTGGCGACAGCCTGCCCTGGTGGCAGGTGTTGTTACTGGCGACATATCTGAATAAAAAAAAATCATCAGAGTTCAGAACCCTTTACCTTTTGCCAGTGGCGTTCATCGGGGAGGTGAAGGGGGCCGTCGATCACTGGCGGCACCGCTGGCAGATGTGATAGGTCACCGAAGAACCATCATCGTCGGTTGTGTTTCGGTCAGCATTTAGATCAAGCGGCTGGAAAATGAACCCCTTCGTTGGCAGGGGTATTTGCCGAAGTTTTCCGTCGTGGGTTGTCGCCGAAATAAGGAGGTGACTGTCGTCGGGGGTCACCGCCTCAACGGCAGCCTCGCCAACGACGTCCCCTGTCACCCAGATGCTGAAGGGGCATTTGCCCTCTTCGGTGATGATCGGTTTCTGATAAACCGATCGTTCGGTTTCTCAGAAACCGAAACTGCTTATGTTTTGGGTGATCCGGGTCGGATCGGGTATTCTGACCCGGTGGCGGGTTCGATCCAGACCCTTTTTGGGTGGATCGGGTCTGCTTGAATATCGGGTCAGTTCTGACCCAAGCTCAGACCCAGACCCATTTGGCTTTCGGGTCTGGGTCTGTTTCGAACAACCCGAATCCGACAGACAGACCAGATCTGTTATGAGCGATCGAACCAGACCCGAAACCATTCTTATTCAGGGTCTGGGTCTGATCTTAACATTGGGTCGGTGATTGAATTCAATCCGGTTGGATCGAAACCAGACCCATTTGGGCTTCGAGTCTGGTCTGATCCAGATGAACCGGGTCGTGATCCGAGACCAACCAGACCGGGTAAGGTCTGGGTCTGATCTTATTTGTTTGGATCGGGTCTCAATCCAGATTCAACCCGATCCGGGTATGGACTGGATCTAGATCCATACCAAATCGGATCTGGGCTTGGACCGAATACAGTTTATGGACTTAACCCAGATCCTGTAATGGATCGGATTTGGGTCCATGTTAGTTTTAGATTATTGGATCCAATATGGGACCCATACTAGATATGAACTAGAGGTATTCAACCTGAGATCCATTCTTACTGGATCTAGATCTGGATTGAATCAGATCTAATCTGAAACAGGGTCTGTTTACTATTTACACTTGAATCGGTTTTGTGATCGATACGGTTCTTTTCAAGACCGGTTTAGAGCCATTTTTGATCGATTCCTATCAGTTTCAAGATGTAGAAACTTTATTTTCATGAATCCATGAACGAACAAAGATTTTGTCATTCGGTTATAGGATTTTATGAGCTTTTGTTCATGTTTTGGATCAGTTCATTAGGTCTTAAACCGGTTCAGACCCTTAGATGACCGGTTCAGGACTGTTTTAAACCAATTCTGGGTATTTTTAAACCGGTTTCAGCTTGAGGACCCTAGGTTTTACTCATATTAGTATGCTTTTATCATTTTTTCAAGCTTTATAAGTGTTCCTTGTTAAGGAAGCATGACTTATGCATGTCTAAACATGTATTTTATATTATTTAAGTTATGCATAAAGTTTTTAAGCATGATTATGACTATATTAACGATATTTACTAATGTGTTATCATCAAAAAATTAGTTTATGCATATATGTTAAAACATGAACTTGTATTTTGACGATATAATGCATATTTTGTCATGAATATACATGCATTAATATGTGTGCATGGGCATGTTGCATAATACAAATATGATTTCAATAAAAGATATTAATTGACTGATTCATGTAATCACCAAAGTGATCTGAGTTGCGTTGATTGAGGATTCTTTGGATCGTATTAAAATTTGATATTATGATTATGTGTGACTTTATGAAACAACGATTACACCTAAAGGTAGGTCATTCTGTTCCAAATCCACACAGAGTGTAATAGTAGATGTGTATTTCAGTTCATAAAGTATGTTTGTACCTAAAGGTACAATGTTGATTTGTCTTTGATTACATGACCTGCTAGTTTCACTAACTGAAGCCAATTCCTTGTGAATTAAGGAGACAGAGCGACTATGAGTATTATCGTTTTCACCAAAGTTGAATAATAATGACTCAATTATGCTTGCCTCAGAAAATGTGAATAATAAAGGGTCTCAATGTTTACCTTTTCGTCACAAGTCTCGTCTAAGCAATAATAAAGTTTTCTCTTTCGTTCTTTGTTGTATCAGGTTCTTTCCTCATTGACGGTTCTAGTAATATTCTTCTATTAGACAAATCTAATTTTTTGGATTGGAAAGAAATAGTGTTGTTCACTCTGGATTACATGAACTTGGATTTAGCCTTTAGAACTAATGAACCTCTCGCTCTTACAGAGCAGAGTACAACCAAACATAAGGTTGTCTTTAAGAAATGGGAGAGCTCGAATAGACTTAGTTTATTGCTTTTACAATCTTGAGTGGCTAAAAATATTCGATGTGTCATGCCTCACTACTGGACAGTGAAGAAATTTTTTAGAGCTATTGAGACTCAATTTGTCAGTTCTAATAAGGCAACGGCCAGTACACTGATGTCCAAACTAGTATCTATGAAATATACTGGTGATAGTCACATTCGACAACACATTTTGAAAATGAGGAACATTGCATCACAGTTGAATGACATGAAGTTTGTCATTTTTTATTTTTTCTTGGTCCATCTAATTTTGACCCCATTGCCTACTGAGTATTGGCCTTTCAAAATCTCCTACAACACACGTAATGATGAGTGATCTTTTAATGACCTCTTGACCAAGTGTGTTGAAGAGGAAGAAAGTTTGAAGGGTGAGAGGGTGTCGAGTGCACATATGGCCTCTTATAAAGATAAACATAAGCTGGGGCTAAAGAAAAGTTCATTCAAAAGAAAGAATAAGAAGAAAACCTTTGGGGAGAGTTCAAACTCTCAGACAAAAGCCAAATCCCAGTAAGAAAGATCTTCTATAAAGTGTTTCTTCTTCAAGAAGAAGAGACATAAGAAGATGGACTGCTTAAAGCATAAAAAATAACTAAAAAATAAAGGTGATAAATCATTCGTTTCTCATGAGTGTAATTTTATTCATGTTTCGTTACATAGTTGGCAAATTGATTATGGTGCTGCAGTGCACATTGCCAACTCCTTGTAGGCATTTTTAAATAAAAGAGAATCAACAGAGTATAAAAAAAACATCTTCTTAGAAAATAAGATATATTTGCATGTCAAGAATGTTGGGATCTGCAGAGTTGTGTTGGAATTGAGATTCATTTTAGATTTGGTTGATACATTTTATGTTATATCCTATAGTCAGAACCTGATTTCAATTTCTAAACTTGATAAGTTTGGTTTTAGTTTTAAATTTGAAAACTCCAAGCTTGTTATTATCAATTTTTTTTAATGTAGGTTCTGCATATGTGTCTGATGGTTTGTATCGATTAAAAACTGAATTTCAAATTCAAGAATATCATTTTATTGATAACACAATGATTGACAATAAATGTGGTCTAAAGGAAGATCAATCCTATTTGCTTTGGCATCGAAGGTTAAGACACATCTCGAAAGAGAGTACAAAGACTTGTAAAAGAAGAAATCCTTGAATCCCTTGATTCACGGATATAGAGTCATATGTTGACTACTTAAAGGCTAAATAGTCTAACACGTTTAAGAAAGATGTCAAATGCAATAATAGAAAGTTGGAGATAATGTATACGGATGTTTCCAACCATTTTTCATAATGTCATAGGGGTAAAAAGTATTTTGTTACCTTTATAGACGATTACTCACGGTATATATATTCTACTTGTTATTTAAAAAATCAGAAGCCTTTCAAGTTTTTAAGGACTTCAAGAAAAAAATAGAGAAATAAATCGGTGAAGTTATTAAGGTAGTCAGGTCGAATAGAGGTGACGAATATTATGGGCATTTCATTAATATGAGAAAAAAGAAAGGGTCATTAGCACAGTTTCTAAAAGATAAAGGCATTGTACCTAAGTATATCATGTCTAGTAGTACTTATCATAATGATATAGCTGAAAAAAGAAACCATACACTTAAAAAAATAGTTTAAGGGATGATGAATCACTCAAACCTTTTATTGACCTTGTGGGGTGAAGCTCTTAGGATAACAATGCATATTTTGAATAAGGTTCCTACGAAGGTTGTTCAAAAGACTCCTTACGAGTTATAGACTGGTAAAAAACCTTCTTTGTCATATATGCATATATGAAGATGTCCAACTGAAGCTAAATTATATAACCTATATATAAAAACCTTTAATCCTAGAACGACTACTGGATTTTTTATTGATTATCCAGAAAGATCAAAGGACTTTATATTTTATTGTCCATCTCATATACCATAGATAGTTAAAACAGATAAAGCGAGATTTCTTAAAAATGGTTCTATTGGGATCGATGCATCTCAAAGTATTGAATTTGAGAAAATGCAGGATTTATGTTCCATACCTGCGATTGATAAAAACCTAGTTTTTTCAGTCATTGCTCCTTTGGATAATGTCACGAAAAGTTCGATTAATGAACATCAATCCCAAATAGAGTAAGTTGTTGATGAAGATATACCACAACAACAGGATACAAAAGTTTATTTTGAAACACCTGTAGCACCTGTGTGGAGGTCAACAATGACCAAAAAATCTGCTATCCATGTAGACTATGTGGTGTATTTGCAAGAGTCTAATAATTTTATAGATATTGATGATGATCCTTTCACTTTTGTAGAAGTCATTAAAAGTGAAAGATCAACATATTTGATCAATGTCATGAAAGAAGAGATTGACTCTGTGGCAAAGAACTAAGTGTAGGATCTTGTACCCAGATCTGTTAGTTGTAAATGAGTCTTTAAGACCAAAACAAACTCTAAAGGTCATGTGGAGAGGTACAATGCTAGGCTTGTTGCAAAAGGTGACACTAATTATAATGAGATTTTTTTTCATGTCTCAACTAAGGAATCATTGAGGGTAATTATGGCCCTCGTAGCTCATTTTAATTTAGAGTTACATCAAATGGATGTGAAAATTGTCTTCCTGAATGAGAATCTGGAAGATAAGGTATACATGCAACAACCTCTTGGTTTCAATGTAGATGACTCGAATAATTTAGTTTGCAAATTAAAGAAGTCAATTTATTGACTTAAACATATGTCCCTCCAGTGGCATAAAAAGTTCAATAAAGTAATTATGACATTTGGATTTATTGAAAACATTGTTGATCAATGCATATACATTAAGACTAGTGGAAGTAAGTTCATAATTTTGGTTTTAGATGTTGATAACATTCTTCTCGCAACTTATGATTTGAGTCTACTACATGAGACAAAAGATTTTTTTCCCTCTCATTTCGATATGAAGGACATGTGTGAGGCCACATTTATCCTTAGAATCGAGATCCGTCGTGATAGAACTAAGGATGTCCTTAACCTATCTCAGAAATTTTATATCCTTAAGGGTCTTAAAAGATATGGGATGGAGAACTGTTCTCCTAATTCGACACCCATAGTGAAAAAGGATAAATTGAGCCTAAAAAACTGTCCTCAAGATGATAATGATAAGGCGCAAATGGAAATTGTCCCATATGCTTCAGTAGTTGGGAGTTTATAGTACGTGCATACTTGCACACGTCCTGATATCGCATTTACTATAGAAATGCTTGGTAGATATCAATCAAATCCAAACATTGCACACTGGAAGGCATTGAAGAAGGTCATGCACTATTTGCAATGAATAAATGATTACATGTTGACCACCTAGAGGTCATTGAATACTCTAATGCAAACTTAGGAGGATGTATCGACAGTAAAAAAATCTACTACTGGATATATTTTTCTACTAGCAGGTGGTGTCGTCTCGTGGAGAAATGAAAAATAATCTACAATTGCTGCTCATATCATGGAGGCAAAATTTATTTATCTATACGAGACTTCATCTCAGGCCATTTGAATAAAAAACTTTATTGTGGGTTTTGAGATTGTAAATTCTATTGAGAGACCACTAAAGATCTTTTGTGATAATGAAGCAACTGTGTCATTCTCAAATAACAACAAGAGCTCAACCTCGTGTCAACACATGGAGTTAAAGTACTTTATTGTTAAAGAAAATATTGAGAATCATCTGGTATGTATTGATATAATTGGTACGAAAAAATAACTGTGGATATCCTTACTAAAGGGCTAACACTAGGATTATATTCTCAACATGTAAAGGGGATGAGTCTTTTTTATTTCTTCTGATGTATGATAATACATTATGTAATCACATTTGTAAAATTAAATTGATTCTCTATAACTTTGTGTATTGCTGATTTTGCATAAAGGATCTCTAATTTGGTTTAAAAAAATAACAAAATAACAATATTAAAGAACCACTAGAATATGTTAGAGACCAACCTATTTATAAAGATAATTTTAACATGCTAAAACACTAAAAATAAGTTGTATTATAGTACATGAAAATATGACATTTCATAAAGAAATAATAATCTCTATGACTCATATAATTTATTCTTGTTATACAAGATAGCATGTGAACTCATATAAAGAATTAAGTCGAGATAACAATATAAACCTCGATTTAGTACCTTTTTAGTATCAATGGGTCAAGTGAGAAAATGTTAGATATTTAAATTTGAGTTCAACTTGTGTGACCCAATTTAACACTAATAAGAGGGTTAGTGGCACTATTAGTGAGCGCTTAATAGGAGTTAATAGGAGGTGGATGTTACGTGAATGTGAAGAATTAACGTTTTGTAACCACTCCCTATCTTCTATTATAAGTAGATGGCTTGGCTATATGACGAGAACAACTAGAATTAACGTTTTATAACCACCCCCTATCTTCTATTATAAGTAGATGGCTTGGCTATATGACGAGAACAACTAGAAAACATAGCCTCTACCCTATTCCTCATAATTGTCATTGGGTTCAAGATCCTACTCACCATCAACATGAAGGTATGGGCTCATCGTGGGCATCGATAGGTTAAGAAGAATGTTGAGCACCCTGCATGTCGCATCAACCGTGACATCTACATATACATGCTTATTTTGTATTCTGGTTTCAATTTTTGTGAATACTCCAGCATGAGTCGAGTGGCGATGTCGACTGCCGAGTGGCGGATGCCGGATGCAAAACGAAGCGAGTGGTGGAGTGGGCCAACGGAGGAGCTTAAAAGAGCAGCCGAATGAGTGGCGATCCTCAGAGGGGCGACTAGCAAGAAAGGAGAAGGGAACAAAGGGGTGAGATTTGGAAGCGGTCGCTAAGGAGGGGTGGAAGCAAGGAGAGACACTTGAATGCTCTAATAACGACTCTTGAAAACCCTAGCACCTTGCAGTTGGGAGGAGTTGGCTGGATCCCCCGCTTCCTGGCCACCATCAGATTTCCCAGCTTTGCAGCAAGAAAACCCATCCTTCCTCCTTGCTACCACTCAGAACATCTCCCATTCCTAGTGCTGGACGAAGGACATACCCCAACCCTCCTCGACCACCTTGCTTTAACTTTGGTGTTCACCCACCTTAACCTCCTCATCCTCTCAAGTATTCATCGATGCCTTCAAATCCCAGCAGCTCCAAGCCATCTCAGCTGCCTACCCCAATTTCCTCCATGAAGAGAGAGGGGAGGGTTTGTTTCCTGGTCAGAGAGAGAGAGAAGTGGGTGGGAAGGAGCTTCCAAAGAGAGGGAGGGAACGCGAGAGAGAGAGATGGGAGAGAGGGATGAGGCCCGAGGGTGGGGACGAAAATCAAGAGAGAGTTCTCCCCCGATGATTCACTGAATCCCACGTCTGTGTTCGGGGGAGGGCGAATGAGTGCCACGTATTTATGCACATGGGGCTCGTATTTCCGTGTATGATGACATAACTTTGCATCAGACTCTGGTGCTGTTGCAAAGACTTAATCACCCTTACTTGCTTTTCTTGCCCTGAAATGACGATTCGAGGAAATGACAAAAATATCCTCCATTCAAAAGTTGTGAAACTGCGGTTTGAGAAAAGTACAAAAAAGTCATCCATCCAAAAAGTTTGATGTTAACTATTTAAGTTGTAGACGTTCTCTATTCATTAAACTCTTGCGCCATCTGTTGTAACAGTAGCTTCCATTGTCAACGCAAGCTTTGCCTTCGTCTCTAGTCAAGGTTTTCGCCTTGTTTTGTATCTTGTTTTACAACACATTGTCGCCTTCTCGTGCCTGCGTTGTGTTACAAAACATTCTCGTGTCTTCTCTTCTTTTTCGCTGTCATTAGGCATTATGGAAGATATCAATGATGCACAACATTCCAACCAGTGCCATTAATGCGTCATGAGTAGCTTTTCATCTCGTCATGTTATGATTAAGAACGCATGTCGTCTTGTGTGACATTAAGGCATTGTTTTGCTAGTGCAGGTAGATCTTGTTCTTATGATGGTTGAAAACTTATCGATATTTGTAAGACGCTGGGACCTGTTGACAAAAATGCTTGTTTACAAATGCTAGGAAGGGTCTCCAACCTATCAGGCATCCTACATTCACTCATTATATGCTTTGTATCTCAACCGCTGTATTAGTAACATACTACCGATTTGTGAGATATTGTTTTGTTAGTTAATATCGATTTGTTTGCTATTACGCTCAATTTCTTCCGTATCGATTTGTAATTTATTGTACGATATATTTATCGACCTTTTAAATATTATGGTTTTGTATTGTCGATTTGTAAGTTATTATGCTTAACTGTCGTATCGATTTTCAATATATTATTTGATATGTATATCGATTTGTAAGATATTATATATTTTGTAATATGTATTCATAAGATATTTGTACACAAACTTTGAAAACGTGTGTATGAAGAAACACATCGTTACACACATTCAAATTGTTGCTCTGTCAGTGATTTGTATTGAACTCGTTTCACAGCCTCCTGGCTCTACTCACAGACCTATCGTCAACACACATGTACGACATTTCGTGTCTTTTATTGGCATGGTAAGTGACAACTCGATGCTCAGTATAAGCAGATATCAAACCGCAATTGCTTTTATACTATCATTCTTTAAATTGATTCTTTGACTTGCTAACCCTTATCGGTATCTGTTGTTATATGCATCCTGATTAAATCGTAGTAAATGTATGTGCTTGCTAACGCAACATGATATATTGCTTACAAAACATTCCTATGTCTTCTCTTCTTTTGCGTTGTCGTTAGGCATTACAGAAAAAAGCAATGACGCACAAACATTCCGACTAGTGTCATTAAAGCGTCGTGAGCAGCTTTCCATCTCATCATGCTATCGATGAAGGGTGCATGTCATCTTGTGTGTCATTAAGGCATTGTTTTGTTACTGCAGGTAGATCTTGTTCTTACGATGGTTGAAAACTTATCGATATTTGTAAGACGCTGGGACCTGTTGACAAGAATGCTTTGTTTACAAATGCTAGGAAGGGCCTCCAACCCATCAAGTATCCTACATTCACTCATTATATGCTTTGTATCTCAAACCGTTGTATTAGTAACATACTACCGATTTGTGAGATATTGTTTTGTTAGTTAATATCGATTTGTTTGCTATTTTGTTGGCAACACATACTGATATATTGCTTATAACATTGTTTAGCTTATCATCAGGTTGTAATGAAGATAATGTAGCTAAATCAATTGAAAGTTATGGAGAATTGAACATATATAGTAATGATGCAACTGAAGAATTGAACATTTGCACTAATTATGCACATGATAAGAAGGGTGCAGGCATTAGACCCACTCTTGACTTGAATGTTCCAGTAGAAGAAATGCAATTCAATAATGAGATAGATTATCATGACAGTACACATAATAAAAGTGTAGGCACTGCGAATGAACATGGAAGTACACTTGACTATGTTCCGGTAGAAGGAATGCAGTTTAATAATGAGGAAGCTGCATATAAATTTTACAATGATTATGCCCTAAAAGTTGGCTTCAGTGTGAGAAGGTTTTCTTGGTCAAAAAATGCACAGGGTGTCGTGGTGAGAAAGATATATGTTTGTTCCAGGCAAGGTTGGAAGAAATCAATGGGAAATCCAACAAGGAGCATGCCAAAATCAAGATGTGGATGTCAAGCGAGAATGGTTTTGAGAAGACATCCGAATGGAAAGTTTCTAATTCGTACTTTAATCAGTTATCATAATCATGATTTATCTGCATCATTTATGACTCTTATGTTAAGGTCACATCGTAAAGTAATTGTAGCGCATGCTGCAATGGCTAAAATAGTCGATAGCACCGACATTGCACCAAGGAAGACATACAAATTGTTTGCTCACATAGACGGTGGTCGCGATAATGTGTCATTCACACCTTTAGATCTAATAAACCACTTGAGAAGGAAGAGGACAGATAACATGAAGAATGGAGAAATATGTTATTTGGTTGATTACTTACAGAAGAAATCAAGCAATGACCCTGGGTTTTTTAGTGCAATGCAACTGTATGAAGATAGATATGTTGTGAATATGTTTTGGGCCGATTCAAAGTCAAGAGTAGATTATGAATGCTTTAATGATGTGTTTGTATTTGATACTACAGTAAAGATTAATACTGAACAGTGGCCATTTGCGCAGTTTGTCGGAGTGAACCATCACTAACAGAGTTGTATATTAGGCGGCACATTTTTGTATGACCAGACCAAGGAAAGCTTTGAATGGTTGTTCAGAGTATTTACACAGGCAATGAACGAGAAGCAACCTGGACCTGTACTTACAGATGGTGATCACGCAATTGCAGCTGCAGTGCTTCATGTGTGGCCATATGCACATCATCGACTATGTTTATGGCATATCTTTTAAAATGCAGCAAAGAACATAGGACACATATTTAATCAGAAGACAAGGTTTGATAAAAAGTTTACTAGGTATGTGCTTGAGAGCGTAGACGAGATCACCTTTATGTTTGATTGGGAGGAAATGATTCAGACATACGACCTTGAAGATTGTCTGTGGTTACAAAATTTATATGCAGAAAAAGAGAAGTGGGCATTGGCATATGGAAGACAATACTTTTGTGCTGGTATCATAAGTACACAAAGAGCTGAATCTATACATGCCACTTTGAAGAAAACCCTGTATTCATGTTTAACAATGTTTCACTTTATGGAACAATATGAATTATTTATAGACGGTCTAAGACAGAATGAGCTTGAACAAGACGTGAAATGCTTCAATACACGACCTCCAACTTTTGGCATAAAAATATTGATGCGACCTACAGATCTGTATACACTAACTGTATTTGAATGGATCAAGAAAGAGGTGTTTCATGTCATGAATTGCAATATTGAAGGACCCGTGCAAACCGAGAATATGCGCAAATACTGTATTTTATGGGAGGGCGAAAAGCATCATAAAAGGCAAGAAGCACATGTCACGTACAATGTGGACAATGGACGAGTTGAATGTTCGTGCAAAATGTATGAATTTAAAGGTATTTTATGTTGTCATGCATTAAAGGCACTTAATCAAGAGAAGATACAAGAAATATCAGAGTCTTATGTAATGCGAAGATGGAGAAGACAAGCAAAGATTTAAATGCTTGATATGGACAATGTGAGTAAACTTGGTGTCGACGAGAAGTGCCACATAGCCTTCCGTTACCAATAATTGTGTAGGTCATTTATGCATGTTGCTGATTTGGCATCGAGAAGTGAAGAAGACTATGTATGCGTGAGAAAAGCGTCAAGGGAGTTACTTGAAAATATGCAGTTAATTAACCTTCAGTCTGTTGCAGCGAATGAATACCAGTCGAAGATAATGGGATCGAACAACGTAGGTGAAAATCATGCTTCGCTCGACACTCCTGAAAAGTTGTGGCGTAGCCTAAACATCATCTTCAACAAGTCGGTAGTGAACGTTGTTGATTATGATGGACATATTCACGAAGCGAAGGGTATCAAAAGAAAACCTGCCTCTGATCACAGTCGTTGGAGGACAAAGGGTGCACTAGAATTGGTTGGCAAGAAAAGGTCTAAGAAACAACCAACCTCTAATCAAAAGCAACAAAACCCTTCTCATGAACAAGTATGTAAGACATTATATTGCTTCTCATTACGTGAAGCTTGTCAATATCTAACTCGTGTAGTGTTCAACATGCAACAATACCCTAAAGACGTAATACCCAACGTGCTAACCTTCATTCCTCCTGACCAGATTTTCGGCAACGATAGCTTCAGTTTTACAAGTCTTTTGGTATGTAATCAATGTTGGGATGAGGTTTGCATTTCTTGTGAAACTTAAGGCAGTGTTTTATATTTTGTGTTTCATGACAGGCTCTGATGAATTAGCAAGAGAAAACTGGTACATAGGAATCTCGTTTGGGCTATTAATTTAGTGGTCATGCTTCTTTGCATGACCAATTTTCATATTGTCGAATTTTTTAAGAGTTTAGGGTTTCCAGCAGAGCTCGTTTACTAAGAAATTGTTGGGTTTCCCTTCTTATTTGGACTACAGCAGAACTTCTAGGACGTCCACTGATCTTGCCGAGGAAGTCTTTCGTAATCGCTGGATTTTGATTTGTCGGTGACGATTTGTGGTCCATGGTTGGTGGTGCGTGAATCAATTTTGTATTCACTGTATAGTGATTTGTGCAGTCATCCGGCTGCGATTTATATGAGTAATCTATAACAGTCATTCGTATACGCTGTAAAAAAAAATCATTGTACTGAAAATCGCTGTAATTCTCTACCTCCTGTACTGAAAATCGCAAAATAAATTTGGGTTGTATGCTGTCAAAAAAACATGGTAATGTTCCTCGTTGAATGATAATAGTCAGCAACGATAAGGTAACTAAACCGTTCATAAATCACAGTTTTCCTCGTCGTCATTGAATGTAAATCGCAGGACAGAAATGCGATTTGTACGAATAACAAAGAATGTATTGAAATTTTTTTAATTGATCATACATTATTCATTGATCACGGTGGTTAAGCAGTAGATCTTTTGGCTCATAAATAGTCGCACAAGTACTGGACAATGTGATTATCTTCTACTTCGTGAACCAACAACAGTCCAACCGACTGTTTCTTTATAAACATGGAGTTCCTCCCTTGAACATGTAACCAGCTACATAGCAAATTGTGATCGATGAGGCAGACGAAGACAGCTACAAAACCAACAATGGCAAATCATGCGTATATTGTCTACACATCGTCTCCATTTTTTATCAAAATCCATCTCTTTTATGTCGTTTTTGCGATTTGTGTTGTGTACTCTATAATGTAATTTCAATATCGTTCATTGCAAAGTCCTTATTCATTTTAGTAGAACATCCACCGACGAAGTTGGGCGAAAACATAGTCAATCAATCCTGGAGGACATCAAACGAATGCACGATGAATTCACACAATGCAACATGATCAATAATTTTGTTCGTATGAAACTAGTAGGAGTTGTCTATATACGTAAGCCATGTGTACGTATGTTAACAACATCATATTTGTTGCAAACAGACTATATTCGATTTCGTCAGTTATATTAAAAGCAAAACTATAAGCATCGTCAGCCCGTATTTCATGGTATATCGGTTGTATTTTATGTTGCTTTTGGTTATTGATTTAGTCCAGTTGATTCGTATTTTTACATTGTTGTTAACAATGTTTCGGTTTGCAGACTATCTTACGTCATTTGCCATACTTCAGTAGATTTAAAGATGGCCTACCTTTTTGGGTTAACGGTAATCATTGCAGAGACCTTTTGTCAAGTGAAAAAGTAAGTAAACAAACCTAGAGTGTAAGGTTACAACATAACAGTGCTAACAACATTTTTACGATTCATTTGCAGATATTGATTCCTACACTGGCAATCTGAAAAGCATTGGGTCTTATACGTGATGGATTTACATGAAAAACAACTATGGTGTTACAATTCATTGGAAGTTGACAGTGGTTTACGGCTTTACATTTCCCATCTCGTAAGATTCCATCTATATGAGTATCGTGTCGTGTACTGGGGTCATGAATTTACTTTCGGCCGCATTATTCTCAGATCGGTTTCGTCAAAGGCATTTTAGGAGTCGATGTTAGCGAGTGAATCTATCGCACGACATACCATGCTCCTTTACAAAATAATAGCATTGATTGCGGCGTATTTGTAATGAAGTACATTGAAGCGATATACAATGGTGCAGAACCCTGTTTCGACGTTGTATGCCATTTCTTGGCCTCTGTTATTGGGGATTTAATGCATATCTATTGGTTCCACATTACAATTTGTTTTTGCAGGTTGATATACCTGGATTCCGCGAAGAACTCTGCAAAAAATTGATGGCCTTTTTAATTGCGGAGAAGAAACTGATGGAGCCGCCACGAGGATCTAAAAGGCAATGAACAACAGTGCCCACCACGCCAGAGTAATTTCATGTTCGTCTATTTTAAGTAGATTTTAGAGAAGGTACAACCAACTTGTGTGTAATCTATCATATTTCGACTGAATATTAGAAGTCGTTGTTGACTGCATGAATCACAATATTTTTTCGCGGTTTGCATTTAAAGTGTCTCAGCAAAAGAGCGATTCCTGATCAACAAACAAACCTTACCGCTATTGACCTTTATCATGGGCGCATATCTTACAACAAACATGATTTATGCATGCTCTAAAAAAACATGTATATGTTCGCCCAAAAATAATAATACTCAACAGCGATAAGGAACAATTGTTGTTCTGAAATCGCAATATTCTTCGTCGTCATTGAATGCAAATCGCAAGAAAAACATAGGATTTATACGATAAGCATGCACAAATAATGAAAGCTTGTAATTGATAAAAGATGTGCGCTCAACCCGCATGATTGACTGTTGCAGAATTAGATGGCGATGTATGCAATCAACAAAGGCTTCTAATGTTCGAAATGATAATAGTCAACATCGATAGGAAATGCTTGATGTTTAAACATCGCTTTATTGCTGACACTCACAGAATGAAAATCGCAGAAGAGATTCGCGATGAATGCGGTGAACAAGATCCATTAATGTCGCTTTTGTAATTAGAAATAGTATAAAGCGATAAGACATGTTTGATGTTCAGAAATGGTGGTCTAACGTCATCTTCACTGCTACTACCATGAAATCTTGTGTAATAATTTGAAATTTTTTGGATTGTGAAACAACGTTTCTTTTAATTATGATATTGGAGACATATGAAAAAGTCTAGACGGATACCTCAATTCCGTTGAAGCCACCTATACACTCGATTCAAGAATAAGTCATTTATGCAGGAATTGTCGCTTTATCGGTTCCTTATTCACGAAGCAAAGTGTAACATATCCTTAACCTGTGTGATGTGTCATTCATATATTAATGAAACGTCCTATTAACCTCCGCCAGTTTTTAAATAAATATGACAGTTTTAATAAACACAGAGCAAATCTCAAATAAAATACATTCCGCATTAATGAAATTAAACAATGCCATGTCAGAGAGCTATTCCCAAAACTAATCAATGCGATTGAACATAGTAGTTCAAATCACTGTAGCACGTAGCGTGTGAGTTTGATTTTAGAAATATCTTTCGCTGTGCAGTATTTTTAATTACCGAAGAGCAACATTACTAGCATTGGTTAGGCGCATACACACAAAACTATTTCTCGTTACGATTTAATTTTTGTAGATGAAGCAATATAACGATTTACAAACGTGTTTTGTAAAGTTCAAATTATATTTCAACGGAGACAAATTTACAAAATTTGCCTACAGAAATTGGTTTAGACAGTCTCAAAAATCTGTTACAGATCTATTTACATCCTTATAAACATTTCTGGATCGTGTCGCCCGTTTCGTTTGTAAGTGGTGTTGTTGGCTTATTATTTATGTTTGACGACTTTTTAAACTCAATCAAATTTCGGCATATTTCGTCGCGTACTTCCGGTATATCTTCTTGCAACAAAATATATAATGTGAAACCAATATATAACAGGAATCCCCAATAACAGCGGATACAAAACTCATACAGCGTCGAAAAAAGGTTCTTCTCTATTATATATTGCTTCAATATGCTTCATTACGAATATGCCACAATCAACCCCATTACTTTGTAAAGGAGCATCGACAGCACATAGCAATATCCACTCGGCAATGTCGACACCCACAAGGTCGTTTAGGAATCCCGCCTGTTTTAAAGGGATAATATAGTACAGTCCGATCCACCTCAAATAGTTATGATTCACCTATAGACAGAAGTTTACCAAATGCATAGTGTCACGTTCTACACCACTGTGGCAGTCCAATGAGTTGTAGCACCATAGTTGTTTTTCCCGTAAATTCATCTCGTATAAGACCCAATGTTCGGGATTTTGCCAGAGTGTAGGAAGTAAAATCTGCGAATCGATACAATAATTTATAAATCCATAGACATATCGTGATGGGGATGTTAGGACTAAACCTTGGAGAAAAGGTCTGTTCACTTACCTTTTCAAAATTCGAAAAGTCTACGCACTCATCACCGCTATTCCAACAAGGTAGTGCATCTAAGAATCCACTGGTGTATGGCTTTTGCCGAACGTATATCTGTTGCACGAAATAGTAAGGTTTAACCACCAAGAAATGTAAGTAATAAAAACAAATAAAACAATAGCAGACCAAACATACAATGAAATAAGGGGTGATGATGCGTACTGTATTGCTTGTTGCGCTGCTTTGAATATAATTGACAAAATCACACATTGTCTGGTTGTAAAACTTTACGAACTTCAAAACATACAAACCGATGACCTAGAAAATGATAGTGTTTAAATACGTATAAAATTACTAATAGTGTTTCCCTCTGCAAATTCATCTTGCATCTGCTCGATGTCATCTACGAACTCTTTAGGGCGTTGTCGCCCACCCTTGTCTGTGGATGTTACACTGAGTGCACCATGAGCGTAGTATTCAGAATTCAACATTGAAATTATTTTCTATAGTAAATAATACAAATTGAAATACGACATAAAAAGGCAAATGTTGACTAAACCGGTCAGGAGGTTCAAAAAATATACGCCTTAAGCGCTAGTGTTGGTCCTGTGGATGTGGTTGTCTTCTTCTTCGGCGCCATGTCTGGTCGTATTGCTCTCATCGTCCTCTTCTTTGGCGCAATGCCTGGTCGTATTGCTCTCATCGTCCTCTTCTTCGGCGTCATGCCTGGTCGTATTGCTCCCATCGTCCTCTTCTTTGGCGTCATGCCTGGATGAAGATATTGATGTCACCTTTGCAACACAGCTACAGAATCGACGTCGTCAGTCAAATATAAAGAAAATGTCCTGTAACATGCCGCCCTTTTTCGAAAACCGCTTGCAAATTAAGTGATTGTGTTTTAAATACATAAAAAAATGTCGTTTCACATGCTGCCCTTTTTCGAAAACCTTCTGCAAATTAAATGATTGCGTTTTAAATAAATAAAAAATGTTGTTTCACATGCAGTCTTTTTTCGAAAACCGCCCACAAATTAAATGATTGTGTTTTAATTAAAAAACTGTCGTTTCGACTGCATATTATAACAATAGTTGAGTGGGAGATTGACCCGACCCGACCAAACTCGGTTTCCAGGAATGTATAATCTTTGACGATTATTGTATTGATTATCATATATGGATACATCGATATATTCATGCCACATATTTTCCTTATCGGTTTTTTAACAACAAATGTTTCTTATCGTTGTTGATTGATGATCATCAATAGCGATTTCTGAGCATCAAACTTTTCTTATCGTTGTTCACTGTTATCATTTACGACGTTAGAACTTGTTCAATTATTGTTCACGGCATACATCGTAAATCCTTTTTGTGGTTTTCTATCAAGGCGAAGACAAATACAACGATTGGTTAGCAGAAATGCTCTATCATATCGATGGCGACCTTAATCATTTCCTAACGTTGATTACGGGACCATGTTGACCGCATAAATTGCATGTTTTCTGCGATTTTCATTAAAAAATGATGAGTTATATTGTGATTTGTGAATAATATTACTCGTGCCAATCAGACATCTATTGCGATTGTCATTCAAAACCGACGAGTTATATTGCGATTTTTAATCAATCAAGGAGGTTAGACAATGACACAATTTCTGAACAACAAACATCTATTTTTTATTAAAGTCTATTTATTTACGAGATCCACAGACGAAACGTGTCTGTTAGATGTAATAAAAAAGAATTAAACAATAAAAGAATGTCACGTTACGACAATTACTTATACAATTACAACAAATACCTATCGTGATAAAAAAAATACCCAAGGTTTATTCCATGGCACTTGACGAATCAGATGAAATATGATAGACTAGTCTCTTTCTTTTTCTTGGTGGACTGTCTATACTGGGTGGCCTCTTGGTTGCATCCATCTTATTAAAAAACTGGTCATCATCTCTACCACTGAGTTCAATTGTATCCTCATATTGCTTACATCTGTCCTTAATTTCTTATTCTCCCTCTCCATCAGTTCAAACCTTGCGACGGAGACAATGTTCTCTTTTGTAGTAAGTGTTCGCTCTTCATCGTGATTTGTTATTGAGGGAATCATTGTTGTAACCGGAGACAATGTTCTCTTTTGTAGACGACAGGCGGGTTGTAGAGGCTGGGCTGCAACATGAAAGGGGGCAATTAAGAGGCATGAGTTCCCAATTTTCTCAATCTCTAGATTTCTTCGCATAGGTTCCCAATACCTTTCAAAATAGAAGGGATCAAATTGTCATCCTTTATAATCATACGATACGACACGGACACCACCTGTGTTCCAAATTAATAATTCGTCCATGTAGCATTCACGCCAATTCACGTTCCTGCCCCCACCACTATTCATATTCTTTCTCACTTCCAAAGGCTTATTTGGGATAGATTGCCCCAAGTCGGATTGTAGAAGAACTCGACTACCATGATGCAACTCGGCTTCATAATTGCAAAACAGCCGTAAATCGCGGTCAGACAATCTAGCAGCCTCTGCAACAACGTCTTGGTCATCGTCCTCCCCATCTCCATACGGTCTCCACAAAACCTGTACATTGGTAATTCTTTTTTATAACGAGAGACAAATATATTATAATTTACTTAAGAATGATATGGCGACAACAATATGTACTACGAAAGACAATCCTGCAGCGATGATTACTTAAGAATGCTAAACATTACAACGATTTATAATACTGAATGATAAATGCTGACCCGATTGTAAACAATTTTAGAACGTTTACCTCATTTAGTTGCAGCCCATCTAAAATGGACTTAGCATTATGAACTGTGACGTTTATTCTAGCCCAGCGACCGATCTTTGGAAAACCATAAATCGCAGGGGCACAACGTGGACACAATGAGATAATATGTTCTCACGTCCAAGCCTAACAAAAATAATATATTAGTAACACTACAACCTTCAATGAGCTAAGACTACAATTACTAAGTGTGTCATAAACAAATACCTGAACAAATGGCCAAAATCCTCCAACTATTTTCGTACCATTACTCGCACGATAGAGTTGACTGTATAAGTGTGCGAGCATAGCGGCACCCCAGGCATAGTTGTCGACTTCGTCTAAGTTTGTCAGGTACTGCAACCACATGCAACTTATTCTCGAATCAGAACAATCAGAAAATAAAGTAAGACCAAAAAAATAAATAAGGAAGCCGCGTAACTCTTGGTCAGCTATTTCAGATACACAAGTAGCGGAGCAGCCTTCCCATTTATTACGAAAAAATGAGACTTTCATTGATATAGAATTGATTTCACCAGAAATACATTGACTCTATTCGTCCATCAACATTCCTAAAAGGGCCGTTCATTTTTCCCTTGCGTTATAGTTTGAATGTCGTAATAGGACAACACTGCCATCACACTTAAGGCCAGTGATCCTCGCCACATCTTCTAGAGTCATGGTGATCTCAAAAGAATCAAACTGGAATGTGTTCGTCTTATCATTCCACTTATTTACCAGGTGGGTCATGGTATTCCAGCAAGTTTCAAAATATTGTTGGTCCAAAATGTCACCGAAGTGCATATTTCATAATCGGTCATTCTGATATGCACTCAGCTGACCATACCACGACAGAACTACAGGTCATTGACACCGACCTCCGAGCTTTTCACTTGGTGCTCTACTTCTCCTGTGACCTGTCTGTAACACACAATAACATATTATTCCTACCAATTATAAATTAGTACCATTTGTACTTATAAATAATATTCTACTAATCGCTATAAATAATATTGGTCGATTACGGGACTATGTTGACTGCATAAATCGTATGTTTTCTGCAATTTTTATTAAAAAACGATGAGTTATATTGCGATTTGTGAATAATATTACTCGTGCCAATCAGACATCTATTGCGATTGTCATTCAAAACCGACGAGTCATATTGTGATTTTCAATCAATCAAGGAGGTTAGGCAATGACACGATTTCTGAACAACAGACATCTATTTTCGATTAAAGTTTATTTATTTATGAGATCCACAGACGAAACGTGTTTGTTAGATGTAATAAAAAAGAATTAAACAATAAAAGAATATCACATTACAATAATTACTTATACAATTATAACAAATACCTATCTTGATAAAAAAGAATACCTAGGGTTTATTCCGTGGCACTTGACGAATCAGATGAAATATGATAAACTAGTCGCTTTCTTTTTCTTGGTGGATTGTCTATCCTAGGTGGCCTCTTGGTTGCGTCCATCTTATTAAAAAAACTGGTCATCATCTCTACCACTGAGTTCGATTGTATCCTCATATTGCTTACATCTGTCCTTAATTTCTTATTCTCCCTCTCCATCAGTTCAAACCTTGCGACGAAGATAATGTTCTCTTTTACAACAAATGTTTGCTCTTTATCGTGATTTGTTACTGAGGGAATCGTTGTTGTAACCGAAGACAATGTTCTCTTTTGTAGACGACGGGCGGGTTATAGAGGCTGGGCTGCAACATGAAAGGGGGTAGTTGGGAGGCATGGGTTCCCAATTTTCTCAATCTCCAGATTTCGCCGCATAGGTTCCCAATACCTTTCGAAATAGAAGGGATCAAATTGTCATCCTTTATAATCATACGATACGACACAGACACCACCTGTGTTCCAAATTAATAATTCGTCCCTATAGCGTTCGCGCCAATTCACGTTCCTACCCCCACCACTATTCATCTTCATTCTCACTTCCAAAGGCTTATTTGGGATAGATTGCCCCAAGCCGGATTGTAGGAGAACTCGACTATCATGTTACAACTTGGCTTCATAATTGCAAAACAACCACAAATCGCGGTCAGACAATCTAGCAGCCTCTACAATAACGTCTTGGTCATCGTCCTCCCCATCTCCATACGGTCTCCACAAAACCTGTACATTGGTAATTCTTTTTAATAACGAGAGACAAATATATTATAATTTACTTAAGAATGATATGAAGACAACAATATGTACTACGAAAGACAATCCTGCAGCGATGATTACTTAAGAATGCTAAACATTACAACGATTTATAATACTGAATGATAAATGCTGACCCGATTGTAAACAATTTTAGAACGTTTACCTCATTTAGTTGCAGCCCATCTAAAATGGACTTAGCATTATGAACTGTGACGTTTATTCTAGCCCAGCGACCGATCTTTGGAAAACCATAAATCGCAGGGGCACAACGTCGACACAATGAGATAATATGTTCTCACGCCCAAGCCTAATAAAAATAATATATTAGTAACACTACAACCTTCAATGAGCTAAGTCTACAATTACTAAGTGTGTCATAAACAAATACCTGAATAAATGGCCAAAATCCCCCAACTGTTTTCGTACCATTACTCACACATTGACACCATTACCTGAATATGGAATTGATTTCACCAGAAATACATTGACTCCATTCGTCCATCGACATTCCTAAAAGGGCCGTGCATTTTTCCCTTGCGTTATAGTTTGAATGCGGTAATAGGACAACACTGCCATCTCACTTAAGGCCAGTGATCCTCGCCACATCTTTTAGAGTCATGATGATCTTAAAAGAATTAAACTGAAATGTGTTCGTCTTATCATTCCACTTATTTACCAGGTGGGTCATGGTATTCCAGCAAGTTTCAAAATATTGCTGGTCCAAAATGTCACCGAAGTGCATATTTCATAATCGGTCCTTCTGATATGCACTCAGCTGACCATACCACGACAGAACTACAAGCCATTGACACCGACCTCCGAGTTTTTCACTTGGTGCTCTACTTCTCCTATGACCTCCCTGTAACACACAATAACATATTATTCCTACAAATTGTAAATTAGTACCATTTGTACTTATAAATAATATTCTACTAATCGCTATAAATAATATTGGTTGCACACAAACTATCACAATAATCGCTATACATATTAATACCTAACACAATAATCACTATACCAAAATCGCTAAACATATTATTAAATCTTCACAGACAGGACAAATTTATTTACCTTGATTGCTCTTTTCTCCTGTTCTCCCTCCAACCTAGGCCTTTATAGTTGGTCCACTGCCTCCCACTGCCTTTCCCTTTCCTTCTCTTTCGGCTCCACCTTCTCCTTCCTTTCTCTCTCCTTCTTTTTCTCGCCCTCCTTCTCCTTCCTTTCTCTCACCTTCTTTTTCTCGTCCTCCTTCTCCTTTCTTTTCTCTCTCCTTTTTCTTGTCCTCCTTCTCCTTTCTTTCTCTCTCCTTCTTTTTCTCGTCCTCCTCCTTCCGCCGCCTTTCTTTCTCTTCCAAATATTATTTCCTTCTTTCCTCCACTTCCCCCTCCTGCTTCTTCCTTTCTCTTTCCTTTTGTTCCTCTTCCTCCTTTTCCTTTCATTGCCTTTCCTTCTTTTGCTCATCCTCCTTCTCTTTTCTTTGCATTTCCTTACCTTTCTCAAACTCCTCCTTCCTCCTTCGCCTTTCCTTTTCTTCCTCATCCTGAGGCTTATTTCGTTCCTTCTCTTCCTCCTCCTTATTCATTTGCCTTCGCCTCTCCTCCGCCTCCTTCAGTCGCTTTACCCTGTTTCGCATTGCTATAAGCTCCAACAACATCTTGTCTATTTCCGTCTTAACATCCTTCATTAGATTGATAAATTCCCTTTCCCTCTCCTCCTCATTCTTTTTTTGCCTTTCCCTCTGCTCTGACTTCTTCGTTTGCCTTCTCTTTTCATTCTCCTCCTTATTTCTTTGCTTTGCCTTCTCATGGTCATCCTTCTTCTGCATCTTTAGTTCTTCAGCATTCTTTCTTTGGTCCGCAGCCTCGATATCTGATAGATAATATTCTGCATAATACAATTCCAACGCTTTTTTCCTGTCTTTATCGTTCTCAATCTTAAGTATATTTTGGTACCTTTCAAAAACCTTAGATAGATGGGACTGGCGGAAAACTTCTCTAATACACAACCCATAGAACGACGAGGTATCTCTTCTCTGATGAGCCGCAAACATTGCTAACCTGCACAACACATTAAACGATCATCATGATTACAAATCGTCGCAATATTTTGGTTCATAAGTAACATCGTTGTAAGATTTATCAAACTTACAAATTGTTGTATAAGAAGCAACCTTCAGATTGAATAACGAAACCTTACACGAAACTCACCGAAACGATAAGATTTTGGATATTTCAACTATAGAGTAAGAAACAGTAAGAACGTATACGCAACAGACGGTGACAACGATGTTGCGACTACGCGTAAGACGAAAACGGATGCTTTGGCGGTAGCAGAACAAAAGAAAGGATGCTCCAACGACAACAGAAGAAGGCAACAGCTAATCCGGCGACAACGAATGAAGGCAAAGTATGCTCCGATAGAGTTTTTTGCTTAGGGCGAGAATGAATTATTTTGAACTATTTAAATCCTATAACATACAACTTGCTACATACACAAACTTTGCTGAACATTTTGGTGCGATAACGATGGAGGACAGTTTTGTCTTTTTCATGAACCGCCGAATCAGTTTTCTAGATTGGAGGGCATTTATGTCCGTTCGAGGAAGAGGAAGAGAATGGTAGTAAAGGGTACTTAAGTCTTTGCGACAACACCAAATTACGATGCAATGTGATGCGGACACACATGAGAATACATGCCGGTCACGTGGTGCTCTTTGGGAACCCCCGAACATGAGATGGAGCTACTGACCCTGTTCGGGGAGGGGGGGGGGACATATAACCTGCTTGGAAGAGAGAGGGATGGGTATTGAGGGTGGGGCGATTTTATATATTTTATATTTTATATTATATAAAATAAAACATGAGTTGAGCCTTATCAAACTCATTTGCTCGGCCGTGTCTCAAAGCTTAGTTCAAGCTCAACTCATTTATAAGATGAGCCACGGGCATCCCTACCGGCGAGGGAAGAGTCCTGGCGTCATGTTTTGCTTGGTTGCGGCCAAAATGTCCTATAATTTTAGGAGGTCCTTTTCTCCAACTTGCTTGTTGTATTTGAGCTATTAAATAAGGTTGGGGAAGGGCTGGAGGTCAATAAACTTGGTGTCAGGAAACAAACACATCAAATGTAATTGTCTTTGTCTTGTAATTGATTTGTTAGGGTTTACCCCCTTTGCATTTAGAAAAAAGGCTTAAGAGCACAAGAGTAGATCCACTCGTCGGCTGAGTACCTTGCAAGGTTAACTGATAGAAATTGTTGACCAATATAAGTTAACGAGTTGGGGTATGTAATTGGGCCGGGTATAATCAGGTTAGAAATCGTGGAACCATTTGAGTTAATATATTTGAGTCAGGTATAATCGGGTTGGATCTTTAATAGACTTGTTTTGATTCGAGTTGAATAAGGGTCTGAGTATGGCGACCCATATGTGTTATGTTTAGGTATGATCAGTTTGAGTCTTAACGGGTTTGGTTTTAGATCGGGTCTGGATAGTATTATAGACCTAATTATTCACTAATAAAAATATATAAAATTAATGAAACTTACTATTCATTAAAAAAGATTATATGCTAACAAATGATAAGACTCCAAACTATTTTAAATAACATCAAATTTTAAATATAAAAAAATATTTTCATATCCACTAATCATTTCAAGTTGAAATAAAAAGACATCAATGATATATCATCTCCAGTCAGTTCCCATAGAAAATGAGTTTGAGTTCATAATTGGTTTCGGGTGCTAAGCAGGTTTGGGTTGGAGTACATAATAGGTTTGAGGAGTCGGTTTTACAATATAAAGAACCGTTTGGGTCGGGTTGAAACAGGTTTAGTTCTTCACTTGAAATACCAAAAATCTGACCCACTTTCATTATGGATAATATATTTTGGACCCGACCCAAACTCAGGGGCCGCTAACACTGGGTCGGGTATAATCAGTTCAGGATATCGAATCAGATCGGATATACCCGACCCAGTTACATCCCTACGGAACACAAACGTTGCCACTTGGCACTCCCAATCGAGAACAAGTCTGTGACACGCTCTCATTTTTTTGTGCGGTTGCTCGTTACAAACAATACACAAAAGGATACGACACGGATGCAAATTGAAGTATCTCTGTGATTTAGGACTCGAATCGACCCACCCGCCGACCCACACTCTGCCTACCTTCCTAGAGAGAGAGAGAGAGAGAGAGACGTCACGTCTCGTCGATACCCATCGTGTCTCCCTCCAAATCCTTCCCCCACAGTGAGGAATCCCCTGATCCCAATTTCCCAATTTCTTCCCCACCCTCAAGATTTCCTCTTCCCCTTCTCGTCTTTTGGGTGTTTTAGAGTCGATGGGGAACGCGAGATTCTTGAAGTTCTTCTCCTCTCTGCAACATTTCGGCTGTTGGGTGTTTCAGAATTGATGATGAAACGCGAGAAAACTTAGGCCTTTCGGTGATCGGAATCAATTCGGAAGAAGAAATGGAGCAATTGAGGACCATCGGGAGGGAACTCGGCATGGGATCTCAGGGTGGTTGGGGCCAATCGAAGGAATTCCTGGACCTCGTGAAATCCATTGGCGAATGCCGATCCAAGGCCGAGGAGGACCGCATCGTCCTCCACGAGATCGAGACCTTGAAGAAGAGGATCGCCGAACCTAACGTACCCAAGAGGAAGATGAAGGAGTACATAATTCGGCTTGTTTACGTCGAAATGCTCGGCCACGACGCCTCCTTCGGCTACATCCACGCCATGAAGATGACCCACGACGACTCTTTGCTCCACAAGCGCACCGGGTACCTCGCCGTGACCCTCTTCCTCAACGAGGACCACGATCTCATCATCCTCATTGTGAACACCATCCAGAAGGACCTGAAATCTGATAATTATCTCGTCGTCTGTGCGGCATTGTCTGCTGTGTGCAAGTTGATCAACGAGGAGACGATCCCCGCGGTTCTTCCTCAGGTGGTCGAGCTCCTCGGGCACCCGAAGGAGGCGATTAGGAAAAAGGCCATCATGGCATTGCATCGATTCTACCGCCGGGCGCCGTCGTCTGTCTCACACCTCATCTCCAATTTCAGGAAGGTGTGGTTTTGGATATTGTTTGATTGATTGATTTTCTTCTGCTTAGTAGAAGCGTTTTTTGTTAATGGAATTTGATGGGTATGTGTACGCCGATTTGACTATATGCGTAATGTGGATTTAGTTCATGATATTGGGAGGACGTAATTGTTTTGACTTTGGATTTTTTTATGCTTCTTTCTGGTCTCTTGCAATTCAGTAAGGTTTTCGGATTTCCTGGATTTTTTCCCCTGCAAACTTTGGCTGCTCAAGTTAAAGCATTTTGAGGGTATGGATGTATGGTCGTGTGAGCTCACAATGATAATGTAGCATTTAGTTTATGTTATCATGAAGTGTAGTTTAATTGGTTTAAAATTTATTGTGGTCATCGTCATATGGTTGCCATACTAAAATTCAAGAAGGTTTTGGATTGGTGATTTTGGCTGTGGCTGATTTGATTAAAAGTTTTTGATAGGGATGTGTGTGCTGTCATGGTTTCGCAATTTAGTGTTGGTGTGGTCCTTTGGGCTTAATGAACTTTTGTCAGATGTTATTCTTGCATTTAATTTATGGCTCATCCCATTTGGCTTGATTAATTAATCAAACTTTATGTTGCGTCTGTAGAGGCTATGTGATAATGATCCTGGGGTCATGGGAGCATCATTGTGCCCTCTTTTTGATCTTATTTCAGCAGATGCAAATTCATTCAAGGACTTGGTTGTCAGTTTTGTTAGCATTCTCAAACAAGTGGCAGAAAGAAGACTTCCTAAGAGTTATGATTACCATCAAATGCCTGCTCCTTTTATTCAGGTTTGTTTGATTGACTGGATTCACTTATGAGTAAATCTTCAAGTTTATGACTTTATGACTGCATATAGATGATTTCAAGTTTCTAGATATTACACTATTTTCTTATGAGAACACATGCCTTATATTCAATACATATAATTTTTATGGGTTTGTGCACTGAGAATCTCATACCAGAACTTAATCTGATACTTGTTCTCATTCTTTTCACAGATCAGATTACTTAAAATTCTGGCATTGCTTGGGAGTGGCAACAAGCATGCCAGTGAAAACATGTATACTGTGCTGGGGGACATTTTTAGGAAGTGTGACACAACAAGCAACATTGGGAATGCAGTTGTTTATGAATGTGTGTGCACTGTTTCATCCATATATCCTAGTCCTAAATTATTAGAAGCTGCAGCTGAAGTAACATCCAGATTTCTAAAGGTTTGTCCAGTCCAGAATAATTTTGTGGTTTTCTCCTTAAGTATCGGAAAGAACACTAAAATGGTCGGATGATTAAAGAAACCAGGCACTTTTTTTCATGTATAGCTACTGCAGATAAGATAGTGATTTGATCCTGGATATGTTTTATGATATGATCAGAGTGAAAACCACAATCTTAAATACATGGGCATTGATGCTCTTCGTCGACTCATCAAGGTAAGCCCAGATATTGCAGAGGAACACCAGATGGCTGTGATTGATTGCTTAGAGGTGAGCCCGCAGTATTCTATTCATTGTGGTAAATTTTGATGGTTTTCTTATAAATTGATCCAGAAGTTAATTTGTAGAACAACTAACATTCTTGGCTTTCATTTCTATCATCATTGAGAATGCACATGATTCACTCAACAAATTTGTTTATACGCATGTGAGTTTTAAGCTCTTCTGATATGTAATGATGTTATACAAAGTTTAACATGCTTACTGTGCGTCTATGTCACATGGGTGCGGGTGCGGGGATGCGCCACTTCCAAAAAACCCGGGTGCGGGGGTGCGGCAGGGGCAAAAATGTAAATATATATATATATATATAATTTTGAAGTTTTAACAGTAAACATTGTCATAAACTCATAATATGATTCATCATGCATGTAGTATATCAACCTAAATATCAAATTATCAATCAAATAAGTAAAACAATTACATAAATCGACCTAAATATCAATCAAATAAGTATTGTATAAAAGAACTAAATTACATACCAAAGTATATCCAGATGGTTGTCGACCCAAAAAAAGAGCCAGATGGGGGAGGGGCTCGGCCCCTCCCCTGTCGACCCAAAAAAAAAACAGATGGGGGAGGGGCTCGGCCCCTCCCCTGTCGACCAAAAAAAAAAAACAGTCCCCTGTCGACCCAAAAAAAAAAACAGATGGGGGAGGGGCTCGGCCCCTCTCCTGTCGACCCAAAAAAAAAAAATAGATGGGGGAGGGGCCGAGCCCCTCTCCTGTCGACCCCCCCCCCCCCCAAAAAAAAAAACAGATGGGGGAGGGGCTCGGCCCCTCCTGTGCCGAAAAACGAGGGAGTAGGGTGGGCTCAGCCCCTCCCTTGCCGACCCAACAAGAGATCGAGAGAGGGGGGGGGGTGTTCGACCCCTCCCCTGCCGACCCAAGAAGAGAGTGAGAGAGGGTACATACCTGTGAAAGGAGAGGAGGAGCCGAGAGGATGAGCCGAGAGGAGGAGTCTGGGAGGCGGAGCTGGGGCGGCGGCGATGGGAGAGAGCTCGAGCTCAGGGGGAGAGAGAGGAGAGATTAAGGCAAATTTTTTTTTTTGCCCTAATCCTCCTTTTCATCGGGGATTTTTTTTACGCCCAAATAGTGGACAAAAATGACCCTGGGTGCGTTGACCGCACCCAGGGTCGTGTTGACCGCACCCGGTGCTGCACCTGCACGCGCACCCGCGTCGCGTCGCATCGCGTCGACGCGGGTGCGGCATCTGTTTTGCCGAGTCCCTGTGACATAGTTGTGCGTCTTGATACTGTATCTTGCTTGACAACATTCTTGTTTTATTACTTCCTTTGTTTTCATCTTTTTAGTATGCCTGTCCTTTTCTATCAAGTTATGGGCCCTTTTCCATTCTTTTTGAATGAACTTCTTCTCCTACATATCTTCTTTTAGGTGTTCTATTTTATATATTTGGAAAATTAAATTTTTTTAGTAGTAATGTTATTTACTGCTATTAACTTACCAATACTGATTGACATCAATAATGGCCTTATACTGTAATCCTCTTGTAATCTTCAGAATGAACTTGAAAAGAAAAAAGAAAATGGCCGAATTGACATTGAATTTATTCATTTTAATGTGCCTGAGGTTTGTTTTATATGTAAAATCTTGACCAGATTGAGCCTTCCTCTTTTCTTATGCTGACTGCCTTTCACCTGTTTCATGGGCTATTAAGTGTCAGGTTGGGCCTAGTAAGAGTTCTCCCACTTCAAACCCAACCCAACCTTTTCCTGGACCAAAATGCAGCATAGAGCCGTATGTATGTTAACTATGAAATTTGAAACGTTTAGTGAATTTGAGCAAATTAAATCACTTGTTGAGAATCATTTTGGTAGTGACATGCACAGCCTACTTAAAAAAGGATGAGAACAACATTTCCAATATTTCTGACTTTATTTAACTATGAGTTGGATGAAGCCACAATCTTGTAGTGTTGCATGCTCTAACCATTTTGACTTTCATATCGGATACCTCCAACTGGTTTATAAAGCTTTTGGTCTATATGAAGTCTTCCTGAACTAACCACTCTCATGGAAGTAGTTTATCTCGCAACTCTCTACAGACTACAGAGTAGAGACTAGTTATGATGATCAAAATTTAGGAATCTGTCTTTTATGCCTTTTTTTTTTATAACCAAGCTATGGGGTTAGGCCCGCTCCATTATATTGCACTAAGTTACAGATTCTTCAGAAACAGACCAAGAAGACGTCGTGAAGCCACAAAAACACTTCACCCGGAGAAATATTACAATCAAATAAGGAACAGAGAGACTGGTAAGGGCCGCGATAGGAGAAGCAACTAGTGACAAGCACGGAATTAAAGCAAGGGAAACTAACACATGGATGACTTCTGCCTTCAGCAAGAGCAATAAGGTGACTTATCCAACGACGACGACGGTGAGAGAAAATGTGAACTAGGAGCTTCATGTCTTTCATGGACTGAAGAACTCTCTCAAGAACTGGTGTTTCTCGCATAAGATCTGAGTGTATATAAATAATGCCAATAATTAAGTATTTGCCATCTGGGAAGCGAGCAGCATTAGCTACCTTGCAAAATGGATGAAGGTAACAGCCAACTGTATATCAAGGCAAGGATGAGAACAACTTCCATGAGGTTGGAAACAGTCTGAAGGCGAGCCATGAGCGAAGAGCTAAGTGTTTCTGGTGAGTCCAGTTCAGCTTGTAAAAGTTCTCCAAACAGGCTTTCCAGATCTCTCTTTTGACAGCGCTGAGTGAATAAGATTGAGAGTCATGGAAGATAGAATTACGGATAATCCATATCTTCCAAATGATAATGTGCAATGACTGTTTCCAACATTTATTTATCCAGGGCAGGTGGGATGACATATTAAACCATTGGCAGATCAAGTGATGCAGTTGCTGGGACAACACAAAATGACGACCAAACTTGTAAAGAACGAAACACCAAAGATTAGAAACAAAGGGGCAAGAGATAAAGATATGATGATGTGATTCCTCATGCCTCTGACAGAAAAAGCAACAATTTGCCAGATGAATGCCAAAGTGCTTCAAGCTGTCCAAGGTTGGTAGCCTACCTTAAGTTGCAAAGAAAAACGGCGAGGCTGCGCTTGGGAAGTGACGACTACACCAAATATGCTCGCACCAAGATAGAGTCGGATGTTTGGGCCTTAGTCTTGTATGCCCTTTCATATATAGATGCTACTAAATAACAATTTCTGACTATATGACCTTTGTTACATGACTCACCATAATTAATTTAACACTTTTGGCTGCTTTGTTAGTTTGGCAACTCTTGCCTTTAGGAAGGGAGCAAGGTCACAATTACGGGTCTCTACAGAGGCGCAAATCTCATCTACCATATCTGGATAGACCTATATATTGCTTGATGATAATGTAGTTGCTTATAGCCATGCCCAAGTTGTGTAATGACTAGGGGCATATTAACATGTATTGTGTATATACCATTTGTATTTTGTATGTATGTATATATATAGTTCACTGTGTATGTTAACTGAAATACCCATCAAGGGTATTTCAGTCATTTCAAGTTGTAATAGGTTTCAGTCCACTAGGGGCTGACGAAATTCTCTACAGTTTTTTTTTTTGCTTTTTTATTTTCTTTTTGTTTTTGATGTACCGGATGATTGGAAGCTGGTCCACTCCCTCTCTTGTATTAATTATGCTTGTTGCCAAGCATATTGAAATAAAGATTCTTGTTATTTTTAATTGTTGATTGCTATCCTTTGAGAGATTGTGTATTGGCCCTTAGCGGCTCTTTGTATTTGGCCCACTAGAGGCTTTTGTACTTGTGAGTGTGCACCTTTGTAGCCACTTTGTGGCATCGTATTTGTGCACTTGTTGCTTTATTACATGGTATCAGAGCCTTTGGTGCTCCTGGGCAAAAGCTTGAAGAGGAGATTCGTGGGAGTGGTAGAGCGTTGGTTCCTTGGTTTGTTGCTTGGGAAAGCATGCCATCAAACTTCTTTAACACTTTTTCCTTGCTTTCTTCTCCTCTTCTTTATTCTCGTTCTTATCTCTATTCTTTCCTCCACTATGGCCGATAAAGAAATTGTAACGGTGGTTCCCATTAAATTTGACGGGAAAAACTATATGTGGGCCGTGGCGGTGAAAAAAATCTCATGGTTTAAGACTTATGGCATTTTGTTGATGGATCTGCATTGGAACCATAATTAATTATCACAAAATTGGTTATTGGAGCTGATGGTAGATCAAAGGAAGAAAGCCTTAAAAGGATTGAAAAAGAAAAGGCTATGATTGATTACAAAAAGGCCTATAAAGAGTGAAAAGTAGGTCATGCCAAGGTTCTTTCCCTCTTTATGGGTAGTATGCATGAGGAACCTGTAAATGTATCTTCAACAAGATACTATAATCAAGATCCAATGTTCTTGATGAAAGACAAATGCACACATGCACAATAAGAACACTTGTGCACAAAAGCACAAACTAATCAATCTCACAAATGCACTAAAAAAATGAATAAAAGCTTTATTGAATACTTGGGCTTTGACCCAAAGTCGTGCCAAAACACAAGGAGGAACTCCCCTATTTATACACAATGAGAGGCCATGGAAGGGCTCCTAATATGATCGTTGGGACCCTATAACCGTTGGAGGGCCCAATGATCATATTGAGTGGGCCCCTCTATGTGCTAAAACCCAAAAAGAAGAATAAGAAAACAAGAAAAAGAAAAGAAAAGAAAAGAAAAGAAAAGAAAAAATAAAATTACATACATATTCTAAGGAAAGAATATGTGTAAAAAGATGAATATACCCTCACGGCTGAAATGAAATAAATATATATTATATATATATATATAATAGGTAGATACATATATTATATATATGTATATGTATTACCTTATATATAAAATATATATTGGATTACAAGATTTGATTACATAATTTAACACTCCCCTTAAACTTAGGGCAGGATGACCGAAAGTTTGTCAAGGAGGAAATTGAACCGCAAAGCACATAAAGCTTTGGTGAATAAATCTGCCAACTGATATTCTGAAGTGACATATGGAAGATCGATGACTCCTTTTAGATAGGCTTCTCGAACATAGTGACAGTCCATTTCAATGTGCTTGTCTGCTCGTGAAAGGTATGATTTTTGACAATATAAATTGCACTCTTGTTGTCACAACATAGCTTAGTGGACCCTTCTATTGTGATCCCCATGTCTTCTAGTAGCTGATGAATCTATACGCTTTCCATGGTAGTAGTTGCCATGACACGATATTCAGCTTCGGTTGAGGATAAAGATACTTTTTGCTGCTTGCATCTCCAAGAGATCAACGAATCTCCTAAAAAAACACAAAAATCAGTGGTTGAGTGACGGTTATTTGGGTCACCTCCCCAGTCAGAGTTAGTATAAGCAATTAATTTTAATTCAGAAGAAGAGGATAAGAATACTCCCTTATTTAATATACTCTTTATGTATCTTACGACCCACAGAATTACACTCATGTGAACCGATGTTGGTGCATGTTGAAAGTTGAAACTAACTTGCAGTATGAACTGCATGAGAAATATCTGGTCTAGTAATACTCAGATACATCATTCTTCATTTTGGCTCCTACTATAGCAGGAGTTTCACAAACCTTGTCATCCGTAATACCTGACCTGTCAATAATCTTAGAGGCAAGCTTAGTTTGAGATAAAAAATACCCTATATGGGGGTATGCTACTTCAATACCCAAAAAGTAAGTTAGGAATCCCAAATCCGACATTTCAAATTTATCTTTTAAAATTGATTTTATGCTTTTAACCCCTTTAGAATCACTTCCGGTTATAAACATATCATCCACATATAAAAGCAGAATGACAATCCCTGCATTGGTTTTTCTAACAAATAAGACAGTGTCAGTGAAAGAGGATGAAAAACCATTTTCTAACATTACAGAGTTAAACCTATTATACCAAGCCTTGAGGGCTTGTTTTAAACCATAAAGTGTTTTGCGAAGGCGAAACACTTTTCCTTTGTGAGTCACCATTCCTGGTGGAGCATCCATATATACTTCTTCATTCAGATCACCATTTAGGAAGACGTTTTTAACATCCATTTGTTGATTGAGGCAACAGTGATGAGACATCAGACAGTGACCATACAGGCCACAGGGGCAAAAGTTTCTTCATAGTCAATCTCATATTCTTGACTATATCTCTTTGCTACTAATCGAGCCTTATATCTCTCAAGGGATCCATCGCTTTTAGTTTTTACCTTAAATATTCATCTACATCCTATTTCTTTTTTACCCTTAGGGAGATCTTGGAACTCCCACGTTTTGACTCTTCTTAGAGAACCAAGTTCATTCTCCATAGCTTTTACCCATTCAGAACATTTTCGTGTTTCCTCAAAATTTCTAGGTTTTACGTAAGAATGAATGACACTAAGACATGCCTTATATTTAGGTGAAAAAGAGTCATATGAGATAAACCTAGAGGGAGCTTTCCTAGGTCTTTCGGTTCTTCGCAGGTTCTCTCTTGGAGAGATAGTCGTACTAGTGTCATCATATCTTTCAAGAGCACTTCTAAAGGTGTTTTTATCTTTATGAACATAGGTGATGGGATCTCTAGATGTTTCGTCCTCGATATGTTGATGCGGAGGGGAGAGCAGAGGGGTGATAGTTTCCTCAATTTCATTATCACTTGAGTCATTTTGAGTTGACTCATCATCACTTGTATCATCATCTTTAGCTAACAATTCAAATAGAAAGGAATAATCCACATTCTCATTACGAGTTTTAAGACTTTCAAAACCACTAAGATTTTCCAAAAAACTCAGATTTCTGGATACATATAATTTGTCATTTCTAACATCGTAACACCTAAAACCCTTTTGGGTTTCCGAATAACCAAGAAAGGCATAAGGAATGGCCTTTGGAAAAAGCTTATCATTTTTATCCGTAAGGATAAAACATTTACAACAAAAAACCCTTAACCTGCTATAGTCAGGTTTCTTCTCTTATAATTTTTCAAAAGGAAAAATTTTGTTTAAATTCTTTAATGAAAGTCTATTTATGAGATAGATCGAAGTAAGGGCTACCTCAGCCCAGAGGTTTTTTGGAATGTTTTATGAAATAAGTAAAGTTTGAGTTGTTTCAATAATATGCCTATGCTTTCGTTCGGCTAATCTGTTTTGTTGAAGAGTTTTTGGGTAAGATTTTTTATAGAGAATACCACAACTTTCAAGATAACTCTTGAATTCATTTGAGAGGTATTCTCCTCCGGAGTCGGATCTAAGAATTTTTAAGTTTTCATTGAATTGATTTAAAATCATTATGTGAAAAGTTTTAAAAGTCGAAAAAACTTCATGTTTATGTTTGAGAAAATATATCCAACAATACCTAGTGTAATTAATCATCAATAAAAATCACATAATATGAGAATCCTCCTTTAGATATCACAAGAGTTGGACCCCATACGTCGGAATGAATGATTTCAAAAGGTTTTGTTATAAACATGGATCTTTGATAAAAGGGTAAACTTTTCATTTTCCCAAGAATACATTCATTACATACAAAATCTCCTTTACAAAGGTGTTTAACAAAAGGTAAATATGAAATTTTAACAATGTTGGGATGTCCAAGTCTCTTATGCCATACATGAATATCCTTATTTTGGACAACATTACAAAATTGATTCTTGGGAACTTGGAGAGAGTCAACATAGTAGAGATATTCTCTCCTAGAGCCTTCTCCAATCAACCTCCCGGACCGACGATCCTATATCCAACATTTATCAAAAGAGAATTTTATATCGCAACCATGGTCCGAGAGTTGAGAAACCAAAAGCAAATTCAAATTTAGTTTTGGTATGAATCTAATTTTTAAAATAAAAAAATCTTGTTTTTCGAAATTGCCTATTCCTTTAATTTCAAGAGATGCTCCATCTGCCGTTGAGACAAAAGATGAAAAAGAGTTTTTAGAGTATTCAGAAAGAGAATAAGCACTTAGGGTCATATGAAATGATGCCCCGCAATCTAAAAGCCAAGATATCTTACCGGGGGGTGAAGAGGTTGTCATAGCGGCTTCAGAAGTTCCTCCCTTGAGAAGAGGTTGAAGAGCTTCCATAATTTGTTGTAAAGAGAGAGACCCATTGCAGGAAGCTGGCCGTTCTTCCGATTGAGATGTGGTAGCCATTGCAAGCAATTTCTTTCATTTTTGGCAAATAGGTTTGATATGCCCCGGTTCTTTACAAAAATGACAAGTTAGTTTGCTATAGTATCTTTTTCCATTTTGCCCATTTCCTCATTGATTTTGATTCTTAAAGTGAGGAGGTTTGTAAGTGAAATGAAATGGGGATCTTCGAAACACGAGCTTAGATTAACAAGAGCAAGTGTCAAGAATGACACTAAAGCATAACCCTTAAAAAGGGTATAACTGGAAACAAAATAAAAATAAAAATGTATTCTTTATTGATATGAAAAACCAATTGCTTAAGAAGCATTGGAGTAAAATACAAGAGGGGCTGCACCCCTTTATATACACAGCTGAAAGAGGACTCAATAGAGCTGTTGGGCACAGTCCAACAGCTCTATTGCTAGTCAAGTCTGGACAGGACTTGACTAGCAACAGTCATTCTAGTTCAAACTGAACTAGATGACATAAAGACAAAAAATAAAAATAAAGGAAAAAAAATTACAGAAAAGAAAGAAATGAAAAATGTATTTATATATATATAATAATATAATATTATTATATATACATATATGTACAGTTTTACATTTTAACACTCCCCCTCAAACTTACGGTACAATGAGCGAAAGTTTGTCTAAGAGAGTGAAATCGGGGAGCAGCGAGAGGCTTTGTAAAGAAGTCTGCTAACTGATATTCTGAAGTGACATATGGCAGATCAATTATCCCGTGTAGATATTCCTCTCTGACGTAGTGACAATCCATTTCGATGTGTTTGGTGCGTTCGTGGAATGTTCTGTTACTGGCAATGTAGATCGCACTTTTGTTGTCACAACATATTTGTGAAGCCTTTGTTGCTTCAACTCCCATGTCAGCAAGCAGTCGTCGGAGCCAAACTACTTCCATAGTCGTGGTTGCCATGGCTCTGTATTCAGCTTCGGTGGATGAGAGAGATACCTTCTGCTGCTTTTTACACCTCCACGAGATTAATGATTCCCCTAAAAAGACACAAAAGCCAGTGGTTGAGTGTCTGTTATTGGGATCACCTCCCCAATCAGCATCAGTATATGCAATTAAATCAAGAGAAGAGGAGGAATATAAGAAAAGTCCTCGTGAAAGAGAGGACTTGATGTATCTGATAATACGCATGACTGCTCCCATATGAACAGAAGTAGGAGCATGTTGAAATTGACTTGCTGTATGAACAACATGTGCTATATCTGGTCTGGTAATGGATAGATAGGAAAGTGCCCCGACAAGCTGTCTGTAAGGAGTAGGGTCTGCAAGAAGTTCTCCATCATCAATCTTCATTTTAACATTAACAACTTCTGGAGTGTCGACTTTCTTATCATCAGTAATACCAGACCTGAAAACAATATCAAAAGCAAATTTAGTCTGAGATAATAAATATCCTCTAAGAGAATAAGTAACTTCAATGCCTAAAAAATATCTCAACAAGCCCAAATCAGTCATTTCAAAATGAGATTTAAGAAGTGTTTTGATTGTTTCAACTCCCTGTTTATCGCTTCCGGTGATGATCATATCATCCACATAGAGAAGAAGTACAATGATCCCTGCATCAGAATTCTTAATAAACAAAGCAGTGTCAGTTAAACAAAATTGAAAACCAATATCAATCATAACACGACTAAACCTATCATACCGAGCTTTTGGTGCTTGTTTAAGTCCATAAAGAGCTTTTTCTAAGCGAAGGACTTTATCCTTAGGAATACTTAGACCAGGAGGGGGTTCCATATATACTTCTTCAACTAGCTTTCCATTTAAAAAAGCATTTTTGACATCCATTTGAAAAATAGACCATTTTTTGATAGAAGCTAAGGCAATTAAGGTTCGGACAGTAGTCATACGAGCCACCGGAGCAAAGGTTTCTTCATAATCAATCCCATATTCTTGGGCATAACCTTTGGATACTAAACGGGCTTTATATCTTTCAAGAGTACTATCACTCTTGGTTTTAATTTTATAAACCCATCGACATCCTATAGTTTTCTTCCCTGGAGGAAGATCTTGAATATTCCATGTAGAAGCCTTTTCAAGTGCATCTAATTCAGCTTTCATGGCTTCTATCCATTTGATATCATTTTTTGCTTGAAAATATGTGGATGGTTCTTCATATGAGTGAATTAATGCAATAACTGCCCTATATGTGGGTGAGAAAGACTCGTATGATACAAACTTTCTTGGAGGCCTCGAGATTCGGGTTGATTGTCTAGTTGGAATGTTAGAATATTTCTCAAGTGCACATGGAGGATTAGACTCTTGTCGCCTGGAATATTGAATACTAGTATCTCTATGAACTTCTTCATTTTCAACATTAAGATCAATAATTCTTTGATCATCATCAAAGTTACAGTCAAGGTCATATTCATTAGATGTTGATGTTAGATCTAGCAAAAAGGAGTACTCAGTGACGTCTTTTAATTTTCTAAAATCAAAGAAGCTCTTCTTTTCAAGAAAGGAAACATTTCTAGACACATATAGTTTATTATTTTTGAAGTCAAAACATCTATAACCTTTCTGGTTTTCAGCATATCCTAAAAAGGCACAGGGAATCGCACGAGGGGAAAGTTTATCATTTTTGTCAGTAAATATGAAACATTTGCACCCAAATATTCTTAGTCTAGAGTAGTCTGGAGAAATGTTCATAAGTTTTTCAATGAGAGTGATATTTTGTAACGAAGAAGATGGCATCCTATTAATGAGATATGTGGCAGTTAAGGCAGCTTCTGCCCAAAAGTCTTTCGGGACTTGATTTGCTATTAATAAAGTCCTAGTGGTTTCTATAATATGGCGATGTTTTCGTTCTGCCAGTCCATTTTGTTGAGGTGTATAAGGACAAGATCTTTGATGTGTGATGCCATGCAATTTAAGATAATTTTGAAAATCTGTGGATAAGAACTCTCCCCCTGAATCTGTGCGAAAAATAGTAATATCATTTTGAAACTTGTTTTTAACCATATTATGAAAAGTTTGAAAGTATGAAAATACTTCAGACTTATGTTTGAGAAAGTACATCTACGTATGTCGGGAGAAATCATCGACAAAAATAACATACTAAGTAAATCCTCCTTTAGAAATTACTGGTGCAGGACCCCAAACATCCGAGTGTATTAATTCAAGTGGTCTTGAAGAGAAAAAGGTTCTGTTTTAAAATGGTAATCTTTTCATTTTGCCGAGAATACAATCTTCACAATCAAATGATTCAGAGTTACAAAATTTCCCTAGATTTGGAAAATGTTGGATTTTGGCTATATGTGGGTGACCAAGTCTCTTATGCCACAGTTCCAACTCTATTTTTTGAATATTATAACAAAAAGCTTTCTTCGGCATTTCCAAAAAATTCATGTAATAGAGTCCTTCTCTATGGCCTTCCCCAATCAGCTTGCCTGACTGACGATCCTGTACCCAACAACCATGAGAAGAAAAAGAAATATTACACCCATAATCAGAAATTTGAGATACAGATAAAAGATTTAAATTTAATTTGGGAACATGTCTAATTTTTGGAATATTTTTTTTTTTTTTTATAAATTTTTTCAAAATTTCCTATTCCTTCTATTTCAAGAGAAGTCTCATCAGCAGTAAAGACCTTTGACACACTTGTTTTATTTTTAACACATTTGGATAGACTTTGATTATTTGGGGTCATATGAAAAGATGCACCAGAGTCAAGAAGCCAAGAAATTTTACCTAGATCAGAAAAAGATGAGGCTGCTGCGCCGGTTGAAGCTTCAGATGAGGAAGAGGCACCTTTGATGAGAGGCTGAAGAATCTCCATTAGTTGGGCCAGGGAAATTGGTGCATCCTGATCTTTAGGCTCCGATCCAGCAATTGCAGCTCTTTTTTCTCTCAGCTCCTTAAGTTTGGGACATTGTGGCCTATAGTGTCCCGGTTCATGACAGTGATGACAAATAACTTTCTTCTTATCATAGTCATCATTTTGTCGGTTAAAGTGAGGAGGCCTATATGATCGAACATGATTCCCTGGTCTAGACACGGCTAAAACGGAATCATCTTTAATTTTTAAAGAACCTTTCCGGAGACGATTTTCTTCCATTGTTAACTCTTCAATAGTTTCAACAATAGAAGGAATTTTTCCCCGGTGAAGTAGGGCCGATTTAGTGGTTTCAAATTCCGGCCTTAATCCAGTGATAAACTGGTAAAAATGTTCGGCATCGAGTTGTTTCTGACGAAGCTCGATGTCTTCGGCACAATGCCACTTTGGTTCTAAAAGGGAAAGTTCTTCCCAAAGTTCGGACAACCCATTGTAATATTCACGAATAGTTTTGTCTCCTTGTGTCATCATTCGAACTTTTTCTTGGAGGTTGCACACGTGTGCAATATCTTTAAGGGAATACATATTCTTAAGGTATTCCCATGCCTTATCGGCATGATCAAATTTGGCAAGACTTGAGCATTTTTTAATGTCAACGCTATTGATAAGCCATGACATTATCTTCGCATGAGATATTCTCCATTCTTTCCATTTCTTCTCGTATGAGGCAATAGCCTTGATTTTCTCTTCTTCCGATAGAGGGACCTCTTTATCTCCCTCCTTTTTAGTAAGAGATAGCTTAGGTTCCGAATCGGAACCATCCACAATCCTCCATAAGCCTTTTCCCCATATATGGTGCTTCATGATTGAAGCCCATGTTACATAGTTCGTATCGCTTAGTTTCATAGGCATGATGGTGACTTTATCATTGTCATCCATCGATTACAAGGAGAGAATGAATAAGGATAGAAGAGAAACAAGAAGGAAAATGAAAAAGAAAGAAAAAAAACAATACAACAAGATGTGAAATCTTCTCCAATGAAGTGATAAAACACTTCTCTTCAAGTGGCGAACACTTTTGCAAACGGGCATGGAAACCGAGGCAGCTTTTCCTCAAGATTTAGTACTTCCGCGGCTCTGATACCATGAAATGAAATGGGGATCTTCGAAACACGAGCTTAGATTAACAAGAGCAAGTGTCAAGAATGACACTAAAGCATAACCCTTAAAAAGGGTATAACTGGAAACAAAATAAAAATAAAAATGTATTCTTTATTGATATGAAAAACCAATTGCTTAAGAAGCATTGGAGTAAAATACAAGAGGGGCTGCACCCCTTTATATACACAGCTGAAAGAGGACTCAATAGAGCTGTTGAGAGCTGTTGGACTGTGTCAGTCCAACAGCTCTATTGCTAGTCAAGTCTGGACAGGACTTGACTAGCAACAGTCATTCTAGTTCAAACTGAACTAGATGACATAAAGACAAAAAATAAAAATAAAGGAAAAAAAATTACAGAAAAGAAAGAAATGAAAAATGTATTTATATATATATATAATAATATAATATTATTATATATACATATATGTACAGTTTTACATTTTAACAGTAAGTCCTCACATTGTTACCCGATCTTAAAATGGCATTCACTCCTTCATTTTCTTCTTGAATAGAAGAGGTAGCAAGGATGTTAGGTTTGTTCTTACTAATACCTATACGAGTTTCTTCCCCAATCAATTTAGTGATAATATCTTCAATGGAGGGAGACGTGAAAGAAGAAAGAAGAGAGAACCAAATTTGTTCAAATTCGGGTCTAAGGCTATTTAGGAAGTTAAAAAAATGATCTTCCTCAAGTTGCCTGTGTCTAAGCTCGATAACTTCACCACTCTATTTGGGTTTAAGCATATCAAACTCGTCCCAAATGGAAGACAATTCGGCAAAGTATTCCCGAATAGTCATCTTATTCTGTTGTAGGGTTAATGCTCTCTTTTGAAGGTAGTACTTGTGCGATAAATCTCTTAATGTATACATTTTTTCAAGATATAGCCAAGCTTCGGAAGCTTTCTTGAATTTGATGATGTTGGCATTGATCTTAGTTTCAACGGATAAGAAAAACCATGATAAGATCTTGAAGTTTTTCATTTCTTATTCGTCATGTTTCTTTGAATAATCTTCAAGAGCTCTTTGCCTTTTTTCTCCTTCAAGAATCTTTATATCTCTTTTTTTCATAATAGTAATTTTTAGTTCGGGTTCCGGTATCGAACCTTGAACATACCCCCAAAGCCCCTTTCCTTTAATATGGGTTTCTATACCAAACATGATAGTTTGAACCATTGAGTTTAAACTCGAGGGAGAAGTGAGAGTCTTTTTCGCCCATTAGAGTTGATAGAAATAAAAAGGAACACGTACCTCAATAGATTTTTAAGTCTCTCTTGACAAAAAAGACTTCTAAAATATTGGCCGAAGGAAATGATCCACTCCAATCTCCAATGGCTTGAAGGCACATTTTTCGAGGCACCCAAGAATGTGGAGAATGCACGATCTTTCTTCCTTAAACCAAGCTCTGATACAATGTAAAAGTTTCTTCAACAAAATACTATAATCAAGACCCAATGTTCTTGATGAAAAACAAGTGCACACATGCACAATAAGAACACAAAGAACACTTGTGCACAAAAGTACAAACCAATCAATCTCATAAATGCACTAAGAAAAAAATGAATAAAAGCTTTATTGAATACTTGGGCTTTGACCCAATGCCATGGCAAAACACAAGTAGGAACTCCTTTATTTATACACAATGAGAGGCCATGGAGGGGCTCCCATTATGATCGTTGGGACCCCTCCAACGGTTATAATTAAAACAGTTGGAGGGCCCAACGATCATATTGAGTGGGCCCTTCCATGTGCTAAAACCAAAAAAGAAGAATAAGAAAAAAAGAAAAGAAAAGAAAAGAAAAGAAAAGAAAAGAAAAAATAAAATTACATATATATTCTCAAAAAAGAATGTGTAAAAAGATGAATATACCCTCATGGCTGAAATGAAATAAATATATATTTTATATATATAATAGGTAGATACATATACATATACATATACATATATTATATATATGTATTACCTTATATATATAAAATATATATTGGATTACAAGATTTGATTACATAATTTAACAGAACCTTGCTTTGATATTCTTGAATTTGAAGGAGTCAATGAGACTTGGGAATATATTAAACAAACATATAACCAAAAAGATGTAGCACATAAATGGGATCTTAAAGACAAGGTACATAACCGGTGATAAGACTGTGAGGGAATCTCATAGTACTCTCAAGAGACTTTGGGATCAATTGGCTAAACTTGAGCCTAGATAGGAGACTCCAAATGCTACTAAAAATAGAAGAAATACAAGCATGAGGAATAATTGTACCAATTTTTTAGAGGACTTAGACTTGAATTTGAATAAGTTCGGTTCAATATTAACCATAGGAAAAATCCTCTTTCCTTACATGAAGTTTTGACTCAAGTATGCATGGAGGAGACAAGACAAATCTATGTCTGAATCTAAGGAGACAAATGATAATGTGTTGGCCGTCTCTAGACTAGAGGCCAATACGAATTTTTCACAAACCACCTCATTTTTCAAAGCCTTACAATGAGAAGCCTAAATATGATGACAAAAAAAACTATGTTGACTTGTCATAATTGTGGAGAACCAGGTCATATTAAGCCATTTTGTCACAAGTTCAAAGGAAGAGAATAAAAAAAAGTAGCATTCGTGGGAGTGTCTCACGAAGAAAGAAATGGAACCAATGAAGTTTCTAAATCTATTGGAACCATGTTCTCTTAAATCATGAAGGCTCTTCATTCACTACTAAAAAACTCTTCTTTCTCTGGTGTCGCGGTCTTTACATCATCACCTCCTGGTAAGGTTTTGTGACTTTTGGATTCTGGAACCTCATTTCATATGACTTCACATTCTTCTTTACTTTCTAAATGTTGCACTAATTCAACACCAAAAAATGTTTTTACCGTCGACAAATTCTCTTAGTATTAAAAGCATTGGAAAATTTGAAAACACTTCAAAATTCTCTATTCTAAAAGTTAGACTTGTCCCAAAACTAAATTTAAATCTTTTGTCTATTTCACAAATAACTGACCTTGGGTGTAGTGTCTCTTTCTTATCCAAAAAATGTCTTGTGTAGGATCTCCAGTTTGGAAAGCAGATTGGGGAAGGCTATAGAGAAGGAGACCTCTACTACATGGATCGTCTTCTTCTTTCAAAAAGCAATTTTTGTTATAATGTTTAAAATGTAAATTTAGCTTTATGGCACCAAAGATTGAGACATCCTAGTTTGTCAAAATTATTTTAGGTACCTTATTTAAACCAATTTTCCTATAACGGTTGGGTTACATCAATGATATGCTTTAAGTCCTTTCCTATTTGCTATAGTGATGGATGAGCTTACGAGATCAATTCAAGAAAATGTGCCGTGGTGTATGTTGTTTGCTGATGATATTGTTTTGATTGATGAGTCTAGAGCTGAGGTTAATGCTAAGTTAGAATTATGGAGACAGACATTGGAAGCAAAAGGTTTTAAGTTGAGTAAGAGTAAGACAAAATATATGGAATGTCGATTTAGTAAGCAACGAAGTAGTGATGGGAGTGTAGTGAAGCTTGGTGAGCAAGAAATACCGGTGGATGATTGTTTCAAATATTTGGGATCTATCATTCAAAAGTATGGAGAAATTGATGGAGATATAAATCATAGGATAAAGGTTGGGTGGATGAAATGAAAAAGTGCAACTCGAGTGTTGTGCGATCGTAGAATGTCATTGCGGTTGAAGGAAAAGTTTTATAGGACGACTATTAGGCCCACTTTACTATATTGTACGGAATGTTGGGCTGCCAAGAGACATCATATTCAAAAAATGAGTGTAGCTGAGATGCGTATGCTTAGATGGATGTGTGGAAATACAATAAAAGATAAGATTCAGAATGAGGAGATACGTAAGAAGGTAGGCATTGTACTCATTGAAAATAAGATGAAAGAGAATCATTTACGGTGGTTTGGACATATTCGGCGAAGGCCTAATGATGCTCCAGTTAGAAGGATGGAGAAATGGGAAAATATATTAGTTAAAAGAGGTCGGGGTAGGCATAAGAAGACATGGATGGAGATGATAGGAAAGGATATGAATGCTTTGAACCTCACCGAGGACATGGCATTGGATAGAAATGATTGGAGTAGAAGGATTCATGTGGAAGACCCAAAATGATTTTCTTTTTTGGTTCATATCGCCGACCCCAATTGTTTTGGGATGAAGGCGTAGTTGTTGTATTGTATTGTTGAAAAAATGAAGGTTCTTTCTTTTCAAAAAAGAACATTTTTCTCTTCTAAACAATTTGAATTAGTGCACTTGGATGTATAGAGACCTCCTATTTTATCTAAAGGTGGTATCTCTTATCATGTAATATTTATTGATCACTATAAGATACTCATGTATATATTTCCTTAGGCAAAAAAATGAGGTTTTTGAGAACTTTAAAAAATACAATAATTTTATCAAAAAATCAATTTAAGGCCAAATTTTTTATCTTCTATTATGACTCTGGGTGAAAATTTATGTCAAATGATTTAAAAACTTTTTTTGAAAACAATGAGAATATTCATCAAAGATCATGTCCTCAACAAAACAAATTAGATGAGAGAAAACATAGGCACATAATTGAAACTACTAGAACTCTTTTAATTGCAACAGATGCTGCAAAACATTTTCTGGGCTTAAGCATGTTTGATAGTTGTACGACTGCCATTATCTAAGCTTCAAAACACCCTTCATAAAAACTTTTTAAAGTTTCTTCTGATTATCTTAGATTAAGATTAAGACCTTTTGGATGCAAGTGTTTTGTTCTCACCGACAAAAATGATAAACTCTCTCCCAAAGTCATACCGTGTGCTTTCTTTGGATATGGAGAAACTCAGAAAGGGTTTAGATGTTTTGATTTAAAAAATAACAAACTATATATATCCAGGAATGTTCGCTTTCTGAAAAATGAAAGTTTTTTTCAAAATGTGCCTGAGAAAGACTCTGAGTATTCTTTTTTACTTGAATTATTGCCTCAATGCAAGGGTAATTCTTCGTATGAGAATGATAGAGATGAAGAACGTCAATCAAATCAGGATGGCGAAAACATTGAAATTGGAGGACCTAGTATAATTCAATACAGAAGATGTGACAATGATAGTCAACCAAATGCCTTAGAAAGGTACTCTACCTTAGAAAATCAACAAATTGAAGTCGTCAGAAGATCCAGATAGGACTTCTAGACCCCTTGATAGATTTGTTTCATATGAATCCTTCTCACCTCAATATAGAGCTTGTCTAGCTAGGATTTTAGCTTATTTTAAACCTACCACATATAAACAAGCAAAAGAATATCTCGAATGGGTGAAAGCTATGAATGGAGAATTAGGAGCATTCGAAAAATCCATGACTTGGGAAGTCTCTGATTTGTCTAAAGATAAGAAAACTATAGGTTGTAGATGTAAGGAAACGACTTTGAATACATTAGGTTCAATAATGAACCAATAAACGTGCACATGAAGTGTGAATACATACACCCACTAATGGGTAAACAAAAGCACGTAATGTGCCAACATATAAACCCACAAAGGGACAAAGCCACAAAGGCTACAAAATATACATCTTCATTATGTGGAAGGGGGTAAAAACCCTTATTCTACAAGAGGTAGAGCCCTCAAATATATAGAGGGAGAACAAATGAGAGAGATGGGCCATTGGGGCTCCCTTCTAGTCGTTGGGAGCCCCAACGGTCATATTAATGACCGTTGGGACCCCAACGACTAGAAGGGTGGGCCCCCCAATGGTCCTTCTATTTTGTAATAAAAAGAGAAAAAAAGAAAGAAATAAAAATAAGAAAAATAAAATGTAAAAAATACAATCATATTTCAATTGAAATATATATAAAAGGAAAAAAAGACAAAAGTACCCTTATCGGGTTTTACAATGATATGTCAATATATATATATATATATTTGTATATGTACATATATACATAGTATATATGCACATCTCTCTCTCTCTCTCTCTATATATATATATATATATGAAAAGTTACATTTTAACAGTAGATGGGTGTCTAAAGTTAAAACTAAGAGCGATGGGGCCCTAGAAAGAAACAAGGTTTGGTTAATTGTTAAAGGGTATGCACAAGAATACGAAACGGACCATGATAAGACATTTGCACTAGTAGCTAGGATGACTTAAGTTAGGATCCTTATTGTTGTTGTTGCTATTAAAGGTTGGCCTATATACCAAATGGATGTTAAAAATGCATTTTTAAATGGAGATTTAAAAGAAGTGACTTATATGGATTCACCTCATGGATATGAAGTTTCCTCGAGTATGATATTTCGATTGAGAAAAACTCTTTATGGTTTGAAATAGACACTTATAGCCTAATATGATCGCTTTAATTTTGTTATACTAAAACTTGATTTTAAGTCTTGTTATACTGATACTACTATGTTTGCTAAGAAATCTGATGTAGGGATTGTCATACTTCTCATTTATGTAGATGACCTGATCATTACAGGTGAAGGCAAACATGAAGTAAAGGATATTAAATGTATCCTAAAAAAATATTTTGAAATGACTGATCTTGAATTTCTCAGATTTTTTTTTTTGGAATTGAGGTTGCGTACTCTACTAGAGGATACTTGCTTTCTTAAACCAAGTTTGCTAATGATATTATTGACAGGTCAGGCATTACTGATGAAAAGAGGGTGAACACACTTAAGTTATTAATGATAAGATGAAGATTAATGATGAGACACATCTGAATGATCCTACTCTATATCGCCAAATAATTGGCGCCTTTAACTATTATTAGGCCTAATATTGCGCATGCAGTTCATACTACTAGCCAATTCCAACATTCTCCCACTACAGTTCACATGAGTATTATGATGAGAATTGTTAAATATTTACAAACCTCTACCTCCTTTAGAGGTCTTTTGTTATCTTCCTATTCTTCTCTTGAGTTGATTTCTTATTCTGACTTAGATTGGATAGGAGATCCAAATGATCAACGCTCGACTATTGTTTTTTGTGTTCTCGTAGGTGATTCTCTGGTGTCGTGAAAGTGCAAAAAAACAAAAATAATCATCCACTGAGTTTGATTACCATGCAATGTCTACTACAACATCAAAAATCGTTTGGTTGCAAAGATTACTTGAAGACATGAGTGTTCATCTTCAAACACCCTCCCAACTGTATTGTGATAATGAGAGTGCAATATACATAGCTAGTAACCATACATTTCAAGAAAGAACCAAACATATAGAAATGGATTGCCACTATGTGCGTGAAGAATTTCTAAGGCAAATCATCACCCTACCTTATGTTACTTTTGAGTATCAACTAGCAGATTTCTTCACCAAGGCGCTTCCGTCACCTCGATTTTATTTTCTTCTTAATAAACTTTTGATTATAACATCGTAAGTTTGAGGGAGGGTGTTAAAATATATATATATATATATATATATATATATAGTTCACTGTGTATGTAAACTGAAATACCCATTAAGGGTATTTTAGTCAATTCATGTTGTAATAGGTGTCAGTCCACTAGGGACTGATGAGTTTCTCTATTTCAGTTTTTTTTTGTTTTTTTGTTTTTTTGATGTAACAGATGATCTAGCCGTTAGGGCTGGCTCAACAGCTAATTGGGCCTGTGCCTTTATATATAAGGGCAGTTTCTCTCTTGTATTAATTATGCTTATTGCCAAACATATTGAAATAAAGATTCTTATTATTTTTAAGTGATACTCTCCTTTGAGAGATGGGCTCTTTGTATTAGGCCCATTAGAGGCTTTTGTACTTGTGAGTGTGCACCTTTGTAGTCACTTTGTGGCATCATATTTATGCACTTGTTGCTTCATTATAGGGCACAAGTTATATCTTTAACAGGTTTTAGGGAGTACACGGTTGAAAAAGAGGAATTGCCGCCCCCATCCACCACCCCACCTCAAAAAAAAAGAAGAAAATACACGTGCCTTGACAAGCTTAGGACATGAGATCTGAAAAATGATTTTGGAAGAAAGTGTCTAATCAAACAGTTTTAAGCTGTTTCTTGTCTGAAGGGTCAAGTAAGCAGATCAACATGAATCTTTTTTCTTTTTAATTTTTAATTTTTAATTTTTTGATAATAGCTCAAGGGTTTCAAGTTTCATCAGTGGTGCTATTCATGTTGCATGATTTCTGAACTAAGTTTCTGGTGCCCAATGAATTATCCTTTGTGATGGAAAAGTTTTCATCAAATTTTCCTTTTTTTTTCAAGTGAACAGATTAATTGTTTTTTCATGAATATTGTGCATGTTATGGTAATGCTGTTAGATACACGTCGTGACTGACTTTTTTGGCAAGTGATGTTTATGCCATTTTGGCCAGTAAATGCTTGAGGCAATTTTAGCTAGTTTATTTCAAGTTTTTGACATATGGTCTTGATTTGGAGCGTATTTTCTTCAACAGGATCCAGATGACACTCTGAAGAGGAAGACATTTGACTTGCTTTATAAAATGACAAAGTCCACCAATGTGGAAGTGATAGTTGAACGCATGATTGACTATATGATCAACATTAGTGACAGCCATTATAAAACAGAAATTGCAAATCGTTGTGTGGAGCTTGCAGAGCAATTTGCTCCAAGCAACCAGTGGTTTATCCAGGCATGTCAAAAATGTTTCTTCAGTAGCTTCTAATTTCTTGGTATATGGTTTATCAGTTCTTTCTTCATGAGTATCTCAGTGCCTCCATCTGTTTCATTTGCAGACTATGAATAAGGTTTTTGAGCATGCTGGGGATCTTGTTAATATTAAAGTGGCACACAATTTGATGCACTTAATTGCAGAGGGGTTTGGAGAGGATGATGAAGGTGAAGATAGTCAACTGAGATCCTCTGCTGTATGTCACTCTTCTGTATTTATGTTCACTCTTTACTATTATACATAGATCATGCTACACACACACACACACACACACACACACACACACACACACACACACACACACACACACACCATGACGTATGAATTTTTGTTTTTCAATTTTTGTCATTTTTCATGAATCTAACCTTCCAATGTGATCAACATGGTTTGGTTATTGGAAATGAGCTCTTGGATCATCCCATTGCGACATGAAAAATCAACGGCCTACAATGTGCAATATTTTCTTGGCTCATAAGATCGTGTTTTTTCGTTGAAGAAACACGATCTGAGGGCTGATCCCTAACAATTGGACTGTGCTGAATCCATCTATGAGGTTTGATTGGTTCAATATGACCCACACCTGTAATTTGTAGCTCATCTGGACGATGAGGTATATATATATATATATATATATATATATATATATATATATATATATATATATATATATATATATATATATATAGAGAGAGAGAGAGAGAGAGAGAGAGAGAGAGAGAGAGAGAGAGAGAGAGAGAGAGAGACCAATGTCGGTGATATTTTGAATTTTAAGGTAGCAGATAATATCGAGAAAATCTTGCGATATTTTCAAATATTGCGATATTATCACGATATTTTTGTAATAAAAAAAATCTTATTTTTATATATTTTGAGTTCAATTTTTTCTGTATTTTTGTTTTTTAAAAACTTGTTTGTTTATATTTTTGTAAGAAGAATAATTGAAAGTGTATTTCTTCTTACTATTGTTTTGTTTTTTCAATTGTTTAAGCTTCCAAGACTTTTCGAAGATTTTCCACCTTTTGAAAATATCGTCGAGACAGACCCTCATGGAGAAATTACCTTGAACGATATAGGTGACCATGATATATATCGGTTAATCTAACATTAAATTAGTTGCGTTTAACATTATATGGATTTAACCTTATTAAAGTGACTAAAATACCCTTAAAAAATGATATTTTTTAAAATGCATGTTTACTTTTTTGGGCATTATAGGTCTTTTGAACTTGGAGGGAATTGGAAAGTCAAACATCTTTTCTAAAAAAGTAACTTTATGAAGCTATCAAAGTTACCTTTTTTACCTCAAAAAGTAACCTTGCATTTTCAAAAATGCCATTATTTTAAGGATGTTTTAGTTATTTTCATAAGGTTGGATCCATCTAATGTTAAACACAACTAGATTCATGTTAGATTAACCCTATATTATATATGTTTATATTCAATAGTTATACGTTTGTATCAAATTTGATCATGACGAGGCCTCTTTTCACCTAAGAAGTCAGGTATTGTTTTTTCTGTTTTAGCATCTATCCAAACTTTTTGCATGAAAATATCAAATTACTCATCTTCATGAGAACCTCTTTTATATTGTCAGTTTTCTAATGTGTTGGATAAAAGGGTTCTTTTCATGAATGACTTGCTACATAAATGCTTAATATGATTCCATAACAGTTTCATGGGGTTATGGAATGAAGTTCTACTGTAACATTTGACTAGATGCACTTGGATCTTTGGGACTTGTTTATAGTATAGTTCCTGAGCGTGTGCAATTTTTTTTAGAAGTTTCTCAACTTCATTTTCAAGCTTGCATTTAAATGACATAATTTGTTTTGATGGCATGATTCTGCATGCATGTGTCTGTATGCAGGCTGCATATCCCAGTACAAGCATATGCCTTTGTGTGCTTGTTTATGAGCATCTGCCATTCCTTCATGTTTCTGTGCATAATTTTAGGTTAAGGAAATTGGGTTTGAGTCCCTCCAAGCACACGCCCACAGAGACATGCACATGCACATAGACACTGACACACAAACAGTACCGTGCTTGTGCACGTGCAACTCATATGATAACCTTCCTATTTCTTTTTGGTGTTAGATGTTTTGGTCATTTTGCTCCATCTTCTATACTGATTAATTTTTTTTCTTTCTATGTGCAGGTGGAGTCATATTTACGTATTATGGGGGAACCTAAGTTGTCTTCTATTTTTCTCCAAGTACATATTGTGCCTATATTCCATGGTGGTTATTTGATGCTAGTGAATGGGCCCTTTTTTGGGTCTGCATGTTTACTTTGTTGCTGTTTGAAATTTCAAGGTTATATGTTGGGTGCTTGGAGAATATGGAACAGCTGCTGGAAAGTACACAGCTTCTTATATAACTGGAAAGTTATGCGATGTGGGTGAGGCCCATTCAAGAAACGACACTGTTAAGGTAGTGCTAAACTCAATCTTATTGTTGAATCTGTTCTTTCCATTAGGTGTTTGTCTTTCTTGTCAATGTGCCTTCATGGTTGATTAGACAATGATTATTGGTTCGTAGTGTTAATATCTGAAGATTGTAGTTTCAACTTTCTTCATTTAAAGGTTACCAAGTCCTTGTTTAATGAAAGATTAACTAACCTCTGATTGGATGGAAATTGGAAAATATAAGTGTGTCTAGTTAGGTAGACAAGTAGACAGGTAGGTATTTTTTTGGAGAGAATGAGAATGTTGAGATGTGTAGGAAAATACAAAGTGTAAATTTATGGTGAGAAAAACAAGTAAAAACTGAAAGGAAGATATGACCTACATATTTGATTCCATAGTCATTGATACATATCAGATTTGGAAGAAATGAGAAATAATAATAGAAGAAGTTTGTATGCATTTTTTTCCTCTACAGTTAACATGATGTCTCATACATTGTGGCATATTTATATTGAAAAATTTTTGGATGACAGTGTGGTTGGATCCTTTCGTTGGACATTGAATAAATATCTTTTCCCCATATCCCATACTGTAATGAATCACCATGGCTAATTAAAAAAAAAAACTGGAAAAGCTTGTCATAAGTTTGCTCCTGGGCAAAAATTATCTGGGAACAATTTCTACATTAGAAAATCTCCAAAAATAAGATGTTTATGTTTGTTTTATGGCAATGTATCATATAATACAGTTATTTGGCTTTGCTTTTCATGGTTTATATCACATTGCATTGTTGAAGTTTTTGGAGCACATGGTGACTTATTTTCTTTTGATTTTCCTTCTCTATCTTGACCTTTCAAAGGGTTATGTAGTGACAGCCATCATGAAAATATGTGCCTTTGAAATTGCAGCTGGAAGGATTGTGGAACTATTGCCCGAGGTAAAATTCTTTTCTTATTTTCCTGTATGGTTCTGTTCTAACAATAGTTCTATTTGAAGGTACTTTTTCACAGTTTCTGTATGTTGAAATTATTATTTAGAGCATTCCATTTGTGCTTGTTACCAAAAGTTTGCTGTATGAAATAGTTTTGGTTTCCATTTCAAGGATGAATGATTGCTCTCTCTTTTTTTTTTGAGAGAGAATGATTGCTCTCTCTCATGTCCTCACGTTTTAACTTCGTAAGTGCACATGTCTTTTGACCGTTTGATGATGGAAACCTTGTTTCTCTTTTTTTTCCCTGGATATGGCAGATTTTATGTGCAATCAAGCCAGAAAATGTAAATTTTTTCCTTTTGTTTTCTTTTGTAAATCTAACATTGTGGATGTGATCTACATGGTCTGTTTAGTAGCAATCGGCATTTTGATCACCAGATTCCGATGTGAGCAGGTTTTTCTGGTGATTCAAAAATTGATGGTAGTAAACACAAGAAAATTATTGACTATAAAAAATTGTATTTTTTCATTGAAGAAACATGATCCACTTGCGACTATGATTTTTCAACCATGCTGAACACATCTACAACATTAGGTTGAAACAAAACAACTTGCAACTTTGATTTTTTAACTAATTTGTACTTATGGTCGACTGTAGTAAATATATGTGCATCTTTGTTAAGCTCTCCTGCAATTTTGCATGTTAGTTGTTTGTTATTCAAAATATTGATGTGATTTTATGCATATTATTAAAAGATGCAGTTGTTCTTGGTGATATTCTGAGCAAAATGATCTTTTGATTGTCATCTTGCATACCTGTTTGATAAATTCCACCAGTTTTCTGGAAACATACCTAAAAACGTGTCATTTAATTTGAATTTATAAGAGGAACATGTCATTTTTGCGGGTTAGTGGTTGCCAGTGATTGTCCTCCCGTGTTCCCACTCAAGTTATTTGATCTTTGGTAATCTTATGCTTCCCTTGCTGCAGTGTCGTGCCTTGATTAATGAACTGTTAGCATCACATTCAACTGACTTACAGCAGCGTGCATATGAGTTTCAAGCTTTGCTTGGATTGGATATCAATGTTATTGAGAGTGTATTGCCGTTGGACGCAAGTTGTGAAGATATTGAGGTAAGCACTTAAATCACTTTCGCCTTTTTCAACTTTGATGTTGCTAGTACATGTTTTGTTTCTGGGTATTCTTATGCCCCTTGTTTATTTGATTAAAATTTTCCCTGAAAAAATTACTTTTTAGGGGTGGGCAACGGATGGGCCAAGCCGACTGGCCTGCCATCGGCCGGGTTTGGGCCAAGGTTTTAGGCCGGGCCCGTTAGTTACCAAGCCGAAACCTGGCCCGTTATATATGTGGGGTGGGCCTGGGCCAGCCCGCAGGCTACTAGGCCGGCCCGATGGACCTGAGTTATTTATTATTTTTTTAATAATATAAAAATAAAAAAAATTAACTATTGCATAGTAACTTCGTAACTATTACTATTTACCTAATTAGTTACATTAATTTTATGGAAACTAGAAATATAATTAATTCGGTGCATGGGAAGTTGGGAACTTGTTAATTATTACTATTTACAAATGGTTTTGGGTTGGGCCGGACCCGGTCTGCTTCACATTGGCCCGTTGGGGTGCTCTTCAATGCCGAGCCCGTTAGTAAACGTGCTGGGCCATCTCCGGGCCGGGCTGCACTTAAAGCCTGGCGGGCCAAGCTCTAAACGGGCCGGGCCCGATGCCCACCCCTACTTTTAAGTGTTCTGGCACAAATTCCTTCTTCTTTCTTACAGGCACAAATTACTTTCAAGTGTTCTGGCCCAAATTCCCTCTTCTTTCTAATTCTTGTAGAAGTTTTGGTGTGTTTACAGAGAACTAACAAGGGCTTGTTTTTATTTTATTTGTTTGAAAGAGGCTTGAATTTTTATTACTGTTAAAGAAGGTGCCTCTATAACTGTAGTTTATTTTCGTGATGATGTAAATATGTTGATCCCATGCTAGCAGGGAGTCAACAGGTGAGCTTATGAATTATGGCTGTAGTCCTCTGGAGATTTGGTTTTATTTAGGTAGGATATGGTTATTCATGATTTACAGCATTTGTGCATGACATAATGCAAATCACAAGATACATGTGTGTATGTTTTCCAAATAGAATTGTCTATCAGATTTTTTCTGAAGTTTCAACCTAAAATCATGGTTTTAGTATTAAGAAATCTTTATTCTTATGGATTTCTATCAACAAGTGTTCTTGGGTTATTGTATCTCATGTCTAGTGCAATGTTTGCATCACTGGTGCAGAGAGAAAAATGAGATATTACACATATTGCTGCATGTGGCTGTGGTATTCCTTTTATTTGTACAATATTATATAAGTGGGAGTGAGGTAGAGGTTGTCAAAAAGGTTTATCCTTCAGAAAAAAAAACTAAGATTTCAATACTTATCGGGTATGAAAGGAGTGGTAGACTTTAAAGAGAAAAATATTGCCGCTATTTTTTTTTCTCTTTGGTGCTGGTATTTTCTAGGTGTGTAGATTTAGAAACAGATGCTGGTGAGTTCATCCAAAGAGGATGTCACTATCCGAGTTATGAAAGAAAAGGTAAATGGTTCTATTACAAGTTCTATTGTACAAATTATTGGCAATACTTGGGAGAAAATTTTCTTGCCCACAGGATGAGTTCTAGTGCTTATTGAAGAAAAATATGGACCTATTTGAGACAGCTTGGTCATGATTCCATAGGATTTTGCTGTCATTCAAAACTAGAAAATTTCTCCATCCAGTTTGTTGGACCAGGACAATATATGTGAATATGGATCTGGTCGAACAAATATAGACGGATCTTTTCAGATCTGAGTCGAAATCAGATAGGCATATATGGTCAGGTTGGATCAGAGTCAGGTCTAACACGACCCATTTTATCTTTTTCACTTGAAAATCAATATTCTATGTTTGTAATTTAACCTGTATTTATTTTGTTATATTGCATGATTACTTGCCCCATTTGGATGACAAAGAGCAAAACTAGGTTTTTAACTTTTTAAAAACCTGGTTTGAAACTCAATTTTGAAAATGTTTGGATGACTAAACTTAAAAAAATGGATTTTTTATACAAGAAAAAAAAGATCTAGCTATTTTCTGGCCAACCACTGTCTGGATAATGATTGAGATGATATTGACCATCGGCCAGCCCCACCATTTTCCTGCTGGTGGCTGGCCGGAAAGATTACAAAACTTACTTCTTTTTTTTAAGAAACATGGCAAACACATCTGGGCGGTGGTTGCCCGGACAATGGCCAGGCTAGTATTGCCCTTGCTGCACAGTATCAGCTCAGCCATTTTCTGGCCACTTTTTTGCCGAACAAAAGAAAAGAAAAGAAAAAAAGACCCCCCCGCCCCCCTCCCCCCTTTCTTCCCCTTCTTTCCCCCTCCTTTGTCCATGTGCTTTAGTTTATGCTCTTTTTGATCTGTGTGCTTCTTTTGGTTTGTTATATCTATTGTTATCACCTCTCTTTTCTTGCCGTTTCCTTTTCCCTTTTGGTTGAATTTTCTCCTATCATGTGACAAAGAACATTATTCATGGTTGGAAAACTCGGCGAGACTCGGCCGAGTTGACTCGTATCAGCTACTAACCGATTCAAAATTTCAATTTAACTCAGTTATAACCAGATTCGGCCGAGTCAATGTACTGACTCACCCAAATCAACCAAAACTCGACTGACTCAGCCGATTCTCGCACTTTCTTGGCCAAGTGGACCGAGTCAACATTTTTTATGCCTTCGTTATATCCTTTAGTTGTAAATTCCTTGACACCCTCTCACCCAGTGTTGTGAAAAGCATTGAGGCGTAGCAAGGCGATCCACCAAAAACTGAGGCGAGGCATAAGCCTCAAATTTTTTTTTGAAAACTTTTAAAAAATTATAAAAAAATATCTAAAAATACAAATAAATAAAGAAATGCTTTATTGATGAAATAACAACCAATAAGAAATAAAAAATCTCAAATAAGTACTAAAAAATATGAGATTAACATATAAAAGTAACTAAAAACTGATTATATAATTGAAAAATATATGAGATTAACCAAAAAAAGTTAAAATATACTAAGAAACTTATTACATAACTAAAATAACTGGAAAATATATGAGATTAACCTACAAAAGTTAAAATATATGAGATTATTCTAAAAAATATGAGATTAACATATAAAAGTAACTAAAAAATGATTACATAACTGGAAAATATATGAGATTAACCAATAAAAGAAAAAATATACTAAGAAACCGTTTACATAACTGGAAAATATATGAGATTAACCAACAAAAGTTAAAATATATGAGATTATTCTAAAAAATATGAGATTAACATATAAAAGTAACTAAAAAACTGATTACATAACTAGAAAATATATGAGATTAACCAACAAAAGTTAAAATATACTAAGAAACTGATTATATAACTGAAATAACTGAAAAATATATGATATTAACCTACAAAAGTTAAAATATATGAGATTATTCTAAAAAATATGAGATTAACATATAAAAGTAACTAAAAACTGATTACATAACTGGAAAATATATGAGATTAACCAACAAAAGTTAAAATATACTAAGAGAGTGATTACATAACTAAAATAACTGAAAAATATATGAGATTAACATACAAAAGTTAAAATATATGAGATTATTCTAAAAAATATGAGATTAACATATAAAAGTAACTAAAAAACTGATTACATAACTGAAAAATATATGAAATTAACCAACAAAAGTTAAAATATATTAAGAAACTAATTACATGACTAAAATAACTGAAAAATATATGAGATTAACCAACAAAAGTTAAAATATAGTAATATACTAAGAAACTTATTACATAACTGAAATAACTGGAAAATATATGAGATTAACCTAAAAAAATCTTTTTGATTATGTCTCAGAAGTCTTGTTGTAAAAAAGGATATTTTTTTTTGCGCCTCAGGCTTGCGCCTTGAGGCACAAAGGGCCGTGCCTCAAGGCGAGGCGTGCCTTTTGCGCCTCCAGGCACGTTTTTGATAACACTGCTCTCACCTTATATAGAGTTGGGAAAGCCCTCAACTTCTTATTTTGGTCGATACTTAAATGTACCTTTTCCTTTCGGGTCTCCCATTAAATGAAAAAAGAACATTTATGACACTCTTAAAGAGCTGCCAGCATGCCTAGACGAGTCTGGGCCGTTACTTGTTAATGAATGACAAAATATGACTTATTATTTAAACTCTTGAATATAGTCTATTTCTTTGAATTCCAATAACCCATTGGAATTGTTCAAAAAAGCAAAACTTAATAGATAGAAATATGTGAAAATGGTGAAAATGCTCGTAAAAATCATTTTGTTTGTTATGAAAATTACAAATATATTATATGACATCTAGAAAAATGGTTAATTCTTGCACATTAATATTAAAAAATTGAGCTTTAAATTATAAACTCTTTGAAAAATATTTTGTATTTATAATATATGATTTACAGTTTTTATTTTATTTAAGTACAACAACAACAACAACAACAACTACGCCTTCATCCCAAAACAATTGGGGTCGGCGATATGAACCAACAAAGAAAATCATTCTGGGTCTTCCACATGAATCCTTCTCCTCCAATCATTTCTATCCAATGCCATGTCCTCGGTGAGGTTCAAAGCATTCATATCCTTTCCTATCATCTCCATCCAAGTCTTCCTAGGCCTACCCCGACCTCTTTTAACTAATATATTTAAGTACATGTAATTTTTTTTGTAAGAAAATTATAAATCATATATTTATTAATTATTTAATAAATTAGACAAAAAACTGTGACTCGCCCGGGTCGCCGAGTTGCATGTGGCTGATCCAAGACCGAGTTCTGAGAATTCCAACCATGATTATTCATTCCTAAAATGTTCACTTTTTGCATTGTCTTTTTCTTGTTGATTGACTTTGCATCTTTTCAATATTGAGATGCAGAATTTTATCGGTAAGCCTAGCTGCTGTTTCCACTTATCTAGAGCAATCTCACCTTTGAACGTGCTAATTTTCCCTTCCTACAGGTGGATAAAAACCTTTCATTTTTGGACAACTTTATTCAACAAGCTTTGGCAAATGGAGCTAGACCTTATGTCCCTGAGTCTGAACGATCTGGAATTGTAAGCATCAGTAGCTTTCGAGATCGATACCAACAGGAGGCTTCTACTCATTCTCTCAGATTTGAGGCTTATGAGATTCCAAAACCGCCAGTGCCAGCACTTCCTTCTCTGGTGCCTCAAGTAGCTTTGACTGACATTGTTGCAGCATCCGATTCAGTTGTTACCAAGGAAAATAAAAAAACCTCTGCACCGTCTGTTGCTGAGACATCTGCTGATCTTGGTGTCAGGCTTCGCCTTGATGGTGTGCAAAAGAAATGGGGCCAACCAACTTACTCGCCGTCTCCATCTTACAGTGGCCAGAAAGCTGCCAATGGTATTATACATTCTGATTCATATGGACCGAGTACCCAAACCAGAGACATCCCATATGACTCCAGGAGGCAGCAACCTGAAGTTTCTGCTGAGAAGCAGAGACTTGCAGCCTCCTTATTTGGCGTATCTTCAACTAAGAATGAGAAAACATCAGGTGGCCCAAGGGCCGCGAGGAGCAACCCTGCAAGAGTGGAGAAAGCATCTCCTGTGATGGCAGCTGTTGTATCTGCTGGTGCTCCTGCTGAGAAAACTGTTCCTAGCCAACCTCCCCAAGACCTCCTTGATTTGGGTGATGAGAGTGTATCAAGCATTAATACATCCGCTACTGAAGACCCTTTTAAGCAGTTGGAAGGCCTTCTTGCCCCATCACAGGTTCCTTCATCCCCGAAACCCGAAATTTCTGTTGCTCCTACCCAGCCAGTTGATCTCATGGCACTGTACACTGACACATCAAATGCGGCGCTACTTGATAAAGTTAGTCTACAATCTTCAACTACTGCAGGTACTGCCTTTCTTAAATCTGGATCATCTGATAATGGCAGGAATTCTGTTGGAGCAACTCCTGCTCCCCCTGCTAAGAAGGGCTCTTCTCCTCAAGATTCCCTTAAGAAGGATGCACTTGCAAGGCAAGTTGGGGTGATACCTTCAGGCAGAAATCCAGAACTTTTCAAGGATTTGTTTGGCTGAGATGATAATTTTGGGTTTGCTGCTGTTCATGATGGTTGGGATTTGCAAGAAGCTTGTGTTGGGATTACAAGAAAGTTTGTGGAATCTTGCGGCAGATGTTCATCTCCAATTCAGGTGGGTCGTTTGGGGCAATAGCTCTTTTGGTTCACAGGGCATTAGTGTGGTGTGAAAGATGAAAATTGGAGAAATAGATGTTCATAGTTGGAAAGAAATGGTATTACACAGGCTTTAGCATTTGATGGCTAAATTTTCTGGTAGATGTAGAATGGTGTTACACGAGACTGGAAGTCCACAAGTTGAGATGGGGGGTGTGGTAGTATGTATGAGGTCTTGAGTAAAATTTTGCATTGATTTCTTTATTAGATTGATTGAATCAATATTTTTTTTTGACACAGTCCCCTGGAGTTCAGAATTGTGTTATATGAAAAATAAATTCATGTGAGGGGCCTCAAAATTCTTTAGACTCGTTGTGCGTGTTATACTGTTATTTGGGGCATTTTGAGTGTGGATGCAAATTCCGTAAATTTGTTATTATTGCACCTAGGGAAGAAAAATGCCTGTAAACATGTTTAGCTGCCTATGATTGTTTCCTCCTCTGGTAAGAACTTTTCAGTGATAAAATTCGCCAAGAGGGACATGGCGCATGCTGAAACGTCCATGTCACCTGTTCGGGTCTCGGTCAGATATCAGACCGGACAATGCAACATATGGTCCACCATGTGTTGGAGGGAGCCTATTTGCACCTGATATGTTGGTCTTGTTAGGTCATGTGGGACAAGGTTTATGAGTTTATTGAGGATCCATGATGACCAATGGCTCCTTGAACTAGACTGACTGCTTAAGCGGAAATGGAAGTAGGAAAAACAAAATGATGACTTTTTCAACCATTCTAAAGAGAGTTTTTTTTAAAGGAACTTTTTTTTTAAAGGTGCGATTTTTTATAATAAAAATTTCTTCACCTAGAAGAGTGGAGGTTTTATAAAAAAAACTTTTTTTGATTAGGTCCACCATTCACCCACAACACCTTGATAATCCCTGATCTGTCTTTTTCTTCTTTTTCCTCTCCTTTCTTCCATCTCACATTTGGTATCCGTTCCTTTAGCTCAAGTCATTTTTACATAGTATATCTTTAGTTTCTCAGTCAATCTCCTTTCCACTTTTATAGTCTCTTTTTTTTTTTCCCTCAGCAAGGTAATTTTTTTCCTTTTTCTTTCGTGATTGATTATGGTGGGACCCATTCTACATGGGCTTAAAATTCATGTGGAATATCATGAAGGAATCACATAATGGTAAAAGTGTTGGCCCTAATCATTTAGTCCAATAATATTTTGATGAAAGTTTTTCTCATATAAAAGCAATTTTTGTTAATTAATGTGATTGATGTAATGATAGGTGACTACAAATAGAAAACAATGAAGCTAATGTGGTGGTCGCTATCTTCAGCTAAAATTCTAGTGGCAATGATTTTCTGGCAAGTTTTCTAAATTTTGATTAAAAAGTGAAAATAAGAAAATGAAAAAGAAGTTAGATTATAGTATACCTAATAAAGTTTCCTTGTAAGTGGAAAATTCAATAAAATAAAAAGTAAAGGAATGTAGGATGATAAATCCTAAAGATTATAAAAGCAGAAGCAAGGGCATCATGTGCAAACAAGTAGATTATTTATAACATTTTATTAATCAACATTCTTGCCATGTGTATTGAGAATGTAATTAAAAATTTGTATGGGTATTTGTAGAGTTTTCATAAAAAAAGGAAGTGTTACTTACATGGCACATAGTAATATTTTCAAAAATTAATTACTATTTATAACTGCTCTCTCTCTCTCTCTCTCTTCTTAATGGGCATAAAATGAGGTCTCTCTCTCTTGTTAATGGGCATAAAATGAGGTCTCTCTCTCTCCAAGACGTTTTTCTCATAAAATAAAATTATTTTATAATGTTTTAAATTTATCAATATCTTTATGATTCCCATTATTTTTCCTTTCAATCTTGACAAATGTATACGAATTAAACTTTTTTTTTACCATTTAAGTTATCTTATAAGGACCTGGCCATATGAGCTGGTCGATTATCTAGCTTAATTAAAAAAAAAAAGGAAAACAGGAAAAGAAACAAAAATGACTCTGGTCATTTATAAAAGTTTTGCTGAAAATATTAAAGAGAGAGAAATAGGTATCAGGTCCCGCATTAGTTTGATGACCAGCTGAACCTGAAGAGATGCTAATGGCTTCCCACAGAATTATGCTAACGGGGTTTTTTCTTTAAGGTGGGCTAATTATTCATATGCATTTTATCCAAACTCAAAAATAGAAGGGAAAAACTTTTATGAAATTATGCAAAAAATAAAAAAAAAAGTTTTTTTTTTTTTTATAAAAAATGGTAAAAGTAAGATGTCTGAGCCCGGGTTCGAACCGGGGACCTCTAGTGTGTGAGACTAGCGTGATAACCAACTACACCACCCAGACACCTGTTTGCAGTTAACACAAATTAAATTATTTTTCAATGATCGTTATCGTCCACTATGGGTAGCCCTTGTCGACCTGTATTCAGAATGCAGCGATATCTGAACCGCGCATTAAACGTTTGACGTATATATATATATATATATTGAAAGGCAAGCTGGGGTTAGGCGTAACCCTACCATCTCTTAAGCCCCATGTGGCAGAGGGATTCGAACCTGGGTCTTCAGCGCTTAGCGCAGGACTCCGCCTACCACCTCGGTGGTAAAACGTTTGACGTATTGCCTCAACGAGATGTAACATGTATTTGGCTGGCTCGACAGGACGACCTGAAGATGCGCCTGGTTTGTTTCAGGGCAATGGTTGATGCGGATATGAAGCCCAACGCCCAACAGGGTGACCTTTGTGGGTCTTCAGAATTTCTTAGCCTTAGATGGCCCATGGCAGGGTTGCAAACGAGTTGGATTCAGGATGGGAATTTTGCAAACTTTGGCTGTCCTGGATCCGATTTGATCCGACTCCCCAATGTATTTTGGATCCCAACTTCAAAACGTTTGGATACTAGTACGCCAGACAAATCCCACTGCCGGGACAAAGCAGCCCCAGCAGTGGGCATCCTGTATTTGATACATGCAGGACAACAGTAGCAGCACCGAACAAAGAGCGTCCCACGCGATGCGCTAATATGGGTTCTGGACATATGCCTCGTGTTCTATCCACGCGGTTAAGGTTGATGAGAGTCTGAATTGAACACTGGACATCTTTTTACGGCCCCATACTCTAACCAGGACCGACAAGTCTCGGCGCGTGCGAATGTGAATATAGTATCAATGAGTTGAAACTCATAGGTACAAGTTGTGACTTGATCTGACTCAGTAGATGTATTCGGCATATTCAATTTATTAGAAATCAACCTTTGGATCATGTTTTTCCGGCAAAAAGGTAATTTTTAAAGTCATAAAAAATCGATGCCATTGATTTTTGAATAATAAAAAAACACTGCACACACTATTTTGGTGATTCAAAAGTGAATTCCCAACCAAGTAGATCATGTAAATCATATCTGTAAGGTTAGATTCACTTAAAAGATAATGCTCGTTTCAAGCCATGCATGTCTAGTTTGGTTTAAAAAGATGCTACCATCAAATGGTTTAACTTGAATACCCAAAAAATGATGCAGGATCTTTCATGGCGAATTCATCACTGAGCTAGTGTAGGGCATCATTAAAAACGCAGGATTGTTGCTGGTGATGATAATATCATCAACATTAAAAGGGAGAAATATGAAAACAGTAGGAATTGCTACAGACGAAAAGAGAGGAGTTTCAAGCACACTGGTAAAACCCCAAGGCCAGCAAAAAGGTGCTGAATCAGTCGAACTAAGTTTGGGAGGACTGTTGCAGTCCATAAAAAGCCCGCTTAAGCTTGCAAACATAGTGGGTTTAGAGGGATCTTGAAAGCCAAGTGACTGGTCCATACAAACTGAGTCATCGAGGTATCCATAAAGTAATGTTGCTCATCTCATTTTTTTTTTCACCACAAGTCTTGTAGAAAATTAGAATCGAGAATGTGAGAAATATTACTTTTTATTGAGCACACTTAATAAGCAGCCTGCTGCTATATACTTATATTACACACAACTTAAAAATACAAAAGGCTTACAACCGACATTCAGTTGTCTATAAGAGTTCACATTTGATGCTACCTTTGATTGTTGATAAGGTCGAACCATATCATTGCTATATCGATAGTGATATTATCAATATAGCAAGGCTAACCGACTAGCTCTGTGTTATCTTGATTCTCGATAACAATGGTTATTGATAACCATTCACGTATACATTTGATCATCATTCACGTGTACATTTGATAACTTGATTCTCGATAACAATGGTTATTGATAATCATTCACATGTACATTTGATAACAAGATTATCGATGGAAATTGCTATCAAATGTACACGTGTACAGTGATTCTTTTACTCCCCCTCAAGTTGGAGCATGCGGATTGAGAACGCCCAACTTGGTTTTGAGGTGAGTGAAATGATCGGTGCCGAGCGTCTTGGTGAAAAGGTTCACATACTGAGAATGCATAGAAATGAATTATGCTTAAATTAGACCACTTTGAATTTTCTCCCGCACGAGGTGACAATCAATATCTATATGTTTGGTGTGCTCATGATAAACTGGATTGCCGACAATGTGAAGTGTTGCTTGGTTATCGCAATGTAGCATCACGACTTGAGGGTGATCAATGCCGAAATCCAACAATAGGTACTTGATTCATGTGAGTTTATAACATGCTAGGGCCATGGATCGATATTCGACTTTAGCCGATAACCGTGATGTGGTAGACTACATTTTAGTCTTCCAAGACACAGGGTTGTCCTTAATCATGATGCAACAACTTGATGTGGATCTACGAATCATCGAGCAATAGGCCCAATCTGAATCACAGTAACCAACTACTTGAATTTGGCTAGTGGACGACATTAGAATTTCTTATCCTAAAAAACCCTTGATATATTGAAGGACCCACATAGCAGTGTCCATACGAGGCTGTCGCAGTTGACTACTGAATTGACTTAGAATATTGACCACACAAACGATGTCAGGTCAGGTTATGGTAAGGTATAACAACCGACCCACTAGGCGCTTATATGATCTTAGATCTTTCAACAAATATCCATCTTTATTGCTGAGTTTGGTATGTGGTTTCATGAAAAATTGACTTAGTTTGGCTCCAAGGTAACCCATGTTCTGCAGGATATTATGAGCATATTTTCGTTGAGATAAGAAAGTACTATTTTTAGATCTTGCAACTTCAATGTCGAGAAAATATTTTAGTCATCTAAGGTCCTTCAATCGAAATTGTTGATTGATGTGAGATTTAAGCTGCTCGATGTATGTAATATCATCTCATACAATGATGATATCATTTACATAAACTAGAATAAAAATATGTGTAGCCCTTGAAAAGAATGAATAATCGACTTTAGATTGGACGAACCCTTTAGTGATTTGTGCAACTTACAAACTTTACGCTCTTCCTTAACAGAAAAGCCTAGTGGCAAGTCCATATACACCTCTTCATCAAGATCTCCGTAGAAAAAAACATTATTAACATCTATTTGATAGAGATGCCAATTTTTTGTTGTTGCAATAACTATCAAGCATCACACTGTTACCAACTTATCCGCAAGAGCAAAGGTCTCAATATAATCAAATCTTTCAATTTGGGTATAGCCCTTGGCCACGAGTTGAGCTTTATACCTTTCAATGGAGCCATCAGAGTAGTGTTTAATTTTATACACCCATTTGCAACCAACGAGGTATTTTGTCCATGAGTAGATCTACAATCAACCAAGTGTTATTATCCTCCAATACCTTAATCTTTGAGGTCATAGCATCTCGCCAATGCTGAGACTTCATGGCATGGTAAAAGTTGTTGGGTTTCGAGTGCTGAGAAATGACACTTAAGAAGACACAATGTCTTTTGAAAAATTGATCATAACTTATGACTTTGGACAACTCATGTTCCGTGTTGTGGACCTCCTCTCTCGTATTGGTCAATTGGAGTATGGGAGCAACCGTATAACATCTGTAGTCTTTGAGATGCGGTGGTGTTTGACGAGTGCTTTAGGATCTTCGAAGATGAACTTGAGTTGGTTCAATGGCTTCAAGATTGAGAGATTCAGAATTTGAATCAAGATGATTGGGATTAGAAATCTCATTGACTTGAATATCATTAGTTTCTTGAGTCTCATAAGGTTAAGACTCGAATATGGAGATGGGTAAGATATGCCTTTCCTCTTTATTCGTATTGTGATGATCTTGAAAGGGAAACACATTTTCATAAAACGTTACATCCCGATTAACAAAAAGCTTTTTTGTTTCAAGATCATATACCTGATAACCGACTTGACCATATGAATACCTTATGAAAACTCCTTTGCATGCACGATTATTAAATTTATGAGAGTGATGTATGTTGTGTGCATATCACAAACATCTAAAAACTCAAAAATGATAATAAACATGATTCTTTCCATCAAGTAACTCGTAAGGGGTTTTGCCCATTAACGGTTTAAAGGGAATGTGATTAATGATATATGCAGTTTTTAAAATACATTATCTTCAAAACTTAATAGGTAAAGAGGCTTGAAATCTCAAAGCTCTCGCAACATTGAGAAGATCTATGTGCTTGCGCTCGACCACACCATTTTGTTGGGGGGGGGGAGGGTCATAAAGCAACTATGTTGGTGTTCAACATATTTTTTCTTAAAAAAAATTGGCATGTCATTTGAGAAAAATTAGAATTGAGAATATAAGAGAAATATTATTTTTTATTGAATGCACTTAATAAGCAAAAAGCTTACAACCGACCTTCAATTGTCGATAAGAGTTCACATTTGATGCTACCTTTGATTGTTGATAAGGTTGAACCATATCATTGCTATATCAATAATGATATTAGCGATATAGCAAGGCTAACTGACTAGCTCTGTGTTATCTTGATTCTCGATAACAATGGTTATTGATAACTTCACGTGTACATTTGATGATAACCATTCATGTGTACAAATTGCTATCAAATGTATATGTGTAAAGTGATTCTTTCTCTTTTTTCTTTTTTTCAAGAAAAATGGAAAAACCACCTCCAGAGTAAGAGACCTAGTTGTCCTAAACCTGTCTGCCATATCTACAGGCTTCTCTCGTAAAACCATCAAGACACCTTGTTCGGGAAAATGGCCGATCGCAGTTGAAAAGTGGAGCCAAGCCCAACTCACATGATCCATCCGATATACATTTACAAGTTCCATTGAGTATAATAGATTAATGCAACTTTAATGGAGTCCCCTTAGTGTAGTTAACTAATTCAATCTATACACCATATGTCCAAATAAACTTGGTACAATCATATTCCTATTCTAATCCTAAATGTCTTATTTTTAAATAAATAAATAAATATTATAAAAGCAAAAGCAAAGGTACTAGGGATCGGCGTGGGCAGGGGACAAGGTCTTCACCTTAGCGTCGTCTCAAAATCCTGCCCTCCATCCCCGCTTCCATCTCCGTACCGGTTTTGATTTTAACCTCCATCCCCGTCTCCATCCCCATTTCATATCCTCCATCTCCGGTCCAAACGGGACGAGGAGGGGAGGGACCCCGTTTCCCCTCGGTCCATTGCCATCTTCTAAAGAAGGATTGAGGACGGGACGGGGCGAGGGAAAACGTAAGTTCATTCCCACCTCTATTTCCGCACGAGTTTTGATTTTAACCTCAATTCCCGCCTCCATCCTCGTTTCATGTTCGCCATTCTCAGTCCAAACTGGACAAGGCAGGGTGAGGCAGGGGCCCGTTTTCTCCCAGTCCACTGCCCTCCCTAAAAGCTATCTAGATCCAAAAAAAAATAGATGTATAACTTTTTTTTAATGAGTTTTGATAAAAAAAAGTATCACTTGACATATTTTATTTTTTTCAAACATTAATGAATTAGTGTTTATAATACTCTCTCTCTCTCTCTCCGGAAACTCTCTCTCTCTCTCTCTCTCTCTCTCTCTCTAAACCATCTTTCTCTCTCGATTTGAATAAACTTACAGAGCCCGGCTATGATTATCTAGTTTCAGAAGGATCCAAACCCAATAACATCCTTTAATTTTCTTTTCAGTAATTACCATTTTTTTGAGATTTTTTCTATACAGGGAAAAGCAAGGTGTCCACTGTCCCACCTATAGAAATCTTTTTATTCTTTCCAAAATCCCGAAACGATCAATTAAAAAACGAGAAAAAGGAAACTTACCCTACAGACCCATTTCCGTCCAGATACAGTCAATGCAACATTACCCCTTTTCATTGCCCTACGTCAGTCAAAATCCGTTCGCCCATTGTTTCTCATCCATGGCCAAGCCTGTGCCACGTGGAAACAATTGTAGTTGTTCGCTTCCTTCAGATGATCTTTCCTTAAAATCCCATATACATCCCTCTCACGCCCACAGGATGTATTTCCGGAACCGCACGTGATCCGTCAGTCTTTCTTTAGAGTCTATGGCGACTATTGTGACAAATATCGCTAAAAAACGCGATTTATTATCTCACCGTCAAAATACAACGATAATTTCAAAATATCATAGTATTTGCATGAAAACTAAATATCGTGTTTTATTTCGATATTTATGTTGTAGTCGTGAGATTAAAAAAACAGACATAGTTAACTACTTTATATTTAAATTTTTTAAGAGAAGTGCTGTTTTAAGTTTAATTAAAATTCACTAACAAGGTTATTTTAGGGTGAATAAAATCTTATTGAACTGTTATTTAATTTATCTTTTTCTCTATTTTTTTTTACCAAAAATGATGGGGTTAAGCGGATACAACAGTTATACAACTCGTATCATTGGTTTTTGAACTTGCAACGTCCAACGCAAGGTGACATGCACTATCTGCTTCTACCAAACAAGCAGAGCCTTGTGTTGGTAATCTCTCTCTTTCTCTCTCAATACTATTAAACTGTGAGTTTTCAAAAATGTACCTTTGGAAAGTGACTGAGAATATAAACGGTTTCTTAGATTTCATCTTGAAAATTACTGGCTTTAAATGTTCCTAAAATCCAGCGTAAAAATTAAAAGTTTTGAAGTATTTTTAACTAAAAGTTTGAGTTTTCAACAAGAACTTAAACTTGTATCATTTTAAATTTTGTTTTGTTTTGTCACGTATTTTTTAAAACTTAATTTATTTATTTTAGCCAATATTTTGCCGAAAAAATGCAAAATAAATAAAATGTTTCAAAATCTCACGAGAAAAATCATGGCGATAAATTTCCGTTTTAAACTTTTGTCACTACGTACGTGAACGCCATCTCTCTCTCTCTCTCTCTCTCTTTATATATATATATATATATATATATATATATATATATATATATATATATATATATATATATATATATATATATATATGTAATTGGTTTTGGTGAAGAAGATGGCTTGTGTGGGTGGTCGACCTGAAGTGTCCGTCAGAGGTGAGAATGGTTGGTGCTGCAGTGGTGTGAAGAAGGGACCAGGGTATGCGTCTCCCATCGAGGCCATGTCTGGGCCTCGTGAGAGCCTGCTCTACGTAACCGCTGTTTATACAGGTTTGCTCTTTTTTCTTTCCTCTTTCTCATCTTTTGCTATTTTTGTTCATTCGGCTTCGGTTCAGAAACGTTCCTGTTAGTCGGGGAATTTGGTGTTTCTCTGTTTAACTTTTGTTTATGTGTGGGTGTGTTCTTGTTTTCCTGTATTTAAGATCAGAGTCCCAGGTGGGTATGTATCTCTCAGTGTGTTCTTGTTATTCTTGGTGTGTGTAATTAGTATAACTTATGTATGGGATTAGTAAAACTTTTGTTATGGATAGATCAAGCATCTCGGTTCAGTTTGTTTGTGTATGAAGTTTTTTTGCTTTGGATTTTGCTTCTTAATACATTCAGATACATTTTCGGTTTCGTCTTACCTGTCCGCGCTCTGGTCATGAGTGAATGCTAATTTGTGATATATAAGCAGGAATCGAGATGTTCTACACCTCTTTGTGATCGGATCATTCATCTTTCTTTTCTCTTTGTTTTTTCCTTTTTCAATGGGGAGCATGGATGGGGATCATTAACGTGATGTTATATCAGATCGTGTATAGGGAAACATTATGAAATTGAGATTCGTCTTGCCGTGCCTGATTTGCTTAGTCTGTTGAATTCTTTTGTTTTGAAATGAAGAAGATTCTGCTAAAATTCCCAAGTTGAATTTGGTATAGTAAGCCTGTTTCAATTTGATTCCTTAATTCTGAGAACCTTGATGAATAGAACAGGCTCATACAGTTTCTCTCTTTCATGTTTATCTTATTTGTATGTTGATTGGGTGTGTACAAGCCAAAAGATTGGTTTTTTTAGTCTAATTATGGTTTAGCTGATATTTTTTGTGTGTGTACTGCATTTCAAAAGGGGCAGTGTAGTGAAAATATGGGCAACCAATTCAGAATTCAGACTTTGGCCCTTACTATTTGTAAACACAGCCAGCTACGTCGGAAGAAACTAGTGCTCATTTATTTTTAGAATGTTGAATGGTGGTCGGTGTTGGCGAAGAATGGTTCAGTTGTTTGGTTGGTGGAAAACTCCAAAGAGGGATCTGAGGGGGGCATTGATAAAGTGGAACTCAATGGGTTTCAAATAAAAGCATATCCTTCATGCTTGGGTGGTTTCCTTCCAAGTTATTATGAGAAAGATTTGGGAGATTAGGAACCACATTTTATTTCATTTTATTTTATTTGAAACTACAAGATAAATTACCATGCTATGATAGTTATGTGCTTGAATGAAATCATAGGGCGGGTTATGAGGATTTGTAAGAACAAGTTACACGACATTCATTCTAAGTGGATCCATGCCAACGATGGTTCCCACCTATTCAGTGATGGATAAAAATAAATGTGTTCAGTGTACTTACGGAGATGTCACATGTGGGTTTTACCATCAGAGACTATACTGTGTTCAATTTGTCCATGGGCTGTCTGGTTTGTGAAAAATATGACTATATGAAGGAATGGATGCTTTGGGAGTTTCTAATCACGAGTCTTCCCCATCAGACTAAAGTTGTGGTTGAATCTTCAAGAGGTGATATTGTGGGTGAAGTGACCAGGTTACTTCAAGGCCAAGGCTCGAACAGAATGAAGGAAATCCAATTCATGAATAAGGTGCTTCCAATATAGCAAAGTGAGTAATGGTAATAACTACATTGATTGTAATTTGGCTAGGTTTCAATTCCTTACTCGAGATAGGATCTGGAAAGATAAACCACCTGAGTGGTTCCCAGATCTGAATTGTTGTTTTTGTTTTCTAAGATGTATCAGGTAGTGGTCTGCCTAACCCCAGTTAACCAATAATTAAAAAAAAAGAATCAGCAAACAAACAAAACCTAATTAGGGCTCTTCCAATCTCGAGTATCTCATGAATGGATTTCAAAGCTATAGATCAAATGTTTTGATGCCTGGTTGCCCATCAAACCATATCATCCCAGTAGATTGCTATGATTCTTATCTCTTTCTTCTATGGTTCTAGAAGATGCTGCCCTTGAACTTCTTGGTGTATGGAATCAGCAATAAATTTGTTAAAGGTGTTTATCATCATATTGTCATGAAATGGTGCGGATTCCAATGCACTCAAAGATGATCTCCAAGACTCAAAACATTATACAAAACTTAAGAATTAAAAGACACATATCAAAATGTAAAAGGATAATTTTATTCATAATGGACATTAAAAGAAATATAAAAAATAAAATTATATTCAAGCCTCACTACAATTCCCTCAATGAAAAATAAAACAAAACCCTAATATTACCCATCACTCTCTCAACCTTACACATTCACACACACTCTTTATTTATAGAGGAGAAAGATAGAAGAAAAGTAAAGAAGAGGAAGTCCTCTTAATAGCCAACAAGGGAAGCCTCCCAACGGCTAGAATTTCTAGCTGTTGAGACTAAGTCAACTTGTTTGACTTAGTTCCCAATATATATATATATATATATATATATATAGAGAGAGAGAGAGAGAGAGAGAGAGAGAGTCCTCTCAATAGCCAACAAGGGAAGCCTCCCAACGGTTAGAATTCTAGTCGTTGGGACTAAGTCAACTTGTTTGACTTAATCCCCAATATAAATATATATATATATATATATGCAAATTAGTCTAAGTCAAACTTTAAAAGATATTTTATGAAGAATTAAAGTTTATTTTAGTTTTGTTTTAGTGAAATTCACATTTAAAATTGAATTTATGAAAAATTAGAATTTTAATGGATTAGTTGACAAATTTCATCGAAATAAAGTCGAATATGATTTCAGATGAAATTACGTTTAATTTGATATGTATGAAAGCTAATTGTTTAAATCAGAATTGAGTTTGTATGGATTTGAAATCCAAAATCTGAAATAATACAAAATATTAAATAGGCATTATATAGAATGAAAAACTTGAATTAACTAAGTTTAATAAAATTGTAGAGGTCAATAGGGTGGGGCATCCCCTTATGTATTCCCATCCTATATGGCATCTCATGCTGGAATTTAATTTAAAAGTGTAAGTTAAAAACTTTATAGCTAAAATATCTTTCTAAAAGTTTCCTAAAAGAAAAATAAGTAAAGAGGAAAATAAAGAAAAATAATTTCAAAACTTACCAAATAAGTTGTGTAGTAGTGTTAGGCTAAGTGGTTTTGGAATTTGGAAAGTTTGGGTTGGAAATTGAGGAATTAGGAAGTGTTTCAAAGAGGAGAGAAGCTCTATAAAGAGCCAAGGAGGTGCTCATGCCCACCCTATTGGTTTAGATATGAAGATTGATCCTACGCATAACTCATGTGTTTGGATCAATCTAAGTCTACGTGATTGGTGTATCTACCTCGTTTATAGTTTCGAATCGGCGAAACCCTTCGTCTCCTGTCTTCAAATGTGAAAGTAATATCTCCTACCTTGGCTGCAATTCTAATGGCTTCTCTCAACCAAGGAAAAAAGAAAAGAGGAGAAAGATAGAAAGGAAGATAAGAATGAGCATGAAATTAAGAGAGAGAGATGTGAAGGTATTTGATTTCAGTATCTGATCTTATATTTACATGCATATTCCGCCCAGCTGCACCATGAGGAACTTCTCCAAGGAAGTACGTCCAAGCAAAAGTTAAATTATATTGAGGTAATGAGTTGCTCAACAAAGGATTGAGAAGAAAATTAGTTGGCCTTTGAAGCATATTGATCACTTGGCACATAATAAGGCTTAAATAGTAGAGATCCTCCCTTAACTACTCTCTGCATATCACAATTTCTGTTTGCATCAACAACAATCATAGAAGATTTCTGTTGACCTCTTTCAAAAATCAATTGGATACATTTTACTGGTTCACTTCTTTTGACTCAACAAAGTGAGTCTTGGCTTATAAATCAAATGGATAAAGAATGCATCTATGTCACACGGACTCGGCTAAGGAGGTGCCGCACCCGAGTCGACACGCCCTGACACGGGTGCGGACTCGGGTGCGGCTTCGGACTCGGCCCGGACTCGGTCAACGCCGAGTCGGACTCGGTCAACGAGTCCAGGCCGAGTTCGTCCACATTTTGGACTCGGTCAACTTTGACCGAGTCCAAAAATGTCCCTAAAAAACCAATTTTTTATATTTTTTATTTAAAAATATATATAAAAAAAGGCACAGTGCAGACTGTGATTGTGCTGTGTGACTGTGACTGTGCACAGTCTGTGCAGTGTGCACAGTCACAGACTGTGCACAGTCTGTGCCTGTGCACAGTGTTGTGCCTGTGCCTGTGCACAGTCTGTGCCTGTGCACAGTGCTGTGCCTGTGACAGTCACAGTCTGTGACTGTGCACAGACACACAGACTGTGCTGTCAGCTGTGGCATTTTAAAAATAAAATAAAATTATATATATATATATATATATATATATATATATATATTTTGCCGAGTCCCCGTGTCCAAAAATTTTAAAATTGTGCCGCACCCGTGTCGCACCCGCACCCGCACCCGCACCCATGTGACATAGGAATGCATACATTTCAAGCCAAAAAAAATTATACATCATGCATGATATGCTACATTTTAGAAGAAACTGCCCTTTATCCTTATAGGATAGATATATGACACTTGTATCTTATGTCCCAATACAAAATCTCTCTCAACAGCATCAATAGACAGTAATGCATTTTACTTTAGAAGTGTTTCATTAATCTGTGTAAGGTCATGGACCTTATTCTGTCATGACAGTTAAACAATCCATGCTACAGAAATCATGATATACATATATACGCATGTATATATGTATACATAAAAAGATACATTTAAGCTTAACACATATTGTTGGAGCACATGTCATTGATGTAACAAAAGCTTTAATAAAGCTAATGGAAGCTCATCTGCATTCTCATCTCTGTCCCTGATCTTGGTCTGTTATCACCATCACGTGTTTCTTCTGCTTACCTTTTGTTCTGTTTTGGTTAATGCAGGAACTGGTAGAAATAAGCCTGATTACCTTGCTACAGTTGATGTTGATCCACACTCACTTACATATTCCAAGGTCATACACAGACTGCCTGTTCCTTACTTAGGCGATGAATTGCATCATTCTGGTTGGAATTCCTGCAGCTCTTGTCATGGAGATCCGTCTGCACAAAGGTGTTTCTTGATCCTGCCTTCATTGCTGTAAGTGCTGAGTGTTGATATTTCCTTGCCTTGTTTTCCTACATCGTTATGTAATTAATGGTTCTCATAATGAGATTAGATTTATCTGTGGTGATTCTATGCTTGGTTTTTCCTCTTAAAGTTGCTCGCTGATTGTTTCCAGATATACCATTAAAGTATTTTTACTGCTTTTCACATATTTTGGAATTCTTTTGATGTTCTATTCCATTCTGTTAGAATGTGTTATTTCTGTTTTCATATCTTCGTTTAATTTAGTATTGCTGTCTTGTCTAGATATTAGATGGCTTTCACTGCAGCCAATGATTTTCAATTTATTTATCATTTTAAAACTGTGTTTTATTTCTTTTCATGTGAGTTTTGGGCAAAGTCATTCATTTGGTTTCTTTTTATTCCAGGTCTGGTCGTATATATGTGGTTGATACAATAGCAAATCCTAGGGCACCTTCTCTGAAAAAAGTAGTTGAGCCTGAAGATATAGTGCAAAAGACTGGATTGTCATATCCTCATACTTCTCATTGCCTTGCTTCTGGTGACATTATGGTTTCTTGTCTTGGAGATACGGATGGGAATGCTGATGGGAATGGTTTTCTTCTTCTTGATTCAGAGTTCAATGTGAAGGGAAGGTATGCTAAGATTGATTGCTCTGTTGCTAACTGTTTTGGTACTGTATATGATTTTGTATTGTTGAATGGCTTAGTCTTTCCATGCGTTAGTTTCTGCGTAGGAATTTTTTCCTGTAAAAGTTTGCATCTCTATTTTGTATTATAAAGAAAATCATATGATGTCCTAAGAATTTATTGGATAGCTTTTAGCTGCAAGCTTGATATCACCTTTTTTAGTTTTAAAGATTGAAGTAGCTATTCTGAGTGTCCTGAGTCTATCTTGGGTGAGGAGACAATTCTCACAACCAAGGTAGACCACCTATGCTGCCCTCGAGCTGCAGTTCTTATGCCAGATATGATTCTTCCATGCCAGTTGGGCTTTCTTCGTTCAGATCTCATTCCATATCAAGCTTCTAGTGATGTCCACAGTTGGATCCCCTTTCCATACCACCTTATCTGTAGCATTGGAGAGTGAACCGGCTCCTCCATCCTTCCCCCGAGAAGTGCTCCTCTGGATTTCGATTCTGCTTCTCAACCACTTGAGCTATGGTGAGATCCAGATATCTGTACATTCTGCAGTAGATGCTGCAAAGGTTGAAGTATCTTGATATTGGAATTTATCAAAACATGAATGCTTCAAGAGCAGACCACTATATCCATTTTGTTTAACTCCTTCCTATGTCACCTGGGTGCGGGTGCGGATACGGGTATGGAGGGTACGACACGGCAATTCCAAAAAATGTGGGTACGGGGACACAGCTATATATATATATAATCACATAAATTCAAAATAAATTCAAAATAAACTGAATATAATCTAAATATATATGCTTATATCTAATATATATATTATATACTGAAAATATAAAGTTATAAACTGAAAATATAATTATAAATTATAAATTGAATACAAACTTGTATGTACGGAGGGTAAAATGGCGTGTCCAGGTGTTGATGCTTGTTGAATTGGGCACGGAGGAAAAAATGGACTGTCCATGTGACAGATTCCTTCTATTAAGGCAGTTGGGTTCCAGTGCCATCAAACCTTCAATCTCAACCAGATTAACTGGACCTTGAGTTGTTACTTTCTTAGAAAAAGATTAAGAAAATTATTTATAGTGATGGATCAATTCCATTTATTTCAATCTCAACCTCTCAGCCTTATGATTTCAAACACACACACACACACACACACACACACACACACACACACACACACACACACACACACACACGTACACACATATACAAGCACACAAACAGGAAAACACATACACGCACTGTCAGTGTTCGAAATCTTTCATGGCATGGGAGTTTTGGTGATAAGTTGATAACCTTTCTTTTTCCCAATGTTGTCAAGATCAGTCTGAAACGGCCTGAATTAGCCGATTCACATCGAATTGGCCCAAAGAAGATTCAAAAGGGGATGATTCAAGGTCGATTCAATTCATTTTTTAATTTTTTCTAAGGGGTTAAAAAATCTTATTTTTTTATTTTTTGTCTGATGGTAAAAAGGGGCCAATTCAAGATCAAATTGATTTTTTCCATTTTTTTAAAACAATTCAACTTGTAAACCTATTTTAACATTGCTTTTTTCTTTTCCTGATGTTTTATTCAATGTCTAATTGTTGAAATTGTCTATGAAGCTTAAATGTTATCAAACAATTTGAAATATCTTCTGCAGAAAAGTTTGACATCTTGAATCACGAACTTTCCAAGATAGTTATATATCATATTTGTATACCACCTGCTGTCTATTTACGAACTCTGGAATTAATATTTTATATGTCATTTACAGAGAGGATCCAGTGATTTTCAATATCTCCAAAATTTGTTGATGTTGAATATGAACCACAGACGTGTCCATGCTGTTGATCCCTACCTGACAGAGCCACAACATCACACATTTTACCTTAGTTCTTGACTGAACGTCTTCTTCCTATCATATAGGACCACAACAGAGGACACGTGGTGTATATTCAATATCACCAATTTTTGGAATTGGTGATATTGAATATAATAGGACTCAATCTCGTCTGTCGTTTGAGTGTGACCAATTACCTTATTTCATCACTTGATGTTGAACATGTTCTCACTTTTACACAGGTAGGCACCACTTTCTCATGCATGAATATCATCTCTCTCTCTCTCAGCTTTCTCTGTGATGAGATGCAGCCTTGAAATTGTGTGAAGTTTGTGGTTCAAAACAGAGTTACCGGAAGCGCCTAGGCAAAAGGGGAAGCGCGCTTCGGAAGCGTGAAACATCGTGCTTCTGAAGCGTGAGGGGAAGCGTCCCCCTTTTATGGGAAGCGTGCTTCCTTTTTATGGGAAGAACGCTTCCCTTTTATGGGAAACACACTTCCCATTTATGGGAAACACACTTCCCATTTATGGGAAGCGCGCTTCCCCCATGTTTCCCCCACGCTTCTCCCATTTTTTTCGCTTCCCCCTTGCTTCCGAGACGGTTCGGAATTTTCTTCTAAGTGGTCCCACGCTTTCTCGCTTCCTAAAATTTTGAAAGTGCCTCGCTTCCCGCTCCCGCTTCCCGTATCGCTTCCTGCTCCCGCTTCCTCGACTGGTAACTCTGGTTCAAAATACTGGGCTTTTTGCTGCATATACTTGATGGCAGTGCTCTGCTGGGCAGATCACCAGCCATTTATAGTGTGAAATCGGATCCTTTTGATGATTTTGATATCTATATTCTTGTTCAGGTGGGAGCAGCTTGGCAATAGGCCTCTTTTTGGCTATGACTTTTGGTATCAGCCTCGACACAAGATCATGATTAGTTCATCATGGGGAGCACCTGCAGCTTTTACAAAAGGTTTCAATCTCCAACATGTACAAGATGGTCTTTATGGAAGGCATCTACATGTATATAGCTGGCCAGATGGTGAACTGAAACAGACATTGGACCTTGGTAGTTCAGGTCTCCTACCATTGGAGGTTAGTATCAGAGATATCATCAGCCTTGCATGGTTTCTGCTATGCTTCAATAAACCTTTTTTTTGGATAATCCAAGGGAAAACCACTCCATCACCAACCGCACATGGGCTGGCCTTCAGTTGGTAAAACCCTGCCCACCTGGGAGTACACCCAGCTTCAACCTTGCAGCAAGGGATGCCACCTGTGGGTTTCGAGCTTGTTACATCCTGACAACTTGGTGACATTCACAAGTTGCCCCTACCAGATGAGCGGAGCCCGGAGCCCTTGTAGGCATGCTTCAATAAACCTATTGGAACCTGTATTCTTGTATTGCAATGTCAATTACTTCTAACTGGTTTGATACCAACCCGCAGACTCGGTTTCTTCATGACCCATCAAAAGATACAGGTTATGTTGGATGTGCCTTAAGCAGTAACATGGTTAGATTTTTCAATACTCCAAGTGGATCATGGAGCCATGAGGTATAATTTGTTTGGTGTGTGTGTGTGTGTGTGAGAGAGAGAGAGAGAGAGAGAGAGAGAGAGAGAGAGAGAGAGAGGTTATGTTTCTATAGGATGTCTCAATAACTTCAATGTCTTCTATAATTGTGTAGGTTGTAATATTAGTAAATCCATTGAAGGTTCGAAATTGGGTTCTTCCAGAGATGCCTGGGCTTATAACTGATTTCCTGATCTCTCTTGATGACCGCTTCCTTTACTTTGTAAACTGGCTGCATGGAGATGTGAGACAGTACAACATTGTGGATCCTGCAAAGCCTGTTTTAACTGGCCAAGTATGGGTTGGTGGGCTCATTCAGAAGGGCACTCAGATAGTTGCTGAGTCGGGAGATGGGGAGGAGTTTCAGTTTGATGTTCCAGAAGTTCAGGTATGTACTTACACTGACACAGTGTATGGTTCTGCTCCTCCCGTTCAAGTCATTATGGTACTTAATTTTTAGTCTTTTGCAGGGAAACAGACTTAGAGGTGGACCACAAATGATCCAGTTGAGCTTGGATGGTAAGAGATTGTATGTGACCAATTCACTCTTCAGCACATGGGACCGACAATTCTATCCGGACCTCTTGGAGAGAGGCTTGCATATGCTGCAGATTGACGTAGACACAAACAAGGGTGGACTGAAGTTGAATCCAAACTTCTTTGTAGATTTTGGGCTTGAGCCGGACGGTCCTTCATTAGCTCATGAGATGAGATATCCAGGAGGAGATTGCACTTCTGATATCTGGATTTAATAACTGGAGATGGTGTCTTAGACAGAATGAGACGTCCTGAAGTGTTTGGCTCACTTGCTTACTGTGGAGGTTATGAGTGAGCTAAATGAGATTGTCCTTTGCTTCTTGTAATAAACCAGTAATTCTCCACTTTTTATATGTTTGGTTGAATTTTCCTTAAATCTGAGTGAGTCCAGTACTGGGTCTGATGCTACCAATTTCGGGTTGTTTCTGCAAAAACGCCGCAGGGAGATCACATGTGCAGTGCACTGCACACACACAAGAAAGAGAACACAAATAATGTGTTTAGGTCATGATTGACCTACGTCCACGGCAATGGCTGACTCGCTCTCTCAGCCTTTCCAATTTTATTCATCTCTCTCTTATACAGATGTGTTGTTACGTTAGATAATTCAAAGGTAAGTTTACAATCAGATTTCTCTCTTTTTAGATGTTCTTCAAGCACCAAGATTTTAGGAAATTGATTAGGATTAGCATTGTCCCATACTGAGCCTTTGGAATGGGGCATGTTCATTGCGGAGTTCTACTCAGTGAAAAATGTATCGGGTGTAGGAATGTGTGGTATGCATTGGCTTGATCTGGTGATAGCACGACACACAATAGGCGTTAGTGCATCATTATATGGTAGCACCGATGTGGAACGTTGCTTGGTTAAGTAGTGCCAGCAGATCAGAGGATGTTGCCTTTGAAGATTTGGTTAAGGATTTTTCGGCTTGCAGGAGTTTTTCAAGTATAGCGTTTGGATGGGTGTGGGTGGGTTGCGGTTAATTTTATCAGGGATCACTTTAGGTGATCCTAACTAAGTATGATGGCTTCGGGCTAAATGAGTGAACGCTTAGGTGTTGACAAATGAGTATGGTGTTCAATCATCAAGTGGTCTTTAGAATGGTGGTATTTAGAATGGGGGTCACAAGGTCATGTTCTTTCAGTGGCGAGGTTTTGTTGTAGCGTGTACATGGAGTCACAATATGCTTCATAGCACGCAAGGCTAAGACATGAATTAGATAAAATATGCATTTGAAAATATGCTTGATCAGCTTGCGCTAGGCAGTTGCCCACGAGGTGGTGTGCAGGGTCAATGAAATGATTCAACATATGGAAAAGTGTTGGTGCATAGCCTTTGGCCATTAAGCTTGCTAGATTGAGTAGTCTGACGCGTCACGGGTTTGCAAAAAATTTTATGCCCGTAACAAATTGGCATTAGAGCAAAAATAATCACGAAGACCTTGTTGCTCATTAAGTGCGACACTAAATGGGACAATGATGGTTTATCCTTATTATATAAATTTGTGCAGTTGAAGTGTTGTTGACTGAGCACAGAAGCAAGATGTTGGTAGGGTGGTATGAGTTATTTTGTCGATGGTAAGCAGAAGCGTAAGGTTGTTGTTCAGTTGACTAAGGGAACACAAATAAACCAAAGATTTCTACCAGTTGTGTGTTAGGCTCGCACGTGGAGTATGTTGTTTGCCTTGTGCATGCAGAGAACACAAATTTGATTCGGCTGGATGGATTTTCACCTTTGAGTATGGGGAATTCAATTAAACTTCTATATTCTCTCCTAAGATTGTAGGTTAGCGGAGTGCCCATCTTGAGCATAATGCTCATTGTTTCGGTCCCTTAAATTGGTAGTTTCTCTGTGAATTGTGTGTGTGAAAAAAGTTGTTTGTGGCTCATCGGTTTAGTTCCTACGAAAACTTTTTGTTGGCTCTAGATGAGAGTTACAGCATGCTGGCTCCGGATGAGAGTTTCAATGTTGGGTCGTGTTGCCCCTTGTGCAGGACGAATGCCCATGAAGACGCTTTGAAGGACCGCTTTGGGGTGATACGCAAGTAGGCGTCCCTCACTTGACGACTACTTTAGATCGTTGGAAAATTGCAAGTTGGTGCCTGATGCAGAGCATCCTAAAGATCCGAACATTGAAGATGAATTGAATCCAAATCCAATTCACCAGACCTGATCTAGGATGTGATTCGTTGCAGATCCAATCATACAGGACTATCCGAGTCCAATTGGATATTTGAGAAACTACAAAATTCATTTGCTTATCAAGTTTCAAGTTCTGAGATATTTTGCTTTTGGCCTTCTCAGAAATTATATTTTGATGTTTGGTTCCATTTTGCATGTTTGAAATCATACTAGACTTTTTCTTGTATTTTATTTCTTTTATTATTGTTATTTTTTTTAGGTGCTGGATTCTACATATCCGGATAGTTCTAGTGTCCTGTAAGATCTTTTTGTGTTACTAGAGGGTGTATGGGGATTAAGGGTAATTTTTATTTTTATTTGTATTTTATTTTAATGCATTGTCGTGTGAGGGTCCAATTCACATCATGTTTGGATCTTGCCCAAGATCTAAACCCCTATTTGACCCTAGTTGGCACCACCCCTACGTGGACAAGTTCAACCTTCATTTGAAATTTCTAATTTGACTTTGAAAGTCAAATTAGCTGTTGAAGCTAAGGTAAATGCTTTTTCAAACTCAGCAATGAAGAGGTTAAGTTTGGGTGGTTGCATTGATAAGGCTTTTCCCTTCATAATGACACTCCAATTTTGGAGTTTAAGAGCCCAAGGGGGGGCATCCAGCAAGAACCTTTGTTTTTCATTTTGAAATTTTTTTTTGAGAAGAAAGAGGAAAGAAAGTTTGAGATTTGTGAAAGAGATTTTCGTCTTATGAAAGCAGCAAGCTTGGATGATAGTTGTTGTGCATGGATGTTGGCTGAACTCACGGAAGTGTTCTTCAATCTTGTTGCAGCAAACAAGATAACAATTTCCAAACTTGATGTCTTTAGTTTGTGTCTGGCATAGTTATTGTTATTTGTATGCTAGATTTTAGAGCTTGTGAAATTATTCTTTAAAGTATTAGTAAAGTTATTCTTGTGATTTTGTTGTTCCAAATCTCAATTGTGGTTGATGCATGTTTGAGTATTGTTGGATCTCATTTCTGCAAAAGAAACTCATTTTTGCACTCGAGTTTGTCTGACATAGTCTCAGTGTTCAGACCTTATCTCTTTATATACGGGTTCAAATCGGGTGATCTTTGTCATGTTGGAAAGCTAAAATCCTACCCGTCAAGTTTGTTGTTTATCGTTTGTTCTGAATCTTTGTCGTTTGGCTGTGAAAATTCTTGAAAAGTTTCTGACGTCTAGATAAGACCCGAGTCCTGTCCTGTGCAAAGTAGCCTTGCTACTGCTCCGTGTTTTCAACATATCTTTTTTATTACCGAATGAAAGTTTGCAAATTATATCTTGTTGGAAAGATAACATTTTAAGCTTCATCTTTAATGTTTATTATTTTTCCTTAATTGAATCTGTTGATAGCTTAAAATAGCCGGCAATCTCTGTTCATTGGCTGCTATTCTAAATCTAGATTGTCTATTATTCGCTTGAAAGCCTGTCGTGTTTAAGGTGTATCTTCGTTATCCATACTTAGTTTATTGCATTGAAGCTTGATCTGAAAAGTTAAATTTCTGCTTAAGAATATCCATGTTCTAAGTTTTTGCCGGTTCATTCGTCTGCTGAGTCAAAAGTTGTTTGTTTTGCTGCATGCTAGAAACTCTGTTCTTTATCTTGGTTAGACTAAAACAGAAAATACAACAACTTGATTTAGGCATAAGTCTTAAATTATTACTCCAAAATTTACAAACCTTGGTTCATTGGAAAGTTAAAAAAATTTTGCAGAACTTTTCAGTTCTAAGTTTTCCTAAATTCGGTCGTTAGAAGGACCATATATCCTCTCAAAAAAATCAGACTGGTCACCTGCCAGTGTCGGGAGTCTTGTCCATCTACCTCGTTGAATCTGTAATAACTTTGTCTCAGCAAATCCAAATTCAGTGTTTTTAGATTCATTGGAAAGTTGTGTGTGTCGCCCAACTTTCCCATGTTGGCTACTTCTATCGAAAGAGAGTATCCAAACCTCAAATAGGCGATTATTTGAGTCCTGTTCAAACTCACCTACATATTTAGTTTCTGCGTGTGGAGATTTATTTTGGATCTCGGATCGTGAATCGACTCATACGTCAATTTTACACCAGTGCCTTAAGGGAGTTGATATTTCTATGGCACGCATTGGTGGTCGTCCTTCTTTGCGATGACCACGAAGGGCTTTAAATTATCCTTGTTGGGATCAAAAGGCACCCCAACCATGAGCATGAAGACAAGTTTGTCGTGCGGGGGAGGATGATTGGCTTGTATATGGGACTGCACTGGGGTCCCACGAGCAAAGAATGCTCAATGTTGATGGAGCGAAAGGTCATTGTCTAAGTGATTGGAGGCACATTAAAGAATGTGACTTGGCATGTTAAAGGTTGCAACGATAGTGGATGAAAACCAGAACAAGTTGAGTAGGGTGAAGAAAAAAATACACCAAAGGAAAACTAGCATATCAGTTGAGACTGTGTTTTTACCTACACCAGCATTGTCGAGGATAACAATGGTTTGAGTGGGGGAGAATTTCCTAGATCGAGCATTCAAAATAGGGAATGTGCAGTGTAGAGCTCTACTGAGTGAAAAATGTATCAGGTGTAGGAATGCATGGTATGCATTGGCTTGATCGGTAACGTATGGTAATAGCATGACACGTGATACACAATGATATTGTCATTAGTGCATCACTATGTGGTGGCACGAATGTGGAGCGTTGTTTGGTTAAGCAGTGCCAGCGGATCAGAGGATATTGCCTTTGGAGATTTGGTTAAGGACCTTTCAGCTTGCAGGAGTTTTCTACGCATAGCGTTTGGACACACAGGTGTGTGTGTGGGTTAGGGCTAATTCCTTTAAGGACCACTTTAGGTTATCTCAACCGAGTATGGTGACTTGAGGCTAGACGAGTGAATGTTTATGCATCGATGAATGAGTCTGAGTGGTGCTTTTCACTATGGTGTTCAATCATCAACTGATATTTGGACTGGGGGTCGCAAGGTCTTGTTCTTTCAGTGGCAAGGTTTTGTTGTAGTGTGAGCATGGAATCAAAATACGCTCCATGGCATGCAAGGCTAAGGCATGAACTAAATATAATACACATTTGGAGATGTGTTTGATCAGCTTCCGCTAGGCAACTACACATGAGGTGGTGTGCAAGGCCAATGAAATGATTCAGCACATTGAAAAGTGTTGGTGTGTAGCTTTTGGCCGTTAAGCTAGCCAGATTGAGTGGTCTGGCGCATCACGAGTTTGCAAAAAATTCTATGCCCGTGAGCACAACCCCTTGGCTGAGAGGTCTTTACCACTATACAAGGCTCTTGCTACCTTGGCTCACACAATTTTTTCAATCCTTATCTTGGGGTGTTCTAGAGTCCTCTTTCCATTTGATCTCACCTTGAGTCTAAGTTGGATCTACAACTGATGGATGATCAGGGGAGTAAATCTCTCTAACAGTTTAGTCCCAGTGAATCACATTCATTTTCTAATAATCAATCATGGAACTACCAATCCATGTAACAGCTGGGCAGGATTAAGGATGCAAATGGGTCGGACCACATTCATTTTCAAGTTTTGCCTGGTGATTTTGTTGATTGCACAAGATTTATGAGGCGTATCGTTCATCATTGTATGTTGATTAGCATCACTTATATCAGGGTTTTGTCTACCATATCAATTGCAAATTCATTTCCAATTTTTCAAAATTATGGTGTTTATTATCTAGTTTAGTGAAAATCCATGAGTTAGAAGTTAATGCAAACCTTTCTCCTTGTCTTTTTTGTCGGTCGTTGAACCATAGCATAATGGTCTGATGTAGTTGCAAAACGTGGAGATCGGAATTGGAAAAAGCTCATATGTTGACTTGGAATTGGATCAATCAAATTGGTGAATCAGATATGTTAAGCCTTTTCTTTAAATAATTTAGTTAATATCTGATACTAAAGTTCACTAATATAGTAAAAAAAGGAACTTCATAAACATGAATTACATATGAGAAAATAACAGTGAATTATAACAACATTTTTATTTAATATTATGACAGTGATAACCATACTAAGGATGACCAAGCTTTCATTGGTTGTACATTTAATCTTTTTAAGGTTTGGACTTTTAAATGTAAATCTTCACTAGTTTGAAAAGGTATGTGGCACTTTTGTTTGGAAGAATGGTGGATATGAGAGCGGTATAAAACTTGAGTAAAGTTTACTGACCAACTAAGTTGACCAATTCACTATTATAGATGTATGAACTTTGACATTTTAAGACATAATCTTGTTTTGTTTCATGATCCAACTCATCTAGATTGTGCTTGACTTGGTGGATCATCCAACTTGCTTAGTTTGGATGCTTTAGTGAAGAATCTGAACAAATTGAGCACTATTACCAGATTACAATGGGATCAGATCAGTTAGGCAATTCCCCATGATTTTGCTAGTTGTTACCAGATCACAACCCTCAGTGCTAAAAAATAAATATCATTGTGGAAGAAAAAAAGGGGACAATGATTGCTGCTACACAAGTTATTTTTGCCTAATAACAATAGTAACTTAAGAATTACTTGGTATCCACTTTTTTTTTAGGTCATGTGCTTGCTTTGATGGATTGAAGTCCCAATTCATGCTTCCAACTAACTGGAGATGCATTGTTCCAAAGAAACTGATGATGACAAGTTTCATGTTGCCAATGATCTAAATAAAGAGAGTATATGGACTTTGTTGCTCCTTGGTGGTTGGTGTAGCATAATACCAAATGAGTCCACTTAGAATATTTGAGATAAGGCAGAGAGGTTCAACTGTAAAGGCTTCTGAATCCAAATATAATTGATTGAATCCAAAATAGTTTCACTGGGTCAAACAGGCACTTCAAGGGTTGTTTAGGTAGTGGATAGGTGTGTATGAGTATTGGTGGGTTTTGAATAACATTTTAGTTGGTGTAGGCTCATTTAGAAAATTGGGTTGAGTTTGGGTTAATTTTGACTTGGTTAAGATTCATTTGGATCGTGACTAGTTCGAGAACCCAATGATTTGTCGGATCGTAATGCAAGGGGTTGAATACTTTATCAGATCTTGATGGGGGTAGGTCTGGTTTAACTCTGATCTAAATCCAAAATATGTATGAGTCTGGTCTTGACCCAATACAGATTGGAATTGGAGCTTCGTTCGGGTTTGATTAGGTCTAGTTTGGGTTTGTATCTAATAATTCAGAATAAAATGAAGAGATTGAGTCTAATCCAAAGTTATGACACCCTATATCTGACCCATAATACCTAGGAACTGGGACGTTATGGGTCGAAACTAGTGAAAATCAATATGAAATCAGACCCAGAATGCTCGAAATCGGGTTCTAAGGGTACAAACCGGTTCAACCAGTTCTCAAGTCACATGTTTGCCTGCTCGTTTCTAGAATATGAGATCTTAGTAATTATCTATATCACTTTTTAATAGTTTAGTAGAATTAAGATTTGCTTTCTTAATTGGTGTTTATCAAGTATGGTATTTTCAGTCTACTAGGATTAGAATTATTTTCCTATAAATATAAGGAAGATCTAAGATTACACACAGTTGAGAGTTGATTTGAGATTGATTTCAACTAATTTTAGTTGTTTCAATTTCTTGTTTATTTTATGCAATTTTCAGCAATTTTCTTGAATTTCTCATATTTTTTTTTGTTTTTCTAGATTGTCGAGCGTAAGAGTAGCCTAATGTAGAATTTTTCATAAAACAGGCTCTCCCAATTTTATATCAATTTGGTATCAGAGCACTTTCTCGTAAATCAGGCTCTTTTGATTTACATCACAAACAAATAAAAACGCTTTTAATACATGATTATTAACTAATATTTTTAGTGATAGAAATAGATGCATATACATGTTTAGGCTTTAGATAAGTATTTCAAGGATAATTCTCTGGTGTGTTCATTTTGAGATTTTTTTGTCACAATCCTCTTCGATTGCACATGTATTTCTTATGTTCTCTAAGACAAACCACAGGGCTCACAACCCTCTTTTCCCAAGGTTCATTTGTTTATGTCCCCTTCTAACTTTAGTCCTCATGCCAAAGAGTTGTGGATTGTCTTTCTATGGCCTTTTTTTCTGAAGACACTAGGAAGACCTTGAATAGTCCCAGTAGAGGGCAAGAGAAGACGAGTTCCAAATTTTCAAATAAGAAGATAGCTTGTTTTAATGGAGTCCTCACGACTAGGGAGTATTAGTTGGGGCATTGTGTAAATCTTAGAGGACCTCTGCAAATCATAATTAGCTTTCTTAAAGTTGATATAGATTTTCAATGAGGTCTGAGTTGTTGTCTTTGTTTGCAGCTTTTGACATCAAAGAGTGCCCAATCCTTCAGTCTACTAACATTGCAGTTAACAATTTTGATAGCCAAGGGTGTGACTGTGTGTCAAGCTCTCTTGCATCCTTCCTGAACATTGCAAATTTCTCAATTTTCGCTATAATATTTGTAAAACCCAAAATTTTTTGAGAATTTTAGAAATAAATAAAAGGAAAATTTTTCTTCAAAATGAAGGTCAATATAATATTATATTAAATATCTTGGATCTGAATATGGGCATATTTAATCAAATATGAGGATTTGGATATAGCAAGTGGGTTTGGATTCTAGACGGATCTGAAACCCAGTTGGAGTTGGATTGGACTTTTAATAGATCCAATATGGTGTAACCTCAATCAAGATATGAAGTCCAGTTAGGAAATCTCGGAGGATCCAAAATTTTAAGAAGATCTAACCCGGATTTGAGATCCGTTAGAAAATCGTAAGTATATAAATAAATTAATATAGACAAAATTTGCAACAAGATGTGAAGTAGTGTTATGGTGAGGTGTATTGCCTAGTTATGAGTCAACCTGAGTTCAAATCCCACTAACCACATACACATGGTTTTAATAAAGAAGACACTCTTTTCTTTTGACAAAAAGACCTAACGTCTATAAGTAATTAAGTAAATTAATTATGATACATTCTGCAATAAAATGAAAGATAGTGCATTGGAGAGGTTCGTTGCCTCTTTGGGGAAATGACTCAAGTTCAAATCCCCCGTGCTCGGCTTATATATGAGCATGAAATATTCAATTTCATATATGAGCCAAGCACAAAGGATTTGAACTCGAGTCCTTTCCCCAAAGAGGCAATGTGCAAAGTGAGAGGTTTTTTTAACAACTAACCATCGATCTCAAGATAAAACAAGCAAGACAAAATGCAGACAAATAAAGACATATTTTTAAAAGATTGACTCAAAATGACCCTTCTTGTAAAAGCTATAACAATGATCTATGCATTGTGAAAAACTCAATTTGGATAAAATTGATAAAGATTGCAAAAATTTTTTGCCAAAATAATCTTGCTATAAGATCAATTTATGGGAATTTGTGGGTCAAATGAGATCCAATGCACTATCTTTCATTTCATTGCAGATTATATCATAATTAATTTACTTAATTACTTGTAGTCATTAGGTCTTTTTGTCAAAAGGAAAGCAGTGACTTCTTTATTAAAATTGTGTGAGTGTGGTTAATGGGATTTGAACTCAGGCTGACTCATAACTAGGCAATACACCTCACAACAACAACACTTCACATCTTGTTGCAAATTTTTTCTATATTAATTTATTTATATACTTACGATTTTCTAACAGATCTCGGATCCAGGTTAGATCTTCCTAAAATTTTGGATCCTCTGAGACTTCTCAAGTGGACTTCAGATCTTGATTGAGGTTACACCATATTGGATCTATTAAAAGTCCAATCCAACTCAAACTGGGTTTCAGATCCGTCCAAAATCCAAACCCACTTGCTATATCCAAATCCTCATATTGGATTCGATATGCCCATATTCGGATCAAAGATATTTAATATAATATTATATTATCCTTAATTTTGAAGAATTTTTTTTTATTTATTTCTAAAATTCTTGAAATTTTTTGGGTTTTACATCCTTTCCCCCTTAAAAAGAATTTCATCCCCGAAATTCACTACAAGAACTAAACAATTAGACTAGGGTATCTTTCCTGCATTTTAGATCTTGGTTTTTTTCCTCTTATATTATCTAATGAAAATCTCTCAGGTAATTTCAAAGATTCAATCTATATGCTTTATTCTATATTATTATTATTATTATTTTTATTGTTAGTTATAACACTATGAGAAGAGAAGCTTGTCCCTTTCTAATAAATAATGTTCTCATTTATACCTTATGCAAAATCTTATAATGCTCATCCATGTGGTATCCTTATCACTATACAAGGGACCGTAGCATGTATGTTATTCCAAATGGAAACTTCAAAACAAATTAAAATTTAAATCTTGTGTCTTGTTTAGAGTATGTAGAGTCTTATTCAGGATATCTAAAATCTCTTTTTGAATCCATAGTAGCATATCCTTTATTTAATAGGAAGTAATATATGACCTAAAGATATCAATTGACTCAGATATTATTCAGTGTTCAATGTGTATCTAATCTTGATTCATAGATCCTGTATTCCTGATAGGATTCAATTAAAGTCTGGTGTTGGATTCATGATCCATTTTTTTTTAATGAGTGAAGTCTACATCCGACAAAACTTAGATATTAATGCCTAATACTGTAAGAATTTAAATTAATCAAATCCAAGTACTAAGACTTATAATCATTCAATTAAAATTTAAATCCAAAATATTCATCTTTATTCTCAAAGAACATAAATAACAAAATCCTCAAGTTATATATTTATTCTAGTTCACTCTTTAAAAATTCTCCGTCATTCAATCTGACTTAGCATTATGGTTGCTGCTGCAACTACTATCGAGGCTGAGCTTCCATGTTTTCCCGTTCTCTGCCATTTGTTTGCCTTCCTTGGCTTCCAATGCATTTAAACATATTTCAATTGGGTAGCCTATAAATTGCTTGAGGTACTCTCTCCTATTGCCCGTGCATCTCGTCTTTGGCAGAGCATCCTTCACTTCTATTGTTGTGTTACTCAGAAGGAGTTGTTTGTTCTTCTCTTGCACATTTTTCAATTCCATGGAGTTTGAGGTTTTAGTGGTGAGGTTATCCACCATGATCTGCTTCCTAAAACCGGCCTTCTTCCTACAACACTCATGAATGAAGTGACCTATCTTGTTGAAGTAAAAATAGGCACTTGTGTCTCGAGGGCACACTTGTCCCATATGATAGCACTTTGGACAAAACTTCGCAATATGACCTGATTGTCCACATTTAAAATATTTGCCTGTATAGAAAGGACAAACTCCAAAGGGATGATCCTTTTTGCACCGTCGACACATTTGTTGAACATTTGGGTGTTGCAAGTTTCTTTGTTGCTGGCGGTTCTGGTAGCCTCCCTGATGCTTTTCCTTCTTAACAGATTGTATGAACCCTTTCCCGTTGAAGGCCTTTTCATACTTCCTCTATGGATCACCAAACTTTTTCTTGCGTTCATTCCCCTACAACAATTGTTGTAGTTTATTCCCTAAGTCTCATATTGTTGTCGGTTGTCATGTCACAACCTTAGTTAGGTTGTTTAATGACCCAAGGAGATCGTCACATCTAGCTTCCCAAGCCATCTACTCGAACAAACAACATAACATAAGTCTCTCACCTATTGTGATCACAACGTATATCGAATGTTGCTTCTAGCAATATATCTAGGTTCTTGATCTTCACACAATAAATGAATTTCTTCAAGCAATAAAAACTTGATTCAAATACTATATACTTACAGAACTCTTGCAGGGTCGCTGAAAGGGCCATGAACCATATATTCTTATCCTGCTCTAATGCCATAACTGTAACGCCCCGAATATTTAACTAAAAAATTTTAGAATAATTTTTTTTAAATTACAATGTAAATATTTTATTAATCCTTCGGTTAAATAATTTGAGCAGATTACAGGTGATAACACAAACTCAATATCATTAGGCAAATTAAAACCTTGCTTTAAAATATTATAAGTCATAAATAATATAATTAATGAATTTAAAGTCAGAGATCCTCAGGACATCCACAAAAGATATGGTTTCATGGCACCGCCCGTAGCGACAACTGCAATTGCCCCAATATCTTTATTTGTGTCTTGAAAATTAATAATTCAGATGGGGCCAGTTAAATTCCCATCCGAGTAACAAGCATAATATCAATATGAATGTGCTTAGTGTCATGTGTAGGGATGACAGTGGACCGGGGCGGGGCGGGGGACAAGGTCTCCACCCCCGCCCCGTCTCTAAAATGTAACCTTCATCCCCGGTCCACCCCCGTGACGGGGGAGACTTTGGACCTCCACCCCGCCCCGTCTCAACATTCTAATCCTCACCCCGTCTCCGCCCCCGCCCCGCCCCCGCCCCAGTATTTCTAGATGAAAAAGATACAACCTTGCAATGGCTTCATCAGAATCAATAGTTGAAAGCTCTATGCCAGTGAACTGTCTCTTTTATGGTAAACTGGTAATATTTGATTACACAATGGCAAAAGAAGAAAAGGGCAAAAGGCCATTGAAATATCGAGAGAGAAATATAATGAAATGTTATGGCAACAGGTTCTCGATATCATGGAGGGCACAGAGTTCCTGCATTCTCAATGTGAGGATAACAAACTAAAAGAACCAAACTTACTTCGTGTGCAATCAACTGTGAGATTGCATACATATGGTGACATTACAAGCTACAACGCTCATAGATAGAAAACACGTGGTAATGTGAAGTAAAACACAAACGGGGAAAGGAAAAAGAAAAGAGGGAGAAGATGGCACCACAGAGGAGGCTCACGGCAGTGGCACAAGGCAGCGGCAGAGATGGAAGGAGAGAGAGATGGTGTCGGCCAACAGTGGTCGGTGTCGGCCAACAGTGGTCGGCGACGGCCCGACTCCAATGATAATGCAGATGGGGAAGGGGAAGAGGCGATGGCCCGGCTCCAGGGTTAGGAACTTAGGGAGTTAGGGTTAGTAAACAGTAAGAGAAAATATAAAGGGTTGGTGTAACTGTAACGCCCCAACTTTTTATAGTAAAAATTTTGGAGTAAATTTTTTTTATATATTTTTTTGAAATAGCAGAAGTGCGAAAAACACAAGTCGGGCACATTACAGGGTAAAACAGAGAAGTACTAAACATACCATTCATTAATTGAAACATTAATGTCATTAATTACATCCTATAACAGAAATGTAAATCTACTAATCAGAGTTCAAACATAAAATACTGAATAAATGAGATCTCTTGGCTTTATCCAAAACGACACCCCGATGCTCCAATTAGTTGCTACTTGAAAAAAAATTTAAAGCAGAAGGGTCAGACTCCCCTGTCTGCGTAAGAAGCATTATATTTATATGTGGTGCTCAGTGACCTATGTACAAATATGTGCAAGTACTGTAGATATAACTAGCATGAAAGTTTATAACATTCTAAGAAGATGATTATGCTTTCTAATTCATGATACAGTGCAAAAGATGACTGAACTAGATGTATATTTAACCACATTAGTACCAGCTGTAGATTCCACAAGTTTTACTAAAGTCAACTCAACAGAATGTAATTCTTCAGAGATAAGTTTCTAGTCAACTTAAATTATTTAATGCTTATCTTACTCTTACCCTGTGGGTACGCACAGGCATAGACCTCGTAGCGGACCGAGACCATACGGGGGTCTATTATTTAATAACCCGTATGACTAGCCGTACGGATATCCAAAGGGGACGGTCAGTGACCGAGAGAGAACTCCCCAGTGGCTAGAACAAAAATTAGGATGCACCCTGTACTTCTGTAGAAGACTTGGAACTACCACCTAGGACATACTGGTAGTCCTGGTCCCCTAACTTCGTGGACTGGGGACCGGGTGAGACGCCTAGCTCTCACAAGAATAAGAATTCCACGAAGCTTGTACCACCTACCCTCTCCAAGGTAGACCATGGGTTCAGTAACATACACCATCTTTCAGGTGTACCCAGAGCCCTGTGAAACCAATAACATATACCATCTTTCAGGTATACCCAGAATCCCACATATTTAATTTATATGTGTATAAATTTTCATTCTTGTTTGTTTGGATCCAGTAACATACATCTTCTTTTAGATGTACCCAGAACCCTAGGAAACCAGTAACATATACCATCTTTCAGGTATACCCAGAATCCCATATTTAATTTATATATGTATAAATTTTCATTCTTGTTTGTTTGGATCCAGTAACATACATCTTCTTTCAGATGTACCCAGAACCCTGGGAAACCAGTAACATATACCATCTTTCAGGTATACCCAGAATCCCATATTTAGGTTATGTGTGCATATTTTTAATTTTATTTATTCTTATATGCAAGTCATTGCACCACAGGGGACTTTCAAAACCCCAATTCATACTCAGGTTGATCTTAGTATATGCACATTACCCATCGAATGCCTCAAAGGCACCAACCACAATTTCTCATAATTCTGGTTCAACTTTGTGTCGAGTACTTAAACATTCAGCATTTTCAGTTTTGTTTATGAGCTCGAGTGTACGTTTCGTACCCCCATTGGTTATGCCGCAACATGGCATTATCCAACTTTATCATGTGTGTTTCATGTATTGGACAAAATCCTAAAGTCCATATGTGAATCACATATTTAGTTTACCATCGAAACTATTTCCTTCATAGATATTTCAATTGCATTTCACCTAAGAAGTCTTTAGAAAAAGTTTTTTAAAAGAACCCTTCACAAAAATCATTTTAGAAAACTCTTTACTCAATTTTTCATGTTTATTAGTCGACCAATAGGCTCACCGGTCGACCAACCTTTTTGCTTCAAATCTTCTAAGCAAAACGTTATTTTTTTTTTTATAAAATTAGTCGACCGAAAGTTTTATCAGTCGACCGGACAGAATGTCTGTTTTCTGGAAAAACTTAGCAACAGTCAACTGAAGGTTTTATCAGTCGACTCAAACAGAATATCAATTTTATGGAAAATTTAGCAGCAGTCGACTGAAGGTTTTATCAGTCGACTGATCAGAATGTCGGTTTTCTGGAAAAATTTTAGCATCAGTCGACTGAAGGTTTTATCAATCGACTGATCAGAATGTCCGTTTTCTGGAAAAAAATTTAGCATCAGTCGACTGAAGGTTTTATCAGTCGACTGATCAGAAAGTCTGTTTTCTGGAAAAAAATTAGCATCAGTCGACAGAACAGAATGTTTGTTTCTTGGAAATTTTAGCAGCAGTCGACTGAAGGTTTTATCAGTCGACTGAACATATTATCAGTCGACTAACTATTGTTCCAGTCGTCTAATTTTGTCGTTTTTCTGTAACTTTTAAAAAGGGTGTATCTTTTTATTTTTTAAACATTTTGATCATTCTAAATGAACTGTTTTGCCACCCCTTTCATCCTCAATGTATGAAATCTTTCAACTATAGATATGAGTGCATTCCACACTCAAAAACATCGAATCCAATCGAATTACCCAATAGGAATGATATATCTTTATTTTACCATGATGTGAAATAGAATCACGTATGCATAACTTCAGACTTGGTTAAAACTATTCAATCTACAAAGTATGAAAGGTGTATTGAACAAGAAAATACAACCAAACAATAATTTCATGAATAATAATCCGAGTTACTTAAGGTTCCACGCCATTTGCCTACTTTATTTTTGTTTCGATCTTGAATCCGTCATGGTTAACACCCACACAAAAAATATATGCATTTTTCTACATAGATTCGAACTGTAGGTTTTGATATGAGTATTACATATCACCAGGCATACACATAGGAACAAAATGCCCTTTCAAAGAACACCACAGTGCCCCAACGTTGGCCAAGGGTGAGAACCATTGGCTGAACCACTACATATTGACCTATTGACGAGTAGGTGTTTCAACTCATGCCATCTGGGTCTCGAGGCCCTAAACATACCTACATATAGGTGGTGCTTGTCGCGTAAACTCCAGGATATTGCAACATAGATGTGCAACAAGGCATCGACCACTTACATACAAATAGCAATGCTCCTTACCTCTTTGTTGTCTCACGACGGCAAGGCTGCAACCCCTTCTCTTCGTTAGAGCGGCACCCCACGTCGATAATGGATGTTCACGCGTTCAGCAAGGGAGGTCCACACAGTCCAACAATGGAGGTCGACCACCACCGTGAGAGAGAGAGAGAGGGGGAGAGAGAGATATACGTCTAATGTAACTCCTTACCAAAAATCTCTCATTTAACTCCTCTATTTAGGGGGAAGTTACCAAATTTTCAAAGCATTAAATCTTCACCCAAATCTCACGTTTTTTGTGGGTGATGTCTATTTCCAACAATGCCCCCTCCTCTCTTTTGCATGATTTCCTCTAACTTCCCTCACTATTTGCTTTATGGGTATCCCTCTTCCATGTCACCCGGGATTCTCCTCAATCCTTGGTAGAGCTAGATGAAAAAGCCAAAAATTTAGGCTTAACATAATCCCACATTTTTTACCCTTTTCACCAAGGTAGAAAACATCACTTTCTTGTGAAAAAAAATAATTTGTGCACAGGGGGTTTTGAATTGAGGTTGCAACTCTACAACCCTATGTGTCCTACCATAACTCCACTTCACCACTTGTTATTTACTTTTGCGAAAATATTCTTTTTATGCCATATTGGGATGTTTTTCCTTGTTGATGGATTTCTTCCATTTTCAAGTGGATTTTTCACCCGTTGGTTTTAAACTTGCACTCGCTTACTTTAAATGTGCTTCGGATCTCACGCTATCATCCCGAAACCATCGGGTTTCCTTACTTGGACTCGTGAACCGAGTCGGATCATCGGATCTCGCCAAGATCCGGATCCAAAACCACTTGTGAGAGTTTGTTATCGGTTTCGTTGTAGAAACCACAAGTCATAAAAATTGTACTGCCTAACTTAAAATCTTACTTTTTCACATAACGGATCCCTTTTATTCATTTAGAATTTCATAAATTTCATGAGTTTTACAGTAACGCCCCGGATTTCCAAAACAAAGCTAAGTTAAAATTTTCATGAATTTCTTTTTTTTTTCTTTGCAGCGGAACTTTAGAAAGCTTTTAGCAGCGGAATCAGACGATAATGAGTCGTCAGTTTTAGAAAACTCTGAGCACATTGCAGGTATGTGGCCAAGCCACTCATTGACCACCGAAGTGTTCCATTTTATTGGAAACCCCATGGTTATTACAACATCACTGCTTGAATAAGTAGTATGAGTTCAATAAAAGGAAGCAGTACAACTATGTCTAGAGAAACTCTGGAACTCGATGCCGCCTTGCTCCGCATATCGCCACGCAGGTCCAACACCTGAAATCCCCATTAAACGGGGTCAGAACCACTGATGGTCTGGTAAGCATGCAAACATACGTCCATTCAACTCAAGTATATACGATGACCACTCAGGGTCGCAATTCGTAATAACGACGCTCAAGTCTCCAAGACTTAGCGTATATCGCAAGAGCCTCCTCAGGGCTATGAGTTGAACATCTGCTCAAGTCTCCACGACTTAGCCTTGACCTCTTCCGAGTCTCAAAGGGATGTCTAGCTCAAGTCTTCATACTTGGCACATCCGTATCCCACGTATCTAAGGACAGCTCCTCGAGCTTCGCTTATTCGTGCGGATACAACACGGGTCTTTGCCCAGTCGATCCTGTCGTATACCGAACATGACACCTTTACAAAGGTTATGCAGGACTGACTCAACAATGTTATTCACTCATATATTCAAGCATCGCTGAACCTAAGCTATTGCATTGTTTCGATAATTAACCTCTTCCACCCTTGGTACGCGGGCGAAGCAATTGTCTGGGCATCAAATCGACGTTCTGGGGGTTGATTATTCTATGTATTTTAGATACCCCAGAGGCCTGTTGACCCTATGCATAGTAGGGCAGTGTGTTTCAACTGGGAGAATCCTACTAGGCCCATATTCGGATGCATCCTCTACTTGCAGTAGTTGGGTTCAATCCTTAAATCTTAAGGATAACCACGACCCCAAAACCCATGAGTGACTGAGGTCATCGTGGACTCTATCAGGTCCAAAGTAAAATACGTGTCACTCAATGTTGTACCATCACTGTCATTCCACAGTGAGCATAATTCCTGAAGGGGTCTGTCAGTCTTACAATTACTTGGACAGATATAAGCATGTCATTCAGGCAGCTCGTGCTTTAGCACTATGGGAGTATGTACCCGACCTTATTCAGTCTGCCCCAACTCAGTCATTAACTGAGGGATTGCCCCTAACACGATTTTCAACCGCGGGGTAAGTGTGACCTTAAGTCTTATTCATATGCATGCAGAACACCGCTCTTGGCACTGCGTCCACCGCGAGCATCACACCTCTTTGGGTAGAAACAACACACTCTGGCTCTTCGGCCCTTACGAGTTTGGTTGCGTAACCGTTCTCAATGAGCATGCATATAACTCGATCTAAATAGATCGGCTACTCGGCGTATTTTCACGCAACGAGTCCAAACCTAGCCAAGGCGTAACCTCTACTCCGGCTCAGCGGCCCTTACGAGCAAGGTGCCCTCGTAGGCACAGGGATACGAGCCGTTCTGGCATCGTTCCATCAATAGACATTATTATGCCGTTTCATTGGTTCCGACAGCTCTTCTGCCAACCATTTCGTCAGCACCTCCCCTGCTCTACCGGTAGTGGTGCGAAGAACCCTTCTACGTTTGTAGAAGGCAAACCATGAACTGGGTAGCACTCTGCTATATGTCAGAGTATCCTGCTACGTTTTTTTTGAGCTATTCTTAGCTTCTTCAGAATTTTCTGCAGCACTAACTCTCTTTTACGAAGAAAGCGTGCGTTTCTTTTATCCATTTCAGCGGCATCTCTCCTCTTTGGCGAAAAATCGCTACGCTTAACTCGGGAAATGGATGTGCATCGTTGTACGTACTTTGCATCCATACGTAATTGACTTAGTCTTTACGTAAAGAGCATTTTGTCAAAAATCGAAGCTTTTCCAATAGGGGCTTCATTCGTCACACAGAATCTTGAACGAGGAGCGGTAAAGGAATCGCATTGGTGATTTGGAGTTTGATCTTCATTTGAACGATCATTTATGCGCCATATATGTAGTATAAGCAGAAGTATGTGCTTTATACAGCGGTGGCATAAAGGAATGCATATACTATTGTTCGGGGTGTTTAACCGAACGAAATATTCTACATATATATTTGCAGAAAGCAGAAGCCTTGGTGTCATTCAACACGACGGCGTAAGTAAATGCATAATCGAAAGTGCATTAATCGGAAATTGCAGAAAGCAGGGAGCCTTGGCATCATACAACGCAATGGCAAAGATAAATTACATAGCCTGTGCGATATAGGACGCGTCGGCAGAATCAGCAGATATACACCTAGATCTACATCCAACGATAGTTACGAGGCAAGCGGGTGAACACCGAAGTGTTCTAAATGGCTCAACCAAGAACTAAAGTGAGATACCATTTTGAAGAACGCATATACTGTGTATTTGAACATATATATTCGACGATAGTTACGAGACGAGCGGGTGAACACCAAAGTGTCCAAAAAGAGCTCAATAAAAAACTAAAGCAAGATACTACTTCAGAAAGTATATGCAATATACAAACAATCAAATACTTGAGAGAGATGGATCAATGAAGCGAACTTACTTCAAATTGTGGAAGAAACGGCTTCGGTTAGCTTCGATGCTTCGAACGAGGCTCGACTTCGAAAAGGATCAACTTTGAACTTCGGGCGAAAAATGACTTGGACTTTGAATTCAAACCTAACTAGGTTCAAGCCAAGTCAACTGGGTTTGGACTTAGTCAAGTAGGTTCAGACCTAGGTCAGGTGGGTTAGGATCAGGTCAGGTAGGCTAAGACTAGATCAGGCAGGCTCAGGCTAAGGCAGCCTCAGGCTAAGTCAGGCAGACTCAAACCAAGTGGGCTAGGTAGGGGAGGTTCTAGAGAGAGAAAGAGGAGGAGAGAGAGAGGGGTTGACGATTTTCTAAAGGAGGGGGGGTCCTCTATTTATAGGGGAGGTTGCTTAGGGGCTAAGCAACGTCATTTGCCTAAATGCCCCTGGCTTTTCTGAGAATCCCTTCCATGGAAGGTGTTGGAATATGTTGGAAGGCTTTGGAAGGTCCTAGAAGGTGATGGAATATTCTAGAATATTCTAGAATGTTTTTCTGAGAAATATTTCTCTGGGTCCCACCAATATTTTCGTGGGTCCCACAAAAATTTCGGGTTTTCGGCGATTTTTTTCTGAAAAATTTTGAGTACGTCATTCTCTTTGTATTGACGTAACTAAGAAAGTTAGCTCGAGGAAATCCTTTGATTTCGTTCAGATAGGAAGTTATGGCTTCCAGAGTGTTTGAGCATATATTCGCGATTCGACGAATATCCTAAGTATAACTGGCTCACAGGAATTGATTCGTTTCGCATTCTGAGAAAAAATGCTATTTTTACCGGTAAATGCCTCATGAATTTTATTCAGATATTTTCTGAAAATATGCGGGTCTTACAGTTGGGGGCGGGGCCGAGACGGGGATGGGGGCGGGGCGGGGCCGGGACGGGGATGGGGCGGGGCGGGGGAACGTGTCAGTCCATCCCCGCACGGGGATGAATTTTAACCTTCATCCCCGCCTCCATCCCCGTTTTATGCCCTCCATCCCTGGTCCAAACGGGGCGGGGCCCCGCTTTCCCCCGGTCTACTGCCATCCCTAGTCATGTGTATAAATATATATGCAACACATTCAAATAATGATATGAAAATGATAAAATTCATGTAAGTTTCATGTGATTCACCAAATACAAAACAACTCATTGTTTAGTACATAAGGGAAAACATTAATGAGAGGCGCATCATATGAATGAATGTTATAACAAATTGAATATAAAGAAAAACATTATTAAACTACGCATCACATGAATGAATCACATTTATACTATAACAATTGCAACATCAAGCATTATATGTGCTTAAAGACATGTAAAAGTGGACTTACTTTATGTTTTTCTTGTTAATTACCCTGTGGGTAAGCATAAACATTCAACATCATAGCGGACCGAGACCACACAGAGGTCTGTTATGCTTTTCCAATTAATACGCTGTGTGACTAACCGTACAAAGGCCCAAAGGAGAAGGTTCGTGATCGAGAGAGTACTCCCCAATGGCTAGAACTAGAGATAGGATACACCCTGAAAACTTCTGCAGAAGACTTGGATCTACCACCTAGGATGTATTGGTAGTCCTAGTCCCCTAACTTCGAGAACTGGGGACCGGGTGAGATACCTTGCTCTCTCAAAAACATAATTGTCCCACAGAGCTTGTACCATCTACCCTTTCCAAGGTAGATCACGGATCTGGTAACATACATCGTCTTTCAGGTATACCCAGAACTCTGAGAAACTGGTAACATATGCCGTTTTCAGGTATGCCTAAAATCCGGAAAAACCAGTAATATATATTGTCTTTCAGGTATACCAAGAATCCCGCAGTTAGGTTATATGTGCATATATTAAATATTATTTATTTCTTTTGTGCGAATCATTGCACCATAAGAGATTTTCAAAATCTCAAACCCACATTCGGGGTGATTAAGTGTATGCACATTACCAACCTAGTGCACATTAGACACCAACAAAAATTCTCAGAATCATAGGCTCATATATGAGTCGAGCACCGGTGCATGAAATATTCAATTTTATAAGTTTGGGTATAGGTATCGTACCCCATTGATCTTTTTTCGACCGCATGCCCAGTCATGAGTAAGAAATACAAGTACACGGGTCACACCATTACATCATAACACATGTATAGCATGTCACATATAGAAATCTTATAAGTGCTTGTGTGACACTACAAAGGTTCTGTGAAACTGCAGGCTTAGTTTTGAGCTTTAGTATACTCATGACCCTGAAATTTTTATACAATGAAAATATCAAATACATGAATTTAACAATAAGCAGTTTATACCCTGAACATGGTCATGACATTCATATGAGAATCACATACCAAATTTATAAGTGAAACAAATAGCATTATTGATATCTCATTCTTTCGCAAAGCTCAGTTATAGCATAACATTTTTTTTCATGTGCATGCAATAAAAATTGCATTTGCAAAAATATACACTGACACACTCATTTCATTAACAAAATGGCTAGAACAATAAAATAACATTCTTGTATCATTTTACCAGGTTTCTAAATAGAACAACCATCCAGTTGAGTGCACGATAATACCTTTGAAGATTCAAACATACAACATCCCAATATAACATAATAACCATCATTCTATTTTTTTTCTTAAAGAACCATGTACGCCGCACACATATATATACTTTACATGTATATATATTGACTGGGCTGCAATGAACTGCTACTAGTCCTACTGCACCCATCATGGTTGTACCTGCATCATGCCAACACCCAATAGCGTTCACTACTGGGTAACAAAAATTTTATTTTATTATATATATATATATATATATATATATATATTTAAAAAGCAAGCTGGGCTGCAATAGCCAGTTATAGACTTGCTGCAGCCACGAAATAGGTGTATCAGCAGCTTCTATAAACAACCCAGTTCGGCACAGCTAGCCACTACAGTTGTGCCGAATTGAGATTGCAAATTTTGTCTATATTAATTTATTTATATACTTATGATTTTCTAATGGATCTCGAATCCAGGTTAGATCTTCCTAAATTTTTAGATCCTCCGAGACTTCTCAACTGAACTTCAGATCTTGATTGAGGTTACACCATATTGGATTCATTAAAAGTCCAATTCAACTCCAACTGGGTTTCAGATCCATCCAAAATCCAAACCCACTTGCTATATCCAAATCCGCATATTGGATTCAATATGCCCATATTCGGATCCAAGATATTTAATATAATATTATATTATCTTTCATTTTAAAGAAAATTTTCTCTTTTATTTATTTCTAAAATTCTCAAAAAAAATTGGGTTTTACAATATTGGCTTGTGGCACCAAAAAAAGATGTTATGGGCCTTATGGCTAAAGCATGCAATGGTCTCCTTGATCGATCCATTTCTATTCATCTATTGATACGACTGCTCTGTGTCCACCTTTAGGTAAAATTATATGGTATACTATCTTTGGCACATTCTGAAATTCCATCAGCTTAATCAGAGCCCTTGTTGCTAGCAAACTTTTGTCATATCATGTATATTTTTAATTGACAATTTTCATTGGAAAACCCACTAAAGGCTTGTGCAGTGCTTGTGAAGATTGTATTCTTCTCAAGAATACTTTGTTAGAGTTTTAACCTCTATGGCATAAACCTGATATTCCATGAGTTTGACCCATGCCTTTCGTTGCTTCTTTTGTCATTTAGTGGTCTTGAATTTATTCATATTTCTTTCAGCAAGTTGATACATACATGAGACAACAATTTAAACAACAATAGTTGCAGTTCTCGTGATCATTCAGTATATCTTATAATGACAAAAGCATATGTAATCCTTTATAACTACTCTTTGATAAATTTCCAATATTGATTGTGTTTCCCTTTAGAAAACCCTTGGCAATTATCTCTGTTTTAGAAGCATTTCACTATTGTGCTCAAAATAGAAAGATAATAAATTAGGCTAGCAAAACCGTTGATACCTTTTAAAATAATTTAAATACTCTTTCTTTGTCTATTCTCTATATAATCTCATTCTTCTCAATCAATAAATAATTAAAAAGAAAATATTTAGAATTTAATTAAAATCTTCCTTTTTACAATGTCCTCTGTAGAATGCACTTCTTTTGTTAAAAATAAAACTGTTTTGGGCTGTGTGTATTCTGGTATTTCATGATCTTAAGTGCTCAATTGATTCAAAATGCCTTATGGGGATTAAGATTTGAAGACAAGGCCCACAATTAACTTGGAATTATGATGTTAGTATGTATTGGTCATGCATGATATAGATGATATTGGTCGTTGGATGATGCAAACAATGCATAACTTGCATGACAAATATTTTAAGTTTCATGCGATTTGTATTAGTTGGTTTTGTATTACAAGTTGCTAGATATCATTTACTATTAAATTTTTTTTCGCTTTTTAGGTACCCATTTTCCCATACTTATAAAGACATGTAACTGGAAATGCTGCTCCCAACTCCCCTATTCTGTGATGATTCACGGCCGACTCTTGGCTGGTGAAGTACGTATATGCTTAGCAAACCACCAGAAGGACTAGATCCTCTAAGGGGAATTGCTTAAAATACAGATTACCCTTTTCTTTAGTTCCCTAGTATCCCTTTCCCTTTCTATTCCACAAACTGTCCAAATGTAGTTTTGCCACCAAATTGATATGGAGGAAGCTAGTTTATTATTTGGGGAGAAAGCATTCCTAATATGTCACTTGGGGATCCACTATGCTTGTGGGCAATGCATGGATTCAAGGACAAAGTGGTAAACCAAGCATGGTTACTTGCCTTCCAACTCATGATACCCAAGCTATGGGAGATTAGATGTAACTATTTCAGGATAAAATCCTCAGCACACAGCATATTTGTTCTTGGTTCTTGAACGAGGTGCGATTTCATGTCTTAAATGTTGGCAAAAGAGAGCAGAATGAGATTTCCCAATTGGTTTTATGTAGATAGATGGCTAAAAGAAATGGTGACAAAATTTGCCACATTTCAGATTGAAGGGATATGGGAACTTGATAGACCAACACCAATAGCTGGGTATTGACGCCATTGAAAAAAGAATTCTGATAAACCAGGATGCAAGAAGCTTTGATACCATAAAAGAAAAGGAATCACACGTGATTAGCTGAATTATCCTCTTGTTTAATATTATTGATAATCTCTAGATTATCGCTAGTCTTGATCTCCTCCACATTTGCCTCACACTTGTTCCCTTCTTGAGTGTTCCATTTGACTCTATCATAACCATCTGCTGGAGTCTAAGTGTGCTCGTCGGTTGCACATTTGTCTCTACCATAATCACGCGTGAGAGTCCCATTGATGTGCCCTATTTTTATGGTGATCTTGATTGTAACCACATGTGAGCGTCCCATTATCGTAAGTCTCATTAATCGTGGTCTTGTTTGTAACCACATTTGATCATATCGGTGCCTCTTATGAGAGTCCCGTGCTCGATATTATCTCTATTGTTAACAATGGCAACCTCCGTCTCAATGGTTAATGTTTTTGGACTGTGTTTGAAGGGATCGCCGACCAGGGTTCAGTACAAATCTATACATCGAATGCCTGGTAAGATCTAAGTTGACAGTCTTCTAAATGGGATATGTGGAAGGAGATTTTATCTTTAGTACAGACATGCTCCAGAATTATTCTTGAGTCATTTAGATGTGACCTAGTGGCAGCTACTAATCGATCATTGGAAGGTCACCCACTGGTTCAAAGGATGCCTAAACAGATGATTGATATTAATTTTTCTTCTCTTTCAGGTGTAACCATGTTTATTAGAGAAACAGCTATGTTGCTTGTTGCCTGGCACGGTTGGAAACCATTAAGCAGGATCGAGTTTGGTAAGATAAGTCTCCCGATTGATTTTCTGATCCAAATGATGATACTCTGATTATGAATTCCAATATATAAAAATTTATGAATTGAAAAGAACACTCATGAATTCCAAGATATAAAAAGTAGAGATCACTTTTTTGAACCTTAGTTATCAAAAATCAAGTTATATGCATATGGGCGTCCACTACCAAGCCAAAAAACATTTAGGCCCTGTTTGGAAACTAGTAGCTGGAATGGGAAGTGGCATTCCAAGAAGTGGCAGCTGCCAAATCCTGGATTTGGTAAATTCCATGCTTTAGTGTAAATACAATGCCACTATCCATCCCAAATGCATTAACTCTCATCCCAGCTACCAGTATCCAAGGTGGTAGTTTTGCCAAGTGCATTAACTCCTATCCCAGTTCCTCGATTCCAAACAGGGCCGTAGAAAATTTGATGGCACATCATAAAGCTTTTGGCCTAAAAAGAGGGTCTTACTGCTGGACATCCTATCATGAACCGTTGAAGTGCCACTCCTCATGGTCCATAGCTGCCACTACCATTACTTCGATCTTTTCTGTGAGGCACACCTGCAACCGTCAATGGCAATAACCAGGATCAGCATCCTCTGTTCAGTCTGCTCTGCCATGCTTCCACTGGTTCACCCCTCAGGGCAGCTGGGAAATTCATAATATGGACATTTTGGATCTGAATTATGGGGTGGTATCACCCGCATAGTCGAAAGCACAAAAGCCCGGTTGCAGGGGAGCAAGCACGCACACACTCATGAGAGAGAGAGAGCACATAATGGAAGCAAGGAAATATTCCTTATTGCATTGAGATTAATGAAAAAAGGAGTACAATACGAGATAAAACCAAGTAGCATGAGCTAACCTTTGACGTCTCCCAACATTTGAATGGAACTCAAAAACATATTCAAAAGAAAAAGAAGGCTTCACTTCCACTATCAGTGAAGCTAAAATGGGAACGTGACCTAAAAAACAAGCAAACAGGTATAAGTGAAAGCTCTGGTCATCTAGTCCTTGTATTTCATCTCAGACATTTGGAACCCAGGCATATCAAAAGATGCAGAAAACTTCTCAACTGCTGCCTTGAGGTCCTCAATATCCTTGTTGTTCACCAACCCCTTGTTGAAATCCTTGAGGAGCTTCCCATGCTCCTTTTGAATCTTCAAGGTGATGGTTACTGCCTGGTGAAGGAATTCGGCAATCTGCTCAAAGTCCTTCTCCAACAAACCCCTTGAGGTCATTGCCGGTGTACCTGCAATTACAAGTTAAGTTCCAAGTCAGCGAAGAAAGTACGAGCCCCATGACCAAAATCCATCAACCAAGCTGTTGAGAAACACTCATTGTTAGCGTATTTTCTGCTAATCACTTCATAGTAATTTTGAGTTTTGAATAGAAACTTGGTTTTCAGGAAAGCATAAAAAGAAACAAAGCAATTCCCGATTACCACCAGACCTAGATTAAAGACGAGGCATTTCCAATTCAATGACATCATCTGATTTTTCAGAGAGTTAAAAACCACAATCACCAGACAAGAGAAAGGGGGATATGAATGCGGAGAACACAGAATCAGCACATTAAAAACTCACCAATCCGAACGCCTCCAGGAGCCAGAGCACTGCTGTCTCCAAAAACGGCATTCTTATTAACAGTGATGTTGCACAAATCACAGAGCTTCTCCACTTTGTTTCCTGTAAAGCACAAAAACAATTTGGTGAGCACCATCTACCAGACATGGATCATTGGAACTTGAAAAGAGAATTATGTTCATTACCAGTCAATCCAAGAGGACGAAGATCCCACAACACAAGGTGGTTTTCGGTGCCACTGGTGACAAGCTTGTAACCCTTGTTCATCAAATAGTTGCCCAGGGCAACCGCATTGGCCTTGACCTGCTTGGCATAGGCCTTGAATCCTGGCTGCAACGCCTGCTTCAAGGCCACAGCCAATGCAGCAATCTGATGATTATGGGGACCTCCTTGAAGCGAGGGGAAGACAGCAAAGTTGATCCTATCCTCAAAGTCATACTCTGCACCTTCTGGCTGGCCCTTCTTTGGGGGCTTGGGGCCCTTCCTGTAGAAGATCATGCCAGATCTAGGTCCCCTCAGGCTCTTGTGGGTGGTTGTGGTGACAATGTCACAGTACTCGAATGGGTTTGCAGCTTCCTGCAACAGTAAAAAAAAGGTTCATGGTTATATAACAAAGAGAATGCAAATCTTCAATTCAAACAGGTAGCAAGAACAATGCCAAACATTTATAGCAAGAACACTTTCGAACACGATAACATGTTAACAGCTATTCGATAATAAACAGAGAATCATCGATCTGGACTCAACCATATGCAAAATCCTTCCACCATTTCATCATGCAACCAACACATATCACATCCTACACATACTCGCTGGCAGTGTTTCAGTCCACTTTCTTAATTTGATGGTGGTCATGGACGCTGTAACTTTTTGCTTTGATAAACCTAACAAGTAAAAACTTCAGTTCATAAAAAATTCTTAAATTTCTTTACCTACAAATGTTTGAAAGAAAATGTGTAACTTTTTGCTTCGATAAACCTAACAAGTAAAAACCTCAATTCTCAAAAATTTCTTAACCTACAAATGTTAGAAAGAAAATGTGTAATTAGGCAAGATCTATTTCATTATCATTCTTTAAAAAAAAGTGTAATTAGGTAAGATTCATATCATTATTTTTCCTTTTAAATAATAAATGAGTAACTAGCAAAGAACTATATCATCATCATTCTTTTTAAATCAAAACTTTATTAATAAAATGTAGGTAGTAAATGACAAGCCACCATTCTGGAAAAGCAAGAGGGAAGAACACAAGACCTATTCGATTAACGAAATGTAATTCAACATCAGCAAACAGATCTAAATCCACAAAATTAAGATGAGCGAAATCCTAGAGTCCCTAGCACAATTTCAGAAGCCGGCGGCAAAAGCGGTCAACCGAAACTCAAACCTAAACGTATACAACCAGATCTAGATCTGGCTATATCAAAGCACAGAAAATGAACATTTTCGGTCGAATCCACAAGCTTGCAAAGCCTCATGAATCAATACGGAAACTAAATCGAACTAAAAAAAGTTCTGAAAGAAAAATGAAGAGAGTAACAAATAGATCTACATCTCAAAATACCAGATCCCAAAATCCCCAGCATCCCATCAAACGAAAAAAAACAAGAACACGAACAATCACCCAAGATCGAGAAATTCACCAACGAAACCAAACGGATCTACTACCCCAAAACCCAATAAACCCCAACAAAGCCCCCAAAAGAAAGGAACGCCTCAGAAGGAACCGATACCTGAGCAGCGACGAGGCCGCTGATATGCGCCATATCGCAGAGGAGGAGGGCGCCGACCTTGTCGGCGATCGCCCTGAACTTGGCGTAGTCCCAATCCCGCGGGTAGGCACTGCCGCCGCAGATGATGAGCTTAGGACGGAAGTCCAAGGCCTTCTCCTCCAGCTTGTCGTAGTCGATGTATCCGGTGGCCGGATCGACCTTGTACGGCAGGCTCTCGAAGTAGATGGAGGTGGCAGAAATCTTCTTCCCTCCGGAGGTGTAGTAGCCATGGGTGAGGTGGCCGCCGGAGGGGAGGTCGAGCCCCATTATCCGATCATGGGGGTTGAGGAGCGCCGTGTAGGCGGCGAAATTGGCGGGGCTGCCGGAGTAGGGCTGGACGTTGACGCCCCAGAGGGAGGGGTCGCAGCGGAAGGCCTGGAGAGCGCGGGAGCGGCAGAGGTTCTCGAGCTCGTCGATGAACTCGTTGCCGCCGTAGTAGCGGTTTCCGGGTATCCCCTCCGAGTACTTGTTGGTGAGGGGGCTGCCGAGTGCCTGGATGACGGCGAAGGAGGTGAAGTTCTCGGAGGCGATGAGCTCGATGCCGTGGCTCTGCCGACGCTTCTCCTTCTCGATGAGGTCGAACACCTCCTCGTCCACCTGCTGCAGGGGAGAGTTGCCCCACTCGCTCACCGCCTCCATCTTCTTCTTCCTTGCTGGCGAGATCTGGACTCTGGAGGTGGGGGAAGCTGGAGGGGGTGATACTGATTTATAGGGTGAGGTCTGAGGTGGAGGGAGAGTCGGTGGGTGGTTGATTTCGGAAATGGGTGAATTTGAGGTATGCTGGTGGGACTGGAATTTTTCCTTTTTCCGGATAAATTGGGAGATTGGTGCAAGCAACCCGGGAGATTTTCTTTCTTTCTTTCCTGGATTCATTCACTTATCCAGATATTATGGGGGGGGGGGGGGGGGGGGGCATGAGTTGAGAAATTGTTTTGTGCTCCGTTTGCCAAAATTGCTTCTTGTCCCAGAAAAAAAATAGGATAAGTTGGGATATGGTCTTGTGTTCACGAAATGGGCATATATCCAAGCATTTAGTGGGTTGGGATATGCCTTTAGGCCAACTGGCACCAGGTCTTATAGGATTTAGGTTTGGTACGAAAGAAGGAGGTCCAATTAAGAATTTGGGTCAGATTAATATGGTCCGATTAATATACGAATAAGGGTTACGGTTTATGAAATGTTATACCAAAGCCAAATCCAGTCTGAGTTCTGATCTAACATAGAGATTACATGAAGCTCGGAATAAGAAGAAGAAATATCATTGAGGCTTTTGGTTGAGAAATCCGAAAAAAAAAATTGTCAACCAACAGTAGATAATATTTATATCATTCTCTAGAAAGAGAAGGTGTTGGGCCCCCACAAATCTGCATCAAGTGAAAAATTAACAAAAAACTTTGCTTTTCAAATGTTTAGTTTATAGATTTTATTTACAATGCAACTAGAGCATAAACCATCATCACCTGCATGCTGTTTTTCACAAGAAATCAATTTAATTTATTTTGTTCAAAAAAAAATATAAACTTATAAAATTAATGTTCCAACCGTCACAAAATTGACACACCACCTATGCCTCTCTACTTATAAATATAAACTTATAAATAAGAATAAATAATACAATTTTAGGTTGAAAATAAGCTGGACCCCTCTTAAATGCTACGGTAGGTACAAAAGTCTAATATCACTAATGAATGTTCAGTGTAACCAAAGAATCACAATTTCCTAAAACCTATCCATATGATATCAGGCAATTTGATATAATGTGTCTAAAGTTTGGCAGCATTGTACTTCAGTCCACTACTTATAGTAGCCAACAGCCAGAAAGCACTGAAAATTGGGGGCAGAGAAAGAAACAAAAAGAAGGTGGTGGTGAGGTTGATTCAGCAAAACCGGCCTAACTATAGATCCAGATCCAGTGTCCATCCAAGTCATTGCCAGCCTATGGTTGAAAATGAAATCCTTTATTCCTCAGCACCTCAAATCTTTATCATCTCTTTCACATTGGATTAGGGGTGTCAAGGGGTCGGGTTTGGTTCGGACTCAGGTAGAATCAGACCCAGACCTGATGTGAGATGCTGGTATCAGGTTCAGATCCGAGTTCAATCAGCCCCGTCATAAGAGAAACCATATCCAGATCCCATAAGAATTACATGAATCAGACCTGAACCATACCAGATAAATTTATATTTTTTATCCTTTTTGCATTAAAAAATTACAGATCTTAGTCATAACCAGGGTCTGGTATGAAATTTCATAAACCATACCCGGATCCATATATTAATCGAACCCTTCAGTTCCGGCCCGTTTTCTATTCAAACCTTCTTATTTATCACCAAACCCTGACCGTATATGGTTTGGTACAGGTCAAGTCCAGGTCAAACCCGACCCATTGACACCCCTATATAGGATGCGTTAGAGTTGCTTTGGATCTCATATCCAAGGAAATGAATATAAGATCCTACTATCTCAGACCCATGGATTTGGTCCACCCCCCTTCTCCCATTCATATTAGAAAACCTCAGATCTGTGTGGGTCTCACACCCGCCCAGGTTCAGACTCCAGACTATTTTCTTGCTATAAATTGAATCCAAACCTGTATATATGTTTATCAGTTCTTATTTGGTTAAAACCCATGCTATAAATTGAATCGATTTAACAAAAAATCTTTAGTTTTAGTTAATCAAGTTTTTATTTTGAAAGGCAAGCTAGGCAGACCCCTACCAATACAACTTTACTATTGGGTTTTGAACCTACAACGTCCCAACACAAATTGACGCAAACTAGTTTCTCCTACAAGACAAGCGGAGCCCCCATTGGTTAGTTAATCAAGTTTTTGATGCAACATGTACCATTGATTTTTTTTTTTGTCGAGTTAAAAACACAGCTAAACATGAAAAATGTTTAAACTAATGTCTTTTACTAAATAATGCATAGTGATCAGTGTTGTGAGAGGCGTACGCCTCAGAGGCGAAGCGCAGGCTCAACGCCTCACTTCGCCTCATCGCATTTACAACCTTGCTTGAGAGTCTCACGTTGTGAGAGGCATACGCCTCAGTACCTGAGGCGTAGGCCTCAGAGGCGAAGCGAGGCGTTGCCTCATCGCATTTAACAACCTTGATAGTGTGATCACATCTACGAGTTTAGATTAAACCAAAAACACTTGCAAGCATGTTTTTTAAAAAAGTTTATCCTACTTGCATTTTCTGCAAAATCCTTTGTCAATTTCTAAATCCACCACTCATTTGGCGAGCTTTTGCACGTCACAAGAACAAGTTTCAAAGTGCTATGGAAAAAGTGGGAAATCGTGAACATAAGTGCTATGGAAAAAGTGGGAAATCATGAACTTAGTTCACATTTCAAACGCTCTAAATCTTGTCCTTTGTGCTATTTTTACTCCAAGAAACCGCCCCAGGATCAGAGACCTAGTCACACTGGCTCTACCTGCCGTATTCACGGTCTGTCTTCGCAGCGTAAAACTCCGAGGGCTTACCCCTTGAACCCAGAAAGTTGCGGCTCTTCAGCTTGGGCAAGAGGTGATGCTCGATTTGAACCTAGACCGCCCGCCTAGTGGCCTAAGCTCCATCCTACTAAGTCGAACCCCTTGGGGCTTTTGTTTGTGCTTATTTTTCTTTAAATCTACAAATTTTAACACTTTGATTGACCAACCTTAGCATTCATTGTAGAAGTTTTTTCATAAAAGAACCTAATTTTGAACAATAAAAACACTCTAAAATACCTTGTTTAGGTCATCAAGATGCATTAGGGATGTCAGTGACTCGGATTTTATCCCTTATCTGACCAAATTCAATTCAGTTTGATTGCATTTGATAAGCCAAATCCATATCTCATTATAATCAGATGCGAATATGTTTTCGGAATCCGACAAATATTCGAATTTGATAGATATACGAATCCGTTTACATGTAAAAAAAAAGAAAGATCTGGTATGAGTTTTTTACCATCCGAATGAGTCGAATATGGCATTGGTCACATCCGATCCGACTCCGAACCGTTTACATCCCTAAGTTGCATTAATTATGAGGTCAATTTACTTGAGGTTGTTGAGGATGGTATTCTTGAACAGCAAGGGTTAGGCTTTTCCTCTGACATCAGTAGGAGCAACCATGCCCACAAATCAGGGAGATATTTCATTTCATAAGCAAATAACACCAAAATATCATTTTCAAGTTAAAAGGTAAGGTGGGATACTTGGGCTGACCGACACCACTTAAGCTAGTGAATGTGTGTGATTTCCCACTGGCTTATTTTGATTTTATAAAATGTGTAATGACGATAGCATCCCTACCATTGGAGCAAATAACAATTCTAGGCTTTGACCCACGGACCCAGTATTCGGATACAAGACCATGCTAGTCTTGACCTCCCATACTTATGGTTGCTGTCCTGACGGTGTGAATCGTTTGTCTCCAGTTTGTCAACCTTATTTCAGGAGTTTAGAAAATGTCTCCTCCTCCATGATGTCTCAAAATTTTCATCATCATCGCCATCCTCATCCCTATCCCTGTCCATATTTTAGCTTCAAATTAACTTTATTTCTATTTTAAAAAGGTTAAGAAGAAAAGAAGAAGATAAAGGGTTTAGGGTTTTACATATATATATATATATATAGAGAGAGAGAGAGAGAGATTTTATAATATATAAAAAGTATATTAATAATTTTATTAGCGAACAGGGGATCAAGGATGGGGACAAGGGCAAGAGTAAGTCCATCCTTGTATGAGGTATTGATTTTCATCTTTATTTTTTGTTTACTCCCCGTTTTATGTCCTTCATCTCCTGCCCAAACAGAACGGGTTTGGACTAATCCCAGACTTTTTTTTCCCGGCTTAGCACTAGGGGTGGCAATTTCTGACACGACCCGCCAACCCGCCTCTTAGGCGGGTTCGGGTTGGGCTTAAGCCAACCCGTTTAATAAACGGGTTAGGCGGGTGGGTCAACCTGCCAACCCACCAACCCGTCTGCCCCCAACCCGACCCGCCAACCTGCCTACCTGCCAACCCGATCCGTCGACCCGTGAACCTGAAAACCCGTTTACCCAACCCAACCCATTTATTAAAGGGGTTGGCGGGTCGTGTCGGGTTACCCATTTATTAAACAGGTCGGGTTCGTGTTTGCCACAGCCGACCCGTTTAATAAACGGGTCGGGTTCGGGTTGAGGTATGCTGACACGCCAACCAGCCAACCCGACCCGCCAACCCGACCCGATTGCCACCCCTACTTAGCACTACTTCAATTTGAGTTGATGAAATATGTGCGAGTGCCAGTGATGGGGTGAAAGGATACGTTTGTCATTTGATGAATTTTTGAGGGCAGGTTTGAAATTATCTAGTTGCATTTCCACACTAGGCGTGGTTGTTTGTTTGGGTACATCTGAGTGGTTGGAGGATTCACCGGCGGAACCGGTGCTTTCCACTAAAACTCCGTTAGGTTTTGACCGGGCGACCCACAATTGCAGGTTGCCAGTTGGATATGGCCACATCAATCAAACCCACCATTACCAACCCTTGCAGCCTTTTTGACCGTTGAACTAAAAAAAAAAAGGACTAAAATAAAAAGAAGAGGGATATGTGAGCTCCACCATCCCACTTTTTTCATTAATCTTAATACAAAAGTCACACTAGATGGATCACCAACCGAGTCTATGCGACTCGGAATGATCTTGATGAGATTGAAGCGGTTGAACTTATCGGTGCTCAAAACGGTTTGGATCCGGAACCGCTACATACATAGGAATTCAGATCAGAATCTGATTAGAAACAGCTAAAAATTGCGAAACTTCCATCTTGAATCCTTAATTAACACGTTTGGAAGCAAGGAAGGATGATAAGAAAAGAAAATTTTGCTTTTGAGAACTTTTCGTGTGAGCACTTTTTGTGTATGAAAACTTTTTCTTGCTTTGTGTGACTTCAAATCAAGTGAAAAAAATGGTAAGAGTGTTTTGATTAGAGTGAGGGTTGCCATCAAAACTCAATTTTTTTTAATGGAATAAATTTCTCGGCCTGAGAGATGAAACTTTTCCTATCAAAATCAGGGCAAAAAAAAAAAAACTTTTAAAAATGGTTCTGTGATTTGGAACTAATGTTTTCAGTCTCGGAATCAATAGTGGGGCTGAATCGATTTTCAAAAAGATCAGAGAAACGATCGATTCTGATTATAAACTGAACCCATTTTTAACTAGCAGATGACACGTGTGAATAAAATATTAAACAACTATTTTCAACCCTTTTTTTAATGACTAAAAATAGGCTCAAAACCGATTTCTCAATCATTTTTTTTTACTGATACGATCACAACGATACTGACAACAATGTTTAGAATGAAAGGAAAAGTTTTCTTTAATTATTTTCTAGCAGTTTCTCCCTTCCAAATGTGACAACATAAAATGCTGGCCCAAAGCAATGACCTAAGTTCTTGTTCTTGGACTATGTACTTTCTGAAAATACAGTTTTTATGAGAAAGTTTACAAGAAAATATCAGCACACACATATATGTGTGTGTGTGAAAATCGAAAGATACTGGACCCATCCACGCCGGACCCTTACCAGATGAGTTTTTTTCAAAAAAAAATGATATTTTTTTGAAATTCTCTACTTGCTTGTTTTCATAAGAATTGGGTCTTGGATCATTTGATTCGGATGCATGAATAGGTTTTTATAAGGTTCCAAAATCAAAGGACTACAATTTTTTAAGACTTTCGTAGCTCCAAAACCCAGTTTTTCATTCAAAATTAATGATCCAAGAGTTGATTCCTATGAAAACAAACACTTTGAACACATTCTTAAAGTCCACCGGGTATGGGGTCGGGCAAGGATAGGTCAAGTATATTACCATTGCTCTCTCTCTCTCTCTCTCTCTCTCTCTCTCTCTCTCTCTATATATATATATATATATATATATATATATATATATATATATATATATATATATATATATATATATATTATGTAATGAGAATGAAAACCTCCCCAATGGAAATACTCTCAAACTTTTTCAATGAAATTTTTTTGGTATTTTTTTTTTCAAAATTCTTACCATACAGTACAGATGTCTTCAGCATGATTGATTTATTATAAATCGATACTTGGATAATATATATATATATATATATATATAAAAGGAGAATGAAAACCTTCCTAATGGAAATACTCCCAAACCTTTTCAATGATTTTTTAAATTTTTTTTTTCAAAATTCTTATCGTACAGGTGTCTTCAGCATGATTGATTTACTATAAATTGACACTTGAATAATGAATATATATATATATATATATATATATATATATATATATATATATATATATATATATATATATATATATATATATATATATATATATATATATATATATATATATATATATATATAAGGAGAATTATGTAAGGAGAATTAAAACCTCCCAAATGGAAATACTCCCGAACCTTTCCAATGATTTTTTTTTTGGTATTTTTTTTCAAAATTATGATCGTACAGGCATGATTGATTTACTATAAATCGACACTTGGATAATGAATATATATAATATGTAAAGAGAATTGTGTAAGGAGAATGAAAACCTTCCCAATGGAAATACTCCCAAACCTTTTCAATGAATTTTTTTGGGTATTTTTTTTCAAAATTTTAACTGTACAGATGTCTTCAGCATGATTGATTTACTATAAATAGGCACTTGGATAATGAATTTTGGATAGAAAAATAATGGTATTTTGAGCTTCAAAATTTTATAAAAATTGTACACCGTTCATTTTTAAAACTTATAAAAGCATGTCCATGCATCAGAATCAAATGCTTCAAAGAACTGAATCCTAAAATAATACCAAAAATCCTAAAAAAAACGTCTATTGAGGAGGTTTGTGAGGGTTTTCCATTGGCGAGGTTTTCATTTTCCTAATATGTAATATAACACTAAAAACATGATAAAATTTGTTGTAAGAGAAGTTTGTGACATTTAAGCTGCCAGGACAGCGACTCTAAGTACAACAAGTAGGGGTGGCAATTTTTGACACGACCCGCCAACCCGCCTCTTAGGCGGGTTAGGGTTGGGCTTAAGCCAACCCGTTTAATAAACGGGTCGATCCGCGTAACCCGTTTATTAAACAGGTCGGGTTCGGGTTGGGGGTATGCCAACCCGGCTGACCCGTTTAATAAGCGGGTTAGGCGGGTGGGTCAACCCGCCAACCCGACCCGTCAACCTGCCAACCCAACCCGTCAACCTGTCAACCCGTCGACCCATCAACCCGACCCGTCAACCTGACCCGCGAACCTGAGAACCCGTTTACCCGACCCAACCCATTTATTAAATGGGTTGGCGGGTCGTGTCGGGTTACCCATTTATTAAACGGGTCGGGTTCGTGTTCGCCACAGCCGACCCGTTTAAAAAATGGGTCGGGTTCGGGTTGAGGTATGCTGACCCGCCAACCCGTCGGGTCGACCCGCCAACCCGACACGATTGCCACCCCTAACAACAAGCAGAGCCAGCGCGGTTAGGTTGATCTTGGATGTGGTTTCTCCGTTTAAATATATATATATATAAAAAAAAGGAGATGTTTGTGACATAGGTCCATCGTGATTTGGATATGGAGCCCCGTCTCATAGTAATTGTCAGCAAGTCCAAGTTTGGTGTGGTGTATTTCTGCATGTTATTTTTTGTAGTTGGAAGGATTATTGTGGTTTTTGAAGACTCCACGATTCTGTCGTTGGTTGCTATGGTATGAGTTGAATGCGGTGGTGAGTGGGACCATAGAGATGTATGTTTAAAGCCACCCAACCACACTCAACTTGCTTGGCTTAACACCAACCCTTGAGAATGACATGGGTGTCCATGTTCCAGATCTGACCCGTACCGAACTCTCTAGGGGTCAGGGTTTGGTGATAAATAAGAAGGCTCGAATAGAATCCAGGTCAGATTCAAAGGGTCCCATTAATATATGGAGTCGGGTATGGTTTGTGAAATTTCAGAACAAACCCAGGTCCGAGTTTCTGACTAAGATCCTTAAAATTTCAATGTAAAAAAGGATAAAAAATATAAATTTAGTGGGTCTAGTTCATGTAATCCTTATAGGATCTGTGTATGGTTTCTCTTATGGTGCGTTCGATTGAGATTGGATTCGGTACCAGCATTTCAAATCAGGTTTGGGTCTAGTTTCACCTGGGTCCAAAACAAATCTGACCAGTCGGCACCCCTAGTTTCACCCAATGTTGTCAAAATCGGCCTTTTGCTGATTCGAAACAGGGGCCCATTCGACCCATTTTTGGCCTGAATTGTCTAAATTGGCCAAAATGAGTTTATTTTTCTTTGAATCAGTTTTGAGGGAAAAAAAAAAACTTAACATGTGTTTTATTTATTTAATGGATTGTGATGTCACTCTATGAATATTCTTTTAAAATATCATATATAGAATGTTATCTGTATTCACAACTATTATTTTGTTAATTTTTCATTTATTTTTTAAAAAATCTATTTTTCCTTTTTTTATACTTTAATAAATCTTTTTTATAAAAACAAATTTTAAATGTTCTAAATCAAAGCCACAAAGGGGTTTGGCATAGTGGGATGGGGGCATAGGCTGCTAGGCAGGCTGTCTAGGTTCAAATCCCATGGACATCACCCCTTGCACAAGCCAAAGTGTGGTGACTCTTTGAGGGCAAGGGGCCTACATAGTTTTGCGCTGCCAAGACAGTGACCGTAAGTATGGCCGACAAACTCAACACAGTTAGGTCTTTGTTTATGGGGGTAATTTTTTAGTGTAAATAAAAAAAAAATTTATATGCCCCTCTAACATTTGTGTCTAATTCATGTGCACACCAAAAGTTTGAGAGTTTGCAGAAGTTGTTATTTGTGTTAATCAAATTCCTTCAATCATATAAATTAATGTTGGGTTGTTCTAGTTAACACTAACTCATGTTTTAAAGTTATTATTTTACCTTATAACTCAAAGTGAATTACCAACCGGACTCCGATCGGATCCGCATGATTCTACATTTCCCATAAGAATTATTGGTTTGAAAACGAGGAGATCCCATCTTAATTCACACTGCCATCCTTACATCTAACTAGGAATGCAAACGGATCAGATCCAGATCAACTAAATACATAAAAAAATGGGATCTGAATTGGATCAATACAGCCAAAAAATCATAAAACTTTCATACTGGGTTCAGTCTTTTTGCATTCCCACATGGAACAACAAATTTTTTTTTAGGCCCAAGGGGTTTGGTATAGTGGGATGGGGCCTAGACTGTTTGACAGGCAGTCTAGGTTCAAATCTCATGTGCGTCACCCCTGTGTTAGCCGAAACTTGGTGGCTCTCTGGGGTCGAGGGGTAAGCCCTTGAAGTTTTGGACAACGACCATAGTGTGGTATGCCAGCGCGGTTAGGTCTATGCGCCTGGGGCGGTTTCTCCCAATAAAAATAAAAAAACAATAATTTTTTTTTATCAGCTTAGCACAAGGACGGAGCTAAGGAACCATGAAAAGAAATTGTATTTGGATGCAGTTAAGCATAAATGAGGTGGATCTGAAACCAACCAAATGGACTTGTTTTCTTTTTGTATGAGAGATATCAAAGAAGTTATATATCTGAAAATGATTTCCCACATGAATCCCATTAATCTTGAAAATTATATGCCCCACACTTTTCCACCGACAAGCAAGAAGGTCCAATCAAATGCACGTGCATATGCTTAATTTAATCCAAAGTTATAAAATACAAAACAAAGGGAGGGATTCCCCTTGGTTGTGAAAAAGGGAAACCCGTTTGCAAATTCATGTCATGTCTTTTCTTATTTTCATATGAAATGTTGAGCCCCCATGGGAAGATGTGGCGATCACACTTTGAATTTTCTTAATTTCACAGCAAGTGCAATCGCGTTTTAGCCTCCTAGTATCAGATCTATTTCAGAACCACCAATGACAAAACCAATTTGACTTTGTTGCATAAAGGAAACTCTTTAATAAACAACCATGGTTAAAACCTTAGGCAAGTCACAGATCATACAATTAACATAAGACTGAAATAAATAACAATAACATTCATCATTTAAATCAATTTTATCTTGAATAAATAACAAATTCATGAGAGTAGTTCAAGTCCAAGATAAATGATAAATATTTTTCAAAATACAATCCTAACAAGAAAATTAATTGGCTCTCAACATTGCCTACAACATCCCGTCATCGCTTCAACTTTTCAATCAGTACCTACATGTTTTAAAAATTACGATCAAACCCATCGAGTCTTAGTAGAAAAAATACAATAACACATTATACATGTATATAACCAAACATACTTACAACTATGTGTTCATTTAACATATATTCAATAATTAAACAATTATCTCATTATGAACAGGTTTTCAATTACAAATAATAAGAACAATTCAACACATGTGCATACATAACATTTATGCATGAACATTTAATCAATGCATGTTCTTGCCACTATGAGTGAATCATCTCCTTCATGCATTGGTGACTTTAATTTATTTTATTTAGATTATCTTATTTAATTGATGAAATACATAACATTAAGCTTTTATGCTCTTTTTCATCTGTCAGAACCTCTACGTAAGCATGAGGGTTCTTGAATGGCTTCGAGCCATAGTACAGGCAAAGCTTGAGTAAGTGTATTTCACATGACCGACGCTTAAGTATCTAATTTTCATATGCTTACTCTTAGGGTGAGCCCTTGTTTGTTTATAGGATTTTTGAGTAGGATATGGATTACTGAGTTTGCTAGGTCCAGACCCAAATAAGTCTAGGTCTATTCCAAAAGAGGATAAGACCTATCCAAAATAGTCTTTCGTTTTTAGAAAACTAGACCAAAAAAAAAAAAAAACAATTCAAGATAAGATAGGGATAAGCCATTTTGGCAAAATGATTTTGCTGTCCAAAGACTGAACGATAAAGCTTTTTGTTGTCCTTAAAACTAGATAGGTCAGACAAGACTCAACGATAGAGGACATCCGTCATCTGAGTCCCAAAAAAGGAGGCAAATGGGGGCTGGACGACGGGTGTTCCGCCATTTGGGTCTCAAATCGGGAGAGGGGTCGAACGGCGTAGATACCTGCCGTCTCGAAACCCGAAAGAAGGCTATCGAATGAGGAGCTTGTTTGGGACAAATTGGGGCCAACAGTGGGTGTGATGTCGTTTGAGATGATACCGAAAGGTGACGGGACAATAGCCTGGAGAGGAAGATGGCATAAATGAATGGGTCCAGACCCGGATCTGATTAAGAGGTGTTGATCTGGACCCAGGACTGATCAGACCTACCATAGGTAAAACCATTACTTAGGTCAAATTCTATATTTTTTTACATTGAAAATTTGTGGATCTTAAACAAAACTCAGGTCGGGTAAGAGTTTGCTATAAAATTTTGAAAAACAGTGGAATTGAAGATCAAGCTCCCTTCTCTCGTCTCTACAATGAATATTTATAACAATCAAAGAGAAACCTTGAAAACATAATCCTACTATGGATCTCAGGTAGATTTGATGTCAAATAAGATTAAAAAAATGAAATGAACTTAATTTGAAATCCAAATTAGATAATTACAAAAGACCATAAATGATCAAAATGGATCCTATGAAGTTAATAGAATCATGCTCCCGTTCCTGGGAGCAAGGATCAACAGAGGGTGACTGAAAAAGGACAAAAATTTGGAAGGAAAATAAGGAGAGTTGGATCTACATGTAGATGGATAGAGTCATACCTTATTGTGCTTACTTGATATTTGGATCCGCTTTCACTTTCATCTTGGATCTGTTTTTTTACTTAGACACGACTCGGACACGTATCTCCACAACCAAATGCACCCTTGTAGTCTCCTGCCCATCCTGCCCTACCCGACCCATCTAACCAGAAAAAGAACCCAACGGAAGCCAACAGTCGGGTAGAAAAAGAGAGATCCATAAGAAGCCACCAACCATCCGAACCAAACCCGTCCACCCACCGACGTCTCTCCCTTTCTTTGTCTCTCTCCTCACCAACCCTCAAATCGTCCTCACTCGTCATTTCCCTCATTCATTGATGCCCTCAAGAGAAAAAAAAAACTGCCAGATCCGATCGGCATCCATTTTGCTCCCGTCTCCTCCACTCTACTCTCTATAAATAGCTATCACCACCTTCTCATTTCTCTGCCACAAACCCTAAACCCCTTCCGGATCCGATACTAAAGGGAAGCCGTTTCCTTCCTCTCCCTCTCTCTCTCTCTGAAGGAGTCGCACCCTCCTTCTTTCTCCCTTCCTCGATCTCCCAAGCTTCCTTGCGTTTCCCACGCCGCGATGGCCCTGCTGGTGGAGAAGACGGTCTCTGGTAGGGAGTACAAGGTGAAGGACATGTCCCAGGCGGACTTCGGCCGCCTGGAGATCGAGCTCGCGGAGGTGGAGATGCCGGGACTCATGGCCTGCCGTTCCGAGTTCGGCCCGTCCCAGCCGTTCAAGGGCGCCAAGATCACCGGATCCCTCCACATGACCATCCAGACCGCTGTTCTCATCGAGACCCTCACCGCCCTCGGCGCCGAGGTCCGCTGGTGCTCCTGCAACATCTTCTCCACGCAGGACCACGCCGCGGCGGCGATCGCCCGAGACAGCGCCGCCGTCTTCGCCTGGAAGGGGGAGACCCTCCAGGAGTACTGGTGGTGTACCGAGCGCGCCCTCGACTGGGGGCCCGGCGGCGGCCCCGACCTCATCGTCGATGATGGCGGCGACGCCACGCTCCTCATCCACGAGGGGGTCAAGGCCGAGGAGGAGTACGCCAAGACCGGGAAGCTCCCCGACCCAGCCTCCACCACCAACGCCGAGTTCCAGCTCGTGCTCACCTTGATCCGCGACGGGATCAAGACCGATCCTATGAGGTACCACAAGATGAAGGGGAGGCTCGTCGGCGTCTCGGAGGAGACTACCACGGGCGTCAAGAGGCTCTACCAGATGCAGGCCAATGGCACGCTCCTGTTCCCGGCCATCAACGTCAACGATTCCGTCACAAAGAGCAAGGTAAAGACGAGTTACTCTCTTCTTCTTCTTATTCCGATTGACTTATTAGATCTAGTTCTTGCTCGCCAGATCTCTCTGTTTTGGCGCCGAATCTCTAAAATTTCGTAACGGGATTAACCAGATCTCCAGATCCGGAGTTCTTTAGTTATTTTTCGCTAATGTACTGCAAATTTTGAGAATTTTAGCTGTTTTTAGTAGATCTGGCTTTTCCATGCCTGTTTTTTTCTAGCCGGAGTTCAGATCTGCTGCAATTAGTCGCTGAACGAACCAGATCTGAAGTATTCTAACTATATTTCTGGGTGGATCTTAGATCTGAAGTTGTCTAATTATACATTTGAGTGGATCTTAGCTTCATGATCTTGTTTTCTTTTCACTTGTATTAGCCCATTTTTTGAAATTATAGTTTATTTAGATTCTTAGTTCGGTTTTTTTTTTAGGGTTATGTGTGGGGAATTCTTTGTTCTTTTCGTGATTTAGATCTTTCATTGGTTGGCTGGAACCTTCTAGTACCTTTTACTTCTTAGTTTGGATCTATCCGCACTAGTAATGGTGGTAGCCAGATCTATATTTGTTTTGCAATTTTCATGAACATAGATTTGATTTATGTACTTTAGCCACAAATTTATAGCATACACCGGGATCTGTTTTGTTTAGATCTAACTACATCTTGCGTTAACTCTTGTAAATAGTAACGGCTATAAGGGGACCTTCTTGGGATCTGACTTGTGTGACCGTTACATGGTTATATGATAAGTGGGTAACCCCAATTGGTGCCCATTGAAGTTTATTGCCAAAAACTGGGAGGCTTCACATCCTGACTAGGAAAGAAGAATGATTCTACTGCTTTCCATTTACTGCGTTGTCCTTTTTTCTTTTACTTTTCTAGATTTCTATTGACAACACATGATATCAGCATTCTTTGTCTTTTCCAAAAAAAAAAAAAATACATCGACACTCTTTGAACGAGAATGGGGTCCCAAGAAACATACACTCATGTTATATTCTTTCATGTCTTCTCCCCCTTAGATGGACCCAACGGCAAAATAAATGTTTCTGTATACCCAGTTTGACCAAAACCCAAACCTTCCCATGTACATCTTTGAACAAGAATGGGGTCCCAATAACCATACACTCATGTTATATTCTTTCATGTCTTCTCCACCTTAGATGGACCCAACGGCAAAATAAATGTTCATGAAGGACTTATTCTGTATATCCAATTTGACCAAAACCCAAACCATCCTAAGTACATCTAAATCGATTTATACTTGATTTAAGCGATTTTGGTGCATGATGCAATCTCCCAAATTGTTCTTTTATCCTTGTGGTTTTCCTCTGTTTTATTGTCCATTTCATACTGAAGGTCATCCCCACTCTCCAATATCCATACGATCACTTGTGTGCATGCACACAGAGAATTTAGTAGTACCAAATTTCAGAGTAGATGTTACCTTTTCATGATGAGAAATATTATTTGTTGCCAGTGTAGTTTAATCTAAATTGTTACAAACTTTAGGCATATTTGGCGTAAAAATGTTTGGGGAGCTTGCCTGTGTGCTAACAGATTGTGATGGCTGTTTGCAGTTTGACAACTTGTATGGGTGCAGACACTCACTGCCTGATGGGCTGATGAGGGCTACCGATGTGATGATTGCTGGCAAGGTTGCAGTGGTCTGTGGTTATGGTGATGTTGGCAAGGGCTGTGCTGCTGCCTTGAAACAGGCTGGTGCTCGTGTCATTGTGACAGAGATTGACCCCATCTGTGCTCTCCAGGCACTCATGGAGGGTCTTCAAGTGCTCACCCTTGAGGATGTTGTTGCCGAGACCGACATCTTTGTCACCACCACTGGCAACAAGGACATCATCATGGTGAAGCACATGAAACAGATGAAGAACAACGCCATCGTCTGCAACATCGGCCACTTTGACAATGAAATTGATATGCTTGGATTGGAAACATACCCAGGCATCAAGCGCATTACAATCAAGCCCCAGACCGACCGTTGGGTCTTCCCGGAGACGAACAGTGGTATCATTGTCCTTGCTGAGGGTCGTCTGATGAACCTTGGCTGTGCCACCGGACATCCCAGCTTCGTCATGTCCTGTTCCTTCACTAACCAGGTAACATGAAGTTCCGAGATCAAAGTGTCACTGCAATTAGGGATGTAAACGGTTTGGATTTGGGTTTGATCTAGGCATTATTAAGTCTGACTTAATCGGTATCAGGAGTCAGATTTGGATTCAGATGGAAAAAGATAAAACAAAATCCGGATCTGACTAGCTTAAAAGGTTCCTTAGTTGGATTTGTATTCGGGTTTGAATACAAAACTTAATACCAAACCTGGATCTGATTAATAGTCAGATCCAGATTTGGCTACCAAACCTGCTTAATGAACTTGGATTCAGGTTTAGTATCGGGTTTCACCTGAACCATTTACATCCCTAACTGCAATTCATTTGTAACGGGATTTAACAATTTGGAAAATAAAATCTTACTGGTTCATTTCGTTAATCATGCTCTGTTTCTTGTATAGGTGATTGCTCAGCTCGAGTTGTGGAAGGAGAAGGCGACTGGAAAATACGAGAAGAAGGTCTATGTGTTGCCCAAGCATCTGGACGAGAAGGTCGCTGCCTTGCACTTGGGCAAGCTTGGTGCCCATCTAACCAAACTCACGCCCGATCAGGCCGAGTACATCAGTGTGCCTGTGGAGGGACCCTATAAGCCACCTCACTACAGGTACTAGGCAACGAAGGAGCTCCTACTTATCGTTTTGTGCTATCCTTGTTTAGAATCTGGAGGCTTTCATGGTTAGTTTAAGTATTTTTTAAGAAGTTTTTCTGTTTTTTTGGGGTGATGTGGCGAGACTCTTCCAATAAGAATGTGGAGAGGGAGGGCTAATTTGTTGCGGCAGATGTGCAACATATGATTGTTATTATGGATGATACGGAGATGTATGATTGTATTACTCAAATATCATCCACTAGAGTATGAGTGCAATCCTTATTTATATGTTAGTTCTGTTTCCCTCTCTTTGCTTGTCTCCATGGTCGTCTTACAGAAGATATAACTTTGTCTCACACAAGCGTTCATTTGGTGATCTCAATCATGCCGCTTTAATTTTAGTTGGCTGTACCAATGTTTATAGAGAAGATGAGCAGTGGGCAAACGAACCAAACCGAAAGCCTTGTTCGGGCTTGGTTCGATTACAGCCTAGCTGAACATGAGCTTGCACAAGCTCGAGCTAGACTAGGTTTTTTTTACAAGCCACAGCAAAAATTAACAAGGGACCTCATTGTTTTTATCATATCTGCATAACCAGTTCATTTACTCTTATGTTTGTTGGCATAGGATAAACCTAATCGTGCTCTTGCTTGTAGCTCAGCTCACTGAGCTCAAGTCTGAATGAGTTTTGTGCGAGCCAACTGAGCCGAGCAGCGAGCTGCTCTGTTCGTGTACCATCCCTAACAGTGATGGTAAAGCTGCACTAATCCTTTTTTTTTTCCATAGGAAATGTTGGGGATAGACCCCTAACCTTTATTAAACTATTCACCTCCAAATAAACGATAATACACCAAAACAATTAGATTTTACATCCCAATCCGAGAGTCTATTCCTCCAAAATGACTAAACCCCCCTTCCTCCCCTGACCCAAAAAGTAACAGGGCACCGCTTAGACCTCCATGGCACTGTCTGTGGCACAATGCCATGATTTTCCGGCTCATGTTCACCCCCCCGGACTGTGATCTTAAGTACGACAGTCAGAGCCAGTGCGGCTAGGTCTCTGAGCCTGGGGACGGTTTCTCTGCATAAGAATAAAAAATGTAGCTTTTAATATATTTTTTGAATTATTTCAATGGAAATGTATAAAAGATGCAGTAAAGTATCACAAAATTATTCGTGTATTAATTAAAAAGTCAAAAAAATTGGTGTTCTCATGTTCTATGTTTCAAAAATTTTACAAACTCCCATCTCAAACTCTTTCGCCCATCGGTACACCCTTATTGAGTTGGTGGTTCAGTGGCCACATTTTGAATGACCTTACTTCAGGCCAGTCAGTGGCGCTTTTCTACATGAAAGATATTAGAATTAAATACATTTGCATTAGTTACGTTCATTTGTGCACGTGGCAGCATTCAATTGGTGTTTTTTTTTCAGATGGTATTCGTACCACTAACATGGGACATATCAAAGTGCAAAGGAACTCATTGACAAAAACATCCTTTGTTGCTTGGTGTGATTCTATGTAAGTGGTGATTTGGTATAAAGGAGAACAATTGAGTAGGGCGCCAATCAAAATGTCAAGATCCGAACTTTCTTGTTACGGCTGTTTCATTGTATCCCCGTTCGCTTAAATGTTTTTGACAATTCATTTTTTTTTTCTGGACACCGCAAACTAAGGCTTGGAAACGAGCCTAACAAAAACAGTGTTTGGGCTCGCGGCTCATTTACCAGTGGATTAAGCTCGTGACTTAAATCTTACTCGTGTAAAAAAACATGTTTATATGTGAAATATGCATTTTTATAATATATATTTTATATATAATACTTAATAGTTTATATTTTACATATATATCATCCTTCTTTCTTTTATATATATATATATATATATATATATATATATATATAGTCACTAGAACCTGAGAACTAAAAAAATGGGCATTTTCAACATTTTTTTTGCAAATCCAACAGTGTGGATGTGCTTCGCATGGTGAATTTGCTAGGAATCAACCATTGGATCTTTTATTTTCGACAAAAAATATGATTTTTAAATGCTTGAATATCTATGAAGATTATGAGCCATTGATTTTAAAGTCTTAAAAAAATCTTGTTTATGATGATTCAATAGTGGGTTCTTATAAAACCAAACATGTAGATCACATTGGTACGGTTAGATTAAAAAAAGAACAAAAAAATCATGAAAATCGTGGTTCACACATTAGTTCTCATATTTTAGTGACTATATATATATATATATATAGTAATGGGTAAGTGCAAAATGATACATGCTAAATGAGTTTTTTTATTTTATTTTTAAATTCTGACTATACAGATGTGATCTATGTACTTGATTTTATAGGGATCAACTCTTGAAGTGTTCAATTCCAACACATGGGTGGCTCCAAATATCATTTTTTTCATCTTATCAATTTTGCACCTGCCCATTTCTCTCTCTATATATATGTTTTAATAATGATGTCATTACATACAAGTGATTTCGAATCTCCTATGCACAAGTTGTTTTGATCCAATCTGACCTCATGAATGGATTCAGCATGTTTAAAATAGTAAGAACATGCTTTTGGATAATGTTTTTTCAATTAAAAAACACGATTTTGTGATCGAGAAAAGTATCACACATTGTAGGCTGTTCATTTTTTAAGACTTATAAAATCCTATCTACATGTTGTAATCAGACAATTAGAGAGCTTATTCCTACTAAGCCAAACATGTAGATCACTCCTCTAAAGTTAGATTTATGAAAAACAACAAAAAGAAAAAAAGAAAACTAAAAAGATAGATGTGTGTGTAGGTAATGGCTACAATTGCATATAAAGGCCATATATATATATATATATATATATATATATATATATATATATATATATATATATATATAGGAAAACATGTATCATTGAACCCCCAATCCTCGGATGCATGTCACACTTTCGATTCTGTATTTTTTTTTTGTCTTCTTCTGCCCACCGTTAAAGACCTTTTTTTTATAAAAATGATATTTTTTTGCCACGGATCACACAGATCAATGGCAGATAGTCATTTGACAATCATCAAACACTTTAAGTGTATTACGATAAGGTCTAATATATATATATATGTGTGTGTGTAGAGAGAGAGAGAGATAGAGTAGGTGATTGAACATTAGGTACTTGACACCAGTGGCGGAGCCAGAAGTTTTTCGTTGGGTGGGCAGACTTCGGGTCTTAGGAACAATGCTATGGTCTTGAAGGACAATCCATTTATTTGGACTAGTGGCAGAGCCAGAAATTTTCTCCCACCAATCGTCAGAAGAAATTTTGGTTGTGCGTGATAGATCTGACATGCTCTTCTAGAAGCGGCCTCCCTGGCCATAGAAGGCAATGGCCATCAAGTTGATGGTACCATCTGGTTTCATCATGCTGAGGGCCGTCATGGCATCAGCCTGCCCGTGGCCAGGCTACAACACACTTTCAATCCCTCTTTTCCTCCATTTAGTGAAACTAGTATAGTGTTTTGCATGACACCTATAACCACATTTAGGTTCCAGTCATCCATATCGCCATTCCTGTCATTAGGATCTCACCGATGCAAGCTGTTTTCATCAAATTGGACCCTGTGTATGTGATCTACATCATCCATTTAGTGAAGATCGGCATTTGAATAGACAAAATCCGACTTATGTGCGAGACTTTTTGCTGATTCAAAAATCAATAACCATTAATAAAAACATGGTTTTTTTGTTAAAGAACACTTTCAAAATAAATTGAAAATCATGTTGTTATTTTTTTGTTAAAGAACACTATCAAAAGATTGATTTCTATTAAATCAACTGTGTTGAACCCATCAATAGGGCCAGATTGATCAAACCAACTTAGTACCAATGAGATCCCAAAGGGAGTTATGACCACAGAGGATGATATAGGGATGAGTGGAGCCCGGTTCCCCATAAACGTAGGTTACACGATTTCACAAAGAACAAATGACAAAAGAAGAAGCTGGGGAAAACACACACACCTTTGTTGAATATTCACTAGAGAGAACTCCAACTCCCATGAACTAATAACCCGTCTCTTATGCGGTTTTTACACAATTCAATAAGGTGAAAAAAATTAAGGGAAAAGATTAGCACTACCATCGTCAGAAGAAAACACACATGGATGCATATTCTTTCTTTAACATCGTCAGAATATTTTTTTTTTCCGGATTGGGATGGGTGACCGGCCACCCATGCCCACCCCTAGCTCCGCCAGTGCTTGACATGTACTTGAACATGTTGTCCTTCTATCGTGCGCTTGATGGACGACTGGCATCATAAACGAGTTTTTTTGTCAAACGAGCAATACCGACGACAAAATTCGCTGCTAAAGAGCAATAGATGCGAGTTGGCAACACAAATAGCTGCTAAAGGTCTATAGCGGCAATTTTTGTCCTATTACTCGTTTGGGCAAAAAAATTTGTTGACATTAATGTTTTTTTTTTACATTGACCGTCCATCAAACAGCATGTTCAAGTTTGTGTCAAATACCTAATGTTCAAGCACCTACCACTTTTCTTATATATATTCTACACAGCCTTCTCTTTGTATATTTAGTACATTTAAAATATATATCACACAATATATATTCTTTTTATGTATAAGAGCTCACCTAAGCCAAGCCGAGCTGAATACCCTATGTTCATACTCGACTCGTTTAAGCTAAACGAGCTGCTTGTGGCTCAACTTACGTACCAGCTATGAGAACCGATCATGAACGAGTTTGTGATGAGCTGAACTGAGACACATCACAAGCTGTTTGGTTCATTTACCAGCCCCTACCCTAGACCTCTCAAGATTGAACCACCAGAGTGTGTGCCCCTGACCTTACGAGTACAACTATGGGGTCACTTTTACTCCGTGGTTTACCACCCAACGTGAGCTCAATGTGGCTCAATTCTTCCGTTATTCTAAAGTCAAGTAAGTCAGTTCAGATTCTGAAATTATCATCACCTAATTCATGTGGGTCTTAAAGCAAGTATAAAAAGATAATGAGAAATATTCAACAATACACTATAATATTCTAAGAATATATAAATGCAAATGTTTTTAGTTTGTGAATGTAAGACTTAACTCATCCATAAATATCTAAACCCTAGATTAACTGAAACTCTTGAGTGGTTGTAAGGAGAATATGTATAAGCACCAACAGATTCAATTATTTTCTAGGGCTGTTGAATCAAGTCAGAGTAGTAGGTTTAATATGATAAATTGCTTAACTCTTTCAAAATAAAAAAATGATAATTGATTACTTGACATGAGCTCCACCACCTTTATGTTTAATTGAATTTATGCTATCTTAGATCTTCAGCATTCATTTGACTTGCAGTAAATACAGATCTGCATATAAGGGCATACAAGGATTTTAGTAGGTTTTGCAGTTTTAACAGGTTTCCATGGATTTTACAAAAAAAGTAAAAAATTATGGAGAAATGAAAAAAAAATTGATGTAAGACGAAATTAATTTCTTAGAGAATTTCTTTTTCTCCTTTTGCATTATCTAAGACGAAATTAATTTAATGGTTCTGATTAGAGTAGGCATAAATTCATATTACGAAATTAGCATCAGGAAGAAGCACATTGTACATGTGCTAACCTTTTGTAAAATGGGCTGTACAAGGCATTACACTTAAAATAAATTTACCAAATTGTTTTATTTTGTAATAACATCTTAATAAATTCTGTTTATTGTCATTTTATAATATATCACAATTTTAGCGTCAACTTGTTGGGCCTTCTTTAGTTTGAATTTTATAAGCTTCTTTACTATTTCTTATTTTTGTTATAAATATATGGATAACCTAGTGGCCTAGAGTCTTAACCTTCTATTAGTTAGTGGCGGCTCCACTTGTCTGGTAGGAGCAGTTAGTAGACGTCACCTTGTATTGGAACGTTGCAAGCTCGAATCCCAATGGTATCGTTGTATAACTGATAGGGTCTGCCTAACCCCAGCTTGCCTATCAAAAAAAACTTATAAAAGAATTTGGAAGCTCATTTTTCGCGAAACTCACTTTAGAAGCATGAAACCATGCACTTCTTTCACACATCTAAAATTTTATAAGAAGCTCTCTTCCTCTAATATAAGACCATAACTTTCATTGATGTTAGAAAATGCACTCTTCATATTAGAAGATTTTTTTCTCAAAAAAATTATTTTTTACTGCAAAACCTGCATATGCTGAGTTTTTTTTTGGGGTAAAAAGCTTAAAGATATACTTACATAGATAGTACTATATGGGTTTTGTTTGGACCAAAACAATCCTATTCAATTAACCCATTTTTATAAATGGTTCTTGATTCTTGGAAAATTTCCCTAATGGCCCAACCTAGGCCCAATTTGTGGCTATCGCACAAATCGCCACACCTAAGCCCGCCAAATCTTAAATTAATGCAATGACAATTGAGATCCAAGTTAGAGTTAAAGTTTTAATTTATTATTTTCTTAAATTAAAATTTGATGTTGTTAGAGTAAGAATAGTATAAAAGTGGCTTTCTATCATAGCACAACTTACTATTAAAAAAGAGTTCAAAGCCTTTAGTTATGCCTGCTTGGTTTGCACCCTCGGATAGGGGTGGCATAGGACTTGGGGAAAACGGGGCGCCACCCCACCTCGCTCCGTTTGGACTGGGAATGGAGAACATGAAACATGGATAGAAGCGGGGATGGAGGTTAAAATCAAAACTCATGCGAAGATGGATTTATGCTTTCTCCCATCCCGCCCCATCCGCATCCCGATCCTCGTCTTGCCCTGCCCCCGTCCCCAAGGGATGACAATGGACCAAGGGAAAACTGTCCCCACCCCACCTTGTCTCGTTTGGACCGGGGATAGAGGACATGAAACGGGGATGGAGGTGATGATAGGAGGTTAAAATCAAAACCCGTGCATAGATGGAGGACAGAATTTAGAGATGGGGCGGGGGTGGGATCCCTACTCTAGGATCGCTAGTATTATGAATAATTCGTCTTGGTTTATTTAATTATTTTATTGCATAGTTTAGTACTAAGGAGCTTTCTTGCACATCTTGCAAAAGCCTTGTCGTTTATTGAGGTTGTGTTTGGATGACAAGTAGCAAAACAAAGTTTTTAACAAACTTGGTTTGCTTCTAGACCAGGCTTTTGGTGAACCTGATTTGCCAAAGACCTGAGTTTCCAGGTGCTTGGCTCATCAAAAAACATGGTTTTTTAGGTTTTTGGTTTGCAACATTTCAAAAAAATATTGTGCTATTATTTGGCCAATAAATTGCTAGAAAAATGACAAAGTGTCAAAATTAAAACATAATAAAAGAAAAAAAATGATTGGCCAGAAAAGAGCTAAGAAAAAAAATGCCTAAAAAGACAAAGAAAAAAAGAAAAACATCTGGCTATTTCAAGCCATCTATTGGCCGAAAAATGAAGAGGTTGGCATCGGCAGCATCAGCCATGCTAGCCGGGTCATTTCTGGTGGGTAGATGCCAAAAAATGGCCAATCATTAAAATAAATAAAAGAAAAAGACCTGCCCATTTTCTGGCACTTCTACCAGTTAGAAAATGACACGACTAGAAAATGGTTGGCCAGTCATTTTCCTGTTGGTAATGGCTAGAAATGAGTAGACATTAAAATTTAAATAAAAGAAAAGAAAAGAAAAGAAAAATGCCTGGCCTTTTTTCGACGATCAACCACTTAGAAAATGACCATCAACTCCAATAAACCTACTTTTGGGTTTGTGAAAAAATCTACTTGATTTCACAAATAGGTTTAAAAAAAACGGTTGATCAAAATTTGGTTTTTGGCATCTAAACAGAACCAAAAACCCAGTTTTAGTGTTCTAACTAATTTTCACCCAAATGGGACCCTAACGATTACTCATACATTCAGCCAAAAAAGGAATCCAAATCCTGTGTAACTAAGGTTTAATGTTGTTTGAAAATCGTTTGAAAGATGCCTTGTCTTATAATGTGTCACTTTCAAGATGAGTGTGGAAGCAAATCGTTTTGAGGTAATGGAGTGGGACACATCGGTTTCCGGCGACCAGCCGGCAGAGTCGGGAGAGCGCAAAGGCTGAAACAGGGTTCCTGGGAGGAACCAGTCGGGGGCACCTCGCGTCTGGAACCACAAAGACAGAGAGTTCGTGGGCGCAGGTGGTGTCCCTCGGTACCATCATTAGTGGTAAACACAGTAAGGCAGGGAAGCACAAGGCCAACGATCCACATCCCGGCAAGCAGATACACGCAAATGCTGAAGCCATTGGAGTTAATGGTGGTGGCGGTTTTTCCTGGGGATTTGTTGGAGAAGAGCTGGAATATGTGAAAATGATAGTCTCTACGGAGGCAGTGGCGGGTTTTCCTGGGGATTTATCATTTCAGCTTGCTCGCTGGAACAGCTAGGAAAAATCACGCGCAGGGGAGCGTGGAAGGTTTAAAAAATAAGAAGAGGCAGAGTTACGTGGTTCGGTTCACAGGAACCTACGTCCACGCAGAAAAACACACCCTCACCCTCTGTATATTCCTTTCACCAAAAATTATCGAACAGCATACAGAGTCAAAATTTATACTCTCAGGATTTACGCTTTGAAGGGATTTTGTTTCCATCATCTAATCCCTTAACATTAGGATTCGGTTTATCTGATTCTGTCTTATCTTTTTGTATTATGATAATTCGGTTACTGTGATCAGCCGGTTTCTCTGCTTTTGACCACAGTTGTGACCTTTAGCCATGTCGGTTGCTAGATCTTGATTCATGCCCCCCCAAACTATGCTGTAGACAGAGGCCCAGTTTGTCTTGCAGAATCAAAACCGGGCTTTTCCCAAAAGCTTAGTAAACATGTCAGCAAGCAAGTTGAAGATGCGACGGTGTATACTTGGTAATATAAGTCTCCTTGGGCAACATTCTCCCGAACGTAGTGAAAGTCGATTTGGATATGCTTAGTTCGACTGTCAAAAACTGGATTGACGGTCATGCGAAGTGTGCTGATGTTATCGCAGTGGAGGCGTGGGGCCTGATTCAGAAAGATGCCGATATCTTTTATGAGATATGTGAGCCACCGTGGTTGAAGCCATAGAGCGGTACTCTGCCTCGGTGCTGGACCGAACAACAGAAGTCTGTTTCTTGGCACTCCACGAGAGGCAATTTGCACCAAGAAAAGTGCAATAGCCGGTTGTGGATCACCTAGTTTGTGAACATTCTGCCCAATCTGAACATGAAAAAGCATATAAATCTTCTTTGCAGTGAGAAAGAACCCGAAGGCCACAGTCGAGAGTCCCTTTGATGTATAGCAAGATGCTCTTGACAGATTGATAATGACCGTATGTGGGAGTATGCATGAATTGGCTTACCTTATTCACGATAAATGAGAGTTCTGGTCGAGTTATGGTAAGATATTAAAGCGTTCTCACGAGGCTGCGGTACATAGTAGGATCAGAAAATGGCTGCTCAAGAGAGAGAGAGGTGGCTTCTTTTGCAAGCATTGGTGTGGCAGCCGGTTTGCAATGCTGCATGTTGGCTTTTTCCAAAAGATTCCAAGCATGCTTGGATTGGCAAAGGAATAATCCCTCGGGGGTGCGGATAACTTCGATTCCAAGAAAATAGTGAAGGAACCTAAGGTCCTTGACAACAAACTCAGCAGTGAGGCGAGTAATGAAACCAGATATATATGAGGAGTCATCTCTCGTAATGATCATGTCATCCACATAGATGAGAAAAATTAGGTTATTGCCTCGATGATGGTAGGTGAACATGGATGGATCAGCGTCACTACATAAGAAGCCATAATCGAGTAAGAAAATACTCAATCGATCGAACCATGCGCGAGATGCTTGCTTGAGTCCATAGAGTGCCTTCTTCAACCGACACACATGTGTGGGAAGAGTAGAATCTTCAAAGCCAGAAGGTTGTCGCATAAAGACTGTCTCACATAAATTGTCATGTAAAAAAGCATTTTTTACGTCAAGTTGCTTGATATCCCATTTTCGCATAGTGGCAATGGCTAAGACGAGTTAGATAATGAGAGAATTTTTTCGCATAAATCAACCCCTTCAATTTGATTGTACCTCTGTGCGACTAAGCGAGCTTTTAGCCGTTCAAGACTGCCATCAGATTTCAATTTTGTCTTGTAAACCCATTTGGATCCAATAATATTCATGCCAGGTTTATAGGGGATCAAATCCCAAGTACACTTACTTTTAAGAGCGTGCATCTCTTCATGTATGGCTTCAGTCCATCCGGGGTGACTAAGAGCTTGCTTTATATTTGAAGCCTCTTTACGAATGTCGTCATAAGATAAGCTATGAAAATTAGCATATTTAGGATTAGGTTTTTTAATTCCACTCATGCCTCTAGTGACCATTGTTTGATGGCTAGCGAGATGAACAACAGGATCATCTTGATTTTGTTCAATAGTAGAAGGGGAGCCGTGATCTGCATTAATGAAATCATCACAGGATGCAATCAGACCATCTGGTGCCAATAGTAATGACTGAGGTGGGTCATATGAGCAGCATCTGATAAATCTGTATGGCTATTTCCTTGGCATGGTCTAGCCTCTGAAGCAGGATTATGCGGTCTGCTGATATTAGGTAGTAAGTCAGTTTCATTGTAAACAACAAAATCTCCAGTAGCTTGATTGTCAATATATACCATTCCTGGATTCTTGAAAGGCAAACAACTTTCATCAAAAACTACATGGCGAGAAGCATAAAAGCGGCCTGTAGGAGGATAATAACACTTGTAGCCCTTATATTTATTATTATATCCAAGGAAGATGCAAGGAAGAGATTTAGGATCAAACTTGTGTTTGGAGTAATCTCGTAGGTATGTAAAACATTTACAACCAAAAGTGTGAAGACTGGAATAGTCGGGTCACATTTAAAATAATTTTCATAAGGAGATTGCATGCTAATAGAAACCGACGACAGACAGTTGATGAGAAAAAACGTTGTGGTAAAGGCATTAGTCCAAAATCGTTTTGGTATCCCAGCATGAAACATCATAGTTAACCCCAACTCTGTGACATTTTGATGTTTCCGTTCAGCTAAATCATTTTGTTCATGAGTATATGGGCAGGATATTTGTCGTCTTACCCCAAGATCATCAAGATAATGGATGAATTTTGAGTTGGTGAATTTGCTGCCTCCATCAGATTGAAACACCTTTATCTTTTTAGCAAACTGTGTTTCAACAAATTTTTTAAAATGAGCAAAGCTTTAAAAAAAATCACTTTTTCTCTTCAACGGATATATCCATGTGAATTTTGAGTAATCATCCACAAAAAAGGGCATAATATTTGAAGTTTTCATGTGACAAAATGGGGGTTGGTCCCCAGATATCCGAATGAATTTTATCAAAAGGTTGATCAGAAGTGTTATCTGATTCAAAAAATGGTAAACGGCATGCCTTTCCAAGTTGGCATCTGCAACAAACATAATGTTTATTTAAACCTCTAACATTAATGAGGTTATTTTTTTGAAGGTAGTGGATTGTGCCGGCATGAGCATGTCCAAGGCGATTGTGTCATCCTTCTTCATTGATTGGCCTGGAGCAATTTGAGAAGAACCCCATATGCCCGTCATTTATGGTGTAGAGGCTACCTTTTCTACTGCCTGTTGCCACTGTCCGATTGGTTATCTTGTCCTTTATAACACAACTAGATGAAGAAAATTCAAACACATAAGGAAGATCCTTGGTTAGTTGACTCACAGATAATACATCTTTCTTAATGTTAGGAACAAGGAGGGCATTCGTCAACTGCAATTTTTTCGAATGTGAGTTTATAGTAACATCTCCAATATGAGTAATAGGGATTTTTGCTCCATTGCCAACGATAATAGAATCATTTCCATCATAGGTTTGAATGTTAAAAAGTTTACCTGAATCGTTCGTTATATGAGATGAGGCTCCGGTATCGGGGAACCATTCAGAGTCCTGGCCATCGGCTATGTTCATTGTTGCGAGGGCTTGTGGCATGTCATTCGATTGATATGAATGATTGAACCTGTTATAGCATTTCATAGCGGTGTGGTTTTTCTTTCCACATAGTTGACATATGACTACCTCCTTTTCTTTTGAAGGGCCATCCTTTTTGTCGTAATTCTTTTTGTTTTCATTGCTTCCACCACTTTGCATAAACCCTCGACCTTTTGAATTGAACTTGAAATTGTTGCCATTCCATTTCTTCTTGTTTTGATATTGATTACTAAAAAAAGCCATTTTGGGTTGAGCACTTGTTTCCCCGATTTTGTTACGGGCTTCAAAACTTTGCAAAAGTGGAATGACATATTTATAATATGCTGGCACGGGAGGTTTTAACATGCTAGTGACAAAAGCATCATGCCCTTGTCCAAGGCCTTTAAGTAACCAGAATACTCTAGCCTTGTTGTTAGTGGGCTTTTCGATAGTGGATAAATCATCGCATATAGACTTGAATTTGTGAATATAGTCGTGCAAAGAATCGATACCTTTCTTGAGAGATGTCAACATTTGTGTCAAGTAGAACTCCCTTTCTTGGGAGTCTTGAGCAAAAGCATCGACAAGGGCGCTCCAGAGGTCTCTTGAGGTTTCCAAGCCGACCACCAAACCGAGAACACTTTCAGATAGTGTTCCCATAATCCAGCCTTTAAGGAGACAATCAGATCGTTTTCAGGCTGTGAATTCAGGATTTTGAGCTTCCTTCTGGCTTTCAGCATCAGTGCCTTGAATGATAACCGGGTTGGGAGCAGGCGTTTCTTTATTCAAAAATCCATGCATATCTTGACTCTCTCGATTAGAGCCATCATATGAGTTCTCCATGGTAAGAAGTTACTCTGGTTCAGTTTGAGGGTCATGAAGTTGGATACATTTAGAGCAGACGGGTATGAAAAGGATAAAGCAAAGTTGTTGTTGGATGATGTCATGATCGAATGCTCTGGTACCATAAAAAATAAAAAGAGGTAGAGTTACGCGGTTAGGTTCACAGAAACCTACATTCACGGAGAAAAACACATACTCTGTATATTCCTTTCACCAAAAAATATCGAACAACACACAGAGAGTCAAAATTTATACTCTCGTGCTATTAGGAGTTACACTTTGAAGGGATTTTGTTTTCATCATCTAATCCCTTAACATTAGGATTCGGTTTATCTGATTCTGCCTTATCTTTTTGTATTATGATAATTCAGTTATTGTGATCAGCCAGTTTCTCAGCATTATCTTGCTTTTGAACACACTTGTGACCTTTAGCCATGTCGGTTGCTAGATCTTGTTGAACTGGCTGAATCTTAGATAGTTGATGAACTTATCAGGTTGCAAGTCGAACAGCCGTGACCAGCCCTTGGCGTTCAGGCAAGCTGATAAAATTGGAGGTGAAGTCAGAGGTCCCGATATGGATACGGTTGTCAGAGCTATTAGCAGAGTTGTGGATGAGGGTTCTGTTTGAGGGTGTAGCGGAAGATTTGGGAGGAGAGTTGATAGAAACATATTCCTTTACCTGTCACTCGAACCAAAGAACAAGTGCATTATGCAATATTGAAGATTGCAGTGTTAGTTGTTTGGATTCAGATTGGATCCATTTACCATAACTAACAATTATGAACGACAAATGTGCATCGATTTTGAAATGAGAATAAGTCCCACGATTAGTCATAGGCTCATCTGTAACTGATAGTCAGTTACGGGAAAGCCATTTAATAAATACATGTGTGGTTGAGAGCAGGTAATACGGTGAAGTGGTTATCCAAAAGATTAGATCTTTCATACGGTAAGGGTCCCTGCTCTATTATACTCCTTTTGTGTTGCGACTCACCTGAGGCAGAGAAGAAACTAGAGGCGAAGACTCTCCCGTTTCGTTCAGTCGACAGAGTCACCTCGCCCTACAATGACAGGGACATCAGGTATATGCTCCTTCTATTTTGTTATGTACAATAAGCATGTACTGTTTTGTTTTGTTTTGTTTTTGGGGTTCGTACCCTTATGTCTAAGTTAACATCTATGAGATACATGAATAAGAGAAACATCCGACAACACATACTAGAGATGAGAAACATAGCCACACAACTTAATGACATGAAGCTGACTATCTCAGACTCTTTCCTTGTCCACCTAATTATGGCATCATTGCCAGCTAAGTACAGTCCCTTCAAAATCTCCTACAACACACATAATGACGAATAGACTTTTAATGATCTCATATCCAAGTGTGTTGAGGAAGAGGAGAGGTTGAAGGGTGAGAAGGTGCACAGTGCGCATATAGCTTCTCATAAGGTTCAGCAGAAGAGTGGATCGAAAAGAAAATCTTTTAAGAAGAAGCCCAAGAAAAAATCAGCCTCCCAGCCCAACCAAGCACCTGTTAAGTCTGATGTTCCTACAGTAAAGTGTTTCTTTTGCAAAAAGAAGGGACATAAAAAGATAAAGTGCATTAAGTACCAGCTCTGGTTGAGCAAGAAAGGTAGCTTGTCTTTTGTTTCTCACGAATGTAATTTAATTGATGTTCCAATTAATAGTTGCTGGATTGACTCAGATGCTACTGTGCACATTGCCAATTTTCTATAGGCATTTCTGAACCAAAGGGAACCAACAAGTCATGAAAGCAGCATCTTCTCTGAAAATAAGATGCGGTCTCATGTGAAAGTTGTTGGGACTTGCAGAATAGTATTAGATAGTGGTTTCATTCTAGATTTGGTAGATACTTTTTATGTTCCATCATATAGCAGAAACCTAGTTTCCGTGTCAAGACTTGATAAATTTGGATATTGTATGAAGTCTGAACAGTCCAAATTATATATCAATAAAGATAATGTGTTGATTGGTTCTGCATTATTGTGTGATGGATTGTATCGTCTAGAAACCCAAATCCATATCCAGGAAACTCTTAATTCTAATCAAGCAATTGGCAATAAGCGTAACCTGATAGATGATCAATCTTATCTTCTTTGGCATCGTCGTTTAGGACACATCTCAAAAGAAAGAATCCAATGACTTGTGAAAGAAGGGATATTGGGATCTTTAGATTTCACACATAATGAACCGTGTTTGGACTGCATCAAGGCTAAGCAGACAAACACATATAAGAAAATTGCAAAAGAAGTGATAAATTATTGGAAATCATTCATACCGATGTATATGGACCGTTTGCCCCTTGTTTTACAAGCCAAAAGTATTTTGTTACCTTTATTGATGATTATTCCCGGTTTATGCATTTGTACCTACTATTTGAGAAATCTGAAGTCTATCAAGTTTTCAAAGACTTCAAGAAAGAGGTAGAAAAACAAACAGAAAAAATAATCAAAATCGTTAGATCTGATAGAGGTGGAGAATACTATGGGCGATTTACCGATATGGGACAACAAGAAGGACCATTAGCTCGATTTCTGAAGAAAGATGGCATTGTCCCTCAATACACCATGCCCAAAAGTGCATATAAGAATGGTGTAGCCGAAAGGCGAAATTGAACACTTAAAGAAATGGTTCGAGCAATGTTGAATTATTCAATATTACCTGTAACCTTGTGGGGGTGAAGCCCTAAGGACAATTGTGCATATCTTGAATAAGGTTTCTACAAAAATCGTTCCAAAAACTCCTCATGAGTTATGAACAACTAGAAAGCCTACTCTTTCTTATATGCACATATGGGGTTGTCTTGCAGAGGCTAAACTTTATAACCCTCACATAAAGGCTTTTGACTCTAGGACAACCAGTGGTTTCTTCATTGGTTATCCAGAAAGGTCAAAGGGTTATAGATTTTATTGTCCGTCTCATACACCGCATATAGTAGAAATGACTAAGGCAAGATTTCTAGAAAATGGTTCTGTTGGGAAAGATGCATTACAAAACCTCAATTTTGAGGAATTGCGGGATAATGATAATGCTCTTGAGATAGATGATAGATTGCCTATCATTTTTCAACCAAGTGTTGAACCAAAAAGTGATGCACCCACTATAGAAGAATCATTAGTGGATAATACTGAAGAGTACATACAGGAGGATCAAGAACCTCCACCTGTATGGAGATCTACTAGAGTTAGAAGATTTGCTATTCATACAGATTATGTGGTGTATTTACAGGAGCCCGTAAATCTCATAGATGATTATCCCACGACATTTATGGAAGCTGTTGAAAGTAAGGAATCCTTACTTTTGATTGAGGCCATGAAAGAAGAGCTAGACTCTATGACCAAAAACAAAGTATGAGACCTTGTTGCATTACCTAAGGGAGTCAAACCTGTTGGGTGTAAATAGGTCTTTAAGAATAAAAGGAACTCCAAAAGTAATGTTGACAAGTATAAAGCAAGGCTTGTTGCAAAAGGTTTTACCCAAATGGAGGGCATTGACTATAGTGAGACATATTCGTCTGTTTCAACTAAAGAGTCAATACAGATTGTACTTGCCCTGATAGCTCATTTAGATTTAGAGCTACACCAAATGGATGTAAAAATAACTTTCCTAAATGGTGAACTTGAAGAGGAGGTTTATATGGATCAACCTCAAGGTTTCTCTAAAGGTGAGTTTGAACGTTTAGTTTGCAAGTTAAGTAAGTCATTATATGGACTTAAACAGGCCTCGCCAATGGTACATTAAGTTTACTGAAGTAGTTCTGACTTTTGGATTTACAGAAAGCATCGTTGACCGATGTGTGTTCCTCAAGACAAGTGGGAGTAAGTTTATAATCATGGTATTATATATAGATGACATATTACTTGCAACAAATGATAAGGTCATGCTCATAGAAACTAAGGATTTTCTTTTCCTTTATTTTGAGATGAAGGACATGTGAGAGGTTATTTTTGTTCTCAGCATAGAGATCCGTCGAGACAGAGCAAAAGGTGTTCTAGACCTTTCTCAAATAACCTATATAAATAAAATTCTCAAAAAGTATGGGATGGAGAATTGTTCTCCTACTACGGCACCCATACTTAAAGGGGATAAAATGAGCCTCAAGGATTGTCCTCAAACTGAAGAAGATAAGGCATTCATGAACCAAATACCATATGCTTCAGTTGTTGGTAGCTTGCAATATGCACAGGCCTGCACCCGACTTGACATATCCTATGCAGTTGGGGTTCTTGGCAGATTTCAGTCTAATCCAAGGCATGTCCACTGGACAACTGCAAAGAAGGTCATGCTGTATTTGCAAGGGACAAAAGATTATATGTTGACCTACATGAGATCGAAGCACCTTGAAGTGATTGGCTATTCAGATGTTGATCTTGGAGGATGTCTTGATAGTAGAAAGTCTACAACATGATATATCTTTATTCTTGCTGGTGGTGCTATTTCTTGGAAGAGTGCAAAGCAATCCACTACTGTTGTGCACACCATGAAGTCTGAATTCATTGCACTTTTTGAGATAACGTCACAGGCTATCTGGTTGCGGAACTTCATATCTGGACTCAAAGTAGTTGAATCCATTGGGAGACCACTTAGGGTATATTATGACAATGAAGTCGTTCTGTCCTTTTCCAATAACAACAGGAATACTACATCATGCAAGCATATGGAATTGAAGTACTTTGTTGTCAAGGAAATGACTGAGAATCAACATGTATGTATTGATAATATTGGTACCAAAGAAATGGTTGTGGATCCTCTTACTAAGGGTTTAGCCTCAGGATTATATGCTGAACATGTGAAGAGGATGAATTTATCCATTTCGTTGTAATCAGATACATAATTTTGTATATGTGATCACATGTTATGCTGTAATAAAGGTTGATTCTTTTAATTTATATTGCATAAAGTTATCTATGTAAATAAAAGTTTGTTGAAGCAATATAAATTAGACCTGAATAGAATTAAAGGCCAATCTATTCAAATTTGTAATTTCAAACCATTTGAGAATAGCATATTTTTGTTCAAGTAGAAAATTGTTAGTTGTTTAGATTTGGATTGGATCTAGATCCATTTACCATAACTAACAGTTATGGACAACAAATATGCGTCTGTTTTGAAATGAGGACAAGTCCCACACGATTAATCGTGGGCTCATCTCTAACTGATAGTGAGTTATGAGAAAGCCATTTAATAAATACTTGTCTGGTTGAGAGCAGGTAATACAGTGAAGTGATTATCCACAAGATTGGATCTTTCATACGGTAAGGGTCCTTGCTTTATTTTCTCTTTTTGTGCTGTGGATCACCTGATGCACAGAAAAAACTAGAGGAGAAGACTCTCCAGTTTCGTTCAATCGACAGAGTGGCAGGAACATCAGGTACATGCTCCTTTTTTATTTTGTTCAAATGTACTGTTTTGTTTTGTTTCTGGGGTTCGTTTTGACACCCAACATGCAGCCCCTTTAGATTTCGTGCCATCGGAGACTGTGGAGATCGAGGTTGAGCGCGGTCCGACCTTAGTACAGGAGGTGGTCTATGAAAGTAGCATTCACTACTGCAGGCGGTGTGGGGTGATTTTCCATTCAGCGGAGAGGTGCCGGCTCCGACCGATATAAGTGGGGAAGAATTTGGTGGCTGAAGAAGAGGGGTGGAAACAAGTCAAGGTCGCTCGGAGAATGCAGAGGATATTGCAAAAAGAGGGAACATGCAAGAAGCATGACAATCGGTTCAGGGTACTGGAGGAGGTTCCTCGGGATACCGGAGAGGGAAAGAAGGAAACTGAAGAAGACGATACGGGAGAGACGAGGACCATCGAGAGGTACTCGGAACGAGAGAGGGGAGGCCACGGCGGGAGAGCAACATTGGCCATTGTCGTCGGACATGGCCATTGCCGATGCCGAGATCCCGACGGAGATAGAGACCGAAAGCCCTGGTCGTGTCCCTGCTCCGGGGGACACAATGATCCAAGAAGGATACGATGAGGAAAAAAAGGTGGTGAGGGCAGGCGTGAAGGGACAACAGACATGCCTTTGCAAGCTGAGTGTAAAAGGACTTGATGAGGGGGAAAAGGCGGAAATGCCCACAGGTTTTAAGAATAGCCCCAAAATGACTGAGCCGGTAATTGGATCAACTAAAGGAATTTGAAAAACAAGACACGGGGATGCATATTTAAAAAAAAAACAAACAAACAATAAAAGGCTATTTTTTTTGAAATTTTAATGTTGAAAACATACTTTTACTAAACTAATACTTAAAAACATTAAAAATATTACACTAATATTAAAATATTATCTATACGTGTCGTGTCCCTTTATAAAAAAAGGGACATGACACGTATAAAAAAGGGTCGCAATCCGTGATTATTAAACTGCAACCAGCAGACCGAGTTTGGGCAGTTGGCATTTGTGGACACTCAAAACTAATCCAAAACTAGGTGGGCCCCACCTCCATCCCTCACATCTTGGGCTAGTTCGGTTCAAAATCACTTTGCTCAAGTTGGGAGCCGAGCTTGCAAGGCATTGTCCAGACTCAGTTCGGTTTTGAGCTCGAGACGAGCCAAGCTTAAACAAGTTTTATTAAAAAAAAAAAATTTGCGGATGGACCCCACCTCCATCCCTTCAATTACGAATCAGTTTTGTAAATCCATTATCCCACCTAGGGATGCATACGAGCCGAGCTTGGGCTATTCAAACTCAGTTCTGTTCAAAATCACTTTGTTCAAGCTTGGAGCGGAGCTAGTAAGGCATTGTCCGAACTCAGCTGGGTTCTGAGCTCGAGCCTAGCTAAGCTTAAACATGTTTTATTAAAAATAATTTTTGCTGATGAGGGATTTGATCTGAAAAAAAATTATACATACTAAAAATTCTCAACAAAAAAATAAAAACTAACGATAGTAACAATATAGTTATATTTTTTTTTTCAATGATGTTATATATATGGGGTTTGCAATGAATCGAGCCCTATCGGGCTCGATAAGTCATTCAAACTCGGCTCAATAGCTCGTCTCATTTACGAAACGGACGAGCCCGAGCCAGGTACGCATCCCTAGCTCCACCTTCCTGTTTTCCTTCACTTTTATCCATTTTTTTTCCTGTGGGCTATTTCTCTCTCTCTTATTATCACTCCTCCTCTCTGCGTCTCTTGCTCTAACTGCAGATATCTCTTGGGAAAACCAAACCCTAACCTTCTTGTTCTTCCTCTCTCTCTCTCTCTCTGAGAAGATATTTTATCCAGAGTTCCTCTGAGCGATTGATGGACTGTTGCCTTCCCTATGCCTGCTTAGCGAGGACGCCGAACTTCGCTCGCGAGCGATCAGGCGTCGCCTTCGTCGATCTCGAGACCTGTAATCGATCGTTTGCCGGAGTACGACTGTGGAAGCTCGGTTCGATCGCTTTCTCCGGGTTCTCGTCGTGTTTTCTGGTTCGCTTCTTTCTTTCGATTGTGTTTCTCGTTGGATCGGATGAGTTTGTTTGGGTTATATGAATCGATGTTGTTTGGATGGGTGTTTTTGAGAGATTGGAATTGTTGAGCTTCCTGTGATCTGATCCGTTTTAGTTGACCTTGCTTTTTTCCGAAATTCGCTTCTGAAACACAATCAGTGTATGTTTTTATGATTTTGTTCTGTTTTTTGAGCCGTAAAAATCCTGATTTTGGTTGTTTGTTTCGGTTTTAGGGTTTAGTTCCGAGGGACGGAATTGGGGGTTATGGCGGTAGACCGCTGTACGGTGATTCAGCGAATGTGATGGTTCCGTTTGCGAGCGCTGGAGTCAATGAGCGCGAATCCGACGCCGTAGCTACGCCGCTGGAGCTGCAGTCTCCTGCGGGGAAGTTCTTGAACGCTGTACTGCAGAACCAGCGCCACATTTTTGCTGCTGCTGCTGCCGAGCAACTGGAACAGTTGGCGGAAGATAGAGACGGAGCTCTCGCTCGCAAGAGGAGTAGTGAGGGCACGTTCGAGTGGGGCCTTCACAGGTTAGTATGATATGTTTTGCTTTCATGATTGCGTTTGTGTTCTTTAGTCATCTGGAGACAGTTGAGCATGATTTGTGGTGAATTTGCTGAACTTGCCTAAGGTTTAGTTTCTGCACAGAGCTGGTGATTTTGATTTTTGATTGTTTCTTTTTTGGGTGCGTGGTTTAAATGTCCTGCCGGAATCTGAAGATTCAGATTGAGTTAGATGCAATAATGGAAGTCTTATTTGTATTGTGAATTTTTTATATCCCAATAACCGAAGAATTATGGTAGTAATCTTGTTAAGATCTTAATCCACAGTTTCTGTTCATCTATATTTGCTAGTTTGGCTTGTTGATTGTGTTCGTTTAAATAATTATGATTCGGAATTAGTTTCTTTTTGGGGAGCTTTACCTTCTGAAGGATTGACATGTTACCAGGGTGAAGTTTGGAGGATCAACTGGCAGTAAACAAGAACTAAGATAAAACCAAAGATAAAGTATGACGAGAGGAGGAGGATGATTCGGTGCTTGTCGCACTTTGTAACACCCCGATCTGAAACCTCTGGAGTCTGAGTTCGGTTGGTATTACTTTCGAGAGGAAAAAAGTATAAAGTTTACACAGAGAAAACTTGGCTAAATAAAAACTTTTCATTTTATTCTCATAATCTACTTTTTCCTTACAATGTTCATCATTCATAACAAAAGAAAAGCAAATACATTTTATTCAATGACAAGAAAATAAAATATACCAAATACTCTGTCGAAAAAAGATAAGGGGAACCTACAGTTGTAATTAACAAAATGGGGGTGAGTTTACAACCCAGTAAAAAATAATTATAAGTAAATAAACAATTAACTTACAACTGTAGTGAGCTCTAAGCCCCTAATCTTAGTTTAGTTTTCGACACACCACACATGTTTGTATATTTTAATTACCCTCATTATCAATCTCGAATACTCTCTCTCACACAACTATCACTAGGTTGACTATACCGGTCATAGCCGTCTATGGGCGTAGCAACCCCGTAGAACACCCCAATTCTACATGTTGGTCAGACAATGAACCATACACTTTCAGTGGTCCCCGGACCACCAGACACTGCAGTGAACCACCACTGGGACCCTACCGGTAGCTAGCCGGGAGGTCAAGCTCTCGATCTCAGTATGGTTCATGCTACATCCTAACCATGATGGTTATAAACCATCCTTGGTCCTCCAGAGTCCCAAACCCAGTGTGAGTGTAACCCTAAGTCGTAACTAAGTTCACACATTGAACCACATTCTCAAATTCGTAATGTACTCGTTCTCTCACGAGTGATGTTGTGATTGTGACTAATCACAAAATCTCATTCTTAATCTCATGATGACCTTAGGACTCACACCTCTCTCACTTAACATGCAATGATATAGTGTCTCTACATCGTTAAATCACCGGTGGCCCACTCTTCGTGATGGCTGCATTCTAGCCGCGAACCAGGTAGCCCTTACCACAGGTCGCCACTTTCGGGATTTAAGGGGTCATGGATGCTGAACTCAAAATATCCATTCATACAACATGAATGAACTAACTGGGACTCTAATGTAAGCATGGTCTCATCACAATGCATGACATTTAACGATCATATAAACATGCAATCACAATTCAATTCCTCCCTGTCATGCATGACATATCACAATTAACATGCATATCACAATAAACATGTATATAAATTAACTTATAATGTCAAGCATGAAATTTATGCATGTCATGGTCTCACTCAAAACTATCACGCCAATCATATAACATCTATAACACTACAATAACAAGCAACGTGAAAAATGTTTATTCACATCTAAAATTACTTATAACATCCCTTACCTTAACAGTGAATCTTGTGCTCTCTCTGAAATCACGCCTCACGAATTCTATCAGTGTGATCTGGTCATAATACAATATATTCACATTAATACGCAATACTTCTTACCAAAATACCCTTTCCCGAATTTACTCAAGAAACCTCGATTTCTGTATCACTGTTTTTACTGAAATAAATGGACTAGTAGATTCCTCTCTACAATACGAGTCCGACGCACCAAATCTCACTTGATTCTGAGTTCTGAGTGCAAAGTTATGTTCATTTTACTGAAATAGATCTCGGGTATCCAAATGGATATTTTGGTCATTTCGGATTGCAGTATAACTCTAGAATTACCCGATTCAGATCCATCTGTGATCTGGATCCAATACAATTCAACTTGATCCAAGACAGTCTGGCTGGATTCAGGACAGTCTGACTGGATCCGAACCTGCATGTCTGGATCCAGAACATTCAGACTCCATCTAGATCTGTTTGACTGGATCCGGGATAGTCTGACTGGGTCTAGACCCGAGACTGATCCAATTGAATCCAGAATAGGTCTGGTTCAGTTCAGCTGGATTTGAACCAAGAACCTTGATCCAGCATGACCGGACCGATTCAATCAGATACGGTTTGGATCAAATCGGTTCGGCTCAAACCCGATTCGGTCTGAATCGATTCCCCATGAACCGGTTTCATCCAAACTGGTTCGATCCGGGTTGACCCCAGACCGACTCGGTCTCTTTTAAAAAGAGCGAAAGGGGCTGAGCCCCTTCCGATTCCCAGGTGCAGAGGGGTCGGCCCCTGCCGACCCTCTCCTTTGCTCCCATCCGGGCACGGGCCGGTCGACCCCCCCTCTCTCTCTCTCTCCCTCTATCATCATTTTTTTTTTCGTTTTCCTGCAACTCGCTGGCAGCAATGGCTGCTGGCCTCCTATTTGCTCGGAACAGAAAAGAAGAAGAAGATGAAGAGGGTGGAGGCTTACCTCGCCGCCGTCGCCGGTAAGTGCCTCTCTCTCGATGTAGGGTGCAGAAGGAGGGCCTGCGTGAGGGTTTTTATAACCCTCACGCAGGGTGAGGGGTTGAGGATAAACCTCGCCCCCCCTCCCGCGGATTTCAGGGGTGAGGTTTATCCTCACCCCTCTCAAATTTTTGAAACGGTTTTCCCAAATGGGAAACTGTTTCTTTTGTTTTTTTTAAGGCTTATCCCCTCCAGCGTCTTCGCCGGAGGGGTTTTTTACACACTTTCTCATGAACTAATGTTTATGAAAGCTACGGGCATGGTCCTAGGGTTAGTACATTATGTGATCATGTAATCACACAAACAAATTGATATGATTTATCCTTTTGATTTTGAATGCCTATATGGACTTTAAAAGCATGTGTAAATCTCCTAGTTATTTGTTCCCTACTGTTAGGATGGATGAGGACCATGCATTAGCCTTAGCCCTTGGTTAATTGAGTATGTTCATCAAAGTAGAAGTAAACCATTGATTTATAGGGTATTAGGGTGCTAGGAAGCTCCATGGTTCTCTATCTCTGGCAACGAGGATACTGCTCATTGGGCATCTGACCAACCCTCTGCCTCTCTAGCTATGTCACAGGGACTCGGCAAACAGGGTGCCGCACCTGCGTCGTGTCCTGCGTCGACACGACGCGGGTGCGCGTGTGGTCAACCCGACCCTGGGTGCGTTGACCGCACCCAGGGTCATTTGTGTCCAATTTTTGTATTAAAAAAAATAATAAATAAAAAATAAAAAACTGACCCTGGGACCCGCGCCGGGGGGGGGGGGGGGGGAAGCCCCCGGACCCCCCTTTCTGCAAGGGCAAAAACTTTGAATCAGGCTCCACAACTCATCAGCTCGACCCCTCCCCTACACAAAGAGGGCGCAGGGAGGGGGCTCGACCCCTCCTCTGCACAAAATTTATATATATATTGCCGCACCCCCGCACCCAAGTTTTTTGAAAGTGCTGCACCCCCACACCCGCACCCATGTGACATATCTCTCTACCTTCTAATATCACTTATGGAGGAACTGTGGCTTGGGAAATGATTTTCTTCAATTCTCTAGTGAGGAGCAGCAAAAACAGGGTCTGTTCCAATAATAACATTTCCAAGTTATGTAACACAGACTCTTCTAACATGGAACCACACCCACACTTGGACACAGCTTTCTTTGTGTCAGGTGAAGTCAACCACACTGAGGTTTATTTCTGTCCAAAAGTAGATTCAGTTAACCCTAACCAAGTCCAGTTTTATCTATATTATATATATAAATACATAAATACACACACACACACACACACACACACACACACACACACACACACACACACACACACACATATATATATATATCCTCCTTGCACCCCTGCACCCAAGTTTTTTTTAAGTGCCACATCCGCACCCGTATTCGCACCCGCACTTATGTGACATAGTTTCCAAGTGACTGTGGGTTGGCATTGATAGCTAGCTCATTTTGCCAAGCACTACTGGCAGTGTCAGTGTGGGCTAGAGATGGTGTTTTTTGGTGGCCGGAGTTCAACATAGTTTGGGGAAGGGGAGCTTCAACAAATCCAGTTCAACCTTTGCCTGATTTGGTAGTCCTGGGTATGGCTGCAAAACGTCTAATCAGATTAAAATATGGGTTAGATTTGGATCTGTCTGAATTTCCTCAAGATTGGATTTTGACCACACATATGATTTGGTACCTGAGATTGTCTGATCTGACCTGGTCTACATTCAAATGGCAGGGAGGTGATTCGAACTGGAGATTCTGGCCTAAAAGACTATATTCCATCGGAGTGCCACATCTGTTGTGGAAAAAAAATTCATATTTTCATTAATTGTTGGACCAAGTACTTGTTAAGATTTACATCATAATTGATCTGATATGTTCCAAATATGACTTTCGGCTAGTAATTCATCAGGCTGGATTCAGCTTGAAGTGTTGCAAATCTCTTCCAACTTATTCAAGCCCCAGAGTCCAGAACACAGATTTTCATTGAAAAAATTTCAGGAATTGATGATGCATTTGATAGTTGGATTCTTGCAAGTCTGCTTTAGTTCATTAAATTACGTTGGACGTGTAATACTCAAGGTGTATGGCAGCATGGCATGTGACTCTACTCTTTTGAATCCCGGGAGATAGACAAAGGATCTGTGGTAAAGCATTTCATTCTCCTTTTTAATACCATAATCAAATTGGTCAGTGAATCTTGTATAATTGCTGTGTTCTTGTAATCTTCAGATTTATTGAGCTTAGATTCTGCTGATAACGAATGTATGGAATTATGAATGTCTATGTGATTACCTACTCAGTCCTATCGTAAAGGTCTTTCTTGTTATTGAATCTGCAAGGGGAGAGGATTTTTGTCTTTGGCTGGAGAACTATGTTTTCAGTGTGCATAATTTAGAAATTCATTTCAAATATCTGCCACAAGAGATGGTAGTCCTAATTCCTAAATCGATGGCTGGCTAATAGGTAACTGCTTGGCAGCAACTTCAGTGCGAGTCGGAGAAATCCTGTGCTGTCTGGCATGATAATGATGCTACTTTCATGAAGGTGGTGAATTTGGTTATGAGCATCAATGTGGATCGTTGAACAGCTAAACTGGCTATTTTACAGCATTACTCCTTAAAATCCTGTATTTTGTGGTCTTTGGCCTTGGGTAAGTATCATGTACTTAGTGTGTCATTCATAGGCCTAAGCTGTGTATGTTAAGGGCATACAAGAGCTAGTGAAAATACGATCTGTAAACTTATCACATTTAGAAATTGTGTTTTCTTTTTCACTTGTGAGAATGAAAAAATATGTTCATGGAATGCAGCACCTGTTTGGAGACGGTAAAGTTCTCTCATGCTAAGGTATGTATTTTTTCACGCCTCTTTTAGTACTTCTCTTCAAGGCTTACTATTATACTCATTTGTCAGCATCACATGGTTGGGTTCGTGCTTATAGAACTTCCTGTTTGCTCTAATTAGCATATTATAAAGTTTTTGAATTCCTGAAATTATCATATACTGTTTCAATGCTGTGGTTTGGACCTAGTTTGTCTGAGTATATTGAAGCTTGTGAATTTGATTTCTGAATAATCAGCCAATGATTGTTGCTTTTTGTGCATTCAGTTTTCTTGTCAGAAATTCGAGTTGAAATGCTATATGAACTTTTAAATTGTCTTGCTGTGTCATTGCTTAATTACATAATATTGTTATGCAGTAGGATAGCCCAACTCAAAGAAGAAGAATGCAAGATGGCTGTTGAGGAGGTCATGTACATGTTAATTGTTCAAAAATTTTCAGAAATCGATGTCCCCATGGTTCCAAGGATCACCAGATGCACCAGCAATGGAAGACTTCACACATGGCCTTCGAAAGACAGAGAGCTAGAATCTGTTCACGGATGTGAAATTCTGGAGATGGTAGAAGAACACATCTGTAGGGTCCTTGGTCAGCGAGCGAAAGCTGCCGTCGCTGATAACTGGACTGTAACCAGGATCCACAGGCTTCAACTTGGACAAGTTTATGCAGCTTCAATTTTGTATGGTTATTTTATTAAGTATGCCTGGCGGAGACACTGCCTTGAGAGTAATCTGATGTGTATGGGCGATGATTTTCCAGTCACCTGTACCATCCGGCTGCCACTGCCTGGTTTCTCGGCTGGAGCATCGGATGATGAGGTTATTGCCACTGCTGCAACAGCAAGGCCTGAGCATCGTTCTACCTGTGCTTCTCCTTCGGCATATCAGCATCCAGGAAACGTGTATAAGGACACCTTAAAAAAATACGTTCTTTCATTCGATATGGAATCGTTGCAGAGATGTGCAAGTTTGAGATCAAAGGAAGCAGTGAACCTGTTGCAGAAACACAGCTGGGCACTGTTTGGTCTGTCTGAGAAAGGTGTTGGTGTATGTGGAATTCAGGATGATGAGGTACTCACTGTGACATTTTCCAGCTTGAAGAGGTTGCTATTGGAGTCTGTTGCTTTCGGTTCTTTTCTGTGGGACGTGGAAAGCTACGTCGGTTCTGTGTACAGATTAAAAGAGAACTGATAGGTGGCTTTGTGCCTCTCTCTAACTTCAAGTTTCAGGTAAGTTCTTAGCTTATTTCTCGAAGTTGGGTTTTATCTGCCAATGTACAGTGTAAGTAAATCGATGTGAATAGAAATTTTCTCACAGCGACTGCTGTTTGTGTGTGATTCCATTCTCTTGCTTGCTATTTTTTAGGTGGGGAAAGGTTTTAGAACCAGCCAATCGGATTCAATACAGTTATTTTGTGATTGTTAGTTCGAAATGCTTCACCCTTCTATTTCAGTAGGATGAAGTAACGGACTCAATCCTAACTGAACCTTGGCCAGTTGTATATTTTGAACTATAGGATTTGTGCGAGGGTGTCAACGGGTTGGACCTTCCCTGGACTCAGATCGAACTCAGACGTGCTGCTACTGGGCCCAATCCTGGGTCTGATCGGGCCTACCAATGGAAAACCGTACCTGGTTCCTATAGCAATTACTTAGAATAATCTTTTTGTTATGTTTGCAGATCACGATTGGAAGTGAGAATGGTAAGAAAAATGCAAGTAGGAAAGAAAAAGAATGACCTCTCCAGCCATTCCAAATGATAGAAATTTTTGAAACTATAGTTTTTTTAAAATGTGATTTTTTACAGAAAAAAATCTTCCACCTGAGGGGGTGGGTTGGATGAATTTTTTCTATCAAAAATTCTTTTTGATTAGGGAAACCATTCACCTACAATACATCTCATTTCATGAGCTTCTATAAGAAGAGTTTCCTCCATCTTTTATCTTCCTACTGCCCACCACCATTTTCAGGTCTCTCTCTCATTTTTCTCACATTTTTCATTTCGATTTTCTCATGCTACACAAGCCGAAATTTTTTTATTTATAAAAGTTATCATATCAATGAGATACATAATGAAAAAGTTTTGATATTTTCAAGATACGCTATATTTTGAAAATTTCTTTATTTTTTCACTATTATATGGGTTTTTAATATATCATGATAAAATCATAATATTTTTATAAAATATCACCGACATTGGTCACTATGCTTTGTCCATTAAACTGGCAACCTATATATCCAGTGTTTTAAGGGCGTTCAAAGAGGGGTTAAAGCGTCAGCCTTTAACGCTTCTATGACAAAGAAGCCCCAAGAAGGGGTGGGCAACGTGCCAGCATGGCCCGGCCTGCCCATTAGGCCCGTGGGATTAAGCCGATCGGGCAGGTAATTATATATATATCAAGAAAAATAAAAACCTACAAAATACAAAACCTATTAAATGAAACATGTTATTTGATTTTCATGATTTTTTGGTGTTTTTTCAAAATTCTGACCCTATAGATATGTTCAACATGATTGATTTACAAGAAATTGACACTTGTATCATGCATTTTGGATGAAAAAAATGGTATTTGGAGCCTCAAAAATTTATGAAAATTATAAGTTGTTGATTTTTGAAACCTTATAAAAACCTATCCATGCATCCCAATCAAATGTTCCAAGAAGTGATTCCTATAAAAACAAGCATATAGATCACCATATGTATGGTCAGAATTTCAAAGAAACACAAGAAATTCATCCAAGTCCAATAGCATATTTCATTTAGTAGGTTTCCATTTTCGTATATATTTTATTTATATATATAAATCAAAGTTCACACACACATATAAGAAAATATATATATATAGAGAGAGAGAGAGAGAGTAGTGCGTAGGTGCTTGAACATTAGGCAGTTGAACATGCTGGCCTTCCATTGTGCGCTTGATGGACGACCAACATCAAAAATGAGTTTTTCTGTCAAACAAGCAATAACGGCGATAAAAGTCGCTGCTAAAGGTCAATAGCGCCGACAAAAATTACCGTTAAAGGTCAATAGCTGTGACTTTTGTCACCGCTATTGGTCGTTTGGAAGAAAAACTCATTTTTTATGATAATTTTTTTTTACGCTGGCCGTCCATCAAGCGCGTCCAGCATGTTCATGCACCTACCTCTTTTCCTATATATATATATATATATATATATATATATATATATATATATATATATATATATATATATATATATATATATATATATAAAGGCTTAATTTTTAGGTAACAAACTGTACATGCTTGCTAATCTTGCCGAACCTTGACGATCATTTCACCTAGTAAGACAGGGAGGACCTTATATGCCTTGACTAACTGTTAAATATCATAACAGTCAACCCAACTAACAGGTGTTGTGTGACCTATCAATTCATGAGCCTACTGTGAATATATTGTAGAGTAGATAAACTACTTTGATATTTTTGGTTTGAAGTTTTCAAATATTTGTTTGTGGTTGATTGGCTTATTGCAATTTAAATTTAACTATATAATTTTTTTTCTAAAATTTGCCAACAACAATTTGTAAGGTGTGGTGCTTAGTGTCTTATTTCTTGTTAGGGGGGTCAAGAGTTCAAGGATCATTGTACTGAATAAAGCTTTTACATTAAAAAAATTCTGTTGGCAGCCCTATACATCTACTATCAAACTTTATTCATGCTTTTAGAATTGGGGAAAACTAATAATTTTATTTCACCGGTTATAAGTGTAAATGATAACTTCAAAATATGAGTTGGTTATAACCCAAGAATAATGCAACGTTAGTTTATGATTGAAGTAATTTGATTAAATAATAAGAAAACTTTGGTGGACATTTGCTAATTCTCAAACGATTGGTGTGCACATGAATTAGACCCAAACATTTAGGAGATTTAAAAAAAAAAATCAATTTTAGTAAGCCGGCTCAGTTCAGGCCAAGCCAAGGCCAAATTTATGGACCCAGTGCCCACTTCTAGCCTCAAGATGTGGGCCTCTTTATTGGAAATGAGGCCTACCAAAGAGGCATATGCCTCAAGGCTTAGGCCTCATATAAGAGGCTTGGGTTTTTCACGTGTTATGCTTTTACTATGGGTTGCCATCACTTTTAGTTTTTTTAGTTGACATTTAAAGCTAGGGAAAGTTTCTACTTATTGAGTGTTAAAAAGTGAATGATAGAAATGATAAATGTAATGTAGTTTTGGGGATTAGTTGCTTAAGAGAGATCAAAGGTTGAAACCAAAGGCAAGGTTCCTCTTTGTTAGGGAAGAAGACAAACATGAAAAATCAATGTTTTTTCATCTTTAATCTATTCTAACTTTTTAATTTAAGTGTTTCATTTTCAATCTAATATTTTTCTTTATTACAAAGTCATAAATTAGAAGCTTACTAGTGAAGTACTCTTTTACTTTTAGTGCGTGTATATATATAGGATTTTTTTTTTTTATGACGAAAAACCCTGGTTGGAGCCCCACGACCACCTTGCCTTGCGTGGTCCACCTCTAAAAGCTATGAACACACTCGTGTGCCAGCAGAGTTTGATATGGTGCCTTCATCTCAGCACCCTCTTAACCCCTCTATTGGACCATATAGATCACATCTGTAACATTTGATTTAAGAAAAAAGTGATGTCTACTCATTAGTTTCTTACCTTCATTAGTGCCAATATTTGCCCTTTGCCCTATATATAACTTATATCTTGTTATACGTTGAGGCTTAAGCCTCACTCATAAATTTCAAAACCTCTTATCGCCTTTAAAAACCTTGTCTATATCAAACAATAGTTGTAATGTAATATAAAATTCTGCTTATAAGGGGAGGGTATCACTGGTTTAGAAGGGAAGGCCCCCGCGATGTAGGTGACAGAGGGAGTGTTGTGTTAAGTAGTTTTTTTCAACCGAAGCTTGGGTGCCACCCGCAGTGTTGTTTTGGACATTAGAACGGGCTTTCAGCTTGAAGGGTTCGTTTGATGCCCAAGGGAAAGTTCTAACTCGGGAAACTTTTCCAGGGAAAAAAGTCATGTGGTCCACTTTTCCCCGCAATATCCCCGCCCCGCCCCACCTCATCCCCGTTTGAACCGGGGATGGAGGACATGAAACGGGGATGAAAGCGGGGTGGAGGATAAAATCCATCCCCGCCAGGGAGGCGGGGCGGGGGTGGAGACCTTGTCCCCCGCCCCGCCCCACTGCCATCCCTAACCTATACTGATAACATAGAATTTTCTCACTTCACTCCGTTGACCCTGTACAACGACACTTTAGCTATTTTTTTCTTTAAAAGTTGGATATTACTTTTGTTAAGCTAATGAGTACTATAGGCCTCATAAGAAAATAGAGTTGGCACCTGCTTAGTGCTTACAAAATAGAAAATAGAGGGTTTTCATAAACCCTTAGTTTTATGTGTAAATTGGGTGAAACAAACGACCCTTAAATTTGAGTGTCACTTTGTATAGTTGTTATGAAGTTAAGGGTAAAATGAGTAGTTTTAAGAAGAAAAGTGACATAAGGGTCATGTTAGTAAATTGTTGAAAATATGTGCGCCTATGTGAAAAGTATGAATGTATAGGTGGTAGGGCTGGAAAACAAGCCGAGCCGCTCATGGCTGGCTCAGCCCATGTTCGGCTTATAAAAAACTCAGTTGAACTTGTAAAAGAGACTCTGCAAGCTGAATATGAACAACAGATACTCGGCTCAGATCAGCTGGTTAGCTATTAAAAAATATACTTAAACATGCACTTGATGACAACTGACAAAAAAAAACTGTATCATGTTCAAAACTGATTTGGTTAAAGCATATGACAAAATTGAGTGGCATTTCCTGAAGAAACCATTAAGAGGCTTTGGCTTTGATGATAGATAGAGTGAGACTATAATGCAATGTGTGAAATCCTCCATTTTTGGATGCTTAAAGAAGAATATAGAGAGATAGTGAGAACCTACTGGGACTGAAGGGTGAGTAGTTGCCCTATATACATGTTAGCTGTGAAGCTTGATGGAGTGAAGAATGGCCTCAAGGAATGGAACAACAACAACATAGGTTTCATTCTTTTCAAGATCAAGGCCATTGGGGAAGAACTTGACGCTTGCCAAAGGAATGTGAAAAAAGGAGATTAATTAGAACCAATATGGAAAGAACTCTATATGCGTGATGAGCTCCAAGTTTTGGCACATATGAAAGAATAAATGTGAAAGCAAAAATCCAGATGCCGATGTTTGAAGGAGGGAGACGATAACACTAATTTTTTTCATGCAGTAGTCAATAAGATCATTATGAAAAATCATATCTTGATCATCTTAAAAGAGGATGGCTCAGGAGATAAAAAATGAGGCTATTGTTTATTTCAAGGGATTGTTCTATGGAGAGGATATGCAAGGAGAAGCAATAGAGGACCAAGAAGAACCAACTGTGACCGAGGAAGATAACTTAAGAATGGACAAAAGAGGTTAAGGTGGAGGTGTACCAAGCTGTTTTTGAACTTGATCCTAAGAGTGCTCCAGCACCTGATGCATTTTTCAAGTAGATCCTTTTAGAAATTTTGGGCCATAGTGGAAGGAGACCTATGTAAAGCAGTTATGAAGTACTTCAAAACCGAAAAATTGCTCAGAAGAGTTAACAAAACTAATATAGTTCTGATTCCAAAGGTAGATGGGGCTAACAAGTTTAGTCAGTTTAGGCCCACCAGTTTATGTAATTTTGTATACAAAGTTATTAAAAAATCATTGTTAATAGGATAAGAGGAGTGTTGGAGAGAATCATAAGCAGTAACTAGATTACCTTTTTTAGGGGCAGATCGATTCAAGACAACATTCTCTTAGCCCATGAGATGGTGGACTCGATGACAACTGAGAAAAAAAATGTATCATGTTCAAAACCGATTTGGTTAAAGCATATGACAAAATTGAGTGGCATATATATTGGCTTTGATGATAAATGGAGTGAGACTATAATGCAATGTGTGAAATCCTTTCAGTTTGTGGTATTCATCAATGGTGACGCCAATGAGGAATTAGACAAGGGGATCCAATTGTTCCCTTGCGACTTACAGTGTACAGTTGCGCTTAGAGTCTGTTTTGCTTTTGTTGAGTCTGATATAAGCTGTCCGGTTCAGGTGAATCAATACCCCGAAGGGGCAGCCCGTATACTTGAACTGTAATAGCCTGCGGGCAAAATTGTTAATGAAGTAAATGCGTTGAGCTTTCTTTTGTTCACCCTCGTTGTGATTGCTTCTTGTGATTGCAATTTCTCTCCCTCTATTCTCTTTTGCTCTCTTGCACTCTGATTACAAGCTTCCGTGACCGGTAAGCGAGCTGACGAGTAGGCTTGCGGCGGTAAGGAAGGACCGTCGCCCCGCGCTGGCCCATTGAAGAAAATAGGCCCGTGACAAGTGGTACCAGAGCCCGTTCTCGTGCTGGGGAAGGGACTCTGGAGTCGGTGTCGACAGACACGCCGACAGGCTGCGATTTGTGAGCAAGACATCGTGGCGCCTTATCAACACTTGCGCAACACCAAAGGCAAGGCAGTTGCCGAAGCTGAGGAGATGGGTTCACCTCGGGGCCAAGAAGAGTTGGCTGCAACTGTTAACAAGCTGGTGGAAGATGTGACTTCGCATGATGAAGCGATTTCACGTGCATGTGAATCATTCAATGGATTGAATGATGTGGTGGCGAGCTTGCAAGAGCAGGTGAACTTACTAATGGGGCAGATCACTTCGTTGACGACTACAGTGACCGATCTTGAGTTGAGGAACCGTACGTTGCAGCAGACGGTGACCCTGAATGGCGAAAATGGTGAGATACCATCAAGGATTGATGTACCTAGACCCGCAAAATTCAATGGTTCTCGCGACAACAAGGCCATTGAGAACTTCTTGTTCCAAGTAGAAGACTACTTGGATATCCAGAATATGACCCTCGAAGATCTGAGGATCAAGGCTGCAGCGGCCTTACTTGATGGTGATGCTATCGCTTGGTGGAGGCGGAAGCGCAATGACATGGAGAGGGGTCAATGTGTGATAGACACCTTTGACGACTTCAAAGTAGAGTTGCGCAACTACTTCATGCCAAGAAATGCGCAGAGATAGGCTTACCGGATGGTTCGTGAGCTCAAACATACTGGTTCATTGCAAGACTATGTCAGAACGTTCTAGAAGCTTATGCTGGAGATACCTAACATGCCAGAAGACGACATGCTCAACTGGTTCATTGTGGGACTTCAACCATGGGCACAGTCTGAAGTGGAAAGGAGCAACCCCCGTATTTTGGAAGATGCATATGTAGCGGCTGAGCGCTTAGTTGACACTCAGCGCAAGCCTTTCACCCCATCAACCAAAGTTGGGAAGAAGCCTGACCACGGAGGCAAGAAGGATGAGCAGCGCAACGATAAAGGTGAGGCGTCGACACGCCATCAATCCGAAAAGAAACAGAACTACACAAAGCATAACAATAACAACAAGGGTGCGGTTGTGACATGTTGGTTCTGTGGTGATAGACATATCGCCCAACAATGCCCAAAGCGCCTTGTAAAGGACGACGGGCAAGCCAATGCTGCACAGGAAGAATGCAGCGATACTGAATGCAGCGACACTGAGACCATGCAACCGAGGATGGGCGCCATGCGATCGATTAATGCAACCAGAAGTTATGCAGCTAAAAGCATGCAGGTCAGTAAGGAACTCATGTACGCTGAAGTTATTATGAATGGAAAGTCTACTTCAGCAATGATAGACTCCGGGGCCACACACAACTTTGTCTCGCGGGAAGAGGCAGAGCGGTTGGGCTTGAAGCATGGGCCAAAGCAGAGGACCATTAAAATGGTAAACTCTGAGGCCAAGCCCATCCTTCGTGAAGCAAGGGATGTGGCTATTTAAGTGAGAAGTTGGGTCGATAAAGCCAACTTCTCTGTGGTGCCCCTCGACGATTTCAAGATGATTTTGGGTATGGAGTTTCTGCGAAGCCAGAATGTTATGATGTTGCCAAAATTCAACACGCTGACGATCATGGAGTCAGACCTGTCCCACACAGTGCAGTGCCTTACGCAGAAAAACAAGTCTTCAGTGTTGTCGGCAATGCAACTAAAGAAGGGTGTCAAGCATGGGGAGCAGACATTCTTAGTGGCAGTGCGCGCAGAGGAAGGGAAGGTGGAAGCAGCAGTGCCACCGACCCTAGCCCCACTGTTGGAGGAGTTTCGGGGGGTGATGCCCCCGGAATTGCCAAAGCGTCTTCCGCCAAGACGCGAGGTCGACCACAAGATTGAGTTGACCCCGAGAGCGAAGCCTCCTGCAATGGTTCTATACCGTATGGGGCCAGCTGAGCTGAAGGAACTGCGCAGGCAGTTAGACGAGATGTTGGACGCAAGCATTGTTCGTCCATCAAAAGCCCCATTTGGTGCCCCGTTCCTTTTCCAGATGAAACATGATGGCTCTAAACGGTTATGTGTAGATTACCGTGCCTTGAACAAGGTCACGGTGAAGAACAAGTATCCATTGTCATTGATAGCAGACTTGTTCGATCAGCTAGGCATTGCTCGTATCTTTTCCAAGCTAGATCTGCGATCGGGTTACTGGCAGGTGAGGATTGCCGAAGGTGATGAGCCGAAAACAACTTGCGTCACCCGCTATGGTGCTTACGAATTTCTAGTAATGCCATTCGGGTTGACAAATGCTCCAGCCACTTTCACGACTTTAATGAACCAGATCTTCTACCCTTGGACAAGTTTGTGGTAGTCTACCTGGATGATATCGTGATCTACAACAACAACATGGAGGAACATGCCGGGCACTTGCGAACAGTGTTTCAGGTGCTGAAGGAGAATGACCTCTGTGTCAAACGAGAGAAGTGTCTCTTCGGGCAGGAGGAGATCAACTTCCTTGGCCACGTTGTGGGGCGTGGTGTGCTGCGTATGGATGGGCAGAAGATAAGGGCCATCCAGGAATGGGTTCCACCAAGCAAAGTGCCAGAATTGCGGTCATTCTTTGGTTTGACAAACTATTATCGGCGTTTCATCGAAGGTTATTCCCTCATTACTGCGCCCCTCACAGATTTGTTAAAGAAGAATCGGGTATGGCTCTGAACAGGAGCGTGCCAAGATGCCTTCGATGGCTTGAAGAAAGCCCTAGTGAGGGAGCCAGTGCTGTGATTGCCTGATCATTCGAGACCCTTTGAATTCCACATTGATGCCTCAGACTTTGCCATTGGCGAAGTTATTATGCAAGATGGTCATCCGATCGCATATGAGAGTCACAAGATGAAGGATGCAGAGAGGCGTTACACAGTGCACGAACGTAAGATGACCGCCATTGTGTATTGCCTCAGGACTTGGCGGCACTACCTTTTGGGTGCCTAGTTCGTCGTCAAGACGGACAATGTGGCCACGAGCTATTTTCAGACGCAAAAGAAGTTAACGCCCAAGCAAGCTCGATGGCAGATGGTTTTGGCTGAGTTCGACTTTGCCTTAGAGTACAAGGTTGGAAAAACCAATGTTGTGGCGGATGCCTTGAGCCGTAGGGCTGAATTAGCTGCTGCGCGCGCAGAGCCTTCTGAAGTGCATTTGGAGCCGCATCCGCGAGGGTACGCAGCAGGATCCGACCGCACAACACCTTGTTTCTCTAGCGCAGGCAGGGAAGACTCGGCGATTTTGGCTACAGGATGGCCTCCTCGTAACAAAAGGGGGACGCATCTTTGTACCACGGTGGGGAAGCCTTCGCTGAGAGCTACTCAAGGAGTGTCATGATACACTATGGGCCGGCCATCCTGGTCAAGAGCGGACCTTATCACTCCTTAAGCGCGGCTACTATTGGCCGCAGATGAGAGACGACATTGAGGGGTATGTGCGGACATGCCTCATCTGCCAGCAAGATAAGGGGACAAACCAGAAGGCTGCCGGTCTCCTTGAGCCTCTACCAATTCCAGAACGTCCTTGGGATAGCATCTCCATGGACTTTATTGTTAGTCTGCCGAAGGTAGAGGGCCTCAGTTCTATTTTGGTTGTGGTGGATCGTTTCTCAAAGTATGCCACCTTCATCCCAGCTTCCAAGGAGTGCCCTGTAGAGAAGACTGCAAAGTTGTTCGTAAAGCATGTGGTGAAGCACTGGGGCATACCAAAGAGCATTGTGAGTGATCGCGATGCTCGCTTCACGGGCAAGTTCTGGCGTGAAGTATTTCAGCTACTTGGCTTTGAGTTGCTGTTTTCAACTAGCTTCCATCCGCAGACAGATGGACAAACAGAGCGTATCAACGAGATACTGGAGCAGTACCTGAGGCATTTTGTTAGTGCCAATCAGAAAAATTGGGTGAAGCTCCTTGATGTGGCACAGTTTTGTTATAATCTGCAGAAGAGCGAGTCTTCAGACCACAGTCCGTTCGAGATAGCCACGGGGCAGCAGCCACTGACCCCGCACACTCTTGCCACACAAGAAAAGGGAAGGTCATCATTCGCCTATCAGTTTGTTCGCGACTGGCATGAGCAAAATGAGTTGGCGAAGGCATTCTTACACAAAGCGGCAAAGAGAATGAAGAAGTGGGCAGACAAGCACCGTCGGCCCGCAGGGTTCCAAGTTGGAGACCAAGTGTTGGTGAAGTTATATCCTGGTCGCACAGGCATCTTCCGCGGGCGGCACCGCGGACTACTCAGAAAGTATGAGGAACCCTTCACCATCACAAAGAAGGTGGGCAAGCTGGCATACAAGCTGGAGTTGCCCCCAGACTTCAAGGTGCACCCGGTGTTCCACGTGCGCAACCTCAAGCAGTTCCATCCAGATGATGAAGACCCTGAACGCAGTGTGCCACAACGCGCTCCCATCATGCAGAGGGCCCCAGCAGCACAACGGGCCGAGAAGCACCTCAGTCAGATCCTTCGTCACAAGGTCAACTACTTGGGACAAGCGAAGAAATATTTGGTGCAGTGGGAGGAAACAGCGGAACCAACGTGAGAGCCTGCATTTCGAATGAACAGCCGCTACCCGGCTGATGTCAGGGCTTACCACGAAACAGATGGCGTCGAGGACGGCGCATGATTTGAAGGGGGGAGCATGTTCCCTTGCGACTTACAGTGTACAGTTGCGCTTAGAGTCTGTTTTGCTTTTGTTGAGTCTGATGTAAGCTGCCCGGTTCAGGTGAATCAATACTCCGAAGGGGCAGCCCGTATACTTGAACTGTAATAGCCTGCGGGCAAAATTGTGAATGAAGTAAATGCGTTGAGCTTTCTTTTGTTCACCATCGTTGTGATTGCTTCTTGTGATTGCAATTTCTCTCCCTCTATTCTCTCTTGCTCTCTTGCACTCTGATTACAAGCTTCCGCGACTGGCAAGCGAGCTAACGAGTAGGCTTGCGGCGGTAAGGAAGGACCGTCGCGCCGCGCTGGCCTATTGAAGGAAATAGGCCCGTGACACCAATGCCCCTGTCTCTTTTTGTTGGTAATGGAGATGATCCCGTTTCATGAATTGAGAGGAAAGATTGAGTCGAATTTTCTCAGTCGAAGTGAAAGGTTTCAAGTGGCACAACAATTTCTCTGTGGTTGATGCTTTTTTTCTTCATGCAGGATAAGGAAGACTTTGTAACTTTTTTACTATGATGGATGCCTTTGTAAGATAATTTGGACTCCAAGTTAATATGGAGAAATCTATTTTTGTGCATTTTAACCTCTCCCCAGCAAGGATCAAGTGGATTGCAGGCAAAGACCCTTCTAGTGACATATTTAAGACTTTCTTTATTTAAAGGGGCCCTAAAGAAGGGTATGTGTGGGAAGCTAGTGGAGACTTTCTATGCCAAGCTAGAGTCATGACATGGTAAGTTGGAGGAGGATATGTCACAATGAACATAACCCATGTATTTCACCGGTTTAAATCAAATGCCTAAAAAAAGAATCTATGTGTGTCTCCAAGAAACTTTCAAGCAGTATCACATGGTTGGAAGGGTGTGCGAGGTGGGGTTGTGACACTTATGGAGGGACTACAATGGGGAATTGGGGAAGGAAAAAATACTGAATTTTGGTTCAATCCTTGAATAGAAAAGGGTCATCTCATCGTGCAGTTGCCAGTTAACACTCAGCATATTATGTACAATAGTCTGTACAATATTCAAATGGGGGATGCCATAGACCACAACATTCACACGTGAGTATAGTCGATATCAAGGTAAGGCTACCTCCGGAGATTATGAGGGAGGTGGAAGGGCAAAATTAGCATCTTGAGGCCAAGGATAACCAGTGTTGTGAGAGGCGTATGCCTCAGTACATGAAGCTTACGCCTCAGAGACGAGGCGCACACTCAAGGTACTGAGGCGTTGCTGTGATGCGCAAATTGCCCCTCATCAACCTCCGACCAGTTGTGACCACCGACCACCGGAGTTGCTGTGCTGCTCAGTCTTCTCCGACCACCGGACGACCGGCATATCCCTCACTTCCGTACCAGCTGGGCGCGTGGTCCTTCTCCTACTGACTCCCCTCCCACCGCTTCACTTCCATACCAGTTGTGAGAGGTACTGAGGCGTACACCTTAGAGGCGAAGCGCAGGCTCAACTCCTCGCTTAGCCTCATCGCATTTAACAACCTTGAGGATAACATTCAGTGGAAGGCGAAGAGGATTATTGATGAGAAGTGTTTGGGACCTCGAAGAAGACATCTTCAAGAAAGTCTGGAACAGTAAAGTCCTCCCAAGACTGACAGTTACCATACAAGGATGTACAAGGATGGTGTTACTGATTAAATTATGATTTTAAGGTAATTCACGTATGTATGGTGAATTCATGTTTGTCTGCCTCAGTTTTTAAATACTTTTTTTTTATATTTATACAAAGAAACTGCTCCCAAGATCAGAGACCCAGCAGCATTGACTCTGCTTGCCATACTTTACGGTCACTGTTCGTCATGCGTAAGGAATGACGCCTAGACAGTGCCGGACTAGCTGCCTAGGCCCACATCCCTTTAAGTCAAACCCTTTTTATAAACATCTAGCATTTTGAAAATTTGCCCAAATAACCGCCCCTCCTTTTTGTGGTTCTCATACTTTTTGCTTTTTAGTTTTTTAAAACAATAAGAATTGGAATAAGGTCAAATCACATTAAACAAGAGATTATGACCTCGTCTCACTGTCCATTGTGTCACCAATAAACGGAGGAGACCTTGTGCAGCCCATTGATTGCATGAACATGTGTAGCTTAATAAAGTTGGGGGCGTCACAATTGTTGTGAATCATGATTTTACTTGCCCCACAAAACTCCTCTCACATGATAAGAGCAACCTGTAAATGTCACCAAATTGAGGAGACATCATAAGTTCAAATAACATTGATGGCCCATCACTGCAAAGTTGAAATTGGGAGAGAGGGACCTCAAGGGTTTTACCAGTGAATGATTTTTTTTTTTAAGGCAAGCTGGGGTTAGATAGACACCTACCAGTTACTATTCAACGAATCACTGGGGTTTGAACTTACAACGTTCCACCACAAGGAGACGTGCACTGACAACTCCTACCTACCACGCTGAGTTGGTTTACCGATCGAGTTATTTTTCCTTGACCTAGCCCAAAAAAAAAAATTATGATTTTCACCTAATTCTATTCTTATATTTGGAAATGCCCTTGATGATCACATGATTAAGACACCAATGTACCCTTGTAGATATTTGAAGAAAACATGTTACCAGCTGTCGTGGTCTTTTAAAATGCAGCCATTACATGCGTCTACAGTTCTTTATTGTTGAATTTTTTTTAGGACGAAAAACCGTCGCCAAAGCAAGGAAAACCCCAAGTGAGGCCCCACGACCACCCTGCCTTACATAGCCTGTTCTCTATCGTTCAATTGTTTTTTTTAGCAGGGACTATTAATGTAATGTATAAAGCATAAAACCACTCGTTCAGTTTTAAATTTGTAATGTTGAAAAAATCAAGTGTTGAATTTGTTACTATCAACTTAAAAACCCTGTACGTGCACACACCCACACACATACACATGCGTTCGCACAATGCAGAAGTATGCTAAGATAAAACAAGTCCTATAGTCAGTGATGCAAATGGGCCGGATCCAGGATGGGGGTTTTGCGATTTTTAGCAGTTCCGGATCCGAACAATTTGCATCGCTACCTATAGCGTTCTAGCTTAAGGCAACCCTTTACCCAGCTGAGCCTGAACTTGATACAAGCTCGGCTTGTTGCCACTTTAAGTTTTGTCAATTTAAATATAGTTTATTTTGTAAAACCTTATTAAAGTAATGCTGAGAACAATAATTTTTTTTTTACTCAAAGCATAATGAAATATCAAATCTATGCCGTTGAAAAGATTAAATTTATAATAAATTGTAGTCATAATAATTTTTAGAATCACGGGATATTTTTCAGAGAGAGAGAGAGGGATGCCAATAAATTAAGGTAGAAAGAGGGTATGTTTCTTAATAATTCTAGGCTTTCTTTTTTGAGAAAAGTTTATCACCACTTTATGAATATATTGATCATTGTAGGTAACTAAGTAAGGTTATGGATGGTAACTCATTTGCTTAACAAATTACCAAAAAAGATTTTCATGGTAGAAAAATTGCAAATGAGTGGATGACACCTCGTCTTCGTCTCTCTCTCTCTCTCTCTCTATATATATATATATATATATAATGTCCTGTGATTGCTTCTTCCTAGTTTTGGGTCGAAAGCTCCTATCGGTTCGCAATGGCTTTGTCGAAGGTCATGCATGCTGTCCGATACGATGGTTACGGCGGTGGTGCTTCTGCACTGAAGGTTCTCTCTCTCTCTCTCTCTCTCTCTCTCTCTCTCTCAATACCTTTTTCTTTTCATGTTCTCCACTGTTTGTAAATGACGTGAAATTGGCGTTTTCTAAAGGAACCCTGCTGGTTCTACCTCTCCCAGACTGTGCTCTTTCTATTTTTTTTTTAATTAAATGGTGAAATAATCATGTAGTTAGGAAGCTTTGGTGCTTATGTGACTGTTAAACAAGAGGTGCAGGGTTAAAAAACCGCCCCTTTATCTTCAAAGAGTAGTTATGAGGTGGTGCTCCCTGCGGAAGTGGATTTTCTGGATAAATTATGGTGGTTGAATACCTTGGTTGTTTTAATATATCCTGAAAAGGGTGGAATAAGTTGGGAAGTTGCTTCACAGGGTGAAATATGAAGTGCCAACTTATCCAATTTTGCTAGATAAGCTGATGCGTCAGATTTGGGACAAGCTGGGTAAATTGGGTAGACTGCATAGCGCAGGTTCTTAACTGATCCAGAAAACATTTTTCTGGGTAAGTGGATGCATCCAATACGCCTCCTTAAAGTTATAAGGAGTTCAATTCTATAACTTTTGTTGAACCCCATTCTAGAATTCCTTCTAGAGAAGAAGTTTATGCAGGATAGCCTAAGTTCCTGGACACTGGTCAAAGATTCTAGACCTGGATGTTATTTGAGTTTCCTTGACTTCACTATTGTATTCTGTATGCTGCAAGGATATTAAAGGATAATCTTAAAAATGGCTTTGACCTTTTTCCTTTTCCTTGGGTACTGCAATTTTTATTAAAAACTGTCAGTTGTTTAGTGTAGTTTATCCCGTTAAAGGGTCCAGTAATCAGATTGAATGGGTGATTTTAAAGTTCATTACGGATATACATTTGTAACTAAAGCTGGTTAAATGATGAGCAGAGACTATTTTAAGAACTGAAGTGCATTTGTCTGGGTGGATATCAGTTTGATACTCTGCTGAATTCTCCAGTGAAGTTTGTTGAATAAGATGAGTGAAATTTGATTTCTGTAGCAAATTTTATCAGTGTTCGTAGAACATGAGTATTTGTTCATTATTCGAGTGTCTATTGATCAGATCACTTGTGCATTGTGGTGTTCTTTTTCATTTGCAAATGAGTATTATTTAGTGAGGAAATGAGAAGTCTGGAGAAAAGTGGTGTTCGTATGGTCTTTTTTTAGCTTGCATAGTGTAATGAAATATGTGGAAAAGCAAAGAGTGCATTAAGCACTTACAACATCCACTAATGAACAAACAAAAGGGCTAACACTCAAACCCACAAGAGACAACACAACATAAAAATATAAATGTCTCTTATTGAAAAGAGAGAGAGCTCTCTTAAGTGAAAAATACAAGAGGGGTTCTCCCCTATTTATACACAAAAGAAGGAGAGGGGGGATGGCCAAAAGGCCTTAAAAGGAGAGCCACCTAGGGGCTCCCCATGTAGTCGTTGGGAGCCTCCAACGGTCACAAATGTGACCGTTGGGGGCCCCATCAACTCCATGGTGGGGCCCCTTTGTGTGAGCAAAAAAATATAAAATAAAAAAATATAAAATACAAAAAACAAAAAGGAAAATAAAAGAAGAAAAACAAGCACCCCTATCGGGTACTTGTGAAATGACTAAAATACCCCTATCGGGTATTTTAGACATATATATATATAAATATATATATATATATATATATGAATTACATGTATTTTAACACCCTCCCTCAAGCTTTACGGGGATATAACCGAAAGCTTGTTAAGGAGAAACAAAAAACGAGGAGCAACAAGGGCCTTAGTGAAGAAGTCTGTCAACTGGTACTCAGATGTGACGTAAGGTAGTGCTATGGTTCCTCTTAGGTATTCATCACGTACGTAATGGCAGTTCATCTCAATATGCTTAGTACGCTCATGGAAGGTGTGATTGCTTGCAATATAGATTGCGCTTTTGTTGTCACAACACATCTTCGAAGGAGTAGAGATGACAATGCCCATATCACTGAGGAGACTTCTTAGCCACACAAGTTCCATGGTTGTAGAAGCCATAGCACGATATTCCGCTTCCGTTGAAGACAATGATACTTTGTGTTGCTTCTTGCATCTCCAAGAAATAATAGAGTCACCTAAGAAAACACAAAATCCCGTAGTTGAGACTCGGTCATTGGGATTTCCTCCCCAATCTGCATCAGTATAAGCAATTAAATCAAGTGACGAGGCAGAGGAAAGAAAAACTCCCTTAGTTATGGTGTTTTTGATTTATTTGACGATCCTTAAGACTGCACTCATGTGCACGGTTGTAGGTGCATGTTGAAACTGACTGACAGAGTGGACGGCATGAGCTATGTCTGGCCGAGTGATGGATAAGTAGGTTAGAGACCCAACAAGTTGCCGGTAGGGAGTAGGATCCTCGAGAGGTGTTCCATCTTCCAACCTTAATTTTGCATTGATGACTTCTGGGGTTTCTGTCTTCTTATCATCGGAGATACCAGATTTGGAACAGATGTCGGCAGCAAGTTTCATCTGAGAGAGAATGTACCCTCGAGGAGAGTACGCCACTTCAATCCCTAAAAAATATCTTAAGAAACCAAGGTCAGACATGTCAAAATTTTCTTTCAAAACTTTCTTAATATCATTAATGCCTTGCTCATCACTTCCTGTGATGATCATATCATCAACATAAAGTAGTAAAATAACTACTGAAGACCCTGCACTTTTCACAAACAAAGCAGTGTCAGTATAACATGAACGAAAATTCAAACTTATAATTACATTACTAAATCTATCATGCCAAGCCTTTGGGGCTTGTTTTAAACCATATAATGCCTTCTTAAGTTTGAGAATTTTATCTTTACCAATACACACTCCTGGTGGAGGATCCATATAAACTTCTTTAGTTAATTCACCATTTAAGAAAGCATTCTTAACATCTAGTTGATAGATAGGTCATTTTTTAACAGATGCTACGGTGATAAGAGTCCTAACACTAGTCATTCTAACAACAGGTGCGAAGGTTTCTTCATAATCTATGCCATATTCTTGAGCATATCCTTTAGCTACTAATCGTGCTTTATAACGTTCTAATGAACCATCACTCTTAGTTTTAATTTTGAAGACCCATCTACATCCAATTGATTTCTTTCCAGTGGGTAACGAAGTTATTTCCCAAGTTTTTGCCTTTTCAAGGGCACTAAGCTCTAAGTTCATGGCTTCAACCCATTGGGGAATGTTTTTGGCCTCATTATAGTGTGAAGGTTCATGAAATGAGTGCAATGCAATTAGACACGCTCTATATCTTGGAGTTAGAGACTCATAGGAAACAAACCTATTAGGAGGATTGGAAATCCGACTGGATCTCCTTAATGAGGTTTCTTCTATGTTGAATCCTTGAGAGTATTTTTCTAAGCCGCTCATTTGAGTTTGTTGACCACGCCTAACATAGGTTTGGATTGGTCTATCACTTTCATTTATAACATTGTCAAGAGGAATATCCTCTAGGTCATTCAAAGACTCATTAGAGATTTCCTCTTTTTGAGGAGTCTCATCTTCTTGAGATAGAAAATCAAATAAAAAAGCATATTCACTTTCGTCAATATCTTTAGTTTTCACAAAACCATTTTTATTTTCCAAAAAGGTTACATCTTTGGATACATAGAGTTTGTTATTTTTCAAGTCAAAACATCTAAAACCCTTTTGATTTTCTCCATATCCCAAGAAAACACATTCAATAGCTTTAGGAGATAATTTGTCCCGTTTATGTGTAAGGACAAAACATTTACATCCAAAAAATCTTAATCTATTGAAATCGGGTATTCTTTCAAATAGTTTTTCATATGGAGATGTATTTTGTAAAGATGAAGATATCATTCTATTTATTAAGTAAGTTGAGGTTAAGGCCGCTTCGGCCCAAAAACGCTTTGAAATTTCTTTGGAAATAAGGAGTGTCCTAGTGGTTTCCATGATGTGTCTATGTTTTCTTTCGGCCAAGCCGTTTTGTTGGGGAGTCCTAGGACACGATCTTTGATGACAAATTCTATTTACTTCTAAATAGTTTTGAAATTCATTTGATAAATATTCTCCACCCGAATCGGATCTAAGAGTAGAGATATTACTTGAAAATTGATTTTTAACTATCATGTGAAATTTTTTGAAGAAGTCAAAGACTTCAGATTTTAAATTGAGAAAATAGATCCATACATACCTAGTGTAGTCATCAATGAAAGTAACGTAATAGGAGTACCCTCCTTTAGACATGACCGGGGAAGGACCCCAAACATCCGAATGGACTAACTCAAAAGGTCTTTTGGACACAAAAGTTCGGTTTGGAAAAGGAGTAGATTTCATTTTGCCAAAAATACAATTCTTGTAAACAAAATGTTTCTCATTACAAAGTTTCTTTCCAAATGGAAAGGAGTACATTTTTGAGAAACTTGGATGTCCAAGTCTTTGATGCCAAATTTCAATATTTTTATCTTGGACATGGTTACAAAAAGAGTTAGTGGGGAGTTTCAAGTTGCTCATGTAATAGAGATCTCCCCTCCTATGGCCTTGCCCAATCTGCTTCCCGGACTGGAGATCTTGTATAGAGCAATCCTTAGTTGAGAAGGAGATTTCACATCCATGATCACATATTTGAGCAACAGAGAAAAGATTTAAATTAAGTTGAGGTACAACTCTCACGTTTGGCACAAAGAAATCTTTTGAAAAGTTTAAAGTTCCAAAACTTTTTACTTTTAAAGATTTACCATCGGCAGTTGAAACATAGGAGTTTTTATAATTATTACATAAATCGGAAAGCTCATTTTCAAGTGGGGTCATATGAAAGGAAGCTCCAGAGTCAAGGATCCAAGAAGACATACCTGGAGGAGAGGAAGAAGCTATGGCGGCACCCGAGGTTGATGGTATCTTGAGTAGAGTTTGTAGTGCTTCCGATAGTTGAGCAAGAGAAAAAAATTCCTTCCCTTTTGTGGTTTCCTCTTTCTTTTGAGAATTTTCTTCAACGGAAGCAACCTTATTTTTAGGTGCTTCATTCAACTTAGGGCAATTAGGTCTTATATGACCCGACTCTTGACAATGATGGCAAATGGCTTTTCTATAGTTGCCATTATAATTATTTTGCCTTCCAAAATGTGGAGGTTTGTAAGCTTTCATATGGTTGTCGGGTTTAGATACGGCCAAGACATCATCTCCTCCTTTAATCATGCCAAGACGAGTTTCTTCTTGGCATATTTCGGCTATGGCATCTTCCAAGGGAAGAGGCTTAGATCTATGTAGGAGGGAAGATCTAACTTGTTCATATTCGGGCCTAAGCCCATGTAAAAATTGGAAAAAGTGCTTTTTTTCCATTTGTTCTCTCCTTAATTCCACATCCACACTAGAAACCCATTTTGGTTCTAGTAAAGATAGTTCATCCCATAGGGGACCAAGAGTGCTAAAGTAATCCCTTACACTCATTTCTCCTTGCTTGATAGTCTGGATTTTTTCTTGAAGAAAGAATTGACGAGCAAGGTCTTTTTGAGTAAACATATCTTTCATAAAGAACCATGCTTCATTCGCCATCCGAAACTTGGCAATGTTGGCGCAAATTTTGAGCTCCACATTGTTCATGAACCAAGCAAGAATCTTGGCATGCTTGCTTTCCCAATCTTCCACTTTAGATTGGTGATCTTCAATGGCCTTCATGCGGGCAATTCCTTCAAGAGCTTTTTCTTGATCACCATCCATCTTAGTTAGTTGGAGTTGTGGTTCCGGAATGGTGCCCATAACGTATTCCCAAAGTTTTTACCTTTGAGGTTGTTCTCCATGGCGGCGGCTCACATCATGTAGTTGGAGCCATTGAGCTTGAAGGAGAGATCAATCTTTTGTTCTCCTTCCATTTCAATCACTCACAAGAGGGTAAATGGAGAGAGATACAACAAGAAAAAAAAATATAGCTACACGACTAGCTATATTAAGAAGAAGAGCATAAACAAGGCTCTGATACCATGTAATGAAATATGCGGAAAAGCAAAGAGTGCATTAAGGACTTACAACATCCACTAATGAACAAACAAAAGGGCTAACACCCAAACCCACAAGAGACAACACAACATAAAAATATAAATGTCTCTTATTGAAAAGAGAGAGAGCTCTCTTAAGTGAAAAATACAAGAGGGGTTCACCCCTATTTATACACAAAAGAAGGAGTGGGGGGATGGCCAAAAGGCCTTAAAAGGAGAGCCACCTAGGGGCTCCCCATGTAGTCGTTGGGAGCCCCCAACGGTCACAAATGTGACCGTTGGGGGCCCCATCGACTCCATGGTGGGGCCCCTTTGTGTGAGCAAAAAAACATAAAATAAAAAAATATAAAATACAAAAAACAAAAAACAAAAAACAAAAAGGAAAATAAAAGAAGAAAAACAAGTACCCCTATCGGGTACTTGTGAAATGACTAAAATACCCCTATCGGGTATTTTAGACATATATATATATATATATATATATATATATATATATATATATATATATATATATATATATGAATTACATGTATTTTAACACATAGTACTGAAACCTTTGGGTTTTTCACTAAGTTTATTCCAAGTATTTGATCTTATGATATTTTGTTGATCAGATGTTGAAAAAATGAAAAACAGAACAAATTTTGATATGAACAAAGTTCAGGCTTTTCCAAACCTGTGAAATATAAGAATCAAGTGGATCATGTCTATGAGATCCTTGCAAGATAATTATTTAAGTAGAACATAATCAAGTGCATCATACGTATGAGATATTTGCGAGATAATTATTTGAGTAGAATCTGGATTTTGGAATCAGGTGTAGAATTGAACTACAAAGGCCTGGATATACTGGCCCACATGCTTCAAATGAGGCAAGGACAGTGATTTGTGAACAAGCTCCTTTGGTTACAGATCCAGTTTAGTGTGTCTGAGTTTAGGATTCTTTTGAAATTTGGTGTCTAGTTTGATCACCAAGAATAAGAATCTCACTTTGCCTTGATACATGCCTGATCAAAGAAGACTTCATCCTTGACTCTGCATAGAGACCGATGAGGTCTGTCAGCTCACAGCAGAAGTTCATTTGTGCTTATGGAAGCAACTATAAGAGTCTTGTGCGTGTAGCTGAATACCATTATCTCAGAATACCTAATAAGAGTTCCAAGATGGAACAATGATTCCCCATGTTCTTAGATGGAATAGCAGATTATGGGAATAAGACTTTGAAGCTGGCACCAATTACTTGGCTAAAAAATGTTGAGTAGAACTATCATTGTTGTAAATGTCTATTCTATCATTCACACAGAAACTATTTTTGTTATATATTTCTAGTGCCCATGCTCGTGAAGCTTATGGATCAAATTTTCATTAGTTCATCGGAAATTGATAGTTTGATCTTAATGAAAGTTACCATAGATTGTATAGAAGATGAATTCAAGCTGATGTATTCTGTTTCATTGAATGGTAAGATCTGTTTTTACCTCCAAATTTTGAATTCCAGAATTTATTTTTTGCTGTTTTGAAGAAACTTATAGAACAAAAATATTGACTGTTGCTATCCCAGGCTATAAACGATGTTGATGATAATACAGTTTTGGTCTAGTCTTCTTTTTGCCCAGCTTCTAAAGTGTAATAGTACATTCAAGGACTTTTGAAACTAGGTGAAGAAATGTAAACACTGTTTTTTTTGCTTGGAATGCTTTACAATATCGCAAAGCAAACATATTAAAACAATATCAAAGAAGTGAGGCTTGAGTGTTGAGGAGAAAAGGAATCTTATGGACTTCTTTGACTGGATATAGTTTGATGCTTTGAAGTGGCTTCCTTCCCTACAATTCCATTTTTCTCTATGTTGCCATAATGTCCAGTCTGAGCTGATTCATGTGACTAATTACTTAAAATGTGCTTAATCCTGGCTAATGACATTCAAATGCAAATTATTCAAAACATGGAGTATATTGCTTCTTTGTACTATAAACCATGGTTGCCAGTTGAGGAAGCGGGAGCGGGAAGCGAGGCACTTTCAAAATTTTAGGAAGCGGGGAAGCGTGGGACCACTTAGGAGCGATTCGGGAAGCGTCTCGGAAGCGACCTAGGAAGCGTCTCGGAAGCGAAAAAAATAAAAAATAATAAATACAAAAAAATTGGAAAAAACAGGGGAAGCGAGGGGGAAGCGTGATGGGAAGCGCGCTTCCCATTAAAGGAAAGTGCGTCCCCCATTAAAGAGAAACGTGTCCCCCATTAAAGGGAAGCACGCTTCCCAAAAAAGGGGGACGCTTCCCCCCACGCTTCGGAAGCGCGACGTTTCGCGCTTCCTTTTTTAGCTAGGCGCTTCCGGTAACCCTGCTATAAACTACACCTTTTCAGTGAGAAATGAGACTATCCTATTTCCTCTGTTGTTTTCTCTGTTTTAATTCAGCATGATAAATTAACCTACTTTCACAAGAAGTTATATTTCATTCATTGATGAAGCTAATTTTAGAGATTGAATTGAACAGTTGTTTTCATAGCAAGTTCGTCTAATAAAACAGAGAAACCAATGCATTCTCCATTTGATTATTTAGATAAATCTTTAACCTTGGGCATGTTCCGATTTTTGTAAACTTCAAAATGTGATTACCTTGAAAGGTTGTTCCTAAATAATGAAACAAAAAATTCAATGTGTTCTTCATTTGATTATCTAGTTAAATCTTGATGCTTGAGCATGTACTGATTTTCATGATTGTTACAGTCTTTGTCTATTTTGTTTTTCTTAACAAATTTATGAGAATGTGATGGTGTGGAAATCATTTTATAAAACTTCACATATATAAAAGAATTGCTTTGGTATACTGTTGCCAATTTGGTTCATAAAATTTTTTCATTGCCAGAATTCATGATGGATTTGATATACATATATCTCCTTAAAAAGGAAAATATAACTGGATGGAGTTTCAATTTTGAGTTCAATCTAACAGAAGGATGGATTTTGGTAAGGGATCAATACTATTCACACACATGAGATGATTGGTTGTCCTATATGGTATGACTGAAACATGCATTTGGACCAACTTCGGCCTTCAGGTGAACCCAAAGCTTCTTAAATAGAATTCTAGTGGTCAACAGCAGTATTAATACTTGATAGGAAGAGATTTGTAGATTTTAGGAAGTCCAACACGTTTTTGTGATAAATGATATTAAAGACCATAAATCCAATGGTTTGAAAATTTGACAAAAATGACGTTGAATGGTCACACGCCTTTGACCAACGGTCAAAGACCTCCAAAACCATCCAAAAGTCACAACACCCTATAAACACCATATAAATGCCTTTTAAAGTCTTACAAATGACCAAACCAAACATGAAATGCAAAGTCAAAGTCAGTTTGGTCAAAGGTCAAGGTGCGGTCAAAACGAACCTCGGCGCCTCGCGCCACTGCGAGCATGCGAAGTGCAAAGTGCATCATCAAAGCATCACATCGCGCCTCAAGTGCACTTGCGCACACACGCACGTGAAGCGCAACAACGTCCACAAGCCACCCTAAGATACAAGGGTTTTCAAAGTATAGAAGAAGACTATTTAAACCATCAGAAATATCTCTCCCTCTTAGATATAGGACTAAACACTTTTCAAAGCACTTTTGGTGAGAAGCAATCAAAACACCAAAACTTTATAAAGAATATTTTGAAACTTTTTCCATCATCAAAATAAAGAATATTTTAAAACTTTTCCCAACAATCCTCCACTAGTTTCAAAATATGTTTGGTTTGCATAGAAAAATTTTGTATTAGTGAGAGTGTCTTCCAGACTTGAACCCTCACTTAGTGAAAGAAAACTTAAATTAACTAAGGTGCTAAGTGGACTTACCTTGAAATTAGCTCCTTATATTGTTAACTGAATTTTGAATTACACATAGGTTTTCAAAAGTTCAATTGTGTAGATTTCAAGTTGGCACATTTAGAGCCTTATGCTTGCCTAGATTCATGAGTGCTCTAGAGAATTGTCAATTCTCATAAAAAGCGATTCACACTTATATACTCACATAGGTGAGTTTGTCTAGGTATTCTGTAACACACACCCTAGCCTTAAGGCCAACAAACTCATTGAGAGTTGTTAGCTCAACCCTCATATTTGTTACAGCTCAGGAGCATACATCAAGAATGAGTTTACATAAATGTGCTCAATATCTATCATTCATCAATTTGTTTTTCATTTAACCTAGGCATGTGGGATCTCCCGCGCTCTAGGTTGGGTATCCTTGGACGATGACTTGATTGGCTTAATTTCTATTCCCTCGATGTTTTAATAATGATATCTCTCGAGAAGCCTTTTGTTAATAGGTCTACTAAATTTTGACATAACTTTAAATATTTCAAAGATATAATATTGTCACCAATCATGTTTGATAAAATTGTGTCTTACACTAATATGTCTAGACTTCTTATTATATTTAAGATTACATGTTTTACATATAGCTGATTGGTTATCACAAAATATTGAAATAACATGTATGAGCTTTTCACCTAGTGGAATATCTACTTAGCATATTCTTAAGTCAATTAGCTTCTCTACAAGTAGATGCCAAATCAAAACTCATATTTTATTATATAATGAGTTATACATGTATGTTTCTTAGACCTTCATACAACTGCTCTTCCACCAATAGTAAAAACCTAGTCACTCATTGAATCTTTAAATTCAGTATTCCAACTTGCATCACTATACCCTTCAAATATTTAATAATAGCAGGGAACTCGGTATAGTGAATCCCATAGTCTAAAGTATGCTTAAGATATCTAAGAATCTCGTTCACAACATTTCAATGTTGATGTCCAGGATTATTAGTATATTTATACACCTTGCTCATTGCATAAGCTATATCAGGCCTTGTGTAGTTTATTGCATATATAAAACTACCTACAACACTAATATATTTTAGTTGTTAGACACTTACACCATTATTTAAGAGTTAATTTCACGTTTAAATCATATGGAGTGCATGCAGGTGAACAATCAATATATCCATATTTTGTAAGGATTTTCTCAATGTAATGTGATTGATATAATGCAATGCCATTATTATTTCTCACAATTTTGTTTCATAAAATAACATCTGCAACACTCAAATCTTTCATGTAAAACATGGAAGATGAAAATATCTTTGTTTGGTTCATACATTCAATATTAGAACCCAAAATAAGCATGTCATCAATGTATAAACAAAATATAATGACAAAATTACAATTTACTTTACTGTAGGCACACTTATCAACATTATGTATTTTGAAACCATGATTTTCCAAAGAACTATAAAAAATTTTATGTTATTGCTTAGGAGCTTGCTTTAATTTGTATAAGGATTTCTCAAGCTTGTAAACTTTGTTTTCTTGCCCTAGCACTACAAAGCCTTCAGTCTGCTTCATATATATCTCTTCATCTAATTCTTCATTAAAAAAAGGTTGTTTTCACATCCATTCGATGGATTTCAAGTTTATATATGACAGTTATGACAATCAGAATTCTAATAGTAGCTATCCTGCGTACATGAGCAAAAGTATCAAAATAATTAACACCTTTTTGTTTAAATTCTTTTTGCAACAAAATAAGCTTTAAATTTATCAATTGTACCATCGACTTTTAATTTCTTTTTGAAAAACCATTTGCAAGCAATAGTTTTGCAACCAATTGGCAAATTCACTAATTTTCAAATACTATTAGACATAATTGAATCAATTTCATCATTTATAGCTTCTTTGCAAAAATCAACATCTTGAGAAAACATAGCCTCTTGAAAAGACACAAGATTATCCTTAATCAGAAATGTATAAAACTCAAAATCAAATTAGTTGGTTTTCTAATGTGTTTTTTGTACCTAACTTTAGTTTCAGGTTCAACATCACAATCATTAGAATATTCAATCATGTCATTAACATGATGTTCATCAACTACAGTACGACTATCATCAAGAAGAGAATCAAATACATTTTTATGTTCTATGAAAAATGCATATCTAGATTCAATTATAACATCATTAGCAATATCCAAAAAAGCTATATGCTTTACTATGTTCAGTATATCCAACAAATGCACATAGTATATCCAACAAATGCACATTTGAATGCTTTAGGTCCGACCTTCTTTATTTTATTTTCAAGAATTTTAACATATATTAAACTGTGAGAAATCACACCAGGCTATGTGTGTGCAGAGGAAGAAGATAAGACGATGAAAAATGGGCGTCAATTGGTGATTGTTTTTCACTACTCACCATTGTGCCCTAATATATTAAGAATACAATGTGGGTCGGGTCTTGAATATAACGTCAGACCCAAATACAATAGACAACCCATGAAAAATATGTATAAGTATGAATCGGGGTCCCAGACCCGTATACGAATCCCAAACCCGAATTCGAATAACACCAGTCTCAATACCCTCCCTCAAGTTATGCATGGTGCTACTGAAAAGAAGTGTATTCCCCTTGTTACGGGTCACGGATCTGGAGATCCAGACCCGTGATCATTACCTTCTCATTAATGGCACGATGTAATTTATTCTTTTGTAATAAGGGTACTTTTGTACCCTAATCACTATAATAGTATGTTATTATAAAGAGGTTAATACAGCAGCCGACCCTACGAAAACATAGTGGGCATCGGTTTTCTCTGCAGTTTCTCTCTCCCTCTCTATCTCTCTCTTGTTTCTCAGCTTTCACGCAGGGAAGGACGAGAACATTGGAAATCTTTCATGGTATCAGAGCCACGCTACAGCTGGAACTGAAATCGATCTCAAAGGTACGTCCAAAAGATTTGTCTCTTCTCGATTTTTTTCTCTTCTAAGTCAAGAAATTTTTTTTCTTCCCCAATCTCGTTTGTTTCCCCAATCTCGATTTCTCTGTCTCTTGATCTCAATCAGATCTGACGTTAATCAGATCTGATCAAAGTCTCTTCTCTAACTAATCTGAGTTAACCCAGTTTTCCCAATCTCGATTTTTTTTCTGTCTCTTGATCTCGATCAGATCTGACGTTGATCAGATCTGATCAAACTCTCTTCTCTAACTAATCTGAGTTAACTCAAAGAGGACTGGGTTAACTCAACCCAGGTTTTCGATCTCAAACCCTTCGTTGAACCCCATCTGTTATTCTTCAATCTGTCAGCGTGATCTAATCACACAATCGGGTCTTATTTGATCCAGCTAAATACTTGATCCAGCTATATCCCTGATCAGATCTGACCAAGTCGATCTGACGATACCCTTATTTCTACCATTTCATTTCCTATAGCTTGAAAGCATTTCGTCAATACCGAGTGTGAATTCATATTCACATATTTTTGTGGTTTTCGTATTCAGGATTCATTCCTTTCTGAAAATCAGAAATCTGACAGATATTCAGTTTCTGTTTTAAATCAACCATTGATCTGAATTAGTTTCTGCAAAAAAAAAAAAGGGTTACAGAAACTGTAGACAGATTGTGTTGGACACACTCTTAATACTGTGAAACATGGATTCACTTCCTACTCAGTCGGTCCTTTCTTCAAGTTTCCTCAGTCAACTCGTGTCTGAAAAGTTAAACAATGGTAACTTCTTGTGTGGTCTTAAGGAAGTTACGCTTACAAGAGGAGAATACCTCCTCTATTTATAGAGGAGGGAGTCTTAAGGAAGGGACCACAAGGGGCTCCCATGTAGTCGTTGGGAGCCCCAACGGTCATAAATCTGACCGTTGGGGCCCCAACGACTACATGTGTGGGGCCCTTGTGGTCGTACAAAAAGGAGAAAATAAAAAAGAAAAAAGAAAAAAGAAAAAAAAGAAAAATGTAAAAAAGAAAAGGTTACATTGTGGTTTTACAAAAATACCCCTATCGGGTATTTCAAGAAAAGGGAAATTGTACATATATGTATATATATACTTATATATATACGAATGTATATATATATAAGTATATGTATATATATATACATATTTTAACAAGCTAGCATTTGAAATATTGTGTTGGTACGCCATTTCTCCCTTTCTCTTTACTTCATAATGGGCGAAAAAGAGTCTCATTTTACTCTTGGCTTCAAATTAAATGGGTCCAACTATCATATTTGGGCCGGAAACATGGAGGCTCACATAAAAGGGAAGGGGCTATGGGGTTATGTGCAAGGCACAATTTCAGAACCGGAACCCAAAATAACTATGGTAAACGGAAGTGAAATCAAGATTCTTGAAGGAGAAGAAAGGGTTAAAGCTCTTGAAGAGTATTCTAAGAAGCACGATGAATGAGAAATGAAGAATTTCAAGATTCTTTTCTTGGTTCTTTTCATCCGTTGAAACTAAGATTAATGCCAACATTATTAAGTTCAAAAAGGCATCGGAAGCTTGGCATTATCTTGAGAAAATGTATACTTTGAGGGATCTATCTCATAAGTATTATCTTCAAAAGAATGTTCTCTCTCTTACTCAAGGTGAAATGACTATTAGGGAATATTTTGCCGATCTTTCCTCCATTTGGGATGAGCTTGCCATGTTTGAACCAAAATGGAGTGGAGAGGCAATTGAACTCCGTCACAAGCAACTTGAAGAAGATCGGTTCTTCAATTTTTTGAATGGGCTAAGGCCTTAATTTGAGCAAATAAGGTCTTCTCTTCTATCCTCATTTACTCCTCCCTCTCTTGAAGATGTACTCACCAAATTAAGTGGTGAGGAGACTCGTATGAGTTTATGTAAACAAGGATCAAGTGTTCTTGTGGTTCCTTGTAATCATGAAGAAAGCAATGAGGTCAATGCCGTATCAAGACCCGGGAACAATGTGAAAACCTATCGTCCCCCTCATTTTAAACCACAAAATCAAGGTGAAAATGGTGGGCAAAGAGGAAAAAGGGACTATAGCAAAATTATTTGTCATTTTTGTAAAGAACCCAGACATATCAAACCCATATGTCCCAAATGGAAAAAGCTTCTTGCAATGGCTACCACCGGTGTACCACAAAAGAAGGAGGCATCATCAAGTGGGTCACTCTCTATAAATCAAATAGTGGAAGCCCTTCAACCTCTCCTCAAGGGAGCTACCTCCGGTGTCGCCGTGTCTACTTCATCCATTCCAGGTAAAGTCTCTTGGCTTTTGGACTCCGGTGCATCTTTTCATATGTCCCCAAACATGTTTTCACTTTTCGATTACTCAAAAAATGTTTCTCCCTCTTTTGTTTCCACTGCGGATGGAACCTCTCTTGAAATTAAAGGAATAGGTAATTTTGAAACTCAAGATTTTTTTATTCCAAAAATTAGATTTATACCTAAACTAAACTTAAACCTTCTCTCTGTTTCTCAACTCTCGGACCATGGTTGCGATATTAAATTCTCTTGTGATAAATGTTTAATACAGGATCGCCGGTCCGGGAAATTGATTGGGGAAGGCTTTAGAAAAGGAGACTTATACTATATGGAATCTCTTCAAGTTTCAAAATCTTTTTGTAATGTGGCCCAAAACAAAGATATAAATGTGTGGCACAAAAGACTTGGTCATCCTAATATCACCAAGTTGTCTTATTTACATTTTGCAAAAGACCTATGTAAAAGTTCATTTTCTTGTAATGATTGTATTCTCGGAAAGATGCAAAGTTTACCTTTTGAGCAAAGAACTATGTTCTCTTCTAAAACTTTCGAAATTGTTCATTCGGATGTTTGGGGACCCGCACCTGTTGCTTCAAAAGAAAGCTTTTCTTATTATGTCATTTTTGTGGATGATTTTTCCAGATATTCGTGGATATATTTTCTTAAGTTCAAACATGAAGTTTTTTCGTGTTTTAAAACCTTCCATTCAATGATCAAGAATCAATTCAACAGTAATATAAAGATATTTAGGAGTGATTTTGGAGGGGAATATCTCTCCAATCAGTTTAAAGTATATCTTGAGGATCATGGAATTGTCCACCAAAGGTCTTGTCCTAAGACTCCTCAACAGAATGAGTTGGCCGAAAGAAAACATAGGCACATCATTGAGACCACTAGGATCCTTCTTATTTTCCAAAACGTTCCTAAAAACTTTTGGGCAGAAGCAACTCTTGCTTCTGTTTATCTAATAAATCGCTTACCATCTAGGATATTAGGAAAAATATCCCCTTTTGAGATTTTATATAAACTTGAACCTGATTATAGTGGATTACGAGTTTTTGGGTGTAAGTGTTTTATACTTACGGATAAGAATGACAAACTCTCTCCCAAGGCTATCCCTTGCACTTTTCTTGGATATTCCGAAACTCAAAAAGGGTTTCGTTGTTATGATCTTCGAGATGATAAGTTATATGTCTTTAGAAATGTAACTTTTTTAGAAAATGAAAGTGGCTTTGAAAAAAATGTTTCTCAACAAGAAAATTTTGATTATTCTTTCCTATTTGACTTATTATCTAGTAATGATGATATAGCTAGTGATGATGATGTATCATCAAACCATGATGAGGAAAATGATGGTGACGTTGGTGAACATAACTCACTCAATGAACAAGAAAGTAGATTTTCAAGTGATCCAATAACCTACTCTCGCAGAAACCAAGACACCTTTAGAAGTGCTATTGACCAATATAGTGAGCTTGTTCCTACTCTCGATCACCGAAGATCTGAAAGGAATAGGAGACCTCCAACTCGTTTTGTTTCTTTTGATTCTTTCTCCCCCTGATATAGGGCTTGTCTTAGTGCCATTCACTCCTATTTTGAACCAAAGAATTTTGAAGAAGCTAAAAAATGTCTAGAATGACAAGAAGCTATGCAAAATGAACTTAATGCCCTTAAAAAGGCTGAAACTTAGGAATTTCCAAACTCTACCCTTAGGAAAGAAAACTATAGGTTGTCGATGGGTTTTTAAGGTTAAAACCAAGAGCGACGGATCTCTGGAAAGGTATAAAGCTCGCTTAATGGCAAAAGGGTATGGGCAAGAGTATGAAATTGATTATGAAGAAACTTTTGCTCCTATAGCTCGAATGGTTACAGTTAGATGTCTTATTACTATTGCATCAATTAAAAATTGAAACATTTTTCAAATGGATGTGAAAAATGCATTTTTAAATGGTGATCTTAACGAAGAAGTGTATATGGATGCCCCACCAGGCATGAAGATTCCTAAAGACAAAGTTCTTCGTCTTCGAAAGACCCTCTATGGTTTGAAACAGGCCCCCAAAGCCTGGTATGACAGGTTTACCAGTGTAATGCAGGAAAATGGATTTTCCTCATGTTATACTGACACTGCTTTATTTACTAGAAAATCAAATGCAGGGATTGTGATACTATTACTCTATGTAGATGATGTTGAGACTAAAAGCCTCTTAGTCTCAACATAAAAGCCTCTTAGTCTCAACAGATGACATGTTGATTACAGGTGATGATGTTCAAGGAGTCAAGGGTATTAACTCCGTTTTGACTTCAAAATTTGAGATGTCAGACTTGGGTTTTCTGACATATTTTCTTGGAATTGAGGTTGCCTATTCGCAACGTGGTTACTTCCTATCTCAGTCTAAACTTGCTTGTGAGATTATTGACAGATCAGGAATTTCTGATGACAAAGTATGCGAAACTCCTGAAGTCGTGGGATCAAAAATGAAGATTGACGACGGTGTTCCTCTAACCGATCCTACTCCTTACAGGCAGTTGGTAGGTTCTTTAATGTACCTTAGCATTACTCGACCCGATTTGTCACATGCTATACACATCGTCAGTCAGTTTCAGCACGCTCCCACAACCGTTCATATGAGTGTTGTCCTTCACATCATCAGATATTTGAAGGGGACAATAAATAAGGGAGTATTTCTATCTTTTACTTCTGAATTAAAATTACTTGCTTATACTGACTCAGATTGGGGAGGTGACCCTAGTAACCGTCACTCCACCACTGTTTTTTGTGTTTTCTTAGGTGAATCCTTGATCTCATGGCGATGTAAAAAACAACAGAAGGTCTCGCTGTCATCCACTGAAGCCGAATATAGAGCCATGGCATCTACCACCATGGAAATTGTATGGATTCGACGCCTTTTAGAATATATGGGAGTGTTTATCAGAGAACCAACAAAGCTGTGTTGTGACAATAAAAGTGTAATTTATATTGCCAAAAATCACACCTTTCACGAGCGAACAAAGCATATAGAGATGGACTGCCATTATGTCAAAGAAGAATACTTGAAGATCATTGATCTACCATACGTGACATCTGAGTATCAACTTGCAGACTTCTTCACAAAAGCACTATGTTCGCTCAGATTTCATTTCCTTCTTGACAAACTTGCAGTCTATGTCACATGGGTGCGGGCGCGGGTGCGGGTGCGGGTGCGGGTGCGGGGATTCGGCACTTCCAAAAAACCCGGGTGCGGGGGTGCGGCAGGGGCAAAAATGTAATATATATATAAATAAAGGGGGTCAGGGGAATAGGTGGGGTTTTTTTTTTTTTTCAGCTGTCAGCTGCTGTCAGCACAGTTGCTGACAGACAGCTGATGGACCTTAATGATCCTATCAGCTGCATAATTTTTTTTTTTTAAAAAATCGTAAGCCCATTTGGGCAATTTTTTTTTTTTTTAAAAATGGACCTTAATGATCCTTGGTGCGGTCAACGCACGCAGGATCGGGTTGACCGCATTCGGTGCGGCACCCGCACCCGGTGCGGCACCCGCACCCGGTGCGGCACCCGCACCCGCGTCGAGTCGCGTCGACGCGGGTGCGGTACCCTCCTAGCCGAATCCCTGTGACATAGCTTGCGGTTATCGCACCGTAAGTTTGAGGGGGGGTGTTAAAATGTATCTCCAAAATCTTTGTTGTAAGTATAAATATATATACTTATATACATAGAGATATATATATATTATATGTATATGTATCTCTATATATATAAATATATATATTTATATCCTTTTTTTATTTTCTTACCCGAAAAGGGTATTCTTGTAATTTCCTATCTTGTGCATATTCCATTTGGAATATATTGTATTTTTCCATCTTTATTTTTTGTACATGAAACTGTCTACATGCAACACCCCCCAGAGGTTCAGGGGGAGTGTCAGAAGGTATGCAAGTTGAAGAAGGCTATTTATGGCCTGAAGCAGAGTCCGCGGGCATGGTTTTACAAATTATTTGAGGTAATGTCGAGCTTTGGATTTGTCAGGTCAGCTTCAGATCACTCCTTGTTTATCAAGAAAACCAGTGCTGGAATTATTGTTATGGTGGTATATGTCGATGACATCATATTAACAGGGAGCAGTGCCCAAGATATTTTTGCAACAAAAGATCATCTTCAGAAGCACTTTGTTACTAAAGATCTTGGTCACCTTTGATATTTTTTGGGTATCGAGGTTGCAAGAAACAGAGAGGGCTTAGTGTTGTCTCAAAGAAAGTATGTGTTGGACTTATTAAAAGAGACTGGAATGCTAGGAGCTAAGCCAGTTAATATTCCAATGGATCCCAAAACTCACATGTTCGATGAGAAGTCTGACTATGTGGATAGTGCCAGCTTTAGATCCTTGGTGGGTAAGTTGCTATATGTGACTGTTACTAGACCTGACATTTCATTAGCTGTGAGTAAAATCAGTCAGTTCATGGACAAACCTACAAAAGTTCACTGGGATGCAACTATGATGGTTCTTTGGTACTTAAAGGCATCCCCTGGTAAAGGTCTCTTGTTTAAACGAAATCCATCTTTGGACGTTGTTGCTTACATTGACGCAGATTATGCAGGATCTGTTGAAGATAGGAAGTCAACATCTGGATTTTGTGTGTTTATGGGAGAAAATCTTGTTACCTGGAGGAGTAAGAAACAAATCGTTGTAGCCAGGTCGAGTGCTGAATCTGAATACCGAGCAATGGCCCAGACTGCAGCTGAGATTATGTGGGTAAAATCAGTCTTGATCGAGCTTCAGGAGAAAGTATCCCTACCTATGTTGATGATGTGTGACAATAGGGCTGCTATATATATTGTCAACAACCTAGTGTTTCATGAAAGGACTAAACATATTGAAGTTGACTGTCACTATGTTCACGACTTGGTTCAGGCTGGGTATATCTGCACCGATCATGTATCTTCCGAAGATCAAGTAGCTGATGTTTTTACCAAAGCCCTGGCGAGACCAAATTTCTTAAAATGTTGTGACAAGCTGAGCATGATTGATATCTATGCTCCAGCTTGAGGGGGAGTGTTGAGACTAAGAGGCTTTTAGTAAATAAGTTTTTCTAAACTAGAGGTTATTTGAATCTTAATATTTAATGAGGGACCTGGGTGTAATTTTGTTCCTTGGACTATCTCTATTTAATATAGAGATTAGCCTTAATCCATTTCAACGAGTTTTCTTTTCTCTAAGTTGCCCTCTCTCTCTCTCTCTCCCTCTCTCTACCCCGATTTTTGTGTTTATTTTCAGAACATGAACAAGAAGAAAAGCCAGAATCATCGTAACCTGGAGGCCGAAGGTCGATCTCTGCAGACACGCCTTCCGGGATCAACTTCACGCCCTTGGATAAATATCAGATGAGGTTATGCTCTAATACCATGTGAGAAATCACACCAGGCTATGTGTGTGCAGAGGAAGAAGATGAGACGATGAAAAAGGGGTGTCAATTGGTGATTGTTTTTCACGACTCATCATCGTGCCCTAATATATTAAGAATACAATGTGGGTCGGGTCTGGAATATAACGTTAGACCCAAATACAATAGACAACCCATGGAAAATATGTATAAGTATGAATCTGGGTCCCAGACCCGAATCTGAATAACACCAGTCTCAATATAAACAACCCCAAACACGAAAATAACTAAGATTAGGCTTCTTACCAAAACACAATTCATAAGGTGATTTATCATATTTAGAGTAAGGAATACAACTTAGAATATAAGTAGTAAGTACAACATCTCTCCACAAATTGGGATGTAGGCCAGTATTAAGAAGTATAACATTCATTATTTCTATAAGTGTTCTGTTTTTTCTTTTTGCTATATCATTTTGTTCAGGAGTTTTAGGGGCAGAGGTTTGATGAATAATCCTATTATCTCTACAAAATTTATCAAATTCTCCACTTAAGTATTCACCTCCTCTATTTGTTCTAAAGTGTATAATCTTGGTTTTAAATCTATTTTGTATTTCAGCAAGATAAAAAAGAAATTTGAAAAATGTTTCAGATTTATGTTTCATCAAATAAGCATAATAGAATTTAGAATAATCATATATAAAAGTAATGAAATATCTATTGTTACCACGACTTAGAACATTATCCATGATACACAATTTGAATGCACTAATTCAAGCGATTTATAATATTTTTTCTACACTAATAAATAAGAGTCTAGTTAGTTTAGTTTGAATGCATGTCTCACACTTATAATTATATTTTATTTGACATGGCAACGAAGCAAACCAAAATTATTCATATTATGAATGTTGTAAGAATTAATATATCATAATCGTGAATGCCAAAGAAAATAGGAGTCAACCATGTAAACAGAAGTTACAGATTCATTTATGCTCATCTTGAACATACCACAAGTGGCAAATCCTTTGCCTACAAAGATTTTTCCTTTGATCACAATTACAATCTCAGTCTCAATAACAATTTTGAAACCATTTCATGACAGTAGGTTTGCAAAGATTAAGTTTTTATGAATTTTTGGAGCATAGTGGATATTTTCAAGTGTTAGGACTTTCTTGGAGACTTTAGTTGAAGAAGAGTTTCTCATAAAGAGATTATATCCTCCCCCCATTACTTCATACGACTTGAACAAGGTTCTATCGTTTGTCATATGAACAGTGCTTCTAGTATATAGGTATCAGTTCCTATTTGTAGCTATAATGAAGGTTTCAGATATTACAACATGCCTCTCTTCTGACTCGTTTGGCTTAGGACCAGTATTCTTCCGTTATCTGCATTCTCTAGTAAAATGGCTTAACTTGCTACAAACATATCAACTAATTTTCTTTTTATCAGTTTGCTTTTTCCCTTCCACAAATTTTTTTTATTTCTCTAGGTTTTCATAATTTTGCCACATTTGTTACTAATAACATTCACTTTAGGATAACCCTATTTAGGACTCGAATTCTCTTTTTCATGAAAACGAGTGTTCTTCTCAATTCGGATGTCCTTAAAAAGATCATCTAAAGTGATTTTCTCATTTTTATGTTTTAGGTGATTCCTATATTCTTTTCGGGAATCAGGTAGTTTCTCAATGATGACTGCAACTTGGAAGTCATAATCAAGATACATATCTTCTCCCTTGATCTTATAAGTCAATATTTGCATCTTGTGAATTTAAGCAAGTATCTTATCATCAACAATAGAAACATATTGGTCTACAAGGAACCTTTTATTTTCAGCGTCTTTTGCATTGTACTTGATCTCCGGATCATGTCAAAATTCTTTAGCTGACTTTAAAGAAGAATATAGGTCAAACAAAAAATCGGCTAAAGTGTTCAGGATATGCCCTTTGCATTGGTAATTCTTTATGTGTCACTTCTCTCGCTCTTTATTTTGTTCTTTTGTCTCGATTTCTCCAGCAGCAACAATGGTAAATGGCTTTTTGATGACATAGTCAATGTGCAACTCAGATAACAGGAAAGAGGCCTTTGATTACTACTGCTTGAAGTTTGACCCATCAAATCGATCAAGCTTCTCAAGACACGGCTTAGCAGATTGATGGAATTGGATGTTGAACCAGATGCCATATTGAAGTTTTAAAATTATTGGAATAAATAGTGACCAAAGACAAGTTTTAAGAAAATCGAGATTCCAAGCCTAGAGGCACGTTCTTATGATCGCTATTTTTAGAACTTCAATCGCCTCACTTTGGGGATTTTCGAAGATGCGAAAAAGGTTTGTACGTAACTGGTTTTTCATGATACAACTAGGCTTGAACCTCACGAGTGTCACTGCTTCACAAGATCAGGTGACCTCTCCCACATGTGAATTTTGCAAACCAAACGAAAGTAAAAGAATAGAAAGAGAGAAAGATTGATAATTAGAAAATTTGATGAACCAAAAGACGAAAATGAAGAGATTTATAGACTTTAGGAAGGCCAACACGTTTTTGTGATAAATGATATTAAAGGTCATAAATCCAACGGTTTGAAAATTGGATGAAAATGACCCAAAACGGTCACTCACCTTTGATCAATGGTCAAGGACCTCCAAAACTGTCTAATAGTTACAATGCCTCATAAACACAATATAAATGCCTTTTAAAGTCTTTCAAACGTCCAAACCAATCGAGAAACGAAAAGTCAAAGACAACTTGGTTAAAGGTCAAGGTGTTGTCAAAACGGACCTCGGCGTCTCGCGCCGCTGCGAGCGTGCAAAGTGCAAAGTGTGCCATCAAAGCGTCACATTATGCTTTAAGCACCCTTTCGCACACACACGCATGTGTGCGCGAGCGGTGCGTCCATTCCTGCGCAAAGCGCAGCAACGTCCATAAGCCACCCTAAGACACAAGGGTTTCCAAAGTATAGGATGAAGAGCAAAGACTATTTAAACCACCAGAAATATTTCTCCCTCTTAGATATGAGACTAAACACTTTTCAAAGCACTTTTGGTGGGAAGCAATCAAAGCACCAAAACTTTATAAAGAATGTGAACTTTCCCATCATCAAAATAAAGAATATTTTGAAACTTTTCCCAACACATCAGTGCCATAAGCTCAGATTTGGATGATATTTGAAGTTTATCAAATTGGAAGAGTTTCCAGATGAGCTTATCATTGGTACCTTCAAGGCTCCCATACTCTCCGGTGGAAAGTCATCGTTTCAGGCATTAGTCGATCTGACCTTGTAGATGTGTTTGCCATGGTTTGTTTAGTAAGAAAAGAGCTTTGAACTAATTGTTTTAATGTAAAACTTGATTGTTGTTGACCTGAGGCAGTGCAATGCTAATAATCATTTTCCCCTATACCTCATTCACAGTGTTTATTCCCTTCCTAGCATGTCTTGGTACAAAATTTCCTGCTGTTATCGAAAGTCCTTGTCATTATGGGAGTCTTCTGTTTGTTGAAAAGTATTATTGTTTTAACTTTTTTCTTTGTTATATGCCATTGGTTATGTAATATTAGGTTGCATGTTTTCATGTTGCAGCATGTTGAGATTCCAATTCCTACTCCAAAGAAGGATGAAATTCTATTAAAGTTGGAAGCATCAAGCTTGAACCCAGTTGATTGGAAAATTCAGATTGGCATGATGAGGCCATTTCTTCCAACCAAATTTCCATTTGTGCCAGGTAATAATAGTGCTAAGGAGTATGACTATTTGATTTGGTCAGGGTCTTATACCAGGGAGTATGTCTATTTGATTTGGACAGTGTCTTGTACCAAGGAGTATGACCACTTCCTATAATGCATCTTATTTCATTAATTTTTGTCCCACCTAATATGACCACTTCCTATAATGTATCTTATTTCATTAATTTTTGTCCCACCTAATTCCAAGTTATCGATTGATAATTTTGGTGGTATCTTGTTGTGGGAGGGGGAAAAACAGTTTCAGATGTTGCTGGAGAGGTGATTGAGGTTGGTCCTGGAGTTCAGAACTTTGAAGTAGGTGACAAAGTGGTTAGCATCCTCAATACCTTTGTAAGTTTACAGCACTGTCCTGTTGACTTTGCTTCTCATTCTCATCTGAACAAGATATGAAACTGCTTATTCTTCATACACCATGTATAAGTATTGGAATCATTCTTACTAACTGTTAAAACTACTAGAATAAAAAGAAAAAAGAACAGCTTAAACTGCCAGACAAGATAAATTGTTTCATAATTTCTATTGACACTTGTGTCTGATGGTGTTCACTCTTGTGTTTATATGCTATTGAAACTGAGACACAGCGAGGAGGTGGGCTGGCCGAATATGTTTTGGCAATGCGTAAATTGACTGTTAAGAGACCCCCAGAGGTTTCAGCAGCTGAAGGTGCATCTCTATGTATAGCTGGCCTTACAGCTTTGCAGGCAATTACCCAGGCTGCTGGAATCAAGCTCGATCAGAGCGGCCCATCTGCTAACCTTCTGATCACTGCAGCCTCTGGTGGTGTCGGCCATTACGCAGTCCAGTTAGCAAAGCTTGGCAACACGCATGTCACTGCAACCTGTGGAGCTCGCAACATCGATCTGGTCAAGCGCTTGGGAGCCGATGAAGTGCTAGACTACAAGACACCTGAAGGGGCATCACTGAAGAGCCCTTCAGGCAAGAAGTATGATGCTGTTATCCACTGCGCGACCGGCATACCATGGTCAACATTTGAGCCCAATCTTAGTGAAAACGGTAAGGTGATCGACATCACTCCTGGTGCAGCAGCTCTGATGACCTGTGTGATGAAGAAGCTCACCTTTTCGAAGAAGTCCCTGGTGCCTCTTTTGCTGTCGCCGAAGGGCGAGAACCTAGAATTCTTGGTGAAGTTGGTGAAGGAAGGAAAGCTTAAGACTCTAGTTGATTCGACATTTCCTCTGGCAAAGGCTGAAGACGCCTGGGCAAGGATCATGGATGGACATGCTACTGGGAAGATCATTGTGACCTCTGAGTAGTTAAGTGTGACCTTGGTTGCAGGAGATCATAAGCATGCTGAGGTTCATGGATAGTACAAATCTTTAGTGAATCATCGTAAGCATGGTGAGGTTCGTGGATCCCTCAAAATATATGTATATATACATTGACTTGTGAATCATCGTAACATCTATATCTTTAGTTAAGCACTGCTGTCCTTCCTTTTATCGTATCTGCTTGAACTTTTGAACTGGAATGTCCAAGAAGAGCCATATCTTAAACATGAATGGCCATGTCCAAATTTTTTGGGTGGAACAAATTCAAATGCTTATAAAAGCTCTCTCTGATTAGCTACGAGCTAGTGATATCTAGATTTGTTATTATCTTTCTCATGTGAATCTCCACATGTGATTCCAAATCGAATTTAATTTGGAGTCTGATTCTTATTCTCATTTAAAAGAGAAAGCAACTCTCATTGGTAAAGGCAAATGAGAGTGCACTTCTCACAACCCATTTTATTTTCAGATGTTTGTTTATCCAAAGCCAATGAGATTCATTCTCCCATTTGCATGAGAGTACAAATCTCATGAGACTCAACCAGACATGCCCCAAATCTGATTAGAAAACCCCCAAGGAGGATCCGATATTTTTTTGGGGTAGACAATATGATGCAGAATCAGTTTCAAGTTAAATTGTGACAATTTACCCTTAATTTTTTTTATATTTATATGGAGAAACCATGCCCAAGATCAGAGACCTAACTGCACTGGCTCTGCCTTTTCTTACTTATGATCACTGTCCTGGCAGCATAAAACTCTGTGGACTTGCCCCTTGCCACCAGGGAGTTGCTACACTTAGGCTTGATCAAAGGATGATGCTCATGGGATTTGAACCTAGACACCATTTCACTATACCAAACCCCTTTGGGGCCATTACCCTTAAACTTGAAAAAGGCATTATCAACTTTACTTAGGATGGGTGATGGTAATTTAGTAAAATTATTTTGTTTTACTCGTTGCTAAGAGATAACTAGTTAAACCAAAGTCAAGTGCTTTTTCATATAACTGGGGAAAATCACCTTGCTCACTTACAAGCTAATTGGTATAAAAACGGCAAAGGACCTTGACCGCTAGGGAGTGCACCTAACTTTGGCCTCATGGCAAAGGATGCCCACCTTTAGGCTTTGAACTCATGACATCCCTTCAACTTAGTGATGTTCAAAATTCATTTGTGCATATGAGCATACCCCTTGTGGGTTAGCTCTATTGATGTTTGTCATTATAGTATAGTGGTTTATTCTACAAACACGTGGATTCCATCGGACTTAGTTCACGACCTCAGGACCTCACCACCAGGTCATCACGCCGGGTGCAGTTTCTTCTTTTTGCCTTTGGAGGGGAAGATAAAGAGCAACGTACCAATCATAACTAAATGCACACTAAAAACTCTTACCTCGATAATATTTCGTTTTTCTCATTTTTTTTTGCTTTCGCCTTTCCATCCAAGATTTTTTTTCTTCTTTCACGCACCCAAACTCCAACTCATTAAAATCAAATGGAGAGAGAGAGAGAGAGAGAGAGAGAGAGTTTGGTGCAATTGATGGGCCTTGGCCAATAGACAAGTGTTCAGGATTCCATTGTCATAAGTGACAAGGGCAAGGGATAAGCCCTTGTTCAGCTGAAGCTGGTTGACTCTTTGGAGGCAAGGGGTGTGCCACGGGTTTACACCATTAAGTGCGGCAGTTTGAGTTAGCACGGTTTCTGATTTCGATGGTTGTTTTCCCCCTCCATGACAAAAAAGGAGAGATTCATGCCTCCCAAACAGTCAAGATAAAATTGAGTGAGAGAGACTTGAGTAATGTTACGGTGCTCCTCCAAAAGAATTACCTACACCCACCTATTATAATCCATGGGTGCAGGTTGTATATTCTCGAAGGAAATTGGCATATTTATTTGATAGGAATCAAGGTTTAAACGCCTTTTTTATGTGAAAATAAGATTTTTTTTAAGTTACCTTGAATTTTGAAGATCTTAGAAAAACATACATGTACTTCACAAATCAGTCCTTGTTTTTTTGTTTATATATATATATATATATATATATATATATATATATATATATATATATATATATATATATATATATATATATCATGTCCCTAGGTTTGATCAGCAAAGAAAAACTAAATAATTAAAAAAACTAAATAATTAAAATTATATATATTATAGAGAGAGATAGAGCATAAATTTTTTGTTCTTCTCTTTAAAAACCCATATTTCTTCGTCTTCTTTGTCATGCTTGGTTGACTATGGCTCCGTCGAAGATCATCACTATGGCTCCGTCGAAGATCATGCATGCAGTGCAATACCACGGTTATGGTGGTGGCGCTTCTAGACTGAAGATTCTTCTCCTCTTTTTCTTTTTTTTCCTCTTTTTGTTTTCTTTTTCTTTTTTTGAATTTTTGCAATGGAATTTTTTCTTGAAAAATGTTTTATTTCTCTTTTTTTTTTTGGTTGGGGAAGAGGGTGGATTTTGAAGGAAGCCGGAGAGTTGTCCGTTTGTGAGTTTATACACATTTGCTTTGGTTCCGATATTAGTTCGTTATGTAATCTGGGCATAGAGTGTATTCATTAATTAATTTTCCGAATTTATTTTAGTTGGTATTTTTGGGATCAGATTTACATGTCTGTCATGTTTTTGGTAGACTTTTTTTCTTTCTTTTTAAGAATCACCTCTTTTTCATTGAATCAGCCTTGAATCCACGAGGGAGAAAAGAAGAAGGATGAGAATAATGAAAGAATTTTGAAAGTTTTATTCAATCACTAGCAGCTTCAGTTGGTAGAATGTGGTAGCTGATCTATAAAATCACCATCTTAATTGAGAAGTCTCAGGTTCCAATCTTAGCTGGGGACATCCATTTATGAACTAATTAGAAATGGTGAAGCTTATAATTTTCAACTCTCTTAATTAATGAGAAAATGGGTACTTTTGATTTTAAACTGCATTATCCATGGATCTTTCCTTCCAAATTTGTGCCAGGTAAAGGGTAATAATAGGGTAACTATTTCTTTTCAACATTTGAGTAATATCCGAGAACTCGTATTTTTGGGCTCCACAAAAAAAAAACCTCTTTATTTGGGATGTTCTGTGGACATAATTCTCTCAGATCATGGCCATGTATGTTGCATATCCTGGAGGACCCAAGCAGCCTTCATGTGCCATGAGTAACATGGAGCTAGGCATTCACATTTTTCAATTCAAAGTAATATATGTTAGGATAGTTTAATGCAAACAACACAACATGAAAGCCCTGGGTTCAAAGTCAGAGCAATCTGCTCTATGCTTAAGTTTAGTGGGCTATTATTTGAACCAATTTCCAGAAAGCATCAGATTCAATGCATGCACGTGTTTTCAAACTAATGCATATGATATACAGATGGAATCATTGTGTTTGTTCTCGTTTTATTGATTTTCTACAAGGAGAATTCATTCTGTAACCATGATGTAATGATTCATTTCTCCTGATAGTATACAACAAGCTAGTTTGTCGTGTAAATGAAACATTTTGGTCTTATTGACTGTACTTTTTTATCTTGCAATCCAATCTCTTATGAAGTTGTGGATGATCTATCGGCCTGACAAGCCTGTGTTCTCTCAAAGTCATGGTGAGTTGACTTCTTGGTTCTCTTGTGGGGAAAGCAGTTACAGATGTTGCTGGAGAGGTGGCTGAGATTGGTCCTGGAGTTCAGGATTTCAAAGTTGGTGACAAAGTAGTTAGCAAGCTCAATTTGTTGTTTAGTCATCATAGCCATTGTACTGTCTTTGCTTCTCATTCTTGCATCAACATGGATTTGAGCTGGTAATTGTCATTGGTCTTTGAATAATCTTTTAGCTGTTAAATTGCTAGAACTGTTAGACCAAAATAATTATTTTAACAGTTTCTGATGATGTTTAGGTGGATGATCTTGAGGTTGTTTAGTTGTAATTGTGCCATTGAAGATGCATTTTCTTTTATGGTTCTTGTACTTATCCCATTTGAATTAAAACACAGAGTGGAGGTGGGCTTGCCGAATATGCAGTGGCCAAATCAAACTTAACTGTGAAGAGGCCCCCAGAGGTATCAGCAGCTGAAGGTGCAGGATTGCCAATAGCTGGCCTTACAGCTCTTCGGGCACTTAATAAAGCTCGATGAGAGCGGCCCTTCTGCTAACCTTCTGATAACTGCTGCCTGATCTGGTCGCGTTGGCCATTATGCAGTGCAGTTGGCAAAGCTTGGCAACACACACATCACTGCTACATGTGGGCTGCGTAACATCGGCCTCATCAAGAGCTTGGGAGCTGATGAGGTGCTTGATTACAAGACACCAGAAGGAGCATCCTTAAAGAGCCCCTCAGGCAGGAAGTACGACTACGTGATCCATTGGGCAACAGGTATACCATGGTCAACATTTGAGCCTAATCTTAGTGAAAAGGGTAAGATAGTTGATATTGCAAGTCCAACAGCTATCCTAACCTCTGTTATAAAGAAGATGACCTTCTTTTCAAAGAAGTCCCTGGTGCCTCTAGTGATGACACCAAGGTGTGAGGACCTAGAGCTTTTGGTTAAGCTGGTTAAGGAAGGAAAGCTTAAGACAGTAATTGACTCGACGTTCCCTCTGGGGAAGGCTGAAGAAGCTTGGGCTAAGTGCATGGATGGGCATGCTGCTGGCAAGATCATTTTGATCCCTGAGTAGCAATCCCCTGTTTGTTGGAAACTGAAAGTATGGGTAGAAACATGGACGGATTACTGTACAGCTTTCTTTGGTTTGTATTTGCTGATGAAAAAATAAGGTGTTTGTAAGATCACACTGTGTGCATATCTGAATTTTGGCTTCTCGTGTTGTATCACAGCCTTCATACTCTCTATCTGAATATTGATGCATTACTGTCTCTTTCTTTTTCTTTTTTTTGTAATTTCAACTGAGGCACATTACTGCCTTATCTTCCTGCAATTTCTTGAACTGGAACATGATTGTGGGAATTGAGTAGAACTCTATGGGTTAAACTATCCACTGGGTCCAAGCTCAGACATGACTAATAGTGCTTGGCCAACAGGTTCTGGCTGGATTTTGGTATCATGATTGGGTCAAGTCTGCACCTTCACTTGGTAGAAGCATGCCTGATAATGCATTGTAGACTGTAGGCCCTTAGATCACAAGCTTTAATATGGTGCTTTTTTTATAATGAGGTGAAACCACTGTTGTGGTTCGGACGACCCATTGCGGGCCGAGTAGTGCCATGTTGACCGTGGTTCTGTTTTGGTTGTCTGCGGTGTAAAACTCCATGATGAGCCCGCCAGAGCCATCCTTTTGCTGGGCTCAGTCTGGAGTTGGTCGAATGTACCAGCTCATGACAAGCATGGTGCTTAAGGCTATAAATCTGATTAGTTCCCTTCCCTCATCAAATTTAAATTTGCTTACACAATAGCATAACGGGACTCGGATCCATTTTGGATTTGAAATCCCCACATATGATCTGCCCAACCCAACTATTTACTTGGATCTGGATGGGACTTGCTTGATCCGACCAACATCCAAAGTCCAAACTTATACCACATGAGTGTTTCCTCCGAACTCACAAACATCGAGTCTGAGTCGAGTCCAAGTCTGATCGATCATGGTGAAAAATCCATAGGAAGGAAGTGAGCCCATCTTGCTGCCTCCCAACCACTCATTTTCTTCTATGTGTTCTCCCTTCTATCGTGAGGGAAATAGCTTGGATATGGATCAGGTCAAGCATGACATGACACTGGATCCCGAATTTTAACTTTAAGTTTGGGTTTGTTTCAGGACCCAGATCTGACTCAGATCTCATAATGTAATTCCGGATCCAGATCGCCGATGTGGTAAGCGGGGTCCTGTGTCAAGCTGAAGGCCTGCCCAGGATCAAATCCCTCTGCCACATGGGGCGGCTGTTTTCTGGTAGGGGTTCGCCTAACCCCAGCTTGCCTTTCAAAAAAAAAAATCAATTATACGAGGGCTACACTTATCTGGTAGGGGCAACTCATGAACATCACCAAGTTAAAAGGATGTCATGAGTTCAAAACCCAAAGTCCTTTCTGCAAAGGCCAAAGCTGGGTCTACTCTCTGGTAGGCAAAGGGACTTAGGGGCTTTTATACCAATGAATTCACGAGTGAGTGAGGTGGTTTTCCCCGATTATCTAAAAAAAATGCAAGGTTAGACCCGGTTTTGAACCGTATTTCTCCCTTCCAAATCCGACCTGGATTTGGATATAAACTATCTGGATCCAACACTATGGGTGAGACCAGGAAGTCTCTTTTTCTCTCTCATGCAGTAGGTGATATCATTTGAGTCATTTAATTAAACAAGCCGAACAAACCTAGCATAGGGTGTTTAGGCTTGGCTCATTTCTTGTGCCGAGCTTGAGCTCATGAAAAATCCAAACTAAACGAGCTGAGTAAGAGCAAGCTCATTTACAAACAAAATATATATTTCAAAAGTTGAAAACAATAGAATTTGGATCCTAAACCTACTAAGACAAGGTCAAACTAGCTCATTTACAAAATAAATAATTGTTTCAAACTTTATGAATAGGATTTGAAATCTAAACTTATTGCTTTCAGGCCAAACACTTCAACCATCTTCATTTGATAATATAAAATATATACATAATATTTATTTTTAATAAATGAGCCTATAAGAGCCAAAGCTGACATAAACATTGGTTGTTCATGCTTGAGCTTGTTGAGCCTATTTCACCAGTTTGAACGAGCTCTTTACAAGTTGAACATGAGCCGAGCCAGAGCCGCTCATCTGATTTCCCAGCCCCACCAGTGGATACGGCCGTTATGGGGACCTTAGGGGATTTTACCAATGGGAGGCTTGTCAAAATTTAAGACCTGCAATTTTTTAATATAAAAATTATGGCTTTACCATGTATATATGGTCTGGGTCGGGTTCATGTAGTTCTTATTGGTTCGGGTATGGTTTTTCTTATAGTGGACCCGATTAGACCTGTGTCCGGACCCAATATACCGGGTCCAAGTCTGATACCACCTGGGTCCAAACCAAAAACCCAACCCGTTGACACCCCTAGTTTATATTGACTGATAGTGATGGATGTTTTCTAAAAAACAGATTGAAGATATACTTCAAGAGACATTGCATGTGAACCAAGAATGGAATATTGGCGAATATTCGTTTGGAATTTGGATGAGAACGGATCTACGAGTTATATTTAAAAAGTGTGCATAGTAACTTTTTCTTTTCGTTTTCTTCATTTTTTTTTCCTTTTGGTAGTCAAATGGGTTCCACGGATGACCATGTTAACCGAGGTCTTGAGTTCGAACCTAACCAAGGGTAATCCCCCACCTTGGTTATCAAAACATTCAAAAAGACAGAAAAAATAAAAAAGACTTTACCAAATACACCCTGAAGACGAAAATTTCTTACACAAACGACCAGTTCAAATGCGGTCCAAAATCATGTGCCCCACTTGGATTTAAAACCAGATGGAGTTGTTAATTAATCATAGTGACAGAAGTTGAAAACGGCAAAATATCGGCAGAAAAAACTCAAGAGAAATTATTTTCTTTAAATCTCTCATTTTTGGCAAAATCTTGGCAATAAAAAATAAATTAAATATATAAAAAATATTTTAATAAAGAAATATAAATAAACAAATATTTAAAAATAAAAACCACACAGTTTTTTCATGATAAATAGATGATAAAAACATAAATATCACATTTTTTATGTTTTGATGGAAAAACTCATGAGAAATTAAAAATATCACAAGAAATTACCATTTTAAACTTTCAAGTAATTTCTCGAGATATTTTAACGAGATTTTTCATAATTCTCGTGAGATCTGTCACTATTTTGTTAATTGTTACAAAAGTTTTGAACAAGGAAGAAGCCCTTTTCAGTCCTTTCACTCGTCCTGTCCGCAATTCAGGTTCGGGTCGGATACTCGCTGAATCCAAATATGTTTGGTCAGATTCAATAGGGTAAGGAGCATCTTATTATTACCAACGGGGGCTCTGCATGGTTGGTAAGAGCTGTCAGTGCACGTCTTCTTGTGGTGGGATGTTGCAGCTTCAAAAGCCAGTGGTGCATTGAATAATATCTAATGGAATGTTTTTTCTTTGATGCTACATCTTTTTCACTTTCAAACGTGCTCTTAGAAAATGTATCATATCAAAACTTCTCATAGGCAAAATTTACTTTTCTTGTGAGAATTTTTCTTGCTTCCAAACGTGCCTTAAGGAAGTGAAAAAGAATCGATGTGAAAAACGATAAGGAAACTTGTTTCTCAATAAAGGAAAATAGAGTTTTTCATATTTTGGAAGCAAGTTTCCTAAAGCTTTCTCTCATTTCGGAAAGCGAGATTTTTTGAGAAAATGAACTGCTGGCTTCCCCATGTTGTAGACGTTATTTTAAATAATAGTACCCCTTATAGTCCCCTCAGTAAATCATAATTAATAAGGGAAAAAACCCAGTGAAACTTAGTTGGTCAACCCCACAGCTATGGACTATTAACTAAATCATAATTAATCGGCTACATCATTTATTATTAAGTCAATTTTTTTGCATACAATTTACATTTCTAAAATTTTAATTGACTAAAAAAAGCAAAGCTAATGTGCCAAGATACCTAAATCAACCTTTTGACTCAATTCGATCATAGGACTTAAAAAAGAGCTAATAGATAAAAGAACAATAATGAAGAGCTCATGAAATTAAAAACTGCTGAAATTTCTGAAATTGAAAGCAATTGATGTGGTCAACTTGATTTTAAAAGAAAATTGATTGGTTTTATACCCTTCTTTATGCGCCCGCGACTTGGTCATCCCATGATTATTAAATAAAATTAAGGTCGCCTCCTTTTGTTTTTTTTGGCAGACTTTTCTTTTTTTTATTTGGGAACTTTCTGATAGAGATTATTGAATTTCTAAATTCTCACCTTATTTTTCTCTTTCCCCGTAGATAAGGATTTACTAGATTAAAACACTAATTATGTTAATCATATATATCTAATTCAACCTCCCCAAATCTATATTTCCATCTTAAAATCATTGTATAAATAAAATGAACGAATTAAACAAACTCATCCCATGAGTGTTACCCCCCCTGCACAAGCCGAAACCTGGTGATTCCTCGGGGGCGAGGGGTAAGCCCTCGGAGTTTTACGCTGTCAGGACAGTGACCGGAAATATGCCAAGAAGAGGCAGCGCAACTAGGTCTATGATCCTGGGGTGGTTTCTTTGAGAAAATAAAAATAAAAAAATAATGTTAAAAGAAACTCTTAGATCATGCTAATCCAAAAGCAAGACACATGATCACTACCAAACATTTACATATAGGGAAAGCACCAGCCACTGTTGATCCTAGCACTTTTTATGGATTTGGGTGACCCACCTTGACCAGGAGCAACTTTGTCCTTGACTAAATACAACAAAACTTGCATTATCATACATTTTTAGCATTTGGCCATTGGAAACCTACTTGAGGAGTAGAGCGTAGGTGTTTAAACATTAGGTGCTTGTGATACGTGCTTGATGGGTTTTTAAGTTTTTTTTTTTGTTTTGTTTTTAAATTCTGACCGTACATATGTGATCTATGTGCTTCATTTTTATAGGGATCAGCTCTTGAAGTATTCGATTCCGACACATGGGTGGGTTTTTATAATGTTTGAAAAATCAATGGTCCAAAATCATTGTAAATTTTTTAGGCTCCAAATATTAATTTTCATTGACAACACATGATCAAGGTGTGGATTCCGCGTAAATCGACCATGCCCAACACATTTATGGAGTTGAAACTGCAAAAAAAAACATCGAAAGAGCAGCAAAACCCATCAAGCATGTATCACAAGCACCTAATGTTCAAGCACCTATGCTCTAATCCCTACTTGATTATCATCCTTTTTTGGGCCAAGTAAAAAAAAACCAAAACTCTTGTTTTCATCAGCTATGAAACCCTAATGAGTGTGAATTCGGACAGCCCAAGCAGAGGCGTGCACAAATAAAACCCTTGAGGTCGACTACACCCTTTGGCAGTACTCTCAATTTGGGCCTTGTGGCAAAGGATGCACACCTTGAGTATCGAACTTGTGACGTTTTAAGGCGACCCATCTAGCGAGGTGCATGGAGCCCTTGGGGCTTACTTTAGTGTCAATTAAGCTATTGCAAAATGGTAATTTTCCAAAACTATACTTAATATTGTACTCATTGCTTTTCTCTTGCATTACTCACCAAATACAGAACATGACACATGTTAAAACCATTAAAATAATACTAAGAAATTTAATTTTTATGATTCAGGTTAGTATCATATCGATTTTCTGCCAATATGTATCGGCCGATACAGTTTAATACGTACTGATACTGACAACATTGGGTTTCCATGTCCCACAGAATTTCATTCTCCTGCTCCAACCTTTAAAAAGAAACATATAGTAAAATTGGTTGGACCAACCCATGTCACACGACACGCTGAAATGGACACGGGGCACACTAATTTTGTGCAGATTTTCATCAAGAATACTATATAAAGGGACACAACACTGGCTTGAATTAAAGTATCCTTGTGACGTTACACGCAAGGACCAAGAAGTTGGTGTAGTGCACAAGTTGGATGTACAAATGAAAAACAAGCATTTGTAAATTGCACGCTTTAAAAAAAAAATCACTCAAATAAGGTGTTTCCTTTAGGTACGTTTGATGGCTTGTGCAGGATTGGACGAAATGAACAAACAGAACGGAACACAACATTGGTTCGATTCTGTTCTTTTTGTTTCAAGTCCAACAAATGTCCGTTGTTTGATGAAAAAAAAAATGAAGTAAAAACTCTAATCAATGAAAAAAAACCCTAATCAAGAAGAGAACCCTAATCAATAAAATCAAACAAAAACCCCTAATCTAAGAAAACCCTTACATATGAAAACCTAAAATTGCCTTAAAAAAAATTTAATTCAAACCGTAATAAAAAAAGAAGAAAGAAGAAAGAAGAAAGTAAGAACCTCACTGGCAGCCTTACATCGCATCGCCGGCCTTGCATACACTCGATAGCGGCCTCATTCCTGGCATCGATGACCCCAGCGCTTGACCCGCAAAGGAGAGAGAGAAAATCAGGGGACCCCTACCTTTGACTTTTTTTTAAGGATATTACAAAAATAACACATTTTTAAGAATGTGGCAGATGCCGTTCCGAGCATCCATCACATCCAACGTTTGTTGAAATCACCATCCCTTGCGTTCATTTAGTCCCATTTCGAATGGGAACGGGGGGACGGTAATTCAAACATACCATTAGGCAACCCTAGTAACTTAAGCTACAACAAATACAAAAGAAAAAAGACAAAAGAAAAAAATCAACCTATACCAACCCAAGTTTATAGAGTTGGATCAAGAAATGTCCTGTCCAACCCATACCCTGGACCATTTTACTGTTTTCTTCATTAAACTCAGATAGGTTCCAACTTTGACATGGCTGAAATGATTTAAGACCATAAAAAGTGGTACTTATACCCTAGCCACCAGTAAAAAAGTGGGAAAGGTGTGGGATCGGAACAACAATGCCTAGCCACTGCTCTCTGTGTGAAAAAAAAGGGTCAGATCCGAAACAACTAAATACATGGGAGTTTACTAAATCCGGATTGGGTGCAATATTATTGCACAAAAATTATGCATTAAGCACCCGATCGCCCTCCATCAAGTCTTGGGCCTAACACCTGACAGGCCTGTCCTCAAAACGAAGGGTGATCAGGTGCTTAATGCACAAATAAATATTTGTGGAATCATATTGCACCTGATCTTTTTTCCAGTTTACAAACCGGGGCTCATGGTTGGTACGAGCTGTCAATGAACGACTCTTTGTAATGGGACGTCGCAGGTTCAAAACCCAATGGTACATTGAATAATAACTGGTGGGGGTCTTGCCTAACCCCAGCTTGCCTTTAAAAAAAAAATACATGGGAGAGTTGAATTCAGAATTAATCTAAACAGTCAAAAATTGCAAAACCTTCATCCTGAATCCGACCCATTTGGATCCCTACTACGCAGGTCCGAATAACTTATTAGGTTCACCAACAAATGTGAGGAGTCTATAATTGCTGAGTTTGATTCACCGGGGCCATGTTTGGTGCTTGCAACCCATATCTTGAACTGAGTCAGTCCTACAAAAGTTTTGACCTACTTTATATATTAAAAAACAATGCCACGAACCTTTCTTTTTTCGGCCACAGCTCTTCATCACCGACTCATATTGGTAGGACTGCTCACCAATCTTGTTGATTGGAAAATCTTGCCATAAATTAAAATTTTGTTTTGTCAAACAAACTTTGGGAAAATATTGGCATATAAAACCTAGTCAGGGGGAAATCCCCTAACAACTAAAAAGGTTTTGTTTTCAGAGAAAAACTCAAAAAACATTGACATATATAAAAATTAAGATTATATAAATATAAAAGTTAGAACATAAAAGTATGGAAAATACTTTAAGTTATTTTGAAAGTATCACTTTTTCACGGAATATATCAGCTATTGAAAATATCCTCTTATTCCTCAAAGTATCACCACTATTGAAATAGAAAACAAATCCGGATCGGGTTATGGTTGTCAAAGTCTCAATCCGAATCCCGTGAACCTAGACTCAACTAGGTCAGTAGGCCCCAATACTTACAAGGTCTAACCCTAACCCACCACTTACCCTATTGCCCTACCAACAATCAAATATTTTTTCCCTAAAAAAAAAAATTAATTTAAAATAACCGTGGCCTTGTGATTTAGAGGGCCACAGAAAAAAGTGGGGCCCACCCCAAAGTTCATTTGGAGGAGAAGCGAAGAAAATTATACGCGGAAAAATAAACACAATAAACCAATAACAAATAAACAATTCGAAAGCGAAGGCGTGGGGCCCGTCTTTTCTTTTCCTCCTATTTTTTTATTTTTTATTAATTACTCTCTCTCTCTCTCTCTCTCTCTCTCTCTCTCTCTCTCAATAGGCTCTCTCAGAGTCGGATGCAAAGAAAACCAAGCCTTCTCTTCAACACCCACAATGTGATTCCCATCGATCGAGAGCCCCAAAATCTTGTTGCCAATCTGAAGATCTCTTCGTTCTCCGGAGCCTCGGATTCCGTCGATACCGATTTATGATCGCCCTCGTTGGCGGGTAATGCTTCTACCGATTGTTCCCCTTTCATATTTCTCGCTTTCTTATTGCAATGCCTTTGTGATTCGATTTTTGTGGAATTCTTGATCGAGTTTTCGTTTTTCGAGTTGTTTTCTCTTGATTCTGTCTGGGTTCCTTCTTGGGTATGCGAGTTAATGAGTCGGTTGCTTGTTTCTTATATTTATTTCTTGTTGGTGTTGGATTTTTTTCACCTATTTGGAAGTTTTGGTCTCGCCTCTGCGTTTCTTATGGGATTTATTATATTGGCCTTCTTTGTTTTTGCTTCTTTTTTTTGAAGAATAATATGGGTTTTCCCTGTAATCGAGAGTTTGATCCGGTTAAAATGATGATTGGTTGGGAATTGATGCCTTTATTTCTATTTAATTGCGACTGTTCGTTTTGTGGATTGGAGGATCTCGTTTTGTTATTCGTTTTCTTGACATATGTCTTAAAACTATTGCAATCTGTGATGACGATTTGGTAGAGAATTGCTGGAAGTGAACGTGTTACTAATTTAACGAAAGACAAGCATGAATTTTACAGGACGGTAGGAATTCATAGTCGTTTTATGTCGTGTATTGCTTCAATTTTGGAAAAAAATCATGTGAAAGTTGAAAATGGAACATTTTGTTTTCCCATTTAAAGCTTAGATTGAAGCTTTACAAGAATATTTCCTTTTATATTGGAAGAACAGTGCTTCTTGCTTCAACTATTATGTCACATGCGCCCATTAACGGAACTCGCGGTAGCCTTCAGCTGCGTGTGCAGAGAAGCATATCTCTGTAAGAATATGATATGACTTCCATCTTCAAAGTTGAGGAATGGACCAGAGTGAATGATTGGAAACTACCCCATGTTTCTTCTTTTGAACTCCTGTTGATTGGGAGGTGGGAACTATCACATGTTTCCTCTTTCTTTTGCCCTGTAACTGTTGCTTAGAAACTATCCCATGATTCCTCTTTCCTTTTTCCCCTCTTCCAACCATCTCTCTCTCTCTCTCTCTCTCTCTCTCTCTCTCACACACACACACACACACACACACACACACACACACACACACACACGTTCAGCAGTACAAGTATTCAAGCATTAGATGGACTTTTGAAGTTATACTTATACCCAGCGTATGAAAGTGGACCAATCTGTTTTTGGGATACAAGATTGGCCTGCTGTGTGTGTGTGTGTTCTGAAAAACATTTAGCAACATCTAGAAAGAATTATCTTTCTGATCAGAACATGACATTTTTCATTTTTAAGGACTCAAGAATGGAATCTCGTGTGATCTAATGTGTGTGGTACTTTAGAAATTGTTTTATTTCTTATTTTTTGACTTTCAAGTATCTAATTTTGTAGCTTACTGAAAAGATATGTAAGCATCTAAAATTGTGCAGTATGAACACTCAAGTATGAAACGGGCTACAACCAATGTTAGCAAATGTGAGACTAGGTGATACCTAGTCAGGTAGAGCCGGTGGAGTAGGTTGTCAACCAGCTTGTCCGGGTTGGCTATGTCCACTATGGGAGTGATACTTTTAACAGTAACAACAGCAAAGATTATCTTGTTTTCTCAACCAACTCTTTTTGGTAGACTTTGCTTTTGTTCCTTAAGTTAGACCCTCAAAACACTTACTTTCAATGATTTTTATAACCTAGATTACAACAATTCTGTCTTCTGATTGGTTCAAAGCCTCCTTTAAAAGAATTTTGGGTCTCTTCAGGTTGTGATGGCCCTGTAATTTCCATCTGCTGCATGGCATTTCTTTTAGGTAGCTAGATTCATCATTAACTGCTTGCACTTCTCACCTAGGGAAAGTGCCTAATTATGCTTTTCTTTATGCTGTTTTGAAGCTTGTAGTTTCAAGTAATACCTTGCAGTAAGTGTTGGTTTCTTTCTAGTAAAGAGTCAACAGGAGGTTTTTTACTATATATAGTTACTTTTTTTCCTGCAAAAAGATTAACAAATTTTTATCTGTGCATGTTGGTTATGTAGGTTAGTTGACATCTGGATTTGTTGAAAGTTAATGGAGGAGGAGGTCATTAATCTTTGGACCTTTTTACTAGTTAGGCTGAATGCAGCACCTACAACAACTAAGCCTAAGATTTTGCAGATTATCCTGGTTGTTTACAGTTGATATCAGTTTAATCCAGCTGATAAAAGCTGCATCCAGGAATGTCGATCATGTACTGGGTGACGTTTAACCACTCATATCATCAAAAGTGGGTCTTCCAGAACGGCTTTATTTTGTGCTCCTGTTTAGAGAAGTTTCAATTTTCAAAGTCCAAGCAAGTGACAATACTTGGTACTAGCATGACCTTTATAAATAGTCAATTGGAAGTTCAGTGAGGCGCTTCTAGTTGGGGCTGTTGAGAACTCAAGCTATGGAAAGGTGAGCTGCCCATTCTTGTGAAGTTTTTATATATGCTATCTCATTTTTCTTATATACATTGAATCTTTTGCTTTACAGAGTTCAATAATGCTGATCTTCTTGTAGGTATAAAGTCATTGCAGAATTAGGAGATGGAACTTGCGGAAGTGTCTTCAAGGCACTAAACCTAGAAACAAATGAGATTGTAAGTTTTGACCTCTTTTTGACTGAAAAGTTGGCTATGTGAATGTAAACAGCTTGTATTATGGATAGGAGCCATTATCAGGTCTAGATTCAACTAGCTTCCAGCTGAAACCAATTTGATTTTATGTAATCACATTTTAATCTACTCTGGGTTCAGATTATAACAGTATCTTGATATGGAAGATGAATCTAAATCTGACCATTTAGCTTACTGGACATGGAAAGAGGTTTGCCGGGTTCAGGTGAACAATAATTGATTGGTTGAATACCTGATCTGAACATAATCCAATGACATTCCTGGTTAAATGCCATTTATATTTGTCCCATATTTATAGTCTTGCTTGTTTTTTACTGACTGGTTGCTTGAGGGTAGTATTTTCATGTTCATCTATTCTTCTGATCTTCTCCAACTCTTCCAGTCTATCTATGTTTACAAATTAAAGGAAAAGAGGGAGAAAAAAGGGTTGTTGTTGTTGTTGTGGTGGTGGTACTTTGTCTTTTTGTGTGTGCTTATACAAAAAAAGAAAAAGAAAAATGTTATATATATATATATATATGTATATATATTTTATATTTCACTTTGAATGTGCTATTTCCATGGACACAATTGATATGTATTATCAGTCCAGTTCCTGTTTCTTAAATTTCTTCAAACTGAGTTTTTGTGTAGGTTGCTATCAAGAAGATGAAGAGAAAATTTTATGCCTGGGACGAGTGTATGAATTTGCGGGAAGTGAAGGTATGCTATTTCTTATATGTGGAACTAGACAAAATGTATAACTATATTTGTTTCTCCTTGACAGCAAACTTCTTCTTACCTTTTACTGTTTTTGCGAGCTAATGTACCTTGTCTTGCAGTCCCTTTGTAAATTGAACCATCCCAATATTGTCAAGTTGAAGGAGGTTGTCAGGGAGAATCATGAGCTTTTCTTTATCTTTGAATACATGGTGGGGATTTAGCTCTTCAAGACTTCAGATTTAATTTGATGTTCAAGTTCTCACTGACGCATGCTGGTCTGTATCTTGATCCTAAAATAATGGTTTTTTTATGACAAATGAATGCAGGAATATAATTTATACCAGATCATGAAAGACAGGCAATTTCCATTTTCCGAAGCAGAGATACGCAATCTTATGTCTCAAGTCTTGCAAGGACTTGCTTATATGCATAAAAATGGATATTTTCATCGCGACCTTAAACCAGGTAATGAAGATTTTTGTCTGCAGTTGCATTCTATGCTTTCTCCATCACTTCTATATGATAATTTGCAAGCATCTTCTGGGCATTGTCATGATTCTCAAACTTTTTCGATGCAGAGAACTTGCTTGTGACTGTGGATGTTATTAAAATTGCTGACTTCGGCCTGGCAAGAGAAGTAACATCCATGCCCCCATATACTGATTATGTTTCAACAAGATGGTGAGTCATTGTACACTTGTGTGAATTTCTTTTTTTCGCCTTTCAATTTTCATGTTGATCTTTTGGCATGTCTATAAGTGAAAATGATTATCTGAAGTCCTTTATGCGAATGCTACTGTTCATCTGGATGAGAAAAAAATGGAAGCAGAGGATGGCATTTTTGTTAATTTATGGAGAATTTCTCTTTTATCTCTTTATGGAAACTACAATAATTTTGTATTTCTGACTCTACATCCTAGACAGTGAAGAACCAGAATGCTCCACGTATTTATGAAAATGCCCTCTTGTGGTTTTTCATGATACTGGGCAAGTTCAAATGATTCCCATGGCAGAATACTTTTTGTCATTACTCTTGTATTTCTTGGTTATATGGCCATCTGATGGTTCATTTTTTATGTCCTCATGTTCATTAGGTATCGAGCACCCGAAGTCTTGTTGCAGTCTCTGACATACACGCCTTCAATTGGTATGTGACCTTTAATTGGATCTTGCAAGGATTAGTATTTTAAGTTCAGGTTATCATTAATAGTTATACTTTACTGCTGTAGTTATACCTTACTATTCCAGTACAGGATCATCATGCTGATGTGTTCTGTTAGTTAGTTCTGCATTAAGAAATGGTTTTATCATTTTATGATTTTGTTGACTAGTTGGCCGTTGTTCTACTTCTACAATACCACTGTTGTCAGGAGTATGACTAATTCATAGATTTCACAGATATGTGGGCAATTGGTGCAATCCTTGCTGAGCTCTTCACATCATGTCCTCTTTTTCCTGGTGAAAGGTAAATAAAGCTCTTAGTGTTGGAGTTCAATAATTGATTTTCCCAAAGTCGTTATGTTTTGAAAAAGAAGATTAATAAAATAAGTGAATAACTCTCTCTCTCTCTCTCTCTCTCTCTCTCTCTCTCTCTCTCTCTCTCTCTCTCTCTCTCTCTCTCTCTCTCTCTCTCTCTCTCTCTCTCTCTCTCCAATTTTAGAGCAGAAAAAATTCTAGTTTCAAGTAGTTTGAGTTATTAGCTGAGTAGAACTTGGTTTTGTTTTGTCAGTGAAACAGATCAAATATACAAGATATGCAGTGTGCTTGGGAGCCCAGATTATACTACATGGCCTGATGGGATGAATCTCTCACGGACTCTAAACTTCTGCTTCCCACAGGTTATAATCACTGTGTTTCTGTATTGATTGCATTCGATGTCTTCTCGTGCTAATTCATCATGCGCATTCCTTTTAACTTTCTTTGTAAACTTCTTTTCTTCTCTTGTTTTCTTCTATTGATGTTTCTTTGTTTGACACATGATTCTTTGACATCTGTAGATGATGCCTGCCAACCTTTCTGATATTATTCCTCAAGCCAGCCCAGAAGCAATTGATTTGATTATGGTAGGTGTTTTATCCCCATAATGTTTTGCATGGTTTAGAGAGATGCTTATTTAGTGAACCATTTGTAGCATCTATGCGCATGGGATCCACAAAAGAGACCTACAGCAGAGCAGTCGCTACATCATCCCTTCTTCAATGTAATTGTTCACTCTTGTTTGACCTTTCAAAATTCACATTCGAAGATGCCTCTTCTAACTTTTTGCCATTTGAAAAGGTTGGCATACCGCGTGCTTTTCCTTTTTTGTTAACAAATGGTTTCGAGGAAACACCAAATCAAGCTGGTGAGACACAATCATATATGCATAAAAGGACAAACTGCATTGCTTGACTTACAAGTGACATCTTTCTTTGCCATGTTATGTTTGATCAGGAGACTCTGAGCCAAAGCTTGAACTGAATCTATGGGATTTTGGTACTGCATCAGATGATTGCTTTCTTGGATTGACACTGGGAGTAAAACCTAGTATGTCTGATTTGGGTAATGTGCTCTTGTGACCATGTTTTTGTACAAGTGATTGCATTGTCAACTCTTCTGCTAGTCTGTTTACCATACCTAAATTTTCAAACAAAAAAGAAGAATATTTAAAAATGCATTCTCAACTATTTCTGCTAGTTTGCATATCCCTATCTAGATTTTCAAGAAAAAAGAAGAAGATTTAGGTACAGTCTGAAGCTCTTCTCAGTAAATCAGTATTTGTAGCCATTAATTCTGCTACTAGTTCATCTAGACATGTAGTCTAGGTCAGAGTTGATTTTATTGGGTCCTTGCAGCTACACCTATTCAGACTGAAGACTGACAGTATTAGCTTGTATCTCTTTACTAACAAAAAAATTTCCTCTCTGCAGGTGTTGTCCCCAAGATCTCACATATCAATGAGTCTGGATTCATCGACATGCAGGGAATGTTGCTTGATTCTGGGTTTCAGGACTACTCTGGGACATCAAGTATTTAGACTTCCAGTTACCTCTGCTTTTGAAATTTGTACAGTTGGGGATGTTTTCACATTTTGTTTTGATCAAGTGCCACAATTCTCATTCTTGGGTTTTTCTTGGCAAGGGAAAAACTTGTGAGATTTTAAAATACTTTTGGGAAAATAGTGGGGGTTTATAATGTTCAAAAAATAAGAAAAATAAAATTAAAAAATATAAATATCACAGCAAAAACGTGCTGATATCTTGATATAATTGAAAATAGGCAGGATTTTGAAAATCGGGTGATGCAATGATTTTGACATTTTTCAAACTTTTTTTGTTTCAGCATTTTGGCCATTGTTGACTTTGGCCTGCAGTTCCAGCGCTGTTCCCGTGAGTTCCTCGTTGCCATCTTCCTACTTGATCAATGGCAGGTGATTATCATCTCATGCTAAAAAGTTACTATTTATTTTCGCTTTCTTTTCAATTATCCCTTTTTGCTTATTGTTATTTAATCCAAAGACTTGAATCTTCATTGCCAGTCAAGTGCTGCACCCAGCTCTAGGAGTTGGTAAATCTTCAGAATTTGCAGTTGCCACAATGCAAGCCAACAGTTCGAACAGGCACTCAATTGGATTGGCAATCTCCTCGCCCTTCCACCATGGGCATATATTCGAGTAACGGTATTAATGCATAACCCTGAACTGAAGGTGATGCCATGCTAATTACTCTCTTCAACACTAATACATGTAAATGATTTGTTTGATGAAAGATATTTTGGTATGGAATTTGGTGAAGCAAGTGTTAATAAATTGATGAGAACCATGTACCAAATTCCTCCAAAACCTTGTCAAATGATATTCTTGTGAATATACATGCCACTTGGTGGCATCTTTTTATACCAGATCTCAAATGAAATGTCTGTTTCCTGTTTATGGGCAACTGTTGATTCTCTATAATGAAACATTTGCCTGGCATTTCTTATTATTTCAGTGATTGCAAATGCAATGAGTCATGGTGTAACGCCAATGTCAACCAAATGTTAAGAGTTCTAGGTCTTAGGTAGGTAAATGGAAGGAGATTGAATGGAAATTGGAGGGAAAATCGAAAGCTAAGGGGAAGATGAGATGGAACTAGGGATCGGCTAGGGATGTAAGATGAGTTAGGATAGGGAGATGGATGGCTAAGGTTAAAGTTTATTCTCCTAAACTCTAAAGATCTAGGATCTAAGAGCCAAGTTCTGCAATTAGAGGAGAGGATCCTACCAAATGGACTCTAAAGAGAAATCTCACGATGATTGTATATTGGCTGGCAAAAGATGATGATGCAGGTTACTGATGAAAAATGGCAGGTAAAAGTGTGAGTTGAGAAGTCCCCATGACGTATCACAGCCAGCCATGCAATCTTCTGTTTTTTTTTTCTTTAATGATTTTGTGCTAGCCTGCCATTTTCTGGCCAGCTACTAGCTGAGAAATGCCTGGCTGGTTTCGCCCTTGCTGGCTGTCACCAGCCTGGCAATTTTTCAGTTGGTGGCTGGCCGAAAAAAGACTAGCTTCATTGTTTTTCTTTTCTTTTAGGCTTTAGAGGTCAGTTAAACCGGGTAGTTGGCAAACTAGGTTTGTCTAAAACCAGGTCTATAGTCTAAACGTAGGTTGCTCAAAACCCAAGTTTTTGCCTCTTTCATCCAAACGGCCCTCCTACAGTTATCCACCAGTTGGGATGAGAAATGATTCCTTCTTAGTTGTGTGCTTCCTTCAAAATAAGTAGTAGCTTCTTGTTGCCACTTTGAAGGTTATGTATACCTAATTAGATTTTACAAAAAAAAGGATACTGTCTGGCCAGTCAACCTCAGAAGTTTGAAAGAATTCATGGCTTGCTTTGTGGGGCCCAGCAACTTGCTTTTAATTATTCTAACATAACATTACTTTTTTGTATTAATTACCTTTTTGCTTTTGACATGTGATTACAGTTAATCCAATCTCGGTTAAGAAAGCTTTCCCCTCAATATCCCTTTTTATCTTTTTCAAAAACAATACTGTGACATGAGATAGCGAACTTGGTTTTTGGGTTCTATATGATGGCGTTGCATATGAATTTGTACTTTTGAACACAAGATGATTCTAAAGACATATTCAATTTTATATTGGATGTCAGGGATAGTTCCTGAGTCGATGACAGGGATGTAAATGGTTAGGATTCAGGTCAGATGTTTAACAGAATCTGAATTTGTTTAGTCAGATTCGGTAGCCAAAATGAGACCCGATTAACAATTGGATCTGGATTCAGTATCAAGTTTTGCATTCGAGTATGAAAAATCTGAATGTCAAGACATGTAAATGTCGGATTTTAAGCGAGTTGGATCTGGATTCGGTTTTGGCTGATCCCCATCTAACTTGGCTACCGAATCTGACTAAACAAATTCAGATTCTGTTAAACATCTGACCTGAATCCTAACCATTTACATCCCTGTCATCGACTCAGGAACTATCCCTGACATCCAATATAAAATTGAATATGACTTTAGAATCATCTTGTGTTCAAAAGTACAAATTCATATGCAACGCCATATAGAACCCGAATTAACAATTGGATCTGGATTCAGTATCAAGTTTTGCATTCGAGTATGAAAAATCTGAATGAAACTCAAATCTGAATGTCAAGACATGTAAATGTCGGATTTTAAGCGAGTTGGATCTGGATTCGGTTTTGGCTGATCCCCATCTAACTCCAAATCAGAATCTAAATCCAACTATGCTAGAACTGTTTAAGTTGGACTTGGTAATGCCTATATCCAGCCCTTTGCTTTCCCACTCGCTGAGAGGTGTAATATTGGCAGCCCTATTCCAGCGCCCTCGGTGCAAAACTCCATGGGTACTTCCTCCTACACACCGGAAAAGCTTTTTCTTATGCTTCAACTTGCACCTCTTGTGTTTAAACTGAATTGGGGTCAGGTGAAATCACGTTGCACAAACTCAGCATGCTGCTGCACCTGAGTACCTTCCATCTGCTTTGTACGGCGTGTCAACATGTGGGCCAACAGCATATGGAGGACGATCAGGTGGAGCAGCATATTGCATTTGTGCAATGTGATTGGGCTTGATCCAGTCTAGCTGAAATTGATTTGCTAAACATACTGGCGATTTGCTAAACATAAATATTAAGAAACCTGTTTTCCATCACTTTTGCAAACTTAATTATTTACTTTATACGAAAAACACAATTTCTATGTATTTTTCATACATTCTGATATATATATATATATATATATATATATATATATATATATATATATATATATATATATATATATATATAGAGAGAGAGAGAGAGAGAGAGAGAGAGAACCATTTTTGTTCCTCTTCCTGGCAACCTTGGTCGAGCTACAAATAACTTCCGGCCTGTATCAAATGAAAGGGGGCTGCTGAACTAACTTTAAACCATACCATATTATAATTAATTTTAAATTCTTTATATTAATGTTTAAGATTCATCTGTGGTTTGGGTGGTTTGAAAATAAGATGCGAGAGAATCGTTTACGGTGGTTTGGACATATTCGGCGAAGGCCTAATGATGCTCCAGTTAGAAGGTTGGAGAAATGGGAAAATATATTAGTTAAAAGAGGTCGGGGTAGGCCTAGGAAGACTTGGATGGAGATGATAGGAAAGGATATGAATGCTTTGAACCTCACCAAGGACATGGCGTTGGATAGAAATGATTGGAGGAAAAGGATTCATGTGGAAGACCCAAAATGAATTTCTTTTTTGGTTCATATCGCTGACCCCAATTGTTTTGGGATGAAGGCGTAGTTGTTGTTGTATTCATCTGATTGAAAAAAATAAAAAACCCTTAGGGCATGTTTGACTTGCTGAACAAATGCCGCCAGGACAAGCGAAGCAGTGTCTGAACACATCAGTCACATCAGATGGGGTACAACTGACACATCTCCTGTCAGTCCCTCAAGAGTATGTTTGATGGCTTATCCAGGATTGAACAAAATGAACAAAAAAGATAGAATAATAACTAAACAAAGTCCACTGCTTTTTTGGACCGTACTCGGATGTTGTATTTCAAATGTTCGTTGTTTGATGATGATGTGCAGACAACTTGGACAGTCATGTATAATGGGTCAGATTACTTCGTTTTAGACCCTATGACCCAATCCGCCCAACCGTATGAGTGTTTTAACAGGTAATTAACAAGAGAAACATGAAGTCAAAACACATTTGAGAGTCTTCAAGTACACATACAATGCTTGATATTGCATTTGTTATAATACGATTGTGATTTATTCATGTGATGCATAGATTAGTAATGCTTTTCTTTACATTTAAAATTGTTATAACATAAATGTGATTCATTTATATGATGTGTCTCTCATTAATATTTTTTCTTTATGTATTAAACCATGAACGGTTTGTATTGGATGAATTGTACAATCTGAACTTGTTTGAATGTTTGGTATTTCTTATATCAATATGTTTCACATCTACTTCTACACATGACACTGAGCACATTTATATTAATATTATGCTCTTTACTCAGACGAGGTGTAGTCTGACTCCATCTGAATTATTTTTTTTTAGGAAACAGATAAAGATATCGAGGCAATTGCGGTCATCGCTGCGGGTAGTGCCATGAGACCATATCTTTTGTGGATGTCCTGAGGAACTCTGACTTTAAATTCATTAATTGTATTATTTATGACTTGTAATATTTTAAGGCAAGATTTTAATTCGCCTAATGATATTGAGTTTGTGTTATCACCTGTAACCCGCCCAAATTATTTGACCGAGGGATTAATAAAATACTTCCGCTCTGGTTTTAGAAAAAAAAAATTATTCCAAAATTTTTGAGTTAAATATTTGAGGCGTTATATCTATACATCTATTGGATTTCAATAATGCTTTTTTAAACAGTATTCTTTCTGAAGAAGTCTATATGACACAACCTCCTACTTTTGAAGACCTTACTTTTTCATGATATATATGCAAGCTGGACCAAGCCCTGTATGGCCTCAAGCAAGCTCCTCGTGTCAGGCACCAACGACTCAGCTCTTATCTTCAATCCCGTGGATTTCATATCTCTCTCTCTCTGATGCCTTGTTGTTTACCCTACAAGATCGTGGATTGGTTCTGTATATATTGGTCTATGTTGATGATATTATCATCACTAGTAGCTCCACTGTCACTATCTAAAAACTCATTCGACAACTCAGTCTAGCCTTTTCCATTAAAGATCTGGGCCGTCTCAGTTACTTTCTTGGTATTGAAGTCCTTTATGGTTCCTCAGGGCTTCTTCTCTCTTAACGTGCCTATGTACTCAATTTACTTCATCGCGCTGCTATGGTTGATGCAAACCCATCTCCACTCCTTTGAGTGCCACTGCTCTGCTATCTAAAGATGATGCACCCATCTTTCACGACTTCACCTTATATCATAGCGTTGTGGGTGGGCTTCAGTACCTCACCATCACTCAACTTGATATTGCCTTTGCGGTCAATAAAGTTTGTCAATTCATGCACCAACCTACAGTTGCTCACTCCGTCAAGCATATTCTGCGCTATATCAAAGCGACTATTTATCATGGTCTGCACCTCTCATGGTCCTCCTCACGTCATCTTAGTGCCTTTTCAGACGCTGAGTGGGCTGGTAGTCTTGATGATCACAAGTCCATGAGCGATTTTGTCATGTTCTTAGGGTCTAACTTAATCTCATGGTCTTCCCGCAAACAATGGACGATTGCTCGCTCCAACACTGAAATTGAGTATAAGTCTCTTGCTTGTGTTGCATCTAATCTTCTGCGGCTCAAATCTCTCCTCCACGAGCTAGGTTGTGGGCCCACTTCTCCTCTTATTCTTTGGTGTGACAACCTTGGTGCCTTCTCGCTGCAAATCCAGTTTTTTATTCTCGCACAAAGCATGTTGAAATTGATTTTCACTTTGTCCGAGATCATGTACAAAAAGGATATCTTCAAGTTCAGTTCATACACTCCTTTGTTCAACTTGTGAATGGCCTGACTAAATCTTCACGGTTCACCTTTCTTAGACACAAGTTTAACGTTGTGGACCCCACGTTGAACTTGCAAGGGCATGATAAAGATCATGTAAACAAGGAGTACAGGTGTAATATTTTGGAAGAGTCTACACTCAGAGAGTATGACAAAAACATGGTAGACTCAAAGGTTGCAGACGTGATAAAGAATTTTGTGGTTATCAAAAGAACTTTGTGATTATCAAAAAAGATAATCTGGACAGACCCCTCTAGAACTCTCACCTCTAGAATTCTTTTTGTATTACCAATTTATGTTAATCATTATCATAAACGGTAACCCATGTATTGTGTAACTGTTAGCAGTGTCAGTTTTTTATGTACCGTTACATTAATCTATGAATACCATTGCTCGGTCTCTCAAAAGCTGTGAGAGAAATTCGAGCTTTTCAATTTTATGTATCCCTTTCAGGCACAAATGCACTGTAAAAAAAAATACAATTTAAAATATACTAACAAGTGCAAAAAAATAAGTGTTCAAAAATTAAGAAAGAAACTTTATAAGGAATAGGCATAGAGGTGTGAAAAAATAACATGGACAAAAAATAAATTGAAACCCACACCTTCCGATTAGGCACAGCCCTACCAGTTATACAACCACGAGATTCAAACTTAAAAAACATCCCAACACAAGGTGACGTGCATTAACTACTTTTGCCAGACAAACGGAGCCCCTTGGTCACATAGGATGTACCTTGCAAATGCAATCCAAAATCTTCTCAACTTTGATTCTTTTTCCTCTTGATCAGTCACATTAAAAACTTCAACAAAAGTAAACAAAGAAACTATCAGAACTAGGAAACACATAAATCCGGGCACATCCCAAATATTAAAAAAACACAATATCCCAACAAAAGTGTCTCAGGTAAAAATAAAGCCAGAAATGATATTTAGAGATGGTATGTCAAAATACTTAAACAATTGAAATTTTACCTCATTTTAAACAACTATCAAAGAGAAAATAATTAACTTTTTCAATATGGGTATCTCAAATTATATTAGAAAATAAACAAAAAAAATGAAAAAAGCCTTACCATCCATGAACCACCCTCCATCTGAAGAAATACAAGTTTGTTATAATCAAATTTAAATCAATGAGAATTTGCCCAACTTCGAGAAGTATGCCATGCTTGTTTGGCTGATTGAGGAGGCATAGAGATAGATAGACATTACAAGAATTTTGTGGATTAACGATGGACTCTATCCATCACTAAGCTATCGCAAATCTGTCGCTAATCCATTTAGCGAAGGATTGACAACAGATTAGCGATGAATAGCGTCTGTCATAATTTCCTGGTCGCTAATTAGCAACATAGTTGATCTGTCGCTAATTTCTTTGCTAATTCATGACAGATTAGCGAATGTCAAGATTCGTCGCTAATCCACTGCTAAATACGAACTTACTTGGTTTTGCGATAGATACATATTCGTCGATAATCTATCACTAAAAGTTAACGATAGATACGTATTCATCGTTAAATTCTGTCACCAATTTATTGATGGATTCATGATGGATTACATTCCATCGCAAAACATCGACTGATTCACTTTTTGAGACATAAATATTTGTCCCTAATCCATCACTAAATTCGTGATGGATATAAGCGACAGATATTATCCGTCGCTAATCCGTTGTAATTTTTAACAAAAAAAAAAATTGTTTGAAATATCAATATCGAGAAAAAAATTCTCGTTATACAATTTATATAACTAGTGTATAAAAAACAAGGTACACATAAAAAATACATATACAAAGCAGGTGAAACAAATTTAACATAAGTTATAAGTGAAACAAATTTAACAACCCACTATAATCCTCTCCAAGTTCTAATTAGTTATAAGTGAACATATACAAAGAGTTTCGTTTGAAACAACAAGTATGTGCAACAAATTCAACACATGAATCTAATCATTGCCAAGATTCAGAGCATCATCCTCTTCATTGTCTCAATCTGCCCCTTCATCTATGCTTCCATCACCTCCTCTATGATGATCATCTCCAGCATCCTACAAGAGAATGAAAATGTGAGTATTGATAAACAAAATATAATAAAATAAATTATATGCAACGCACCTAATCTAAGGCAATCAAAGTAACATGGCTGAATAACACATAGACTAGCAATAAAGTGAAGGACATTAATAAAATTCAGATATGTGTTTCAAGGCTGAAAAAAAAATCATAGTGATTCAATCATGTAGATATGTGTTTTAAGGTTGTCAAAAAAATGTCATAGTGATTCAAGCATGCATATATATGTTATAAGGCTGTCAAATAAATGTGTTATGTATCACAATCATGCATATATGTGTTATAAGGCAGTCAAAAAACTTTCATAGTGATGAAATCATGTTTATATTGTTCTAAAGTTGTCAAAAAACTTTTATAGTGATTCAATCATGCGTATATGTGTTATAAGGCAGCAAAAAAATGTTCATAGTGATGAAATCATGCTCATATGTGTTCTAAGGTTGTCAAAAAACTTTCATAGTGATTCAATAATGCATATATGTGTTATAAGGCAGTAAAAAAATTTTATAGTGATTCAATCATGCATATATATGTTATAAAGCAGTAAAAAAATTCATAGTGATTCAATCATGCATATATGTGTTCTAAGGTTGTCAAAAAACATTCATAGTGAATCAATCATGCATATATGTATTATAAGGCAGTCAAAAAAATTTATAGTAATGAAATCATGCTTATATGTGTTCTAAGGTTGTCAAAAAACTTTCATAGTGATTCAATTATACATATATGTGTTTTAAGGTTGTCAAAAAACTTTCATAGTGATTCAATCATGCATATATATGTTATAAGGCAGTCAAAAAATTTATAGTAATGAAATCATGCTCATATGTGTTCTAAGGCAGTGAAAAAACTTCATAGTGATTCAATCATGCATATATGTGTTATAAGGCAGTCAAAAAAATCATAGTGATGAAATCATGCTTATATGTGTTTTTAGGATGTCAAAAAACTTTCATAGTGATTCAATCATGCATATATGTGTTCTAAGGTTGTCAAAAAACTTTCATAGTGATTCAATCATGCATATTTGTGTTATAAGGCAGTCAAAAAATTTCATAGTAATGAAATCATGCTTATATGTGTTCTAAGGTTGTCAAAACACTTTCATAGTGATTCAATCATGCATATATGTGTTCTAAGGTTGTCAAAAAACTTTCATAGTGATGCAATCACGCATATATGTGTTTTAAGGCAGTCAAAAAACTTCATAGTGATTCAATCATGCATATATATATTATAAGGCAGTCAAAAAACTTTATAGTGATGAAATCATGCTTATATGTGTTCTTAGGTTATGTGTTCTAAGGTTGTCAAAAAACTTTCATAGTGATTCAATCATGCATATATGTGTTATAAGGCAGTCAAAAAACTTTCATAGTGATAAAATCATGCTTATATGTGTTATAAAGTTGTCAAAAAACTTTCATAGTGATTCAATCATGCATATGTATGTTATAAGGTTGTCAAAAAACTTTTATAGTGATTCAATCATGCATATATGTGTTCTAAGGTTGTCAAAAAACTTTCATAGTGATTCAATCATGCATATATGTGTTATAAGGCAATCGAAAAACTTTCATAGTGATAAAATTATGCTCATATGTGTTATGAAGTTGTCAAAAAACTTTCATAGTGATTCAATCATGCATATATGTGTTATAAGGCAGTCAAAAAATTCATAGTGATGAAATCATGCTTATATGTGTTCTAAGGTTGTCAAAAAAAATTCATAGTGATGAAATCATGCTTATATGTGTTCTAAGGTTGTCAAAAAAATTTCATAGTGATGAAATCATGCCTATATGTGTTTTAAGGGTGTCATAAAAATTGTATAGTGATTCAATCATGCATATATGTGTTCTAAAGGTGTCAAAAAATTCATAGTGATTTAATCATGCATATATGTATTCAATCATGCATATACTAGCTTGAAATATAACAACATGAAACAAATAATATGAAACTTTACACCTGACAGGCATCAGAGCTTATGCTGAATGTAAACAAAGTTTCACTGTTTCGAAAAAAGTTCACAACTCATTATGGACAAGGTTGGGAATGACTTCATGTAAAAAGTCACGCATTATGTCCTGAAGAAGCTGGTGGACACCATCCCAAGAAATAGCAGGGTCAATCAGGCGGTGGGAGTTGATGCTGGTGGGAGAACTCTGAGAGCCCTGGCTACAAGAGCCAACGACTGGTGTGGTGTTCATGTTACTCTCAAACCCGAACACAAGACCCTTTTTGGGTTCACCGGTTACAGTCACCCATGCTATAGAATCAAAAGGCGGATGGTGAGTGGAGTCATCACTATATCGCTCTACCATCTGTTGCTCGTATGACTCCTATAAAGTAATGATTACAGTATGAATTAATAATTAAGAATTACAATGTTTATGATAATATAATTCATGGTAACTTGCATATTACAATATTTATTAATACAATAAATATATATCATTGTTGCTCTCGCATTCTCTGATACAAACTCTCTCATGCTCTTACATTTATGTGTTTCAACAAACATATCCTTTTAAGGCATAATGCCTCCTTTTTCTGCTTCTTATAAGGTTAAATGATAAAAAAATCATTTAACAAGTATGCATAAATACTTATAAATTTGACAATATATATTGATGAGTTACCATTTTCTTCTGATGGCTCTCAAAAGTCTTAGATCCACCTGTGTGTAGACGGGCATCTTCGCTCGATTTTGTACAGTATTTGTTGAGTGATTTAGAAATTCATGGCTCTCTCACTTGTCGCACATTACACTTCAATAATCTGTCATGATAGTAGAAGGGTCATGGCCCTTCCACCGCAGTGGATCATCTATCCCACCAGCTGTTTTTATTGTTGCAGTCTTCATATTGTGCAGCATGTCGGCAAATCGACTGACAGCCACCTTCTGCCATACTAGCCTCGTGTTCTACTCCTCCTTTGCAGTCGCGAAGTGATTCAAAACCTACAAATAATTTCAGAAAGTTAGTACATAAGACTATAAAAAAAATTTAAATATGAAACACATTAGCTATAATAAACGATTGTATACCATGAATGAGGACCATAATTTGTCCAACACCTCCTTTAGGTACTCTTTCTATTGAGCGATCGGTCCTGGAAGATGTTGAACTAGTGACTTCTAAATTTCTCGTATTACTTTTTGTGGCTCGAACCTTGCGTTGTACATGAATTGGTACACATTAACAATCGACTATCGATATATAATGTTTATAAGATAAGTATTGGACAAGTGACAATAAAATACTTACTGTCGACTATCGATATACACTATTTGAATGAGTCATCGTGTGTCAGACTGAGAAGATCCTGTATCTGGCGTTGTCTCATGATGTATATGAGTAGTTGGTGTTGGTGGGTCATGTGCATACAAAACATCATCTACAGAATAATGAGTTAGAAATTCACACAATGCACATTTAAACTAATCAAGTGTATAATTATTTAAATGATATACCTATCGAAGCATTATGTGAAGATGAAGGTTGAGACTGGCTATCATTGAGGTGGGATCCTATAAAAACGATCAACAAGTAACAATTTTTATATCAATATATAAAAAAAATATAATGAATGTCTATATTTAAATATAACACAAAGACATCTACCTAATGATGTCCCACGGCCTCCACTTGGTCCTCGACCACTGTGACCTCCACGAACCATATTCTAATAAATAAAAATATTATTTGGATCAGTTACATAACACTTGATTTTAGCATGAACATAATATATGCATAAAATATAAAGATTAAAAGGTCCTACATGAATCAATTTTATAACTATGTATGTACATGCTAAGTATGCATGGAATGTAACATGATATGCAATTTCATGAACATGGATACATAAACAAATAAAAAATAACTTCATGCAAGCATGGATACAATCACACCAAATATGATAATACATTCAAATCATTTATATCACAAAAATGTCAAACATATACCTGCAGCAAACACACTCAAATATCTCGTTAACTACAACCATGACTAGCATGGTCTTCAAACTATAAAAATAAGAGCATATGAGAAAGTGATGTGGTATGTATTACAAGATGTATTTCACTAGCTCGAGTATGCTTCATCATCACTTGTTTGACTTTTATATTCTCCTTTTTCCTCCTCCTCTTCGTCTTTTTCTTTATTGAGCGTCCGTCCACTTGGTATATCATTTGGATCACATTTTTCCATACGTGTGCCATTGAACAATGGAGATGTGACATGCAGACCATGTGTGACATCGTGACCATAAGAGAAGTCATACATATCATCTGATTGATAGTAACCACCCTCTTTAACAATCTTGTCTTCCTGTAACTGATCATACTCGGGGTATAGTTTAGACTTCACCTTACAAACCGCCCACCATTCATTTCTATCCGACTTCCTTGTATTCGAATATGAAGTATAGTAAACTTATTAAGCTTGCGCTGCTAATATTAATGGTTTATATGTTCCAAACCATAATTTATGATTCACCTCCATAATGTCTGAGTTTTTGTTGACTCTTGTTGCTGTGAGATCAAACCAATGACACTTGAATAAAGTTACCCTATTATTTATGCCTAAGTAAGCCAACTGCATTATTTCTTCTATAATACCGTAGTAGTCAAGTTCATTTTCATTGTAACTGCTACCCTTGACACACATGCTACTATTCATCGTTGACTTGTTTACACCATAGTCTTTTGTATGGAATCGATAACCATTTACGATGTACCCATTGTAACATTGCACAACTTTGGTCAGACCATTTTGTAAATCACATATTCTTTGGTCATTAACATCACCATGGTGGACCTACAAGCATAAATAATGACTGTAAACACGACCAATTAAGTAACATATTGTTGTTTATACTGAAAGAATGCATGTCATCGTCCTTACCAACTCTTTCAACCATGCCCCAAACTTATTTTCACGTTCTTTCTGTACTTTTAAATTAGTGAGATGTGAAAGTTCTCTTCGCAACTTCAGATCAAATTGTCTGCACTTAACAAGTAATTATATTACCAAACCATGTATATAGAGAACTTAGTGTAATATATTATGTATACTTACTCGATGTAGGGGTCGATCTTTGAGCAATTAAAAAAGATATAGATTCGTGATGCATCTTGCTCTCGATCTTCCAAGAGTCTTAACCAGCAACTGCCAAAGGCGTTCCCAAGTGGTTTAAATATTGATAGTTTGTGAGGCACAATAACTTGTTCTCCATCATCATTATGAGGAGGGCAAGTGTAACGTGTTGGAATGTGAGAATCAAAGTATATAGATAAGAAATTTGAAATCTCTTCTAAAGTATACGCCTCATAAATTAAACCCTCCACTCTTGCTTTATTTTGGATATTTTTTTTAGGTCAAACATGCATTTGTCGACAATATACATCTCATAATATAATAAATTCTCAATAGCATTAGAGAAAAAAATAAAAATAAAAATATACTTTCAAACGAGTACATCCACCGATATTGCACAGGACCACCAACCCTAAGTTCGTATGGCAAATGTATCATCACATGTTTCATAACATCGAAAAATACTGGCAAAAATATCTTCTCTAGCTAACAAATAATAGTGATGACAAAATCCTCAAAATTATTTGTCTTAGTTACTACAACTTCTGATGCACACAATGTTCTAAAAAATTGACTCAACTCGGATATTACCACCCATATAGGTTTATCTAACATATCATGGAATGCTAGGGTAATCAACCATTGTATGATGACATAAAAATTATGACTTTTCAACCCATATAATTGTCCCTCGTCTATCTTCACAACCCGAGCAATGTTAGAGATGTATCAATCTGGAAATCTCAACTGTCTCAACCATTGACATACCTGCTTTATTTGATCTGGTCCAAGTACGTACCTTGCCTTTGGTTTCAGTACTTTATCATTGTACTCTTTGAGTTCTACTTCTGGTCTTTTACATATTACTTTTAAATTCATATGGGCCTTCGAATTATCCTTTATTTTTCCTTTGACATTCATTACCGTATTGAACACATTATCAAAAATATTTTTCTTCACATACATCACATCCAAATTATGTCGTATCAATAAGGTCAGCCAATATGGTAGTTCCCAAAATATAGATTTCTTTGTCCAATTGTGATCATCCCCAAATCCAAGGAAGGGTGTCGCACTACGGGCGTCTATCAGTCCATATGGAATGAATCGTAATCGTCTTAAGATCTCTGTGTCATCACAACCGTGTAAGTAGACCGTTTATTTCAGTTATGCCTGCTCGAAATGTGTTCCTTTGTCGTTAGAATTGATGGTTGATGGGTAGAAATCGATGGTGACAATCAAACCAACACGGCTTCCTTCCATGCATCAATCTAAAAGATTTTGTGTCCTCCATCTAGTACAGACATGCCAACCTCCCATATGTGCTCCAACCAAATAGCATACCATATGCAAGAAAGTCATTAGAACAACAACCTTCATAATGAAGTTTTATTTTTTGTGGGCATCGTCTGTGAGAACACTGTCATCCCACAATATTTTCAGTTCATCAATCAATGGCCTTAAATATACATCAAGATATTGGCCAGGAGACGTCGAACCCGGGATCAATAGAGACAAGAAAAGATTTTGACGCTTCATACACAAGCTTTGAGAAAGGTTGTATGAGGTGACAAATACCGGCCAACACGAGTATGGGGTTGATCTACCCCAAAATGGATTTAATTCATTTATACATATACTGAGTCTAACATTTCTCGCTTCCATTTCGAAGGTCTGATGAGTATGATCAAAGTGCTTCCCAGTTTTCGTGTCAACAGGATGTGTGATCTTGTCTTCATCATGTCAAACTTTATTTGCATGTCATCTCATGCGTTTAGCTATCCTCGAAGACATATACAATCGTTGTAATCTAGCGGTGAGAGGAAAGTAGCAGAGTGACTTGTATGGCACTTCTTTTGACTTCGTGCTAGCATTGCCTCTTGTCTTTGGCTTGAACCGAGGATGCTCACATGACGGACATGATCTGCTATTTTCTTGATCTTTGAAATATAACATGCAGTGATTTGGATAAGCATCTATCTTTTGATACCCCATACCTAGAGCGTTGACCATAACCTTTGCACGATAGAAATTTTGTGACAATTTATCATCTTTGGGCAACATACTCTTCACAATAGAGTACAAACAATCAAAATATGATTGACTCAAATTATACTCTAACTTCAAATTCAGTAGTTGAAGAACTACAGACAAAATAGTGTGACTCTCGCAACCATTCTACAGTGGCTCATCAGCATCTCTAAGTAAGTCATAAAATCTACTAGCTGCATCGGTTGTTTCTTCTTCTACCCCAATTGGTACATCAGTATGACCCATAGCAGAACCCAGTTTTGGTCCTACGACATCAAATATCAAATCTATATATAGATTATTGTGCACCACATCCACCCGTGCATCAAAATTATTCCAAAATTCTTTACCATGAAGCATCGAATTCTGATAATCACTCACAAAACCCTTATTGTATAGGTGATGTCTAACGCCATGAGGTTCTGCAAATTTATTATTCTTACATATCGTGCAGGGGCACCTGATCCGACCGGTGAGATCCATTGTACTGTCACTTATCATTGCAAATTCAATAAAACTGTCAACACCATCCATATATTCAAGCGATACCTTATTGTCAACTATCCTACGGTACATCCATTTATAGTTTGCAGTCATTTTGTCCTATGATGTTACGAATATTATCCTAACCAGTTAAAAGAGAATCATAAGAATGCTATATGATTTACAAATCTGTTAGAAATTCTTGTTTGGTGATTATTGGTGAGCAATTTTTTTGTTTCAATTAATGCATAAATTTTTTTTCCCTCTCTACCACAAACATGTTTAACATAAAATGCAATTTCATGAACTATTATGCATGCATTAATAATTTAATATTTTTTGTGTGTAACACCATCACATCATATTTACACACATCACAAGGATATTTAGAAAGATGAAATTACATTCACAAACACGATACATTCAATTTAAGCATGTTTTCATGATATAATTCACATGGAATGCATAATCAAATCCAAAATAACTTAATGCAAGTATGGATAGTCATGTCAAACATTGCAATACATTCAATCATTCATATCATAATAATGTCAAACATGTACCTGCAGCAAATACACTCCAATATCCTATTAACTACTACCATGCTTAGCATGGAATCCGAACTATACAAATAATAGCACTTTTATTCCCATACATTCAAATCATACTCAGCATGATCTCTAAACTCCAGTAAAACAGTCCTAAATATCCACAACTGAGTGAGTGTGTAGGCAGGAAAATGTTGCATTCAAGAAAGTAAATAACATGTGATGTGCTTGCATCACTTACTCACCACGGGTATTTACCCGATTTGCATGCTTTCATATTTGTATTTTTCTTCTTTCTTTTCGCATGGCATTTTAAGTCGTATGCGATACTTAGCATTGAGCATCGTGCATTTTGCTCTGTTACGCATCTGCAATGACAAAGACTAGCTGACAAAGACACAGGCAGTGGGCTTCACCATGCCCTTCCTGACTAAAGGGAAACACAACAGGGGGTAGAGCCCCCTCCCCTTGTCGGCAAAAGAACCACTCAGGTAAGGGCTTCGCCATCCCTGCCTGATAAGAAAAGACAACAACAGGAAGGTAGAGCCCCTGTCGGTCAGAGAAACAAAGTGAACAGGGGGTGGAGGGGCTCTGCACCCTGCCGACTGAAAGAACCAAGGACAGGGGGCTCCTCTCCTTGCCGACCGAATGAAAACAAAGAAGGAACGGGAGAGGGGCCAAACCCCTCTCTCATTACTCAAGCAACAGGGAGGGGGTCTCGGCCCCTCCCTTACGAAGAAGGAGAAACGAAAGAGGGCTAAGCCCCTCCCTCAAAACCGAAGAAAATGCAGACATGGAGAAGATGGAGGGGGTCTTGGCCCCTCCCTTATGAAGAAGGAGAAACAGAAAGGGGTTGAGCTCCTCCCTCAAAACCAAGAAAAAGAAGACAGGGAGGGAACTTAACCCCTCCCTGGTGAAAAATAAGGAACGGGTGGGGCAATGACCTTGCCCCCGCTTGCCAAAAATACCCAGGTAGTAGGGGCAAAGCCCCTGTCGGCCAGAAGGAACGAGGCAGGGGCTCAAAGCCCCTGTTGAAAAATTTGTCACAGATGGCAGGAGGTGTCTCCCTTGCTGATTTGTCGAAAAAAATGGCAGGAGCTTTAGCCCCTGCCAATCGGCCATGGTTTGTCGACAGGGAAGAACGACAGACCCCTACCGGTCGACAGAAAAGAAAGAAAAGAAGAAGAAGAAGAAGACACTAGAGAAAGAGAGAGGGGGTGAGAGGTTACCTAGAGAGGTGAATGAGGGTTCAACTATAAGAGTCGAGCGAGGGAGAGGGTTCGAGGTCCGATCGAAAGAGAGAACTCGGTGGTCGGTGGTCGGTGGTCGGCGGTCGGCGGTCGGCGGTCGGCGGTCGGCGGTCGGCGGTCGGCGATCGATCGAGGGAGATGGTTCGACAATGTCAAAAGGTGAGTGAGGGTTTGGGTTTAGTGGTCGGCTACGGCATATGGCGGCGATAGAGATGGAGTGAGGAACGGGCGACGAAAGGAGAGAACTCGGGTGACGGAAGGAGACTGCATGCGGGGAACGAAAAAGAAAGGGAAAAAAGGGGCTCGCATTAGGGTTTTATGGGGGAAATTAACAATGGATTAGCGACAGAAAAATTCTGTCTCAAAATTCGTCGCCAATTAGCGACGGAGTAGCGACAGAAAAATTCTGTTGTTCATCCGTCGCAAAGTTACGACGGAGTTTGAGACGGAATTTTTTCGTCGCTAATTAGTGACAGATTTTGTGACAAAAAAATTTCGTCGCTAATTCTGCAACTAATTCTATTTTTAAGGATGGCTAGTTTTCTCTAGCCAATCCGTCGTAAATTTATGACGGATTATTTCTGTCATAAATTTTTGTCGCTAATTAACGTTTTTCTTGTAGTGAGATAGATATATAGAGAGAGAGGAGCTCGAGCCTCCAAGATTGGGTCATCGCTTTTCGGGGTGGGGGCACGACACTGGTGCCCACCCTACAGTGCCCCAGGTCAAAGTGAGCACTGCCCACATAATCCTCGGGTTAGGGTGGGCATTGCTCACCCGACCCATTACCCCCTTGGGGTTTTTTTTAGGGCTCGTATGAGTAAAAGGGAGTGAAGATGAGAGTTGTCTCTATTGTAGAGACAGTCAGATGGAAGATTTATGGGGATCTCAAGTTGAATTTTGGTTTGACCCCTGGTACCTGCAAGCCCTCTCGTCAATAAGATACATCAAGGTTAAGGATTAACCAAGGTTGTTAAATGCGATGAGGCTAAGCGAGGCGTTGAGCCTGTTATGAAGCGAGGCACAAGCCTCAAGGCGTTGAAGCGTAATCTTCATGATCAAAATAATAAAATATATAATATTAATAAAATAATGAAATTTTTAAATAAAAATAATAATAAATAATAAATGACAGCATAAAATAAATTGTGTTTTCACAAGATCAATTAAGTTCCAAATCCTCATAGTGAACGGACTGGTGTTGGTGTGGTTGCAGGGGTGTTGGACCATCAATGGGGCGCGGGAACGGAGGAGGCTACGAGCAGCGCGCCCTGGTGCGCGTGGGCCTGACTTCAGCATCAACGTCAGTGGCGGAGAGTGCGACCTTCCCCATTGACATCACCAAGACAAGGATGCAACTCCTTCTCTCGGGCGGGCGAGCGTGCTCCATGTGTTGTAGGAGATCGTGAGGCTGGAGGGTCCCCTCAGCCTCTACCGGGGGTGGTCCCCCGTCGTGGTTCGCCACCTCCTCTACACCCCCATATGGATCGTCACCTATGAGCACCTCAGGGATTCCTCCCTCCACAAAGCCCTCGTCGGATGCATCTCTGTCTCAGTCCGAGCAGTTGATGTTTGTTATAATTGATTGACCTAACAATTTTTTCTTTTTTGTTATATCTAACTTTGTAAATATGATCTAGTAGAGACAACTTTTGGATGGCCAGAATCTGACCTGTGAAATCAATGGATAAATGGACTGCTAATTTTAAATTAAAATCTTTTGCTTTTTGAAAAACATAATTTAAAGGTCAAATTCCACTAAATCTACCATGCTAAACACATATATAATTTTAAATTGAGTCAAAACAACTTGCATCATGAGATTCCAACTACATTGTAGGTACAATCGAAGCTCTCTTTGGAAGCCAACGGTAAATCAAATTACCGGAGAGGTAGTAATTTGCAAATGTATCATGCCCTCACATCCACTTCAAATAAAGAAAGTACAACAAATAATAATGTTAAAAATAAAAGCTTCTAATGTCAAGGACTTACGGCAATATCATTCAAAGATATTCCAAATTATAAAGTTATTTTTATCATTTCTGAAAATATCAGGATAATTTCCTGTGTTTTCAAAAAATTGCAGCCCGTTATAAGGTAAAGCAAGTACCGCCTCATTGTTTCCCGCTGAAAACTGAGGGCCCCTACCCCAACGACTCCTTTACTTTCCCTCCAGCTTCAGAAGAGAGAGAAAGGCTGAATTAGGGATGGACAAGAAGAAAATGGGGCCTCACCTATGAGATGGGGATGGAGGCGCGAAAATGGACTTACCCTTTTTCTGTCTCGCCCCGTCCCCACCTTGCCCTGCCTCGTTCCGCTCCATTCCATCCACAATCCTGCTAAGAGATGACAATAAACAGTGGGATAACGGGGTTCCGCCCCGCCTTGCCCGGGTTTGGACTGAGGATGGAGGTTAAAATCCATCCCCGGGGATGGAGGTTTGGATTTTGAGACGGGGCGCCCCCGCCCCGGTCCACTGCCATCCCTAGGCTGCGCGTGGGAATCAAGCACCTTGCTTGGGTGTGTGTCGCTTGAGAGGTTACCAGAATTTATCTATCTGGTTCCTCTCTTGCGGAAAAACCTGGACGCATTTTGCCGAAAACCCTGAATCCGGGCGGGCGATCCGTGTTTACGGCCTTTGATCCCTTTCGCAGGCGGCATCTCTCCATTCCTTTGTTCCTCTCTCCGTCTTCGTTCTCCCGGAAACCCTAGATGCCTTCCTCTGTAAAACCTAAATCCCGGCCGGTGATCCGTGTTTCCGGCCCTAAATAACTCTCCTTTGTCTCTCTGATCTCTTGCGGAGCTTTGGAAGCTCATCATCAGTGCGAGGGAGAAGAGGAAGAATTGGGAGAGATCGGGCCGTCGGCGTTCTCTGTCTCAGTTCGAGCAGCCCGTCGAGCTCCGATTTGAGCGACTCCAAACATGATGCACACGCCTTAGAAGCGAAGCGCGTTTCGACTTGAGGCGTGCGCTTCACATGAGTGAAGTGTGTGTTTCAAGCCTGAAACGCTTCACTGCAACGCCTCAATACCTTGAGCGTGTGCAACGCCTCTGAGGCGTACGCTTCAGGTATTGAGGCGTATGCCTCTCACAACACTGGAATTAATTGCTGCTATATTGAGACAGACTTCAAGATTCCAAACTCGATAAATCAAATCATTAACAATAAAAATGTACACTTGAGTGGCTGACCGACTCATTTGGATGGATAATAACGAATTATCAGTTAAACCTGCATGGAAAGTCACTAGATCACGAGCAGAAGAATCACACTTTCGACTACGGGTTAAAAAGGCCTTCCCAAGGGCCGCAATGACCCTTAGATGGGCCTTGGAGGACTGACTACACTAACAAGATTATCAATTTCCGAAGCAGGTTACATGTCCCCCCCCCCCCCCCCGAACAGGGCAGTTAGCTACATCTCATGTTCGGGGGTCTCAAAGAGCACCACGTATGTAAGCATGTGCGTCTCATATCCCCATGTTTGTCAGCATTAATTAGCATTGGAGTTTGATGCGATTGCAAAGACTTAAGTACCCTCTCCTCCATTGGTGCCAAAAAAAATGATGATTCCTGAAAAGGAGTGGTTGTAAAGACTTAAGTGCTCCGAAGATGATTATTTAAGACCCAGTCTCTGCACTGCAGGATTATCTGAGAAAGAAATCTCCCCTGGAGGAGGCCATGAACATCAACCCTCTCACTCTCTCTCTCCCTTCTATTTCTGCTTCTATGCACATCTAACAGAAGATCTTACATTGCTCCATCAAGCACCGGCTGACCTGCACATTGACTGTTGTGGAGCCTGATTCAGAGTTTTTACCCTTACAGGAGGAGGGTTTGGGGGCTCATCCCAGCGTGGGTAGCATCATTCAACTAAATGAGTTGTAGATCCTGATTCAGATTTTTTACCCTTATAGGAGAGGGGTCTGGGGGCTCCTCCCAACGTGGGTAGCATCATTCAACTTGAAGAGTTGTGGAGTCTGATTCAAAGTTTTTACCCTTACAGAAAAGGGGGGTCTGAGGGCTCCTCCCAGCGTCGGTAGCATCATTCAACTTGAAGAGTTGTGGAGTTTGATTCAGAGTTTTTACCCTTACAGAAGGGGGGTCTGAGGGCTCCTCTCAGCGTGGGTAGCATCATTCAACTTGATGAGTTGTGGAGTCTGATTCAGAGTTTTCACCCTTATAGGAGGAAGGTTTGGGGGCTCCTCCCAACGTGGATAGCATCGTTCAACTTGATTCGTTGTGGATCCTAATTCAGATTTTTTTTCTTACAGGAGAAGGGTTTGGGGGCTCCTCCCAGCGTGGGTAGCATCGTTCAACTTGATTCGTTGTGGAGCCTGATTTATAGTTTTTGCCCTTACAGGAGGGGGGTCCAAGGGCTCCCCCCCGGCACGGGTCCCGGGTGTCATGGTCAAAAAATACACAGGGTGTCGTGGTGAGAAAGACATATGTTTGTTTCAAGCAAGGTTGGAAGAAATCAATGGAAAATCCAACAGGGAGCATGCCAGAATCAAGATGTGAATGTCAAGCGAGAATGGTGTTGTGCAACTCAAATAACACAAAATAATAAGGGTCTGGTTTTTAGTTAAAATGAGGAATAAAATGCCAATATAAATTGCTTAAAATTTACAGGAATAAACTAGACTCAATAACAAAGACACCATTTTTTACGGATTTGAAATATGACCTCCGGTTAGGGAGATATGACCCTGACAAGTTGATCCTAATTCGGGTAGCGATTTGCTTACTGAATAACACTATAAATCTCTATAGTGATTTGCGGAAGACACTACAAATCGCTATAGTGAGATTCAAAAACACTATAAATCGCTATAGCGATTTACGGAAGACACTACAAATTGCTGTAGTGAGATTCAAAAACACTATAAATCGCTATAGCGATTTGCGGAAGACACTACAGATCGTTATAGTGAGATCCAAAAGCACTATAAATCGCTATAGCGATTTGCGGAAATCACTACAAATCGTTGTTGAAAAGCCGGATAACACTATAAATCGTTGTGGGGCTCGTTAGAGACCCGAAAATACTACAAATCGTTGTATGAAAGTCCGATAACACTACAAATCGTTGTTGGAAGGCCCCAAAAAAATTTGGTCCGGAGGGCGCTGCCCCCCGAGCCCCCTGCCAGGGGCGGCCCCCCCTGGACCCCCGCCCGCTGTCCTTTTTTTGAACTGTTTGTTTTTTCTTTTTTGAATAAAGGGCATTTTTGTCATTTTCTTAAACCATCACTTTATGAGAAGAATAACAGGAAATGGTACTTAAGTCTTTGCAACAACACCAGAGTCTGATGCAAAGTTATGTCAACATACACGGGAATACGAGCTCCATGTGCTTGTATACGTGGTGCTCATTCAAAGCCCCGAACACAGACGTGGGATTCAGTGAATCATCGGGGGGACATACACCACCCTCTCATCAATTTCCTAGTCATTGTGAGTTATGTGAGTCGTGAATATGTCACACATTTGTTTTTGATGTGTCCTGTTATCGCAACCATGTGGAGAATGACAACCGATCTATACGGGATTCAATGGAGACCATCTGGTAATCTTATCTATGGATCAAAATCCTACCTTCCATCCTCGCACGGGTTTTGATTTTAACCTCCATTCCCGTTTCATGTCCCCCATCCTCAGTTCAAACGGGGCAAGGCCCCGTTTCCCCGGTACGTCCACTGCCTTCCATAATCTTATCATGGCAAAAAAAGGAATTACCACAGTAAGAGAACATGTTTTGTGTGTACTTATTAACTCGGAGGATGCTGTGGCGACGAGATGGAGGTGCCTGGCCTGTTCGTTCCCTCCCCATCCAGAATGGATTCATATCGGCATATGTGGTTTCTTTTTTAATTCATGAAATTTTGGCTACACAATCCGGAATCATAGAAGGTATTTCGTTGCAGCAGGATGCTTCACTAAAAGAGGGGTCTTGGGGACAGAGAATGGTGTGGCTGGCTGACTTTGGCTGACAAAAATGCCAAACTAGTTTTGGAATCTGGTAGGGTGGCTAGAGTATTCAAGGTTTTGGAAGGGAAGGATCCTCTCCAAAACATTCAACTCTAAGTGAGTGATTTTTTTACAGATTCTACAGACTAGTTATACAAAAATCTAGGTTTAATTCATGTCTTATAGCTAGGAATCTTCCAAAGTTAACTAAAAGGGGAATTCAAAAGTGATGGAAAGATCACTCGGTTCCTTGAAAAGGGTCACCTTTAAAAAAAAAATAGTGTTGGCCTGCTACCGCCATTCCCATATGCAGTGTTTTTGCAACACCTTTGCTCCCAAACAGTAGAGAGCATGAAAGTATTAGGGGGAAACGCAACGCATCTCCAATTCATGGCTCCCTAACAGAGGCTTATTCAATTTGAAAAAGAAACTGAGAATTTAAGTGAAAATTTGGTTGCACTTTGAAAATATATTATTTCAAATAATTAATATTGGGGCATTAAAAGTTGTGTGAAAATTAGAAAATAGTCCAAATCACGATGAAAAAATCTTGCACCTTGATGTCCAAAAAATGTCAATGTCATTAATTCATTAAATAATAATAATAATATACTGCCAGCTGTAAGGGGTCCATGGTAGGTACAACTTGCAAAGGTCACCAAGTTGACGGCATGTCATGAGTTTGCAACCCAAAGAGGGCATCCCTTGCAGTAAGGTTGGAGTTGGGTGTACTCTAGATGAACAGGGTGGGACCTCAAGCGAAGGTTTTTCCCTGGCCTAGCCACAAAAATTACAATATTGTCATTCTGCTTAAATATTTTACCATAATCAGGCATGAACTCAACTAGTAAATCTTTGCCAATACTGATCCATCTTACAAGAAAAGCTGTGTTGTTTAATTAGCTGTTAATAGGCTAATTACGGAAGACAAGGGAAACATTTTAATTTAGAAAGTATGAAAATCATAGATTTGATCATGAATTGCACTTTATAGTGAGCAGATCAGGAACAAGGGACATTGGACAGAAAACTGTTCAGGGTACCTTGGATGCCGTCCATCATAAAATACCAAAGAACCATCAAAAGGTTCTTGTTTTGGACAAATCTCAGCCGTCCATTTGACGTTCATCTAGAAAGTAAACAGCATCCAAAATTTTTGTAGAACTCATCTACATGGGGGCTATCCTTTTTTACAACTTTTGGGTGCTGTTCATCTTGAGGATGGACAACATCTAAGGTGCTGTCCAATGTCCTTTGGACCTGATCTGCTCTCCTACATGACTCACCTTAGTTGGGCAGAACTCTTATGTAAGTATTATGCCCCCGGACACTAGATCTGACTATCCTTTTTACTGCCTTTAATGGCATCGCATGCTTCATCATAATTGCCAGAAAGGATTCTTCATCAACACTTCAAGTGTAGCAGCTGCTCTCAGGATGTTCATCCATTTAAAGGTCACCATCCAATTGCCCTAAAAAGGATGGTTTCGCCATGATTGGCAAAAGGGAAGAATCTCGTTTCCATAATGTTATTTTCTCATACTTTTTAAACTGTGGAAGTGCCGAGATTTTCCCATATTTTTTAAGAAATAAAAAAAAAAATCATTTCATTACTAGATTTTCATTTGCCTAAAAAAACCCAAGAATAAGATTTGTGACTAATTAAGATGGACACAGTTCATTCACTCAAAGAAAAAAAAAGGATCTACTTACAATTCCAAGAATACATTGCCTAGCACCATTGTTCACATTACGACACATTCATGAACCATGGTGATGGAAAAAAAGAACAATCAGACAGATTTTTTTTAATTTTTTGACGTCCAAGAACCCTCAGTGAGACCCGGGTCACTTAAAGGGCCTGCCCCTGCAAGATAAACCCTAAGTGGCGTCACCAACACGGCGAAACATACCCCACCAGTTAATGGCACCCACTCACTCGGTGAGAGTTGAACCTGAGACGAAGGGGTCATCACCTTCTCCTCTCCCCAGGCCTGCTGCCACTCCGGCGACCAGACAGACATAGAAAGATAAAAAAGAGGGTCACATATTAATGACTATTTTTTTTTCTCATTTATTACACCAAAAAACTGAACCCGAGATGCTCCGGAGACCTGATCGCGCTGGTATTATCTTGCCGTAGAGTAAAGAAATAACGAGACTTGGGTGCTTGACGGATTTCATTTTCATGGTGATGACACCAACTTCTTCAGTTCGGTTGTGAAATTTTGGATGTAAGATTGCTGGAGAGAGTCGTTGAGCAGGAACTCCCTCAGTTTGGCGTTGTTGGCCCTCACCCTCTTGGCCTTCTCCGACTCCTCCACCATCACCATCCTCACTGCCTCACACACTCCTTTCCTAGTGAACCACCCATCCCTAGACCTTCTCTTCACCATCACCCCCGCCTTCAGCCCCACCGCCATCAGCTTAGAGTTGAGGAACTGGTCCCCCTTCTGCGGCACCAGCACCAGTTGGCAGCCGCCCGCCACCGCCTCCATCACCGAGCTGTGTCCGCCATGACAGACGTACCCACCAACAGAGGGGTGCCTCAGGATCTGCTGCTGCTGCACCCACCCACTGTGCACCACCCCTCTCCCTCCCACCCTCTCCCCATATATCTCCTTCCTCAATTGCTCGTCCTCCTCCGCTTCCGGAAGAAAGTTTATGATCGCGAGGAACGGGGACCCGCTCATCTCCAACCCGGCGATGAGCTCGCGGATCTGCTCGACGGATATGCACGTCTCGCTTCCGAATGCGCATAAGACGACTGATCCCGCCGGGAATTTGATAAGCCAGTTGTCCCACTGGGCCTCGAGATCGCCGGCCGGCGCCTTTGGCAAAAGCGCGCCTGTGAGGAGCACCGGCTTCGGGCAGAAGGACAAGAAGGGGTCGATGTAGGGGCGCTCTATCTCGGTGGCGCTCTTCACGGCGATGATAGGGCAGTTCCTCATGGTGGCGACCATCCTCTCGTACATGGACATGGTCGAGCCGTGGCGGGTCTTCATGTAGTAAAGAGCATTGCGAGCCTCGTAGACCTTCATGCCGGCGATCACTGCAAAAAGACGTACTGGGATCCTTTTGACGATGGCGAATGTGAGGTCCCCCCCTGGCCGCTTCTTCATGGGCCTCGCAGAGGAGGCGGTTGCCATAGCGGAGTAGACGGAAAAGTAGATGGACTTGATGTTGAGGGCATCAGCCAGCGCTGGGATCCAATGCTGGGCGAAGTCGAAGATGACAACGTGCGGCGAGAGTTGGCTGAGGAGGTTAGCAATCTGCGGCCTGGTGGTGTCGAGGGCTTGCGCGAGACGATTGAATACAGATGGGTCTGCATTGGTCGATTCGATGCCGGCCGGGAGCCCTTCGATGGACGGGAGATCGTAATTGAGGATGGGGATGTGAGTGTCAAGGGCGCTGCAGATCTTGGGGACGAGGGAGAGGGGAGAGAGGAAGGTGACCTTGACGCCATTGGCGTCGAGTCTGTTGGAGAGTTGGACGAAGGGGAAGATATGGCCAAAGCCTAGCCATGGGAACATGACCACATGAAGAGGGTGATGGTCTCCATTCATGGTGATTCTCGCCATCTTCCTGTCTTCTTTTGTTAGTAACGGAGAGAGAGAGAGAGAGCTGGTCCTCTCTTGTGGTACTTATAGAGCCTGCCAGGCCGAGCCTTTGAATGAATACAATACTCTCTCGTCTCTTATGGCTATGTATGGAGTGATGTTTAGGTATTTACGTGCACGGCGAGAGTTTTTTTATTTCGTAATGAAGGAAAACCCTCACCGACAACTGGGAGGGCCCGCCTCTCTGCAAGGTAAAACTCTGGGTTGAGGACGCCCTTATGTGCCCCAACCTCAATAAAGCAACAGCAGCCCCATGATAGCCAGCCGGATTCGATCCTGGACTTTCAGCTTGACACGGGACCTCACTGACCGCAGCACGGTGGTGCATGGCTAAGAGTTGAACTCACAATTTGAACATAAGTGCATTTGATTGACTGGCTCTTTTTTCGATAGGCAAGCTGGGTTAGGCAGACCCCATCAGTTATACAACTGCACCATTGGGTTTTGAACTTGCAACGTCCCAATACAAGGTGACGTGCACTAACAGTTCCTACCAAATAAGCAGAACCTTGAATAGCTCTATTGACTTTACGCGACCAAATGGCCCAAGTCATTAATCAACGATGGATGGTGCACTTATTTAATGGAAATTGAGAGGGAGAGGTCATCCTGTTATGAATAATCTGACGTGTTGATGATTTATCCTTTCATCGTTGACTTATTATCCTTTCCAATTGGTAGAAATCAGATCAATTCGCAGATCGTTGGCAGTTGACCCTTAAATGGATAGCATTTCTGTCCTCGGACTCGTCAATTAATAAGTTTAGAATTCAAATCATACTACTTACAAGTTTGAAAGAACGGTTCCACCCCAAACCCCTTAAATAGGGCAACAGAACAATGTTCACACACTTAAAAAAAAAATCGGGTGGAAGGGGGTTATACTCTCTCTCTCTCTCTCTCTCTCTCTCTCTCTCTCTCTCTCTCTCTCTCGTTGGGGTTTGATCTAGAGATATGTCAATTACGGTTTGAATTAAGGCTTTTCAATTTAGGGTTTTGAAATATTTTGAATTAGGGCTTTTCGATTTAGGGTTTAAAGTAGGCTTTCTATTTAAGGTTTTGAATTAGGGTTTTTCGATTTAGGGTTTCAAATTAGGACTTTTCAATTTAGGGTTTTGAATTAGGGCTTTTCGATTTAGGGTTTAAATTAGGCTTTCGATTTAAGGTTTTGAATTAGGGTTTTTTGATTTAGGATTTTGAATTAAGGTTTTTTTATTTAGGGCTTCAAATTGAGGTTTTAATTAGGGTTTGATTAGATTAAGAATTTTATATCAAAAAAATATGATATCCTATTTGAGTTGAAACAAACGTTGGACAATGTATAATTGTTACAAAACAAATAGAATACATGTTTTGTCCAATCTTGAACAATCAATCAAACAAACCCATATGTGTACACTAGAACGTAAGCTGAGCACAGAGTTGCGCTTGACTTCTTGCCATCCCTGTTTAGATTCTTCGTTGCTGTTTTCCCTGTTTGTCTCTAATTAATAATTTCTTAATAATGTTATGCTTTGATAATATGATTCTCTTGCTATCTAAAAAGAGTATTTTTAAAACGTATGGTTGCCTATTCTTAGTAAGACTGATATCTAAGCATATGGATGGCTTTAATATCGATAATGTTATGTAGTGGGTAAGTTTCTGTCGAACCCCATCTTCGTGTGTGTGTGTGTTATGTAATATTTTGCTACTCTATTTTTTCTTTGCAGTTTTTTTTTCACATCTTATCCTCTAGATGATCGACAGATTAAGTTTAATAAAAATAACCTTTTCATCTTTTTTTTTTTTTTAGGGTTGAAAAATCAATCCCGACAATGTATCAAATTTTCAAACTTCAAAAAACCATAGTTACATTGAATGTGATCCATGAGCCGACTCTTACCATGTTGAACACATTCATAGTGTCAGATTTGGTCAAAATAACCTCTCTTATTTTTTTTTGAATTTATAACACGAAGAAACCGCACCCAGCACAAAGACTTGATCATGTTGGCTCAGCCTGTCATACCTACGGTCATCATGCCGACAGCGTAAAACTCTGAGGCTAGAACCACTGCCCCCGGCCCAAGGCCTATGTCATGCATTGGCTTGTGCAGAAGGGCCACGCCCATGATAATCGAACCTTGACTGCCAGTCTAGCAGCCAAGGCCCCATCCCACTATGCCAACCCCTGTGGGGCAAACAACCTCCCACCTAAAGGGGAGCAGCGCTCTATCTTTGGGAGCTGCAGATCTGCACTCTCCCCGCCGCCCTTTTTGCAGAGAGTTGGGCTTTTCGTAGGGAACCGATGACACCTTTACCTGGACATTTGCCATCCACGAAGAGAGAATAACGAGCATATTGAGCGAGAGGGCGACGTTCCGACGACAGCAGCGGCTGGCAGTGCTAAGATTTTTGGTTGTGCAACTTTGGATTTACCTATTTTCTATTTAGGTCTTTCTTTACAAATAAGTGCATCCCCTCAGCTGCTTGGACTGCCACTATCTAAAAAGTCCAGACAAAAATTTCTTCCTGGCAGGCATCCTACCTATTCATCGTTAGTCGGCTTACCCTTATTAGGCACGTCTTGTCCTTCATCCCAGAATTTTTTATGTCCATGTTTCTGATGCCCAAGGGTGTGGAGAAGAAGTTCTCCATGTTTCTGATGCCATAGTGTCAGAATTGGTCTGGTTGTCACCTTCGGACGAAGCGCCACCTGATTGGTTAGAACTCCTTGGTGTTACCAAGGCGTATGGCTGGTTTGGGGATCTTCGCTCCCAGACTAAGGAGTATTACTCTCATCGTGAAACAATGTTGGATGGTGCATCGTCCAGGCAATCTGTGTGCTCCTCTGCTCCATGCTAAGTACGGTTCCCTTGAGTCGATACATTATATCTGACGTCCCTACAGGCTACATATCTCGCACTTGCGTCACATGTGGCTTAAGGCCATGTCTTTCGTCCTCATGCAAGATTGTGATCTCGGTGTTGATGCGCAGTTTTTACAATGGGCAATTACGCCTAGCAGCGTTTTGTGCACCAGAACTCTGTATTGGTCTCTTCTTCCTCCAGGGGCTGACTGGCTTCCTGAGCGTCTTTTATGGGCGAATGGGCCAACTCCTTGCTCTCGGTTCTTAGCCTAGTTAATTTTACACGGTAGGATACAGACATACAACTTCTTTAAGAAGGTGGGTTTTTAGTATCCGAGTAGGTGCATCCTTTGTCAAGCGGCGGAAGAATCAACTTACCATCTGTTTTGGGCCTGCCCAATCTTTGTGGATCTCTTTAAAAGTACGTGGAATCAACCTGAAGTAATCGTGAGACAGGAATCCTTCGTGCTCGACCTTCTGTGGGGTCCACCGCAGGTTCGCAGTTGCAAGCGGTGGCGGCTGATTTGAAGAACTTGGCTTCTTACTTTTTGGTGGGCTGTGTGGATGACTCGCAACAATGCAATCTTTCCTCAAATTTCGGTTTCTTTCAATAAGCTCATTCATTGCATCATGGCTGATGTGTACGCAATTTTGCGTCTCTCTTCAGATGTTATCCACCCCCTTCAGCTGCCTTCTCTTCCTCAAGACCATGACTGATCTATGTGTTCTTCTAATTTTATGTTTTGCCTTCGTGCATTCGGCCTTTTTTTTTTTTTTGGTCTATTGTTTTTTGTTTTCGCGGGCTCAATTTTTTGTTGATCCCATGACTTAGTACTCTCTCTCTCTCTTTTACAAAGATTTTGGACTGTTGATTTTTTGAACCTTATAAAAACTCACTCATGTGTCGGAATCCAACACTTCAAGAGTTGATCCCTATAAAATCAAGTATATAGATCCCTATGGTCAAAATTTAAAAATAAAATGAAAAAACCCTGAAAAACTCATTTAACACCTATGATTTAGCATATTTCATTTAACACTATATATAGAAAGAGAATAACAGAATATTATTATTTGGAAGCTATTGACTCATCTATGCGTCAGTCATCTAAATTCTAAATGGTGTTAAAAGAAATGGTAGGAGTTAGAGCTTGTAATCAAATCTAATAACTATAGCTCGTGCCTTAGCTCATCACATTTTTGTTCATGATCAGTTCATATAGTTGGCCAGCTGAGCTATAAGCAGCTTGTTTAGTTTAGATGAGTCGAGCCCAAAGGTATTTGACTTGGCTTGGCTCGGGATATATATATATATATATATATATATATATATATATATATATATATATATATATATATATATATATATATATATATATATATATATATATATATATATATGAACTTAACCCATTTCTCGTTCTGCCCTATAGGTTTTAAGTGTTTTGTGATAGATCTGAACCGTTAGATGTGTTTAACATACTTGATTTAATGACATTGACTTTATGCTGGGTAAAGAAAGTATAATATATAAAAAGAGAATATATAAAGTATATATATATTGTGTAATATATAAAAATATATCCCACGTATAAATATAATATAGAATGTTTTTACATGAGCTGTCATTCGGCTTGTCTCATTTAAGGACAAACCAAGCTGGCTAAGCGAGAACGTGAGCTGAGTCACGAGCTCAATCCATTGGTATGCTCTCGTAGTGACTATCAAAAATAACGCAAAGGTAAAAAACCAATCAAAGTCATTCATTTATTACTAGTCAATCCAAGATAATGTGATACATTAATCAACACCAAATTTTTTTTTTATAAATAAAAGCATAAATGAAGTTTTTTTTTTTGAGAGGTATAAATGAAATCCCAGTAGGCATCAATCATCCCTTTCATTGCCTTAAATGCCATCACATTCTTCTTCTTAATTAGCAAAATAGACTTCTCAATGCTTCTACCACCACAAAGCAAAATCGTCTTCAATTAGTCCAACAAGTTGGTGTTCTACAAAGCAGGAAAATGAAAACCTACCCAATAAAAAACCCCAAAACCTATCCAATAAGAAACATTTATCAGATTTTCGATATTTTTAAAAAATTCTGACCTTACAGATGTACTCAACGTGATTGATTTACTAGAAATAGACACTTGAATCACGCATTTTGGATGAAAAAAATGGTATTTTGAGCCTCAAAAATTTATGAAATTGTAGGCTGTTGATCTTTGAAACCTTATAAAAACATAGCCATGCATGAGAATCAAGTACTCCAAGAACTGATTCCTATAAAAACAAGCGCATAGATGACATCTGTAAGGTCAGAACTTCAAAAAAACACCCAAAATCTGATAAATGTTTCTTGTGAACTGGAATTGGGTCATGCAGAAAATATGTTTCATAATTTCTCTGAAAAAATCTTATCAATTACACATGGCATTTTATATTCTTTACCCGAGTATGGTGTAATTGCTTGTGCCGATCGATAAGGCTGGGTCATGTAAAAGCATTCTAAGTTATTTATATATGTAATATATGTATATTTTATATATTATACTTAAAATATATATATTTTATATATTACACTTAAGACAAGGGAGTAGTTGCCTATGGCAGCCAGGGCCGTCAATCATCAGTGATGAACAACCCGCATTGCAAGTTGATTTTAAAGGAAACTTCTCTGAGAACGTTGATTCCAAGACATAGGTATGTTTTTATAAGGTTTAATTGAAAATCAATTGCCTAAAATTTTCATAAATATTCAAGGCTAAACTAATCATTTTTTTTTTCGAAAACACGATCCAAATATTGTTTCCTAACAAATTAATCAGCCATGCCGAACATATTTGCAAGGCTAGATTTGCAAAAAACATTCCGAAACCCCACCTTACCACCACCTCTTAATCCTTTCCTACCCTATCAAATTGCAATATCAGTAAAGAAATTCACAGTTTTACTCACAATCATCTACTTAAAAACTAAAAAACTGGGGAAGCCTATTCTAGCTGTTTGGTTGGACTGGTGAAGGGAGATCAGACATCAGACTTAACAAGATTACAAGAGTTTTCCAGCTTTTCCAATGGCCCGTTTGATTGTAGGGAGTGGAAAAGAAAAAGGTATCGCAAAATGAGTGGGTCTCATTTTCTCTTTTCTCTGGTCCATAACATGTATGGAGAAAGTTCCTACAAAAATCTTAGTCATTTTAGACAATTTTTTCTGGTGAAAAAGTCTAGAATGGGGAGTTTCAAATATTTTCTTCAAATAAACTTTCTCCAAAACTTTCCAATGCAATCAAACGAGCCTAAAATAAGAAAAACTTGAAACAAGAGACGAGCAACATGCTTCGTGAAAATATTACAATGGCACGGAGAGAGAGAGATTAACTGTCACCAAAATAAACATTTTAGTGATTTGTGCTTTCTTGAAAATTTAGGAAATGCCTACCATGGAGAAAAGCAATGCATGAAAATATCATTTCATTGAAAATATGAACTTGTGTTGGACATGTTGGCATTCATTTATGCCAAAGTTTTTTTTTCTTATAATCAGGGAAAACCATCTCACTCATTCACGATTTCATTGGCATAAAAACTACAGGGAGAACACCCAGCTCCAACCTTGTGATAATAAAATAAGAATTTGGGTTGCATGAATATTGAACACTCACAAACAAAACTAAAAAATTTACGTTGTCTGTTCTAACTAAACCTACGTCCACCATCTCTCTCTCTCTCTCTCTCTCTCTCTCTCTCTCTATATATATATATATATATATATATATATATATATATATATATATATATGCACATTCCAAGAGAGAGGTCGTTGCTGCTTTTATTAATTCTTAACCTGGTTCCAATTTACAATCAAGAAACTCTTTCGAGAAGGTTTCTTTTTCAAGATTACAAAGACTTTTGGCAGTATATGGACTTTCCAAACCAATAAGATTCTTGGCCGATAATTTAAACAGTACTGCTTTGGTATGAAGTAACTTAAATCTCCTCTCCCTCCCAAATAAGCAACCTTCTCAATACTACCCTCAAGTTCATCTCTGTCAATGAGATTGAGCTTGTCTCTTTTAAAATTAAATTGTGGTCCCTAGAGCAGCTTTGTGAGAATATTAGCAAGTTGATCTTTCAAAAAAATGAACTTGTATCTCATTATTTTTAACCTTTTTTTCGAACAAAATGATAGTTGATCTCTATGTTCTTGGTTCGGGCATAAAACACGGGATTTACAACCAGGTAGGTTGATCCTAAGTTGTCACACCAAATCACAAGGGCACAAGGTTGAACAACATGGATTTCTTTCAACAAATATGTTTGACAAGAAATTTCAGAAGCCACTACAAGAGCTTTATATTCATCTTTTGTGCTAGACTTAGCAAAAGTGCATTGTTTAGACAACTTCCATGAGATCAGATTTGGTCTCAGGCATCAGCAAAACCTGAAAGTTGCATACTAATGCATTTTTGAATGTGCGGTCCAAACATAATTGTCCCTTTGAGATATCTAAGAATTTGTTTTACATGAGTCTAATCAACCTTGTAGGCTGATGCATAAATTGGCATGCTTTGTTAACAAGGTAGGCAATATATGAATGGGTAAAGGTAATATATTGTAAATCCCCCTACTATACTATGATATTGTGCAGCATCTTCAAACAAACCTCCTTTTTGTTTGGAAAGTGGCATGTTCATTGTTGTAGGAGGCACCATTGATTTGCATGTTGGCTTAGTTAAGAGCATTAATATTATACTTCTTTTGGGACAACAATAAACCATCAAAAACTAGGATAACTTCAATTCCCAGAAAATATCCCAAGTCACCTAGGACTATGATAAAAAATGTCTTCCAAAAATCACAAATCATTTTTTGTACAATGAATGAGTTTTTTTAGTAATAATAATATCATCCACATAAATAAGCACACAAACCATGTTCTCTTGGGAATTTTTAATAAATAATAAAATATCAGCTCTTGACTTTATAAAACTCAATCGAATCAAATAATCATGTAGCCATTCAAACCTGCAAGCTATACAAAGCTTTGTTTAATTTGCAAACATGACAAGGAAATAATTTGCTTTGAAAACCAATTGGTTGAGTCATGTATACTTCTTTCTTTAGAAAACCACGGAGAAAAGAATTATTAACATCCAGTTGTTATAAAATCCAACTTTGACCCACAACTATAGATAAAAGTGTTGTAACATTGATAGGCTTGACAACAGGGTTAAAAGTATCAAAATAATTGATACATCGGTTATATCCCTTGGTAGCCAAGCGAGCTTTGTACTTGGCAATAGAGCTGTCTGCATGTCTCTTAATTTTATAGATTCATTTGCACCCAGCAACATTTTGAGCAGCATTAGAAGGGACAAGAGTCTAAGTGTCATTTTATATGAGAGCAGAATATTCTTTAAGTATTGTTTGCTCCCGCTTGGCATCCTGGCAAGCTTGAAAATAATCTTTAGGCACTGTTTTTTTCAACAATTCACTGACAAGATCCAAAATAAGGATGTCTGGACAAAAAGAAGACCTTTGGCTTGTGGGTTCCGTACTAAGACCTTGTAACCATATGATGAGTTCTGAAGGTTGAATTTCAACTTGAGGATTCTCAACAGTTGGCATGATATCAACAATTAAATTAATTCTAGATGAAGAGTCTGTCTCTTCTAACTCGTTATCATGATTGTCATGATTTGAGTCATGAGACTCATCCTGGCTAGTCAAAGTTATCACATGAGCAATGTTATGTCCTGGTGAGTCTTGGTGTTCTTAAGACTCTCATCGACCTGGATGAATAAGAACACCAACGGAACTAGAACCATGAGATGAGCTTGAAATATGATTGATTAAGGGCATGCTTCTCAACTCTTCAATAGATTTTTTTTATTTTGTAGGCCACCTTGTGACTTCAATATCTATTATTGGAGTATTTGTTCCTGTATATAAGAACTTCAACTCATAAAATTGCACATGATGTGATATGTAAACCCTATCTGAGACGATCAAATCAAAGGTATACATTATCATTTGCACTGTAACCAACAAATAGGCATGCCCTTGATTTAGGCAATAACTTACTAGCATTATAAAGAACCAAGTAGAGGATAACATGTACAACCAAATACCCTTAAGCGGTCATAGGAAGGCAGCTTTCTAAGCAATAGCTAACGAGGTGTTTTGTATTTGAGATTTGGACTAGCCATCCTATTAATTAAGTATAATGTAGTCCTAAATGCATCAATCCAAAACTGAACTCTCACAGATGCAAAGGTCAAATTCTCAGGCTGGTCTATGCTACTCGTCAATGTTTTCGGTAAACCACCCCATTTTGTTGCGGTGTATGTGGACATGTCACCTATCTTTTATGCTAAGTTAACTCAACTGACAAAAGTCTACAAGCAATAAATAATATCAGTAACCCACTCTAGACAAAACATGAGCTGGAGCCTATAAATCTGATTGAATGATCTCTAAGGGTATGTTTGATGGCTTGTTCAGGGTTGGACGAAATGAACAAAAAAGATGGAACAGAACATTGGTTATGTTCGTTCCGTAATAACTGTTCCAAGTCCAATATTTGTTTGGACCGTACTCAGATGCTATGTTCCAAATATCCGTTGTTTGATGACAATGTGTAAACAACTTGGACAATCATGGATAATGGGCCGAATTACTTTGTTTTGGATCATATGACCCAATACGTCCACCATTTTACATGTTTTAACAAGTTTATTACGGTTTTTTGCCCTGATATAGATCCAATTACGAAATTATGTCTAAAATCATGAAGTTTTGCCCTGAATATGGTTTGAATTTAAGGAACATAATAACCATCAAGTGAAGCTGCATTTCTTATCAAACTCTTGTATACTAGCAATGATTTTAATTAATACGCTTGTATACTAGCAATCAAAAACAAAACGAGTGATTATGAATAACATAATCGCTGGAAGAACAAAGATTAAAGCTATCCAATAACATCCACCTAAACAACAAGCCACCTACCAAACATCATACAAAAAGTAAAAAAAAAAAGAATTAACACATAAAAATGTCCAAAAAAAGAATTAACCCTACCAAACATCATCAACGTGTGAATGAATAACATACTCGCGGGTAAAAAAGGAAGCAAGTGAATGATCCATGAAAAGAAAGAAAATATGAATAGAAACAATTCAAAATGGAACTGGTAGAACCCAATCCACGAAGCAACATTTCCTTCAACGCAGGCATAGTCACACAACGCTTCAAGCACATGGGCACATGGTTAGTGATCTATCATCAAAGATATGTTTTCGTTAATCCATTACCACCTATAACACTTTTACATGATTAATCCCTTACCACTTATAACACTTTTACATGATTAGTGATTTATCATCAAAATATGTTTCCGAACTAATATAACAGATGTCTGGAATCTCCAGAATCCAGATTGAAATAGTTCAACACATTGACGATTCCCTTTCCAGCTTGAGTTGCAGCTAAAAGCAGAGCTGTTATGTTATGCAAAGTATTTTTCTACTTTCTCCACCACCAAGACCTAAGAATACAGCTGCGGGCCATACTGCTATACTTGCCTTTATTTACTACCACAAACTTTAAACTAAAAGCCATATGCAGACTTTCATCATGGTGGTATTCCCTATCCAGCCACTGTTTCTATTCACTGGAATAATGAGGAAGCTGATGCCAGATGCAACAATTGTGCTTGGTCACTAATAAAAAATGTGCAACTTCTTTAGGCCTGCAACTTCTATAAGCTCTTGCAATAAGAAAAATTAGATTTAAAACATGCAAAATGGCTGACCAAAGCTCCACATCTCAGCCTGCTAACTTCAACAATGCTTCATTAACTCCTAACTTCTCAACTAGCATCCATAGGCATCTAAAATCTATGTAATTGTTTGTGATAGTTACACTACAACCACACAAACATCATTCTGTCATATCCAAGGGAAATATATATTCAAGGACGAAATACCACAGCATTTTTCAAATATAAGATTGCCACAATTCACAAACATATATATGAAAACCAAGCTTTTAGAAAGAGAAATGGAATACCTATTCATGAAACTGGCAACAACAACCACCTATGAAAGTACATGCACACATGGAACTCTAAAACTTCATCTCTAGAATCTCATGAACTGGACATTCCAAGATAATGCTAAAACTAAACATATATTATAAATAATAACTCGAGTAAAGCCAAACATGGAAGTACCATCACCTTCTACTTGCAGCCTCTACTAGGGACATGGTTGCACGCCTACAGGCATTCAGATATAATGCATGCATATTTCCACCATAGTCTATCTGCATATCTATTACACATGCGCAAAAAATGGGCATGGGCTGGGTATTCTCTAGTAATTCAAGTTCTTAATTCTCTTCTCCACTAAAGACTGTCCACTTGTTCTGCATTCAATAAGCATGACAAAGGAGAAAAAAGGAACAAGAGATAAATAAAAGAGAAATAACTTGAAAGTGTTTTACCATTTCAAATAAGAAAGGGGAAAAGAAGCACACTACCAGAGATGGCATAAGTGACAAAATTGAGGGAAAAAGAGAGTTTATAGAAGTCACATTCAACAAACCTCTCCAACTTAAAAGCAAAAAAAAAAAAAAACTAATTCACGAAAGCAACTTTAAACAGAAACTGAGGTCATTTTTTGAATTAATTCAATAAAAGTAGGTTGTGTTTCAATCAATGTTAAGAAACAAAGCATCATACAGTCAACTCCCATCTCTTGAGCTCATGATAAAAAATGAACTCTAAGCCAACCGAATTTCAATTGATAGAAATACTTGACTAGTGCTAAACTAACAAGTTTACCAGTGGAAGATGACTATAAGCCAATATATATAGAGAGAGAGTGGAACAACTAATCAGCAACTTCATCTCTTTCAAATCCACCCACAAAGCGATAGAATATTCTATGAACAACTACAATAACAAGAGAAAAAAAATCATGAATCAGAATCATACCCCTACTCTCTTTCACCCTGACGATCAGTACTCAATTCCCTAAACAAAAGACCAAAATCAATCACCCTTTGTTCATCAATCCCCTACTCCCCGAATTGAAAACCCAACTCAATTTGCCCACAATCGTCAGTACCAAACTCCCCTAATCGAATACCCAATACAACTCCTCTCTGATGGTCAACACCCAATGCCCCCTTTTCTCCTATTCAGAGGAAGGAAAAAAAATAGAAAAACGAGAACTCAATTTACACTACAAATCAACAAACCAAGCTACCAACACCACCAACAAGTATCAATCCTCCCCCGTTTGGAACAAAGTCAACATCTTTCTCGCAGGCGTCCCTGTCGTCGTCGTTGAATCCGACCTAAATTCATCCACTACGCCCCCAAACTCCCTTGTCTTCCCCATCACCATCCCCGACCCAGCCTCGGGTGGTACCACCCTGTGGACAGCCTGGAGATGAGCCAAGTACCTATGATTGAACCCCCCCCCCCCCCCGGGAACCCGGCAGAAGGTGGCGGCAACGACCCTTCGATAAAGTGGTGGTGGTGAGCAGCAACGGCAAAGGGGTGGATTCCGACGGGCAAGAAGGGGACAAGGTGGTGGGGCAAAATCGGGGTGGAGGCGAAGAGGTTATCGCAGGCAAAGGGCAGACCGAGGTGGAGAGAGAGAGACGCATCGACGGGCGAGGGCGTGCCCGTCGATGCATTTTTTTTTAAATAGTTCTCTTTGTTCTTGTTCTTTTTGTAACAGGGGGAGAGGTGGATCAAAAATAATGCAAACATCTTTTTCATCCTATGCAACACACGGAACGAGCTATCAAACATGCCTTAAGGGAGAAACAACATGAACACTACATTTTTCAAAAGGTAATTTATGAGCTTTAACAACCCCACATCTAGAACATAAACTAGATAATATCGCCAGTAAATAAAGAATGGTTTTATGAAAAAATTCAAAATATTATCATTAGGATGTCTTAAACGACAATGTCATGTTTACAACAACTCTTTGCTGCCCTATGCACTGTTAGATTTGCTTCCTTTGTTGTCATGTCCATTGGCCCAAGTATATAATCCATGTCTACTATGCCCTTCTAAACCCTTCTTCCTATCCTTGACACAGAAACCACATGGGTGAAACTCAAAAATACAATTATTATCCCTAGTGAACCGAGCAACGAACAAGAGATTCTTTTTTTATAATAAGAATATGCAGAACATTCTTTTAACATAAAATATTTTTCACTTAAAAAGAAAAATTACTTAATCCTGCAATGAGAAGGTTAGAACCATTATAAACCATAACTCTATTATGATTACCACTCTTAGACTTGTTCACCATGCTCGTGTTATCTGGAGTCATGTGACAAATTGCACCAGTGTCTAGGTACCAGTTCAGATCACTAGTTTCACTCATGTTCAATGTTGCCATGAACGCTTTGGGGATGTCCCAACACTGTCAGGAAGTGTGATTCTTCCTACCACAAAACTAGCAAATAACTTCTAGGCCAATTTAAGTTAGCTATTGACCATTCCATCTTTATTAAAAATTAGCTTGAAAACCATGAGCTCTACCTTGACCTTGACCCTAGCCATTATGACTACCTTTGTTATAGAATCCACCGTGACCACAATTTTGTTGGGCTATGGAAGCAGCATTTACTAACTCACGAGTTGATCTTTGGTTCAAGAGTTGAACCCCCCTTCTCTTGGTTGAGGAGCATATCAAAGATTTCATAAAATCAAGGGAGTTGCTTCATGGTAGTAACGGCTGTGACAAAACTTTCAGTCATTGTGAGCCCATTAAGAGTATAATGCATAAAATTAACATCATTTACAAGCTCATTAACATCACTCAATGAGTATCCCAAAACCTTAACTTGATTTAAGTATTCAACCATATGTTTATCACCTTTGCTAATATCTTGAAGCTCCTTCTTCATTTGCATTATTTGCAGACCTGATTAGGAGGCATAGGCTCATTCTAGAGCCGCCCATGCTTCTCTAGGACACAGGATATGAATAATTTGACTGATCACAACCTCAGTCACAATGGCTTTGATCCAACTTAATACAAGCTAGTCAAATCACTTTTATATTAAATACTCAAGATTAAGTGTATGGACTGCACCTTGTTTGGTGCTATGAACATACTGAGATGATGTAAGACACATACCATCAACGAATATAATTATATCCTGACTGATTTTATTTTAGAGTGTCACAAGAGGTAATTATTTCAATGGAGCTTGATTGAAATAAGGCTCAAAAACATGTCTCACTGAACATCAGTGATTGGTGTAAGATGTAAGGAATCGCTTTACACGGGATCGGATTTGCAGCGAGATGAAGACTTTGCAGTTACGCTCGAAATCGTCATGGAGTTCAAATTCTCAACTCATTCATAAACCAAAATGTTTTCTCATTGAATCGTGAATGCTTATATGATTTCAGGTATATCTGTACACTGTTTTACTTGCATTTTATAGACTGTGAAGAGTTCAAGTCTTGAGACATAACCCTTGAGAGAAATTCCTTCATCCCTCAAGAGACACGTCTCTTGAATTTCAATATTGTGACTGCTGAAAAGGCCCCAACAGTCACCTTATGGCCACACGACCTTACATCATTCACTTGGCCATAAGGGATTTCTTATGTTTATATGCTTGTTCTCAACTGAAACCTTGCATACACACTTTTCGAGTAATCCTTACTCACCTTGTGTTTATATGCTTGTTCTCAACCAGAACCTTGCATACATACTTTCTTAGTAATCTTTACTCACTCACTACTTAGACGTATTTGAGTCTCATTTGACTCACATGTCTAGTGAAAACATCCTCAATGATTGCCTTGGTGAGCGGATATGTTACCATGTCACTTGAAAGAATATAGTCCACTGTTATTTTATTTTTCATAAGCATATCATGAATATATTGATATTTAACTTTAATATGTTTACTTTTAGAGCTATCAACTCCAGTTTGTATTAGTCTTATAGCAGCTTTATTGTCACAAAAAAGTTGAACTGAAACTTTTGAAATGTCCAATTTCAACTCATTTAGGAAATGATTTATCCACACAGCAAATGTGACTTTCATGTTACAGGCAATATACTCAGCTTTCTGGGTATATTGTGTCACACACCCTAGCTTCTTTCATGACCATGCAATTGTCCCACCTCCTAACATAAATATATAATTAGAAGTGGAATTTGCTTCATCTCTATCACCAGCAAAGTTAGCATCTGAGTAGCCTGCAAGCTTTAAACTATCTGACTAATAGCATAGCTTAAGTTTCTTTGTTCCCTTTAGATATCAGTTTTTTTTTTCACTTTTTCTCAGTAAAGCCTGGGATTACTTTGATATCTACTTACTAGACTTACAGAAAAACTTAAACTAGGCCTAGTTCTAACCATTGCATACATCAGACTTCCCATTGCCTGAGTATATGGAGTATTCAACTTTTCTTGTCTATCTTTTGGACAGTCATTCTTACTTAGCTTTTGGCCTTTTACTACAGAAGTACCCTTTGCTTTGGTACTTTTTATTCAAAATTTCTTTAGAATGTGGTGAAGATATTTTACTTGACTTAGACATAGCAATCTCGATTTTCTATCTCTCTGAATCTTAATTCCAAGGATATATGAAGTTTCACCTATATCCTTCATTTTAAATCGAGAACTTAACCATAATTTAGTCATATTTATCATATCTATGTCATTTTCTGCAATTAGTATATCATCAATATAGAGAGATAATATAGTAAACTTACTCCCACTATTCTTAGTATATACGCAGTGGTCCAGACTATTTGCCTCACAACCCAATTTGATTATAGCATTATAAAAGGTCAAATACAACTATCTTAGTGAATGCTTAAGTCCATACAAGGATTTATTTAACTTATATGTTTTATCCTCTTGACCTTCAATTTCAAAACCTTCTGGTTGTTGTATGAAAATTATTTCATTTAATTCGCCATTTAAGGTCATTTTTACATTCATTTGATATTGGTCAAGATCAAAATAAGCTATCAATGCCAAAATGATACGAATAGATATCAATTTGGTTACAAGAGAATAAGTTTCTTTATAATCAATCCTTTCTCATTGAATATAGCCTTTTGCTACTAATCTTACCTTGAATTTATCAATAGATCTATTTGTCTCGAGTATTTTCTTGAGAACCTACGTACTACCAATTGCCCTATATCTACTAGGCAAAGTGGCTAGTTCCCAAAATCTATTCTTTCTATGGAGTTTAACTCATCTTTCATCGCTTCATTTCGAAGTTCAGACTCATTAAAAGCAATTGCATCTTCAAAACTCAAGTTGTCAAGAGTTTCATCCAAATCCATGGAATAGTATAATTCCTCACTCAGGAATGTATAATAATCATTCAAATGGGATGGAGGAGTTCTTGTTCTTTTCTACTCAATTACTGGTTGTAAATTTTATTCATTATTAACAACTGAATCGTTATGCTCTAACTCTTGAATGTGTATCCCATGATCGTTTATGATATTCAGAAAGACATCATCATCTTCAGGATCAAAAATGCTTTCTTAAGATTCTAAAAATTCTACCTCTCTACTTTTTATAAATTCTTTTTCAGAATTATATAGTCGATATTCCTTTGATCCCTTTGGGTATCCCATGAAGATGCATTTGATAGTTTTACTATCTAACTTGTCTCGCATTTTTACTAGAAGTCAACACATGGGCATGTGACCCCCACTTTCGTAAATGACTCAAGTATGGCTTCCTACCAATCCATAATTCATAGTATGTAAGCTCTGCAGACTTAGAATGAACCTTATTTATGATATATATGGCAGTGTAAATTGCTTCTCTCTAGAATTTCTTGAAAAGATTTGCATATGCCAACATGGATCTTGACATATCCATTAAAGTTTTATTCCTTCATTCTGCTACAGCATTCTGTTGTGGTGTGTAAGGCATAGTTGTATAAGAAGTTATATTATTATCAATGTAAAAGTTTTTAAACTCATCAGAGTTATATTCACCTCTTTTATTAGATCTGATAACCTAAATTTTTCTTACTAGTAATCCTTCAACTTCATGTTTATATGCCTTAAACTTTTCTAGAGCTTCAAATTTCTTAGAAATTAGGTATATATATCAATACCTAGAGTAATCATCTATAAATGTGATAAAATATGATTTTATTTCACGTGTTTCTACGGATAAAGGTCCACACAAATATATGTGTGTACCAGAACTAACAAATCACATGACCTACTTCCCTTAGAAAAATCTTTTCTTATCATTTTTCCTGATATGCATGGTTCATATTTTTCAAATTCTACATTTTTAAGAGAAAGTAATAATCTCATACGAATTATTCTTTTTATTTTATTGATATTTACATATTCTAACCTTAAATGTCATAAATATGCATCAACATTAAATGCATAATCAATATAACTACAAAGACTCATTGCATTACTTGTAGAAGGAGTTACATTAAGACAAAAAAGACTATGTTCAACATCATAGTGACCCCTGAGTTTCACTTTTTCATCTTTCTCAATTGTGATCTTGTCACCCCAAAAGCAGATTTTGAAGCCCTTTTTAGCAAAATCTTCTACAGCTAAAAGATTCTTTCTTATAAAAGTTTCATAAAGTATATTTGTTAGTAAGAGACTGGTCCCTTCTACTTGAAGCTTGTAGGTCCCATCTACTTGAAGTTTGTAGGTCCCTATCCCGACCACATCACTATAAGTGTTATTTCTCATATACACCTTATGATCTCCAGGCTTCAATTCCTTCATTTTCACAAGTCCTTTCTTTGTCTTACACATATGTTGCGTCGCCCTTGAATCAATCTACCATCCTGAGAAATCACTATCTGCGATCAATGATTCAGGCACAATGCATACTAATTCTCTTTTTTCATTGACTTGCTTTCCTGAATTCTCTTTCTTGGTTCTATTTGGACAATTATTCTTGAAATGCTCAATTTTTCTACAAGAGAAACATGCTCTCCTGATTGCAGTCTTGAAGTTCTTAGTTTACACTGGACGCTTCTTATTGAAGTTATTCTTCTTAAATTTCTTGAAAAATGTGCCTTTAGGCTAAACTTATGAGAGGTTGCTGGGAAAGATTCTTGAGTATTCATAACTTCTCTCTTTTTATCTTTTAACATATGCTTTTGCTCAAGAGCTAATTGTAGAGGGAACTCAATTAGAGTAAGGTTTTTCTAGTTTAATCTCATGGCAATCGACATTATTTTCCACGTTGGAGGAAGGTTGTTTAATATGGTAGAGATTTGCATGTACTCGGGAATATCATTTCCTGTTATAGCTAAGTCTTTAGCTATTACCAATATTCGATTCACATGATTGACCACGTTATCCGACTCTTTCATCTTGCAAGAGTTGTATTGCTCCAGAAGAAGCTGAATATGGGTCTCTGAAGTCATATCATACTTTTTTCTGACTCCATCCATCATTCTCTTTGTAGTATCAAAGACCTTAAACACTTGGATGAGGTCATCTTAAATAAAAGTTAGAAGAGTTGCTCAAGCAAGTTGATCATCTTCAATAAACTTATTATGAGCTTTCTTGTCTTTTTCAATCGATTTATCAATTGGTGAAGATTCTATATAGTTTAATACATATATAGTCTTGTCATATGTCAATAGATATTCCATTTTTTTCTCCATATTCCAAAATTTTTCCTATTTAGTTTTTTTATTTTGAATAATTCGGTCATAACAATTTGATTTGTCATATTCTTAATTATAAATAAATATTAGAATTAATAAAGGTTTTCAACTAATATTTATAAATGTAACTAGTTTTGATCCTTCTAAACTAGTTTAGCATGCAATATGGACTTTAAGTATGTAAAAAACTCACAAAATTGCTAAATTTAAGCACTATCTGACAAAGAAAAGTAGCAAGTTATTTTCTGAAACTCAGAACCACTTTTCTGTAATTTTAGAAAGTAATTTGAGAGGTTCTATGTAAACAAAAATCACAAAAAACTATTTCTACAACTTTCTGAGTTGAAAACCTAGTTCAAACATTTTTTTGCAATATCAAAAAAGTTCAAAGACCCTGTACTGCAAAAACTTAATAAAACTAGATACTTTCTAAAATTTTTGAGTTAATCAGAAAAGATAAACAACTTTTCTATATTTTTCAGAAAGTTAGGACCCTCTCTGAATAAAACTAAAATAGAAAGACTTCAAAAGAAAATTTGAGTTAAACAGAAAATAAATAATTCGCTTTTCTGCAATATCAAAAAAGTTGGTATGTTTCCAACCCCCTTTTCTTCAAATTTTTATAAAATTTCAAGTCCAAACTGTTTTTTTTAAGTAAAAAGGGTTATACGATAAAAGCAGAGGAACCCTAATCAGGTTTTTCCCTTTTTTTTGTTTTTAATGTGTTCTGATAGAGAAGAAAAACAACCATCAATTTTTCCAGCAGGGGACCTTGCAGCGTCCTCCTCCGGCTTGTCCATTGACACCCACACCTTCTTCTTCCTTCTTTTCTATTTTTTTTCGTTTTGATGTCTTTGCAGATGAAAAAAGGGACGACGTAGATCGTCGGTTCGACGACTGCACATAGCACCCGACTATCAGCCAGCGGCAGGATGTCGCACGGGACCGAGTGACCGACGGTCGTCGCACGACCTCTGAAGGCCTTCATCGGTGAGGGTTTGACGACTGAAAAAGTAGTTGATATCTGTCATTGTAGGCAGTCTGTTCAGTGGCACCTCCTGTCAACGACGACCGTAAAAAATCTTGGCGACCAATCCAGCCTTCGATCGTAAGGTAAGCAAAACAAAAATTATGTATTCAGTCGACGCCTCTTTGGACGACTTCCGTCTGGTTTGAGCCCCTCAGAATAAAGAGAGAGGAAAGAGGGAACCAAACCCTCTTCCTCTTCTCCCCTTTTTTTTCTTGACACTGCGACCACCGACAACTCAGGTGGTTTGGCGCACAGAGAACAAATCAGAAAGATCGGGCCATCACCGGTGTCCGATCACCACCAGTGGTGGCTTACCTTTTTCTTTCTGGAAAACAAAACTCGAAGAGGGCCGAACCCTCTTCTTGTTGTTTTATTTTTTTTGTTTTTTTATGCAAATCGAGAACACGCTTGGCTCACCGATTTGTCTAATTCAGAAAAATAAAAATCTAACATCTCATTTTATTTTTTATTTTTTATTTGTTATTTGTTATTTGTTATTTTTTATTTTTTATTTTTTATTTTTTATTTTTTATTTTTTATTTTTTATTTTTTATTTTTTATTTTTTATTTTTTATTTTTTATTTTTTATTTTTTATTTTTTATTTTTTATTTTTTATTTTTTATTTTTTATTTTTTATTTTTTATTTTTTATTTTTTATTTTTATTTTTTATTTTTTTTTGTTTTTTGTTTTTTGTTTTTTGTTTTTTGTTTTTTGTTTTTTGTTTTTTGTTTTTTATTTTTTATTTTTCTTTATTTATGCACTTTTTTGGCGATGAGTCATTGTCGTTTACCGGTGTTCAATTTCTGCATCAATGTGCCCGCACGCACAGGAGACTTTCGGCAGTACCATCAGAGATTTGTCAAACCTTTTCTGATATCACTGTAAGGAATCACTCTGCACAGGACTGGATTTGCAGCAGGATGAAGACTTCGCAGTTATGCTACTGGAAGAAGACAACACCGTGATCAATAAAAAAACATGCAACATTGTTGCAAAAACGATCAAACCAGCTCCAATAAACTCAAAAGGCGCCAACACCCCGAATATGAACTCAAGACTCCAAGCCAATGATGCTCTAATACCAAAATAAGAATTTAGGTTGCATGGATATTGAACACACACACACAAGTCAAAACTTGCGTGGTTCGATTCCAACTAAACCTACTTCCATGAAGAATCACCTCTCTCTCTCTCTCTCTCTCTCTCTCTCTCTCTCTCTCTCTCTCTCTCTCTCTCTCTCTCTCTCTCTCTCTCTCTCTCTCTCTGCACATTCCAAGTGATGCATGCCTTTTACTGGTGGGCTCCATAAGGGCTTGGGTGTTAGTGGCTCCACCCAAAAAGTACCAGCTTTGATGGGGCACTTTTTGCGGGAAAAGGAATAGTGTGTTAAAGTTGCAATGGAGTCCACATGAATGCATGGTTGTAGTGTTTTTTTTCTTTTTGGTATAACCTATAAACACACCATAAAGCAATACCTGCACATGTTATGATTGAATCTTTGATGTAAAGGATTGAGGAGCACAACTCCACTTGGTGAAAGATGCTATTAGTAAGTAAACCTATTTTGACGCTTGTAGATATCACTGAACAAAGACCTTTTATGATGATTTATTACGTCAGAGATTACCTTTACTGTGACATGATAGGTGATTGAATTTTTTTCCTTCCTCGACCTCGATATAACCTTCGTTCAATCAAAATTTTTCAAGTGTGGGTCTATGAAGAAAAAAGGGAAGCAAATGCTCGTAGAAACGAAGATATGCTTCTTAGTGGATTGTAGATATGCTTGAAACCATAATGTCTCTTGTGGCAAGATTGAAGTAGATATGCTTCTTAGTGGACAGTAGAGACCTCGAGATTTTTTATTTTTTATTTATAATCCAAGAGAAAAACCCCATCACCGGCAACATATTTTTGTTATATTTTACTCAGAGAAACTTCCCTAGACGCAGAGACCTAGTCAAATTGGCTCAGCCTGTTGTACTTATGATCACTATTCTGTCAGCATAAAACTTTGGGGGCTTACCCCTCGACCCTAGAGAGTCGCCAAGCTTCGGCTTACACAAGGGGTGAAGCCCATGGGATTTGAATCTAGACTGCCCGTCAAATGGCCTAGGCCCCATCCCACTATGCCAAACCACTTGGGCCACATTAGCTGACCTCTGGTTAGTAAAACCCTTGGGGCCCACTCCAGAGTATGCCCAACTTCGACCTTTCGAACTTTTCTAGTTTCACATTGACTTGGTGCTGGTCCATTTCCAGCTACAACCTTTGCAACTCGACATTTTTTTTGCCAATTATTAGGGTTTCTCCATTTGTTCCTCTTGCATGCTACCATTAATAAAAATTGGATATTTAGCGGCCTAATACATTTAGATACATCATGTTTAAGTTAATACTTTTTTGTCAAATAAATAGAAGAAGTCATACAAATATATATATGTGTTTAAAACAACTTACACCTTATTTTTAAAATATAGTCCATCCAAGAGATTAGTTTTAATAATGAAAATCAAATATAAAATAATATATAAAAAAAATTATATATAGGGTCACTAGAAGATGGTTAACTGAAAATATGTGAACTAATGGGACTTTCATTTTTTTTTCATAAATTTCTACAGATGTGATCTAAATGCTTGGATTTATAGAAACATATTCTTGGATCATCCGATTATGATGCATAAGAAGACATTTTTAAATCTTAAAAATCAATAACTCAAAATTTTATAAATATTCAAGCATCCAAAAATCATATTTTTCATTGAAATACATGATCGAAAGTCAATTCCTACAAAATCGACCACGCTGAATGCATCTACAAGGTTGAATTTACAAAAAAATAATGCCAAAAATGCTCAGTTCACAGTCCAATTCACATGTTTTAGTGACTATATATATATATATATATATATATATATATATATATATATATATATATATAGTCTGCGTGTGTGCTAAATATATGTGTGCAACATCATTACCAAATAAATTATCCATTATGTCTAATAATTTCATATGGTCGTCTACCTGTCACTGGCTTAGAAGCGAAGGCCCCCGCGACGTAGCTTTAAGAATTTGCAAACACCGAAAGCAGGCCTTTTAAGCACACAAGCAATGCATAACACACACGCACGAGCAGAAGCAAGAGTACGTGCATGCACAAACACAAAGAGAGCAAAGAGACAAGGATGCAAAAAACTTCTTTATAGATACTTGAAAACAAAGTACATCAAGAGGAGAAGAGAGGGTCTGAATACACGGGGTACTTAAGCCGTAAGGCTTTGTGAGGCACTCTAGAGTTCAAAAGAGGTATATACATCAGAGCAAAAAGGTGAAAAACATGGCGGTTTGGAACACACTCCCCCACCTAAGTTGGCATCGTCCTCGACGCCAATTGTTCATGGTAGCCTTCTACAAGCTGTCGATGCTGAAACATGTTGCTGGCCTTCTCCCTGATGGCTTCACATTCTGGCAATCCCTTCAATTGCACTAAGTACTTTTTGACTTCCCCTAGATAGTTGTTGGAATGGTTGAGGATGACCTCTGGCTCTCTGCCTGGTACACTGACTGTTGAGGGAGTCCGCTGCGGGATTGGAGCACGTTGAGGCATGCTCCGTTGAGGATCTCCTTCATCTTCGTTGGATGGCTTCGGGTTACATTTATGGAATACCGGATGCACTTGAAAATTTGCTGGCAAGTCCAGTCGGTATGTCAAGTTTCTCACACGTTTAATAATGGTTAAGGGACCATCATACTTGCGAATAAAGCCTCGGTGGTGGCCCCGAAAGATAGTTGTATGGTCAGGAAAGAGCTTGGCAAACACTTTGTCTCCAAGACAAAATTTTGTTGGACGACGCTTCTCATCTGCATATTTCTTTATGTGCTTGGTCGCCTTGTTTAGGTATGCCTTTGCCAACTTTGTCTGATCTTAACAGTTACTGACGAACTGGTATGCATACGGTGCTTTGCCACATCCTCGCACAGCAAGGGAGTGTGGAATTTGCGGCTGTTGTCCGGTTGCGACTTCAAATGGACTGTGGTCAAAGGACTCGCTCTTTTGAAGGTTGTAGCAGAATTGAGCTGCATCAAGTAAATCAACCCAATCCCTTTGGTTGTCACTGACAAAGTGCCACAGGTATTCCTCTAGCATACCATTTATTCTCTCTTTTTGTCCATCAGTTTGGGGGTGAGAACTTGTGATGAAATGCAAGTTTGTCCCCATTAAGCGAAACACTTCTCGTCAAAACTTGTCAGTGAAACGTGCATCATGATCGCTGATGATGCTCTCAAAAATTCCCTAATACTTGATTATGTTTCACACGAACAACTTTGCAGTATCTGCAGGTGACAGGGGCAGGCACAAAGACAACATACTTTGAGAACCTATCCACAACCACGTAGATCGAACTACAACCTTATGCTTTCAGCAAACTAACAATGAAATCCATGGTTATGCACTCCCACGGATGACTTGACACAAGTAGTGACTCCAGTAGTCCACTAGGTCTCTGATTGATGGGTTTGTCTTGTTGGCAAATCAAGTAAGTCCGCACATAAGTATCTACATCATCGCGCATCTGCGGCCAGTAGAACACACGTTCTAACAACTCTAAGGTCCTCAGTTTCCTTGGGTGACCCACCCAGTTAGTATCGTGGCACTCGTGCATCAAGCGCCTCCTCAAGGTATCCTATCGTAGAATATATAAACGGTCGTCCGCTATGTGGAGCAAATCATCCTTTAGCCAAAATTTCCGCGTCTTTCCTTCCTTCACCAATGCGATCAATTGTTGAGCCATCGGGTCACTTTTTGAAGCTTCTCGCACCTGTTCGAGAAGATCGCTCGTCGGTTGGCTTACACTATCATCCTAAGCGAGTAAAGCTGTAAGTTTTGCCTTCTGACTCAAGGCGTCGGCCACAACATTGGTCTTATCTACCTTGTATTCGAGAGTCATATCAAATTCTGCCAAGAAATCCTGCCAGCGTGCTTGCCTTGGACTCAGCTTCTTCTGAGTCTGAAAGTAACTTGTCACAACGTTGTCAGTGCGTACAACGATGTGTGACCCCAAAAGATAGTGCCTCTATGTGCGGAGACAGTGCACGACCACCAACATCTCACGCTCGTGCATAGTGTATCGACGCTCAGCGTCGTTCAACTTTCTGCTTTCAAATGCGATAGGATGTCTTTCTTGGAGCAACACCCCACCAATAGAGAAGTCAAACGCATCAGTCTGCACTTCAAACAGTTGTTGACAGTCGGGCAACTTCAGCACTGACTCCTCTGTCAGGGCATGCTTCAACCCATCAAAAGTCTTCTAGCAGGCATTAAACCATAGCCATGGTATGTCTTTCTTCAATAAATCTGTGAGCGCCACAGCGATCTGCGAGTATCCCTTGATAAAGCGTCAATAATAATTTGCAAGCCCCAAGAAGAAGCGTAACTCTGGAACCTTAGAGGGTGGCTCCCATGCTTGAATAGCCTCAATCTTCCTGTGGTTCATTTTGAGAGTGTCTCCTCCCACAATATGCCTAAGAAAATGGACTTCCATTTGGCCGAATAGGCACTTTTCCCGCTTGACATACAGCTCGTGGTCCTTCAGAGTCTGAAACACAATCTTAAGGTGCTGAACATGTTGCTCTATCGAGTCATTGTACACCACTATGTCATCTAGGTACACGACGATAAACTTGTCAAGGTGCGGGTAGAAGATCTTATTCATTAAGATTGAAAAGGTAGCGGGTACGTTCGTCAAGCCAAAGGGCATGATAAGGAATTCAAACACCCCATATCGCGTTACACAGGTAGTCTTTGGCTCATTCCCTTCTGCAACTTTGACTTGCCAGTAGCCAGATCTCAAATCCAACTTAGAGAAGACCTTCGCCTTTCCAAGTTAATCAAACAAGTCTGCGATCAAAGGAAGCGGGTACTTGTTCTTCACCGTCATTTTGTTCAGTGCCCCTATAGTCGACGCACAACCGCTTCGACCCATCATGCTTTGCTTGAAACAGCACGGGTGCTCCAAAGGGAGCTTTGGATGGTTGGATGATCCCTGCTTCAAGCATATCATCCAATTGTTTGCGTAATTCCTGCAGCTCAGGAATTATCATACAATAAGGAACCATTACGGGTGGTCGTGCACCTAGTACTAGTTCAATCTAATGGTCAACCTCACACCTCAGATGTAGCTTCTTCGGCATCTCGGTGGGCATAACATCGCCAAACTCCTTCAATACTGGCGCTAAGGCCTCTAGGACATCCGCAACTTCTTCTACCTCGTTTGTAGCACGAATTGTGACAAGAAAAGTCTTGTCACCGCTTTTCATACCTCTCTTCAACTGGAGCGCAGACACCAAGCGCTCATAGGGCATCCCTGCTATCGCAGTAACCATGCAGGGCTGATTCTTACTCTCAAAGCTGACAACGTTGAGGTGAGACATCAACACTGCCTTGTTGCTTCTCAAGAATTCCATCTTGAGGATGACTTTAAAATCATCCATAGGTGCGACTAATAACATGATCCTTCCCGACCAGTTATGAATCCACACTGGTGCATCACGAGCGACATCGTAAATGGCCTTAGCCTCTGAATTAACCGCTTTCATGCGACTCTCTTTCCGTTCTCACTATAATCCCAACCGTTCTGCTTCTTCACGCGAGATGAAGTTATGCATGGCACCAATGTCTACCAATGCCTTGGTAAGTCTTCCGTTGAGCAAAAGTTTCAAGTATATCAACTCTTTGCATATTGTCGGTTCTGCAACAATTGTGACCTTTAATGTATTCATTATCTGTATTGCACCAACTGTTGGCGCCTCTGCAGGTTGATCATCTTTCTCACCCTGAACAACATTCACAACTCAGAGTGTGCAGTTATCTTCATTCCCTTGACTGCAGTTTTTGTTGGGACATGTATCCTGCCAATGGTCCCCGTGGCAGATACGACAGTCACAACAACGATAATTGTCTCCCTGAAAGTTATTCTAATTTTGGTTATTGTTTTAGCCATCTTGTCGGACATGCATCTGCTGGTTCCCTTGGCCAGCATTCTGTCATTGGTCATTCCTTTGGTTGTCCCTTTGATTGTTGCAATCATTTCCCTATTGTCTGCCTTGAAATGCGTGATCATTCCTATCAAACTCGACAAGTTTTTCTGCAACCACAAGCGTCTTAGCTAGCGTTGCAGGGTCGTACCGAATGAGTTCTTGGTTTGCCCATCCTTGCAGTCTGTTGCCAAAATAGAACAACTGATTCTGATTATCTATTCTCTCAACTTTCAGCATTATCGAAGATAATACCTTGACATAGTCATACACTGACCCTATCTGTTTCAACGCCAGCAACTTTTTGCAGGCCATTTTCTCTTGATTTTTAGGTAGAAAGTAGTCTCGCAATTTCTATTGGAGATCCTCCCATGAGACAATAGCAACCAATCCCCGTCGAACATCACCCAAGCGACGTCTCCACCAGAGAGTCGCTTCATCTGCAAAGTACATTGTTGCGGTTCGCAGCCTATCTGCATCCTCCTCTATCCTCGCAGCTTCTAAAAATTGGTCTATCTCGTAGATAAAATTCTCGAGATCCTTTGAGTCACGCGTGCCTTTATACTTTGTGGGCTCAGGTAGCCTGTAACGTGGTCTATCCACGTATGTCGCAACGTCATCAGCCGAGGCAGTCCTCAACTGCCGCTCCAACTGTTCATTCTTTCGTCGGACAACATCCAATTCAACAACCATGATGTTGAACCGACCCAACAGATCATCAAATCTGGTGGAAAAGTCCTTCACCGAGTAGTTAAGTTTAGTGGCAAGACTTTCCACCAAGTCTTCCACTCTCTCTATTGTTGTCTTGATCTCTGCATTGAGATCATTAAAAGCGACACAAGTTCCATTAACCAACTTCTCTATGTTGGTCACTGTCTCAGTCAGCTCTGCAACATCGCGCGAGATGGATGACACTCGATCATCGACCATGAGATCTTCTTCAGCAGAAACCATACTGCTTGAAGGGGTCATGACATTCTTCTTTGATGTTATTGTTACTCCCAATGTCGACAAGGCTCTGGTACCAACTTGTCACGGGCCTAGAAGCGAAGGCTCCCGCGTTGTAGCTTCAGGAATTTGCAAACACTGAAAGCAGGCCTTTTAAGCGCACAAGCAATGAATAGCGCACACACACGAGCATAAGCAAGAGTACGTGCATGCACAAACACAAAGAGAGCAAAGAGACAATGATGCAAAAAGCTTCTTTATAGATACTTAAAAGCATAGTACATCAAGAGGAAAAGAGAGGGTCCGAATACACGGGGTACTTAAGCCGTAAGGCCTTGTGGGGCACTCTAGAGTGCCAAAGAAGTACATACATCAGAGCAAAAAGGTGAAAAATGTGGCAGTTCAGAACACTACCCATATTACGCCATAACTGATATCGAAAGGAGGACTATTAGATACTTGAGAGCCTAGCGTGAGAGATGCAACTTGGTCATTCCAAGTTTGGATAAGATCCAACCCATATGGTAAGTATACATATGACATGAATCTTTGTCAAGTTTCTGAATAATACTTGTCAAGTTTGGCCCAACCCGTTTTACCTTCGAAAAAAGATCTTACTATAGAGTAAATTTGACATGTTTTCCCAAATGCCTCACAAATTTTTAAATCCACAAGATGTATAATTTTGCAAGTTTCTTATTTTTTTAAGCCTTTTTACCTTTAGCATAAACAAATCTCTCGTTTTTCATACATTACATCACAATGCTTTTCTGATCTCGTTAACATCACTAAAATGAAATTCACATGATATTTTTGTGAAAATGACGTCACACGATACATGCTATGAAAATGGCTACCACTCATTTTCGCAAAAGCCCTACTATTTTTGCATTCATAGTACGAAAATCATGACAATGCTTGCAAAAATTCCTCTAAGTGCAAATTTCGCCAAGAGTTTTGCGTTGATGGTTGTGAAAGTCTATTTTCGATAAGAAAATCATGAAAACTTTATGGAATTCACAGACTTTCACATGCAACCACCTTTAAGAGATGCGAAATTTCATATTAGCATGCGAATTTTGTTACATATATATAGGCGATTAGCGTGCAAAGTTTGCTAGGAGTTTTACATTGGTGGTTGTGAAAGTATACTTTCGATGCAAAAATCATGAAAACTTTGCAGAATTCATGAACTGTAATTGACTTTAAGCGATGCGAGATTTTGTTTTAGCGTGCTAATTTTACAAAAGGATAGGAAATTCACACGTGTATGCATGTGTGAATTTTCTATGCAAATGTTTTATATACATGCAATTTTTCTTCAGCTCTTCATCATTTTTTCTTAAATTTATAAATTTTCTGTGCAAATTTGTATGTATACATGTGAATTTTCTATTTATGTGTAAAATTTCATCAAAATATACAATATTTTTTTTCTTTAAATTCTATGTGAATGAAAAATGAATGAATTTTGCCCTAATACCATAAGAACACAAATCATAATCATTATGACTCTCTCTTTAAAAGTTGGAGCTGGTGTTGGACCAAGCATAAGAGTTCCATAGGCCCCCTTTTTTCGTTAAGTTTTATTAGGCTCCTTCAAAAATCATAGTTTTAAGTTTTTTTTCTCATGTCTAACTATGTAGATATGATTTATAGGTTTTGTTTATTAAGAACCAACTTTTGGAACGCCGAAATCTGACATGCATATAGATTTTTTTGATGATCCAAAATCAATGGCTATGAAGGTATCAATTTTTCTTAGCACATAAAATCAAAAATTTTTATCAAAAAAACATGATCCAAGAGTCGATTCTTACTAAATTGATCATGCCAAATGCATCAAACAGGTCAAATTTAACATAAAACACTTAAAACCTATAGGGAAGAAGAGGGCAAAACAAGAAATGGGGCCTAATATGTTTAGTTATATATATAGGGTAACTAAAGCATTTAAACCAGTCAAATATGTAAACTTTGTATGAATTCAGATTTTCATAGGTTTTCTTTATTTTTTTCTAAAATTTTATGTACGGATCTGATCTACGTGCATGATTTTTATAGAAACGGACTCTTGGATCATCCAATTATGATGTATAATAAGGATCTTTTAAGGCTAGAAAATCAATGACTCAAAATTTTCATGAATATGAAGCATAAAACCATCCCAAATGCCAAATGCTGAGTTAGATTTGGAAAAAAACTATCATTTTTTTTGTTACATATTTCTATCTATCTATCTATATATATAATATGTTCGCGGCTTCTTTACAAAATTACAGCTGTCTCTCGCAAATTTAAATTTCTGCCTTTCCCAGATACAGGTGGCAGCAAAAGGATGAGGCACTTATTCTTCAAACTCACTCAATTTCACGAGATTATTTTCCAGGGTTTGTATAAGATTGTGCTCCCTCACGTCCCTAGGGTTTAGGGGAGGTTTATCGTCTCCTTCGGAAATCTCCATGAGACCTCCCGCGATCTCCCGACATGAACGGCGACACAGAGGCGGAGCGAAGCCTCTCCCCGCCTCTGCCGCCGACGTCTTCCTCCTCCCTCGCCGCCACCGTCGCTCGAGTGGCGGTGTCGCAGATATGCCGGAGCGCGGGCTTCCGATCGGCGGAGCTCTCCGCCCTGGACTCCCTCTCCTGCGTTGCCACTGCCTACATCCGGCACCTCGCTAGGTCCGCCCGCCTCCACTCGGAATCCACCGGCCGGACCGAGTGCAGCATCTTCGACGTCGTCCGCGCCGTCGAGGACCTCGCCTCCTCGCAGGGGTTCACCGGCGCGTCCGATCTCAACCGCCCGCTCGCGAGATCGGGTGCCCTCGCGGAGATCGTCGAGTTCGTCGCCCTGGCCGATGAGATTCCCTTCGCGAAGGAGGTCCCTTGGCTGATTCTTCCGAAGGAGGTAGTGATTTCGCCGAGTTTTTCGCAGTTAGGGGAGGAACCGCCGTTTCCGCATGTTCCATCATGGCTGCCTGCGTTTCCTGAGGGTTTTCCCGGTAGGAAAGAGGGAAAAGCGGAAGAAGTCTGGGCCGATGATCGAGCCGGCCCTGTGGTTGGGATGAACAAGAGCGGGATTGGTTCTGGACTCTGCCTGAGTTTCCTGCCGCTGGAGAGGTCGATTGTGAGGTTCAAGTTTGGAAATTGTGAGAAGTTTTTTGATAGGGATGGTTTTGATAGTGGAAAAAAGAGGTCTTGGCTTGGTAAGATTTGGGAGAGGAGGATGAAGGGAAGGTCGGATTGAAGACGGGGAGAGGAAAGTGAGGATTTGGTGCAGGGTTGTGCTTTTTTGTTAGCAACCCTCTCAAAGTTTTCAAATAGTCTCTTGATTTCTGGTTCACTCGCAATTGGAGATCATGGTATGTTAACTGTTGCTCGTGTTTGGGATATCTGTTCTTTAATAATCGTCCTTATTGGTTGCATCTCTTCTTTTTGGTTAATTTGAAGTTGGTCTTTCTACTGGATTTTGCTTCGTTATCGAAAGAGAACTACTTATGAATTTCCAAACACATGAACTTCGTCTTTTGCTTCATTCCTTTGTCACATACTTGCAATTCATGTTCTTACGCGTATGAATATGAATATAGAAAATTATGTTCAGACGAAGCGATGATGGGTGTAAGGTAATCTTGTCTTGTGCAGGTCACCATGTCAAAACTGGAAAACAAGCTGTCCATGAGGATCTCTGTGTATTGTATAAGGTAATAATCAGGACCGTCAGGTTCAAAGCCCCCAATGCAAATGGATATGAAGTTGTTAGCGAGGATAGAATGCAGAATGCCGCTTTACTTGTTAATCCTGAATGATGGTGCTGTAATACTGAAATAGTCAAAGAAAATGGCACCAGTTTGGTTTCCATTCTTTTGTTTGTTGATGGACTATAAATACTGAACAATCTGAGTTTCCAGTTAGATAATGATATAACTTCAAAAAGGTGCGACACAGGAATACAACGGTTAAAATTGTAGAAATATACATGGAATACAATTAGTAAAAATGTGCAAATATAAGTCTCATGGTTATTTTGTCAAATTCCCTATGATGTATAATGGTAATGAAGCTTTATGAGCTTTTGATTTTCGCATATGCCAAATATCTGTTATCTATCACTTTACGTTGATTGGTTTAACTTATTGGCTAAATAGTTTCGTGCATTTTCTGTCCATGCTTGTTCGCATGTAAGAAGAAATGACTAAGTATGAAATAAATTTTATCCATTTTATAAAGACAGAGACTTAAATTTTGTGCGTAAGAGTTGAACTTAATCAAGCAGAGTTATTTCTTAGGCCCTTGACTATGTGTTTTTCATCCACCAGTGTTTCTTCCTCATAATCACCACCTTTCAGGTTTCTCCCTCTCCTGATTGGTGGAAAATGACAATTGGTTCTTTCTACTGTTCCTAACACATGTAATGAGTCTCTATGGTCGTTTCACTCATTTTCTATGCATCAATTACCTAAAGTAGACTTCACTAAATGACACGGCTTCTTCATCTTTACTTCATTGCTGTGATGATTTATTTCTTTTTTTGTTCATGCATCATTGTGCATCAATTTGTGCTCACTTATTCTATATTTTTGAACATCTATGATGGGATTTAAGTTGAGTGCCTCATCCATGCATTGCCTTTTTACCACAGACAATATTGGTCTTGGAATTATCTCGTCAAAGCATTTCTCAAGATACTATAGTATTTGGTATAAATCTTGGAAAATTTTGAAAATTATAATACAAAAATATGAACAGTTTTTTTTCAATATTGTCAATGAAAGTTGGAAAGGATTTTAAAGTATAAAATATGAGGAATAACAAAAATATATTTAAATACAGAAATTTTGAAAAATTAGTGACTATAATTTTAAAATAATGAAAACATCAAGATATTTTTCCATTTCTAAATTTTTTCCAATTATATCATGATATCACTATATTTCACAACATCAGCAATATCTGCGATGGTGATTTTTATTAGTCCATTCATAGTTTGTACTTTATTTTAGTTTTATTGACAGACCTATGGATTTATGTATTGATGGTTTTAAATTCTGGGGTTCTTAAATTATTTTATGGTTTTGTTTTTGTCATGTGCAAATGATGGCTTACACTTGATCTCTGAACTTGAGGTAAGTTCACATGTTGACATGTTTATGAATTGCTGATGCACATCTAATTCTTTTTATTTTTGAGTTGTACTAAATAACTAATCATGGTACTTGTTAGTCATGATCATGCTTCTTATGTTGAATTCTTTCATTAGCTAATGCTATAAATTTTGCTATTCAAGCCAACCTAGAAGCCCCTACTTGCTTGCAGTGCTGGGTATTTGTGGCAGGCTACATTTGTAGTTATAACTTTTTTGGTCAACCCATCCTTCTCTTTGTTCTCATTCAACTGTTTGATTGCTCACCAATTACTGGAGTCACCATTTAGATGTTTGTCTATGCGAACTGCCAAATGTGATAGGAATGTGATGAGTGCTGTCTCATTCAATATGGTTCATGTGGTTAGGCCTAGACTGAACTACTTGTTTCCAACTTGTAGTTCTTATACATAGCCAATATGAAGGTGGAGTTGGTTTGAGCCTGCTGGAAGCCTATGGGAATTACTGCTGGAGGCTAGTTGACATGTGGACATTGGTACATATGTGTGCACCATGACGTACCTGCTGACTGTCTTGGTTCTGTTGTTTGGGCAAGATGGGAAGGAAAATTTCATGTTTAAAGCTCCAGCAGTGGCTACAGGGATACACTATATGGATTTGGTGGTATATTGAATTGTAATAAATAGATTAATTCCTATCCTGACCATCAATATTAAAGGCATTACATACCTTGCTTCACAGAACACCAAAAAAAAGCTCTAGTTTTTCCTCCTTGTCCTGCTGATTAGTGAGTGTTATAAAGGTGTAATACATGTGCTCTGTGTGTGTGTGAGCTGGTAAAGCCGTGTTGAGGGAGTTGAATGCTTAAATGCTTCCTGAAACCAGCAAAACCAATTTGATCATCTGATTAAGTGTTTTTTCTGTCCCATGAATCTCTCTCTCTCTCTCTCTCTGAGCTGCTAAAGTGCTGTCAATGTAGTTGGATGGTTAAGCACTTCCTAAAATGAGCTAAATAAATTTGATCTTCTAAAAGTGTTTCTTCTGTCCCATGAATCTCATTCTTTTTGCATGCTGAAACATCTGTGTAGTGTGTATGTGTGTGTTCTCTCTACTTCTCTTTATAATTTTAGGATTTATTGTCTTCCCCTCATTATTTTGTTGGTTGTGAAGCTGGTAATGTAGTGTTGAGGAGGAGGATCTCTCTATAGTTTCCTCAACACCTCCCAAAACCAGCTCAATTGATTCAATGAAACCCTATCGGGTGATATTTTTGTTCACAAATATCATCCTTGTCAATATTGAAACCTCTTTTGTACTCTCCCAATTTTTGGAAGAGGGGAGTTGTTTGGGTTATCCATTTCCTCTGTTTTCTTTATTTTTGCTAAATTTTGTTGTTTTTTATCATAGATTAAAATTTCATTAATCTTATGTTGTACGCTGAATAAAGTGCACAATTTGATGACACACCAGCTGTTAGAATCTCTTGAATTTTCTGTGGCTTTTAGCTTTTACTGGTGGTTGGAGCTTGTAAGGTCCAAGAAGTTGTTGATTCTCATAAGACTTCAAATGCGCCCTTGTGAGGAGGGGTAGAAGGAAATTGAGCCAGACATAGTCAGGTACCTACCCCAGATCTCTTTGGTAGTCACAGTTACGAGTCTGGTAAATTAAATGGGTCTATCGTTACATGTGTGGATAGGCTCCTGCGTTCCGTTCAGGCCATCGACCACACTTGTTACATCTATACTCTACACTTCTATAAACCTCCTCTTAGCTATTCTGTCATGCTTCTTTCCATTTTGATGACGCACCAAAAGTTGGAATCTCTTGAATTTTCTGTTGCTTTTAGCTTTTACTGGTAGTTGTAACTTGTAACGTCAAAGAAGTTATTGATTCTCATAAGACTCCAAATGTGCCCTTGCTAGGAGGGGTAGAAGGAAATTGAGCCTGACATAGTCAGGTATCTACCCCAGATCTCTTTGGTAGTTACAGTTACAAGTCTGGTAAATTAAATGGGTCTATTGTTACATGTGTTGATAGGTTCCTGCTTTCAGTTCAGGCCATCATCTGCACTTGTTACATCTAGACTCTACACTTCTATAAACCTCCTCTTAGCTATTCTGTCCTGCTTTCCATTGTTTGATTACTTTGACTAGAGTTTGCTTTCATCTTTGTTGTTGTTGCTGCCACTGTCTTTTATGTTGTTACAAGGTTAAGTAGACAAGTCTAGTTTCATTCATTTTTTATTTTTAACATAAAACTTGGAGTTCTATTGGCTCTGCATGCCTCTTAATTAAATAAGATTGCTTGCAGCTAATGCTTTTGCTACCATTGTTTTTTGCCTGTGGATATGGAATGAAATGGGTAGACGAAGGATAGAGCGAGGAATTTGTTTCAAACTTTTTTTCGCAAACCTTACAGTTTTTTGGAGTATTGCCTTGATTCGAGTGCATTGCACTTCCAAAAATGGAGGACTTGTATTAAATGATATAATAAAGCTGTGTTTAATGTGTGTCAGGCTACGTTAACAATATCATAGAATTCTTTATTATTATTTTTGTTGTTTATATCATCAAGTAAAAATGAAAAAATCCAGTTGCAGTCTAGTTGGTCAGGATGGATCAGGTCTGGGCAGTATAATAGGTTTTCTAAATTTCAAATCCTATGGCTATTCAAAAGAACAAGAAAAAGAAGAATGGAACGGATTAAGAAGAATGTCTAAAAATTTAGTGAAAATAATTGATTGAGTAATAGTTCTATTTTCTGCAATGGATAAGCTGATAGAGATGACCCTTCCCTTTTAATTTCTATGTAGTTCTTACTTTTTATGTTCTTAAGTGGTAGCACACGTGTTAACAGCACCATGAATGTCTTCTATAAATCTGGTTTGTCATCATGAAACCTTTACTGAGCTTCCTATGTTAGTAAAGGTTGAACATGTAGATTGCAGCGGAGCAATTGGTTGCCTGGTGATAAACCTTTTCAAATGAGTCCTACCTGGACTCAGCAACTGTCAGGTCTCAGCATTTTGCCTCCATGCTGCTGGAGTAAGAGAAACTGAATTAAGACAAAGTTCAAACACTTGGTTCAAGGAAACCTGACTAGGAGAGCCCATGAAACTTTTTTATCATATCTGAACTACAGTGATGAATATCCCTTCTTCCTCTGTACTCAAGGAAGAAACATGACGTCTTTGAAGGGATCCTGCTAAATCAGTTAATGGTAACTTGAAGCTGAGTTGGGTGAGGAGTGATCGAGGACAGGGCCAGGGCCTTCTTTATGAGATAATTTGATAGCAACCTGGCATCGCCCTTGTAATATATTTAAATTCAATTTTTTGTGCTGGTTTGGATATCTCTCATTAGGATATTATGGATCTAATGATCCAAGTGGGTGTATGGGGTATTAGGGGATACTGAGAGGGATATAAAAGTCTTTTAGGGCTAACAAGGATAGCATGGGCGGCATTTGAATTGTAAAGGGGAAAGGACATCCTTTTTCTTTGACTCAACAACCTACCAGGGGCCGAAAGGTCATTTGATGTCCCCAAGTGCATTTTGGTCATCTTACCCCTAGGGGAGTTCTCATCCCTTGGCTTGGAAAATAATCTCTTCACAATTGAATTCAGAAAAGAAACGTCTAGAGGGCTTGGAATCCTAAAAAATACTTGTATAACAATATTGTAGACATGCAATTTTTTATTTGAATACAATTGAGTCTTATTCTTAGTTTTCAAAGGTGGCGCCTAGGCGTTTCCTAGGCGACCTAGGCACAGTCCCACAGCCTGACCGACCAGGTTTCGGTGGGGCCCTATATTACCACCTAGGTGTCGCCTAGGCTGTGACCCCCTAGGCATTTTTTAGAGCCTAGGTTTTTTATTAAGACATCATTTGTTTTCTTCTTCAAGGAGGTGAAGAAGAAGAATAAATGTTATTTGGCTATTGCTTGTGTTATGTCTATTGTTGAGGAGAAGAAGAAGATATATTATTTCTCTATTGCTTGTATTATGTCTATTATTGAGAAAAAGATACATTATTTGTCTATTGCTTGCATTATGTCTATTGTTATTAATTTTTTTGTATGCATGATTTTATTTTTTGTGTATTGTTCATTGACATTGTTACTTGTATGGTTTGTTTATTCAATTATTAATTTATTCTTATTTTGCTTGAGCAGGTTAAGGTTATATAATATAATTGCTTTACAATTTCAATGACATATTATTTGTCTATTCCTTATTGTTGATTGATTTTATATTGTATACATGTTTCTTATTATATTTTTTATGTTTTTTAATTTTTTATTTGAGATTCCACTTAGGCCCCACCTAAGCCTTTCTAGGAGCTCACCGCCTAGGCTTTGCCTAGCGCCTATGTCAATTAAGGTCTTTCTCAATTTGGGCCTGCTCTTAACAGTAGGGAATTGACTCTTATAAGAAGAGATTGGCTCCCATGGAATATTTGTAATCTTTCACTCTTACCAAAACTGTGAGACTTTCTCTTTCCTAAATACCTATTTCCTTCACCCTCTTTTCCTCTTCACACCTCCCCCTCTCAGCTTTTCCTTTCATATCTCTCTCTCACACCCCCAAGTCTCCCTCTCTATTTCTGCCATCTCCAACCTCACTCACGCATCCCTTTCATTCAGGGCTGTTACCAATTGGTATAAGAGCAAACCATCTTTGATTGCTGGAGCAAAGATCGAAGCCGACCCAACGTTTCCACCATTAGATCTGGCATATCCACCGTTGGATCTATTCGGAGCAGTCCTAGAAGTGGAGATCAACCTCGCTTGGAAGCACCACCATATTTGATATACCATCTGATCTCCATCAAGGTTAGGTCTCATCCTAGTAGCCGTCCTGGAGCAGACAAATACCTGTCTATGTACGGAATAAGGCTATGCTCAGACGAATCGGAAGCACTAAAATCGTCAAAAAATAGTTGTGATCTGAGCTTGAGTCCCTCTGGTAGAATACATGTTCTCACAGACCCAGTCTTGAATCTCATCAGAGTCAGGGCATACATGTTCACAGACCCAATCTTGAATCTGTCCCTGAAGCCAGTCTTTTGATTGCTTCCATCTGACGACCATGTCTTCAAAAAAATATCGAACCCTATCAGATTGTGACGGACAAATCATAGAACTTCTGCCAGTAGAATAGTTATTTTTGGACCCTTAAAATCATTCAAAAATCCAAAAAAATTTAATTGCTCCCTATTTCAGACATAAGACACCAACCCATTTTCCTAATTAAAATCCTCACCTAGACCCCGAAACTACAACAAAACAGTGACAATACCTTGTCCACCCTGTCCTGGGAACAAAGACAAACATTCATTCTTGCATATTGGAAAAAAGGCGAAGGCAAATCAATGGGTGAGTCACTACAAAGGTTCTCGTGCAATGGAGTGAGTCAGGACCAGCCAACACCACTTGGGAGATAGATGACCAGTTGATGGAGTGTTTTCCTGAGTTCCAGCCTTGAGGACAGGGCTGATTTGAAGCGGGTGAAATTGATAGAAACCTGGCACCACTCTTGTAAATTTGTATTATATTTAAATTCAGTTTTTTTCGGCGGGTTTGAATATCTCTCTCATTTGGATATTATGGATCTAATGATCTAAGTTAGTGTATGGCGTATTAAGGGATACTGAGAGGGATATAAAAGTTTTTCAAGGTCAACAAGGATAACATGGGCAACATTTGAATTGTCAGGGGGTAAGGACGTCCTTTTTTGCCTTACCAGGGGCCTAAAGGTCATTTGATATGGCTTAATGCCCCAAGGGCAGTTTGGTCATCTTACCAGGCTCAGCGCCCCTAGGGGCATTCTCATCCCTTGGCTAAGAAATAATCTCTCCACAATTGAATTCAGAATAAAAACTTCTAGAGGGCTTGGAATACTATAAATACTTGTATAACAATAATATCGTAGACATGCAATTTTTTATTTGAATACAAATGAGTCTTTCTCAATTTGGGCCTATTTAATGGTAGGAATTGGCTCTTCCTTATAGGAGGAGAGTGGCTCCCTTGAAATATTTTCAAAGGATATCTCTCTCCTTCCCTCTTACCAAAAAACGTGTGACTTTTCCTTTCCTAAATACCTATTTCCCTCACCCACTTTCCTTATTCACACCTCTCCCTCCCACCTCTCTCTCTCTCTTACTCCCCCCACAAGCTCTCAACCTCCCTCTCTTCTCTTACGTCCACAGAACTCTCTCTCTCTCTCTCTCTCTCTCTCCCCGCCATCTCCAACCTCACTCACGTATCCCTCCCATCCAGGGCTGCTACCATAATTTGTATATGTATTTTGACAAAGAGTATTGTGGATAGGTGCTTCACAAAGGGTTGCCAAAATATGAAATGTAGATTTTAAGTTGAAAGTGAAACAAATTTTTCCCGCAAAGTTGATGGTTTATTTTCATAATAAAAATGCCCATCAGGTTAGTCTCCATTTATGTTTTTGTCATTCCTAGGTCTCCTATGTTCTGCAATATTTCCCTTGAATGAATGTTTAGAGGATTCTTTTCTCAAGTTTTGTATTGTTGCTGTCTCGTTGGATTTCTCCTAGTATTTTGAACATTGGAAAGTTTTTTTTTTCTAATATATCTGAATGGAGATTAATTCATGCACTGAATATTTCCCATGATGCATAAACATACTCTAAAGGGGAATTTGTGGGCAACATGGGATTTTGGTTATTAACTGAAGTGGGTCCCTTTTGTGGTTGCCTGTGCATTTTAGAAACATCAATGATCACTGCCAGCAAATACAGAAAACTGCATTCTGAAGATATCACAAAGGCTGAAATGGCTCTTTTTTGTGGTTGCCTCGTTCATTTTAGAGAACATCAATGATCACTGCCACAAAATGCAGAAAACTGTCTTTCTAAGGCGTTTGTAGTTTCACTCTCATCAATGGCATAAAAGAAAGCACAAGAGAACGCATCAGTGTCAATTGTCGATGTATGATTATGTACATTAGGCTCAATAAGGAGTTCTGGAGCCAAACTTTGCCTGAATTTTGTCTCTGCTCTGACACTGGTGTGATGCATTTACTTAGCAAGTCAAATGTGACCTTCATCAATATTAGGATGTGAACAGTTTGGGTTTGGTTTGGATTATCTGACATAACCTGAGTCTGTTTTGTTGGATTCAGTAATCAAAACTATGTCCCAAAGAATATGAACCCGACTCAGATCTGTTCTGGGTTGGATCTAGTTTTTGGAGCGTTTCAAAGTCCAGTCTGATGAAAAGTTGTAAACCTAACAGGCCCACAAGAGACCAACTGTGTAGGGGTTGGCTTAAGTGATTCAAGTGGAAGGACGTTGTGAGCTTAATACCTTAGGTGCTTGTCCTTTTTGCTGCAAGGTTTCTGCCAATCTAAAGCTATCCCTAATGGGCAAGGGGAATACTCACCTTAGACACCAAAACAGGGCCATGATCAACATGACGCTGCTGGTTAGGTGATGTCCAATTCATACTGGTGGTTCTCCCATTTATTGGAAAAAAGAAATTTAAGATATAAAATAGGTGCCCAAGGGCCCTAGTGGGAATGGGCCTTGGCTGTCATATGGGTGGTTAAAGTTCAATTCCTGTGGGTATCACCTCCCTGCACAAGCTGACACCCAACTTAGGTCCTGGCCATAGTTTTTCTCTCTTCAGGAGTTTATCTATGATCTACCCGTTTTCAGGCGGGCCTTGCGTTTCTGTGTAACTAAAATAAAGTGTATTATTCATCAAGTTGATTGGTAATGGCATTCTAGCTATCATACAAATTACTGTAAATATCATCAATGTCAAGCTTGTAGCATCTCCAATGTCTCACTTTCCAACAGCTTTTTCAAACTTTCATAATTTTGGGCCTCTTCTTTTTGCAAAATATATGTTTTAACAATTAGCTCTTAAACAGTTTTATTGAAAAGTGTATAATTGCCGATATTTTTTGCCTGATCTAACCTTATGCTCATCATTTTTTATTTATTAAAGATCATGCTTTGGAACGAATCAATTTATCTAAAAAAGTGGACATTTTCACCATCAAGTTTTAGTATGATATAAGCCATTGATTTTTAATCAACTCTAAAAGCATATCCCACCAAGAAAAGTGTCTCATCTAGATCTGTTTGTGCATGAGAGAGAGAGAGAGAGAGAGATTCCATGATTTCTCCTTATTGCTTAGCATGTTTAGATTCTCAACATGAAAGAGAGAGCAGATCAAGTGATCAGCCAAATCACTTTTATAAAAGTGATTTGGCATCCTCACCGTCCACAATGGGATGAAGCAATGGACGGTTAAGATGTTAAATCACTTTCTTAAAGTGATTTGACAGATCACCTGATCTGCTCTCCATGAAAGGACACTTTCAAAACATTATTTCTATGTGAGATGATGGGGGCGCATCACATGAATTTGTAAGTACTGTCAATGTGTATGACCCTCCTAAATCTGCAATGCGGTGTATGTCCACAAGTTCTAGTGCTGAAGTTCAGGAAACATTGGCCGTCAGGTCAAATCCATTTCACTCATCCCCAAAGGCATTCCATCTTCACACCCCTTTAGGGATTTCATTCATCCAAGTTGTTTTGATCAGATTGGACTCCATTGATGTGATCTTTTCATTTAGTGAAGATCAATATTTAAATAGCAGAAATCCGATTTGTGTTTAGGATTTTTTGGAGATTAAAAAATTAATGGTTGACAAAACACAAAATCATATTTTTTATTAAAAAAATACAATCAAAGAATCAGTTATTAAATTGAATATGCTGAATCTATCTTTAAGATAGATCAGATTTGATCAAAACAACTTGTCCCACTAGTGGAAGAAGTGACTTGCCTTCCCCAGCTTGAAGTCAAGTGAGGCACTCTTTCTCTTGAAATAGAGGCTATTTTGCATAGTAAGATTTAAGAGGGGTATCAGGACGAGGGCTGACACAAGGGATGAGTGGAACCGAACTGCCTTCTAGTCGATGAGGCAAATATTGAAAACCTGAACTTTTGGCATATACAATTTCTATGACAACTGTTGAAACTTTATAACATTTCAACAAAAGGCTTAGAATTATCAGCTTGATAATCCTGTTTGTGTGTGTGCATATCGTGTGTGAGATGAGCATGTCACAGGGACACTTCATTTTGGCCGTGTCTCCTTGTTGACAAGACCTAGAGATGCTTCGACATGTCTCGACACGTTTAAGTATGTAGAGTTACTATTTAAATATTTTAACAGTTTTTAGTTATTTTTATAATGTTTAATACAAATGTTTTTTATATATTAAACTATTCAAGAAATATTTGTTTTGATTAAAAGAAACCGTGCCTTATTTTTCAAAGCATTTTTGAACTTGCATGTGGTGGGTGTTGTACCGGTGTCTGTGTGACGTAGGGATCTAAAGACATGCCCTTTTGGCTACCGGTCGCTGTGACATGACATTGACACGACACAATGAAATAGGCTCTGACACTTAAGTATATTCTTTTAATGTTATTTAATATATTTATTAATGTTTATCAAACATTAATTCTTATTAATTAAAAACTAAAAAGTATGTTTCGTGTCTTATTTTGCAAGAAAATTTGAAACTTTTTATGTTGAACCCATGGTCCATACATGTATCTTTATTGGTCATTCATTGGCCTATCCTCTCTTTCGTTTTTTTTTTTTTGAGAGAGAGAGAGAGATGCATGCAGCCTCCTAGAAGCTTCGCTAAAGATGAGGCAAAGCTCATTGTCAAAAGTGATCACCAGAAAGTGGTATGTTTTCAGACCTGCCCCCTCTAGCAAGTGCAGGCACCTCACCTACAGTGTTTCCCTATCCAGCTATACCACCTTCCTGATCAAACCAAGACCGTTGATGGCCTGACCATCAATGAGATGGGTGGACCTGCCACTTTCATTTCATTAACTATATTAGACCTTGTATGGGTTCACATTTGCCCCTATTAAGTTCCTCTAACCCAATTACTGGGCCATTTGCATGTCCTGTAAGGGCCAGAGTCCCTTAAAGGCAATATGAATTGGGCAGGGATTGATAATAAAAGAACTAAAAAAGCCAAGAAGCATAAGCCTTGGAAAGCAGATTAAAGGGTCATGACACTGACAAGAGGAATACACTTATTTTCTTCATGGAAGAATCCATGTAAAGAGAGCCAACTTGTTGAATGCTGCCATATCATACAAGTCCCAACCATGATCTTGTCTGCACTCTCATCAACAATTCCTGCCATTTTGTTTGTCTTTATCACTAGGGATAAGTTTTTTTTTTTAAAGGCCAGCTGGGGTTAGGCGGACCTCTACCAGAACAACAGCCGCCCCATGTGGCAGAGGTATTCGATCCTGGCCCTTCAGCTTCACACAGGACCCTTCTTACCACATGAGATACTTACTTTCACCATTCTTTCTACCTCGCAATGGCTACTCAATCACACTCCCCTGCACAAATAGAATGTAAACAACTCAACTAAAGTTGCCAATGCAGCCTATCAACGTGGTAGGAGCAGCTAGTGCATGTCACCTTGTGTTGGGACATTGCACGTTCAAAACCCAATGGTATAGTTGAATAACTGGTAAGGTCTGCCTAACCCCAGCTTGCCTTTCAAAAAAAAAAGGTTGACAATGCAGGCTCCAGGCTTGAATTCTCTTGAGTAGGGATGGCAGTGGACCAGGGGACAACGGGACCCTGCACTGCCTCGCCCCGTTTGGACCGGGGATGAAGGGCATGAAACGGGGATGGAGGCGGGATGAAGGTTAAAACCTATCCCAGTGCGGGGATGGACTTACGCTTTCTCCCACCCCGCCCTGTCCCCGTCTCAATCCCCGCCCTGCCTTGTCCCCAATCCTTTAAGGAATGACTATAAACCGAGGGGAAACGGGGCTCCGCCCTGCCTCATCCCCGTTTCGACCGGGGATGGAGGACGTGAAACGGGGATGGAGGTTAAAATCCATCCCCGTGCGGGGATGGTGGCGGGGATGAAGGTTCAGATTTTGAAACGGGGTGGGGGTGGAGACCTTGTCCCCCACCCTGGTCTACTGCCATCCCTACTCTTGAGATGAAAGGACATCCCAAGTTAGAAGTGAAGCATAAGGAAAAGCTTTCTTATCCGACATTTTTTTTTGCTTTTGGCAAAGAGTAGGGTTGGGAATCGAGATGAGCTACTTGCGGCTTACAATAACACTAATATTAAGCTTGTATAGGTTCATTAATTAATAATAAATATATTTTACACATATTTTATACGGTAGAGTGTAGATAGTTGAAGTGTTTGGATTGCAAGTAATAAGTTAAAGAGTTCAAATCTTATTGCTTGCCAGTTTGAAACAATTATTTATTTTGTAAATGAGCCAGTTTGAGCTTGTCTCCCTATGTTTAGATCCAAATTTTAGTGTTTTTAACTCTAAAAAATATATATTTTTGTAAATAGGGTACCTCGCGATAGGCTCATATAGCTCAAGCTCTAAGATCGATCTGGGCTCAGCTCGATATAAGAAACAAGCCAAGCTTGAACACCGTTTGTCCGGTTCATTTGGCTAGTTTACCAGCCATAGAAACGAAGGGTTGTTTGGACACTTCATTGTAACATAGCTAACACATGAAGCTGGAACAAATGTTTCCCTGACATTTTCACAATCTTATGAATTTGTTTATGATCTTATTCAGCAGAAGTACAATTTAATCCATGAACGTTATCATTAGCCAAGATTTTATAATATACAATCTCGAGCTTGGGAGGGGTCCGAAAAAAAAAAGACTTGGATTCCTAATGACTTGACTCCACTCAATGAAACCAATTGTAAGTCTTAGATTCCTAATGACTTGACTCCACTCTCAATTAAACCAGTTGTATCCGTAATTGTAAAAAGCTATATCCCAAACTTTTACTTTATATATATATATATATAACATTAAACTAGTTATACTTTACATGGATTCTATTAAAATGATTAAAATACTTTTAAAAGAATGATATTTTTGAAAAATACATTGTTATATTTTGAAGTAAAAAAAATAACTTTCATAAATTCATAAAGTTACTTTTTTGAAAAAGGTGTTTGACTTTTCAATTATGTTCAAAAGACCCATAACGCTAAAAAAAAAAGTAACCACATATTTTTAAGGTATTTTAATAAGGTTAAATCTATCTAATCATAACTAATTTAATGTTATATAGTAAATTTGTAAATATGAGCATTTTTAATGTTTTTTTTTTTTTGCAAATCCAACCATGTAGAGTAAATTTGCTAGGAATCAATTGTTGGATCATGTATTTTAGATTCTATTTCAATGAATGATCTGGGGACAACCTTGAGGGGGACCTCCAAGCATATTTGAGCAAACTCTCATTTTCCAAACTGCGGGTGTAAGAATCCGTATCTACAGGATTACCTTGAAGACATGCCGCAAACTTGAAGAATTCTTCATTCCAAAGTTCAAGGTGGTTTGGAAGTCAGATTCAGAAGAAAACTAGGGTTGTGTCCTCCAGTTTTAGCTCCATAACCCTTCTCCATGTTTTGCTCAGGGATTCATTACCTGCTTGAGATCATCTTAATTTGTGATCCGAATAATAAAAAGGCCCCTGGATAGGTTGGAAAACTGAAGGTATACTATAGATGGCCATAGTCCATGAAGACTCATGAAATCGAAGTTGGATTCTAGGCTCTTCTGGTGTTGTTCTCCCGAAAATTCAGAGAGCACTAGCCAGCTGAAGGGCTCCTCCATATGTTGCAGCTTTGCCGAAGGGATAAAAAGCCTGTGTGAACCCTCAACTTCCTTGATCTTCATAGGGGGGCAAGAGCAGAACTAGGGCACTGGTTGCCCATGAGGACTTTGGGCCCTTATGTTGGGGGTGGGGGTGGCCTTCGTGTAGAGTAGCATGAGAAACAGGAGACTCCACCTTCATTACTAGCAAGCACTTCCAAATCCAATTATGGTAGTTGAAAATTGTTTTTTTTTCTTTTAAATATAACCATATAAATGTAACCATAAATGCTTGCTTTTATAAGGACCAACTTTTGAATCATTTGATGGTTTAAAACAAAGGCTCATAATCTTCATAAATATTCAAGCATTCAAAAATCACATTTTTTTCATTGAAAATACACAATCCAATAGTTGATTCGTAGCAAATTTAACATGTCAAACATATCCACATAGCTAAATTTGCAAAAAAAAAAAACATTGAAAATGCCCATATTTTTAATTCTCATATTTAAGCTTTCATATTCTAGCGACTGTATATATGAGTTTATCTAACATTAAACTAGTTATATTTAATATTTGCTACATCCAAACATATTTAAATGTGTAAAATACCATTAAAATGATATTTTTTTAAATGCATGCCGGGAGAAAAACGAAAAGTTAACCACTTTTAAGAAAACAACTTTATGAATTTATTGAAGTTACCCTTTTTATATCAAAAAGTAAACATACATTTTAAAAATATAATTCTTTTAATAATATTGTAGACATTTTAATAAGGCTGAATCCATCAATAAAATATATATATATATAATAATGCAAACAATTTAAATGAGGTTTTTTACTTTTTTGTGCTCTTTTTATGAATCCAACCCCATAGATGTGTTGAACATGGATGATTTATTCTGAATTAACATCTGGATCATGTGTTTTCAGTGAAAAAAATTGAGCTGATAATTTTTTTTAAGTAATTTCTACTTAAATACTTAAAAGAAATTATCAGCTCAATTTTGAAAAGCAATATTATATAAAAATTAAGGGGAAGGACTACCTATAATTGAGAAGATATCTACTAAAATAAGACCACATGTGCGGCAGCATAAGTAGGGGTGTCAATGGGGTGGGTATGACCCAATCACGACCCATACCAGATTTGGCAGGCAGGCAGTGTTTGGTAACAAAGGAAGGGGTTCAATTAACTATTTCGGTCGAACTCACGAGTTTGATTATTAAACGGGGAGGGTACATTTTATAAAATTTTATACGAAACCTGGATTCAACACGAGTTTTGATTAAGATCCACAAATTTTTAATGACAAAAATTTTAAAAATTAATATTTTATCAGGTGTGGATTGGTTCTGGTTTATGTAATTTTTATTGTAACCGCTCTGGTTTTCTTATGAAAGATTTGATCATATCCAAATCTGGATCCGATACGGACACCTCCCAGTCGAATACGGGTCTGAACCCACCTATTTTGACGGAGGTTCGGCCCATTGACACCCCTGACTAGGGGTGTCAAAGAGTCTGCGTATACTGCATCATTGGTGACCGTTGGATTTTGCAAGATAAGTCTACATGGGAGATGCACTCCATGGACTTCACATGCCTGGAAAGCACAGATGCGAGATCGATGCATGGCATCCAGTGATTGGAGTGAGTTACTTGGTTCGATCGAGAGCGAATCCTGTAAAACGCTGGGTGAGAAACCTCTGTAATAAAAATATCATGATCATATTGCGATGGCAACTTCTCGCTTGATTTTCAAACCATAACAAATATCGTGATATTTACGGTTTTAACAGATATTTATTTTTAAATGTGTTTTATTTATATTTTCTTATAAAAACTATTTTTTATACTTTTTTTAATTTATTTTTTTATTGCCAAGATTTGGCCGAAAGAACGCAAGATTTATGAAAATTTTTAAAATATCTCCCGAGTTTTTTACTCCCGAGATTTTGTCGTTTTTAACTTTTCACTATGGTGAGAACCACACAAAACCCACCCACTGTACTGTGAGTCAGTACAAGTGGGACCCACAGTGGGGTGGGTTTCGTGGTTGTAAACTCAATCTCACCCAGCCCTTTTATTAGGACCTGTGTTGCACCCACTGAACTGGATCCAGGATGGTCCGCCAAAAAGAAGGTGTAAAGTTATTGAGGGCCCAGGATCCGTTTGGATCCAAGTTATTAGATATTAATTTTATTATTTATTGCGATTGGGATTATCATCTAACTTTGGATCTATCTAAGATCTGTCTACTTCGTAGGGATCCGGTAGGTTATCGTTGATGAAGAACTGATATTTTTTTTATTAATGCTGTTCATTTTTCCTAGATTTTCATGGTAGCCTGGAATACGGAGTAGGGGTAATTGGTAACGTAGCTTCATCTTTGTAACCTCAGCGAGAGGTTTGTGTGTCTGTGTGCGCATGCAGCATGCTGATCCAAGCACTGGTACCACTTACATGGTCAGATAATCTGATCTGAACCAAATCATTTTGATACTTGGATCATGCATTTTGGATGGAAACATATATAGTGATAAAAGTTTTTATCGGCAAATTTTCTTTTTTTTTTAAAAAAAAACTCACGAGAAATTGAAAATTTTTCTTAAATCTTGTATTTTTTCTGGAAAAATCATGACAATAAAAAAATAAATTTAAAAATATAAAAATTATTTTTATAAGAAAATATTAATAAAAAAATATTTTAAAATAAACATACACTATTTTTTCACCATAAATAGTCGTTTAAAACATAAATATCTTGTTTAAATCACGATATTTATGTTTTTTTATAAATCTCATGATATTTTGAAAATCTCACAAGAAATTGCCATTTTAAACTTTCAGGCAATCTCACCCGATATTATCACGAGATTTTTCATAAATCTCACGATATTTGTCACTATGGATGGAAAAAGTGGGATTGGAGCTTAGAATATTTATAAAAATTGTAGGATGTTGATTTTTTTAAACCTTATAAAAAACTATCCATGCATGGGAATCAAGTGTTCCAAGAAGTGAGTCTTATAAAAACATATAGATCACATGTCAAAATTTAAAAAAAAAATATCAAAAAATTATGAAAATCTAATAGCATGTTTTGTATTTTGTATGTTTTTCCATTTCTCGTTCATATATATCACTATAATTAGGCCCACCTACTTTAAATCCTCTTGAGAAATTGGTCCATGTAAAACTACTATTTATGAGTAGGCCATTCAAGATAGTGATTAGACTATTGCAATCCATGTCACAGGGCCTGCCAGTTCAAAACTTGCAGCCTTATATCTAACCGAACCAAAGCATGATTGTATAGATCTAACAACAAAATGTTAGATCTAATCATCCAGATGTCTTTAACATGATTTATTTTCTACGTTAAGAGGTCGATCATGTCAACTATACCACAAGATTCAAGAAAAAATCTTCAACTCACAATTCATAGAAATAAACATGTAGATTTCAAAGGTGGGGCTATGTAAGGCAGGGTGGTCGCAGGGCCTCACCTCGGGTTTTCCCTAGCTTTGGTGAGGGTTCCTGGTCATAAAAAACATCACAAAGATAAAGATAACTGAAAAAATGATATAAAAAACATGTTAGAATCAATTTTAACACACATGGTTTTAAAACTCGATGACTCGTCACTTTGCTCGTCCTTGAATTACCCGTGACTTGATCGGGTCAACTCAGTGACTCGACCGCGTCATGTTAACTTTATATTTTATATAAATATATGTATATATTATGTATATTTTATCAATATATTCCATATAATATATATTATATGATATTTTTATAATATAATTAATGTATAATTTTATTAATATATGTATAATCATATTTTTATATTTAATATACATAATATTTATATTATAATTCATATAATATATGGACTCGATTGACTCACCCTATGACTCGGTTGACTCAGCCGGGTGAACACGGTGACTTGGTCAGGTTTCGTTCAAAACTAGTTTGTACTCGTTTTTGACCAAGTGATTGAGCGATTTGGATTGAGTCAACCAAGTCACCGGACGGGTTGACCTGCGAGTTTTTAAACTATGTTAACACATGAAACTAATAAATAGTTTATGTGAAACATGATTCAAGGGTTAGATTTTGCTTTTGAAGATTAGATCTATGTAAATCAAGTTTATGCACTGAAAATTATGATGGTTGAGTATCACTATATATATATATATATATAGAGAGAGAGAGAGAGAGAGAGAGAATTATAAGATCTAAACAGAAAGCGATATCCCAATTGGAAGTTTATGTTAATCAATTAAGTGTGGGGTTGATCGATTATTGCATGTGACACCCTTTACGTCTAAAATGATAGCAACAACGATACAACTTAACCTAATCAATAAAACGACAAGCTGCCGACACTCTTAAGAAACTGACGTGCTAGCTAAAAATTTTAACAAAAAAAAAGTTGGCCAATAAAATAAACAAATTACAGTCAACTTATGATTGTCAAACACAAATAATAGTAATATTATTAATAGTAGTAGTAGTATTGCCACCCTCAATGAAAGAAAATTGCCACCCTCATCCCATGTGAATGTGCAAACATTTTCATGATAGAGAGGGAACAATATAAAGCAAAAGGAGTAGGGAATGCTAGCATTGTAGTCACCTACACATCCGGTCAGGTGGGATGTGACGGTGGTGGGTCCCACACGTTGATCACAAAGCATGGGATTTGACAGCTTTACACCTTACCTTTTAATTATATATATATATTTTTAATCACATGCATACGGTAAATTGTGTTTATGACTGATATTTTAGAATGAGACAGTGGACTGAGTGAAAAATGAATCGAGTGTAAGAACGTGAGTTGTGTGTTGGGTGAGGTGCGGTTTTACATAACACATGGCAACACAAACGTAGAGTGTTCGGTTAAACAGTGTTAACTGATCAGAAGATGTTGCCTTTAGATATTTAGTTAAGGATCTCTCAGTTTGTACTAGTTGGACGTATGGGTTAGGGCTAATTTTTACAGGAATCACATTAGGTGATTCCAACATGACTAGAGGCTAGGCCAGTGAATGCCTAAGCGTCGTCAAATGAGTCTAGGTGATGCTCTTTGCTATGGTGTTTAATCATCAACTGATTTTTGAACTGAGACTCGTAAAATCTTGTTCCTTCGGTGGCGAGGTTTTGTTGTGGTGTGTATGAAATCGTAATACGCTCTATGACACGCAAAGTTAAGACAAAATTTGTACCCTTTCGAAAGTGATAATTAGTATGTGACAGATATGTACTAAGTGGCATGAACTAAATAGAATTTGCATTTTAAAAATATGTTTGATCAGTTTCTGCTAGGCAACTGGGGGTGGTGCACAGGGCCAATGAAAATGATTCAGCATATGAAAATGTGTTGGTACATAGTCAGATTGGGCAGTTTAGTACATCGTGGGTTTGCGAAGAATTTTATGCCCGTGATAAATTAATTGAGAGTGAACAATGGAAAGGCTTGCGATGATAAGAAAAGACCATCTAGCAAATTGAATGAGTACATTATTTCTTTTGTTTTAATATACTGGTAGGAGTCCGCCCATAATGACAAATCTCGACAGATTTATCAAAACCTTATAGGCTCGATTTGCATGGTGTGTACTTCGTTCACTTCGCTCACTCACTCCACTTTTACTAATAGGGCCTCACCAGGAGCAAGAGCAAACAGCTTCATCTGATATTGATCTTTCTTCAAGAATGAAATCATCTTATGAAAATATTATAAAAAATTTTCTCATGATATTTTCAATTACTCAGAATTTTTCATCAAAAACATGAATATTGCATTTTAAATACAATATTTACTACTTAACATGAAAAAAACCGTATGGTTATTATTTTAAAGTATTTTTATTCATATTTCTTTATAATAATTATTGTTATTTATTTTTTATTGCCAAGATTTTGCCAAAAAACGTACTGTTTAAAAAAATAAATTCTCACGATTTTTTGGCTGAGAATATTTTGCTATGTTTAACTTTTGTCACTATGGGTCCGCCTAAAAAAATTTGAATGATTTACGCCAAAAGGAAATTACTGTTTGGTTAAGGGAGAAATCCTTGGTTAAGGGAGAAATCCAAACATATAATAAATTCAATGACTCTCTCTCTCTCTCTCTCTCTGAAAGTGGCCATTGCTATGGTTCATGTGATAGGGATTTGTCGGTGCAATCAGGGGTCCGAATTCGTTGGTATTCTTCTGCTTAGGCTCAATGTTCAGTAACAATTTGTCCAGAAAGGCAAGAAATATGGCATGGTTTTTTTTTTAATATATCAAAGATGTTGCATATTGTCAGTGACTGTGGGGTCAGTGGCTCAAATCCCACAAGGGATATCCCTAGCTTCCCTATCACAAAAGTAACATAAACAAGGAAACAATAAAAAAAATTACAATCAGAAGCATGATTATGAGTCCAATAAACTTCCATATCCCCAAGGACTATTGAATATAAATCACCCTTTTTCATCTTTTAGAGAGCATAGAACCATCTGAAATTTTAGAGAGCATAGAACCATCTGAGATTTTCATCATAGAAAATTATTTTCTACTAGAAATAAATCTCTATAATATAAATTTATTAATATATGGTCGTGCAGCCGGCTTGACGACCGTAGGTATGGCAGGTTGAGCCAGCGCGATCAGGTTTTCGTACCTGGTGAGGTTTCTTCGGGTTATAAATTAAAAAACCAAACAAACAGGGGCCTAAGAGAGAGAAAAGGCCTATATTGTACCCTTAGATTTTTTATGTACAAGTTTTCTTGCACAAACACACTGAATCAGCCTTAGTTTTCTCTCCGGGACTCTCAAGTCTCAAGAGTCAATTGGCTCCCCTTTTTAATTCACATCACTGTTGTAAAATGCTAAAAATAGTTGTGATTCCCTAAAAGGGAAAGTTAAAGAAAGGTGAAAGATCATCAGATAAACTTGTCTTATAGATCTGCTTTGATTTTTTGAATGTGGCGTCCAACGAACCGATTGGTCCACACTCTCTCCCTTCCCCTCCTATAAATTATGCTCAGCACTAGTAAACTCCTTAGAAATCCCAAAACCCAATTTGAGGATTTCAAAAGGGTTGTTGAATCCAAGACTTTGATTCAGCAAACTCTCCCCTCCCCCCCTCAAGTGGGGAAACTCAATAATATTACCCACATTCGCCACTTTGTATTCATCTAGATCAGGAATGAGATCAATTTTTCACTTCTCTCCCTTCCACCCCAGTTGGGAATTGTTTGGTAATCAGAATTGCTAGTTTTGGTTCAGTTTCATCCCCAATAGTACTTGCAGAATCCGGTGGTGTATCCACATCCGAGACAGCTTGAACACTTTCTCTCTCTTCAATTCCCCCATTGGTTTCTAGAGAGGAACAAGGTACTAAGTTTCTTTCTCTCTCCTCCCTATTGGTTCTTAGAGAGAACAATTAGATTCTTTCTCTCTCTCTCCTCCAGACTATTGCTAGAGAGAAACAAGGAAAAAGCGGCTTTCTTTCCTCTCACTCTCTCTCCCCCCACTAGTTTCTAGAGAGGGAAACAAGGTCGGAAACGCTAGTCTCTCTTCACACCACTACCTTCCAGAGAGAGAAACAAGGTCAGAAGGCCAGTTTCTCTCTCCTCTTCCCTATATTGTTTCTAGAAAGAGAAAGACCCAAGGCCGGCCGGCACAAAAAATGGGGTCGTCCTCCTCCTCGATCGACGCCGCGAGCAAGGGTGCGAAGCTGGAGCGCTACAACAGCTACCTCCGCCGGATCAGCACCACCAAGATGATCGCCACCTCCTCCAAGCTCCTCTTCCGCGCCAGCCTCCTCATCGCCCTCCTCCTCGTCCTCTTCATCACCCTCTCCCCCACCACCGCCACCGATCCCCTCCACCGCCGCTCCCTCTTCTCCTCCCCCTGGGGCGGCCCCCAATGGGAGAAGCAGGTCCGGACCTCCTGTACCGTCCACCGTCCCGGCGGCCTCTCCGTCCTCGTCACCGGCGCCGCCGGCTTTGTCGGCTCCCACCTCGCCCTCGCCCTCAAGAAGCGCGGCGACGGCGTCCTCGGCCTCGACAACTTCAACGACTACTACGACCGCTCCCTCAAGCGATCCAGACAGGCCCTCCTCGCCAAGCACGGCGTCTTCGTGGTCGAGGCGGATATCAACGAAGGCTATGTCCTCGAGAAGCTCTTCGACGTCGTCCCCTTCACCCACGTCGTCCACCTCGCCGCCCAAGCCGGCGTCCGCTACGCCATGCAGAACCCCTCCTCCTACGTACACAGCAACATCGCCGGCCTCGTCACCCTATTTGAAACGGTGAAATCTGCCAACCCCCAGCCTTCCGTCATCTGGGCATCTTCCAGTTCGGTCTACGGCCTCAACACGGACAACCCCTTCTCCGAGGAGCACCGCACAGACCGTCCTGCTAGTCTCTATGCGGCCACCAAAAAGGCCGGTGAAGAAATTGCTCACACGTATAACCATATCTACGGCCTTTCCATCACCGGTCTCCGTTTTTTCACTGTCTACGGCCCCTGGGGACGCCCCGACATGGCCTACTTCTTCTTCACAAAGGACATTCTTAGGGGCAAACCCATCGACATATTCACCGGCCCGGACGGTAAAGATGTTGCCAGAGACTTCACATATATCGACGATGTGGTGAAGGGCTGCATTGGTGCGATCGATACGGCGGAGAAGAGCACGGGGAGCGGCGGGAAGAAGCGCGGGCCAGCGCAGCTGAGGATCTACAACCTGGGGAATACTTCTCCTGTGTCGGTGCACAAGTTGGTGGCCATACTGGAGGGGCTGTTGAATGTTAAGGCTAAGAAGAATGTGATCAAGATGCCTAGCAATGGGGACGTGCCCTTCACTCATGCTAATGTTAGCTTGGCTGAGAGGGACTTTGGGTACAAGCCCACTACCGATCTGGCCACGGGGTTGAGGAAGTTTGTCAAGTGGTATCTTAGCTACTATGGGATTGAGAACAAGGGGAAGAGCGAAGGGTCTTCTGCATTGCTGTCACAAATTTGAGTTTTCTAGTTGATCTCTTCTGGTGGGGTTAATTAAATTTGTATTGTGGGTACCTTAAACTTGTTGTAATGGTGGTCTGTAGAGCCTGTCTTCTTCTTCTTTTCAGTGTTTTTTTGGGTTGGTAAATTATGGAGAAAAATGGTTGGTGGAGAGATGAGGATGTTGGTCACAGCCTGTTTTACACAAAGTGTGTGGACAGATTGTGAGAGTGAAAGGAAAGAAAAAAGAAAAAGTGAATAGAAACAAAGATGTTGATTGCAAAAAGTGTTGGGAAATATATTGGAGTCTTTGAAGTGTATATGCGACTCATTGGTTGATTTTCTTATCTTGCCTACAGATTTTGTGAAATACTTTCTTGCAATTGTCAATGTGGTAGCCGGTTTAGACTAATTCTAATAGAAACGTTTGTTGTTTTTTTCATAGGAAAGTGGGGGTTAGACAGACCCCACCAGTTATACAAAGTATCATTGGGTTTTGAACTTGCAACCTCCCAACACAAGGTGCCCTGCACTAAAAGCTCCTACCAAACAACCCCCGTTGGTTCTAATAGCAAGTTTTTGTTACCTTAATCAGTTTTGAGATTCTATAATTATGGCTGATTTCAATTAATTACGAGAATTATGTACCCAACTCAGTCTTGTCGTTTTCATGTAGTTAAGGGCAGCGTTATCATGTAGTTTTGACAACTCTCTTAAGGGTGTATGTGTTTAGAGAGAGCAAAATGAAATAAAATCATCCTGAGTTCCAAAATTAACTATTCATAAATTGTACATAAGTTCCTGGTTTCAGCATTTGGTAAATGTTAACATCAAAATATAAGGAACACATTGTTCACTGTTCCAACTGATGTGTCGTCCGCATAAAGAGCTGCTGTACTTGGTGAAAGCCTCCCTGTACTCGGTTTAATGGAACTAATTTGGACAACAGTGAACTATATATAACTTCAGGGTACATTTTTTAATGAAGCAGTGCCCAACTAAACCTGACCAAACCCATCCCGTTTACTTGAGTTTGGTTGAAAATTTCAAATCCCATTAATAATCAGATTTGGGTTCCTTGTTGAGTTTTGCATTCAAACTAGAACCTCAATCAGACAAAAAAATACCCTAACCAGACTTAAACCCGACTTGATTAAATGTAAATGTTAGGTTTTAAGTTAATTAGTCGGTTCCAGATTCAGTTTTATCTCACTCCATTCGAACCAACCAATTAATTAAAGTAAGCAAAATTGCATTTTAAAAATACAATTACTTTTTCAGATAGCATGTGCCTTTGCCCCCAAAGGGGTTTGGGATAGTGGGAAGGGACCTAGGCTGCTAGGCAGGTGGTCTAGGCTCAAATCTCATGAGCATCCCATCTTGCACAAGCTACTAAGCGTAGCGACTTTCTTGGGGCAAGGAGGGGTAAGCCCACGGAATTTTATACGCTGATAGGATAAAGTAGGTGCCTGATGAGGTAGTTTCTTCATGTAAATATCAAGTAACATAAAAATTTTAAAAAGCAATAAGACGTAAATAATTTGAACATGAAAAGCAAAAGTTTTTACCTCAAAAAGTTACTATGTAAATCCAAAAACTTTCCTCAATGAACCAATCATTAGTTGTCAAGCATGGGGCCCATGAAATCCAAAATATAAATAGGTCAACAAGAGAATAGAAATAACTTACCTTTTTTTATAGTCCAAGGGAAAAAAATCTTCCATCACCAATCAGACATTGGCTGGCCTCTGATTGGTAGAATGCTTGAGGTCCCCTGCCCAGCTGAGAGAGTACACCCACTTTCAACCTTGGGGCAAGGGTCACCACCAGTAGGTTTGAACTTGTGACGACATGTCAACTTGGTGACATTCACAAGTTGCATCTTCTAAATGAGTGAAGCCCTTGTGGGAAAAAAAATATTATTTTGCTTAAATTACTGAAGAATATGTATATGTATATATATATATATATATATATATATATATACGAAAATGAAAAACCCTATTAAATGAAACATGATAGTGGATTTCCGGTGTTTTTTTTTTAATTGTGACCCCATAGATGTGTTCAGCACGATTGATTTACTATAATTCGACACTTGGATCATACATTTTGAATGAAAAAATGGTATTTGAGCTTCAAAAATTTATGAAAATTGTAGGCTGTTCATTTTTGAAACCTTATAAAAACCTATCCATGCATCAAAATCAAATTTTCCAAGAAGTGATTCCTATAAAAACAAGCATATAGATCACATCTCTATGGTCAGAATTTTGAAAAAAAAAAACATGAAAATCCATTATCATGTTTCATTTAATAGGTTTTGTATTTTGTAGGTTTTTATTTCTTATATATTTACACACATGCCTAAAACTGTACCGTTGAGTCTAATGGCATAGCAAAGTCTTTGCAGCTCATTAGATCCGACATGCCTAACTTGGTGGCGACCACATTCAAATGCTAGGTCAAAAGTTCTCACTATATTATTTATTTTGACTAAGATCATGGTTGCTAGAGACAGCTAGAACAAAGAGAATTGGCGACCTGCACATTCTTGTTTTTATATATTCTTCAAGGAAAAGAAGCACCAAGCCAAGTCATGCCACCAAGGCCATGGATGCTTTTCACTCCAAAGAGTGTAGGTATCCAACTTCATACGCGGCTTGACTTTTAGGGGTACATTTGTCCTCTTTTTTTTTTTTTTTAGTTTATCAAAAGGCCGGCGTCGCAAGTTAGGACACTTGTCATGATAGAAAGTCCTGCCAAGCTATGGCCGCCATGCCTAACTACATACAGCTGAGATACTGTCCACCTCTCAACTGCTTAGAGAGCCTGCTGCTTCGTCTTTGTAACAAGGGAACTCATGAAGTCATTCAGCTTGAATGTCTTAAGGTGACTCACCTAGGTGTGTTGAGCGCTTGTGAGTTTGTCCCTTTCCTTTTCTTTCCTTTTTTTTTTTTTTTCTTTTTGCTATGTGGCCATGAGGCAACTTAGAGAAATAGGAGGATGGTGGTATCAATATCGTGGAATAGAAGATTTTTATGAAGGAAGGGTCCCCCTAGCTTAAATTATTTGACATGGGCATCTTTTCATTTTGGGATAGAGGGATGCAGATTTCTTGATTATTTTAATTTGTTAATTGAGTGGCTTGTCAAATGATTAAGGGGATCATCACCATCCACATGGTTGAATTATTAAAGGGTGGGTCCAAATATACAAGCAATGAATCGTTAGGTGCTTCCACCGGCTGTCCACATGGTCACATGTATCAAGTTTAAAAGTAAAGAGCTTGGCCAAACCAATTGAGATCAGTAGGGATGGCAGTGAACCTGGGCGGGAGCAGGGAACAAGGTCTCCACCCTGCCCATCTCAAAATCAGGACCTTCATCCCCTCCTCCATTTCCTCACAAGTTTGAATTTTAGCCCCCATCCCCATGTCTTTCATCCCCGGTCCAAACAGGGCGAGGCAAGGTGGGGCCCCATTTTCCCTCGGTCCATTGCCATCCCTTAGAAGGATTGGTGATGGGGCCAGGCGGGGATGGAGACCGGGACAGGGCGGGAAAAAGCGAAAGTCCATCCCTGCATGGGTTTTGATTTTAACCTTCATCCCTGCCTCTATCTCCGTTTCATGTCCTCCATTCTAGGTCCAATCGGGACAAGGCGGGGTGGGTTCTCATTTTCCCTCGGTCCACTGCCATCCCTAAAGATCAGCCAATTAATCAATCTCTCTCTCTCTCTCTCTCTCTCTCACACACACACACAACCATATTAACCGGGCCACAGCAAAACTAACACATCATGCCTCAATGCACTTTTCAACACTGTGCATCAATAAGCATCACAAATAAACTTCTCTCTCTATCTCTGCCTTGTCTCAGTGGATCTTTTAATATGCTGCGCAAGCAATCGAGCACCACAAGTGCTGGAGTACCAGTCTCATCATTTGACATAAGATGGGTTTCATCCTACTTTGAAGCATAGCCGTCCAATGAACGACTCAAATTGGTCCACATTTTCACCTGAACGTGGACTGATCCTACCCGTCCAAATGCTTCAGCTAGACGGCTAAGATATATCAAAGGATGGGATCCTTTTTTTCCACATGCTTGCATCAATATGAGAAACTTGGATCAAAATGCTACACGCAGCCTCTTACAACAGTGCAGCTGATAATCACTTCTTTCGCCTACCACGATAACAGTATGGTTGGTAAAGGTTGCTGGATATGCATAAAAAATATTTCTCACCACATCATTTTCTAATGAAACAATAATCTTCATTCTTGACAAATTATTTGCTTGCGTATAACTCAAGAGTCCACCATTATGCAGCTGCATGATACGAAAGGACCCGTTGATGGATCCAAATATGGCTATAATTGACTGCTAAAATGGATTTGATTTTTTGCTACCAAATCCGATGAACGGCCGAATTTGATGGATATCTGAATCTGTTTACATCTAGAAAAACACATTTAATCTGAGCTTTTCATTATTCATAATTTAATTCAAATTCGAACCCGTTTTAGCCAACATCCGATTAGTTGGATATGGTATTAGCCACATCCGATCTGAATCCAAACCGTTTACATCAATGTTGTCAGTATTGCTATCGGCCTTGTATGGTTTGGCCAATGATTCAGGCGAATCGGCCGATACTTTCTGAATCGGCCAAAAATAATTAAAAAATATTGTGTGTCAATCAGAACCTGACATGTGTTAAAGATATTAAAATAATATTAAGAAATCATTTTTATGCATTTTTTTTTTACATTTATTAAAAATAGCCGATTCAAGGGTGAAGCGTATTGATTTTATGTTGATACGATGCATATAGGTCGATGCATGCTGATATGTACCGATACAATGTTGTCAGTATCGGTACATATCAGCATAAAATCAATACGTATCACCTCTCGATTGGCTATTTTTTAATAAATATAAAAAATACTAAATTTAATAATTTTTTAATATTTTTAAATAATATTTTAACGGTTTTAACACGTGCCACGTTCTGATTGACAATTGATGTTTTTTTATTATTTTTTTGACCGATACAGAAAGATTCACTTGAGTATCGGTATCGGCCCATACAGCCTAATCGTTTGGCCAAACTATTCAGGGCAGATACCGATACTGACAACATTTGTTTACATCCTTAATTATAGCAGATGAAATTATTTGGTTACTTTGTGATAATAAAATATTCTTTAACTTTGTATGTTCTTTTATTTAGCTTGGTGGACATATTGTTGAGAAATTTTCAAAAATGGCACCCAACTTTTTTGGCACAATTTTGAACTGACATTTGAAAACAAACTTAAAAAAAAAAAATTATGAAGAAAAACCCTCTTTGAATGGAGAAAAACTCCAGGTGGGACCCACAACCACCTGTCATACGTAGCCCACCTCTAACAGCCAGGAAAACCTGTGCACCAGTGGGGGTTTTGATCTTGTGCCTTCATCTCAGCACCGTCACAACCACCTCACCGGCCACACCACACCGGCAGGCAGGCGGCCACACCACCCTGCTAGCCAGGCGACCCCCACGGTGGTCAAAGGTCGTATTTTCACTGGCATTTAGGAATGCTAGTGAGCCGTCCGGACCAACAAGGCTGAAAATCTCTCAATGATACAAAAGGGCTTTAGAACATCAATTATTGATGCAAAGATCCATATCTGTAAGGGGATAGCAGTGCAAAGATTTTCACTTATTGTTACATTATATGAGATGTATGGTCTAATTTGAACACGAGATTGAGCCCTACTCGATGACAACGCAAGTGGTGGCCCGTTGTCATTTTTCATGCCTGAATTATTGAAAGGTGCAGGAAAGGAATCAAACAAGAACCATGAAGTTGGCAGACATGATGAAGTAACAATTTGCCTCCAACCACAGTGAATATAATCACATGGCCCTCAAAGAAAAACACACAATCTCTCTCTCTCTCTCTCTCTCTCTCTCTATATATATATATATATATATATATATATATAGAGAGAGAGAGAGAGAGAGAGAGAGAGGTGCTTACGATACGTTCTTGATGGGTTTTTCAGATTTTTTTCATTTTATTTTTAAATTCTGACCGTATAGATGTTATCGATGTTCTTGATTTTATAGGGATCAGCTCTTGAAGTATCCTATTCCCACACATGGGTGGATTTTTATAAGGTTCAAAAAACAACAGTCCAAAATCTTTGTAATTTTTTGAGTCTCCAAATATCATTTTTTTTCTGAAAGAAGACATGATCAAGGTGTGGATTCCTCGTAAATAGACCATGCCCAACACATTTATGGGGTTGGAACTGCCAAAAAAAACCACCAAGAAAAACCCATCAAGCACATATTGCAAGCACCTACGCTCTACTATATAAATACCGTGAAAGTGACTAGGACTAAAATCAGAAGCGTTTGATTGTGCACAACTCAGATTGCATCATTGTCGGTAGGCCATATGGCCCAGCGGAACAGATAATAAACTGATTATCATGGGTAAGATTTACCAAAATTCAACAGTTTTTTTTTTCTGAAGAACAAGTTTAACATAGCTTATAAGTACTGAACGAATCATACCACCAAGCCAGAAATATAGTTATGTCCTATAATTACGCCCAGGGTGTTTTTCATTTTCGAGATAAAATGCAACATTAATTGAACGCTACCATGATCAGACTTCCACATCGAAACACCAGAGAATTTATTAATTACGACTTACAATCACCTGGAGAAAACCCCTAGCAGAACTTGCAATAGCACACCGTTTAAGGACCAATTCTCATCAATAATTTTGACACTTATGACAAAGATCAGATGCATATGATCATCCTTTTCCTTTAAGATGACAGAAATAAAATGGGGATATCAGCAGCACTTACAAAACCCAGCATTGGTTGCTACTGACCATCGCCGCAAGGGACCGCAACCATGAATGGATACAAGCATACGAAGTATAAACTTGAAGACATGAGTTATGGAGAATGGGCTTCCATTTAAGCTATGTTGGCGATGGAGCCTTGAATCTGTGGTTGTGTTGTGGCTTCCGCCATGCTCCCTGGTGTTAGCAGGCCCAACACCAAATTTCAACACCTTTCCAGAGAATGCTTTTGGCAACTCTCATCTCTCAACATCCCATTGCCAAGCTCCCAAACATAGCCTTACAGCCTTAAAGTTGAACATGAATCGATTGATCTTGTTAGGACATTAATGGCATTTCTGACAAGGAGTTGGACTTATCCAGAGGAAGAAAACCCACTTCATTTTTTTTTTGTTCCTACCTCCTGAAGTCAAAAAATGATAAACTTTGGAGTTATAGGTCAAGGATTTTCCCCAATATGGATAATCCCATTACAGCACATAAATGACTGGGTTCATACTTCATACCCAGAGAGGCCACAAATAACTTCCAAGTAGACTGTCTCTCACATGCCATATGGAAATACCACCATCCTATATTTTTCAAGTTGTAGCCTAAGGGAAGGTCACAGTATAAATTATAGAACCTGAAAAAGATCAACGCTCCCATTTAAAACTGCCGAATACATCGATTAGAGGTCTCAATAAATTTTCTTTAACTTGTAGCATAATACGCAGAAGTTGAAACTACCAAAAAGCATTTCTTTGGAAATGTAACATTACAACCGACAGTCATTAAGCAACCCCAAAACAGCGACACTAACAATCCCAAGGATTTCATTAGCGATAACACCATGACTTCTAAACCAAATAAACTCATCTAAATGTACGGCCATCAGAAAAGCAATATCAGAAACCCTTGCCTGAATCGCTACCAAAATCACCTCCACCCCCATAACCACCATCACCACGATAGCCACCACCGAAACCACCAGAACGGAAACCACCAGTGGATCTTTCATTGGCATAACTGACTCGAATGTTCCGACCATGCAATTCCTGTGAAAAAATACCAAAGGATTTAACAAAACAATCTGCATAAAACCAAATACTCGTATGCCAGAAGTCATTCATGAAAGGCTTACTTGACCATCCATGCTGGATAAAGCACTGCTTGCAGATTCATCACTATCAAAATTCACAAATCCAAAACCCCTCGACCTCCCGGTGTCTCGATCAGTGATAACCCTAGCTGTGACAAAATTTTCAAGTATAGGTGAGTATCAAGTCAACAAAATTCTGCATAAAATGACAGCTCTCATCAGAATTATTATAAAGTTGATTTACATTAAGCACCTGATACATACCATTGGGATATAATGAAGACAAAAGAAGAAAGAAAGATTAAATTTTGGAGACACACATCTCTTTCAGACACAGCAGCTACATTAAATATTTTCAGCATAATAAAAAAGGAACCTTTGAAACCCTTTGAAAATGATACTTTTCCAGTAAATGCACCCTCTTTAGCTGGGATAAAATGTCAGTATCAGCATTGAACACATAAGAAGCAACCAAAACTCACCCTCAGTGACATTTCCATAACTTTCGAAGGCATCTCTCAGAGATTGGTCATCGGTTCCAAATGAAAGACCTAAATTACAACAAGAAAAGTTAATTCATAGTAATCACACATAATCTGGATAAATAAAAGCAACTAAATAGAAACTGAACAACATGTGCAGACAAAGCACCAAATATTCATATAGTATACCTCCAATAAAGAGTTTTGAAGTTGACGCACAGCGTATGGCATTAAGCATAGACATCATCGGAATCGGTTCACAAGAAATTCCATTTCTGGATGCACCCTGCTTTATAAGGCCTCCAAATCTCCTCAAATATGCCATTTTGAGACTTGAAATGAACTAGAGAACCGAAGGCAATGCAAAGCATAAAACAAAAAAGTTAAACCAGAGAAGTACCTGAGGCATAATAAACAGCATCCAAACCTTTTCTATACTGGTTAATGCAAACTACTAATATGTTTCCCACTCGGAGCTCAGAGTGTACTTGGAAACTAGGACGTAATTTGGGATACTGGTAGCAGATACTTCTTTGGTGTTTCAAGTACCAAACATCAACACAGACTACTTTGATCCAATTCATTAGTCTTGGTAGTCAATTGCATTGACAGATATGCCCTTAATGGTGACACATTATGTCATGAAACTAGGACAAAGTTGAGCCTCATATAGTACAAAAATATACAGTTCAGATAAAACAGATGCATGCATTAAGCAACCTTCAAGCCCCGAAGGGAAGAAACATATGCAATCACAACAAAAAGGAGGTATACGCTCAGACATGAATGTTAGCCTATCACAATCACCCATGCTGCTAACAGGTCGGAAGACTCAATCAAATTTTAGGTTTTCTCGCAACAACTAAACACTGTTGACGAAGCACCACAATGACAGATGCTAAATATATTTCGAAAATTTAGCAAGAAGTCAATGGCTAAGGAGCTTCAAAAGCTATGTAACCGGGACATGGCAGTTAGGGTGTGACGTACCCATGTCAACACGTGTTGACACAGATACTGGTACCTGGACACGGCATTTACATTATATATTTTAGATATATAATATATATTTCTTAGTATATATTTAGCCGTGTGCCCGCACCCACATTTTTTATAATTGCTGTACCCATACCCAGGTGACATAGTTCAAAAGCGTTTGTAAGCACTTGCTTTTTATAACTTGGACAGTGCATGGAAAACTACATTCAGATGGATCTCATGCATTCCTGCAAAAGGGAAAAAGAAGGCTTATCACGTGGTAACACTACAATATAATGGGTCGTTTTCTCCCAGTGACTACTCATGGTTGGTGCTACTTTCAAAGCATTTCCCCTTCTCACTCAAAAATTTTGCATTATCATATTCAACAAAAACCTTACCTAGAATAGAAAGAAAGATAGTGATAGAATCAAAAATAGATATCAGAAAAAGGGGAAAGAAAACGAAGAGCTCTCAAGTGTTTAATTCTATATTTTCTGAAAATCAGGATGGAGATGGTATATATATAATGGAGATTGTGCTGCCTCCTTTTTTTGTCAGGTCACCATTAGGACCCTCCAAAACATGTTTTTTATTAAGCATCTTCAGGCACAGATGTGTATTTAAAAGAGGTAAAAAAATCAATGGTTGATATTGTACTAAAATTTGATGACAAAATATTCACATTTTTAATCAAATCCGTTTGAAACAAAGCATGCTTCTTAATAAATAAGCAATGATAAACACATTTAACAGTTTACATCTAGTATAAAACACCTAAAACTATGATTTTTGGAGGGTCCTAACCATGGTTGCCAGTTGAGGAAGCGGGAGCGGGAAGCGATACGAGAAGCGGGAAGCGAGGCACTTCCAAAATTTTAGGAAGCGGGAAAGCGTGGGACCACTTAGGAGCGATTCGGGAAGTGTCTCGGAAGCGACCTAGGAAGCGTCTCGGAAGCGAGGGGGAAGCGAAAAAAATAAAAATAAATAAATAAAGAATACAAAAAAAATGAAAAAAACAGGGGAAGCGTGGGGGAAGCGAGGGGGAAGCGTGATGGGAAGCGCGCTTCCCATTAAAGGGAAGCGCGTCCCCCATTAAAGGGAAACATGTCCCCCATTAAAGGGAAACACGCTTCCCAAAAAAGGGGGACGCTTCCCCCCACGCTTCGGAAGCGCGAGGTTTCGCGCTTCCGAAGCGCGCTTCCCCTTTTAGCTAGGCGCTTCCGGTAACCCTGGTCCTAACAGTGACCAAATGAAAAGGGGGGCAGCACAATCCCCAATATATATATATGGGCTTCGCGAGCTATTTTCATTTTATTATTAAATTTTGCCCTTACAGATGTGATCTACGGACTCAATTGTATAAGGATCAGCTCTTGGAGTGTACAATTTTAAGTCATGGCTCCAAAATCTCTATAAATTTTAGAGGTTCCAAATATAATTTTTTTATTGAAAAAACACATTCTGGGTGTTGATTCCAAGTAAATCAACCATGATGGAGACATCTATAGTGTCGGAATTGCAAAAAGAGCACAGGCAGACCGGAAAAAACCATTCAGCATGTTTATATATATATATATATATATATATATATATATATATTAGAAATTCTTCCCGAGGATGTGTTTGGATGCAAATACATGTCCGTAGATAAAGACAATATTTTAAACATAGTCACAGATATCAGGATATTTTCAAAATATCATGATATTATCGCTGTATTTTCAGCAAACAATATTATAGATAAAGTATCAGGATATTTTGAAAATATCACCAATTTGATAATATCATGATATTATCATGATATTATCATGAGAATATCGCGATATTATCGATTATTTATACTGTTTTATTTATTTCTACACCTTAAATGTGTTTTCTTCTTTATTTTGCACTTTTTACTTATTTCCTTTATTATATGTGTTTTATGATCTAAACATGATATTTTCTTACTTATTTTTGCTATTTATATATTTTCTTTATTTTGTTAAGCCCCGATATTTTCCCGAGATTTATCTCAAAACCTATAATACTGCAAGAAATAGCCTCGCCGAGATATAGCAGATACTGATATTTGTGACTATGATTTTAAGACATAATTGAAACATCGATACAGAAGTTTTCTGATCAGAATACTCTCTCATTTCTGACACATCAAAAGCGAAAGAACTAAAAGGACACGCACAGAAGAAGGAACGCTGAAACAAACATGGAAAGAAAAAGTTTCAGTAACAAATAACAAATCAAGCTAAGGACTCATTCCTTACAAAACTACAGATTTCAGATATACACAAGGAACTCTGATTATAAAAAACATAGGGTTCCCATTCTAGTAATCAAGAAAAAAAACAAAAAAGAAGATGAAGATAAGAACAACTAATTCAAAAACCTACATAAATCTATTCATATAGAGCTCATTATCAACACAAAAGGAGATAAAAAAAAACTAAAATGAAAAAAAATAAATGAATGAAAGAGAAAGGCGATCGTCACGAAGTAACTGATAATATAACTCAGAACGATCACAGAAACAAACTTAAGAAGATGAAGTAAAGAGAAAAAACAAAAAGGAAAACCCGATCTTTCGCTAATCATTTGGTCATTTTTTTCCTTCTTCTCGAATACAAAACCACGGCCGCGCAAATTTTCATCACTAAAACACGAATCACGGAAAAACAAAAATGAAGGAATCCGAACAAGAAACGTACCTCAAAATCCCTAGTTTTTCTCAGGGCGGAGCAGCAGAGGCGAGAGGGTTTAGGGTTTAGGGAGGGATTTGGAGAGGGAGAAATTAGGTTAAAGCGCTTCTGCGACAATTTATAGGACCAGAAAAATATCTCGATATGGCTGATGAGGTGGAACCGTGGAGGACGGTGGGTCCACCACCTCGAAAAATTTATGGTCTAGTAAGCGGGTCGGATTCAGTTCGGATCTGATCATTGCTGAATTCCGACCAAATCATTCGAAATTGGATTTGGATTAGGGGCGAAAACGGGTTGGATTCCAGATGGACCTTACCAGGTCCGAAACTAAATCAGATTCCATGAAGTAGGGTTGAATCCAAATCTGAATTACATATGGTAATACTAGATCCAGGAAAATTTGAACAAAAGCAAGCTATTTACATGTAAAAAAATGAAATAGGTTAGGATTTTGATTCAGATCAACTCTAGATCCGACTTAAAATACTTATCCGAATCCGACCATAATTCTATTGAACAGATCCGTTTGCATATTTGGATTTTACTTAAAGGATCCAAATCCATAAGTGACATGTCGGATCAGATATCTGATAGTATCCAATCCGTTTGCAGCCCTAATTTGGAGTCAAATGAAAAAAAAGGTAATACAGAATCTGGATCTGATCAGCTAATCAGATATATTTTATATGTGTTTGGCTTGGATTATCTGTCAGATTTTGATTCAGATGCAAAGCTGTAAATGAAATCTGAATCCGATTATTAATCGGATTCCACCTGCTTCACTGAATCTGACTAATCTGATTGGGTTCAATCAGATCCAGCAACCCAAACCCGATCAATTGGCATCCATTTAGCTTAGCCTCCTAGGGCTTAAAGTGGGTCGTATCTGTGAGAGACATTGTTGATCTTACTCCGTGTAGGACTCTTGGAGATAAGAGCATAAACGGATCAGATTCGGGTCTGATACAACCGGATATATGTTAATCGGGTTTTGAGTTTGGCCTGGACTCGGATTAGGGCCTGTACAGAATATGTATTCAGTTAGAGTAGTATATACATGATCGGATGTACTTATGCACCGGGTAAGGCTCCTGGAGATAAGAACTTAAACAGGTGGGATTCGGGTCTGATACAACCGGATATAAGTTAGTCGGGTTTAGAGTCTGGCTTCGACTCTGGAGGATTAGAGCCTGTACAGAATATGTATCCTATTAGAGTAGTACTAGTATATACCCTGATCGGATAAAATTATATACTGGCTTGGATTTTGTCCCTACTTTAAGTAGGGATGGCAGTGGACCAGAGGGAAACGGGGCTCCACCCCACCTCACCCCGTTTAGACCGAGAATGGAGATTAAAATTAAAACCCGTGCAGGGATGGACTTACGCTTTCCCCTGCCTTGCCCCGCCCCGCCCTGCCCCGTCCCCAATCCTTCTTTAGGGATGGCAATGGATCAAGGGGGAACGGGACCCGCCTCGCCCTGTTTGGACCAGGGATGGAGGGCATGAGGCTGGGATGGAGGTTAAAATCAAAACCCGTGCCGGGATGGAGGGCAGGATTTTAAGACGGGGCAGGAGTGGACACCTTGTCCCCTGCCCCGATCTACTGCCATCCCTAACTTTAAGCCAAATTCTGATATAAAAAAAAGGTTAAACCAAATCCGTTTCTATTTGTTGATATATGGTTTTGTTTTCTGAATCCAATTAAACAGACTCAGATTGGTTTGACATCTGACCCGAATCGAACTTTTTACACCTTTACTTGGAAAAGCGGTCTGGGTCTAATCCGGGTCGGCAGTCCATGCTGGCCCAGACCAGCAGATCTGTCACATGGATACGGAAGCGGATTCTAAACAAGAAATATTTTTGACAGATGACAACTGGAGCATTTGATTCTATTGATAAAAAAACAGTTTTGATATTTTAATATATAAAATAGTGGGCCCCTTTAACGGCAAGCCATCAACGTACATCCGCCACGTGGACCAATTCATAAGCAGAATTGTATCTGAATCGGATCTTGGCAGGGAAGTACCAAATCCATTTAAAATCGAATATGCCATCAGCAAGATGGGCAAACTTTTTTCAAGGATTAACCAGAACTGGGTAGGAATTGATCCGAAAACATACTGGTCCGTCTCTCCTTTGATCTGGGTACACATTTTCAGAAGATATGGACGAAAACAGGGACCCCATTTGCGTACTTGGTTCGGACTGAGTTGTAAGGGTCTAACCTCTTACCCACATCCGCCCAACTAAGAATACATTAAATACAGATAAGAGTGGAACTGGGTTGAATCCAATCCTCTTCTGCTTGTTCCTAAAATGCTCCATGAATATGACCTCTTTTAGTTGTTTCAGTACAAAAGACCCAAATATATATGTTGCATATCAAGCTTGAATGCAGACCAAATTCACCTAAAACGTTGGATCCAGACCCAGATCTGGAGTTGCTTTGGTCAAGCCTGTTGCATTCCTTAAGTTGTTACTCTCCTAAATTTTTAACATGTCTCATTATGGAGGCAGCTAGCAATAATTAGCAGATAACCTGTTCCAAGCTCCTCTTCGGTCATTTGAAGCAAATGGTTTTGTTTTGTTTTATTAAGGACATGTTTGGAAGTGACAAAATTATAGGAAAAATGAGAGCATGAAAGAAAAAGTTACATCTCTCTCTCTCAATCTAAGTGCTCAAACGTTACTGGCACTTCGCCGCTAAAGGTCTGGGACCTTTAGCGGCGCACTAAAAGCATCAGTAAACGGTGCACCGCTAAAGGTCCCAGACCTAGTGCACACTTTTAGTGCGTCAATAAAGGTATTTTTACTAAAATTGATGCTTAGCCTCTATCGCACCATGCGATGGACTCTCAACGTGAGTCACCTCAGTTTGAGCACCTAATGAGTGAACAGCTACGCATCTCTCTCTCTCTCTCTCTCTCTCTCTCTCTCTCTCTCTCTCTCTCTATATATATATATATATATATATATATATATATATATATATATATATATATATATATTTGCAAAATAAATCCTGAAAGTCATTGCCTCCATAGTTGTTCGGGTGTTAGACTCTATCCCAAGAGGTGCTGAGTTTGAATTTTACGCCCTGTAAATTTTTCTCTAATAATCTAGCAGGTTTTTAGTATATGTAAATTTTTTGGGTCAAAATAATCACAAGACAGTCTGGCATAATGGTGAGTCATTTGTGCACCGTCTGGAGAGATTACTAATCGAATCCCACATTTGTAGTACCTTTTTCTGGTAAAGTCTTTTTGGAAAAACAGTCAAGCTTGGCTAGGCTTGAGTTCGGAACCGAGCTCGAGCTTGAACATGCATTTTCAAGCGAGCCGAGTTCGAACAGCCCAGGCTCGTCTAGTGTGCATGCCTACATGTAACACTGCAGACTACTATCAAATGAACGGTTGATGCAGCAGAAGAATACTGGCAACAGAAAAATTGGTAAATTTATTTAAGTTGGAGCACCAAACTCAAAGATCAAAAGAAGCCAATTTAAGACTACTCTTAGGGTTATACCAAGAAAGCAAAGCAAAATCCATCATAAGTTGCTAGAACCAACACGAAAAACAAATAATGACATCTAAAGGAACATAAGTCAAAAACATAATGGAACACCACACCATTGATGAAATTTTCCAGCCAACAGAAGTCCCTGTGTTGCTCGTGCTACTCTTATGGATCCCTCCAGAAACATCAAAAAGCTCATTCTCTTGCACGCTCATGTCTCTGTCAGGATACATAATTGTCAAAAACCAATAAAAGGACATTAATCAAACAATAAGCTCTAGCTATCATTTTTACAGAGCCACCGGTTGAACCAATCACATTTTTGAGTTTTCAATTTCAGTAAAAAAGAAAAAACATAGAAAAAGTAGCACAAAGCCCAGACAACACCATGTCATTTGGATTCGTATGAATCAGAATCACAAGGGGGGGCTCATGATTCCGATTTTAGCAGCAAATGAGAAAACTCTCGGCAAATGAGTCACTCTCATGCCCCCATTCGCTCACGCCTGCTTTGATGTGAGAAATTGGAGCCAATGAGAATCATTTTCGCATTTGTACAAGAGAATGATTCTCATGGGAGTTGAAAGAAACATGTCCCGCGTGTTGAAAAGTACAGAAGCAATTAAACAACAGCTCAGGCATGAACTAGGGCTGCAAAAATCAATATTTTTTAGGTAAAAAGCAGAAAAAAAATGCTATAATTTTTTGCGACTTAAGGGAAGACGGTCATTCAGGAATAAAAGGACAAACAACTGAGTGAAGAACACTGACACACAAAAACAAAAAAGACAGGTCCATTAACTAAAAGACATGGCCACTAAAAATTGCTGCAATTCTTTGGCTAATGGCTTGTGTCTACAAAAAATTCTAACAATGGATGCTGAAGAAAAAAGGTTGTTTTCCCAACAGTAAAAGTGCCTGCAATGATAGTTAGGAAATGCAAGAGCATATTCACCCTGAACACGGTAATCATTTCCAGCTAAGGTAGGTTATAAATGAAACTACAAACCAACAGAGCCCGTTCATCATCGATTCATAATGCAATAAAGCCCATACAAAGTAGCAATAGGCCCATGGTATATACTCACAGATCTTGTTGAATGCCACAATATCACAGCTCTGGATGTACTCATTGGCAGGTTCAGAAGTAAGGTATTCCTCGATAAGAGTATCCACGGAAACAAGGTCGTCAACAATTGTCATCATGATCTGTAGCTTCTTGATACCATACCCAACTGGTACAAGTTTAGCTGCATTTTTTCATCAAAAAATGATTAGTTGCAATGTTTTAAAATGCCATAATCATTTTAAGGAATGAGACATTTGAAATCCTGTTGATGGCGAAGGAATGGAGAGTATACATGCTCCCCACAGCAAGCCTTCCATTTGAAGGCTTCTTACAGCCTCCTCAAGCTTCTGCATGTCAGTCTCATCATCCCAAGGTTTCACATCCAGCAGCACAGAAGATTTACCAGCTGAAAAAAAAATATTGCAAGAAAGTAATAAAACATAAGTCAACAACAACAAGCAACCTCAATTTATTCACAAAGCAAAATGAGTGAGCTGGATGGTTAGGTCACACTAGCATAAGTTCATACCAAGGGGTATCAGCTACTAATCCAATGGAGGCTATCCCTTAGCTTAATTACAATATATATATATATATATATATATATATATATATATATATATATATATATATAAAGGAAGCACAGGTTTGCAATACATCATGCAAGTATAAACGTACACTGAGATATACAAAGTAATCAACAAATAGAAGCAACTTTAATTCACATAGAAAGCAATCAGAATCAGATGTGGATGACAACCCATGAGTACCCACGAGGAAAGAAGAATCCGGAACTCTCACTACTTACGCACCCAGATGTTGTGCATTCTTTAAAAAAGCACACCTTCATTCAATGCAATCATTCTCTCAATATGTTACGAGCACAAAAGGTGCCACCATAATATAAAAGGGATGCACCAATCACCACAAGGATGGTAATATTAAACAGAACATGCGAAGTATACTAGAGAATCCATGTCAACAGAAATGTGCTAGGCTTCCAGCTATTTATATCCATCCAGGATTTGATAAAAAATGCATACTGTTCTTATTGGCTCAAATAGGGTCCCATGACTTCAGTAAATCATGTATGGCCTCATGTGCATCTGCATATGCAGTAAGAGTTTAACCTCCCTTTTCCTCCATTGAAAAAGATTGGGATCCGTAACAGCCACAATCTTGCTGCATGAATTTCAGATGCACTCTCTCCCATGAGCATGACATCATGAACGCATGACTCTCCATTTTACCTTTACATGGCAAGAGACAAGTTTTTCTTTGCAGATGGCAAAGTACCAATGAGTTAAAAATTGAAAATAGACTAATAACATGGAAAGAAAATAGAAGCTTTTCTTATTAACTAAAAGACCTGAAAAATAATAGAGGCTCTATTTTTTTCTTTTGGTCTTTGGGTGTTCTACTGCTCAGGAAGACCATTTGGCACCACAATGGACAGAAGTTTCATATGCACAGGCATGAATATGACTACTAAAAAGCAAGTGAACGACTTTTCATCATTTAGAGGGGAAAAATGCCATGTCGTGCCAAGATACTTTTCTGTGTAACAAATTTGTTGGACTAATTCGAACTACTTCCACTGTGTTGATTCCCTGGCCCTATAACTTCAGGCATATTCCATTTAAGTGTGATAGAATGGCACATTATACTTTATGTTAATTTCTGTCAGGTGGACACATCAACTAGCTTTGCATACCAGCGTCAACATAAATGACATGGTGCTGATGACACTGACACCGATACTAGATACATGGCAAGTGGTGAATATGGCCGATGCTCTAACAATGATTTTATTGGTATTTTCTTACAATTTTGGATCTCAATTGTACTTTCAATTACCTTTTTCCTTTCCAAAATTTATAGTTATAGCTAACAAGACCCTATTTATATTTCTTGATCTAAGACTTCACTTGGAAAAACATTGTTGTGCTTTAAAAGTTTTAAGCCTCATATGGTCATACCTCTTAGACTTCTTAGTATGCACTATTGGGATTATATATGTTCAATAATGTAAATAATGCAATATATGAATATAAACCAAATGTCCTACCTTTCACAAAATCCATGTTCCTGTCTTTACAGAGAATATGGAAATAAACAATAAAAACTTTAATGCATAACATGACAACCAATGTTGATTAATAAATAAATTAAGATTTTATGCTTTCAGAATGTCTGAATCGTAAGCATCCTCGTAAACATGTTAGATTGCACGTATTTCAAAAACAATAAATAGCTTTTAGTATATACAGAATTGCATAATCGCCTTTACATCTTACAATTCTGCAAATGCAAATTCAACACTTTTCAGATCCTCATGAAACATCATATTCCTGCCAGACTCAAACACATGCTCACAAGTAAATAGGCACCCCAACTTCTCCAAGCCTACATGGTAAGGGGATGCAAACAACTTACACTCCTTCTTCTTGCTGGAAGCCTTCACAGCAGCTGCACGTTCTTCAGCTGCTTTCTTTTCCTCTTCTGTTTCTTCACCAAACAAATCAACATCATCATCATCTTCTTCCTCTACTTTGGCCTGCAAAAGCGCACTACAATTAATGTGGTTGTCCTCTCCCTAAGCCATTTGACTCATGGCCCCAAATTCATATGCCAGGCCCTAGAAAAGACGGAATTCGAGAAACAATAACAAATTTAGAGAGATTCCTTTGTTTCATCACAAAATGGCAGATTCACAATGTTACCCTTTTTGCACAGGTGGAGAAAAAGCCTTTCTAAACATACAGCAGTACAGAATAAATGGGTTGGGGACAAAAACTAAGCACACAGTTTTTGCTGAACCTTTGAATCAGAAACTGGAGGACAGACAGAGGTCTCTTCACTGTGAGCAGACCCCTCTACTTTGACACCTTCACCTTCCCCATGGACACCACTGCACATATGAGATAAATATGGTATAAGATTATTAAAGGAAAGGGAAAAAAAGCAAAAAAATATGAAAGAGAGTGCAAGCACCCACCTCAACCTCAGAAGTGCACTGATGTGATCATACCAGCGGGATACATTCACAAATTGTGATGATGGTGCCGCGGATAGAGCAGCATAAACACAAATATCATCCTTGGAAGATTGGTAACTGCATTCATTACAAGGAAAAAATGTATTGCAAAAGAAATACAAGCAAAGCAAGACAGCTGCCTAGAAACACTATAAACAGAACAAACCCCGAAATGTAGCTGCGGCAAAGAAGGTAGCTGTCAAGCTTCTGGAGACCAGATTCTGAATGGAGATTGCCAAATGAAACTGCCATTGTGACCAAATTCTTCTAGCAATTTCCTGCAGACATTTTGTATAACTCTACTTAAAAGAAACAAAACAATGAACATGGTTATTAATTCCTATGAGGTTCTCAACCTTGCATTTATTTAACACATGCAATTACCTGACATATATAAAAGATTCCTTTTGGTTCCAGCGAAAAACCTAAACATATTATGCCACACTTCCTATCTGCTTTCTTCCTTGGTTTGCTTGATAGTAGTCAGTTGTCGAATACAGCTCAATTGCTTTCCTAAGTACTCCATAAAAAACTATGCATAACTCATTACAAGGGTCATGCTTCTCACTTGTGTTTGCCTCATCATATACTATCCTAGAAGTTGTAAGATGAACCCTGTTATCTAATCATAAACAGCATGATGGATTTATGTGACTACATCAATATTTATCATTGCATTCCACAGCTCAATGAATAAGCTTAGAAGGATAGAATAGGACTGTAGTTGATAATGAAAAGTAAAAATGGATGGTTAAGGTTGAACTATCATCACTGAAGGGTCTTGGGTTCAAATCCCACAGGAGTTACCCCTTAACTTGCCTATCGAAAAAAGAAAAGCCCACCTAACAAGGAAACATAAGCATGCATACTTATGTTACACGGGCACTAACCTATGTCACATGGGTGCGGATGTGGGGGTGCGGCACTTTCAAAAAACTTGGGTGCGGCAAAAATAATATATATATATATATATAAAGTCCAAAAGTTGGACATAAATGATCCTGGGTGCGGTCAAGGCACCCAGGGTCAGGTTGACCGCACTGGGTGCCGCACCCGCATCTCATCGCGTTGCGTCGACACGGGTGCAGTACCCAGTTGGCCGAGTCCCTGTGAAATAGACACTAACACAAGCATTGGTGTTGGACATGGATACAAAGTATAGGACACGACAAGCATTAAAATCGTTAAATATGGATCATGCCCCTTGATGCAAGGAAACAAAAGAATTTAATTTCAAGAAGTTATTGAAAGCGTGCCGCCAATGAAAAATCCTTGAAATCGCCAGTTAATCGTGTCCTAGGAGCTAGCAAAGCCACAAAAACAACATTGCTTTAACCAGCCCCACCTGTGTCACCTAAATCATGGGCTCTCATTTTCATGGGGCCCTCATAAATTGTTACGAACCGCCACCCCAGTCTCATTCACGATAGTTTGGGATCCAGATCCGCCCAAGAGACCCAGTTTGATAGGGATTGGAGGACGCCCTTTCCTATTTGAAATTTTATTTTCTTGGACTCTTATTTCTTTTAGGACTCTTTAATATACTATAAATAAGTATTATTATTCTTGATTAATTATGAATGAAGTTAATACATCAATTCCTTTCTTCGTTCACTAGGAAGCGGAAGCGGGAAACGAGACGGGAAGCGGAAGCGAGAAGCGAGGCATTTTAAAATTTATACGAAGCGGAAAGCAAAGTTTCGATTTAAAAGTGAAATATGAATAAAAAATGAAGCATTATGGAATCAAACAAGAAACAAATAAAAACTAAAATAAAATTAATCATTCTTATATTTCATGATTTTTTTGTAAAAGAGTTAATTTTTTGTTAAAATCTAACAATGATGGTTACCAATTTAAAGAAAGTACATGGAAAGTGAGTGAAAGCGTGAGAGAAAATACATGAAAAAGATTAAAAAAAATATGAGAAAAGTATATAGTATGCATAGACCATGTGTATGAGAAGCATACAAGAAGCGTGGGGGAATCGAGCTTCCCATGAAGTTTCGGAAGCGAGGAGTATCGCGCTTCTGAAGCGAGTTTTCGGGAAGCGAGCTTCCCACCTACCTAAGAAGCTTTTGGTAACTCTAGAAAGAATATTCCCGACCTTGCCCGATCTGGGAGATGCCCCACATTTGCAATCATCCATCATATTGGGAGTAAGAGGACAAATTGTCGCAGTACTCAACATTTTCACCTTGAGGACAAGGCGAGTTTGAGAGAAGTGGATTGTTACGAACTGCCTCCCCAAACACAATCACGATAGTCTGGGATCCAGATCCTCCCAAGAAACTTGGTCTAACAGGGACTGAAGGACGCCCTTTCCTATTTGGATTCTTATTTTTTTGGACTCTTAGTTCTTTTAAGAATCTTTGGTAGACTCTATAAATAAGTGTTATTATTCTAGATTAATTATGAATAAAGTTAGTAGATTGATTTATTTCTTGGTTTACCCTATTCTTGTAACCCTAGTCCTATTGGGAACGCCTTTTCTCTCTCTCTCCTCTTCCACGTCTTCCTCAACAATAGACCATCTAGAGGGATCGATATTCTCCCTCTGCCCTACTATTGGTCTTATAGGACGCAGAGCCTAGCCACATCAAAGAATAAATTTCTCTCTTTTCTGGCTTATCCCTATGCCAAATTTGCAGAAATCGTCCCTCCCTAAGGTCAGGTTTCTAACATAAATCCATGAAAGCAATTGGGGGCTTCTTCAGAAAACAAATACGCTCCTAATATATTTCTCATTTTTTTGGATTTTTTCCCTAAAAATATCTTTTTTATTTAGCAATTGAATTATATATACTCCAATGCTGTGAAAAGCATTGAGGCATAGTGAAACACTCCACCAAATATGCAGTGAGGCGTAAAGCATAAGCCTCAAAAATATATTTTTTAAACTTTAAAAAGAATATCTAAAATTATAAATAAATAAATAAAATGCCTTATTCATAAAGCAACAACCAATAAGAAATAGAAAATATCAAATAAATACTGAAAATATGATAATAACATGTAAAGTAGTAAAAGTAACATGAATGCAACAACTTGACTTGTCTAAGTATCTAACAAATAAACTAAGAGCATTCAATGAAAATTTAAGTAACAAAATCACTCACAAATAGATTTCTCAAAATCATGCCATTGTCATATAATGCATATTAGCATTAACAACCAAAAGTTAATGTATATCTAGCTAATATTTCAATCACTAAAACTCATAATAATGCATATCTAATTATCTATACTTAGTCTCACCAACAAAAAATGCTTAAACTTATTTTTCATTTTCATGATTTAATGACACAAACTAAAAATTACTAATTCACATTAACAATCTTTATATACAAAACTACAAAACTACACATACAAAATAGATTACATGTATGTACACAATCTGTATATATAGTTATGTGCATGTACAAACCTAAACATACACTCTCAATTACATGCATATCCACCTATCAGAAAAATATTTTAAAATAATGACACAAACAAACATTCACAATTTGATATACACAATCTTTACAAAAACCAACGCATGCACACACATAATCACATGCACAGTCAATTAATTGCATAAAGAAAGAAAAAGAAGAAGAACAGAGGAAGAAGGAGGGAAGAGGAGGATGAAGAAAAGGAGGAGGGAAGAAGAAGAAGAAGAAGAAGAGGGAGAGAGAGAGAGAGTGCGTACTTGCCGCTGATAGTGAAGAGGGTGGGGCTGGGGAGCTAAAGGGAGGAGACGAAAAGGGGGTGGCAGTGTGCCCTAACATCGGGGTTCCCTCCCCCTTTTAGGGGTGTTAATGGGTCGGGTTTGATCCAGATCTGACCCGTACCAAACACTATAGGGTCAGGGTTTGGTGATAAATAAGAAGGCAATCCAGGTCGGACCTAAAGGGTCCGATTAATATATGAAGCCGGGTATGGTTTGTGAAATTTCATACCACACCCAGGCCCGACTCGATTTCCATTTAAGATCAGCAATTTTTTAATGTAAAAATGATAAAAAAATATTATTTTACCGAGTATGGTCTGGGTCTAGCTCATGTGATCCTTATAGGATTCGGGTAAAGTTTCTCTTATGGTGAGTTCAATTAAACCTGAGTTCGGATCCGGTGCCATCATCTCAAATCAGGTTTGGGTCCAGTTCCACCTGGGTCCGAACCAAACCCGACCCGTTGGCACCCCTACCCTTTTGTTTTGATTTTTTTAATTACAAATGAGGCATGTGCGGCGTAAGAGGTGCATGCCTCAGACAGTTGTGCCTTAGGCTTGCTCCTTAAGGAGCGGAGTACTTTTTGCACCTTGAGACAGTGTTTTTCACAACATTTATACTCTTATTTGCAGTCATGCAAGGCAAGCCTTTTCAAAGATCAGTTCTCTATTAGGCAATAAGGACCGTAAGAACAAGGTCGGCTGGCCTCTTTGAGATTTGAGGCCACTGCCTAAGGCCTCCTATTTTGGAGGGGCTTCAAATCTCATAAAAGGGAAGATACTTGTAAAAAAAAAAGCAATTGGAGTGAACTTTATTGATGTATATTACAGGAAAGGAAAGGAGTTTACAAAGCTAACTTGCCTTTCACTCCAAGTGCATATAGGGCATTTTGCCTTTTCCTGACTGAAATAAGAGAAAGGAAAATTGATGGTGTCTATTTGCGTCGTATGAATGTTCATCTAGTTTGATGGTGTCTATTTGCATCGTATGAATTGCAATGCATTGAAAATGCTGTTCTGTTTATGTGATTTTAGGAAAAGAAAGCACTATTATCCCATTACATGATTTTATGAGTCTTTTAGAGTCTATTTTTTTCAATTTTATGCTCCAATCAGACAATAGTTCCATTTGAAGTGTGGTGTTACCTTCATAACAGATGTTCAAATTAGTAAATATGGAGGATATTAAGAATTTAAGGAAAAAAAGGTGCAACCCCTTTAATAAATAATAAAAAATTTATGTACAATGAAAAAAAATAGTATATTCACTCGGCAAATATTAAAGGTTTCAGGCACAATAACTTCACTACCACAGAAGCAAAAAGACCACTACAGGAATTTCGAAGTACAAACCCTAAATCCTCACTAAAAATAACACGACAAAGGCAATTATCCCCGAAAATTAACATTTAAACAAAGCTCCTAGGGTCACATATTTACATATGAATTCAACTGAAATGAGAAACCACAACCTAAAATTCAAGAACAAATAGAAAGAAAGGAGAAATAGGAGTAATCAAAAAACAATTTTCCTGCAAATACAAGAGAAATCGCAAGACCCAGCTTCTAAAGCTAGAGCGATGAAACCGATCGAAATACGATACGACGATTAAACAAATTAACAACACGAAATTCGATGCAAACAAAAGATCAAGAAAAAATAAGATAGATCTTGGGAAGCATCTTACCTCTAAAACCCTAAGGCGAGCAAGCGAGACGTTCGTGGAGGTTTTCAGGGATAAGAGAAGCCTAGGGTTTTTCTGAGACCCCTTTTATAGGGAGGGTGAGAGACGTTAAGCTGGGTGTGGAGTGGGTATCATTCCAGACAGGTCCGACCCGAGTCCGATAAGGCTGAACCCGATGGCGATCAATCGAATTTTACCTGACATCCAACGGAATCCGACTCTGTCTAACCGGATTTGGTAAGTCAAAAGGATATCCGATTATAATCGGATGCGGATATGGTCTTAAAATTTTGCTATCAAATCCGACAAAAATATATGAAATTAATGGATATCTAAGTCTGTTTGCATGTAAAGAAAACGGATATGGTATGAGTTTTTTACCAACCCAAGTCGAATATCAATTCCAATTCGCTTAACCAACATCCCATTGCTCAGATCTGGTATTGGGTACATCCGATCCGAATCTGAAACATTTGCATCCCTATACCTGATGCTGTCAATGGGTTGGATTTGTATCGGGTACCCAACCCAGACCCTAATACCCGACTATGGGCACAAAAAATGCGACCCGAGCAATGTGTTGGTCGAGTTTGGGTTATGATTTTCATGAGTATCAGGCCCAACTTGGTTTGACCTGAGTACTTTATATGTGCTTTTAGTGAAAATTAGATTCTTAAATTATATGGATATGGTTTTTAGAAAATTAGACCCAACCCAAACCCAGCTCAGGACTGTCAGTTCTTATTAGACCACCAGGCCGGCCGTCAAGGCAATGCCCATCCATCACACTCGGACAACTTGACAATCTGGATCATTCTGGATTGAGCCAGGTACAGACAGTCTTGTAAGGGTAGCAGGAGTGCGAATGCATTGGATACCAGATCCAATTCCAAATCCAAAATCCATGCAATATATGGGAATATGAGCGTTATCACAAATGTGGCAATGCTCTAAATATGCCAATTTTATATAGCAACAAAATCACAAATGGTGAAAATCTAGAAAACTTGCAAAACTCAACTTATTATGATCTTTTTTTATGACAAAATTTTCTGCCGAAGTGGGTAACCTCCAGTTGGTGCTCGCAGACACCCAAGCCCTTACTGAGCACACCTGGTGGAAGTCTAACCTAGGACAAAGGGGTCAGCACCTTCTCCCTTGGCTCGCTACCGCTCAGGCGACCTGGACGTATGTATTGTGATATTATTTTTTACTCAAACTAAAATACTTTTTGTATTTTTACAAACTTTATTATTCTCAAATTTACTAATATTTTCTTTAGTATTTGATTAAAGGGAAATTTTTAAATACCCCCCAAACCTTTCAGCCTAATTCACATGCATACCAAACTTTTGGGGTTTTCGTTTGCTTGCCAAAGTTTTAACTTGAGTTAAGCAAATGGCACCCCTCGTTTTTGGTGCATAAATCACAAGAAACAATTGAGTTTTACGACCTCCATCTAGGTTTAGGTTCACATCTGATCTCCATTAAATCTAAATTAGATCTTTTATGGTTGAATCATGTCCCAAATTCTGTTACAATCCTAGGTCTAACAAACAAAATTTTCATTTTAGAATAGTTGGCTGAATTGATACTCAATCTAACTTGTTATCAGTAGGCTGGGTTTGGATCCAGTTCTAACTTAGACCACATGGTGGAGTTCATGATTTGGACGCGACACTAAATATATAAAAAAAAAAAATGGGTCAACTATATAGGTTTTCTTATAAAATATACAAAGAAGGTTGTGTCAAAAATCAGGTTTGACCTGGATTTGAAGGGAATTGAAGTATCAGTTAGATGTAGTAAAATTTACCTCTAGTTCTGTTTTTATTTTAGGAGGTAGGGCAGTTGCATGATCATACAATAAGGGGGTGCATGATACATCATACCCATAAAGTTGAATACATAGCATCTAATATGACAATCATTTTTAGTGTCTCAATAAATCACTTTTTAAATTACTTAAAATTAAATATTTTAAAAATACTAGTTTAAATTTATAGTAATAATAAAATTACTATTCATTTAATTAATACAAGAGCATATATATGTTATTCCAACCTTGTAAAAAATGGATTTCAAAAAAGAGATTTCAAGCCTAGAGGCACGTTCTTAAGATCGCTATCTTTAGAACTTCAATCGCCTCACTCCGGGAATTCCGAAGATGCGAAAAAGGGTTTTGTTACGACTGAGTTCCCAGGATACAACTAGGCTTGAACCTCAAGAGAGTCACTGCTTCGCAAGAACATATGACCTCTCCCACACATGAACTCTGCAAGCCAAACCGAGAAGAAAGAAAGGAGAAAACTGGAGAGTCAGAAATTTCGATTATTCAAAAAACGGAAAAGGAAGAGATTTATAGACTTTTAGAGAGGCCAAAACGTTTTGCGATAAATGAGATTAATGGCCATAAATCTGACGGTTTGAAAATAGGACGAAAATAGTACCTGAACAGTCACCCACCTTTGACTGTCAATCAAAGGCCTTCAAAACCGTCCAACAGTCACAAAGCGCCATAAACTCAATAATGCTATTAAAACCTTTCAAACGGTCAGATATCTCAAAACCAAAAATCCAAAACGGACATTTGCACCTCGCACCGCTGCAAGCGGTGCGAGGTGCAAAGTGCGTCATCAAAACGCCACATTGCGTGCGTGTGCACGAACGGCGCGTCCGTTGTTGTACGATGCGCAACAACGTCCGCAATCCACCTAAAGACTCAAGGCTTACCAAAGTAAAGAATAGATAACAAACTCTCTATTTAAACCTCTTGAAAAACTTTTCTCTCTTAGATATGGGACTAAACTTTTTCAAAACACTTTTGATCGTAAACAAAATCATCAAGATTTAATATTTTAAAACTTTCCTAACAATATCTCTAAGAGTAAGCATATTGAGGTTAAATTATGAAAAAATGATACAATAGTTTATCATGTTCCTTCATATGACATGGTTGTCACTAAAAAACATTTGTCAGACATGTGAATCAAATGAGAGTTAAGTATGTCTAAGTGGTGAGTATACAAAGTCGTGAAAATAATATGCAACTCATGAATATGTTCTAATGCAAAATCCTAATATTGAATAAGCTTGAAAGCACATATGACTCTTTATGACCAAGTGAGAGATGTAGAAATATAGTCATAATCGTTGAGAGGGTCACCCCAACTGTTGGACACTCTCAACACTTGGTCAAGTCTGCATTGTAACAGTTAAATTAAAATAATAATTAAAAGATAAACAATACACAAAAACAATGTTTGATTTAAGGGTTGTGACTCTTAGGGTTGAAGGGACACTTCTCTTTTGGACATGTCCCAATCCAACCCCTTTTCTTGGTATTCCAAAGGACAATTGGGATCAGATTTACATAGGCATGAAAAGCTATTGGATTGAATTCGGTATACTGGAATCCGAGTGAAAGGAATAGAGGTTGTGATCAAAACGATCAGTCTCCGGCGATGATCTACAGCAAGCGCATAAAGTTTGGTGTACACTTGAATTAGGCCCAAAGGTTTGGTGCATATTTGAAAATTTTCCTTGATTAAAAAATGACTTATTTTTAGATCTTGCGGATTCCTTTGCTAAGCAATATTTTGTGAACAAGATTTGTGGCCATATGCTCAAGCCACTTTTCTCTTTTTCTTATAAATTTTTATTTTTAATATCCAAGGCTATGTTTGCCTGATGGGAAAATATTTGGAAGAAAAAAAGTCTGATGAAATCTTTAGACCCCATTTGGTTGTAGGTTAAAGTTCTAGAAGAAGAAAGAACTGACTTTTTTGGGGATAAATGTCCCTATATGGAGAAAAAAAAGTGTGGTTAAAGTTTTAAGAGAGCCTTATGGAGAAGAAAAAATAAAGACCCCAGTGTTTTGGGACAAAAATGAGGCAAAACTGACCACAAAAGTGAGGTTAAAGTTTCTCTCTGTTTGATGGAAACATGGAGAAGAAATACATGGGTCCACACCATTTCAAAAGAAGCTTTTTCTTCTCTCGAAACGTTATCCTACGTTGCCTCCAAGGTTTTGGCTTATCTGGTAAGGGCTACTTGTGAACACCATCAGGTTGACGAGACATCACAAGTTCAAAACCCACACATGGTGTCCCTTGCCGCAAGGTTGAAACTGGGTATACTCCCCGGTATGCCGACAGCGAGGACTTCAAGGGCTTTACGAACCAGAGGCCTGCCAACTGGCAGGGTGGTTGTGGGTGCTGAGATAAAGGCATCAGACCAAACCGTGCTGGTGCATGGGTGTGTCCATAGCATTCAGAGGTGAGCCACTTAAGACAGGGTGCTCTTGGGGCTCCTTCCAAGGTTTTTCTCGCTTTGTTGAGGATGTTGCAGGTTCAAAACCCAATGGTATAATTGTACAACTGGTAGGGGTCTCCCTAAACCCAGCTTGCCTTTAATATATATATATATATATATATATATATATATATATATATATATATATATATATATATATATATATATATATATATATATATATATATATATATATATATATATATATAACGTAACATGTGTTAAAATTATTAAAATAATATTAAAATTATTTTTGGTGCTATTTTACATTTATTAAAAAAATAGCCGATTCTGGCCTGCAGCATATCAAAATTCAAATTGATAACATTGGTCTAAACTATGGCGGTAGTTTCTCTATGCTAAATAAAAAAGAAAAAGTGCCACTGATATTGGACTCAAGGATTTTATGCTAAATCATGGTAGGGCCAACTTGTGAATATTACCAAGTTGACTGGACGTTACAAGTTCAAAACACACTGGTGGTGTCCCTTGTCTAAGCTTGGTGTATTTATGGTGTGCATATCGCTTTCACTTGTTTGTTAGCATATAGAAATTGCTAATTATGTAAATCAGGACTCACAACCGCACTGACCTTCTGAACCTACTTATATAAATGATAGGAAACATCGGATCCATACGCAGTGCTGAAAATGCATGGTGGATGGAAGTGGATTGTTCATTTTCTCATCGCCAACAATACATCTTGTGAGCCCACAAGGGCTCTGCACATCTGACTTGAGGGTTGGCTCAAGGCCTTTAAGTTGAAGAATGTCGCAAGTTCGATATTCAGGGTCTGCATCCCTTGCTGCGAGGTTGAAGGTAATAGCAAACCATCCTTGACAAGCATGGGGTACACGTAAAGTCTTGTGCTGTGGACAACGAAAGAGAGCCATGATCAATGCGACACCTCTCGGTAGGGCTGAACAAACAAAACAGATGGTGTTCAAGCTTCCGTCATATTTTGTGACAAGCTGAGTTGAGCTCAAGGCCAGCCCGAGTTAAAGGAGCTGAGTTCGAGTTCACTCGATTACAAAACAAAAAAAAACCTTTTTAAGATAAAAATAATAAATTTTAGCTTCTAAACCTATTGACCCAAGCCTAAACTAATTCATTTACATTAAGAATACATTGCTTCATGTTGCAAACAATAAGATTTTAATACTAAACTTATTGGCTTTTGGACATAAAAATAGGTTTTTGTTAAGTCATAAAATTTTGGTACATTGTGTGCCGTTGGTTTTTTATGATCATAAAAAAACCTACATGTATGCCATAATTGTAAGGACATATGGTCATAAGTGACTATTGGAGTGGTTATTCCAACCGTCACATTCCAAGAAAAGTATGTCTTGAGGTTGAAGGTTATTTCAACCGTCACATTTCAAGAGAAGTGTCTCTTGAAGGATGAAAAGATAAAAAAAATTCTCCTAGGGGTTGTGTCTCAAAGCTTGAACCCTCTTCATAATCTATAAAATGTAAATGAAACAGTGTATGAGAGATACACAAGAAATCATAGCATAAAAGAAGAAGAGGTTTGAGAGTTCGAACTCCCTAGCGATTTCGACCGAAACTGCGAAACCTTCATCCCGCTGCAAATTCAGCTCCGTACAAGGTCGGTTCTCAATATTGGTATCAGAGCATGGGTTGTGCGGGTTTGACAGATCTTTATCGGTGAAAGTGTGCACGCCAATTTCTTTTGCATCACCAAGAAAAGAAAAACAAACAATTCAAACAGAAAAAATAAGCGATTAAGGCCAATGAGATTTTTCTGTTTGAGAAAACCCAGTTTATCAGGGTAAACATTTTTTTTAAATAATATATATATATATATTCTGGTAAATGGCGATCGTTAAGACCCATCACTAGAAATCGGTGGAGCTGTATTCGGCAACACAGGCCCACAATGTTTGATTAGTGAAAAAAAATTATCGTTGGACCGACTCTGGCCTGCGTAATCGTGCACCCCAAATCGTGGTTTAGTGATTTCCTCCATTTTGTAGGATCACTGCCAGAAAACCCAAAACTTTGTGGTTGGCAGAAGAACGTTGGTCCGACGTTGGTACATGCTACTTCGTTGGGTCGTCACCGTGCAAGTAATGTCCACTTCGATGCTGATAGGAAGTCGGGTGCCTTGTGCAGTTGCTGGAGGCGGACGCCGTGAGCTGTCGCCTGAACAATGTATTGGTCCGTCGATAGCGACAAACAAAAAAAAAGAGAAAAAAGAGAAAGGAGAAAGGGTTTGCTTAACGGGGCATCTCTGGATAGGCCGGATGAGGTCGTTGAAAAACTGACGTCGCTCGGCGCTGCCCAACGACGGTTTTCTCAAAGCAAGTTAAGAGAAAATGAAAAGGAGAAACCTTAATCTGTTTTTCCCCTTTTAGTTATAACGTGTAACTTTTTTACATAAAAAAACAAAAATTCCAAATTAAACCTTAAATTTATTGCAAATTCAGAAAAGGGGTTACTTTTTTTAAAAAAATAGAAAAACTCGTATCTGACTTTTCTAAAATTACAGAAAAGTGGTTCTTTTCTTTTCTGATTACTTTAGAAAATTTTATAATTTTGGAAAGGTACTTATCTTTTTTGAAGTTACAGAAAGAGGGTTGAACCTTTCTGTTTAACTCAAAAAAAAAACTTTTTGAGGTTTCTGTTTTCGTTTTTGTTTAAAAAGGCTTCTGCCTCTTTGGAAATTGCAAAAAAAGAGGTTTATCTTTTTGATAAACTCAAAAAGTTACAGAAACAGCTTTCTGTGATTTTGTTTACACAGAACCTTTCTTAAATACTTTCTAAAATTGCAGAAAAGTGGTTTTGAGTTTTAGAAAATCACATGTTACTTATCTTTGTCAAAAAGTACCTAAATTTAACATTTTTTGTGAGTTTCTTGCATACTTAAAGATCGTATTGCATGATAAACTAGTTTAGAAGGATTAAAACTAGTTATATTTATAAATATTAGTTGGAATATACTTTATTAATTCTTATATTTGTTTATAATTAGGAAAATGGCAAATCAAATAGTTTTGGCTGAGTTGTCCAAAATAAAAAAAACTCAATGAGATGAACTTTAGAATGTGGAGAAGAAAAATAGAATAGCTATTGACACATGACAAGACCCTATACGTATTGAATAATGTAAAATCTTTATTAATTGATAAATCAGCTGAAGAAGAGAAGAAAGCTTATAACAAGTTTATTGACGATGATTAACTTGTTCGAGCAACTCTTCTAACATTTATGCAAGATGACCTCATCTGAGTATTTGAAGATTTTGACATTGTGAAGAGAATGATGGAAGAAGTCAAGAAAAAATATGATATGTCATCAGAAACCCACATTCAACTTTTTCTAGAGCAGTACAACTCTTGCAAGATGAAAGAGTTAGATAACATAGTCGATCATGTGAATCGAATGTTGGTAATGACTAAGGACTTAGCTATAGTAGAAAATGATATTTCCGAGCGCATGAAAATCTCCACCATATTAAATAGTCTTCCTCCAACATGAAAAATGGTGTTGATTGCCATGAGGTTAAACCAGAAAAGTCTTACTCTAACAGAGCTTCCTCTGCAATTATCTCTTGAGCAAGAGCACATGTCAAAAGATAAAAAGGGAGAAGTTATGAATACTCAAGAATCCTTTCCAGCAAATTCTCACAAGTTCAAGTCTAAAGGCGCATTCTTCAAGAAATTTAAGAAGAATAAATTCAACAAGAAGCGTCCAGTGCAAACCAAAAACTCCAAAACTGCAATCAGAGGAGCATGTTTCTCTTGTAGAAAAGTTGGGCATTTCAAGAATAATTGCTCAAATAGAACCAAGAAAGAGACTCAAGGAAAGCAAGTAAATGGATAATGAGAATTATTGTGCACTGTATTTGAATCATTGATCGCAGATAGTGATCTCCCAAGGTGGTGGATAGATTTATGGGCGACACGACATGTGTCTAAGACAAAGCAAGGACTTGTGGAAATGAAGGAGTTGAAGCCTGGAGATCATAAGGTGTATATGGAAAATAATACTTATAGTGATGTGGTCAGGATAGGGACCGATAGGCTTCAAGTAGAAGGGACCAGTCTCATACTAACAAATGTACTTTATGTATCTTTCATGAGAAGGAATCTTTTTGCAACGAGAGATTTTTCTAAAGAAAGCTTCTAAATTCGCTTTCAAAGTAACAAAATCACTATTGGGAAAGATGAAAAAGTAAATCTTAGGAGTCGCTATGATGCTGACCATGGTCTTTTTCATCTTAATGTACTCTTTCTACAAGTAATGCAATGAATATTTTTTGTTATATTGATTGTATATTTAATGAAGATGCATATTTATGGCATTTAAGGTTAGGGCATATAATGTCAATAAAATAAAAAGAATAATTCACATGAGATTATTACTTTCCCTTAAAAATATAAAATTTAAAAATTGTGAACCATGCATATTAGGAAAAATGACAAGAAAACATTTTCCTGAGGAAAGTAGGTCATGTGATTTGTTAGTTCTAGTACACACAAATATTTGTGGACCTTTAAGCAGAGAAACACATGAAAGAAAATCATATTTCATCATATTTATAGATGATTACTCTAGGTATAGATACATATACCTAATTTCTAAGAAATCAGAAGCTCTATAAAAGTTTAAGGCATACAAACATGAAGTTGAAGGATTACTAGGAAGAAAAAAACATGTTATCAGATCTGATAAAGGAGGTGAATATAACTTTGAAGAGTTTAAGACCTTCTGTACTGATAATAATATAACTCCTTATACAACAATGCCTTATACGCCACAACAAAATGGTGTAGCAAAACGAAGGAATAGAACATTAATAGATATGATAAGATCCATGTTGACACATGCAAATCTTCCTCAAAATTTTTGAAGAGAAGCAATTTGCACTGCCATGTATATCCTAAATAAGGTTCCTTCTAAGGTTGTAGAGCTTACTCTCCATGAATTATGGACTGTTAGGAATCCAGACTTGAGTCTTTTATGAAAGTGGGGGTCACCTGCTCTTGTGTTGATTCCTAGTCAAATGATAGACAAGTTAGATAGTAAAACTATCAAATGCATCTTCATGAGATACCCAAAGGGATCAAAGGGATATCGACTATATAATCCTGAAAAAGGATTTATAGAGAGTAGAGAGGTAGAATTCTTGGAAACTCAAGAAAGCATTTTCGATCCTAAAGATGATGATGTCTTTCTAGATATCATAAATAATCCTGGGATACTCATTCAAGATTTAGAGCATAACGATCCAGTTGTGAATAATGAACAAACTTCACAACCAGTAACTGGACAGAAAAGAACAAGAACCCATTCATCGTATTTGAATGATTATTATACACTCTTGGGTGAGAAATTATGTAATTCCATGAATTTGAATGAAACTCTTGATAACTTGAGTTTTGAAGATGCAATTGCTTCTAATGAGTATGAACTCTAGAAGGAAGCAATGAAAGATGAGTTGGACTCGATAAAAAAGAATGGAGTTTGAGAACTAGCTACCTTGCCTAATGGATATAAGACAATTGGTAGAAAATGGGTTCTCAAGAAAAAAACTCAAGGCAGATGGATCTATTGATAGATTCAAGGTCAGATTAGTAGCAAAAAGTTATACTCAATGATAAATGATTAATTATGAAGAAACTTACTCTCTTGTAGCCAAACTAGCATCTATTCGTATTATTTTCGCACTGGTAGCTTATTTTGATCTTGACCTATATCAAACGGATGTGAAAATGACTTTCTTAAATGGTGAATTAAATAAAATTATTTTCATGCAGCAACCAAAAGGTTTTGAAATTAAAGGTCAAGAAGATAAAGTATCACTACAAGAAAATCATGGATTAGCAACGGCTTATATCCATCGCTAATCCGTCGCTAAGCCGTCGCTAAACAGTTTAGCGACGGATTAGCGACGGATTAGCGATGGATAGAGGCCATCGCGAATTTTTGCTCGCTAATTAGCGAAAAAACTTATTTGTCGTTAATTCTGTCGCTAATTTGCGACAAATTAGCGACGGACATTATCCGTCGCTAATCCGTCGCTAAATTTAAAAAAAAAAATAAAAAAAAAATGATCCTTGTCGGGCGGTATTCCGGCAACAATAAGTCGGACTTATACCGCACCCGACAGGCATCGTCGTCCTCCGTGAACCGGCGTCGTCGTCCTCCGTGAACCGGCGTCACCGTCGTCCTCTGTGAGCCGATGCTCTCCGGCGTCGCCGTCCTCCATGAACCGGCGCCATCATCTTCCGTGAACCGGCGTCGCCGTCATCCTCCGTGAACCAGCGTCACCGCCCTCCGTGAACCGGCGGTGTCGTCCTCCGTGAACTGGTGCCGACATCCTCCAGCGATCGCCGACCGTCCTCCGGCGTCGCCGTCCTCCGTGAATCGGTGCTCTCCGGCGTCGCCGTCCTCCATGAACCGGCGCCGTCATCTTCCGTGAACCGGCGTTGCCATCATCCTCCGTGATTAACCAGCGTCGCCGTCCTCCGTGAACCGGCGTCTTCGCCCTCCGTGAACCGGCGTTGACGTCCTCCAGCTATCGCCGACCATCCTCCGGCGTCGCCGTCCTCCACTCTCATGTACATGCTCTCCAACGCGCTCTCCGACGTCGACGTCCTCCGAAGAAGTCGGTTTAAATCGAGTGTGATCTATTTAAATTCCGAAAGGGAGAGAGGGAAAATTTCGCGCTCGGTTTAAATCGAAAATTAGCGAGGGATTTAACGAGGGAATTTTTCCGTCGCTAATCCGTCGCTAATTAGCGACGGATTAGCAAGGGAAAAATTCCCTCGCTAAATCCCTCGCTAAAATGTTTTTCTGGTATTGAGAATTAGCGACGAAACAATTGTTGTTGTTAATCTGTCGCTAATTAGTGACGGATTAGCTAGAGAAAACTTTCATCGCTAATCCGTCGCTACTTAGCGACGGATTCATGAAGAAAGTTTTCTCTAGCTAATCCGTCGCTAATTTGCGACGGAAAAAATCCGTTGCAAATTTCCGTCGCTAATTAACATTTTTCTTGTAGTGTATACAAGTTAAATAAATCCTTGTATGGACTCAAGCAGTCACGAAGACAGTGGTATTTGATTTTTCATAGTGCTATAACCAAATTGGGTTATGAGGCAAATAGTCTAGATCACTGTGTATATGCCAAGAAAAGTAAGAGTAAGTTTATTGTGTTATTCTTCTATGTTGATGATATATTAATTGCAGTGAATGATATAAACATGATAAATATGATTAAATCATGGTTAAGTTCTTGATTTGAAATAAAGGATATGGGTGGGGCTTCATATATCCTTGGAATTAAAATTCACAGAGATAGAAAATCGAGATTACTATGTCTGAGTCAAGAAAATTATTTTGACCACATTCTAAAGAAATTCAGAATAAAAAGTACCAAGGCAAAATATATTCATGTAGTAAGAGGCCAAATGACAAGTAAGAATGATTGTCCAAATGTTGGATAAGAAAAGTTGAATGTTTCTTATGCTGAGGCAATTGGAAGCCTGATGTATGCAATGCTTTGTACTAGACCTGTCTTAAGCTTTGTTGTAAGTCTAGTAAGTAGATATCAAAGTAACCCTAAGCTCTCTCACTAAGAAGCAGTAAAGAAAATTTTTTGATATCTAAAGGGAACTAAAAAAATTAAGCTATGCTATCAGTCAGATAGTTTAAAGCTTGTAGGATACTCAGATGCTGACTTTGCTAGTGATAGGGATGAAACAAAGTCTACCTCTGGTTATGTACTTATGTTAGGAGGTGGGGCAATTGCATGGTCATGCAAGAAACAATGGTGTATGGCATAGAATACTCAGGAAGCTGAGTATATAACCTGTAACATGGCAGCCACATTTGGTGTGTGGATAAATCGTTTCTTAAATGAGTTCAGATTGGACATTTCAAAAGATATAGTTCAACTATATTGTGACAATAAAGATGTTATAAGACTAATACAAACAGGAGATGATAGCTCTAAAAGTAAGCATATTGAAGTTAAATATCAATATATTCATGATATGCTTATAAAAAATAAAATAACAGTGGACTATGTTCCTTCAAGTAGCATGGTAGCATACCCGCTAACTGAGGCAGTCACTAAGGATGTTTTCACTAGACATGTAAGTCAGATGAAACTCAGATATGTCTAAGTGGTAAATGAGTAAAAAAAGGTTACTAAAAAAGTGTGTATGCAAGGTTTTGGTTGATAACAAGCATATAAACACATAGTGAGTAAAGATTACTCAGAAAGTATGTATGCAAGATTCCGGTTGAGAACAAGCATATAGACACAAGAAGTCTCTTATGGCCAAGTGGGCGATGTAAGGACATATGGTCATAAGTGACTCTTGTAGTGGCTATTCCAATAGTCACATTCCAAGAGAAGTGACTCTTGAGGTTGGAGGTCATTTCAATAGTCACATTTCAAGAAAAGTGTCTCTTAAGAGATGTAGTGATTTCTCACAGGGGTTGTGTCCTGAAGCTTGAACCCTTTCATAGTCTATATAATGCAAGTGAAACAGTGTATGAGAAATACACAAGAAATCATAGCATAAAAGAAGAAGAGGGTTGAGAGTTCGGACTCTCTGACGATTTTGAGCATCACTGCAAAGTCTTCATCTCACTGTAAATTTGGCCCCGTACAAGGTTGGTTCTCAACAATAATGACATAATTCAAAACTTGTTTTTCACTAAACAATGATTAATTGTATATCATATCCTATTCAACAAAAAAAATCTCAAAAAAATTAAAAATTTGAAGCTTTTATTAGGTGACAGTAGGTGCTCAAGGAGAACCCTATCATTACCAAAATATATATGTATATATACAATGTATTTATTTCTAATTAACAAGCTTATAAGAGTCGAGCCAAGCCAAACACCTAATGCATGTGTTTGGCTTGCCAAGCCTACTTACCAATTTTTAACAAACTCTTTACAAGTTGAACACAAGCTGAGCCATGTGTTGTTCATCTCATTTCCCAACCCTAACTCTCAGCTCGCAGTGCCATAATGATGATTTCTCTCAATTGTTCAAAAAACAAAACAAAAAGTTTCACATCTTGTTGCAGCACAATCAGCCATACGGTATATGCATAAGGCAAGTGGATTGTTGCAAAGGGGAATCCACCATCCTCAGCCTCTTATATCATATAACTTACCAATCGAATAAAGTGACAGCATTGATGTACGGGCTAAGAGATAGAAAAGAACAAGTGTTGATAATTGCAAAAAAATGAAGCAGGTTATATGTCCCCCCCCCGAACAGGGCCGGTACTCCATCTCATGTTCGGGTGTTCCCAAAGAGCGCCACGTATAAAATGCAGACCGGCATGTATCCCCATGTGTGTCAGCATCATATTGCATCGTAATTTGGTGCCATCGCAAAGACTTAAGTACCCTTTATCGCCATTCTCTTCCTCTTCTTCGAACAGACATAAATGCCCTCTATCTAGAAAACTGAATCGACGGCTCGTGAAAAAGACAAAAATGCCCTCCATCGTTATCGCGCCAAAATGTTCCGCAAAGTTTGCGTATGCAACAAGCTGTATGATGTAGGATTTAAATAGTTCAAAACAATCCATTCTCGCCCTAAGCAGAAAACTCTATCGGAGTATACTTTGCTTTCATCTGTGTACAACGGAGCATCCTTTCCTTTGTTCCAGAGCATCCATTTCCGTCTTACGCGCAGTCGCAGCATCGTTGCCACCTTTTGTTGCGTATTAGTTGTTACTGTTGCTTACTCTATAGTTGGAATATCCAAAATCCTATCATTTTGGTGAGTTTCATGTAAGGTTTTGTTATTCAATCTGTAGGTTTCTTCTTATACAATGACTTGTAAGTTTGAGAAATCTTACAAAGATGTGTACTTATGAACCCAAATATTGCGATGATTTGTAATCATGATGATTGTTTAATGTGTTGTGCAAGTTAACAATGTATGCGCCTCATCAGAGAAGAGATGCCCTGTCGTTCTATGGTTTGTGTATTAGAGAAGTGATCTGCCGGTCTCATCTATCCAAGGTTCTTGAGAGGTACCAAAATATACTTAAGATTGAGAACAACGAAGATAGGGAGAAAGCCTTGGAATTGTATTATGCGGAGGATTATCCCTCAGATATCGAGGCTGCAGACCAAAGGAAGAATGCTGAAGAACGAAAGATGCAGAAGAAGGATGCCGAAGAGAAGGCAAAACAAAGAAATACGGAGGAGAATGAAAAGAGAAGGCGGAGGAAGATGGCAAAGCAGAGGGAAAGGCAAAAAAAGAATGAGGAGGATTGGCAAAGGTATTTTAACAAGGTAATGATGGAGTCAAGGGCGGAAATGGATAACTGGATCTTGAAGAATAAAGCAATGCGAAACAAGGCAAAGCTACTAAAGGAGGCGGAGGAGAGGAAAAGGCAAATGAATAAGGAGGAGGAAGAACGGAATAAGACTCAGGATGTGGAAGAAAAGAAAAGGCGAAGAAGGGAGAAGGAGTTTGAGGAAGGTAAGGAAATGTAAAGGCAGGAGAAGGATGATGAGGAGAAGGAAAGGCAATGGAAGAAGAAGGAGGAGGAGGAACAAAAGGAAAGAGAAATGAAGAAGCAGGATGAGGAAGTGCAGGAAAGAAGGAAACAAGATTTGGAAGAGGAAGAAAGGCGGCAGAAGGAGGAGGAGGAATAAAAGGAAAGAGAAAGGAAAAAGTAGGAGGAAGAAAGGCGGCAGAAGGAGAAGGAGGAAGAGGAAGAAAAGGAAAGAGAAAGGAAGAAGTAGGAGGAAGAAAGGCGGCAGAAGGAGAAGGAGGAGGAGGAGGAAGAAAAGGAAATAGAAAGGAAGAAGCAGGAGGAGGAAGTGCTGGAAAGAAGAAAACAATCTTTGGAAGAGAAAGAAAGGCGGCGAAAGGAGGAGGACGAGAAAAAGGAGAGAGAAATGAAGGAGGAGGCGAAAAATGAGAGAGAAAGGAAGGAGAAGGCACAGAAGGAGAGAGAAAGGAAGGAGAAGGAGGAGGAGAGAAAGCAGAGAGAAAGGAAGAAGAAGGAGGAGGAGCGAAAGCAGAGAGAAAGGAAGGAGAAGGACGAGGAGCGAAAACAGAGAGAAAGGAAGGAGAAGGAAGACGAGGAAAGAAAGGAGAGAGAAATGAAGGAGAAGGAGCACGAGAAAAGGAAGAAGAGAATAAGGAAGGAGAAGGAGGACGAGGAAAGGAAGGAGAGAGAAAGGAAGGAGAGAGAAAGGAAGGAGAAGGAGCTCGAGAAAAGGAATGAGAGAATAAGGAAGGAGAAGGAGGACGAGAAAAAGAAGGAGAGAAAAAGGAAGGTGATGGTGAAGCCGGTAGAGAAGGAAAAAGAAAGGCAGTTGGAGGCAGTGAACCCACCAGAAAGGCCTAGGTTGGAGGGAGAACAGGAGAAAAGAGCGACCAAGGTAAATAAATATGTCTTGTCTTTGAAGATTTAATAATATTTTAGTGATTATTGTGTTAGGTATTAATATGTATAGCGATTACTGTGATAGTCTGTCTACAACCAATATTATTTATAGCGGTTAGTAGAATAGTATTTATAAGTACAAATAGAAATAATTGACAATTGGTAGGAATAATATGTTATTTTGTGTTACAGGGAGGTCACAGGAGAAGTAGAGCACCAGGTGAAAAGCTCGGAGACCGGTGTCAATGGCCTGTAGTTTTGTCGTGGTATGGTTAGCTGAGTGCATATCAGAAGAACCGATTACGAAATATGCACTTCGGTGCCCTTTTAGACCAGCAATATTTTGAAACTTGCTGGAATACCATGACCCACCTGGTAAATAAGTGGAATGATAAGACTAACACACTCTAGTTCGATTCTTTTGAGATCACCATGACTCTAAAAGATGTGGCGATGATCACTGACCTTAAGTGCGATGGCAGTGCTGTCCTATTACGACATTCAAACTATAACGCAAGGGAAGAATGCACAACCCTTTTAGGAATGTCGATGGACGAATGGAGTCAATGTATTTCTGGTGGAATGAAGTTCACATCAATGAAAGTTTCATTTTTCCGTAATAAATGGGAAGGCCGCTCCGCTACTTGTGCATCTGAAACAGCTGACCAAGAGTTGCGCGACTTCCTTCTTTATTTTTTTGGTCTTACATTATTTTCCGATTGTTCTGGTTCAAGAATAAGTTCCATGTGGCTGCAGTACCTGACAGACTTAGATGAAGTCGACAACTATGCCTGGGGTGCCGCTATGCTCGCACACTTGTACAGTCAACTCTACCGTGTGAGTAATGATACGAAAATAGTTGGAGGATTTTGGCCATTTGTTCAGGTATTTGTTGATTGCATAGTTAGTAATTGTAGACTAATTTCATTGAAGGTTGTAGTATTACTAATAATATTGTTTTTGTTAGGCTTGGACGTGGGAACATATTATCCCATTGCGTCCACGTGGTTCCCCTACTTATTGTGGTTTTCCAAAGATCAGTCGTTGGGCTAGAATAAACGTCATAGTGCATAATGCTAAGTTCATTTTAGATGGGCTGCAACTGAATGAGGTAAACGTTCTAAAATTATTTACAATCGTGTCAGCATTTATCATTGAGTATTATAAATCGTTGTAATGTTTAGCATTCTTAAGTAATCAACATTGCAGGATTGTCTTCCGTAGTACATATCGTTGTCGTCATATCATGCTTAAGTAAATTGTAATATATTTGTCACTCGTTATTAAAAAGAATTATCAATGTACAGGTTTTGTGGAGACCTTATGTAGATGGGGAGGCCGATGACCAAGACGTTGTTGCAGAGGCTGCTAGATTGTCTGATTGCGATTTGTGGTTGTTTTGCAACTATAAAGCCGAGTTGCAGCATGGTAGTTGAGTTTTCCTACAATCTGGCTTGGGGCAGTCTATCCCAAATATGCCTTTGGAAGTGAGAAGGAAGACGAATAGTGGTGGTGCAGGAACGTGAATTGACGCGAACGCTACAGGGACGAATTATTCATTTGGAACTTAGATGGTGTCCCTGTCGTATCGTATGATTCTAACGGACAACAATTTGATCCCTTCTATTTCGAAAGTTATTGGAAACCAATGCGCCGAAATCTGTCGATTGATAAAATTGGGAACCCATGCATCCCAACTGCCCCCTCTCATGTTGCAGCCCAGCCTCTACAACCAAAACGTCGTCGCTCTTTTGTTACAACAACGATTCCCTTAGTAACAAAGCGCGATGAAAAGCGAATACTTGCTACAAAAGAGAATATTGTCTCTGCCGCAAGGTTCGATCTTATGGAGAGGGAGAATAAGAAATTAAGGACAGAAGTTAGCAATATGGGGATACAATTGAACTCAGTGGTAGAGATGATGAGCAACTTTTTTAGTAAGATGGACGCAACCCAGAGGTCACCCAGAATAGAGGGTCCACCATTAAAAACAGAGAGACAAGTGTATGATATTTCATCTGATTCGTCAAGTGCCTAGTAATAAACCCTGGGCATTCTTTTTTATCACGATAGCTATTTGTTGTAATTGTATAATTAATTATCGTAACTTGACATTCTTTTATTGTTTAATTCTTTATTATTACATGTAACAGACACGTTTCCTCTGTGGATCTCGTAAATAAATAAACTTTAATCGAAAATAGATGTTTGTTGTTCAGAATGTGTGTCATTGAATAAGGTCGCCATCGTTATGATAGAGCATTTCTGCCCAACAATCGTTGTATTTGTCTCCCCCTCGAAAATACATCGCAAAAAGGATTTACGATGTAGGCCCTGAACAATAATTTAACGAGTTCTGACGTCGTAAATGATATCAGTGAATAACGATCAGAGAAGTTTGATGCTCAGAAATCGCTACTGATGATCATAAGTAAATTGTAAGTAAATTGTAATCGCGCAATAGGATGTCGGTCAGCCAAAATCGGTACGATATTGTTCCCTGTCAGAAATCGTTCATTTGTAGGGACACCTTCAATGCAACCCGGGAAATAGGATTCCAATTCATGAGGTCAACAACGCAAACGACAATGGCTTGTCCCTTTGTAAACATTGTAAGTCAACAAGGATTTGCGGTGTTAAATGATACTAGCATAAAGCGACAATGAACGTTGTTAAAAAACCGACAAGGGCTAAGATATGTGGCATGAATATATCGATGTATCCATGTTTGATAATCAATTAAGTAATCGTCAAAGATTATTCATACCTGGAAAACAGGTTTGTTCCGGTCGGGTCAATCTCCCACTCAACCATTGTTATAATATGAAGTCAAAACGATGGTTTTTTAATTATTTAAAACCCAATCATTTAAGTTGCGGGTTGTCTTCGATAAAGGGTGGTATTCAAAACGATGATTTTTTAATTATTTAAAACGAAATCATTTAATTAGCGGGTTGTTTTAAAAAAAGAGCAGCATGGGAAAAGACGTATTTTGTATTATTTAAAACGCAATCATTTAATTTGAAATGACGTATTATTAATTATTTAAAACGCAATCATTTAATTTGCGGGTGGTTTTCGAAAAAGGGCGGCATGTTAAAGGACATTTCCTTTATATTTGACTGACGACATCGATTCTGTATCTGCGTTGCAAAGGTGACATCGATATTTTCTTCCAGTCATCACGCCGAAGAAGAGGATTATAGGAGCAATACGACCAGGCATGGCACCGAAGAAAAGGACGATGGGAGCAGTACGACCAGGCATGGCGCCAAAGGAGAGGACGATTGGAGCAATATGACCAGTCATGGCGCCAAAGGAGAGCACGATGGGAGCAATACGACCAGCCACGGCGCCGACGAAAAAGACAACCACTCCCACAGTACCAGCTTTAGCGCTTAAGACGTATATTTTTGCCTTTTCATGTCGTATTTTGTCTTTTATTGTTTACTGTAGAAAATAATTTCAATGGCGAATTCTGAATACTACGCTCATAGTGCACTCAGTGCAACATCCACAGATAAGGGTGGGCGGCAACGCCCTAACGAGGTCCTAGATGACATCGAGTAGATGCAAGATGAATTTGCAGACGGGAACACTATCAATAATTTTGTACGTACGTAACCACTATCATTTACTAGGTCTTCGGTTTGTATGTTTTGAAGTTTGTAAATTTTTGCAACCAGACAATGTATGATTTTGTCAATTATATTCAAAGCAATGCAACGAGCAATACAGTACGCATCATCACCCCTTATTTCATGGTATGTCTGGCCTGCCATTGTTTTGTTTGCTTTTATGACTTACTCACTTTTCTTGGTGGTTAAACCTTACTATTTCGTGCAACAAATGTATGTCCGGCGAAAGCCATACACCAGTGGACTCGCAGATGCACTATCTTGTTGGAACAGCGGTGAAGAGTTCGTAGACTTTGCGAATTTTGATAAGGTAAGTTAACAAACCTCTTCTCCAAGGTTTAGTCGTTACATCCTCATCAGGATTTGTCTATAGAATTATAAATTATTGTATCGATTCATAGATTTTACTTCCTACGCTGTGGCAAAATCCAGAACATTGAGTCTTATACAAGATGATTTTTGTGGAAAAACAACTATGGTGCTACAACTCATTGGACTGCCACAGTGGTGTAGAACGTGACACTATGCATTTGGTAAGCTTCTGCCCATAGGTAAAGCGTAGCTATTTGAGGTGGATCGGACTATACTATATTTTCCCTTTATCACAGGCGGGATTCCTGAAGGACTATTTGGGTGTCGACATTGCCGAGTGGATGTTGTTCTGTGCTGACGATGCTCCTGTACAAAGTAATGTGGTCGATTGTGGCATATTCGTAATGAAGCACATTGAAACAATATACAAAGAAGAAGAACCTTTTTTCGACATTGTATGAGCTTTGTATCCGCTGTTATTGGGGATTCATGTTATATATTGGTTTCACATTACATATTTTTGTTGCAGGAAGATATACTGGATTTACGCGAGGAAATATGCGGAAATTTGATTGAGTTCAAAAAGAACGGGAGACAAAATATGTAATATGAAACCTATTGATTGCTCTCTCTGTACAACCTAACGAGCTTTGCCATCATCGTTCTCGCCCAACTACGGTAGTGCAGTCGCAACATGGTGAGGAGCGGTCGGCGAAGGTGGAGTTGGCTGACGTGGAGCTGCCGGCGGTGCAGTCGCGGGCACTTAATTTGCGGTCGTCAGCGGTGGCGAGGGACGCGGTCGCCGCGCCGAGGGTGGCCATCAGAAGCTCCACCGCGTCCTCTTCCTCTCGCGAGGAGGAGGTTTCAGAAGAGCGGTCGTTCCGGTGACGGGGGTTCATCTAACCCGGTTCTGATGACGGGGGTTCATCTTCCGGTAGACAAATTTTGTAGGACTACAAATATTGTAAATCTGTCTCCGTTGAAATATAATTTGACCATTACAACACACTCTTGTAAATCGTTGTACTGCTTCATCTACAAAAACTAAATCGTATCGAGACATAGTTTTGTGTTGTATGCGCTTAACCAATGCTGGTAATGCTGCTCTTCAGTAATTGAAAATATTGTACAATGAAAGATATTTTGTTGTTGTTCTGAAATCGTTGTATAGCTCGCATTCCGTGAACGAAAAGTGCATAAATGGATTACCGCGATTCTTAGTAACAAAGGCACGTAATGTTCGCTTTGAACAAAGTTGTGGTTTTATATAAGACCAAAAAATATTTCTACAATCAAACCCACATGCTACGTGCTACCGTGATTTGAACTATCAGGTCCCATCTCATTGATTAGTTTTAAGAATAGCTCTTTGACATGTCATTGTTCAAATTCATTAATGCGGAGGGTATTTTATTTGAGATTTGCTCTTTGTTTATTAAAACTGTCGTATTTATTTGAAAACTGACGGAGGGTGATAGAACATTTCATTAATATTTGAATGACTCATCGCACAGATTAAGGATGTGTTTCACTTTGCTTCGCGAATAAGGAACCGACAAACCGACAATTCTTGCAAAAGCGACTTGTTCTTGAATCGAGTGTATAAGCGCTTCGACACAGTTTTTGTATCCGTGTAGACTTTTTTCATATGTATGCAATATCATAATTAAAGGAAAAGTCGTTTAAAATTCAAAAATTTTACAAATTCTTACACAAGATTTCATGGTAGTAGTAGTGAAGCTGACGTTAGACCACCATTTCTGAACAGCAAACCCGTCTTATCGTTGTGTACTATTTGTAATTACGAAAGCGACATTAATGGCTCTTGTTCACCGCATTCATCTCGAGTCTGTTCTGCGATTTTCATTCTGTGTGTGTCAGCAATAAGGCGATGTTTAAACATCAAACATTTCATAACGATGTTGACTATTATCATTTCGAATATTACAAGGCTTCGTTCATTACATACATCGCAATCTAATTCTGCGACTGTCAATCATGCGTGTTGGGCACCGCTGGTCGTTGCCTTTTACATCCTTGTGGTAGCTCGGTTAGTTTCGCCTCCACAATTAGGAAGAACGTCAATATTTGGCAGAGTTCTTCGCGGAATCCAGGTATATCAACCTGCAAAAACAAATTGTAATGTGGAACCAATAGACATGCATTTAGTCACTAATAATAGAGGACAAGAAATGGCATACAGCGTCGAAACAGGGTTCTGCACCATTGTATATCGCTTCAATGTACTTCATTACAAATACGCCGCAATCAACGCCATTATTTTGTAAAGGAGCATGGTATGCAGTGTGATAGATCCACTCGCTAACGTCGACTCCAAAAATGGCTTTGACGAAACCGATCTGAGAATAAAGCGGCCGAAAGTAAATTCATGACCCCAGTACACGACACGATACTCATATAGATGGAATCTTACGAGATGGGAAATGTCAAGCCGTAAACCACTGTCGACTTCCAACGAATTGTAATACCATAGTTGTTTTTCGTGTCAATCCATCACGTATAAGACCCAATGCTTTTCAGCATGCAAGAGTGTAGGAATCAATATCTGCAAATGGATCATAAAAAATGATGTTAGCACTGTTATGTTGTGACCTTGCACTCTAGGGGTGTTTACTTACTTTTTCATTAGACAAAAGGTCTCCGCAATGATTACCGTTAACCAAATAAGGTAGGCCGTCTTTAAATCCGCTGGAGTATGGCAAACAACGTAAGATAGTCTGCAAACTGAAACCTTATTAACAACAATGTTAACATACGAATCAACTGGACTAAATCAATAACCAAAAGCAACATAAAATACAACTGATATACCATGAAATACGGGCTGACGATGCTTATAGTCTTGCTTGGCGCGTTGCTTTTAATATAACTGACGAAATCGGATATAGTCTGTTTGCAGCAAATATGGTGTTGTTAACATACGTACACATGACTTACGTATATAGACAACTTCTACTACTTTTATATGAACAAAATTACTGATCATGTTGCACTGTGCGAATTCATTGTGCATTCTTTTGATGTCCTGCAGGAGTGATTGACTAAGTTCTCGCCCAACTTCGTCGGTGGATGATCTACTGAAATGAACAAGCACATTGCAATGAACGGTATTAAAATTACATTATAGAGTACACAACACAAAGCACAAATACGGCATGGAGACGGATTTTGATGAAAATGGAGACGATGTGTAGACAATATCGTACTGATTCGCCATTGTTGGTCGTGTAGCTGTCTTTCTTTGCCTCACATGTTCGAGGGAGGAACATCAGGTTTATAAAGGTACCGTCGGTTTGACTATTGCTGGTTCACGAAGTAGAAGATAATCACACCGTCCAATGCTTGTGTGACTATATATGAGCCAAAAAATGTACTGCTCAACCACCGTGATAAATGAATAATGTACGAATAATCAAAAAATTTACGAGACATCCTTTCATGTCCGTACGCAACGCCTAATGGAAAACAATTATGGTGTTACATTCAAAGGTGTTTGTGACTGGTTTCCCTCCTTATTCAATTCCGCAGCAGAATTCCAAGCGTGCCGCCTGATCGTGTTGAGGTTGTCCTTCCTATTCGTTGGACAACGATTTGTAGTAGTGATCATCAACTGAATGACGATTTGTAGTAGTGGTATGTCTGTGTCTATGAACTCAACTCTGTTTTCATCCTTTGTTGTCCTCTCCTCTTTAACAGCCACAACTATCTTTTGATACTTGTCAACAAGCCGCCGGTAGAAGGATGGCACACCCATCGCTGGATAGTTTGTGCTGTGAGCCGGACAGCGATTTGTGGCTTCTGCAGGAAGTCGATTCATGGCATCACTAAATGGCGATTTGTGGTTATCGTTGAATAGCGATTTGCGACATCGCAGCATAGTGATTTGTGGTTGTCCTTCAAATGTCAATCTGAGCGGGCTGAGAAGGGTTGTTCAAGTAAGTTTTTTTGGGGCATTGATCAAGGTTGTGATTCATTTTATGATCTGAGTAAGCTTTCACCTGCGTTTTTCAGGTAGGTGGTTGCTCAATGTTGGACTTGAGTAATGTTAATAAAAGGAAATTATTTTATGATCTGAGTTTTTTGGGTTGATTTAAACAAGTTATTTATTTATTGAATTGTGATTTACATCCAATAAATAGAATGTGTCCCAACATAGCTGCCAATCTACTTCCAACATTGAAATAGAAAATATAAGACACATACTACAAGTTTCACAGGAAATTCAAACCTCCTCCAACATTGATTATATACCAAAAGACTTCTAAAGCGCAATTTACGATAAATAAAATAATAATCAATTTTACAAGATGTTTATACGCACAAGTACAAAGAAAAAGAAAGGCACTCATAGCATGTGGACATGACACTATCTTGGAAGTAGATTGGCAGCTATGTTGGGACACATTGTATTTATTGGATGTAAATCGCAATTCAATAAATAAAGGACTTGTTTAAATCAACCACAAAAACTCAGATCATAAAATGATTTCGTTTTATTATCATTACATAAGTCCAACATTGTGCAACCACTTAGCTGGAAAACGCAGAAGAAAGCTTTCTTACATCATAAAATTAAGTGCAACCATGATCAATGCCCCAAAAAAGCTTACTAGAACAACCCTTCTCAACCCGCTTGGATTGACACTCCAACAATACTCGCAAATCACTATACTGTGATGCCACAAATCGCTATTCAACGATAACCACAAATCGCCATTCAGTGATGCCATGAATCGACTTCCTGCAGAAGCCACAAATCGCTATCTATCGGTTTAAGCAAATCCAACCACGGACCACAAGTCCTCATTGACAAATCACTATAAACTCTTAACAAATCCGACAATGTGGAAATCGGGTCATGCAAAGAGGCATGACAGCTAAATTAATAGCCCACACGAGATTCCTGCGTCCCATACCTATCTGGCGAATGCATCAGAGCCTGTCATGAAATAGAAAATATAAGACACTGCATTGAGTTTCACAAGAAATGAAAACCTTCTCCTAACATTGATTACATACCAAAAGACTTGTAAAACTGAAGCTACCGTTGCCGGAAATCTGGTCGGGAGGAATGAAGGGTTCAACGTTTGGTGTTACTTCTATAGGGTATTGCTGCAAGTTGGACATTACACGAGTTAGATATTGACAAGCTTCACGTAATGGAAAGCAATATAATGTCTTACATACATGTTCATTCGAAGGGCTTTATTGTTTTTTATTACAGCTTGGTTGTTTCTTAGTCCTTTTCTTGCCAACCAATTCTAGTGCACCCTTTGCCCTCTGACGACTGCGATTAGAGGCCAATTTTCTTTTAATACCCTTCACTTCATAAATATGTCCATCATAATCAACAACGTTCACTACTGACTTGTTGAAGATAATGTTTACGCTTCGGCGCAACTTCTCAGGAGTGTCGAGCGAAACATGATTTTCACCTACATTGTTCGATCCCATTATCTTCGACTGGTATTCATTGGCTGCAACAGACTTAAGGTGAATTAACTCTAAGTTTTCAAGTAACTGCATTGAAGCTTTTCTCACGCATAAATAGCCTTCTTCACTTCTCGATGCCAAATCAGCAACATGCATAAATGACCTACACAGTTGTTGGTAACGGGAGGCTATGTGGCACTTCTCGTCAACACCATATTTACTCACATTGTCCATAACAATGGTTTCAATCTTTGCACGTCTCCTCCATCTTCGCATTACGTAGGACTCAGGTATTTCTTGTAGCTTCTCTTGATTGAGTGCCTTTAATGCACGACAGCATAAAATACCTTTGAATTCATACATTTTGCACAAACATTCAACTCTTCCATTGTCAACATTGTACGTGACATGTGCTTCTCGCCTTTCGTGATGCTTTTCGCCCTGCCATAAAATATGGTATTTGTGCATATTCTCGATTTGCACGAGTCCTTCTATTTTGCAATTCATGACATGTAACACCTCTTTCATGATCCATTCAAATACTCTTAGTGTATACAGAGTTGCAGGTCGCATCAATATTTTAATGCCAAAAGTTAGAGGTTGTGTGTTGAAGCATTTCACGTCTTGTTCAAGCTCATTCTGTCTTAGACCGTCTACAAATAATTCATATTGTTCCATGAAATGAAACATTGTCAAACATGAATACAGGGTTTTCTTCAGCGTGACATGCATAGATTCAGCTCTTTGTGTGCTTATCATACCAGCACAAAAGTATTGTCTTCCATATGCCAATGCCCACTTTTCTTTTCTGCAAATAAATTTTGTAACCATAGACAATCTTGAAGGTCGTATGTCTGAATAATTTCCTCCCAATCAGACATAAAGATGATCTCATCTATGCTCTCAAGCACACACCTAGTAAACTTTTTGTCAAACTCTGTCTTCTGATTAAATATGTGTTCTATGTTCTTTGATGCATTTTGAAAGATATGCCACAAACATAGGCGATGATGTGCATCTGACCACACGTGAAGCACTGCAGCCGCAATTGCGTGATCACCATCTGTAAGTACAGCTTCAGGTTGCTTCCCGTTCATTGCCTATGTAAATACTCTGAACAACCACTCAAAGCTTTCCTTGGTTTGGTCATACAAAAACTCTCTGCCTAATATACAACTCTGTGCGTGATGGTTCACTCCGACAAACTGCGTAAATGGCCATTGTTCAGTATTAATATTTACTATAGTATAAAATACAAGCACATCATTGAAGCATTTATAGTCTACTTTTGACTTTGAATCTGCCCAAAACATATTCACAGCATATCCATCTTCGTTCATTTGCATTGCACTAAAGAAACCATGTTCATTGGTTGATTTATTCTATAAGTAATCAACCAAAGAACATATTTCTCATTTCTTCATGTTATCTGTCCTCTTTCTTCTCAAGTGATTTCTTAGATCCAAAGGTGTGAATGACACATTATCGCGACCATCGTCGATGTGGGCAAACAAATTATATGTCTTCCTTGGTGCAATGTCGGCGCTATCGGCTATTTCAGCCATTGCAGCATGCGCTACAGTTACTTTACGATGTGACCTTAGCATAAGAGTCATAAATGATGCAGATAAATCATGATTATGATCAATGATTAAAGTATGAACTAAAAATTTTCCATTCGGATGTCTTCTCAAAACCATTCTCGCTTGACATCCACATCTTGATTCTGGCATGCTCCTTGTTGGATTTCTCATTGATTTCTTCCAACCTTGCTTGGAACAAACATACGTCTTTCTAACCAAGACACCGAGTGCATTTTTTGACCAAGAAAACCTTCTCACACTGAAGCCAACTTTTAAGGCATAATCATTGTAAAATTTATATGCAGCTTCCTCGTTATTAAACTGCATTCCTTCTACAGGAACAGAGTCAAGTGTAGTTCCATTTACATTCTCAGTTCCTACACTTTTATTACGTGTACTGACATCAAAATCTACCTCATTATTGAATTGCATTTCCACTACTGGAACATTCAAGTCTAGTGTGCTTCCATTTAAATTCCCGGTGCCTACTCTTTTATTATGTGTACTGTCATGGTAATTTACCTCATTATTGAATTGCATTTCTTCTACTGGAACATTCAAGTCAAGAGTGGGTTTAATGCCTGCACTTTTCTTTTCATGTGGATCATTAGCGCAGATGTTCAATTCTTCAGTTGCATCATTAGTACATATGTTCAATTCTCCAGATTTTTCAATTGATTGAGCTACATCATCTTTATTACAACCTGATGATAAGCTCAACAAAGTTTTAAGCAATATATCAATTGGTGTTTGCAACAAAATAGCAAACAAATCGATATTAACTAACAACAATGTATCTCACAAAAAATGGGAGTATGTTACTAATACTTGGGTTTGAGATACAATGCATATAATGAGTGAATGTAGGATACCTGATGGGGTAGAGGCCCTTCCTAGCATTTATAAACAAGCATTCTTGTCAACAGGTCTCAGCGTCTTACAAATATCGATAAGTTTCCAACCATCGTAAGAACAAGATCTACCTGCAATAACCAAACAATGCCTTAATGGCACACAAGACGATATGCCTTCTTCATCGATAGCATGATGAGATGGAAAGCTACTCACGCCGCCTTAATGGCACTGGTTAAAATGTTTGTGCATCATTGCTTTCTTCCATAATGCCTAACAACAACGAAAAAGAAGAGAAGAAAGTGGAATGTTTTGTAAGCAATATATCAATTTGCGTTAGCAAGCGCATACGTTTACTGCGATTTAATCAGGATGCATATAACAACGGATACCCATAAGGTTAAGCAAGTCAAAGCAATGACTTAATGAATGACAGTATCCAAGCAAGTGCGGTTTGATATTTGCTTATACTGACCATCGAGTTGTCACTTACCATGCCAATAAAAGATACATGTCGTACATGTGTGTTGACGATAACGCTTTCATTATATCCACGATGTTGTAAAGCGAGTTCAATAGAAATCGCTGATAGAGCAGCGGTATGAATGCGAAAATCGCCCCCGCAATCGTGTAACGATGTGTTTCTGCACGCACACATTTTCAAAGTCTGTGTACAAATATCTTAGAAATACATCTTACAAAACATATAATATCTTACAAAGCGATATGAATATCGAATAATATATTGAAAATCGATACGGCAGTTCAGCATAATAACTTACAACTCGACAATGCAAAACCATAATATCTAAAAGGTCGATAAATAACAAATCGATACGGAAGAAATCGAGCAAAATAGCAAACAAATCGATATTAACTAACAAAGATATATCTCACAATAACAGGAGTATGTTACTATTACAGCGGTTTGAGATACAGTGCATATAATGAGTGAATGTAGGATATCTGATGGGGTAGAGGCCCTTCCTAGCATTTGTAAACAAGCATTCTTGTCAACAGGTCCCAGCGTCTTACAAATATCGATAAGTTTCCAACCATCGTAAAAACAAGATCTACCTGCAATAACCAAACAATGCCTTAGTGGCACATAAGACGACATATTTTCTTCATCGATAGCATGATAAGATGGAAAGCTACTCACGCCGCCTTAATGGCACTGGTTGGAATGTTTGTGCATCATTGCTTTCTTCCATAATGCCTAACGACAGCACAAAATGAAGAGAAAACGCGAGAATGTTTTGTAACACAAGGCGGGCACGAGAAGGCGACAATGTGTTGTAAAATAGGATAAAAAACAAGGCGAAAACCTCGACTGGCGACGAAGGCAAAGTTTGGGTTGATAATGGGAGCTACTGTTACAACAGATGGCGCAGGAGTTTCATGAATAGGGAACGTCTCCACTTTAAATAGTTAACATCAAACTTTCTGGATTGAGGAGTTTTTTGTCCTTTGCTCGAACCGTATTTTCCCAACTTTTGAATGCGGGATATTTTTGTCATTTCCTCGAACCGTCATTTCTGGGCAAGAAAAGCAAGTAAGGGTGATTAAGTCTTTGCAACAGCACCAGAGTCCGATGCAAACTTATGTCATCATACACGAGAATACGAACCCCATGTGCCTAAATGCTCATTCGACCCCCCGAACACAGACGTGGGATTCAGTGAATCATCGGGGGCGAACATACACCACCCTCTCGCAAAAAATAGTAAGTCACAGGCTCACAACAATAACTCCGCAAACTCAAGCTTCATGCACATGCAAAGACAGTAGGGTTCTGTTTGGAAACTGGCAATCCGAAGGAGTTTATGCATTTGAGAATGTGGCAGCTGCACCTATTATAGAAGGTGGTAAGTTACCAAATCCAATAATTGGTGCAAAGACAAAAGGGAGAGCTGGGTTTCACTTTCTTTCCCAAATGCATAAAGTTTCGAGCCAACTGTCAGTTTCCAAACATCCACATCCCATCGCATCGTTTCAGCAATGCCTATGCTTACAAACAGCATGGGAGGATGGCGAAAACCACAACACAACCTCTGATTCAAGGCTCCCAAACATAACCTAAAAGTATTCAATTATGTATTTAGAGCGACATTTTTCAGTCAGCTAGAATGGTCTGGCCGGAGTAGGATTTATCTTGGATAGGCAGCTAACGTTTAGGCCCTTTTATCTCCTCTTAGTCTGTCTTGAATATGCTGGTTTGATGGTAACTCATCATCAACTATGTACATTCAAATTCCATCTGAAAAATATATTTTTCCTATTGCTCAAAAAAAGAAAAGAAAAAAACCCTTGACAAGGACCAGGCCCCGTGCCCCAGCTGCGATAAAGGTACAGACACCCATGCCTTAACACCTTCACTCACTTGGTCAATATTTTAAGTCCCCAATTACACCATCTTATATATCTAGGGGTGTCAATGGGTCGGGTCAGGGTTGACCTGAACCTGCCCATATAACTAACTAGGTTCGAGTTTGGGTTTTCTCAGGTCACAAAAATAGGATCCCAAACCCAGACCTACATAATTTTAGAAAATTTTGTTTATTAAAAAATATGTAAGATAGTTGGGTTGGGTCAGGTACCTGGCAAAAAAAAGCCAGGTCGGGTTGGGTACCCCGCTTGCATATTACTCCGGTTGGGTTCGGGTTGGCACCTTCCACGTCCATACCCAGGAATTCGGGTCGGGTACCTGATACCAGCTGAACCCATCGACAGCCCTAATCTTAACTATATATTAAGCGGCTTGCAATCTTCCAGCTCGCTCTTGGATCAACCAAACTTGTCTTGCTAACATCGCCTCAATCTTAATTAAGTATATATATAAGAAAATTAATTCAAAACTTAATTAGTCTTATTTATTATTGCATCTCTACATAAGCACTTCTAGAAAATGAAAGGAAAAAAGAATAATTTATTATTGATCATGACACCCATAAATTAACTTGGAATTAGATGGAAGATTTGGTGAAGGCTTGACCCAATTATGTGCATCGCACACAGGATCCAACCAGGTTGTAGCATATCTCTGACTGGGACTGATCAGTCAAATAAACCACGGTAGGTGGTCTTAGCAAAAACTAAGTCATCTTTGACTCTTTACTCACTGTGGGTGCATTTGATTGCCTCAAATCTCAGATCCAAAGTGGTATGAGATCCATGTATACGACTCTAATACATGGATCTCTGGTCCATATATCCCCACCACATTGCGCCGGAGATTAGTGTGTTTCAGAGTTTTTAGGATCACAGATCCAAGATCTTTTGTTTGCAAAACAAGAGATCAGATCCACACATTCGGATCAGATCCGAGGAAAAAAAAAACACCTCCCAAGTCTGGTATAAGTTGATACGGTTGTTTTAGAGGACAATCAGACGAGTTTGCCAAGCATACCATTGAAGTATATTACAGGAATTTTTTTATAATAAATTGAAAAGTTAATATCAGCATATGCAAGGTTTAAATATTCTACAGTATATAAAAACACGAAAGTTAGAAAAATATAAACCATTTAAAAATATGTTGATATAGTGATCATGTCATGATAAAATCTCAATATTAACATAGGCCATATTTTCAAAATATTGTGATCTTGTTAAGAGTTTATCATTTTTGGGGTCTGTATCACAAAAAGGCAGTGGCGTTTTCAAGATGCATAGCTGACACTTTGTGACTAGGGGTGTTAACGGCCTGGTTTACCCTGATCCGACCTGAACCAAACCTTATAGGGTCCGGGTATGGTGATAAATGAGAAGACCGGATCCAGACCTGAAGGTCCGATTAATACATGGACCCAAGTATAGTTTGTTAAATTTTATACCAGACCCAGACCCGGACCCAACCCGAGTTTCAATTAAGACCGGCAATTTTTCAATGTAAAAATGATAAAAAAAATATGGTTTTACCGGGTTTGGTTCATGTAGTTCTTATCGGGTCCCGGTATGATTTTTTCTTATAAGGGACCTTATTAAACCTGGGTCCAGACCCAACACCATACCTGAAAATCTGGTCTAAGTCTGGTTCCACCTGGGTCTGAACCAAACTAACCCATTAAGACCCTTGTGACTACAGCATGGAGATAGCATTGTCAAAGGCTGGGTCCAATGAGATCGATGGATTGTTAGGCTGCACTATGATAACTGAGAGTTTTGAGGTTCGAGACCTAAGGGAAAAGGGTAAGTGTCAACGGGTTTTGTTTGGTTCAGATCTATGTGAAACTAGATCCAAACCTGATTTGAGATGATGGTATCGGGTCTGAAATCAAGTCTAATGGGATGACCACCATAAGAAAACCATAGATCCTATCATGATTACATTAACCAGACACGGACCATATCCTGTAAAGTAATATTTTTTCTCATTTTTAAATTGAAACATTGTGGATCTTAATTGGAACTCAGGTTGTGCCCATGCCCGAGTTTGGTAAAGCCAATACCTGACTCCATATATTAATCAGACCCTTCAAGTTACCTCATAAGCGGATGGCCCATTTAGTGACCTTATTCTCGTCAAGGGTTCTTAGTCATAAAAAAAAAGGTTTGACATAAAATGATGATCCAAATCCGGCTCCTGATAAAAAAAAATTGACTAGGTACATTCAAACCCGAACAAAAAACACATCTAAATCTATTTTAAGATCCATAAAATGCATTTGTTTCAAACTGCAAGTCCAAATGAATCCGATCCATTCACAACCTTAATGCACACTCAAGTATTAGATGTAGGTTAAAAGAAAGCCAGAAACAAAGAGAGTAATTAGCCACACGGGTTCTACACAAAATGGGATTTCAACCTAACAAGCAAGCTAGGGTTAGGCAGACCCTCACAAGTTACACAACATACCATTGGGTTTTGAACTTGCAACGTCCTAACACATGGAGACGGGCACTAACAACTCTACCAAACAACCCAAGCCCTCTTGGTTAACTTAACACCTTTTTTTTTGAAGGCAAGCTGGGGTTAGGCAGACCCCTACCAGTTATACAACTATACCATTGGGTTTTGAACCTGCAATGTCCCAACACAAGTTGACGTGCAGTAGCTGCTCTTACCCGACAAGCTGAGCCCTCGTTGCTTAACCTAACAAAAGATTTGCTCTTTTTAAATCACAATACAAAGAAAGTGGTAAGTTATATGTTCTATGACAATAATTAGTTGAGGAGAGAGGAGACGAAAGGTGTTGAAACAGGAACTGTCGACATTATGCCTCTTGCTGATAAAAAAACATGGTGACTTCTTCCGGACATAAATGTTAGGAAAGTTTTAAATTATTAATGGTTACTACCAAAAGTGTTTTGAAAAGTTTAGTCCCATATCTAAGAGAGAAAAGTTTTTCAAGAGGTTTAAATAGAGAGTTTGTAATCTATTCTTTACTTTGGTAAGCCTTGAGTATTTAGGTGGATTGCGGACGTTGCTGCGCATCGTGCAGCAACGGACGCGCCGTTCGCGCACGCGCGTGCAAGGGCGCTTGAGGCGCAATGTGGCATTTTGATGGCGCACTTTGCACGCTCGCAGCGGTGCGATGTGCATATGAGGCTCAAATATTCATTTTGATTTTTTCGGTTTTGAGACATCTGGCCGTTTGAAAGGTTTTAATAGCATTTATATTGAGTTTAAGACGCTTTGTGACTGTTGGACGGTTTTGGAGGCCTTTGATTGACAATCAAAGGTGGGTGACCGTTCAGGTACCTTTCATCCTATTTTCAAACTGTCAGATTTATGGCCTTTAATCTCATTTATCGCAAAACGTTTTGGCCTCTCTAAAAGGTTATAAATATCTTCTATTTTCGTCTTTTGGATATCAGAATTTTTGACTCTCCAGTTTTCTCCTTTCTTTCTTCTCGGTTTGGCTTGCAGAGTTCATGTGTGGGAGAGGTCATCTGTTCTTGCGAAGCAGTGACTCTCTTGAGGTTCAAGCCTAGTTGTATCCTGGGAACTCAGTCGTAACAAAACCCTTTTTCGCATCTTCGGAATTTCCGGAGTGGGGCGATTGAAGTTCTAAAGATAGCGATCTTAAGAACGTGCCTCTAGGCTTGAATTCTCTTTTCTGAAATCCTGTTTTCACTAGGTTGGTATAACAATAAAAAGAAGGAAAATTAAAATAAAATAAATAAATTTTGACCAATAATAAAAACACACAAAGTTTTGATATCGTTAAAAATACAGCTAAACTTTTTATTGCTAATAAAAAACGCGGGGTTTGCTTTCGCTAAAATCATCGTTAAATGAATGCTGCAATTACCAAAATTTTGGTGTATTTTTTATTATGGCAAAAAATTAGGTGTGCTTTTGAAAAGTTCTCCCGTAAAAGATTTTATTTTGAAGGTAAATCAGTAACCTTTTTCTATTAACTCAACTTGCATTAAGGATAGCCCAAGTTTTACTGACGGAAATGTGCTTTGATTAACAGAACATAAATTTAGGTACATTTTTAACAATATAAAAAACTTAGGTGTGTTTCAAAATTTCCCTACAAAAACCCATCAAGATTAAAGGCTCATGAAGATAATTAGGGATGTTAATTGTCTGATCTTTGGTGTTGCATCGCTATTTGGTACAATATAATGAATCACATAACATATGAAACATGCTTTAGAAAGCACTTAAAGACGGGTTTCAAATAGATTGGGCACAGACAGACTTTCAGTAACATGTTAAGTATGGACTCGGATCCTCAAAGTAAGATCCGGATCTGCAATTGAATCAGAACCAAACTTATTTAATCAGATTAATTTTGGATTTTGATCTAAAAATCTGGCAGAGGAGTGGGGGTTCAAGTACCTCATAATATTGTGAAGACAAAGGTTTATTTGTCAAGCACCTACTCATTGGCCGGTACATTTTCTTTCCATTTCCAACAAATGTTAGTACATATGGCCAGAATTCTCCCATTATGGGGTCTCGTGAAAGGAGTTGTGCACTATGCACCAGAAAACATATATAGGCGGGTTTTGTATGAGTTTGATAGATGCTCATATTAAACTTTATCCTGTTTAGTTACGCAGTTGTAATGTCTTTGGTCATCTTTGCACTACAAGAAAATAGGTGATTAGCGACAGAATTTAATGACGGAATAATTTCATCGCTAGTTAGCGATGGATTAACGAGAGAAATACAGTTGTCGCTATAATCAATGAAATTTACAAAAATAATGACGGAATATATCTCCTCGCAAAATACGTCGTTAATTAGCGATGGATTTTGCGAGAGAATATTTTGTCGTAATGGATGCACCATTTAGCGACGTCTTTTGCGATGAAAAATATTTCGTCGCGATTTAGCGATGGAATTGGCGACAAAATATATTCTATCGCCATTTTCGTGTTTTGATTTATGGTGGCTTAGCGACGGAATTAATCTGTCGCTAAATGTTGCATAACCCCTAATCCCAGCCCTCTTTTTCTTTTCTTCTTTCGCTGCTCCGGCTCCCGCCCGCCGCCCTCTCCCTCCCGCAACCCTCTTCCTCCCGCCGCCCTATCCGTCCCGTCGGCCTCTCTTCGACCCCCACCGTTCGCCGGCTGTCGATCCCCGTCAGCCTTTCGCCGCCGCCCGGAGACGCTCAGGTAATTTCCGTTTTCTGGTAGGGGGTTGACCCCCTGCATGAACATGCAGGGGGTCGACCCCCTGTATTTTCCGGCAGAGGTTTCGGCAGGGGGTCGACCCCTTGCGTTTCCGGCAGGGGGTCGACCCCATGTGTTTCGATAGGTCATTGGGTGTTGGGCTTCTCAAGGCCTATGTAAGATGTTTTCATTTGCCTCGGTTTTTTTTTTTCGGCAAGTGGTGACTTCATTTTAAAATAGTGTTTTTTGCAGATTTCTCAGCGAAACCCGCTTGTGCTTAGCCATCCGTGGTAAGTAAGTGACAAAAATAATATAAATCGGGTAAATACCCGTGGTGAGTAAGTGATGCAAGCGCATCACATGTTATTTAATTTATTGGATGTAACACTTTATTGTTCACACACTCACTTAGTTGTTGATATCTAGGGCTGCTTTGTTGGAGTTCGGAGATCATGTTGAGCATGATTTTAATGTATGAGAATAGAAGTGTTCTTATTTTTGGAGTACGGATTCCATGCTAGGCATGGTAGTAGTTAGTGGAATATTGGAGTGTATTTGTTGCAGGTACATGTTTGACATTTGTTTGATATGAATGATTTCGATGTATTGCAATGTTTGATGTAATTGTATCCATGCTTGCATGTAGTTACTTTCAATTTGATTATGACTTCCATGTGAAATTGTATAATGAAAGCATGCTTCAAATGAATGTATCGTGTCATTAATAGTTTGCACATGAAAATATTAAGTTATCAATGCATGCATCATAATTCTTGTTATTGTATGACATCATATATTGCATGGTAAATTTGATATTTTCTTCATCATAGCATTCTGATGGTTCTCTTTTAACTGGTTAGGTTATTATTCGTAACATCATACGATAAAATGACTGCAAACTATGAATGGATGTACCGTAGGATAGTGGACAATGAGTTATCGCATGAATATATGGATGGTGTTGAAAGTTTTATTGAATTTGCAATGGCAAGTGTCAGTACAGTGGATCCCACAAGTTGGATTAGGTGTCCCTGCAAGATTTGTAAGAATAATCGATTTGTAGAACCTCATGACGTTAGACATCACATATACAGGAAGGGTTTTGTAAGTGATTATCAGAATTGAATGTTTCATGGAGAAGAATTTAGAAACAATTTTGATGCACGGGTGAATGTGGTGCACGATAATCCATATATGGATTTGATATTTGATGCCGCTGGAACAGAACTAGGTTCTGTTATGAGTTCTAGTGATGTAAGAACTGTAGTAGATAAAGAATCACCAATCGATGCAGCTAGTAGATTTTATGATTTACTTAGAGATGTTGATGAGCCACTTTGGAACGGCTGCGAGAGTCACACTATCTTGTCTGCAATTCTTCAACTAATGAATTTGAAGTTCGAGTATAATTTGAGTCAATCATATTTTGATCGTTTGTGCATGATTGTGAAGAGTATGTTGCCCAAAGATGAGAAATTGCCACAAAATTTCTATCGTGCGAAAGTTATGGTCAACGCTCTATGTATGAGGTATAAAAAGATTGATGCTTGTCTAAATCACTGCATGTTGTATTTCAAGGATCAGGAAAACAACATATCATGTCCGTCATGTGGGCATCATCGGTTCAAGTCAAAGACAAGAGACAATGGTAGCATGAGATCAAAGAAAGTTTCATACAAGTTGCTCTGCTACTTTCCTATCACTCCTAGATTGCAACGATTGTATATGTCTTCAAGGACAGCTAAACACATAAAATGACATACAAATAAAGTTCGACACGATGAAAACAAGATCACGCATCCTGTTGACGTTGAATCTTGTAAGCACTTTGATCGTACTCATCAGAACTTCGCAATGGAAGTGCGAAATGTTAGACTCGGTCTATGTACAGATGAATTTAATCCATTTTGGGGTAAATCAACTCCATACTCATGCTGGCCAGTATTTGTAACTTCATACAACCTTCCACCAAGCTTGTGTACAAAACACACATAAACGAAAGACCACGGGAGACTTCGTATCAGAGAAGGCGAGAATGACAACAGTATGTATTTATTCTATTAATAATCATTGCAATATGCAAGTTATCATAATGTTATCATTAATTATTAATGCATACTGTAAACATTATTTTGTAGGAGACATATGAGCGACAAATGGTAGAGCGATATGGCGATGACGCTACTCAGCATCCATCATTTGATCCTGCAGCATGGGTGACTGCAGCAGGTGAACCCAAAAAGGGTTGTGTGTTTGGGTTTAGGAGTAATATGAACACTTCACCTATTATTTCTTCTTCCAGTTACGGCTCACAGACTTCTTCCGTCGACATAAGCTCCAAGCTGCATCCTATTCTTTCCGGTGATGATGTACACCAGATCGTTAAGAACACAATGCGTGACTACTTTCATGAAACCGTCGCCGACGTTCTCCGAGCTGAGTTCAACAATTTTTTGCTGAACAGGAGAACTTCGATTGCAGGTCCCTCTCAGGTATGAAAGTTTCATGCAATATATTGTTTATCGTTAGATTTTATGTAACTTTGATTGTCTTAACATATTCAGTTTTTTTTACTGCCTTAGAATACATATGAGCATGCTATAATCACATATTCAATTTTTTGACTGTCGTAGAACACATATGAGCATGCTAGAATCACATATATAGCTTTTTGCCTGCCTTAGAGCACATATGAGCATAGTAGAATCACATATAGAGTTTTTCTGACTGCCTTAGAACACATATGAGCATGCTATAATCACATATTCAGTTTTTTGACTACCTTAGAACACATATGAGCATGATCAAATCACATATATAGCTTTTTTCCTGCCTTAGAGCACATATGAGCATAGTAGAATCACATATAGAGTTTTTTGCTTGCCTTAGAGCACATATGAGCATGCTATAATCACATATAAAGTTTTTTGCCTGCCTTAGAGCACATATGAGCATGATAGAATCACATATAAAGTTTTTTTGACTGCCTTAGAACACATATGAGCATGCTATAATCACATATTCAGTTTTTTGACTACCTTAGAACACATATGAGCATGCTATAATCACATATTTAGTTTTTTGACTGCTTTAAAACACATATGAGCATGCTAGAATCACATATAGAGTTTTTTTACTGCCTTAGAACACATATCATTCATGATAGAATCACATATAAAGTTTTTTGCTTTGCCTGCCTTAGAGCACATATGAGCATGATAGAATCACATATAAAGTTTTTTTGACTGCCTTAGAACACATATGAGCATGCTATAATCACATATTCAGTTTTTTTATTGCCTTAGAACACATATGAGCATGATCGAATCACATATATAGCTTTTTGCCTGCCTTAAAGCACATATGAGCATGGTAGAATCACATATAGAGTTTTTCTGACTGCCTTAGAACACATATGAGCATGATATAATCACATATAGAGTTTTTTTACTACCTTAGAATACATATCATTCATGATAAAATCACATATAGAGTTTTTTGTCTGCCTTAGAGCACATATGAACATGATAGAATCACATATAGAGTTTTTTTACTGCATTAGAACACATATGAGCACATGATAGAATCACATATAGTGTATAATTTATTTCAATATATTTTATTTATCAATACTGACTGTTCTTTTCTTGTGTAGGTTGCTGGCAATAATCAGCGTAGCGGAGCTGAAGAGACAGATCAAGGCAATGAACAAGAAGACGCACAAAATCTTGGCGATGATTAGATTAATGTGTTGAATTTGTTCTATTTTTTTTTGTTTTAAAAATGTAATTGTTGAATTGTAAATAATTAAACTTGTGAATTTTAAAGTGGAACGATTGATTGTTTTAGTTTTCTTTTATATGTAATTTTATGTGTACTTTGTTTTTTATTTACAGAAAATATAAATTGTACAAGAAATATAAATTATAGTGTTCTCGATATTTATTTTTTAAATATATTTTTTATTTTTTTTCTTGTTTGCGATGGATTAGCAACAAATATATTTGTCTCTATACATATAATTTAGCGACAGCTGTAAATCCGTCGCCAAGCTGAGGTCGCCGTTTAGTACCGACGAATTTGCGACGAAATCCATACTTCGTTATTCTATCGCAATTAGCGACGGAACTGGCGACAGATTTATGCTGTCGTCAGTTAGCGTCGAAAACTTTGCGACGTAAGATATCCGTCGCTAAGCCGATTAGCGATGGAATGAGGTCGTCGTTAATCCACTGCTTTGTTGTAGTGTTGGAAGCAAGAAAAACTCTTACAGGAAAAGAAAGTTTTGTTTATGAGAAGTTTTGATATGATAATTTTTCTAAAATAAATTTTTTTCACTTGTTTGGGTAGCATGAGAAAAATAAAATGAAAAATCTTTAAAAAATTAAGAGAGGAGGGGGGTGGAGCTTCTCGGGTCGGTTTTCTAAGAGGTAGGTGATAGTGGTGGTGGTAGTGGTGAAAAATCATCGTGGGTGGTGGTGATATAGACTGTGGTGATGGTGGTAGTGAAAAATCATCATGGGGGGTGATGGTGGTGATGGTAGAGCTTCTTTGGCACTATTTTCTTGGAAGTGGGTGTGGTAGTGGTAGTGGTGAGATGAATAGTGGTGATGGATTGTCAAAAATCATCATGAGGAGGGTGGTTTTACAAGAGGTGGGTGATAGTGGTGATGGTGGTGGGTAGTGGTGGTGGTGAGATGGGTGGTAGGGAGTGGACTTCACCATTTTCTCTTGGTAGAAAATATTTTGGAGGAATGTTTTTTATCAAAAGTGTACCTTTTAGAAAAACTTTCTCAAAGAGAATTTTTCTCTCGTTTGGAAAGGTAAGAAAAATTGTATGAATTTTTTCATTTTGCATCACTTTTCCTACATCTTTCTCATTTTTAAACGTACCCTAAAATGACAACTATTTACTTGTTTGGGTAGCATGAGAAAAATGAAATGAAAAATCTTTAAAAAAATGAGATTGATAGGAGAAGGGTGGTGGTGGTGGAGCTTCTTCGGTATAGTTTTTCGGTAGGTGGGTGACGGTCAGTGATAGTCGTGGTTGTGAGATGAATGGTGAAAATTTATCGTGGAGAGGGTGGTTTTTTGGGAGGTGGGTGATGGTGTTGTTTAGATGAATGGTGTTGATGGAGGTGGTGAGTGTAACGACCTAAAATTTTAACCAAATATAATATATATATATATATATATATATAAACAAAAACATAATTTTAAAATAAAGTGGGTTACATGTGTGATATGAATTGCGTAAGACTGAATCCAACTTTCTCTTAGGACTTGGATCCAGGTTCAATAGTAAGAGTTTTATTTTAGAAAATATTAATCAAACTATTCATAATTTAAAATATGTAAATCAGGGCAAACGTTATTTCATTCATAAAGGTTTCAATGCATCAAACTGAACAACTGATTACTTATGAATAAAATAAGTACAAAATATCCTAAGTATGTCCTGAGGATTCTGAAAGTTTGAGTTCACAAATCTATGTCTTGCATCTGTCATTCACAACTCAGTACTTCATTCATCACCTAAAAGTTAGAATATATCCGACCTGGTAGGTATACACCAAATTATAAAAAATTACACAACATTAAAGTATTCATTTAGATTCATAATAAAACATTACATTAACGCAGATATCCATGAAACGTATCAGATATGAAAGGTTTAAGATATTTAAAAGCAATACAACATATTGTGCAACTTATGAATGTTAAGCAATAGTATTCAGTTGATGCTCATAAACATGTTTGAATTGATCATGCATAATTTCAGTACAACTTGTGTGAATAAATAGGTCTTTGTTTCACTTTTTACCATTCATTTGGGTACGTAGGGGATAACTGATGCAAACAACCAAGATCTAGAGGTTTATTATTCAAGAATTATTTTTTATTTGAGTGACTAACTAAAGCCGACCCAAAGTGGACGGTTAGTGACCGAAAAATAAAACCCGCTAAGGCATAACGTAAATTAGGATACATCTAAGACTAACTGCAGTAGTTGAGAATCTATCACATAGGATGATATTGATAGCCCCGGTCTCCTACCTTTTGAGGAATAGAGACAAAGTTAGTCGTGTTTCAACAATACTCTCACTTTATATTTGTAACAATAAGGTCAATCAAGGTTACACCTTTTACTCTCTCCAAAGTTAGTATTTCACTGAATGAGTTATTGAGTTTGTTAAATTAAGGGATTGTTCATTACATCATTGATGCATGCTATACTTAAGCATCTCAAGGCTCAACAATGTAAGTACCTCTCCATGGTACTATTAACATAAGCATCCACCTTTTCAGGGTAGTCATGTATCTTTAATTTTTTGGTTATTTATAACACATTCATTATATTTGAGTGTCTAAACTGAACAAGAATCTTGCCTATGAAGGCGAGAATTATGTGTGTATGTTTTAGTTATTAAATTAGTGTCTTACGCACCTAAATGGGTTCTCAACAACCCTTTGCTCTTCAAGAGCTATTTTACATATATTCATGTTATTGCATGCCTTACAGTACAATACACATTATAATTATCAATTCATAATTTGGTTCCTCGAACCACAGGCTCTAATGTAAGCCATAAATATTTCATGCATAAGAACCTAACTTTACAGCATCACACATCGTAACATGCTTGCAACACAAGTATTCAAGTTTTTTAAACAATTCATGCATGTATATTCTGTACGTAAACTTTTAATAAAATATCATGCATGCACATTTGTACATAATATTTTATTTACTAATATGCATACAAAGTTTTGTACATAAATTTTTTATTAAATTAACATTTATGCAAAGATGGTACATAAAATCATACTTAACTATCGTGCATGTAAACTTTACATAAATTTTTTATTCAATTCATCATGCATGCGAAGATTTTACATAAATTTGTACTTAATTATCATGCATGCGAACTTATATATAAAATTTTTATTAAATTAATCATATATGCAAAGATTGTACATAAAATCATACTTAATTATCATGCATGCAAACTTGTACATAAAATTTTAATTAAATTAATCATGCATGTGAAGATTATACATAAAATCATACTTAATTATCATGCATGCAAACTTGTACATAATTTTTTTTATTAAATTAACCATGCATGCGAAGATTGTACGTAAAATCATACTTAATTATCAAGCATGCAAACTTGTACATAAATTTTTTATTAAATCAATTATGTATGCGAATATTGTACATAAAGTCATACTTAATTATCATGCATGCAAACTTTTATGTAAATTTTTTTATTAAATTAATCATGCATGCAAAGATTGTACGTAAAATCATACTTAATTATCATGCATGCAAACTTGTATAAATTTTTTTTATTAAATTAATCATGCATGCAAAGATTGTACATAAAAACATACTTAATTATCATGCATGCAAATATTATCCATAAAACAATATTGAATATGCATGCAAACAATATTTTATGTACTTTGATACATATGTATTTTAGCACATAATTTCACATATTTCTAATATGGTATATATATTTATATTATTTTTCTTATATATTTTTTCATACAAATAAATATTTTAATATTATAAAATTTTAAGTAAAAGGCATAAAAACTCTTACCTCATGCTGCGTGAAGTTTTGCAAGATATAAAGAATCCCAAAAGTACTTGTGGGAGGTTTCCCTCTAAGAATACACATTCATCCAACAAAATGAGTAGTGCTCACGGACGAGGTTTGCTTGTGCTTCGATATTCATATCGAAAGTCTATGCAGTATAGGGCTTGATGATGGAGGTGATGGTGGTGATTGCTCAAGATGGTTGGACTGCCTACGATCGTTGAGTGGTCGCCGTTGTCGAAAAAGAGAACTGGTTGACGGTGGTGTTGCTGCTATTGTTAGAAGGAACAGACGGCAGTGGCGTTGTTGCTAGCGTCGAAAACCCGAAACAAATAAGAAAGAGAACAACCCGCAGTGGCACTATTGTTGTCGTCGAAAATCAGAGACAAAGAAGATCAATCAACGGTGGCATTGTTGCTACCGTCGAAAATCAGAAACGAAGAGGAGGAAACAACCGATGTTGGTCGACATTGTTGCTACTAGAAAAACAGGAATGAACAGGAAGGTGAGGCATCAGGTTAGGCAGATGGAGGAGGTGGGTGTCATCCAAAGGTGATCATAAGAGATGGAATACAAAATAGGGGAGAGGCGTTGGGCGCAAGGGGCTTCCAACTCGGGCTGTTGTAATACCCATAAATTATCTAGGATTGTTTTGGCAACTAATTATGAAATTTATTGATCAAATTATTCATTATAGATGATATTTAACAAATATCAATTATGAAGTTTTATTTGGATTTTTATGAAGTTTAAATTCATTGTTGGGTTTGAACCCAGGTGTGGATCTAAATTCGAATGGACTTTTATTGGGTTTGGATCTTGGTTAAAAATCAAACCTATATTTTAGATCTGGATCCATTGAGACCCAAATGAGCCTCATTTGATGGATGCCCATATCCATTATTAAATACGTGCATGGGTTGAGGTTGGATCCAAATGGATCCAACCTGAACCCTCTCGCTTAACCCAAGATGCATAACCCATGTAGATTGGGATTGGATGCCCATATCCGTTTGTTGTTTGCACCAACATTAATACCAGTAGTCAAGTTAAACTATACCAACAGAAAGCAGAGTTGAGTATGGATAGTCAAGCCAACAATACCAACATGTTGATGCATTAGAGACATGACAATTTTTGCTTTTTGTTTTTAGATAACTCATTAGCAAGCTCGTTGGTGTAAAAACTAAAAACCTCAAGGCAAGTCCCTTGCTTTATAAAGGTTATACCAAGCTTTGTCCTTGCGGCAAAGAACCCGTATCCGTGTAGGGATTCAGACTGACGCAGGGCTATAGCAAAAGGTACTTGGGTCAAGATCTATTTTTGGATCTATTTTACTTCTTCATATTTTTCTTAGTTTTGAATTTTAGTTAGGATTTGGATTTATTTTAGATCCAAATTAGATTATGGTTTTGGCTTTCTTATATAAATGCCGATTATAAAGGGTTGTATTTGCATAGATGAATGAATGAGTTTACTAGTATTTTTTTTTTTTGCATATTTTTTCATTAGATGGCCATTTTCTCCTAACGTTCTTTGCAAATCCAACAATAGTTTTGTATCATAAAGGATTTGGATTTGGATAGGTGTGGCTAATACCATATTTGATTAATCTTGTGTTGACTAAACAAATCTGTTTTGTTTTTTTTTTTGACATGTAAACAGATTAAGATATCCATCGAATTCAGATATTTGTTGGATTCGATCGCAAAAAAATCAAAACTATATTCACATCCAATTATAATGATGTGATTTTGGCTAACCAAATGCAACTAAAATAGAATTAAATTTGGTTTGATATGGGACAAAATCTGATTCATTGACATTTTCTAACTCCCAGCGACCCTTAAACTTTGTGAAATTTGGAAATCACATCAACCATGGTAGGCACTCTTACTTGCTGTTTATTATTGAGGGGAGTCAAAGTGTTTTTTTTTTTTTTTGATAATCCAAGAGAAAAAACCCGACCCGCGACACCGACAGCACCTTGGCTGACCTCCAGTTGGTAACACCCTTAAGGTCCTCCCTGCCCACCAGGTAATACACCTAACTTCAACCTTGCGGCAAGAGACGCCCTTGTGACGTCCGGTCAACTTGGTGACATTCACAAGTCGGCCTTAACAGATTAGTGGAGCCCTTGTGGGCGAGAACCAAAGATATTGACACAAAAGAGATGAATTCTGTGCACCAAAGTTGGAAATCTAGAACCAACCGGGGCTCCGCTTGTCTGGTAGAATCTGCTAGTACACATCACCTTGTGTTGGGACGTTGTAGGTTCAAAACCCAATAGTATCATTGTATAACTTGTAGGGGTCTACCTAACCCCAGCTTGCCTTTAAAAAAAAAAAAAAGTTGGAAAGCAACAATTGTCACTGTTTGGTCCACATGGATGGTCAAAGCTCATTGACCATCGTAAGTACCAACGTCAGTCAATCACCAAATGACACGTGTAGAATGGATTACGGTTCTGATTAAAGAACGACTGGTGGAATAACGCCACGTGGAACACACAAAAAAGGTGCGATCGTGGGGAATGCGCGGTGCCCATGTGCCAAACAGCGTTCGTGCCTCACTTTCCCAACCAAAAGTTCAAAAAAAATCCTACTCTTTTTTACCGTGAGAGGGTTAGCTGCAATGCAATATTGTCAGTGTATCGTTTGGCCAACGATTCAGGTGTATCGGGCCGATACCGATACTCAAATGTATCATTCTGAATCGGCTAAAAAATAATTAAAGAATATTACTTGTCAATCAAAATATGGCACTTGTTAAAACTATTAAAATAATTTTTAAAATTAATTTCAAGTTATTTTTATATTTATTAAAAAATAGCCAATTCATGTCAGTGATTTCTAACTATATGATATGTATCGGCCGATACACTGACAACATTGGTTAGCAGTTGCCAAACTCTGGTTAAAACATGTCATATTAACTAATCTCAGGTTTGAATTATTAGGGCTATTAAGTGGCTTGTCTCGTAAAGAGCTCGTTCTAAGTCCTAAAATAGCTTAGGCAAGCTAAATATGAACAACAGGTACTTTGTTTGGATCAACTCATATAAGCTCATTAGGTATTAAAAAATATATTTTAGTTACATTTTATATGTTTTTTTGTATTCATATTTCTTTCAGCTCTAAACCAATACATTTGTTTCTGCAAACAAGCCACCTCGAATTTGGCTTGTTTAACTGGGTTCTCATTCTGAGCTTGAACTTAGCTTGGCTTGCCATAAGAGTGAGCTAACCTTGAACTCGTTAGTTATATTTGAATCTTGAATTGAATTCCCAAGTAATTATATCCTAACTTGATTTTCAAGAAAAAACTCTCTCTCTCTCTCTCTCTCTCTCTCTCTCTCTATATATATATATATATAGGAAGATAAAAACCTATACCCACTAAAAAATATGCGAAACCTATCCAATAGAAAAAAATTTAACATCTTTTTTTAATTTTGACCATACAGATGTGTTCACCATGGTTGATTTACTAGAAATCGATACTTGGATCATGAATGTTGGATAGAAAAAGTAGTATTTATGAAAGTTGTGAGTTGTTGATTTTTGAAACTTATAAAAACCTATCCATGCATTGGAATCAAATTCTCCGATTCCTATAAAAACAAGCATATGGATGGCATTTGTATGGTCAGAATTTTGAAAAAAAAAACAAAAAATCCAATAAAACGAATGGTGGGTATGTTTGGCAGGTAGGTTTTCATTCCTCTCTCTCTCTCTCTCTCTCTCTCTCTCTCTCTCTCTCTCTATATATATATATATATATATATATATATATATATATATATATATATGTGTGTGTGTGTGTGTCCACGTTTACATTTTTTTTTTATTCACACGTTCATTCTTTTATCAAATTCCATTCTTTAATGGAATTTTGCAGTCAACAGAAAACTGTCTTCAGTGAGCATGGAAGCACTAGGGAGTTTTACATTGTGGACAACAAAATAAGGTCAGGATCAAGGTGGCACCTCTTAGCTCCTAACAGGACATTTAGGGCGCGTTTGTGTCACGGAAAGTGAGTTGTTTTCTATGAAAAATACATCAACGAGCATGCATTTTTGCGCGGCCCACAGTGACAACACAAACGCTAAAATCATGCATTTTTGCGAAAAAAAAACCTCAGATGGGTGTGCCATTTTACACGCTGGAGGTGGATTTTCCCTGAAAATGGTTCCCATGGGGTGTCCGATTTCATTTCTACAGCAGTGGAATCCATGGGAGGGGATGCCACGGCAGCACCCCCTTCCCTGACATGCAAGCACCCCCTTAGACCATAACAATGATTTCTCCTTGTTACAAAAAAGAAAAAGGAAAAGAGGACAGAAAGAGAATACCCATCCATGAGAGATCTATCTAGTCTAACTTGAGACTTTATTTGAGTTCTCTTTTCTCCTCTTACCTCTCTATTCCCAATTAACTCAAATTGTATACATTGGGACGCCTTAGAAGATCATGGGTTCCCCAATATGTTATGCCATTATCAAACTTATTTTTTTGGGTTGTGTTCCACTCATTTTTTTCATATCTCAGAGGTGCAGCAACGTTGACCTTGCCCTGCTCTAGAACTCCACAACTATTCTCCCTGCACTGCTGAGAAACCTATCAAACAATGTTGAAATATTAAAAAGACTTGATTTTTCCACATTCAAGATAAAAGGCCATGTTTGGGATCCTTGCAATGAGATTAAAACACGGTTTCAGTGTTGCCAAAATATGGTTTTGCCAATGTATGATAGTGTGTGTGTGTGAGAGAGAGAGAGAGTTGCCAAAAACATCCCCTCATGAATGTGGTGTTGGGCAGCCAACACGGAGGCAGATCAGGTGCAATCACATTGCACCCCTTAGTGTGCCGCTGCACCTGACCTACCCATCATATTCTGTTGAAGCTTACAGCTTTGAGGCTGTACCCTAGAGTTGGAGGGAAGTCAGGTACAATGGCACACTCAAAGTATGCAATGTGATTGTACCTCATCTATCTTCTGCCAACATCAGTCACCGTTGCTCCAAAACCGCAAGCGAGTATCAGAGCAGAGCAGAGCAGAAACCACCACACAACCTCCCATTCAAGGCTCTCAAAGATACCTTAAATTTCAGCAGAGGTCTGATTACTTTGCAAAGTAAGCCGATCACTGAATCTGACTTGTTCAGGGAGGTGTGGACCCCTCTTTTGAAGGAGTGGAAGGTGGGGATGTGGCAGTCAGTGATTGGGACAACTATTGTTGCAAAGTAACCACTGAATTTCCTTCTCTTTGACATTGGAGGAGTCCGGAGCTCCAGCCAGGCTCGCTTCCCAAGTTTGAACCAGGTTTCCCAAGCTATAGCTGAGCCAGACCAATTTCCTTCACTGACCACGCCGGGTTCATGAGCAATGCCATTAACATGCTGGATACCTGACCCTCTGGACCTGCCTCCAAAATTCAGGTCCTAGCAATGGTTCTATCCAGTATGCAGTCCAAGTTGTCAATTATCCAAACCCTGATTACCAAGCCAATAGCTTGGCCCGACTCGGCTTGACTTAAACAATCCGGTTCTATATTTTAAAATTAGAAAATGAAAAAATTAAATCTTGCCACAGTTCCAGGAAATACCTAGAAAACCCAGATTGGAGAGAGAGAGGGGGTTGCCACAGTTCCAGGAAAAACCCAAAAAACCCAGATTTGTGTGTGAGTAGTGTAAAATTAGAAAATGAAGAAAAATTGAGACTTACCACACTTCCAGGAAACACCCAAAAAAACCCAGATTTAAGAGAGAGAGAGAGAGAGAGAGATCAGTGGATGCATTTTGCGTGTAACATCCGAAGGAACCCCCAGGGGGAAAGTTCAACACCCACACACAAATATAACACCCCAAACGAAAGTGGGTTCTGAAGGGAAACTCCCTAACCCTCCCTCTTTGCCCATCCCTCCTCCCCTTTTGTTTCTCTTCTCTTCCCCTCTCCTCGAGAGATAATCACACACACAAAGGGTCATTCATTCACACCGCACAATCACTCTAACACATACTCTCGGACGCAGAGGACCGTCTTAAATCGCTCCCACATTCAGAATTTTGCTCACCGTCTATCTTCTCCTCCTACAATCCCTTCCTCTTGCAGCGGCGGGCAAGAAAACCAAGGATAATAACGGAACTTAAGAGCAATACAGGAACCAGAATCGCCCCGCTTTTCTCTTTCTATCTATCTCATCATCACCTTCACCAATCACCATCACCGCCATCGTCTTCAGATACATATTTCGGTTTCTCTCGCCTTCTGATGCCGGTGATCATCTGTTTCTTCTTGTTGGGGATTCGTTTTTAATTCATCTTCCCCGAAATCTGCCTCCCCAGTTGGCCTTTCTTGCTGCTGCTGCTCCGGCGCCTCAGAATCCAATCGTCGCCTTCGTTTTTCTGCACTCCGCTTATGCCCACTTCTTGATTTGTGAGGTTTCTAGGCTTTCTGATAATTGGGGATTTGAATTGGTGGAAGAGGAAGAAGACGGTATTGAAAGGTTGAGGTTGGGATCGAAATCTTGCGGCGACGACAGGGAAGAAGTATCAGATTGCAGTCTGTGGTTATTAGTTTCTGCATATAGTTTCAGGTTTCGAGATTTTTGAAGATCGAGGTTGTTCCAATGGTGAACTTCGGCTGGGATCTTGGTGGAAGCCCGCACCGTGGAGGGGGAAATTTTGGGATTAGGGTTTTGTATGCCGTCTCTCGATGACCCGGTTCTGTGAATCCTTGCAGTGGAACGACGAAATCAGAATTGGGATATGGAAGAAGGCTGTACATTAGGATCGTTGCCGAAAGCTTTGGTTTTTGCTGATGAAATATGGTGATTCGATTCTTTGAGCTTATTGGATTCTAAAGCGGCTGCTTTCTAAGAGAAAGTAAAACCTATTGGGGGTTCATACTGCGGTTGGAGCTCGGTATCATCTTCTTTGTGGTGTCGGTGTTGGGAAATGCTTAACCTGAGATTGCTGAAGGTGAGCTTAGTCAGAAATAAATGGTTGATGGTTAAACGATCAGGTTTTCGAGGGCCGCTGTTTTTCAGGATTCCTTTTGGGTTTACATAAACAAATCATCTCCGACAGAGTGTAGATTGATTGTAGTAGTTTTCGTGTGTTTGTGTTTGATTGATTTTGGTGGTTCGTATAAGTTGTATCTAAATTAGTTTCTCCAATTGAAGACGGTGTTGCTGCAATTTGGTGTGGGCAATTGGGTTGGAAGTGTTGGCATTTGATGAGGAACAAGTTTGAGCTCTGAGGTGGGTATCAAAAAGAGAGATGAAAACGGAGCTTCTCTGAAGCTGGAAATGAAACCGGGGACATGGTGGATGAACAAGATCACAAGTGCAGGTTCGTTCCTCATTTGGAACAGCATTATCTGGAGTTAATTGCCTTTGTTTGCTCGGTGGAAGGAGAGTCCATTGCTGATCCAAGGATCGTGTGCAATGTCTCGCTGCTTTCCATTCCCACCACCAGGATATGAAAAGAAAACTAGAACTGGCGATTTAGATTTGTTACTAAAGGTTGTCTGCCTTCCCATTTTGCTTCAATTGGGTTAGATTCTAATTTAGCATCACATTAATATCATTGGAAGTATTTTATTTTCTCGATACCAATGTATATGATTATAATCACTATATATTTTTATTACTTTCTTTTCTTCATGGTATTACTAGTATTAGAGTTAAGTAGATTGGATAGATTACTGACATTTGTTTGTTGTGTTGAATTGTGCTACTGATTTAACATGCTACTGTTTTAAACTTCTGCATGGGCATTGGTTTTATGTTGTTTGGTTAATAAATTACTGTTTGGTTGATTAGAACCTTCTAGAGATTGACCTTTATTATAATTTCCTAACAAGATATATTCTTGCAAGAAGAGGTTTTTTAGCAGGTGGATTGAGTCATATGATTGAGTTGGGCAGACCACCTGAGGACTTTATGAAGATTCCATTCTGCACTCTGAATGTACCTGAGCGATAGAGTGTCTTACATGCTCCCATCAAAGTTCTTGACACTACAAAAAAACTAGCTACTGAACAAGTGTCAAATATATTTGTCTTTCCAGTCACTGAATGCTTTGAAGTTCACGTATCTGTTTTCGGATGAATACAAAAACGAAAATTGTTGTTTAGCCCAAGAGGATTAGCATTAAAAGGTTAGACAATCACTTGTAATGAAGAAACATGAGGTGCTTTTATAACCTAATGAAGTGGATTCACTCAATTTGAGTTGTTAGCATATCTCTGTCTTTATCCACTGTGTTGACTTGAACTGATTACCAGGGAATGAGCAACTTAGCAGCAACATTAATTCTGGAGCGTCAATTCTCTTGGTCTCTGTCATACACAAATCCATGCTTCCACTGATGTAGATCCATAAGAGATTCTATATATCCTGCTTTAACTATGGAAAAAAAAAGCATAATAGTGTGAGACTTGTTCCTAGCTCTGTCAAACTGCTCTCCTTAAGATACGCATGACATGATAGTGGAGCATTTCAATATTTTTCCATTACTGATTCCAAGTCAATGGTGTTTGGCTTCTAGTGCAAGGGGCTTAGACTATTCATGCTTATGTTGCCACAGCATGCTGAGTGGGTTTTATTAATGTCAAAAAATGTGTCCAGGGTCATTTCATTGATTCCTGTTCCAGAGGATATACAAATGCAATTACTTGTTTGACCTTTGACATCTGTCTTTATCAAGATTCTGAAAATTGGTATGGACAATGAAATGTGCAAAGTCATTTTGTAAATCATTCCACATATATGTTGCACCCGTGATGCGGGTTGGCTTTCCATGTCTTATGGAAATATACACAGGCAGCACATTATCTAAACATGCTGGAAAATGGTCATAATTCACAACCATGGATATTTGGTATCGAGAATCACGAACTTATCTGAAGCCTATGAATGTGTAAATAAAAACAATTTAGGGCAGTCATTTGGAGATGTCCCTTTGTGTTTAAGTGGAATTCATCAGCGAACTGGAAATAGCTATCCTCCTCGATGAGGCAGTGTAGGTTTTATGCTGGTGGATATGGTATGGTCAAAGTTTTCCTAGCTCATTGGTGGTTATTATTTATTGGAGGAGGTTCAAGGTTGGTTGACAAAAGGCATTGACTGTGCATGAACCTTGGTGGGTTATCTTGGACTTGGTGCAATTAGATTATTAGATTTTAATTAGATTATTAGAGTCCACAGGCCAGTTATATGAAAGGTATGGATGCATGATCTGTGTGTTTTTGTTGGATATGATGGCTCATATGGGATGTGAGGACATTAGATTTTAGAAAGTCACTATGTTCTTTGGATGCTTAGATGCTCTGCTTATAGGAACTGCTGATGCCAATGACGGAATCATGGGATCTACAGCACTCTCTAAGGTTCAGCTTAGTTTAGATGGGTAATCATCAGTAGACAGATTGTCTTTGATGGACAGAAAACCCTTATAATTGGTAGAGTTGTTTCCATACATAGGGGTAGACTTTGTATTATTGGAAAGGGGGCAATGGAGCTGCTGTTGCATGAATTTATGTTAAAGGGATTCTGGTCATGCCATTACCAATGCTGTATAGGAAAGGATGTCATTTCCTGGGGCAGAAATTTTTGTATGGTTGATGATGAATGAGAAACTGCTTATAATTGATAATGCTCAGGCTATGGATATCTAGTGAAAAGATGTGTTTCAGATATGATATTTGGAGGAGAAGACATGTTTCATATATGATAGTTGGAGTATTGGAGATTATGTTGTGGTATAAGTGCCTCATGAGTGTGCTAAAAGGTCAAAATCCCAGGTACTTGAGATGGCATAATGCATAGGCCATGGGAGAAAGGAAAAAATATAAAAAAATTGTGGGGGATCTTCAATTAATGTTAATGATGTAAGAAATTCAAAACTTGAAGAACATTATCATTTGGAAAAAAAGCTATGGTCAAAAATTGCGTCATGTATAACTGGAATGCAGTAAAAAAGCTAAGTAGCATGGACAACATTCTATTATAAGCAAACACTAGAAATGAATATATGATGTTGGAAGGGAAGAAGATAAATCATATCTACATTTGTTATATGTTTCTCTGTTTCTTCACCCCTATGTTCACTGGTTATAGGACCATCAGCCATCAATATGCTGGTTTCTTAATAGTATCATGATTATCTCCTTGATGATATCGTCTCTTGAGTCCTTGACTCCTTGCTTGTTGGAGTGGCATAATCTAAATCTTTTATTTTTGACAGCCTGAAATATTGGCCATGTGTTCACTATATTCGGAAACCTTCCACCATGCTGTCATAAAATCATGAGAGCAGCAAGATTAATCATGCTCCTCCTCTAATTATTTCGAAGAAAACAAATGTTATAAAACTAGGTTGCCTAGAATTACAGTATTGAGGTCAAGTCCTCTTGATTAGCCTGACCATTGTTTCCAATACACACACACACACACAATGTCTCTATTTCTGTCTAAGTTGGTCTACAACTCAACACAAATCACAAATTCCCCATCTCATCTCTGAAATAAGAATTAAGCAACAAATGGCATCATTATAAAACAATATTTTTCCCCAGTCCATTAATTCTGTGATTCAAAGCCATTGATAATGAATTGGAGATGAAGGTGAAGTATTTGAATGTGAAAAGAACAGAAATCATAGTGGCAATTTCATTATTCTGCAAGATTTGAATGTTGAATGTTATTCAGACACATGTACTATCAATCTTAGTGCGTCTTATGTTTGAGTGAATGCAATGAATCATTTCTATACTGTGAACATGTTATGGAGTGGAAATTTGGTTGATTAAGTGGAAACTCTCCAGTTTCTGAATTGCCAACAGGGAACAGTTCATCCTTCATTTTCTTGCACATTGCACATGCCATGGTAGGATGGATATGCTGTTATGCATTAGTTATTAGCAGTAAGCTTGTAATGTTTCATTTCATGAATATCGCATTTTTCAATATTAATTAAAATTTTCACATGATTAAGCCATCAGGCATTTCTGTTTTTTCAATATCTTATTACTAGCCCAGGTGGGATGATGCTAGTTATCTTGTAGAAATGTGCTGTCCAGTTGATAAACTGCTGTTTTTTGCTTCATAATAACAACTTATTATATAGCATACTTAGTGATCTAGAGAAGAAAATATTCTGCTTGAGTGCTGGAAATTATATTTTACAATAAGAGTAATGATTTCTTGACCAAGGTGTTGGTTTAAAGAAACAAACCTTGACAGCTTGAGCTTGCTGCTGCCACATGCATTGTTTGAAAGTTTTTCCTTGAAGTGCCTTCATCTTTTATGTTAAATGAAAAGTATCTCTTTTTTTTCTTCTGGCAGCATAGATGATGTTTGAGTTTTGTCTGGTTTGCAATATCACTGCTCTTAAAAGAAATATAAAGGTGTCTTGAAATATTTCTTTTCTAAACCAAAAGAGAACTGCATTAAGCCCTTTTCTATTTGCTATAGTGATGGATGAGCTTACGAGATCAATTCAAGAAAATGTGCCGTGGTGTATGTTGTTTGCTGATGATATTGTTTTGATTGATGAGTCTAGAGCTGGGGTTAATGCTAAGTTAGAATTATGGAGACAGACATTGGAAGCAAGAGGTTTTAAGTTGAGTAAGAGTAAGACAGAATATATGGAATGTCGGTTTAGTAAGCAACAAAGTAGTGATGTGAGTGTAGTGAAGCTTGGTGAGCAAGAAATACCGGTGGATGACTGTTTCAAATATTTGGGATCTATCATTCAAAAGTATGGAGAAATTGATGGAGATGTAAATCATAGGATAAAAGTTGGGTGGATGAAATGGAAAAGTGCAACTGGAGTGTTGTGCGATCGTAGAATGCCATTGCTGTTGAGGGGAAAGTTTTATAGGACGACAATTAGGCCCGCTTTACTATATGGTACAGAATGTTGGGCTGCCAAGACACATCATATTCAAAAAATGAGTGTAGTTGAGATGCGTATGCTTAGATGGATGTGTGGAAATACAATAAAAGATAAGATTTGAAACGAGGAGATACGTAAGAAGGTAGGCGTTGCATCCATTGAAAATAAGATGAGAGAGAATTGTTTACGGTGGTTTGGACATATTCGGCGAAGGCCTAATGATGCTCTAGTTAGAAGGATGGAGAAATGAGAAAATATATTAGTTAAAAGAGGTCGGGGTAGGCCTAAGAAGACTTGGATGGAGATGATAGGAAAGGATATGAATGCTTTGAACCTCACCGAGGACATGGCATTGGATAGAAATGATTGGAGGAGAAGGATTCATGTGGAAGACCCAGAATGATTTTCTTTTTTTGGTTCATATCGCCGACCCCAATTGTTTTGGGATGAAGGCGTAGTTGTTGTTTGTTGTTGTTGTTGTTGTATAAACCAAAAGAGAGAGAAATAAATTCTATTGCTTCAATGTCTTACAGATAAAAAACAGTAGATATGAAAACTTCTAAATCTTAGATGCAGTATCTCCGATATTTTGAAAATATGGTGATATTTTTAATATTTCAAGGTCAACCTATATTTTCCTGAGATATTCCTGTTATTTTCAAAATATGTCCATAATAAAAAAATATCACAATATTATTGCAATATATTCTCAAGATTTTTCTCGTTATATTCCTGAGATATAAAAAATGTATATTTTAATATATTTTAAGTATTTTTGTTTCTTTTATATTTTAAAAGTTTTTCTAGTGGTTTCTTTATATTTAACACTACAAAACCAACTATTACTGTCTTTTTTATTATTCACTATATTTTTTTTTTTCAATTTTTAAAGCTTTTGAGATTTTTTCGATATTTTCTTGAGAAAAAACACTTTTTAAAAATATCTCCCAAAAAGACCCTCTCCGAGAAATTACCTTGAACGATATAGGTGACTATGCTTAGAAGTGTAACAAGGTGCTAATCACAGTCTCTCACTGCACAACCTATATAAAGGAACAAGGATAAAAGGTTGCTCCATCGGCTAATCTATCCTTAATGTTTGTTGGGTTCATCTAAGAAATTATGCATGTAGCGGATGGATGAAAAACCTTTGGAAAAAGTTTTAAGTTCTACTTCAGCCAAAAGGTTGACCTTGGCAAGACCATTCTTGGTTTGAGGGTATGGTGAGAGTGTACATTGTGCTGTATAGTGGGTGGGAGCGAGCATCAGATCAGGCTTGGGCTGGCTGTTTTAAGCTTGGCCTTGCCCAGCCTGGGTTTAGGCCTGGTTCACATGTTGGCAGGCTGGGTACGGGCTCCCTCGTGCATAATTAAAATGTAAATACACTGATAAATAAAAAAACTTAAAAAAAAATCAGCCTTACCCATGGACTACTGCTCGTTGCACCCCTCCAAACCCTCTCTCCCATGTTCTGACAATAGTTAGCAATCTCAGCTGGAAAAGCTGCAATCCAAGTATCCAACCACATCTCTCTCTCTCTCTCTCTCTCTCTCTCTCTCTCTCTCTCTCTCTCTCTCTCTCTCTCTCTCTGGCCTGCCCCCTGTAGCATAGGTACATGGGACTAATGGGAAGGCCATGGGCTGAACATCCAGTCCTATCCCTGTCAGTTCCTCAACCCTACGGTTAGTGGGTTTCTTTGTAACATGAGTACTTAAAAACTTCCTAGTGTACTCATGTCAACACCGGTACCTTTTGGGTGCTCGTATTGGGTGATTCTGGACCACATGAAAACATATCAGATGATGTGTAATTGTGAATTTTCTACAGATATTTTGTAGTTTTGTAATCTTTTCTTTATATTTTATTATAACTCTCCATTTGTAGTGTATATGTCATGTATATATTATGTGGGTGTGAAAAATGTATACAACCGAACCACACCCCTGCACCTTTCTTTTGGAAAACATGTGTCATACCTGTTACCCCTGTCGTACCACGGTAGCATCCATACCTATGTGACATATGGAGCTTCTAATACTCAGCAACTTGGAATGGGCAGACTTGACCCAAAATTTGGGCTTGATACTGATTAGCCTAGGCTTAGCGCAGCTCAATAGGCAATTGGGCTAGTCATGTGTGTGTGTGCAACAAATTTATATTAATGAAGTCATGCCTGTTTGAAATTGCAATCCACCTAGAAGGTTATGAGATGGTTGTCGTGATCACAGACTATGTTGGAGTAGCTTCTATCTGTGTGCTTCAATTTGAACTTTAAAACAAATGAACTTTTATGGAATATATTCTTGGCAATCAGGTTTCTGAACACTACCTTATTTTAGGCTTTTTGGTTGATTGAATACTGACTCCATTTGAAGTTTGAAACAAGGGCTATTTTCTGCACAATGCTTCTTTTAAAGAACAAGGTTGTTGAGGTTGTACCATCATTTTATGCATCTGCAAGGATAGGTGATAAAAGTACAAAAACTTGCACATGGTTGTAGTAGCATTTTCTGCATCTGCAAGGACTGATGATAAAATTACAAAAACATGTGTGCAACGTGCATGCTATTTTCAGCCTTTTTGCATACAAAGGATTTGCTTGTTACTAGTAAAATTTAGCCTCCGTTCTTCATTAGATCCTTTGTTTCACTCTAGTAGCATCACAGATTGGGGTTGATGCGAGGGAAATAAATATATTCTAGATATATCATAATTTGGATCATGCCACATCTTTTACATTATTAGATCTTAGGAAGCCTATTTGTATATTTTGTTAATTGCTCATTTGCAAATATAGTTTGCTGTTGGACTGCTCTCTTTTATTTCCATGTCCTAGATCGTTGTCATTATATGAAATGACCTTGCTGAATACAATTTTCAGGAAAAACACAAGGAAAAGAAAGACAAGGAAAAGAGAGGGAACAAAGAGAAGAAGGACAGAAGCAAGGAGAAGCACAGAGATAATGACCGGAAGGATAACCATAAGGACAAGAAGAAAGATAAGGATAGGGAAAAGGATAAGCATAAGACAAAAGCTGAGCAGAGGAATGAAGAAAGAAAAGCTGATGATACTCCTGGGAAGATTGTGGAAACAAAGCCGGCTGCAGAGGAGAAAAAATTTGCAGATGAGTTCATCAGGAGGATCAGAGATGGTGGAAGAAACGCAGAGAACCAAATGGTTGGAAACTTCAATGGCATGGATCAAAGACGAATTGATGGTACAGATAGGGCAAAGCATATTGAGGTTAAAGAGAATAATGAAAGACGAATCAAGAGGGCTGAGAGGCCAAAGGGCATTGAAAATAAAAACAAAGAAAGAAGAATTGAGGGGATTGATCGACCAAAGGACATTGAAGGTAAGGACAAGAACAAAGAAAGGCAAATTGAAGGGATTAATAAGCCAAAGGAGGATATTGTGGGGAAAGATAAGAGCAAAGAAAGGCGAATCGAGGGGATTGGTAAGGCAAAGGAGGACATTATGGGTAAAGATAAGAGCAAAGAAAGGCGAATCGAGGGGATTGGTAAGGCAAAGGAGGACATTATGGGTAAAGATAAGAGCAAAGAAAGGCGAATTGAGGGGATCGATAAGGCAAAGGAGGACATTGTGGGTAAAGATAAGATCAAAGAAAGGCGAATCGAGGGGATTGATAAGCCAAAGGAGGACATTGTGGTTAAGGATAAGAGCAAAGAAAGGCAAATTGAGGGGATTGATTGGCCAAAAGAGGATACCGTGGGTAAAGACTATAACAAAGAAAGGCGAACAGAGGGGATTGATAGGGCAAAGGATGCCGTTGTGGTTAAAGACAGGACTAAAGAAAGACAAGTTGAGGGGATTGATGGGCCAAAGATTGAGGCTAAAGAGAAGGACAAAGGAAAGGAAGGTGACAGCAAAAAGAAAGAAAAGCACAAGGATAGAGGTCAGGAGCGAGATGAGAAGAGCAGTAAATCAAAAGACAAGAGAGGGGGTAAAGAGAAGAAAAAAGAAGGGAAAGTGAAGGAGGGAACTAGTCATAAGCAGATAGAACAAAAGCTAGGAGAAAGTGGCAATAAGCTGCAGTCAGGTACTTTTGGTGTTGCAGCAGTGTACCTTGCAAAGGAGACTGCTAATAATGCTGGTGCCGATCCAAATGTCAGAAAGAGAAAGAACTTGGAGAGTAATGGAGTTTTCCATGGTGAGAGTTGTTCCCATTCGAGTTGTATTGCATGCTTTTGAATCTCCATTTTGTTTTAATCAACCATGCATATCAAATCTGCGTTGTCCTAGATATTTGTTTTTTGAGATTGGTATACTTTTCAGTCAATGTTTAAACACTCTGCGTTTCCAATGCATGCTTGCAGATGAACTGCGACCTAATAAACTTCCAAGAGCAGCTTCTGGCACAACTTTGCAATTGGAAAATGGTTGTAGATTAGAGAATGTTCATATTGCTGTTCATTGCACTCCTGACAGACAGGGAGGAGTTGATAACAAAAAGTTAGAGAGATTTATCGATGGCAGTGCATGTTCTCCCTCACCATACAATAAAGAGCATAAAATCAATGGCAAAATAGAACCTCGGCTGCCTAGTATTAACCTGAGGCCTTGCGCATCTGCTAATTTTGTAGACACCATCATGGGTGCTGCAGAATCCATTAGACCTCCTCACCCTGATTCTCAACATCTAAGTCAAATTCTTACTGTACCGAAAATGGCCGAATGGTCTGATTTTGATGACCAGGAGTGGCTGTTCAGCAGCAATAGCATCCGGACTAAGCCAAGTTTCCAGTCTGAGATTGATGGGATCCCGCAGGTATGGGCAGAGGCCTTACACATTGAACCAGCCGATGTGCACGCTTTGCCATATGTCATTCCATATTGATGGCTGAGAGGTTTCACTCTATTCTGATGCTGAGCCAGATGTACCCATCAAAGGTATGGCAAGGTCACAGGCTATGCTTTTCTCTTGATTGCAATTGTTATTGGTTCTGTTCTTTCATGTGTAGATGCCAACCAGTTAGAGTAGGTATGCTTGGGACCTTGTCCATAATTACTTGTTGGAATGAGATAAGAGCATTCATGGCTCTCCTTGGTCTGGTAGGTTAGGTTGGTGCATCTTGCAGGGCTTGGGATAAGTTCCCCACTCTGCATCTAATTGATGGAAATCGATTCAAAGGCTTATTTATGTTGCAAGGCTTTTTACATGCACAGGCTACAATAATGAACTGCTGTTTAGAATTTTCAGGATCAAGCTAGCTTGTGCGTCTTCTTGCTTTTTAGGCCTATGATCTGTTCTGGAAAGTGAGGTGGTCGTGATGCATACCACACAATTTTGATTTGTACAATAGAAGTTTTATAATTTTATTACATGAAATGTACAATAGAGAAAGAAGAAATGGCATTCATTTATGGGTTTCTTTGCAGATTTCTTTCTCCATCACCTGTTCAAAAATTTGATTGTCAACCGGATGTTTGTGTGCGCACATGTTTGTGTGCACGCCTGTGTGCATACATGCGTGTGTACCCAATCATCCATTGAGCCCCTTGGCTACTCAGAAATCCTGTCAGGTTGCAACCAGTCACAAATATGGGCTAGATTTTGAATAAATTGTGATTTTATTGTGCCTTTTCAAAAATACCGACAAACATATTGTTTTAAAAAATCACGTATGGAAATATCGTGATTTTATCCTCATATTAATGAAATAGTCTTTTCAATATATTTTCTTACAGTTTGATTGTACTTTTGTTTTTTTGTATTTTTAAGATGTTAAAGAGAAAAATAAAATTTTCTATTTGCCACGAGATTGCCTCTCTGAAAAAACCATGATAACGATATTTGTGACGTTGGTGGCAACAAAGCTTATCTTTGTTATATTCGCATCCAAATATTCTCTTGCGAACATGAATCTGGTAAAATTTAGTTTCACAGGGTTACTGTAAATTGCCACCACATTGTCCCTCATAGTGGTTAGTGGTTCCCGTTACACAGGACACCTGTCACTCTATTTTAGTGGTTTTACATAAAAACTTTGGTTGGTTTTACCATCAGTCCACATTCACATCCATCTAAGATGGGTTCTATGTTGAGCTTGTTTAGGTCAATCCATACTTGCATCCGTCCGTATCATATCCAACAAGTTCATATTTCTCAATTACTTGTACGTGTTCTACTGTACATTTGAAGATGGCCAAATGTAATTTTAATAATTCTTTTAGTTTATGAATATCTAGTCTGATTTTATTTCTATGGTAGATGCTACGATGATCTGTGTCCTTCAAAATGAAATTACTGTAAAGCTTTATGATAAGCTCACTTACGAGAAATGAAAAAGTTGGTTATCTTGGTATGATGCTGATTTTGTTTTGTTATTGGAAATGTCTTTTTCATTTTTAAATAAATGTGATTTTTTTTATTATTTTGTTTCCATTACAAATCCGCAATATATATATATATATATATATATATATATATATATATATATATATATATATATATATATATATATATATATATATATAAAAACTTTATGAAAAGCCTGTGTATGTTTGTATGCCATTGCGAGCTTATGTGCTTTGTTGGTTTTTCATGTCCTTGTGCTTTTAGCCTGATCAGCTTTAAGATGCATTTCATCTCAAAGAGGTGATCATCAATCTCGAATGCATTTCATCTCAAAGAGGTGATCATCAGCATCGAATGGTGGGCTTGAGCTGCCTCATGGTTAGGCAGGTCGATCAGTCGGATTTTATCCGGTATCCAATAAAATTCGGTTAAGTTTAGTTGAAATTGTTAAGCCAAAACCGTATCCAATTATAATTGGATGCAAATATGGTTTTGATTTTTTTTCTATTGAATCAAAAAAATCTCCACATTTGACGGATATCCAAATCCATTTACATGCAAAAAAAATGGATCTGGTATGAGCTTTTCACCATCCAAATCCGAATTTGAATCCATTTAGCCAACAACCAATTAGTTGGATATGGTATTGGCAACATCCGATTGGAATCCCCCTAACTCTTGATCACAAATCTCATTATCTGGGCTTCTTCCACTGGGAAGTATCTTGAAATAAATTGAATTTTCCGGAGAAAATATCAGAAACAAAATTTGATACGTTTATAGTTAAAAAAGATTAAACATAATAAAAATTTGAAATTATTACAAGTGAAGTCAGTTTGGACCAGTCCAAGGCCCACATATATGACTATGGTTAACCATGAAAGTAGTCGTTTAGCTGGCCCTGGTTAAGTGGTTATTACTTGAAAAATAAATTATAATTCAAGATAAAATAGCGGGTTACCCACGAAAATTGAAAGAATACATATAAGTTCATGGCTGATATAAAATACTTAAAAAACTTGGTAAAGTACGCCGTCTGTGGGATTCGAACCCACGACCACATGGTTAAAAGCCATGCGCTCTACCAACTGAGCTAAGACGGCCTCACATTAGCTTGGTTACATCTTTTGTATTATATTTAGTGTAATGTGAAAGGTAATAGAATTGTGAGTACTTATTTTTTGAAAGGCAAGATGGGTTAGGGTTAGGCAGACCCCTACCCGCTATACAACTATACCATTGAGTTAGGAAGAAAACCCTTGGTTTTTTTTTATTAATCATGAGAGTGTCTTTTATCTGGCCGTGTAGTAGGGATGGCAGTGGAGCAGCATGATATAATGGATACTTGATTTTGAGGTCATTACCTCTAGAATAATGATTTAAAAAGAAGGAAAAGAAAAAATTCATATTTATTATGGCCACGTGCAATGCAAACAAAACATTTTTTTTCAAGTACTTGCATATTTTATTTAATTTCACTAGTATGACGAATTTCATACAACTAGCATCGTGAAACAATGGATACTGAATTTTGAGGCTACGTGCAATATAAAAAGAAGTTAATGTATCTGCATTTTTATTTAGTTTCACTAATACCATGAATTTTATACAACTAGCATATCATGAAATAATGGATATTTGATTTTGAGAGCATTACCTCTAGATTAATGATGTAAAAGAAAAAAGAAAAAAATTAGTTATCGAATCTTTTAATAAAATATGTGAATGCATGGATTGCAGTTGTTTAAAAATCACATGAATTATTCATACTTCATATAAGTAAATGCACAGTAGGAACACATTTATTAAACAGAAAGTATCAAACAATAAGGTGTTTTCATGGGTAAATATTTAGTACTAATAATGAAAGGTATAGAACTAATGAGCAAAAATCACCTTTTTCATATTCATATGTTTTTAACTTTCTTGTAACTCTATTCTTAGAGATGTGCTCTACATTCTTTGTTTAGTAGAAAACGGTTTTTAAATCATGTGATTATGACATGCAAGGGTTTTTTCATAGAGACTAGCAAGCTTGTGAAATTTTATACCAGACCCGGGTCTGGACTTGAAGGTTCCATTAATACATGGAGCCGGCCCAGCCGGGTATAGTTTGTGAAATTTTATACCAGACCTTGGCCCGACCCGAGTTTTGATTAAGGCCTACAAATTTTCAATGTAAAAATGATAAAAAATTTATTTTACCGGGTAAAATATAATGGGGTTCACTATAAGAAAAACCATACCTGGATCCAATACAAACTACCTGAACCAAACCCAGTAAAACCATATTTTTTATCGTTTTTACATTGAAAATTTGCGGGTCTTAATCGAAACTCGAGTCGGGTCCAGGTCTGGTATAAAATTTCACAAACTATATTCGGGTCCATGTATTAATCAGACCTTCGCGTCCGGACCCGTGTCTTAATTGGGTCTTTTTATTTAACACCATACTCGGACCCTATAGGGTTTGGTTCGGGTTGCATCCAGGTAAACCAGGCCCGTTGACACCCCTAGTTCTGAGCCACGATAGGTAGTTCGGATTGGAGACCTCCATTCCTTCTCTGATGTGAACTTGTTTGGCGATGGCAAAGAGCCATCACATATGCCTTTGAGGTCACGGGCATAGAAGATCGACAGGAATTGCCTCTTCCACAATAAGAAATTGTTTTGATCCAACTTGATCCAAACCAAATTAATACATGGACTCGAGTATAGTTTCTGAAATTTTATATCAGACCCGGACTCGGCCTGATTCCGATTAAGACTCACAAATTTTCAATGTAAAAATGATAAAAATATGGTTTTACTGGGTATGGTTCAGATCTGGTTCATGTAGTTCTTATCGGGTCGGGGTATGATTTTTTGTCAAAGTGGACCCGATTAGACCTGGGTCCGCACATGATATCATGCCGGAAAACCAAGTTCAAGTCTGGTTTCACCTGGGTACGAACCAAATCCGACCCGTTGACACCCCTAATTGGGTAGGAGTTCACAATATTTCCGAGAATGACCAAATTTTTTAAAATTAAGGGACTTGGCAAAGAAAACTACTCTTTTGTCTTTCTTATTTAAAATAATTCTAAAATAATGAGAATCATTCTTGTTTTTATTTTTGGAACCGTTTGCAGATTTTAGTCGGAACTCGGGTGAGTCCCAGTTCTGGTATGGAATTTCATAAACCATACCCGGATCCATATATTAATCGGATCCTTTGAATCTGGTCTGGATTCTAATTGGACCTCCTTGTTTTTTTACCAAACCCTGACCCTATAGGGTTTGGTACGGGTCGGTTCGGGTCAAACTTGACCCATTGACACCCCTAAATATGCCTACTGGTTACCATGAAAGTAGCCGTTTAGCTGGCCCTTGTTATACTAGTTCAAAAGAAAAATAAAAATTAATTAAGATAAATTAGTGAGGGGTTACAGTGCAACTAAAAAGAAAAACCGCCGTCTGTGGGATTCGAACCCACGACCACATGGTTAAAAGCCATGCGCTCTACCAACTGAGCTAAGACGGCTTATGTTAACTATTTGTCTTCAATAGTAAAATTGATCATAAAAAACAAAATAACGATAATTAATAATAGTAAAGTTTAACATCCAAACACAAAAGAACTTGTAGATATTGATATTATGGGGTTGATAGAGACCAACTTCATTGAAGATCATGAACATGGTCACCTTCTATCTGAACTCAAAATGATCCCTTAATTTTGTAATAGAAATGGATTTGTGGCACTTTAATTAAGCAAGGCAACAAAGGATGGGGGCTCTTGTGGTTGAGAGTAGATCAGGTTATATTTTTTTGGATAATCCAAGGGAAAAAAAAAAAAAAACCCACATCAGTGACAGCAAATTGGCTGGCCACCAGTTGGTAACCAATATTGTCAGTATGGGCTCGTATCTGGCCGTATCGTATCCACAGAAAATTGTTTTTTTAATAAATGTAAAAACTACTTAAAATTAGTTTTTTATTATTATTTTAATAGGTTAAACACGTGTCACGTTCTGATTGACACAAAATATTTTTTAGCTGATTCAGAATGATTCACTTGGGAATCAGTATGAATCATTGGCCAAAGGCTGATATACTGACAAAATTAGAAAGTGATCCTTTGATTAGGTCATATTGCATATAAATGATTCTTTGGTTATTTTCTCCGACATGGTCACAAGCGAGATGCATGGATTTAACGTGAAATGAGCAATGGGGGTTTAACGTAACCGATGATCTGTTTATATACAACAGGGTAATTTATAAAAGAGAACTGAACATATTTGGCCACATTATTTCGTTCTGCCTTGTAGTTTTGATGTGTTTTATGATAGATCTGAACCCATGCTTGATTTAGTGAGAATCTAGCTACTCTTGGATCATGTTTTTTGGACGAAAAAAACATGATTTTATGAGTCAGAAAAAACTGTTACCTTCATGGCCATTGATTTTGGATCACCCGAAAAACCTGTATACATGTCAGATTCAGGTGATCCAAAATCCGGTTTCCACTAAACCAAACAACCTATATAGGTCACGTCTATGGTGTTAGATGTGAGAAAGAAACCCAAAAACGATATTTTTTGAGGGGGGCAGAACGAGAAGGTGAGAGGAAGAACGCATTACTCTTTATAAAAAGCTGTCTAACTTATCATCTGTTTACAAAGTAACTTACCGCAGGTTATGCTGCTCCTTTCAAAAAACATGATTCAGAATCACTTTCTAATTTTTCTCATGTGATTTTGAATCTCAAACAAATTAGAAAGTGACTCTCATTTGCAAAGGCAAATGAGAGTCACTTTCTCACCGCATAACTTTTTATTTTCGCCTGCTTATATAAATTATGTTTCACACAACTTGGCCCTAAAATCAGTCAGTTGACCTTCGTTTATTAAAAAAAAAAATGTCATTATTGTTGATTTATTCGACCAAAGGCCATAAGACGACATAAGGTGATTTGCTTAATAAAAGGGAACAAAAATATCATTTAATACTTTTAAGGGAGTATTTGAAATGCATTCACATAAGTAGGTGCTTAAATGTAATAAGTCAAACATTGAGCAGCTTTTTGCAAATAGTTTTTAAATCAAGCTGTTTTTCATAATTTACTTTGTAGCTTGTAATACGAACTGATATGCGTCCACATATGGTCGTGTTTGATTGATGGCAGTTAGGGGTATCAACGGGTAGGGTTTGGATCGGATCTAGGTGAAAACATACTTGGACTAGATTTTCGGGTATGTTATTGCATCCATACCTGGGTCTAATCGGGTCTACTATAAGAGAAACCATATTCGGACCCAATAAGAACAAAATTATCGATCATACCCCCGTAAAATAATATTTTTATCATTTTTACATTGAAAATTTGTGGGCTTTAATTGTAACTCGGATCGGGCCCAGGTCTGCTATAAAATTTCACAAACTATACCCGGGTCCATGTATTAATCAGACCTTCGGATCGCTCTTAGTTGGGTCTTCTTATTTGCCACCATACGACCGGGACCCTATAGGGTTTGGTCCCGGTCTGGTTTGGGTAAACCTGACCCATGGACACCCCTAATGGTAGTGAGAAATTTGGTGCTATTTTTCCTTTTCTATTCCTGCTATCTTCCCATACATTCAAACGAGAGAAGATTCAAAACGTAGAATATTTTACAATTTTTCACTAGCCACACATGGAAAAAAAATCGGCCTAAAGATGTGAAGAAATAATGGTGAAAAGTTTTATATCTATGCATCTCATGTTTTTTTCAGATATAAACATTCAAAATTTCTAAATCCAGGACTTGGGCCGAGATCTAATTAGTAAAGTAATCGGCCCACAGGATCGTGCCATGTGTCCGTGGTCAGTGAGGGATCCAATGGGGTCTCCGGCGAGGGAGGATCACCTGCAATGTGATGGCACACTTTTTGTGTGCTACAGCACCTAATCACCCACCATCTTTTGGATACAGCCCGTCAGCTTCAGATGGTGGGTGATCAGGTGCAGCAGCATACTTAAAGTGTGCAATCACATTGCACCTGATCTCAATTCGTCTCCCCCGCCGGCTGACCACCATCTTGGGGAACGATGACCCTTGCTCGGGACACATGGCACCTTGTCCGAGTACTTTGCTAAGTAGTCGGACCAGAGTACTAGATCTAACTGTCCAAATCGAGCCTTGGATTGGAAGGAGCTTTTTAATATCCTCCTAGGTCTGCCAGTGGGTCAAGTTTTATCCAACCCGATGCCGATTTCTTAGATTTCCATTCAATTAGCAGGCCCCAACGACTTATTAGGTCGGGTACAGGGTCTGCAGCCTAAGCTTTTTAAACAAAGATCAATAAATATAATTTTAATTTGGACGTCACTACAAGAAAAATCATTTTTGTTGGCGCACAAATAACCCCAGGAAAGACATCGACGTTAATGCATTTTCTGGCGCAACTTTACACCGCAAGAAAAAAAATGGTTTTTGCTGGGCCAGTTCTGCCCCAGAAAAGATCCTTTGCAAAATTAAAAAAGATCTTTTCTTTACTAGCACAATCAACTTTTACTGGCGCAGTTTAAAACTGCACCAGTAAAAACTTTTATTTTATTTTTAAATTATATATTTTCTGTTCTTAATCAAACTAACATCAGGACAGCATGCAGATATCTTCCGGTAGAAAGAAACAACAGTAACACATCATTCAAAATAGAGAAGTTATAGAGTAAAAGAGAAAGTCAAATAAAAACTAAAAGGAAAGTAAGAACATACTTTTGAGATGCCACCTGAAAATAGATCAAAGGAAAAATCATCCCTCTGGTTGTTCAATTGAAGTTTCAATAAGCATTTCCTGTGAATAAGTGTTCACAAATCATAAATACCATGGCTCATCATAGGAGATGCAATTCTAGTGGAAGAGAGAGAATCTATTGTAAACATACATGAGCCATATATATATATATATATATATATGAGCGTTAAGTTGTAGTGTTTGACAACCAAACGCCATATGGTGTGGGAGTTTCTATTGTACAACAAGATTTCTTAGACATAATCAATAAGAATACGCAATTACTTAAATTGGCAAAACAATTCATAGGATTTCCAACTATCTGCACAAAGAAGCTACTACATAGAAAGAAAACAGAGCCTGCAGGAACTGAATGCTCTATTCTGTCTGTGGGTATACTCTTGTTGGCACTGCAGCATTCTTTTCTGCACTATATTTTGTCTCAAGTGGAGGTGACTTTCTGTCATGCCTTTAGAGGATTCCAACAAAAATTTTCCCTAAAATGTTACACCATGAAGTTAGTCTCAATTACAAGTCTACGTAACTTCATGACACGTCAATATGATCTGTAAACACCAAAGAGCCAAAGAAGAACTTGTCTTAAAGCGGATAAGGAAGAAAATAGAAATAACAAGTGCAAAATTGGTCTATGAAACAATATGCTTCACTGAAAACTTGGAAGGAAACACTGATCATCAAATAACTTTGCACTTTTTTCCTGTGCAGGCCAATGTTGCTTTGATGGATCATGATGCAGTCCACGTCGGAGGAGGAGTGAAAACAGAAGCCGACCGTGAATCGGTGTGGCCCAAACTCTTTATTATTCTCAATACGTTTCAATAATCAATGGGGAAAACAACCAACAGGAAAGAAGTGAAGGAAACAGAATGCAAGTAATAAAGAAATAAGCAAAGTGCAGAAAAGAAAATGACGGCTGAAGCTTTTCCAAACAGTCTGCCCACGCAACCCTAGGAGTGGGCCTTTTAAAGGCTATTTATTGGACCCGGGTCGCGGGTCCAGGCTTGGATCCAAACCGTGATCCGGGTCAACTTCCATCTGTTGTTGGTTATGTGACGTGCGAACTCCACCACGCCTGGAGTAGGTGCGCAGGAGTACCTCCCTACGTCGCGGCTCCGTACCTGCAAGGGGGTCATACACGTGAAGCCCCTCATCTGTCCTTTGTGGCGGATCGGGTGGCACGATGGGCCCAATCGGGTCCTGCCCTGCATCATTCTCCCCTGGTTGGGAAGAAGTCGGCTCTGACGACTTGTTGTTGCCACAGTAAGCATATAGATCAACCACGTTGAAAATAGGGGAAATATGTCAATCATTGGGCAGCTCAATGAGGTAGGCATTCGAACCCAATCGTTGAAGGATCCTAAAAGGGTCATACTTCTTAGGACTTAATTTGCTATAGGTGCCTACAAGAAAACGCTCTGGACGCAGATACACCCAGACGAGTTGACCGACCTGGAACTGGACATCACGACGACCTTGATCTACGAAAGCTTTGTAGGTCTCGTAGCTTTCGACAAGTTTGGCACGAACTTGTCTGTGAATGTCACGCATATATTTGACGGCATCAAAAGCATCTGGAGCTGAAAGATCTGACACAGGGGCTAGGTCAACGACATGGGTGGGTGACTGACCATACACTACTTGGAACGGAGATTTACCAGTAGAACGGTTAATGGAATTGTTATAGGCGAACTCGGCTTGGGGCAATACGAGGTCCCAAGTTTTGACATTTTCCCCCACTAGGCTCCGTAACAAATTTCCTAAGGTGTGGTTCACAACTTCGGTTTGGCCATCGGTCTGGGGGTGATACGCACTACTGAACCGAAACTTAGTCTTCAACAGGGCCCATAATGATTTACAAAAATGACTCATAAAACGCGTGTCACGATCAGAAGTGATTGTGTGGGGGAGACCATGGAAACCGGCAACGTCCTTGAAATAATAGGACGCGACTAAAGAGGCATCGGTGGTTCGCTTGCACGGGACAAAGATAGTCATTTTGGAGAACCGGTCAATAACGACTAAAATTGAATCAAAACGACATGGTGTCCTGGGGAGGCCCATGATAAAATCCATGGATACGTGCTCCCACGACCGTTCAGGAATGGGTAACGGAGTATACAGACCAGTGTTTTAAAACTCGCCGAGTCAACTCGTTGACTCGGCTCGCTCCTCCAGCGAGTCAACCCGACAAGGCAAACTCGGTTTGCCAAATCTCGGGCTTGACTCGGCCTGACTCGGCTTGACTCGGCCTGACTCGGGCGAGTTTTGGGATGTTTGAAATTTGTTTTTTGAGTTTCAAATTACAGTTTCGAAATATACAAGTACATATATTTTAACAAGGATTACCCCCAGATTTTGTATAAAAAAGAAAATAAAAAACATTTAAAGATAAAAAAGCATTTAAATCCATAGAATAAAATCGCCATGTTGTTTGAACTACTGTTCACCCTGTGTTATCAACTTATTCTAGCAAAATATTTTAAAGAAATGATTCTCACTATATATGGTGGGTCAATTGTGCCTATGGGAAGTCACATTTAGGTTTCATCATCAATTTGTTATGTGAACAAGCATTGTACATATTCAAATATTAGTAGTCTTTTTATAGTTGTGCCATTAATATATTTCCTGCATAGTTTTATACATGAGAAAATTGCTTATTTATGTTGATATTGGGCATTCTGTAAACTTTCAATATGCACATATATCCCTGTTTTACATTTATGGATTTGTTAGAGAGGAAATTAAAATTTTTAAAACAAGCTAGCATATATGATTGGCCATTTTAGGAACCTTAGGTAGTAGCAGACTGAACTCATGGTGACCAAATCCTCTAATTCAAGTCATGAATTAGTCAAAGTACTTGTATAGATATCAAATTCAATTATTCAAGCAAACCTCTATAGCTCTTTGCAGTTGTTTTTATATTCTTACAGACATTTGGAGACTATGTTTACTCAAAAACATGGTTTCAGACAAATTATATATTGTTTTTCTTTTAAAATCAAAAGTTAACAAAACCCGGTCCGAATCACCGAGTTGACCCGCCGAGTCACGAGTCAATAAAGAACGAGTCGAGTTCCGAGTCACGGGTTTTAAAACCTTGATACAGACCACTATTCTGACGATGACCCTTGGACACTTTACACACATGACACCCTTGGATGAACTTGACAACATCTTTGCGCATTTTGGGCCAAAAGTATCGTTCATCTAACAGAGCGAACGTCTTATCATGCCCGAAATGCCCTGCTAACCCTCCTTCATGTAATTCAGAAATCAACTGAAGCCTAAGGGAGAAGTCGGGCACACATAATTTGTTCCCACGGAAGAGGTAACCATTATGAATACTAAAACGGGGATCGATGGTGCGATCTAAAGAGATGCACCCCTCCCAGACTTGTTGAAAATCTGGGTCCGTGGGATATAATTCTTTGCACTGTTCGAACCCAACGACCTGCACTGACATAGTCATCAGGAGGTTGTTCTTCCTGCTAAGAGCGTCAGCCACCTTGTTCAGGGTACCAGATTGATGGTGAATCGAGAAGGTGTACTCTTGCAAGAAGCTGACCCACTTGGCATGACGAGCACTCAACTTCTTTTGACTATTCAGATACTTCAATGCCTCATGGTCCGTGTACAAGACAAATTCCTTATAAATGAGATAATGTCTCCAATAACGAAGGGCTTGTACAACGGCATAAAACTCAACATCATAAGTGGAATACTGACACCTGGCATGCGTCAGCTTCTCACTAAAGAAGGCAACAGGTCTGCGATTCTGACTCAAAACTTCGCCAATTCCCACCTTGGAGGCATCGCACTCGACCTCAAAGACAGCACTAAAATCAGGAAGGGCTAAGACAGGGGCACTGGTCATTTTCTCTTTGATGATCGTAAAGGCTTTTCCAACCGCGGGCGTCCAATGAAAGCTAGTACCCTTTAGGCACTCCGTGATGGGGGCCATGAGGGTGCTAAAATTTCTCACGAAACATCGGTAAAAAGTGGCTAACCCATGGAAGCTACGAATCTCTCCTATAGTCTTTGGGGTAGGCCAATCGACAATCGCGCGGACTTTTGCGGGGTCGGCCTTGACTCCATCGGATAACACAATAAAACCTAAGAACACGACACTGGACGTCATAAACTCACACTTTTTTTGCATTAGCATACAATTTTTCCTTCCTCAAAATTTCTAAGACTTGACGCAGGTGACTCAAATGATCGGACAATGACGAACTATAAATCAAAATATCGTCAAAGTAGACAACAACAAACTTCCCAATACACGTCATTATGTTCATGAAGGTACTTGGGGCATTAGATAACCCAAACGGCATGACTAACCACTCGTACAATCCATCACGTGTCTTGAATGTCGTTTTCCACTCATATCCTTCCTGTATACGAATCTGGTGATACCCGCTTTTTAAATCTATTTTTGAGAAAATGGAGGCATCGAATAACATATCAAACATATCGTCCAAACGAGGAATGAAAAAACGGTATTTGACTGTGATGTGATTGATTGCGCGACTATCCACACACATGCGCATGGACCCATCTTTCTTAGGAGTGATTAAGGCGGGTACTGCACAAGGGCTAACACTCTCGCGAATGAAACCCTTTTGCAGTAATTCCTGAACCTGTCTCAATAACTCGGTATGCTCGGAGGGGTTCATGCGATATGCGAGAAGGTTGGGTAGACTCGACCCTGGCACAAAATCAATGGCATGCTGGACTACCCTTGTCGAAGGTAATCCATCAGGTAGGTCATCCGGCATAATGTCGCAGAACTCCTCTAGAAGAGGGGCAACGTCCACGGGAATGGACACTGACGAACTCATCACGAGCTTGGCCACCAGGGCATAACAATAGTCATATTCCTGACAATGGTTCAAAAACAACTGGTACGAGAGGCTTGCTAGTCTGGGGACTCGCTCAGGTTTGTCCACTGTGGGAAAACCGGTCTCCTTAATAGGTAGAAGGACTATCTTATGGCCATTAAAGATAAAAGAGTATGTGTTCTTGCGGCCATCGTGAGTTGTCTGACGATCAAACTATCAGGGACGACCCAAAAGGATGTGACACGCGTGCATAGGGGCTACATCACACCACACCTCATCGTGGTAGTGTTCCCCCATGGAAAACCGGACTAGGCATCGCTGAGTGATGGGAACCTCGTTTCCTTTCTTGAACCAGACCATCTTATAGGGTTAGGACAACTTCTCGGTGTTGAGTTTCAAGGTAGAAACCACACTCTCAGACACCATGTTCTTGTAATGAAATATGCGGAAAAGAAATGTATGTCCTACAATGGACATTCACACATAGAAATCAAAGAACAAGTCCAAAAGAGGACATACACAAAAGCCAATAATGGCTAGAAAGCATAAAATCTTATAAATGCACTAAAGGGCTTGAAGAAGCCACACATTACAAAGGGGGAGACCCCACTTATTTATAGGCAAGAGAGGAGTGAGAGAGGGTTTAGAGAAAGGAGAGAAAAGGCACCATTGGGAGACCCAACAAGGTGTCGTTGGGCTCCCAACGGTCACAATTGTGACCGTTGGGGGCCCAACGACTCCTTGTTGGGGCCCCCAATGAAGGTGCATTTAATGCACAAAAAAGAAAAAGAAAAAGGAGAAAAAGGAAAAAGAAAAGAAAAAGTAAAAAAAGGAAAAAGACTACACTGCCCCTATTGGGCGATTTTACAGAAATACCCCTTATCGGGTATGGGTGAATATATTTATATATATATATATATATATATATATATATATTTATATATATATATATTTATATATATATATATAAATATATTGATTACATGTATATTTTAACACCCCCCCTCAAGCTTTACGGGGATACAACCGAAAGCTTGTTGAGAAGAAACATGAAACGAGGAGTAGCAAGAGCTTTAGTGAAGAAGTCCGCCAACTGGTACTCGGATGTGACGTAGGGCAGTGCTATGGTTCCTTTTAAGTATTCATCTCGAACATAGTGGCAGTCCATCTCTATGTGTTTAGTCCGCTCATGGAAGGTGTGATTGCTTGCAATGTAAATGGCACTTTTGTTATCACAACACATCTTCGAAGGAGTGGAGATGATTACGCCCATATCATTGAGGAGACTTCTAAGCCATACAAGCTCCATGGTTGTAGTGGCCATTGCACGATATTCCGCTTCAGTTGAGGATAATGACACCTTTTGCTGCTTCTTGCATCTCCAAGAGATCATAGAGTCACCTAGGAAAACACAAAAACCGGTAGTTGAGACTCTATCATTAGGGTTTCCTCCCCAATCAGCATCAGTATAAGCAATTAAATCAAGAGATGATGAAGAGGAAAGAAAAACTCCCTTAGTTATGGTGTTTTTAATGTATCTGACTATTCTTAAGACTGCACTCATGTGCACAGATGTAGGTGCATGTTGAAACTGACTGACTGAGTGAACTGCATGAGCTATGTCTGGCCGAGAGATGGATAAGTAGGTCAGGGCCCCAACAAGTTGCCGGTAGGGAGTAGGATTCTCGAGAAGTGTTCCATCTTCCAACCTTAACTTTGCATTGATGACCTCAGGGGTGTCTGCCTTCTTATCATCGGAAATGCCAGATTTGGAACAAATGTCAGCAGCAAGTTTCATCTGAGAGAGAATATACCCTCGGGGAGAGTAGGCAACTTCAATACCTAAAAAATATCTTAAGAAACCAAGGTCAGACATATCAAAATTTTCTTTTAAAACTTTCTTAATATCATGGATTCCTTGTTCATCACTTCCAGTGATGATCATATCATCAACATATAGTAGTAGAATCACTACTGAAGATCTTGCACTTTTCACAAACAACGCAGTGTCAGTATAACATGAACGAAAATTCAAACTAGTCATTACACTGCTAAATCTGTCATGCCAAGCTTTCAGAGCTTGTTTTAACCCATATAGTGCCTTTTTTAGTTTAAGAATTTTGTTTTCACCAATAGATACTCCCAGTGGAGGATCCATATAGACCTCTTCACTTAATTCGCCATTAAGAAATGCGTTCTTAACATCCAATTGATAGATAGGCCATTTTTTAACGGATGCAACTGCAATAAGAGTCCTAACACTAGTCATTCTAGCTACGGGAGCGAAGGTTTCTTCATAATCTATTCCGTACTCTTGAGCATACCCTTTGGCTACCAACCTAGCTTTATAACGTTCTAATGACCCATCACTTTTAGTTTTAATTTTGAAGACCCATCTACATCCAATAGACTTCTTTCCAGTGGGTAATGAAGATATTTCCCAAGTTTTAGCCTTTTCAAGGGCACTAAGTTCTAGTTTCATGGCTTCAACCCATTGAGGAATGTTTTTGGCTTCATTATAGTGTGATGGTTCATGATAAGAGTGTAATGCAATTAGGCATGCCCTATATTTAGGTGTTAGGGACTCATAGGAAACAAACCTATTTGGTGGATTGGAGATCTGGCTAGATCTCCTTAAAGAGGTTTCTTCTATGTTGGAACTTTGAGAATATTTTTATAACGCACTAATGGGAGTTTCTTGACCACGCCTAGCATAGGTTTGAATTAACCTATTTTCAACATCATTACTTCCATTTTCAACATTACTAAGAGGAGTATCCTCTAAATCATTAGAAACATCCTCAACGTGGGGAGTCACATCTTCTTGAGAGAGAAGATCAAATAAGAAAGCATATTCGCTTTCATCAATATCTTTATTTTTCTCAAAACCGTTCTCATTTTCTAAAAAGGTAACATCTTTGGATACATATAGTTTGTTGCTTTTGGGATCGAAGCACCTAAAACCCTTTTGATTTTCTCCGTATCCTAAGAACACACATTCGATAGCTTTGGGAGATAACTTATCTCTTTTATGTGTAAGGACAAAACACTTACACCCAAAAATTCTTAATCTATTAAAATCGGGTGTTCTTTCAAAAAGTTTTTCATATGGAGATATATTTTGTAGAGATGAGGATATCATCCTATTTATCAAATAAGTAGAGGTTAAGGCGGCTTCGGCCCAATAGCATTTTGGAATTTCTTTGGAAATGAGAAGAGTCCTAGAGGTTTTCAAGATATGTCTATGCTTTCTTTCGGCTAGACCGTTTTGTTGGGGAGTCCTAGGACATGACCTTTGATGACAAATTCCATTGGTTTCCAAATATTCTTGAAATTCATTTGATAGATATTCTCCACCGGAATCGGATCGAAGAATGGAGATATTAGTTGAAAATTGATTTTTGACAATCATATGAAACTTTTTAAAAAAGTTAAAGACTTCGGATTTTAGATTGAGAAAATATATCCACACATATCGAGTGAAATCATTAATGAAAGTAACATAATACGAGTATCCTCCTTTTGATATGACCGGAGAAGGACCCCAAACATCCGAATGAACTAGTTCAAAGGGTCTTTTTGACACAAATGTTTTCTTTGGAAAGGGGGTGGATTTCATTTTTCCAAAAATACAACTCTTACAAACAAAATGTTTCTCATTACAAAATTTCTTTCCAAAAGGAAAGGAGTACATTTTTTAGAAGCTTGGATGTCCAAGTCTTTGATGCCAAGTTTCTATATTTTTATCTTTGACATGATTACAAAATGAGTTAGTAGGAAGTTTCAAATTGGTCATGTAGTAGAGATCTCCCCTCCTATGGCCTTGCCCAATCCGCTTCCCGGACTGGAGATCCTGTATAGAGCAATCTTGGGTTGAGAAGGAGATTTCACATCCATGATCACATATTTGAGAGACAGATAAAAGATTTAAATTAAGTTGAGGTACTACTCTTACATTTGGCACAAAAAAATCTTTTGAAAAATCTAAGGTTCCAAAACTTTTAACTTGTAAAGAGGTACCATCGGCAGTGGAAACATAGGAATTTTTGGAGTTGCTACATACATTGGATAGTCCATTTTCAATAGGGGTCATATGAAAAGATGCTCCAGAGTCAAGAATCCAAGAAGGCGTACCTGGAGGAGAAGAAGAGGCAATGGCAGCTCCCGAAGTTGATGGTGACTTGAGTAGGATTTGAAGTGCTTCGGATAGTTGAGCAAGGGAGAAAGACTCTTTCCCTTTCAATGGTTCCTCCTTCTTTTGCGGGATTTCTTCAATAATAGCAACTTTACCTTTTGGAGGTTCATTTATCTTTGGACAATTAGGTCTTATATGACCCGGTTCTTGGCAATGATGGCAAATGGCTTTCCTATAATTGCCATTATAGTTATTTTGCCTCCCAAAGTGTGGAGGCTTGTAGGTTTTCATATGATTGCCGGGTTTAGTCACGGCAAGAACTTCATCTCCTCCTTTAATCATACCAAGACGTGTTTCCTCTTGGCATATTTCGGCTATTGCATCTTCCAAAGGAAGTGGTTTGGATCTATGAAGGAGGGAGGACCTCACTTGTTCATATTCGGGCCTAAGCCCATGTAAAAATTGGAAAAAGTGTTCTTTCTCCATTTGTTCTCTTCGCATTTCCACATCTTCACTTGATACCCATTTAGGTTCAAGAAGAGATAACTCATCCCACAAAGGGCCAAGAGTGCTATAGTAATCTCTTACACTCATTTCACCTTGCTTAATGGTACGAATTTTTTCTTGGATAAAGAATTGACGAGCAAGGTCTTTTTGGGTATACATACCTTTCATAAAGAACCATGCTTCATTTGCTAGGCGGAATTTAGTAATGTTGGCACAAATCTTTAGCTCCACGTTGTTCATGAACCATGCAAGAATTTTTGCATGCTTACTTTCCCAATCTTCAACCTTGGATTGGTGATCTTCAATAGCCTTCATGCGAGCATTTCCTTCTAGGGCTTTTTCTTGATCACCATCTATTTTCGTAAGTTGAAGTTGAGGTTCCCTAATGGTGCCCATAACGTATCCCCAAAGCTTTTTACCTTTGAAGTTGTTCTCCATGGCGGCGGCCCACATCATGTAGTTAGTACCATTGAGTTTGAAGGAGAGATCAATCTTTTGTTCTCCCTCCATTATATAATCAACAATGGAGGACAAGCAAAGAGAGATAGAACAAGACAACTAGCAATATGAATCAAGAGCACAACCAAGGCTTTGATACCATGTAATGAAATATGCGGAAAAGAAATGTATGTCCTACAATGGACATTCACACAGAGAAATCAAAGAACAAGTCCAAAAGAGGACATACACAAAAGCCAATAATGGCTAGAAAGCATAAAATCTTATAAATGCACTAAAGGGCTTGAAGAAGCCACACATTACAAAGGGGGAGACCCCACTTATTTATAGGCAAGAGAGGAGTGAGAGAGGGTTTAGAGAAAGGAGAGAAAAGGCACCATTGGGAGACCCAACAATTGTGACCGTTGGGGGCCCAACGACTCCTTGTTGGGGCCCCCAATGAAGGTGCATTTAATGCACAAAAAAGAAAAAGAAAAAATAAAGAAAAAGGAGAAAAAGGAAAAAGAAAAGAAAAAGTAAAAAAAGGAAAAAGACTATACTGCCCCTATTGGGCGATTTTACAGAAATACCCCTTATCAGGTATGGGTGAATATATTTATATATATATATATATATTTATATATATATATAAATATATTGATTACATGTATATTTTAACAGTTCTCGCATGCTCCGGTGTCAATGATAACATCACAAGCGTGACCCTCACAGTTGCACCGGGTCCTAAAAATGTTATTCCTTAACCATTTCGATGGGGTCGGTTCTCGGGGTATGGTCAACACATGATGGATGGACAACAAACTTTCGACGTTATCGTCGAACTCTATAACTTCCCTCTCATTCTCGTCTTCAACTAATGACTTGTTGTCACTATCACTCTCACTCGCAGATGCGGACTCAACAATTCCTTCAACAAGATGGGTGTTCTTGCTCACGGTGGGACACTTAGACGCGACATGCCCTAACTCCTGACATCTAAAACAACGAAGGGTCGACTCACTAGGTTTGGCTTTGGACCGGGTGTGGAAAGCTGGGCCTGACTGGTCAGGTTTGCTAAAGTCTGCTCTAGGCTTTGAATCACTAGGGGAGCTTGCTCCCCTGGTTGGGAAACCCGACTTAGGTCGACTGGTGGGTTCACTACGGGAAGTCCTATATTCTTGCCTCTTTTCAGCTTGTCCTCGATATTCATGGCGTAATTGTTGGCCTGATCTAATGTCTCAACTGTGACACAACTAAAATCATCAGAGATAGCAGGACAGAGACCCGAAATGTACCTCGTGACCTGCTGGCGGGTTGTTTCCTTGATCTGCACACGCAGGGAAAGACGATGGAACTCCGCAGTGTACTCTGCTACAGTTCGGTAGCCTTGGCGCAGGGTCAGGTATTCTTTGTAGGCTCGCTCGGCGTGATCCGAAGGCACGAATTTTGACTGCATCAATCTTTGCATTTCCTCCCATGACTGTACGCACTCTAATCCATGCCGCTCCCTCGATCGGTGTAGCTCCACCCACCATGTCTGTGCTAGGCCTCTCAATCGAGTAGACGCTAGCGAGACACGACGATGTTCAGCGACAGTGTGATAGTCGAAGAAGAACTGCACGGCATAAGACCAGTCGAAGAACTGCTCCGCGTCGAATCGCCCCGCAAACTCCGGAAGATCCAGTTTCACCCCGTAAGTTGAGGAGTGTTCTGGTGCTCTCTGTTGTCGTGGCTCCACCATTCCTGCAGGATGCTCGTTCCAGAAGATGTCGTCGTTCCATACTGCTTCATTTTCCGTAGTGTGGTACTGCTCGTCGGGATGTTGGTGCTGTCGAACTCTACCGATGAGGGGTCGGCGGTCAGGGCGCGCTGGTTCCTGCTGACATTGCCTCGGTCTGGCTTGCCCGTGGGCGAGCACCATCTGCGGCCGGTATTGGGGTACTGGGATGACGGGAAGTCCAAGGTAGGGTGGAGGGTTCGGATGGGGTTCGGGTTCCTGGCGGGTAGGGTTGGTATAATATGGTTGTGGGTTAGGAATATGGTGTTGGGTCGGGTGTTGTAGTGGGTTCTGGGTCAGGGTTGGGTGGACAGGTGGGTTTGGGTTTGAGTACATGGTCTGGTGGTTATCTTGATGGGTTGACTCGCCCGATGGGATATGGATCGGGCCCGTTCCTACACTACTCGTCGGACCCAGATATGGATGGGTTGGATCGAGGTTCGAGTTGTGGGGATAAGAGGCTTGGTTTGAACTCGATCCCCGATCCATAAGATTATGGGTCTGGTTTTGACCCGGCTCAAATCCAAACTGGAGCTCCGTCCGGGTCCGATATGGGTTTGGGTCGACATGGGGTCTATTTTGAGGGTCAAAATGAATAGGTTGGATCTGGTTCGGGACAGCCCGTGAACCGGAACCAACTAGGTAGGTCGGGTAAAGGGTTTCTAGACCCAGACCCGCCCCCTGAGACCCAACGGCCGGTCCCAGCGAAACAGGCATGTGCCCTGTTGTATCAAAAACTGGATTGGTTCCTCTAGGATCTGGCCCAATAATAAGGGGCTTGCCAACTCCCGCCCGTAGGGATGCGACTACGGAGCCTCCCCGTGTGGGGTCGAGAGGGAAAGGTGAGTCCCTCCCGAGCCGGGCTGACAAAACCGGGCCTGCAGCAGGGTCCAGCGTTAAGAAATACAAAGCTTTTGAACTTACAGGAACACAAGAGATTTTAATTTGCCTAGCGAAGGGGCAATCATCCCTGAAAAGTTGTTAGTATACAAGTCCAAGCTCACTAAGCTTTTTAAATTACCTAAGTGTCCCTTGAATGTTGTTTTTGTAAAGTTCTCTGCATCCAAAGAATATATAGAAAGGTTAAAGAAAGACCTTCCCTACAATGGACAAATTCATGCAGATAGACAGAGCAATGATTACATATCTGAAATTGAAAAAAAAAAAACATAGATGACCAAGCTCTCCAAAAAAGATGTCCATAGCCTCGTATCATGTTACAAGATAGAAAAAGAATAGATATTATGCTATGTCACATGGGTGCGGGAACGGGTACGGGTGCGACATGGGTGCAGAGCAATTTCAAAAATTTTGGACACGGGGACACGGCTATATATATATATATATATATATATATATATATATATATATATATATATATATATATATATATATATATATATATATATATATATATATATATATATATATTATAAATTTTAAAACAAAAATAAAAAAGTAATTCTATTGAAGTAACAACACAAACTTACCAAAATATAACACATAAAGAAGCTTGTGAGTGTGATACCATCTTGGATCCGGACCCGAGTCCAAATTAATTTTAATAAATAGACAAAAATAGACTCGGTCAAAGTTGTCAGAATCCAAAATGTGGACGGACTCGGCCCCAGTGCATTGACCGAGTCCGACACTTAGTTGACCGTGTCCGAAGTCGCAACCGTGTCGGGGGCGTGTCGACGCGGGTGCGTCGACCTTTTAGCCGAGTCTGTGTGACTTAGATATTATGCTTATTCCAACTCTGGCTGGATTACTACTTTGGCAGAAAACAAGATCTACAATTCATAACTATACATTTAAAGTTAAGTCAACCTCAGAAACTCTATAGTCCCATGAATAAAACCAACTCAAGAAACTTTGAGAAAATGGATGTGAAGAAGCCACTGCCATGTTGGATGATGTGGCATCCCAGGCAAGCAACAAGTGAATCACAAATATACAACATTACACCATCAAATCCAGAGCTATTCTTAATTTAAAAAAATAAAGTCTAAGGCATGCTAAGAGATGAATAAAGTGGTACTCTGGCAGTCAAATTAGATAAAATTTCAAAGTACAAACATCTAATTCACCAAACCAAGAGACAACAAAAATTAAAGGGGAATAGGTAAGAAAGAGAAGACTAACAAATATTGCAGATACTCGAGTTTTCCGATATGACCAGCTGGCACATACCTCCAACAATAGCTGCTACAGAAGAACTACCTGCTCCACCTGAAAGTGGAAGCAAACATCCAGAAGCGCCACTCTTTCTTAAGTAGTCCCACAGCCAACAGCTAGGCCCTAAAGCTATCTCCTCCTCTGGTAAGTGATACTTGACCTTCAGGGTCATAAAACTTTAGAACTTCCGATAGAAATGCTAAAAAATAGTCAACTTACTGATAATTCAACACACACTACCCTGCTGCAAAAAAAATAGTTCTCACCTCTGCCTAGTGCATGAATGAGACTGAGGTTCAGAGTACACTCGGGATGAATTAGTGCGCGAAGTTGAAGTTGAAAGCACATTAGTGTCATCTGACCAAGACTGTCATTTCTTTCTTTAAGCCACATGCTCCTTCCTATGCATGGATCATTAAAACAAGATATGTGATATGTCCAAACTAAAAAACTTCTGAACCAAGCATGATAAATCACAAAACGAAGGTATACCTTGAACCCAAATCATATTCATTAGAATCATTACCGATGTAAAAAAAATCAGAATTCATTACAAAAAAACTGGCTATATAAACAAGAAAATACCGATGTTTCATTCTTTTGGGCAAGAAAATATTTTCTTCTCATAGATTTGCATTTTGTTCCCTCAAGTGCCTGCTTGCCAAGCATTGAGAAAAGATGCAGATGAAGCATAATAACTATGGACTACAAAAGGGCCAACCAAATCCAATTGAATTATGTGTCACAGAGGAGAGAGAAGAGAACAATCTTTAATGGTGAGACCGCGTCCTTCAATTACGCATGAAAATTATGAATTTGAATGCATATAAATTGATTATGAATTAACAAAGGTTGTTAGCGATTCTAGTCCCCTCGCTTGTAATCTCATCAGATTTTGGAGCTTGTCCTATGTTGAGAATACACGGTGATGTGTATGCAAAGGAGACAAATCTTACAAGGCGCGGATATAACGAAAAAGGAAATAGAACTACAAACGAAAGACTTTTTACTGAAGGCTTCCACCAGGCCAATCCAATCACACCCGATTTCATCACTCCCACAATCGAGTTTTCCATCATAGAGGCTGCCTTCAAGTTTCTACCATCACCAAGTAGCACAAACAAAAACCGATTGATGATGAAAAAAGCAATGTGGGTAAATGTGATATCTGTTTAGAACCGAACTTGCCATTTTGGTACCAGTGTGATCACCATCTGCTGCCCATATTGGCTACATCTCAAATGACGAGCACACAGTTGCAGAGAGGTCTTGTTTTCAGTCTGTTGTAAATTTTCATGGATGCCATCTCCAAGTTCAAGAAAGACTAACAAGACAGATTCCAGAGAGTATTTATTCAGTTTTCACCGGAGGGGTTATTGTGGTTGTGTAAGCCAACCACATATGCATGGTTTATAAGGGCATTGAGAAGATAGGAACTAGCACTGCAACAATTGCAGTACTTGGTCAGTTTGCTTCTGATTGTGAAACTAAGGCTATGTTCCTTCAAACTGTTTTCAGCAGGATTTCTTGAGGTGGATAAAAGGAAAAAGAAAAGGACAGGAAAAGACACTGTTGTATATAACATAGTGATCAATGACCATGGAACATGTATTAAATACCATGAAATTGTTTGTAAATGAGACAAATATAACAAATATCTAGTCTCAGCACTAGGGAACCATTAGTGTCATCAATTTGTACTTTATCATACTCTATTTTAATAATCATAATTATTTAAAAAGTCTAAATTTACAATTATAATTAGAAAGTATTTTGGCACATACAATACCCAAGATCTAGCCTTGTACAAGTAAAACTCTAGAGTCCAAGGTGCTGAAATGAGTTAGAGTTGAGTTAGCCTATGAGATTTATTTCAAATTGAAAAGATCAAATTTTTTTTTTTTTTTTTTGGGGGGGGGGGGGGGTCACAAAGTAGGAGTGGCGCCCACTCAACTACACCCAGCCACTTTCTTCACAGTTGACAGCCCTCTCAGCCATAACTTTTCTCAATTCTACTGCCTCCCCCCACCTTACCACGACCAGAGTAAATGTTTGACAAAACCACTTACCACCCACACCTCTCTGGCTCTAACCCAAGAAACCTGCACCCACACAGACACATCCAATACTACCTCCATGCAGCTTGCAATACCCAAGAATCAGATCCATTGGCACTAGGAGTGCCATTGGGTCGGGTTAGACCATGAGTCGGACCGTACCAAACCCTATAGGGTCAGGGTTTGGTGATAAATAAGGACCGATTAGAATCTGGGTCAGACCCGTCTGTTTAATTTATGGAGCCGAGCATGGTTTGTAAAATTTTATACCAGACCCAGGCCTGACCCGAGTTCAGACTAAGATCCACAGATTTTTAATGTAAAAAAGACAAAATATTATGGTCAGAGTCTAGTTCTTATATTCCTTATAGGATATGGGTATGGTTTCTTTTATGGTGGCCCAATTAGACTCGAGTCCGGATTGGGTACTATCAAATGCTTGTATAACCAAACCCAATCCAGTCAGACTTGATATAATTGCAGTAAGGTTTGGAACACGTATAAGAAGCCTTTTGCTGAATCTGGCCAGCTGATGACACCTATATAAAAAACCTAACTGATTAGATTGAGTTTGAAGCAATATCTTACCCACACAACTCCAAAGGGCCTGTTTGGAATCTGCAGCTGGGATGGGCGTTTATGAAGTTTATGCATTTGAAGAAGTGGCAGCTGCCAAATCCATGATTCAGTGTAAAGCCCTGTTTGAAATCTCAACGCCCGTGATAGTTGGGGAAGTATGGAATCCACAAATTCAGTAAATTTGGTACTTCCCCCATGCTTGTTTGAGAGCACCATCAAAATTCCATCAAAAACCTTCAAATCCATTATTGAAGTTGTTTGAGAAGATGTGTAGATTTCATAGTTACCTTTTCAAGTAGACGGATTCCAAACAAACATGCATACGTGGTATTTGCATTGGATTGCCTTTGAGAGCTTGGACTTAGTGATCTACACCTAGCATAGATTGAGCCTATCCGTTAGACGAACCCAATAAGCTTGAGCTAGTGTCTGAGACTACAATCTTCACAAAATTTATAGGGATTTTAATCTGTTAAAATTTATTTAATCAATTATTGGTAAACATTTTAAGATTGTGCTTGCCTGTGTGTGCGCACATGCAAAACTCATGCTCATGGTGGACCTTTTGCTTCAATGTCATGGCTTGCAAACTATTCATCATATTTTGCGATAACTTACTGGCTGAATATTCTAATTGTTTTATTCTGTGAGCTGTTCTTAATGAATAATTTGGTCTCAGGTTGATGCAGAAGCGGAACTATCATTGTGATTGCATAGTGCCAACAAGCAACAAACTGCCTTCTTCCAAGGCATCTGCTAGAGTTCAATGTTGATCGGAAGTCTTCTTCCAGTTCACCTGGTGGAAATTTGCTTGGTCTTGCAAACTATGCATCAGATAATGAAGTTGAAAGCTCAAGGCAGAGCACCAGGCAGAATGACAATGCTACTAATGGAGATGTCAATGCAGCCACAGAAGATCCTCATGATAAAAATTGAAGAACGTAGAGGACTGACTAATGTAGATGCTCGTGACAATGTGGTTGTTGTAAACACAGTTTTTCAAGATACATCAAGTAATAAAAATGTAAATGATATGACTAGGAAGGTTTTATCCTTTTCTTCTAACGTATTGAAGTCTGAGGATGGAAAGGTTCCTGCTGGTTATGTGGGGCATAGAAGAGAAGCGCAGATTGATGCTGCAGAGAAAAGTAAAAGGAATGTTTTACAGGGTACAGAAAATGCATCGTTGCATAAGGGAAAAATTGTTCAATCTGCTTCTTGACTAGCTATTCAGACAGTAAAACAGTTACACTTACAAAGAGACAAATTAGAAGATAATTCTGAGCTATGTTCAAGAATTAACTGGAAAAAGAAAAAGTCTGGAAATATTTTAAGATCATCTGAACTATGTTCAAAATGAAGCATGTAACAGAATGAATATTAACAAAAATTTTGGCAATGCCTACACAATTTGAAGTATGCAGCCTTCCAATTGATTCATAACAGCTAAAAGAAACACCCGATCACTTCAAACCAAAATAGGTATCGGCATTCATGTGCGCAAAAAGATATAATCAAGAATAATAGTAATCAAAATAGGGCTGCAAGCATCTACAAGGTTCTAGAGCCACACACACACCCTTGTTAAGAATGAGTAACCATGAAAAGAAAACCATAACAATAATATTCAACCGCCCTTTTCTTAAGGGAATAACAGAAGCAACCATCAAAAAGAACTCAAAAAATAGCAAAAATACATTTAAGCACAAAGTTCCTCAATATAACCCATTTGAAGGAAAAAACAAAATGACTCAAAGGTTGAGAGGCACTGAACTAGAAGCTGATAAAAGCTAAAATAGGGTGAGCAATATAATATGTAGTCAGGCATGCAGATCCCTTGTGAGCAAGATAAGCTGATCCATCTTTTAAGGCATGCAGATCCCTTGTGGGCAAGCTAGAAAGCTCATGGATCATGCCTCCTCAGTCATGTACATTGAAAACAAGACTATACAGGAAAAAAAACATATATTTCTTCTAGAGTACATTCTGAATCTTATTTCCATAAAGCATATTGTGTAATGCCTTCCACAAACATCTAGAAAATCTGCACCACTGCGTTTGCAAACCTGTAATGCAGAGTGACTCACAGCAATTACAAGAAAACCGAAAAATTAAAATTATACAACCATGAAAACCAGAACTCAAACAGATCCCAAAAATTAAAACTATACAAACCAAAAAATGTACCAATTACAAGAACCCAGCAAAATTATCATCAAACAAACCCAATCGAACGATGAAAACCAAAAGAAAATCCAGAACTCAAACAAATCCAAGCTTGCCCACAATCAAACTACCCCACAAAATACAGCATTTTGCACCATCACAATATTTAGAAAACCAATGGAAATGTCAATGGCATGCATCAAAATACAACAATTTAACCAACACCCAAAATCAAGCTGATTTCCCCAAAGGGCCTTCTCGCATCGCCCACCAGCAGTTACCTTCTTCCAAAATAAACAATGGTGCACCTTCTTCCTTGCCGATTCCCCCAAAGGGCCTTCTCGCACCGCCCACCAGCAGTGACCTTCCAAAAAAACAATGGTGCCCTTCGAACTTCTTCCTCGCCGATTCCCCAAAGGGCCTTCTCACACCGCCCACCAGCAGTAAATTTTGGTAGGTGTGAAAATAGGGAAGGAAGTATGGAGTGAATTTTGGTAGGTGGGGAGGGCATCGGAGGCAGCCGGAAGCACCGTCAGGGGTAGAGTCGGCATGGGATTTGCCGACTACCACCATGTGGAACTGGCGTCGACAAATCCCACGACAGTTCCACGAATTCCTTCTTTTTCCTCCATCACAAACAGAGGGAAACCCTTGAATCCACTCCGGTGCCCTCTTTTCCACTCCGACGCTAAGATTCCAAAAAGACCCTAAATACAAAGGAGAAAGGGCCTCACTTCCTATCCCATATGCATAAACACCCATCCCAGTGCCGAGATTCCAAACAGGACCACCAAGGTAGTTTGACCAAGATTTTACCTCAAGACCACAAAATGCATAAACTCCCATCCAAGCGCCGAGATTCCAAACAGGCCCTAAGTCATTCCTGGGTGCATGTACTCTAATGCTATGATGTGGCTCACTGGGCATCAGGCTAGGAAGTAAGACAAGCAGCTTATGGCTCTGAGGATACTAGGCTCAAAACTTGTGAAATAGGCTTGATAAACCAAACACGAGCAATAGGTGTTTGGTTAGGCTCAGTTGATCGTTAACTAATAATAGATATATTATGGAAGTCATGCTCAGGATCTCGAAGACTTCTCCATTCCTTTTCATGAGCTGAATTGTGACTTCATGCGCAAGATTCAAAAGAAAGAAATTGCAGAGGCTTTGAAAAAAATGAAATCAAGAAGGGCAGTTGGCCCAGATGGTATACCTATCGAGGCTTGAAAATGCTTGGGTGAGAAAGGTTTAGAATAGTTGACAAATCTTTTTAACAAGATTTGGTGGACAAATAAGATGCCTAATGAGTGGAGGAAAGAGTACTTTGGTGCCTCTATATAAGAATAAGGGTGATATACAAGATTGCACAAACTATCGTGATATAAAACTCATGAGTCATGCTATGAAACTTTGGGAGAGGGTGATTGAGTATAGGTTGAGGAAGGTTGTCATGATATCGGAGAATCAATTTGGTTTTATGCCTGGAAGATCAACTATGGAAGTTATGCATCTTCTTAGACAACTTATTGAGAGATATAGAGAGAGGAACAAAGATTTGCATACGGTTTTTATTGATTTGGAGAAGGCATATGATAGAGTACCTAAGGATGTTCTCTGGTGGACAATGATGAAGAAAGGTGTTTCTCTCAAGTACATTAGTATAATTAAAGATATGTACGAAGGAATAATAACCAATGTCCGCACTTGTAGAGGGGTGACAACCAATTTTCCTATAACGGTTGGGTTATATCAAGGATCTGCATTAAGCCATTTCCTATTTGCTATAGTGATGGATAAGCTTACGAGATCAATTCAAGAAAATGTGTTGTGGTGTATGTTGTTTGCTGATGATATTGTTTTGATTGATGAGTCTAGAGCTGAGGTTAATGCTAAGTTAGAATTATGGAAACAGACATTGGAAGCAAGAGGTTTTAAGTTGAGTAAGAGTAAGACAAAATATATGGAATGTCGGTTTAGTAAGCAACGAAGTAGTGATGGGAGTGTAGTGAAGCTTGGTGAGCAAGAAATACCGGTGGATGACTGTTTCAAATATTTGGGATTTATCATTCAAAAGTATGAAGAAATTGATGGAGATGTAAATCATAGGATAAAGGTTGGGTGGATGAAATGGAAAAGTGCAACTGGAGTGTTGTGCGATCGTAGAATGCCATTGCAGTTGAAGAAAAAGTTTTATAGGACGACAATTAGGCCTGCTTTACTATATGGTACGGAATGTTGGGCTGCCAAAAGACATCATATTAAAAAATGAGTGTAGCTGAGATGTGTATGCTTAGATGGATACGTGGAAATATAATAAAAGATAAGATTCGAAACGAGGAGATACGTAAGAAGGTAGGTGTTGCATCCATTGAAAATAAGATGAGAGAGAATCGTTTACGATGGTTTGGACATATTCGGCGAAGGCCTAATAATGCTCCAGTTAGAAGGAGGGAGAAATGGAAAAATATATTAGTTAAAAGAGGTCGGGATAGGCCTAAGAAGACTTGGATGGAGATGATAGGAAAATATATGAATGCTTTGAACATCACCGAGGACATGGCATTGGATAGAAATGATTGGAGGAGAAGGATTCATGTGGAAGACCCAAAATGATTTTCTTTTTTGGTTCATATCGTCGACCCCAATTGTTTTGGGATGAAGGCATAGTTGTTGTTGTTGTTTTATATCATAGAGGATAGATAATTGAAGTGTTGATCTGTAATGTATCACCTATTTACAGATAAGAGGGAAAAATTAACTCATTGTCAATGCAGTAGTACTAGAATCATCCATCTCAAGATGGACAGAACCGATAGCAGAGTGGAGAAGAGGCGGCAGTACCATGCAAATCCATCTCGACACACATGCTTTATCCAACTGCTGCAATAACATTGCATTCAAACATGACAAAAAGAAAGGTCTGAAATCACTCATTTTTTAACAACAGATAATGCTTTCCGTTCCGAGTGTGCAGACAAGTGCCTAGCAACAGTAAGAGAGGATAATGACCGTTCATCAGAAAGGCCTCAATGAAGCAAAAAGAATCTAAATGGATGGGGCCCTTCTTAGATTTCAGAGAGAGTCTTCCAACAAGATTACCATAAGAAATAAGTAAAGAAGACTTTGGTGTGAAGTATTCCAAACGAAAACCAGTGACAGAGACCTGAAACGAATGCTGCCTTGACAAGCCAATTGCAGCCCCGGATTAGCCTACAAACTCTTCAGATAGTTGGCTTTTCAACTATCACTTGGACTTCTTCCCTGGCTTTTTCTTTATGACTTCATCAACATACATGATCCCCTTGCCTTTGTATACTTCAGGAGGCTTACAGCTGCAGACAGCAACAGCAAACTGTGACACCCTCTGTTCATCAATCCCAGTACAGCAAACTATATTGGGCTTAAAACAGAACACACTCACAGTGGGTGGTACTGTCAATTCTACCTCATGACTGTAACCCAATTTGAGATACAGAAGACGGCATTCTGCCTCGGCCCTTGCCTTGAATCCCACTCCAATGATCTTAAGAAACTTGAAGAATTTGGCCTCCAGCATTGACATCTTTCCAAAATTAGCTCAAGGCACACTGCTACATGCAAAACCACTAACATGAGAAGGGAGAAACTACTAGGAATAGAAGGGATAATACCAAAACACAAAAGCAATGAAATAAATATTAATATCCAACTCAATAGTTAAATCTAATGCAAGAAAGGGCAGTCTCAAGTCAAACTTTTCAGAGGCAACTCAACATAGGCAAACCTGCCAAAATGGCATGGAAGACCTTTTAATTAGATAGAGCCAGTACTGCCATTGTTTATACATTTGTATAAGGTGTTGAAAGGTTATTGACAACATCCATTGTTGTTTGTTCAAAATCACTTCCATGCAACAAATTGGTTCCCCATCGTTTCCATGAATGTGATCATGCTAATGTAAACTTAAGAGCCACTAACCAAATCAGAGTTCTACATGTTTTTCTTAATACTTAAATATTCTAGTGTACTAACCAAATACAAGAGTTTCTACAACAAGGACAAGCTTTATATCTTCAAGAGCATCTCAAAAACCCTTGGAGTAGATCTAGTGAAAAGGAAAGTTAACTTGCAAACTTTGAATTACGTGATAAAGATGTTTGATCTTCTCAAACTATTACTTGTCACAGGTAGTCTGAGAAAGGCCTCCGTAAGCCATATCAAACCTTGACAGTATATAAATTTATAATTGCTTCCCTTAAAAATTTGGCAAGTAATTATAAAAGAAACATGATTCAGTTAACACGGTGGTGCAGTCTGCTTCACATCATGATGGATTTAAGTTTTAACCAAATCAATGAAGACCTATCAAAGACTACCAAGAGCCCGATGACTCCAAGTCCCATCAACTAAAACCAAGCTGAGCAAGACTAGTACATGAAGCAATACAGCCAAGTCAAAGTCATGGCCTGACCAAGCAAATCAATGCACAACAAAGTCCATAAACCACCTGATTGGTTAGAATATACATATAGTCAAGAATGAGTTAAGACAAGTTTTGGTCCAAAATAAGTTTTGCTAATAATGCATCCTGCTACATAAACCACCAGCAGATGTGTTAGAAACATGGAAATCCTAAACTTTGCCCATCCAACAGTGAGAATTATCATACAATATACATAACTTTTTATTGTTTCCATACAAACATCAAGAGAAACTTTTTCCCAAGGATTTTTTCCTCACTTAGGGCACATTTGGAAGCAGGAAAATAATAGGAAAAGTTAAATTAGGAAAGAAAAAATTGAAACTTCCCATCTACTCCAAACGAGAGAAAATTTCTGAAAGGAAAGTATTTCTAAAAACTCAGATTTTTTATAGGAAAAATTCCTCTTTCCTATCAAATTTTTTCTTTAATGGCAATCCCTCACCCTCAAAGTATCTCATTCTGTCAGCTGCTACTCTCTCTCTCTCTCTCTCTCTCTCTCTTTCTCTCTCTCTCTCTCTCTCTCTCTCTCTCTCTCTCTCTCTCTCTCTCTCTCTCTCTCTCTCTCTCAACAGTCCCCATTTTGCTGCTGCTCATGTTAGGTTCTGCAGTTACACATTCCATGTATGAAAACTGCCATTGTATCTTCTTCGGTGGGACCTTCTTCTCCTTGAACTGCTCCAACTCGATCAATAATGAATTATAGGTTGAGCTTACGGAGACCATCATTGAATCTTGACTGCCATTCACGATGGATGGACGGAACTTTTGAGCATGTTGCTGCCTACCAATTGTTTGTGGATATATGTCTCAAGAAACATTTTCAGTTTTAACGAATACACAATATTATCACATTTATCATATTTTTCTAACTTGATTTTCTCATGTGACACAAACGAGTGAATTTTTTTCATATAGAGAAGTTTTCACATGAGAACTTCCCAATGTAAAATTTTCTTTTCCTATGAGATTGTTTCTCACTTCCAAACATGCCCTTAAAATCATGAGGTTCCTGAGAACTACGTAGTCCAGTCATCCCATATTTAAAAATTATTAGTCATTGTTATCTCTAGAATCCTAGATTAACATTTGACAATGGAGCTACAAAGAACAAACTACGTCCAATATCCTCCAGCAAAAATTTAAAACAAAAAGTTCAGATAAGGAGCCATTATTACAATCATCCTGGCATCTTTCATACCTGAAGTTGGAATTGAAGTTCTTTCCTGTAGCATAGAAAACAAAATCCCTTATACTAGCAATTATGCATGGCTATCACCTAAAAAAAGCATGCACCAAATAGTGTAACCAAGGGAAAGGTCCTCTCAACCAGATGCAATTGAGCTGCTCCACCAATAGGAAGATCACACTACCAACTTCTCTACACTATTTTTCAGAAATTAATAGATGTTGACAACATTAAATAATTCACACTGTTGATAGGACAATTTTCCCAATCCATCTAAACTAATTCCAACAAATTATTGTGCTCTAAACATTGCCCACATTCCAGAAATGAGATTTAAAGCCAGTAACAGCTCTTTAGCTAGTGAGGCTAGGATTTTGCTCCGTTCAAGCTTAAGATTATCAGGATTACGAATTGCTCACTGAAATTATGCATTTGAACAAACATATTTCAATTAAAAAAAGGCCCAAAACTACCCAAAAGTATATAAAAACTACCCTACCACCATAACATCATATTTCCCAACCGCTTCACTTCACAAACCAAAAATTTTGATTATTCACTGAATCACTTTGCATTGTATCCATTCCTATTGTGACAGAAATTGAAGCACCCCAAATCAAAGAAAAAGGAAAACCTAACTTCTCATAAACCACTTCCTTTTCATCACTTAGGGCCTGCTTGGATGCAAATCCAGATATTCAAATGTATAGTTTTCTAAATTTCATATTTTTAAAAAAATCAGGTTTCTTAAGCTCTAGAAAAGTGCAATGTTTGTAAATAATCTCACAAATAATCAAGTTTATCAAAACTTGACAAGAACATCCACTTGTTAAATGCACTAAGGCATAAATATCACAAAGTGCACTAAGGCACAATACACATATGAAATACCGAATATTATTGAGAGAAAAACCAGACTACAAAAGGTGCTTTACAATGGGGTAATGAACCCTTATTTATAGACTTGGAGAAAGACTATAGTCGTTGGGCTACTTCCCAACAGCTCTAATTAGAGCCGTTGGGAATAGCCCAACGGTTAGTCAAATAGTCAACTGTGTTGACTTTGACTTGACTAAAAAGACAAAAAACTTAAAACAAAAAATATAAAAAGATTATTACAAAAAATGTATTTCTTTTATATAAGTATATACTTGAATACATATATATACATATATATTCAAGTATATACGTATATATAACATGTGAACTTCTAACAGTGTTTGGGTGCACTTGAAACTCTGGAAAAAAATTATTCAAATTAAAAGTTTTCACCTGTTTGGTTATTTCTAGTGAAAATTTTCAAGATCTCTCTCTCTCTCTCTCTCTCTCTCTCTCTCTCTCTCTCTCTCTCTCTCTCTCTCTCTCAATTTTGCTTTGCTGTATATTAAAAAAAAGCAATTGGGACTTATGAACTAATGCAATCAAGGAAGGGGACCTTTCCCTAGCTTCTTCAGCAGGAAAAAAAATGAAATCAAACTAAGTCAAAAACCGAATCTGCTGGCAATGTAAATTTCCATTGAACCCCATCCACAGCTATAAATCATGAACTATGAACAAAATGGTACAAATTCTCCCTTCCCCCCTACCCCAATTCTGTCCATAATCATGTACTGAACCGACTGAAATCTTTTTTTAATTTGGCAAATGGCATAGAATCTGATCGTATCAATAAACCAGTAACAAGGATCAACAAAAATAGTCAAGGTGCCTTTTGAAAACCAGGAAATCCCAGCCACTCGTCTGTTCTAACCTGCTCTTTCAATCGAATAAACTTAAGTAATCATATCCTTAATCAGCAAAACCATATCAACAAAGTGGAAATGCAGTCTGCCAATCTCATGTGTTCCTAATTCAAATAAACTGTTTTAGAATTCCTGGGCGTAAAACACCACGTACACCAATAAATCAGGAGGAAAAAATATCAACATCAAATACAACACCACAGTGCAATCACTACAAAGAATCACCTGTCACTTAATTAGAAATTGTAAGCCAATGAGTTGATCCAACCTCAGGAAAATACAACACCAAGAAGGAGCAAAGTGCACAAAGAAGCTGTTGACAATCGTAGAATCACATAAGATACATGACTGTAAGACCATGTTCAATAATCCACATAACAGCAGAAGGTTACAGTAACAAACATGTATCATTCTTTGAGCTTATTCAGTAATCAAAAGCACAAAATTTCTGACATCACAAAAATATGTATCATGAAGATATACAGTTCAACTCATGGTCCCTGGGTTCATTAGTTAAGGTCACAGTTCACCAAAACCCAAATATCCTAGTCGGGTAGAAATCATTTTAAGTAAAAAGCAATCACATCTGCCCTGAATACCATGTCATGACCTCTGGTTTGCTGTCCAAGAGCCTACATACACTGTTAACATATTGCATCCATTCCTCTATTACACAATGGATAATTTTCACATCAAGTGTAACAACAATGTTGTAGAAAAATCTTTAATCGATAGACATTAGATAGTTCGACCAACAAAAGTGTGGAAGCTATGAAAAACCTAACAAGATAATAATGTCAAACACAATCCTTTATATACGAGACATATTGGACTCTTCATAAAAATGACCGTGTCCCCCTATCCGCAGCCGTATCCATGTAACACAGGGTCCATCATGATCCAGTTCTATATAGAGAGGGAATTGACTCTGTTGGTTAATTATGATGAAGATTTGCAAAGGGAAGACCAAAAAATGAACCAAGCGAAAAATCACATAAAAACTAACAGCAATTATGTGCTTTTCATGTTATCGACAAGCCCCAACCAGATCATAGATAAACATAAGACAGCCAGAATAAAAAATTATCCATGAAAAATCAGATAGAAAGTATTAAATCAAAATAACATGCAGTGATACCACAATCTAGAGTTTCAAAAGATCAAAATCTATATTACATGAAATTCAAAGCCACCTGCAAGCTACAGAGGGTTCGAAACTATGTCTCAAAACGTAGGGTTTTTGCTAATATGCCCAAGACAAACCAATTCATCACGAAAAAACATAGCGAAACATGGGGTTTTCAAGATGTCATATAATGAAATGATCTTCTTCACCAGAAAATAAATGGATTCGAGTTCTTACCCAATTTAAATCGTGAAGGAACTCCGGAGAAGGCAAGATGCACAGAAAACGGGACACGAGTTTATCCTTGATCAAGGGTTTTGTGGCGAGACGGATTTGCTGCTGTTTCTGCCTTTTCTTCTTCTTCTTCTTCTTCTTCTTCTTCTTCAAGTGTTTGCGGTACTCAGAGAGAGAGAGAGAAAGGTTACCGGCGACGGCGACGGACACAGAGACGGAGACGGAGAAGTGGAGGAGGGGTGAGTGCAAGGACGGTGGAGGAGGGTGGCTAGGTGTAGTCTGTAGAGGTGAGAGCGAGGAGGCGGGTACCGATAAACCGAGTTCGGGTCTTTTCTGTTTTGGATATTTATCCAGATTTTGTTTTCAAAAACACCTAGCTGACTCGACACATGTTTGTGGGTTCAAACTCGGGACCAAGGGATGTAAACGGGTCGACACGGACCGGATCTAGACATTACCGAGTCCGACTTAATTGAATTTTAGGTTAATCGAATTCATATTCAACTTCGGAGTCAGATGGGGATCAGCCAAACTGAATTCAGATCCGACTTACTAAAAAAACTGATATTTACATGTGCCCCGATTCAGATTTTAGTTGTGTTTGGAATTTTTTAGGATCTAGACTCAGTTTTGGATGTAAAACTTGATACTGAATCTGGATTCGCGTATTAATCGTATCCCATTTTGGCTATTGAATCAGACTAAATGGATTCAGATTTGATCAGATATCCAATCTGAACCCTAACTTTTCACGTCCCTTGTTTGGGTTGTCAGAATTGGATATTCTCTTTTCTTTTGTATGTTTCACCACTATGCATGTATAATGGGATTCTCGCTCCACTGTATTCCTGAGAATCAGGTTCTCAATTTACACTGTAGAATTCAATTCTCACCTATTATATTATCATAATCTTAATCCTAAATCCTATCTTATCCTAATCCCGATCTTAAATAGTATAAAAGCAGAAGCAAGGGTATCAAGTGCAACCCCAAAGGGGTTTGACGTAGTGGGTTAGGGCCTAGGCCACTAAGAAGGTGATCTAGGTTCAAATCCCATGGGCCACCTCTTACTTCAAGCTAAAGTGTGGCAATTCACTGAGCGGGACTGGCTTAAGTTGACCCACCACCATTACCAAAGGCCGAGACAACTGCTTCGGTGGTTGTTTTCTTTCAAGACAAGAGATCTAAGCCTTCCCTTATCGGCAGAGACTAAAAGTCGTGGCCGGGTATAATCAAATAAAGATGGAAGCAGATCAGGTCATGCTGAACATGAGCGTTTTTGCTCATGCCGACATCGTGGCCATCGGATTTGTATTTTAAAAAGCTCAAAAGTCAACAAAACCACGTGGCATTCATCCAAAATGCAAATAGACGGTCACGATGTCGACATAAGCAAAAACGCTCATGTTCAGCATGACCTGATCCGTTTCCAATAAAGATGGCCCCTAAAGACGAAGAGCGGCTCCACGGAGTTTTATGCTGTCAGTACATCAATGGTAAGTATGGCAGGCAGAGCCACCGTGGTTTCTATGTGTAAATATAAAAAAATATATCCCCTAAAAAAAAATAGTGTTTTATAACTTTTTCTTTATTAACATTTTTGTCATGTGATAGTTTACACTATAGGATGCTTCAAATTTGAAAACACATCTGAATAAGCTTTAAATCATTTATTAGAAAAATAATTATAATGTAACTATAAAATTTTACTCATTTTACTACTATATTCGGATTTTGGAAAGACATTAGGCTGAGCTGATTAGATCATGATTCCCGATGATATGCATTATCTTGTAAGTTGATATATAAAAAAGGGATGTATCATGTACCAGAGAAAAATACAAATAGAATTTTCTTTCACTGTGCATCTAGCTTTTCTACCATTTTGCATGTTTCGATTTCCATCATGGTATCAGAGCAATCTCTATCATTAAACCAACCATCGAATGATCAAACATATTACAGTCACCATGTTTGTTTTCATCACAACCCAATCAGCTCTTATGGCATCTTTCTCAGCCAAGAAAGCGTTGCTCAATCCGTAGTTCACCAAACAACCGATCGAACAGTTTTTTGTGTTTAACAATCAAGGTAATCAGGTGGAACCACAAGTGAACTTGGAAGGTAATGCTCAAAATTTGATTGTTGTTGCCTTGATGTCACAACAATAGATTCTTGACATTGGTGTTGTTGATCATATGACCAATTTTCCCCCCAATCTCACTTACCTGCACTCGCATCCTGCCTTTCAATAAATTTTTTTATTGAATTTTTTTTCTTGTCTCTCACATTAGGAATGCTACATTAACTTCGAAGATTTGTCTTTTGAATGTTATGTATATTCTTAAATTTAAATTCAATTTGATTTCCATTAGCAAACTTACCTGAGACTTAGATTGTATAGCATATTTTGATAATAACCTCTGGTTGTTACAAGACTGTGCCTCGAAACGGACTATTGGAGCAGGTAAACAATGGAATGGGCTCTATTTTCTTTGGACGACAAATAAGATCGCCTTGGCTGCCATCACTCTCACCCATGTTTGGCATTTCACGCTTGGCCACATTTCTAATAAGCGTCTACAAACTCTTGTTTCTTCCAATAAAATTAATGCTTGTTCTTTTGATGATCATTGTGAAATTTATTATTTTGCCAAGCAAATACACCTACCTTCTCATATAAGTTTCATTTTCACTCATGCTCATTTTCAATTATTACATTGTGATTTGTGGGATCAGCCAAAGTTCAAAAAACAAAAGTTGTAGAAAATTTAGTTTTAAATCCAAGAAAACTAAAATCACTCTAATTGAAGGTCGTTTGTCTTTGATACAATTCGAGAATTAAGGTAGATTAATACAGTCCTAAACAATCACCTGTAGGACTGTTTCGTCTGTTTTAAGACACTTTTGATCATACCTGATGATGCATGAATTATGCGTAATATTAATACATTTTCACTACATAAATGCATCATCTATAGGTTTAGAACCCACACTTAGATGCATATTGATGTTAGGAAGCTATGGTTCGAATTTTGTCAAAATCAGACTTAAAATGAGTAAGTTATTGCATTTACAGTATAGCGGGTTAAACTTCAGAGTAAATTTGGATCCAAACGTCCACCTGGACCTTGGATCTGGGTCAAAAAGCATAACAATCCACTTCAGTTATTCACGTTTTTATTAAATGTTTTCTAACCCCCCCCCTATCAAAAGAGGCGCCCAGTGAAAGTTTTTATTTTAATCCCTTTTCTTTTCTGGAAAAACCAGAAAAGAGGCCAGCCGTTTAAATAGAACATGACGCCCCATATGGGGTCTGTCTTTGCTTAGGTTTTCCTGTCCTAGGGGCACGACTCTTGCTCCAGCCACCTTCCTCCCCAACCGTCCTTCATCCACTCTTCTTCAACATCCATGATCGTCCATGGAGTCCACGCCAAATCAAATGGAGATGCTGACCCTTCTTCTCTCATTTCTCTCCTTTCAGATTTGCCTTCTCTTCTCACCCTGCTGAAACTAATCATCAAGGTTGTCTTTTTACAAGTTGCAGCTGCGGGTGGAGTGAACCAGTCGTGGTAGGGGTGTCGTCTGCCCCTCCATAGCAAGCCATCCCTACCCCCGATGGCTCTCTTCTCCATTAAAGCACGCCACCTTCGGTTATATCCATCCAGTCGTTTCCCTGCAAATGGCAGCAAAGCGATGTTAGACAACATCACTGAGGTCCTTCGGAGCACAAAGTCATGGCAAAGTCCGCTCTTTCCACCCCTCCACTCGTCGGATTGCCCTTGAGGTTGATAAGTTAGAAACAAATTTATAGGTGTATTTCCAATGCGAAGTGCAGATGCACATGTAGTGAAAAGACATATTTACCCCTGGCGATTTGGAGAAGACTTAGATACCTGTTTTAGTTCATTTTCATGTTTGTAGATTGTAATTTAATTAGATTTGTAATATTAACATAGTTGTAAACATTTGTGATATTAATAAATTGTTATTTTAGATTTAATTCAGAATATATCCTGTTTCGTGTGGATTCGACCCGTACTCGCCACTTCTGTGACAAGTCGGTTTTTATTATCTTTGGTTGACGATTTTCCCATTGCTTTTATTAAAAATATTCTTTTAAAAATATCATTTACAAAAAACCAACCAATACCAATGATTGATTTAGTAAATTTTTAAACATAAAAGTTGTAGAAAATTGAATTATTGAATAAGAAAAAAAAAACACTTTAATCGGAGTTCTTATGACTCCGATATGAACCAAACAAGGGGTCTGACTCTTACAGTCCTGACAGTCAGTCACCCGGATGACTATTTTTTCTTTTCTAGACCAGTTTTGTCAAACCAAATGAATGAATCAACCAATATGCAAAACATAGAAGTTATAGCCACATATATTAGATTTCCAACAAGCTATCATGCACAAATTTTTATAAACTATAATGAGAGATATGCCAAGAATGGTGTGACCTTGTCTGACACACAAACAGTCACACAACCAAGTGATGGATTCATAGTTTAGCAGTCTTTTTAATTTAATCCAATTGTAACTTTTGGGTTTATTGTTCAATCTGCACACATAAGCACTTCTAATCGTATATTCTCTAATGTCAAAAACCCTTCCTCCTTATCCCCAACTCCAGTTAGTCTATAATAAATTAAAACACAATTCAAGTTATAAAACTAACTAGCAGAAAAATATTTTGGATTCAAATTCAGGAAATGCAATTATTTTTATCAATCTAAATGCTAGATCTACTGAAAATGAGTGAATATATTCTCAAACTAGATTTTTAGAGAGTTTGTCAAGATCCTTAAACAGGCCACGATTCATCGCAACAGTCACACGTAGCAGTCAAGATAACTCGCCCAAGTGGAAGGCGAAACAAGTGGACAACAACTTCGACAAAGACTTGCATAGGGCTTGGACAAAACATGATACAATACAACAACTCAATGGTGAGATCTTCAAATGATTCTTTAATAGTACAGGGACGATCCTTCAACAACAAGGCAAGGTTTTCAGCAATACAGAAGCACATCCACAAGTTAGCTAATGCTTCTTTTCAGCAACTCACAAAACAAGGTTTTTGTAGCTTTCTTCTTCAACTTCAAAGGGGTTCACACAACCAAAGTGGATCGTCAAAATAGTTGGTCCTTCACAAAGGATACAACAACAATATTCACGCTGGGAGTGGACTCCAATTTCTTCAGCAAAAGTTGCCAAAGAGAGGAAGCCTTCATTTCTTTTTCTTATTGTTTCAGATTTCCTTTTTTATCAAAGAGGAATAGGTTGCATGATTTTTTTGGGGCTTATATGAACTCAGCCCAGCTGACTTAAGGATGGGAGGTAGTTTTCCAAGGCCACATGTCCCTTGGCCAATGCATGTCTTTCTCTAGAAAAGGGTCATGAGTGCTCCCAAGACCACCCATTGAAGGGCTAATGAGAGAATACATTTTGAATTGGTTTTTGTCCTTTTATCAACAGCCAAAATTTATAAACATAGCCATTCACAATTTTTTTAAACTCTCTCTAATGCCTTCACATAGTCACCTTTCACATGACCAATGGGAGGGCCTAATTTGAAAAGGCCTTAAAAAATCCCCCTCATGTTTTGTGAAATTCATTAACCCTCTTTTGACTAGGTCAACCACCTCATACGAGGTCCATATTGGTCCATTCATAGGGGCACCAATATGGATCGATATATGAAGAATTGGATCTTGGGTAAGATCCAAGGCTTCAAATGGATTTCAAAATTATCTAATATTTGTTTAGATAAAAATTAAAATTGCAAAAACTAAAAATCTACCCAATAAACTCATACACTCTCTAGCATCCCAAAATAATCTTACCGGATATCAGAACTATCCAGATTCGTAAGATTCGGCACCTAAAAAAATAAAAAATAAATCATAAATGATTTTAATATTTGCAAAAAATATAATCACCACATAAGGTCTTTTCTAAGAAGATAAAAAACAAAATTTCTTAGAAATTAAGATATGCCAAAATGATGGATTTACTTCGAAGATCCATTTGGACCCGAATAGGCCTGAATAAAATTGGATCTTTTTAGGGTATCACATCTCAGATCAGGTATGGAGAGTTGGATTTGCCTTTATCTCTTCTTCAATGCTCTGGTACTCCAGATGCTCTTCATCATCCCTCCAAGTTGAAAAGGCTTCGTCCATAGAGTCAAATCCTTGTCAAGCATGTCGCCATGGTACCACTCCAAATGCTTGACATTGAACACATCGAAAGTCTTGAAATGTGCTGACAGCTTCAACCTATAAGCATTGTCATTTATAATGTTAGTAATTTTGCAGGAACCAATGCGCTTAGGCGCTAACTTACCAAGCATATCAATTGGCAATCTTTCTTTTGTTAAAGTAACCCACACAAGATCTCCAACTTTAAAAATTACCAGTCAGCACTTCTTATCATAGATATATTTATACTTACATATGCACTCTTGTAGTCTTTGATGTACCTATTCATGAATATCTTGCAAAAAAGAAATACGATCATGTATAAAATCTAAAAGAAGTCCAATAACAATAATAGGAGTTTAATCCACATGAAAAAATGGGTTAGAACCATATAGAATAAAAAATGGACTAAAACCAGTAGATTGATTCACAAACATATTAAATGTAAATTAAGCTTGTGCAAGGATGTGTGGTTAGGACTTAGGTTTGTCATTTATTAAAGCTCGCAATAAATTTTCTAATGACTTATTAACAACTTCAGTTTGACCATCCATTTGTGGGTGATGCACAATGCTAAAATGTAAAGAGGTGCCTAGCTTTTTTCAAAGTTGCCTCCAAAAATGACCAACATCCCTATCTGATGTGATAGTTTAGGAATCCCATATAACTTATATATTTCCTTAAAAAATAAGTTTGCTATATGGGAGGCATCAATGTTTTTTCTACATAGTATGAATCTAGCCATTTTTTAATACCTATCTACTACAACAAAAATAGAATCTAATCAATGCAAAGTTTTAGGCAGTCCTAATACAAAATTCATGGTTATATCCCGCTAGGGTTTCTTTGAAATAGGTAAGGGTAAATATAATTTTGTGTTGGTAACATTACCTTTTGCTATATGACATGTATGACATTTTTTTATGAACTCATTCACATCTATTTGCATGGGACCAAAAATAAGTCGAGGAAACTAATTTCAGAGTCTTGTCTCTACCAAAATATCTCTCATTATATAATTCTGAAATTAATCTAAGCCTAAGGGAAAAATCATGGATACAAAGCAAATTTTCTTTAAATAAAAACCCATCTACCAAAGAGAAATCATCATGATTATTTTCATTTATTTCATTAATATTTTTTGAATAATAGTTATCATTGGCATATAATGAAGTAAACTCTTCAAAATCCCAGATATACAATTTCATGGTAGAAAGTAACATATTTTTTTACTTAGCGCATCAACTACCACATTATCCTTTTCCGCTTTATGTTTCAAGACAAACATGACTTCTTGTAAATATTCGACCCACTTGGCTCTACGTGCATTCAGTTTATGTTGACCATTGATATATTTTAATGTTTCATGGTCAGTATATAGAATAAATTCTTCATGCACTAGGTAATGTTGCCAATGAATCAATGCCCTAACTATAGCATATAATTCTTTATCATAGGTGCTATATTTAAGCTTTGCTTCATTCAACTTTTTACTAAAGTGGGCACTAGGTTTGCTTTCTTGAATCAACACAACTCCTATGCCCATGCCAAATACATCACAAGATAACTCAAAAGTATGTTCGAAACTAGGTAAAGTCAATACAAACGTGAAATAAATATAGGATTTCAAAAGCTCGAAAGACTTTTGGGCTTCAGGATTCTATTAAAAGGTTTTTCCTTTTATGCAATCTGTTAAAGGGGCATCAACATTGCTAAAATATGGGCTAAACCTCCTATAGAAGGAAGGTAAAACATGGAAGCTCCTAACCATAGTGATAGAGTTTGGCACAAGCCAATCTCTAATAGATTCAACTTTTGCTTGGTCGACAAAAATTCCTGCAATCGACACTATATATCCTAGAAATAAGATTTCAGTAGCGAGGAACACACACTTATCTGTAGAAGCATAAAATTGTTCCTTCCTAAGCATGTCAAAGACTAATTTTAGATGATGTAGGTGCTCAAGTTCACTATGGCCATAAATAAGAATATCATCAAAGTGCATAACCAGGAATTTTGCTATATAGGGTCTAAAAATTTGGTTCATTGTCCTCATAAAAGTGGATGGGACATTTGATAACCCAAATGACGTCACAAGCCACTCATAAAGACCATCACGAGTCTTAAAAGTTGTTTTACACTCATCATCTAACTCTTATTTGGTGATATATGCTTCTTAAATATAACTTGGAGAATATCTTAGATCTTGTCAATTAGTTTAACATATTATCTAATATAGGAATTGAAAACCTATACCTGACAATGATCTTATTGATAACTTGACTATGAATACACATTCTCCATGTACCATTTTTCTTAGATACCAACAGGGCAAGGATAACAAACAGGCTAAGACTTTCTCGCACATGTCCCTTCTCTAAAAGTTCTTATACTTGTCTACAAAGTTCTTCATACTCTGTAGGACTCATTTTATAATGTGGAGCATGAGGAAAGACTGCTCTTGGATGAAAATCTATATGGTATTAGACATCCCTAAATGGGGGTAGTTCAACTGAAAGTTCTTTAGAAAAAATATCCTGAAAATCCTCTAATAAAGGTGACACTCTAGGGTAATGACATGAGGGCTAGGCTCATTATGAGGTGCATCGACCGACAATAAAACATAACAGACATTGGTTTGTTCTAAGGCTTCTTGAAGTTCCTATCTTGCCATGAATGCACTAGATAACTTAACCTTTGATGCATAATTTTTAGTAGAAGTAAGGTGGGATTTAGGGGTGGTATATGTAACTGAAGATGTAGAAATAGATGGTGTAGAGGAAGATAAGGTTGAAGACAAGGTAGGTAAATCCCTAAAGGGCAACAATTGAATCTTTTTCCCCTCAAATAAGAAAGAATATGTGTTAGTTTGACCATTATGAATGACCAATCTATCATATTATCATGGTATTCATAAAATTAGATGGCTAGCATCCATGAGAAGTACACCACACCAAACTTGATCAAAATAAGTATTTTCTATAAAGAATTTGACCAAACACTACCGATCAACACGAACATCTACGCTTTTTTGGAGTCATAACATTTGATAGGGTCTGGTATGAGTCTTGGTACCCAACTTTAATTTTAACACGACCTTTAGAGAGAGAACATTTTCATCGTATACAAAGTCTATGATGAACCTACAAACATTACCATCAATGATACAATCAAAGTCAAAGATGTGCATACTAAACCATCTATCATTCGCTTTCTAGCAAGGGGCTAAACACACTTGTCTTGGAATGAGGGTGTCTCCTCTATCAGGCAACAACAAATCTTCTTCCTCATCCTCCTCAACTCTTTCTTCAAGCTCTTCATTTTCTAAAACATAAATAGGATCAAATTCTAGATCAAAGTTTGATTCTTCTTCCTTGTAAATGCCTTCAGTAAATAAAACTTTCTCACAACATTCTATGAACTTATGACCAAACTTTCTATAAATATAGCACTTAATGGGGACACTGGAGCTAGTCGGCCTAGAGTGTGATGACACATGAGCATTCTGGCTCACCATCCTAGGATGGATAGTGGCATTAGGGTGTCGGTAGAGTAGGACAATTTTATTACTCAGAGTCACTGAAGCCCGGATAGTAGTCTTAATTGGCTGACCAACCTTAGTCAAAGCCTTTCGTTGGGAAGACTTCTCTTATTGTCGAGCTCTCTGATGAGCTTCCGACATGATCCAACACTTAACAAAGTTTAACATATCTTGTAAATGAAAGTTTATTTCACCAATGTATTTGGACACTAATTGTTCTTCACTTTCTCGAATATCAATTCGAGCAACCAAATCATGAAACTCTTCAGTGTACTGGTCGACAAACTTTGTACCCTGTTTTAAGTTTTGATATTTCTAATAGACCTCGCGATGATAGTTGAGAGGTAGGAATTAAGCACATAGCTTGTGTTCCATATGCTCCCAATACTCGTTTAATGTGCGACCTTGATGCCTACGTGTTTGCTTGAGCTATCGCCACTAGGCTGCAACTCATCCCTTTAGCCTAAGAGCAACTAACCTTACTTGCTTTTCTTCAGGGACTTAAACTCAAGAATTTTCTTAACCTCGTTTATCTAATCCAAGAATTCTTCAGAGGTACCCGATCCCTGGAATTCTAGAGTTTTAAACTTTATGCCGAATTCCCAATTCGACCTTCTATGCTGGTTTGCATTTCTATCGACTTGTGTTTGCCTATATGCATTAAACTCACTATCTATATCGTACATGCTAGTTTCATAGCTTTCTCGAGATTCATGCATACTTTACTCATGTTGTCTCTCTCTCACTCTCTATACCCCTCTTTAGTGAGTTCCTCCATTTTTCTATCCAATTATTTGACTTGTCACCATAAATCACGGTTTGCATATCTAAGGTCATGATTCTCATTTTCAAGATTGGGCTCACCTCGACCACACCCATTCATTCACCCAGACATGACAAAAATACTCGTAGGGGTATTCTAAGATTAGGATAAACCTTAAACAAGGCTCTGATACAAAAAATGATGTGGATCCAGCAAGAGGCCAATTCACGATCCAAGATCCAACTGGATCTTGATGTGCGAGAGCTAAACTGGATGGTTTGGACGAATAGTTTTTAGTGCAAGGTTGTTTGGACCATGTTGTGCTCCAAATTAAAGGACAACGCCAAAGCGGGTTCTATAGATGACATATTCCTTTTTTAACGACTCTGAGAACATGAAAATCTGATTACTGATGGCCGATATATGGATTGGACACTAGATCAAATGATCGGGGGGTCTACTAGAACTATCCAGTAGGGATAAGCCAGAATGAGACTATCCTTTATGGATTCAATCAAAGTTTTGAACATGAAAGTTGTAGAAAATTTAGTTTTGAATCCAAGAAAACTAAAACCACTCAAATCGGAGGTCGTATGACTCCGATACAACCCGAGAAAGAATCATGCATGAAACTATTTCGTTAGTTCCAAGACACTTTTGACCATATAGATGATTGATTAAGCAAGTTTGTCAAATATGAAAGTTGTAGAAAATTTAATTACCAAATCAGAGAAATAAAAAACAATTGAATTGGAATTCGTATGACTCCGATACAAATCAAACAAGGAGTTGGATTGTTACAATTCTGACAGTCACATGAATAATTGTTTTCTCTTTTACAAACTATTTTTGACAAAAAAATGATTAAATCAACCAATATGAAAAACATATAAGTTGTAACCACAAATGTTAGCTTTCCAACAAGCTATCATAGGTAATTTTTTATAGATTAGAATAAGAGACATGCCACGAATGGTGTGACCTTGTCTGATACATAGACAATCACAGAACCGAGTGATGTATACACGATTTAATAGTCTTTTTAGTTTAATCCAATTTTAAAATTTGGGTTTACTGTTCAACTTGCACACACAAGCACTTCTAATCATATATTCTTTAATATAAAAAATCCTTCCTCCTCATCTCCAACTTTGGTTAGTCTAGAATACATTAAAACAAAGCTCAAGTTTTTCACCATAACAGTCAAGTTAACTCGCCCAAGTGGACAACAACTTCGGCAAGAACTTGCGCAGGGCTTGGATGAAATGTGGTACAATACCACTCAATTATGAGATTTTCAAATGATTCTTTAACAGTACAAAGATGGTTCTTTAGCTTTAAGATAGGGTTTTCAGCAACACAAAAGCACAACCACAAAGTTAGCTAATGCTTCTTAGCAACTTACATAACATGTTTTTTATAGCTTTCTTCTTCAGCTTCAAAGGGGTTCACACAACCAAGGTGGATCTTCACAACAGTTGGTCCTTCACAGAGGATACAATAACAGTATTCACGCAGGGAGTGGACTCAGGTTTCTCCAGCAAAAGTCGTTAAAGAGAGGAAGCCTTCATTTCTTCTTCTTGTTTCTAGATTTTTTAGTTAAGGATGGGAGGTGGTTTTCCAAGGCCACCTCTCCCTTGACCAATGCATGTCTTTTTCTAAAGAAGGGTCATGAGTGCTCCCAAGACCACCCTTTGAAGGGCTAACGAGAGAATACATTTTGAATTGATTTTTGTCTTTTTCTCAACAACCAAAATTTATAAACATAGCCATTCACATTTTTTTTGAACTCCCTCTAATGCCTTCACATAGTCCTTCACATAGTCATCTTTCACATGACCAATAGGAGGGCCTTGTTTGAAAAGGCCTTCAAAAATCTCCCTCATGTTTTGTGAAATTCATAAATCCTTTGTTGACCAGGTCAACCACCTCATGTGAGGTCCATATCGGTCCATTCATAAGGGCACCAATATAGACTCATATCCAAAAAATTAGATCTTGGGTAAGATCCAATGCTTCAAATGGATTTCAAAATTATATAATATTTTTTAGGTAAAAATTAAAATTACAAAAAATTAAAATCTATGTAATATACACCCTCTAGTGCCCTAAAATAATCATATCTTATACAAAAACTATTTGGATCCGTAAGATCTGACACCTAAAAGAAAATTACACAAATGATTCCAATATTCACAAAAAATGGAATCACCACAAAAGGTCTTTTATGAGAAGATAAAAAATACAAATTTTCAAAAATTAAGATGTGCCAAAATGATAGATTTACCTCGTAGATTTATTTAGCCTCGAATAGGCCAGAATGAAATTGGATCTTCTAGGGTGTCGCATCCCGGATCAGGTCTGAAAAGTTGGATTTGCCTCCAACTCGTCTTCAATGCTCTGATACTCTAGATGTTCTGCATCATATTATCTCCCAAACCTGATCTAAGCTTCGTCCTACCCTATTTTCAGTATGACAAAACCTAAACCTAACAATTTGGTATTTGGGCGGGTTCGGTATATCTTGATAAGTCGTATACCCGACTCATTGAGAGTTCTAAGTGTCCAGTTAATGGGCCAAGCTCCATGCCCATTGCTCACACTTGTTCTTCACTGAAAATGTCAACTGGACCCTGCTCGTTAAGTTCCTATCGGATCCATGCCAGATGTTCCCATATCCATATCTAAACCGTACGTTTATCCCAAACCCGAACCAGTTTGGTGGCCTGAACGCCTTCACGTTTACGATATTTGGTTTCTGGTCCATTATCTCCAGAAACCCTAACGTCTCTCTCTCTCTCTCTCTCTTCCTTGCGGTAAGTCACGACTCTGTCTTCTATTCTGCAGAAAATCCATTATTTTATCGCTTTCCACTCTCAATGAAACCCTTTTTTCCTCTTCCAATTTCCAGAAATTCTGGTTATTGATACCCCATTTTGGTTCTTCTAGGTTTTTCCCGTTTTCGTTCCTCATAGATCGGTTCTTATCGTAGTTCCTGAATCACCAAATCGTTTTCGCTAGGGTTATGGTTTTGTTGAGAGGTTGATTCGTTGTTGTGATAAAGATCATCCAGGAAAACAAGGGGAAAAGGAGGTTTTTAAGAGTTTCTACGCGAAGCGCCTCTTGTGACACGATACCAAATTTTCAGGAACTCGGCGTCGTCTGGATCTCTGAATCCCAAAAGTTAGGGTTAGTGTTAGGGTTCGGATTTAGGGTTTAGGGGTCGATGGCGGACCGCGGCGCGACGGCCGGGCGGCCGATATGGATGAAGCAGGCGGAGGAGGCGAAACTCAAGAGCGAGGCGGAGAAAGACGCCGCGGCAAAGGCGGCGTTCGAAGCCACCTTCAAGGACGTGCAGAATCCGGCCGATAAGGAAGCAGCCTCGTCCGATAGCGAGCCGGAGGATTCCGGGACACTCGAGAACAAGCCCGTCGGCCCCATCGATCCGGCAAAGTGCACGGCTGCCGGGGCTGGTATTGCGGGTGGGGCGGCATGTGCTCCCTGCTCCTTCGTTGTGGTCGCGAAGGATTCTGACGGCCGGAAGATCCCGACCGGCGGCGCGCAGCTGAAGGTGAAGATTACTCCGGGCGTCGGGGTCGGTGGGTCCGAGCAGGAAGGAGTGGTGAAGGACCAGGGCGATGGCACCTATACTGTGACCTATGTGGTGCCCAAGAGGGGGGACTACATGGTGAATGTGGAATGTGACGGCAAGCCGATAATGGGGAGCCCATTTCCGGTGTTCTTCTCAGCTGGAACACCTCCAACGACTGGAGTTCTAGCCCCGTTTCCGACCACGTCGACTTATCCCAATCTGGTGAACCAGACTATGCCCAACATGCCCAATTACACGGGTTCGGTATCAGGGGCATTCCCTGGATTGCTGGGAATGATCCCGGGTACTATTTCTGGAGCGTCTGGTGGGGCTATCTTACCGGGGATTGGCGCATCACTAGGAGAGATCTGCCGGGAATACATGAATGGGCGGTGCATGAAAACAGATTGCAAGCTCAACCATCCTCCTCATAATCTCCTGATGGCTGCACTTACGGCGACTACTACACTGGGAACAGTTAGTCATGTGCCAATGGCACCTTCTGCGGCTGCAATGGCGGCAGCTCAGGCAATCGTTGCAGCACAAGCTCTTCAAGCTCATGCAGCTCAGGCACAAGCCCAAGCTCAAGCTTCTGGAAATTCATCAGGTTTGCATAATTCTTTGTTTCATTTTTTGTGTGCACTTCTATTATTGCGAGTATGTCTTTGAGTTTCTTGATAGTGTGTTTCTTATCCTTCTGCATTATAACTTTCAATTAGTATTTAGTCTTTTTTAATGAGAACCGTTTTTTATCTTTAAGATAACTGCATTTTAAATGGGGATTTAAGCAATGTTTATGTCATATATGTTCTATAATCTCTTCAGGTGGTAAACCAGCATGCACTTGCACGCAGATGTGGTCATCCTCGTAGAGACTTGCATTCCTATGTATGAATGTGTGAATCCCAATAAGCAACTCTCATGCCAGGCATTGTTTGTTGTTTTCCTTGTATGCTTTACATGCTGAATTATAAGCAAAGCTGATGATGATGATATTTGATGTACTCAAACTGAAGGGATCCAGGATTAAGCTTATGTCGCTAGGCATTAATGCTGTGAAATGAGACATGGACACTTAAAAAATCTTGTTAACTTAGCATGTACTACGCTGCAATAGGGAAGAATCTCTACATCAATGGTGTGAGTGCGATTTTGTGAGGTCGACGGCAAAACATGTTGATATGAAGGGGTTGCAAACTTCAATGTCGATACAATAAGTAGTTGCATGATTTATGTTCCTAAATTTCAAGTAGCAAATTTCCTCTTGAAAATCTGTTTTCTTTGACCAGTTAAAACGTTATGCTTTTTATTTTGGTATTCTTAAGAAAAAAGGAGATACAAGAAAGTACATTGCTGAAATGTGCTTTAACACCATTCCTCTGGGTCTCTGATTTAGTTTCTTGCATTGATTGTGTTGGTTTTCCACAGCACCATAGATATAATTCTCATTTCATAACTCTGGTTTATGCCATTTCTTTTTGTGGAATCTCTTTTCTCCATAGAGAGAAAAATAAGTTTAGCATGCAAATATGAACATTCCTCTTGATTTGTGATAATGTAGAGTTGTGAACTGTAATACATATTTGAAAATTCTTACTAACATGGTTCTGAATGACCCACAACTGGTTATGTGTTTGTTAAGCATTTGTGTTTTCCTTCCCTCTTTTTTTGGGATACACTTTGCAGAAAATTTTTATTATTTTCCTTGATCTGCTCATTATTTTGCCTCTTTGAAATGTTCTATGGTGGCAAAGAGCATACAACAGTTGGACAATATATCGTAGTAAAAGAGAGAATGTGTGGATGCCATAAATTTGAGGTGCCAAATATTATACTTATGGAGTCCTATCATATTCTTATTTTCTACAGTTTCATGTGTGCTGCGCTTTATGCATTAACTTATTTTCTTTAGATACCATCATCTTGTTTTGAAATCATATGCATATGAGACTATATCCCATGGATACGGCTATGGATCTATGTTACTGCGACGCGACACTTAGGGTGCCATACCCATGTCGACACGGGTACTGGTACCTGGACACGACATTTGCCATGTCCTATGTTATCCTATCTTATATTATATTATATATTATATTTTCATTATATAATATATATTTTAGATATATAATATATATTTTCAGTATATATTTTAGATATATAATATATATTTTCAGTATATATTTTAGATATATAATATATATTTTCAGTATATATTTAGCCGTGTCCCTGTACCCACATTTTTTGGAATTGCCGTGTCGTACCCTCTGTACCCGTACCCGCACCCGTACCTAGGTGACATAGCTACAGATACATGGATAGCCATTTTATTGATGTTTCCAGTGTGACTTGTATTATAAAGGGACATGGAACGACAGTCAAAATGGAGTATCCGTGTGACATTGATCTGAGACCAGTGTGGTCCATTTCTGCCATCATAATTTTCTCATCATAAAGACAAAGACAAAGACAGAGACATGCTTTGGATTGTATCAATTTGATTAAATAATCTTTCAGTTATTGAAAGTGGTAACTGCTGAGCTTTGCCACATGCATACGACCATGGGATGGTAGGATGTGGAATAGAAATATTTTGGTGTACTTTTGCATTAAGGACAGTTTTATTGGGGAAATAGTACTGCAGTAAAGACAGTTTGAACTTGTGATATAGGTTCTTACGAGAGAAATCATTGCGGGGGCACTGGACTGAGTATAGTTAATTTAGGGAGGTCACTTTGTCGATAAAGCACTAGATTATGGTATGGGGGTAGGTGTACTCGACAAAATACTCACTAGAGTACCACTATTTTACTGCTATATTTTTCACTGTTGGGTTTGGAAGTCTGTTCCATCTTAGGGTGTAGCTTTTTGGCAGTTGATGGGAGTGTCAAACAGTTTTTTGTTCACACCTTGGCTCTGGTCAGGTTCTTCTTTTACCATTTGTTTGTTTTTTCTTAGTGTTCAAATATAGGGTGATTGAGAGAGTGGGAGAGAATGATAGAATTACACGTGTTTTCATGAATTCATGTAGACACTCAGATGTTTCAACACCAAATTAGATATCCTCTAGATGATCTCTGACAGGGCAAGAAGCTTGCATGATTTCAATGTCCATTAACTTGGTGGCTAACTGGCAATTGAATCATGATATCCAAATGTGAACTTATTAAGTATGCCTCCTGGAGTTTATTGATGTGATGTGGCCTTCATTGTTTAGTCTTATGACATTTATGCTGTTTTCTCTATGCTAATTTAATTGCATTCTGCAAGTTACTTGTAATATTGATCAACCCTAAATGAGATTGTGCTACATAGAACGTAGGCAGATTGGGCAATTAAAAGTAGCAAAATAAATGAGTAACAAGTTATACCTGAAAGGGATTGTGCTACATAGTGTAAGAAAGTATGCGGAAAGGTATAACAAGAATGCTTAATGCATTCACACAGTCCAATGAATGGACAAATCCAAACCCACAATGAGGAATATAGAAATAGTCCACTAAGGGACAACACAAGAAGCCTTCAAAGAGGCAACACATAAAAATATATGAACTTTATTGAATGAGGGCTTGAAAAGCCATGCTTTACATGGGGGGAATGCCCCTCTATTTATACACAAAGGAGAGAGGGAGAGAGTGAGAAAAAGTGAGAGAGAGAGAGAAAACCTTGGTAGGCCCAAAGGGGACTCGTTGGCCCCCCAACGATCACATTTGTGACCGTTGGGGGTTCAACGACTCCTTTGGTTGGGAAATAAAATAAAATAAAAAATACAACAACAAACAACAACAACTACGCCTTCATCCTAAAACAATTGGGGTCGGCGATATGAACCAACAAAGAAAATCATTATGGGTCTTCCACATGAATCCTTCTCCTCCATTCATTTCTATCCAATGCCATGTCCTCGGTGAGGTTCAAAGCATTCATATCCTTTCTTATCACCTCCATCCATGTCTTCCTAGGCCTACCCCGACCTCTTTTAACTAATATATTTTCCCATTTCTCCATCCTTCTAACTGGAGCATCATTAGGCCTTCGTCGAATATGTCCAAACCACCGTAAACGATTCTCTCTCATCTTATTTTCAATGGGTGCAACACCTACCTTCTTATGTATCTCCTCGTTCCAAATCTTATCTTTTATTGTATTTCCACACATCCATCTCAGCATACACATCTCAGCTACACTCATTTTTTGAATATGATGTCTCTTGGCAGCCCAACATTCCGTACTATATAGTAAAGCGGGCCTAATAGTCGTCCTATAAAACTTTCCCTTCAACCGCAATGGCATTCTACGATCGCACAACACTCTAGTTGCACTCTTCCATTTCATCCACCCAACCTTTATCCTATGATTTACATCTCCATCAATTTCTCTATACTTTTGAATGATAGATCCCAAATATTTGAAAGAATCATCCACCGGTATTTCGTGCTCACCAAGCTTCACTATACTCCCATCACTACTTCGTTGCTTACTAAATCGACATTCCATGTATTCTGTCTTACTCTTACTCAACTTAAAACCTCTTGCTTCCAATGTCTGTCTCCATAATTCTAACTTAGCATTAACCCCAACTCTAGACTCATCAATCAAAACAATTCATCAGCAAACAATGTACACCACGACACATTTTCTTAAATTGATCTCGTAAGCTCATCCATCACTATAACAAATAGGAAATGGCTTAAAGCAGATCCTTGATGTAACCCAACCGTTATAGGAAAATTGGTTGTCACCCCTCTACAAGTGCGGACATTGGTTACTACTCCTTCATACATATCTTTAATTATACTAATGTACTTGAGAGAAACACCTTTCTTCATCATTGTCCACTAGAGAACACCTCTAGGTACTCTATCGTAAGCCTTCTCCAAATCAATAAAAACCATATGCAAATCTTTGTTCCTCTCTCTATTTCTCTCAATAAGTTGTCTAAGAAGATGTATAGCTTCCATAGTTGATCTTCCAGGCATAAAACCAAATTGATTCTCCGATATCATGACAATCTTCCTCAACCTATACTCAATCACCCTCTCCCAAAGTTTCATAGTATGACTTATGAGTTTTATACCACGATAGTTTGTGCAATCTTGTATATCACCCTTATTCTTATATAGAGGCACCAAAGTACTCTTCCTCCACTCATTAGGCATCTTATTTGTTCGCCAAATCTTGTTAAAAAGATTTGTCAACCATTCTAAACCTTTCTCTCCCAAGCATTTTCAAGCCTCGATAGGTATACCATCTGGGCCAACAAAATAAAATAAAAAATAGAAAAATGAAAAATAAAATAGAAAAATGAATAAAATAGAAAATAGAAAAATAAAATAGAAAAAGGAAAAAGGAAAAAGAAAACGGAAAATAAAATACACGTAAAAAGACTAAAATGCCCCTAATGTGCAAAATTACAAAAACACCCTTTATCGGATATATATATATATATTAACACCCCCCTCAAACTTTGCATGAGGATAACGAAAAGTTTGAAGATACAAAAGGAGGGTTTCAAGTCTTCAAAAAAATCTTCAATGAAAGTCATCAACTTTATAACATATGAAAGAACTTTGCAAATGTCAGCCTTTAACTGTCTTTAATGATCATCCCCAAGCTCCTTTCACGATGTACCATAGATGCTTCTTTCATCCAATCTTGAAGATCCTGTGGAACAAGCCAAAAGAACTCAAGTAAAAAGTATGTTTGTATCTTAATCAAATAAGAGATATCAAAAATGGATAATAGACCATAACATTGATTAAGAAGGACAATGATTCAAAAGATATTATATGCATTTTGACTGAGTATTATGGAAAACACGAATTAAATTTAAACATTGATAAAACACACTAAGTTCTTGAAGAAAGATAAGTGCACAAAGGCCACACTAAGAACATTTGAACAAAAATATCTCTAAGAACCATGTAAAAATGCCTTCAAAGATGTGCACTTCAAGCACCAACACCACAAAGGAATACGTGTCCAAAGACACACCAAGAACACTTGAATAAAAGTACCCAAAGGTGCAAAGGGGACACCCACAAATGCAAAAGATTGAATCTCTTAGAATAGGTGAGCACTAAGGCTCCCAAAAGCATTCTCACAAAGGGTTTTATCAATATTTGGAAGTAAGGAGTGTGTGCACGGAGAACACTCACAAGTGCACAAAGACACAAAATATGAGATTTGTATTAAGATAAAAAAATTTTTCATGTATTAGAAATATATCTAAGAAGACACTGTTCACACACGAACAAATTGCTCCCAATGTGTATAAGAGCATACGAAAGAAAGCATGTTTAACACACATAAATCAACAATAAAGAGCTATTTTTTTCAACACAAGATGAGTTAATGATTTCTCTCACATCTTAGAAGAAATTCTATGCCAAACAAATGCCATATGTGAATTGCAAGGACATGATCTAATTAAAAAACATCCACCCAAGAGTCAAGAATGAATATTATTTGAGTAGAGAACCTTACTCATTGACGAATTTCTCACTCAAATATTTACAAATGCAAAAACCCACTAGGTGGCCGAAAAACATAAGCACTTAATATACAAAATATTTGAATCCCCTCATAGGTTAAATGCCAAGATGTAAAATTGATTTTCAAATATGCATATCAATGATATGATCCTTTTATCCATAAATATTTTTCTTTGCAAGTAGTAAGGATTAAGAAAAGCTGATTTAGAAGGAAATCCCATATGATATATGGGGATAAAAAATAAATTAATAATGAAATTTTGCAAATTTCAACAATCGTTTATCCACTACAAGCAACTACCCCATTAGTCCTTCAAAACCCATAAATCAAGTGTATAAGCTACTAGAACAAGAACATAAACATAATGCCATTAAAGGCCAAAGACACACACAAAGGTGTGTATAAAACACCTCTTGTCTACATATAATAATACTTGAAATGAGTGTATCAGCGACAAAAACAAGAAACTAAACGCCAACATGGACTAAAAACATCTCTTGTCTACATAAAATGACACTCAAAATAAAGCATGTTTAGTTACTAGAACAAGAGTACCAAGCCATCCATGAGCTAAAACACACACGAAGGTGTAACAATACATCTCTTGTCTACATAAAATGATACCTGAAATGAGTGAAAGAAGCCAACCATGGGCATACATCTCAGCGACTAGAACAAGGACACAAATGCCAACATGGACTAAAATTACACACAATAGTGTGAATCAACGTGCCTTGTTTACATACGATGACACTCAAGACAAGTGTGTTAAACTACTAGACCAAGAGAACAAAGCCAACAAAGGGCTACCAACACACACAAAGGTGTGAACAATATGTCTTGTCTACATATGATGACACTTAGATAAGAGGTATAAAAGTGAAGACACTTGAGGCAATAAAACTTGCAATGACCAACATTTAACAAATTATCAATTTCAATATATCTTAAAACACTTATGGTTTCAAACTTTAGACATCCATCACATGTATACATAATTAAGAGCATCCATAATAAAATCAATGGCCAAAATAAACGAGTGACACACTCATAATTAGAGATCACATAACAAGTCATTTTAGAGTCAAACTATAAGTGATAATCTAAAATGACATAACACGATGTGCACATAACTCACCTCAACAAACATCTCTAATATAACAATAATAACGCCAAACAAATGATGCATTAAATAACATGTGATGGACAAATATAAATGCCATAAAAAGGCATTAAACACTTAAGGGAATCATTTTCCAAATAGAAGATTTTACAAAGAGGGCTGATTTGAAAAATCAAATCAAAGGTTCAATATAATCAATCACAACAATATGCCTCATAACAACAATTTTGCATAAACACGAATTATGCTTAATCATGATCAATTCTTCAATTTATACCAAAAAAGACTTATCATGAATCATTAAGCAAAACAATGCATATGAAATTTCTATATCATGTAATAAGAGGAAGCTCACGAAAGCTCTCTTTTAATGAACACAATACAACATGCTCAAAAAGGCACACATAAAATAGAGAAAATATCTCATTAAAGTGGGACGGAGCCCACACAAGAAGATGATTTTGAATGCAATAGGTTCAAGAATGAACCAATAAACATGCACATAAAGTGCGAGTAGACACACCCACTAAGGGGTGAAGCCAAAAGAAGGTTATGAAATTATTTATCATAATGCAATCACATTTTAGAGAACATTGAGTTATCATGTAATGAAGCAAAAAGTGGTCTTCTACAAATGCTCTTCGAACACTCAAAAGGAGGCGTCTAAAAGACACTTTAAGCAAAACCCATAAAAAGGGTAAAAGAGGAACACCACACATAAATAAAAAATTTTATTTATGTAAAAGAATGCTTAAAAGGCATTACAAAATGGTTATCAAAATGTATTCAAGACAATCTAGAGATGAAAAAATCTAGAACCATTCTCAAACATTGAGAACATCTTAATGCTATCAATTGTAATACAAAAATACATATTTTCAATATTTTCAAAAGATGACACACGAGAGTTTAACAAGTAACCAAAGCACATGAATAAAGAAACCATATGAGAGACTAAGTGCATACATTCTCATAGAAAAAGCACTCATGCAATAATTAAAGCCACATGTCTCATAAAATAAACTTGCTTTCAATCAAGTTTAAGCATATATGCAAGTGATTATATAAAATTTTACATCTTTAAGCATGTAATGAATCAAGAATTTCAAATATAAACATGCATGTCTATCAATGATGAAATACAAATTGTATTGACGATTATCATATATATATATATATATGTGAAAAACAAGTTTATATTTTATAAAATAAGACATCATTATCAAATCATTAAGATAAGACAATGATTGATGAAACATCTAGAATTAATAATTCATGGTTATATATATATATCAGAGTTATTTTCAAAAAGGCTTCAAGATTCAAAACATACTACATATATATAGTTTTCTTAGACAAGTTCAATGATGGTTAAAATACTATTTTAGAATTTTCAAAAACCATACATTTCCTTTTTTATTTTAATCATGCAAAATATAAACATATATGTATATGTTTACATATATATCTATATATATTCAATGATAGAGAAAAAATAAGTGTTTTTCTCATGCATAATGTATGGGCGCAATACTTTAAAAGTGTAAGAATACATGCCAAGTAATTCCAAGTAGAAGGAAGAGAGATAAGAGATAGCAAACACTTCATCAAAACGTAGAGAAAGAAAAGAGGTAACAAATACTTCACCACTTTTTCGATTTTTTTAATATCACGCTTCCCGATGCACCGAAGGACTAGTTTGATTATAATCGAGCTCTGATACCATGTAAGAAAGTATGCGGAAAGGTATAACAAGAATGCTTAATGCATTCACATGGTCCAATGAATGGACAAACCCAAACCCACAGTGGGGAATTTAGAAATAGTCCACTAAGGGACAACACAAGAAGCCTTCAAAGAGGCAACACATAAAAATATATGAACTTTATTGAATGAGGTCTTGAAAAGCCATGTTTTACATGGGGGGAATGCCCCTTTATTTATACACAAAGGAGAGAGGGAGAAAAAGTGAGAGAGAGAAGATCTTGGGAGGCCCAAAGGGGACTCGTTGGGCCCCCAACTGTCACATTTGTGACCGTTGGGGGTCCAACGACTCCTTTGGTTGGGACCCCCAATGCAATGCATTAATTGCATTTTACAATAAATAAAAATGAAAAACGAAAAATTAAATACATGTAAAAAGACTAAAATGCCCTTAATGGGCAGAATTACAAAATACCCTTTATCGTGTGTGTGTATATATATATGATTACATATATTTTAACACATAGAACGTAGGGTTTTGGAAGAAATATAGAAGTGATGCAGTTCTTCAAAACCTAGGTCTTCATCTCAAAATCTTCTTGAAAATAGAAGGAACAAAGGTGTTTTGCCCATGAATCTGTGATAAAGGACAAAAATGTCCTTATAACCATGCCCTTAGGCCGTGTGACAAATTAGGCAACCAAGGGATTCATGTTGAGTAGGCAATGCCTGGTATTGCATTTAACTACATAATTATTATTTATGTAGAGCTATGCCACACGGACACTCCATTTTGCGCTCCGTACCTGTGTTGACACGCGTGTCCCCATGTCGACACTTGGTCATGCCATTTTACCCTCCGTACATACAAGTTTGTATTCAATTTATAATTTATAATTTATAATTATATTTTCAATTTTAAACTTTATATTTTCAGTATATAATATATATTTTAGATATAGCATATATATTTAGATTATATTCAGTTTATTTTGTATTTATGTGATACTTAATATATATATATATAGCTGTCCCCGTACCCACATTTTTTGGAATTGCCGTGTCGTACCCTCCATACCCGCACCCGTACCCAGGTGACGTAGATGTAGAGTTTCGGTGTTGTTATTTAGGAGTAATCGCTCTCTCTAGTCTTCTTCCAATTGGGGATTGCTGAGAATCAATGGATGTTACTTTTGTGTCAAAGACTAACTAAAAGAAATAGATGGTTTGCATTATTTTACAGTATAATATGCACATTTTCATGTGCCCACTTCATGTAGAGAGCATTAATAAATCACCAAAATTGTTTCCCCCAAGACCGTTTCAGAATATGATATTGATACCTTATATCAATCAATACCACTAATGATGGTTTACTAATTTTTTAAAAGCGCACAAGTAGTGAATCAGTGATTGATTACTCTCCGGGATATTTTGGGAAAAGAAAATGTTATGTTAGGCTGGAATCAACAATGGCCTAAATGATATATGAAAAACTTGAGAATTGGAGGGCTTGATCACAGGATGAGATAATGATGAAGGCCACATAATTTGGAAAAAAGATCAATGGTGTACAGAAGATCATAATTGTTGGTCCATAGTCATCAAATATTTTACCGCATTTTTTAATGTTTTCTGTTGTTAAAGTTTTTAAAATAACAAACCCTAAATCTTTTGGTAAATTGACAAAGTTTGAAAAATAAACATATGAAATGCTTATTGTAATATAATATGAATAATTTAGTTATTTATTACTTTCAATTTATTAGATATTTCTTAGTAATCTCTGAGATTCTTTTACCATTAAAAACAACTTATTTTCAAATCCATAAAAGGAAAACCTTCAGTGATATTATTGTGACCAATATTGGTTGGATTTAATTAGATCTGTTCATATCTGTATATATGAATATGACTAGACCAATTGCATGTAAATCTGCAAGTGGTTATACTTTGTTTGGAAATTAGGCCTTATAGGGTTGAATCTGGATAATAGGCCCCTTATACCTAACCTATTCGTGGTATCAATTATGTGCATTCGTGTGAAATTACATGTATATGCACTTTGTGTGTGAGCATTATAGCAAGGGTTGCTATAGCTGTTCATAACTTTCTTTCTGCTTGCTATGCAGGGTTTGAAAACTAGAATAAACTTAGAGCTTCTGTCACCCTAATGAGTACAGTGTTAATCATGCAAGGATTGATATAGGTTTCTAAACATTTTGCTGCCTATATCGTCTCATAGAAACTAGAAGTATAGATTTATATGAGAATGATGTATACAGTCATCTCTTTTGTTTTCTGTCTTTTCTTTCCAAGGCATTTTCTTGTTCTCTATTATTTGTTATCTATTTGTTAATAGATATTGTCATAGTTAATTGGTTGACATTAAGAGTTAGTATGCATTATTTAATTACCTAAGGAAAGAATGCTTTTATTAAGTCATGTTGTTAATTTTGTATTTTATTTTGGTGCATTATGCTGCATAGAACGTATACATTATGATCTCTATCCTTTTTCTCAATTAGTATGTCACTTTTGATATCTCTGTCAATTAGTATGTCACTTTTGATATCTTAGGTGCTGCTCTGTTCACTGTTGATTCCAGTTGATCTACAGGTGAATGGATGCACGCTTTCATGCCTACTAATGGACTTGTGTTAAAACTTGGTGAACATGCATTTATTTTGTGCAGGATGTAAATTTTTATGCAATTGTTGGCAGTGTTTTGGATAGGAAACTGTCAGATTCTTCATAATGTCAGTAAAAGATGAGTCTCTCTGGGCTGATAGAATTCTTTTTTCCTTTTTTGTCCCCTTTTTTGTTTGTTTGTTTCTTTTTTTTTTCCTTTTTTTTTCTTTAACCAGGTGTTCTACAGTTAAGGCAGGCTTGAATTTGGATATCACTGGGTCCAAGAGGAACTAAAGTTAATAAACCCAGAGCTGTGGCTCAACCGCACAACCATCTTACCACTTTAACTTTGACTGGGTTGGCATCTTGTGCATCATCTTTATAGTGCTGCCACCTATTGCCTGTTTTTATTGTCTTCCTACCTTGGAAGTCTTCAACTTTTTCCTTATAGGGTTGGAGGTGATTGTCTTCAGAATCTGAATTGACCGTTCCTTTGAAAAAAAAACACAATTTTAAAGAAAAGAAAAAATAGTTGATTCCAAGATCATATTGGCAAACTGCCTTCCATAGGACATCCACTTACCGTTTTTAAATCACCTTTGACACATTTTGTCTCATGTCAGTGTCATTGTTCATTTTTGTATCTTAATAATGATCATTAACATGGAATACATTATTTTTTGTTAGGAGGTTCCTCGAGCAAAGTGGGGAAGAGTGATACCCTGAAAAGAACATTACAAGTTAGCAATCTCAGCCCCCTTCTAACTGTTGAACAGTTAAAACAGCTTTTCAGCTATTGTGGGACCGTCGTTGAATGTAGCATTACGGATTCAAAACATTTTGCATATATAGAATACTCGAAGCCTGAAGAAGCAACTGCAGCCTTAGCCTTAAACAACATGGATATTGGGGGCCGTCCGTTGAATGTTGAAATGGCAAAGTCTCTTCCTATTAAAACGAGTCTCCTTAGCTCTTCTGCACAGCAATCATCTTTGTCTCTGATGATGCAACAAGCAGTTGCCATGCAACAAATGCAGTTCCAGCAGGCCTTGATTATGCAACAAACTCTGGCTTCACAGCACGCCGCAAACAAGGCAGCATCCGTGAAGTCTGCTGCAGAAATTGCATCAGCCAGGGCTGCAGAAATAAGCAAGATGTTAAAAACTGATGGCAATGGGAATGGGGATGATGATAATGAACCAAACAAGAAGCAGAGGTAGTCTTTCTTGCGGTGTTTTATTGTTTTTTGATATTTCAAATTTGTGCATCTCCATAGCAAAATATCTGTCAACTTCTCATCACAAATTTTATTTTTTCTTTTATTTGTCTGGCACATTTCATGACATACCATTCTACCTCCAATTACATCTTTTGATTGGTGCATGGTTTTATTACCTTTGTTGATATCCATTTAGCATATTTCTTTTATTTCTCATTTGTTTAGATCTCTTGATGTTACATGTTCTGATTGTGATGGTACTGATTTGAAACACTAACTGAGCAGGTCAGACTCCAGCCCTCAGCCAAGATCAAAGTCCAGGTCAAGATCACCCATCAGATATAGAAGCAGCCGGCGCTCCCACTCTACATCTCCTTTAAAAAGGCATCGGCGCTCCCGCTCTGTATCTCCGTTAAAAAGGCATTCTAGGGAGCGGAGATCAAGATCTCCGGTGAGACCTCGACATCAGTACAGTAGCTATGTTTCTGAACGACAGTCTTTCAGAGGCAAGACAAGTAGCTATCCAAGATCCGAAAGGCATGAAAGGGAGAGATCACGGGATCGTTATTCATCTGTTTCAAGAAGAAACAGGAGCAGGAGTAGGACTCCTCGCACAAGATCATCTCATGCTGGTTTGAGGTCACCAAAGTATCGTCGAGAATCAAGATCATCTCCAAGGCGAGCCTATGAAAGATCTCCTCGCCATAGTAGACGCTCTAGATCTCTATCAGCAGAAGGCAGGCAATATGATAATGATAAGAGAGAGGATGGTAAAACCAAGAAGTTGAAAACAGATAACAGAAAGCATGATAAAGCTGATGGTGTTAAATATAAGTCTGCAACAGAAAGCACACTTGAGACATCTCGCAGTGGCAGACATTCCAGATACTCATCACCGGAGCATGGGTGTCAACTTGATGATAAAGAAGATACAACTAAATCAGAGAAGTCAAGGAGTGTTGTTAACTCTAAATTACCCAAACCTGATGACGCTGCCAAGGATCAAACTACTGCTGAGGATGCTTTGCATGATCCTTATTTAGCATCACCTTCCAATACCAGGCGCTCTGGATCTTTGTCACCAGAAGGTCGAGATCAATCTGATAATACTAAATGTGGTAGTAAACATGATAGATTGGTTACAGATCTCAGGCAACTTGGTGAAAATAGTGAGACTAAAAGAGATCAATCAATTAATGAAGAAGATTTGAGAGGCTTGAGGGAAGATACCTGTTCTAAGGATGGGCCGCCCCACTATGGATGTCATGCTGAATCTATGTCAGTTGAAGATGGTAACCTAAGTGACGCAGATGACACTGACAAATTTGAGAAGTCAAAAACAGATCTAAGAGAAAATGGTAATGCTAACAAGGCCTTTGAAGATAAATCCTTCATTGAGGAAGAGTTTGCAGACCGAAAATTGGAAGGGACTGAATCACGTAGGCATACTTGTGAGAAATCAGATTCACAGTATTGTGAACTCACTAAAACTTATGAGACTATTGATGATCAATCTATGGTTGGGGAAGGTTCAAGAAATTCTGGAGGTGATGATGCAAGTAAATCTCAGTATTATGAGAAATCAAAATCAGTTTGTGGAGAACCTGATAAAATGGATGAGATTATCTGCAATTCCGTTGCTGAGGAATGTTCTGCAGCTTTGAAAGATGATAGGAGCAAACCTCATAAGCATGCATCTGGGAAATCAAAGTCGGATGGTATAGTACCTGAAAAAGCTGATGAGATTATTGATAGTCCATCTAATGCTGAAGAGGACTCGAGAGAATTGAAAGATTACAGGACCAAGTCTCACTATTATGACAAATCAAAGATAGGTGATGGAGAATGTGGTAGAACAGATGAGGCTGTCACTGATAGACCTGATGCTGAGAAAGTTTTGAGAGTGTCAAGGGATGATAAGCATAAATCTCATCGACATGCTCATGAGAGATCAAAGCTGGATCACGGAGAATTTGCTACAAAGGAGGGTTCAAGTGGATTGAGGGATGAGAGAAGCAAATCTCATAGATCTAAAACACATCACAAAGATCGTGACAGACATAAAGAGACTTCTGGTGATCGATATATTGATGAAGATGGGGACTCAAGGGATGATAGGAGGTCTCGTGGTCATGCTTATGAGAAATCCAAATCAGACCGGAAGGAGCGATCCAAACATTATGAGACTGGGGACAGGTCCATCGCTGGCGATGAATCAAGAGATTCAAGGAATGATAATAAGAGATCCCATAGACATGATTATGAGAAGTCACGGTCCGATCACAGAGTTGGTGATGACCGTTCAAAAGAATCAAGAGATGATTGGAGCAAATCACATAGACGTGGTCATGAGAAGTTGAGGTCAGATCACCGAGACATGGTCAAAGATCAATCAGGGGAGGAATATTCAAGAAATTCAACTGATGTCAGGAGTAGGTCTCATAGGCGTGCTTATGAAAAGTCAAAATTAGACGGCAGGGAACTTGAGAGAAGTAAGAGGACCATCAGCAACCAATATGCTGTTGAGGAAGATTCTGAAGACTTGAGAGAAGATAAGAGTAGGTCTCATCATAGACATGCTAACGGGCAATCTAGATCTTTAGCAGCTGGGGATGATTCTGATCCAGATCAACAAAATGATTTTGAGAGATCAAAGAAGCTAAAATTGGACTACCCCACCAAGAGTACCACCGATAAAACTGTGGATGCCGAAACATTTATGGACCCGTTGGCCATGAAGCCTCGAAGACACACTCATGAGATGCCATCATGCCATGAAGATGGCCCAAGATCCCCATTAGTGGAGCAGCAATCTGATGATGAAGGTATCAGTGGACCTGGGAAGTCAACTGATGGAAGAGATATCATTAGAAGCAATGAGGAAGCCACTGAATCTTTTGTGGAGGGGGATGATTAGTGAGATATATGGTGAAATTTCATAAAGCTGGTTAGTGAGATATATGGTGAGATTTCATAAAGCTGGATAGCGAGATTTTTGGTGAAATTTCATGGGTGGTTGCTACTCAGTGGACACATCCTTTTGTGTATTTTGCTGCTGATTTTTCAGAATCTAAATGCGGACCTTGTGGTTAGCTGTTATTGAAGTTTGTGTTTTTGTGCTAATTCTTCATAATTAAGCAGGACGTGGCTTCTGATAGAAACAATTGTATCTTTGTTTTTAAACATGAGCCAAGATTTTCATGAACCCTGAGAGT